>NC_064923.1:249434110-251861610 GCF_023897955.1 Schistocerca gregaria | reverse complement strand
GACTAGTTCAGTTGGACCCAGTTTCTTCCATGTAAACACAGCCTACACAATTATGTACCCTCCCCCAGCATGCACAGTTACTTTTTGATAACCTGGGTCCTGGCTTTATGGTGTCTGTGTCACACTCGAACCCTACTATCGCTCTTATCAACTGAAATCAGGATTTATCTGACCAGGCCATGGTTTTCCAGTCATCTAGGGTCCAACCGGTATGTTTATGGGCCGAGATGAGAGGCACTGCGGGTAATGTCGTGCTGTTAACAAACACACTCGCATTGGTCGTCTGCTGCCACAGCCCATTAATGCCAAATTTCACTGCACTGTCCTAACAGATTAGTTGGATGTACATCCTACATTGATTTCTGCGGTTATTTCATGTAGTGTTGCTTGTCAATTAGCACTGACAATGCTACGCAGATGCTGCTGCTCTTGGTTGTTAAGCGAAGGCCATTGGCCACTGCCTCATCCGTGTTGAGAGGAAATGCCTGAAATTTGTTATCCTTGCCTCACTCTTGACACTGTCACTCTCAGAATATTGAATTCCCTAACAGTTTCTGAAATGGAATGTCTCATGCATCTAGCTCCAACTACCATTTCACATTCAAAGTCTGTTAATTCAGTTCATGGGGCCATCATATCAGAAACATTTTCACTTGAATCACCTGAGCACAAATGACAGGTTTGCCAATGCACTGCCCTTTTATACCTTGTGTACATGTTACTACCAACATCTGTATATGTGCATATCACTAGCCCATGATTTTTCATCACCTCAGTGTTTACAACAATATGAAACTGTCAGAGAAGTCCTCCTTTGAATGCTGTTCAATTCGTGAATCACAATGGCTTGAATGTCAGTTATGCCATCAAAGCATTTGCCCTTCAGGCGTATTTCTGCATTGTTGTTTTGTGGTAGGTTTGTATTGATAACACAGTGTCATCGCCAGTGGTTCCCCCCCCTCCCCCCTTCCCCCCCCCCCCCCCTCCCTCCAGAAAAGAATTATCCACTTTGTGCATTTTAATCAGGTTCTGACAGTTGTCCACATGTAGTTTTTGTTCAAGAGTCGAGGTGTATTGAACAAAATTAACACATGCCTTTCTCTTTTCAAAACATTCTGGGAAATGTCTTGAAGTTTTGATTTAGAGATGTTGTTCCATTGTGATTTGTGAGACAACAACACACACATTATGGTTACATGTGCACTATTTAACACTGTGTCTTCACAAGTGACAGCTCAAATCACAATTGTTGTTTACAGTTGTTAGTTCACATTACAACTATAGTAATTGAGCTGATATCACCTAAACACTAGACATAAAATCGATCATAAAAGTTTTCGGATGGACATTGTGGGCCTATATTATTGACAACAGTGTGTTGCAGAATTTTGGAACACTCAATGCTGGTGTGTTGTGACATTTCTGGGGACTGAAAAATTTTCTCTGTAGCAATCAAGATTGATTCTACGAGCAATAATCATATGAAACCCAGCTGTCTCTGTTCATCCACAAGACACAGGAGGCAGTACATACTGGTGCCCAGTTTGAAGCTGTGTTCTTTGTGTTCCAGAACCTATTCAATACAGTCCAACTATTGTCTAATAAAAAAATAAAAAAATGAGAATGTGGAATATTAGAAAAGTTTTCAAATTTGTTTGCATAGTTTGTTACTAACAGAACACAACATTTAACTTGTACCAAACAGAAGGTTTCAGATTTAAAACTAATTTCAAGTGTACACCAAGAGAGTGGGACCAGTACTTTCCACTATATATATATATATATATATGTATTTTAGTATCAGTTGTAATCCCTGCACCAATCAATCCTCTGCATGTCTTCCTGAATTTTGCTACAATTTCCTAATGTAGGTAGACCTCTGTACTTACAAGCATTATCCATTAAAAGCCTCTTGGGACTTCCAGTGATTCCACTAGGTCATATATATTTGGCATGGAAGTTCCATAAGGCCTTTAATTGATAATCCTGTTAATTATTTGGTCTGTTTAAATAATTCTGGAGATTGATCCACAAAATTTCCATACATGTGCCTTTTACTTATTTGTACATTTTCTCCTTCAAAACACTCTCCTCTACAATTAATACACCACTCCCAGTGTTGTTTCCACTTGCGGAAGCAGTCTTGGTACACTGGAAATTTTTAAAAAAAATCTCTCATTTAGTTTTTTATGCAATAGTCTTGCACCAACAAGGATGAACAAGTGGATGTGTTATCATGATGCAAGATCCATGAATTGTATTGCCACATTTCAGGCCGTTTACTTCTCACATTTTCTCTTAGGGGTCGCAAAGTATTAGCATCAATTAACAATTTGTTCCTGTGGTACGAATTCATGATAAACTAATCCTTCAAATTCAAAGATAACTATCAGCATGGCTTTGACATTTGACCTGACCTGGCGAGTCTTTTTTTTTTTTCTTCTTGGAGACCCTTTCCATACCCACTGTAAAGATTGAAACTTGGTCTCAACCTCACAAATGTAGACTTATGTCTCATAATCATTTATGATTCTCTTAAGGAACATCCTGTTCTCATTTGTGCAATCCAAAAGCTTTTCACTGATAACAAGGTGAAGTTCTTTCTGGCTTTGATTCATGAGCCGTGGGATGAAATTGGCAGCAACACAGTGCATTCCAAGATGCTGTGTCAGGATTTCATGAGATGATCCAACTGAAATGTTACATTCGTCTGCAATCTCTGTCAGTCTGTCTTCAGTTAAAATGCACAGTTTTCTTGATGTTTCTGACATCAGCTTCATCGGTAGACATCAGAGGGTGTCTTGAATGATGGTCATCTTTAATTCCCATGTGGCTATTTTTTAAACCACGTGAACTTTCATAACACCAAGTGCGAATTAAGCACTCATTGCCATAGGCTTTATGCATCACTTGATGTGTCTCTATAAAGGTTTTCTTGAGCTTCGCGCAAAATTTAGTGCAGATGCATTGCTTCTTTAACTTTGCCATCTCAAAATTTGCAAACTGTGCAACACAGTGTTCTACTCAATACACCACTAAACAATAACTGACAGACATACAACACTGAAACTTCTGGCAGTTACACATTAAACGAAGGCATTTGCAGGGATGCTAACTGCATATTGCTCCAATACACCATTTGTGCAAAATTATGAATGTTCCAGAATTTTTTGAACAGACCTCATACAGAGAAGTAGCTACATTAGAAAATTGCAGCAAAATTAAGGAAGACATGAAGAGGATTGATTGGTGCGGGAATTGGCAGTTGACATTCAACATTAACAAATGTAACTTGTTGCACATAAATAGACAGAATGACCCACTTTTGTATGACAGCACAACTGCAGAACAGTCACTGGAAATCACATCCATTAGATATCAGGGAGTATGCATACAGAGTGATTTCAAGTGGAATGACAACTTAAAACTAATTGCATGTAAGGAAGGAACCAGACTGAGACTCATTGAAAATCCTCAGGAAATATAATCCACTCATAAAGGAGTTAACTTACAAAACCATCATTTGATCAACACTTGAATATTACTCATCAGGCCAGGTTCCATACGAGATAGGATTGATAGAGGAAATTGAGAAAATCCAAAGAAGAGCAACACATTTAGTCAGGTAATAAAAAGCTTCATATAGATGCTCATACAACTGCATTGGGAGACATTACAAGAGAGGTATTGTGCATAACATCATTATTTACTGCTAAAATTCTGAGAGTGTACATTCTTAGAAAGGCCAGCTGATTGCTTCCTCATACTGGTATCTCACAAAAAGACCCATAAGGTAAGTGCAGAGAGAAATGAACTCACACGTCTGCTTATGAACAATTGTTCTTCCCACAGGCCATTCATGACTGGAACTGGAAAGAGGGAGGGAGGGGGGGGGGGGTAGAGTGACTGTGGTGCACATAAAGTACCTCCATGACACACTGTAATGTGGTTTGCTCATTTTAGACAAATATCAATTTTCATTACTGTATATTTTCAATTTTCTTCTGTTCTGCAATCAACAGAGATGCTGAGAAGCTTTGTGTTATTGATTTATCAGCAGTACTTGTTTACGTACAATGTAATTATAGATCAGAGGGTATGACAATGTACACATTGCAAGGGGAACAGGTACCATTGCTAAGGTTTCCAGACAACACTTCCTTTCAAGCTGGGGGTAAAGAAAACATGTTGAAACTAGTGGCTTCTCATACAGTATCCTGTGAACAAGGGATGAAGGGCAGCAGACAGATTTAGATAAGCTGCAAAGCTGAGTGGATATTCTAGAAATGGAAAGGAAGTAACATAATTTAACATTTCAATGGCAAAGGTAACCAGCCCCTTGTAGACACCTTAAAACTTCATTCCTTTTTACTTGTCACTTCAGTGAACACACACTTTGCGAGTCGCTGAGCCCAATATGTAAGTTTCTACTGAGAGGTAAATATGGAATGAAATCTCTGTAAATATCATGAATATAATACCTCATACATACACCACATACAATCCTGTTAGGTAACCATTATTTTTGAGGAAGACCTTTAAGAGTTCTGGTGCAGCCATCAAATATCTCAATAACAAATCAAAAGAATAAGATAAGATTGGATATAGTGAGTACCAAAGCTTATAGACAGGCATTATTCATGTGCGCCTTATGAAAATGACAAAGGACTGAAAACTCCTAAGTGACTTTCAAAATGTGTTATGTAGACATGGATGTAAACCTTTATTACTGATGCTACGTTGTGATAAATGAATGCACTATCACTTTACTCCCTATTTCTTGTGGATAAATACGGTACTTTATCATGCAAACAGTTTTAATGTTAATGTTAAAATGTCAGCTCATCCATATTTCACAGTGTAAAACACTAAAATTGATGTGTTATAAAGGAGCAAGCCCTCATCATCATAATTATACAAGAATTCATTAAAAGTGATAAAGATAAAAATATAAATAAAATATTAAAATTCCATAGTCACTTCTCTTGTGACTGCATGTTCTTCCAATGTGCTTCCAGACCATTTGTCAGACGATGAAACAAAATAAAATAAAATAATATGAAACAGTGTATCCAGTCCTCAGTGTTAGCAGTGTCATATTAACACCCACTCATGTGCATGGTCTGTATACCTCCAAGAGGAGGGCACTTGGAATTCACACACATGAGAAACACTATGTTTTGTGATCTTAAACTGTTCTAATAGATCCAGTTTCGTACCCTTAACCTGTTGTGCAAAATTGTGAGGTCTTCAGTTATCAACAAAGTGTGGCCAATTTCATGAATTGGCAGTGCTAAGACCGAGTTTTCCAAATTTTTAAGGCAAAAATCATGTGTGTTCTTCATACTTCAACATGAAGGACCTACCAGTCTGACAGTATAGCTCCCATTATAACTGTTACACTGGATTTCCTGAGTACCAGTTGTATTTATCAACCTCATGTTTTAAATTGTTCCTCAATTTATATCATAGTGTGTTGTTTGCTTCAAATACGACTTTAACTTCAAACAGCTTAAAAATATTAGCTATGTTCTTCGATAAATTATGGAACATGATTTGTAACATTATATGTGGCATTTCCAACCATACACTGTTTCTTACATATTAATTTATTCACTATGTTTTCATGGAATCTGTCAGCTCTGGCCAGCTGTCTTATGATATTCAGCCCAGTCATTCTGTCCTGTTTAGGCATCGGGCCTTTAAATGCCTGAATGGAAAATCCAGAATGGAATAAAGATAGTATTATAAAATGGATGGATTGCTAGTTGCCATATAACTGAGATGTTGAGTTGCATATAAGCACAGCAAAAAGACTTTTAAACAAGTAAGCTCTTGGTTAAAAGACTTTTTCTGAATGACACACACACACACACACACACACACACACACACACACACACACACACACACACACACACGACCACGACCACGACCACTATCTCTGGCTGCCAGGGTCGGACTGCAAGCAGCTGTGTATGATGGGAGAAGCGATCTGGGTGATGGGAGTAAAGAGAAGGCTAGGGCGTGGAGAAGGGGGGGGGGGGGGGATGGCAGGGTAGGGGTGGAGGACAGTAAAGTGCTGCTTGTAGGAGCATATAGGGAGGAGGCAGAGAGAGGATAGGGCAGATAGGTGCAGTTGTGAGGGCGGGGGGAGGGGGGGGGGATAAAAAGATGGTGGGGGTGTTGGTGGAATATAGGGCTCTGTAGTGCTGTTGTGAGAGCAGGGAAGAGGATAGGTGGGTGAAGGACAATGACTAATGAAGGTTGAGGCCAAGAGGGTTACAGGAATGTAGGAAAAAATGCAGGGAGAGTCCCACCTGTGCATTTGAGAAAAACTGGTGTCAGTAGGAAGGATCCAGATGGCACAGGCTGTGAAGCAGTCATAAAATGAAGAACGTTGTGTTGGGTAGTGTGTTCAGAGCAACTGGGTGGTCCAGTTGTTTCTTGGCCACAGTTTGTCAGTGGCTATTCATGCAGACAGACAGCTTGCTGGTTTTCATGCCCATTTAGAATGCAGCACAGTGGTTGTAGCGTAGCTTGTAGATCACATAACTTGTTTCACAGGTAGCCCTGCCATTAATGGGATAGGTGAGGCTCATGATCAGACTGGAGTTGGTGGCAGTGGGGCTGGGAGCAGGGGTCACATAGGGATGGACGAGGATATTGTGTAGGTTTGTTGGGCTGTGAAATACCACTGTGGGAGGCGTGGGAAGGATAGTGGGTTAGACATTCCTCATTTTAGATTCCGATGATGTAGAAACCCATTTTAGGAAGATTTGGGTATGGGGAAGTGACCCCCACAATTTTAATAGTTTCATTTTTATCGTGCTTACTCTTATAGATTCACGTATAATAATTATG
This sequence comes from Schistocerca gregaria, assembly GCF_023897955.1. Lineage (NCBI taxonomy): Eukaryota > Metazoa > Arthropoda > Insecta > Orthoptera > Acrididae > Schistocerca > Schistocerca gregaria. Next base: position 251,854,747 of record NC_064923.1, on the reverse strand, counting down.
ATGAAGGCTTGCTATTTTGAAAAGTGTCAGTTTTTAGTGTTTTTAAACTGTGGAAGGTGCTTGAGCTGACATTTTGACATTGATTGTAACAACCAGAAAGTTGTATTCAAAATGGATACAATCATAGTGTTAACATTTTTCTTACCATATCATTTGATCGTGCATTTATTAATGTGCTGCATCTCTGGTTGTATTTGAGGTCAGGTTCACAGAGATAAAACTGGTGAACATCGTTAGGATCACGATGTCTGCCCTCCATGTGCATCGTACATATGAATTTGCTTGGTTTGCTGCTGCGGGTATTTTTTCTAGCCTCAACAACATCAATATCTGCAATGGAATATAGAAGATAATAGGATTTGAAGAAGAGCAAAAAAAAAAGAAAAACAAATAAATCTCCAACAAAAAGAAGTATTTCAGTATTACTACTTAGAATATGGCACATCTACATTGTTTTAAGGTGCAAATTCCATATGAACCAACAAAAGAAGTATTTCAGTATTACTAATTAGAATACGGCACAGCTACATTGCTTTATGGTGCAAATTCCATCTGTACAGTAAGCATTTTGGAGACACACAGGTTTCATCTTTTATGTTATACATTATTTTTGTCATTAAAAGAGTTTCTGTACCTTTCTGCCAAATGTAACTTAAAGCTTGGTACACTTCTTTAACTTCCAGTAATACTCAAAAAGTGTATGTGGTGCTTAGTGGTTGTGATCCCAAAATTTTACTGTGTGTGTGTGTGTGTGTGTGTGTGTGTGTGTGTGTGTGTGTGTGTGTGTTTGGGAGGGGGCTTTAAAGTGCAATTAATGACTAAAATATATTGCCATTGGACTGTCTTTCTCAAAATGAACAATGGCTACCTGGTTGAGACCTGAGAATTCTGTTAAGTATTGGGTAGTAGAAGTAACAGTAGCTCCCATAATGCGTACTTCGGATTAGGGTAAATGTGAAAAGCTTTTGCACAGATATATGATGGAGAATTACAATGGTTCAACATCAGGAAAAATGCATATAGCTCTCCTAAGTATTTTACATTACTTATAGCTGCTTCCATGGCTAAGGAGTAAATCAAACAAGAGGAAGTCATGGATAGAATAACAATAATATGGAAAAGATGGATTGCTACTCGCCACATAGAGGAGGAGTTGTCGTAGATAGGCACAATGAAAAATATCTCTGAGTGTTAAGCTTCTGGACAAAGTCTTTCTTCCAAAATAGGAAACACACACACACACACACAGACGGCTGCAGTCTCTGGGTTCGGGATTCTGACTGTGTCTGATGTTAGCAGCAATCTGCTGGGGTGGGTGGTGGGAGCTAGGGAGCAGCATTGGTTTAGGAGAGTGTGTGATAGCAGGGTAGGGGTGAGGGAAGGTGCTGTGCTGCCTGTGGGAGCGTGCAGGGATGAGATGGGCACTGGATAGGGCCACTAGTTACCAGAAGACCATGTGAAAGAGAGGGGGGAGAGAAGAGAAATGGTGTGTGGGAAAACAGCGATAGGAGTGTTGGTATGATAGGAAGCATGTTACGGTGCAGGAGTGGGAGCAGGAATGGGGTGACTAGTGGAAGATGAGGCCATGTGTGTTATGGGTACAAAGGATATATTTGCAGGGAGAGTTCCCACCTGCTCAATTTAGATAAGATGGTGTTGATTGGAAGAATCCACATGGCACAGGCTGTGAAGCAGTCAGTAAAGTGAATCACAAGCACATGGTGTTGGATAGCATGTTCAGCAACTGGGTGGCCTAACTGTTCTTCAACTGCAGTTTGGCAGTGGCTAGTCATGTGAACAAACAGCGTGTTAGTTTCTGTGCCCACATAGAAAGCAGCAAAGTGCCACACATACTCTCAACCCTGTGCCACGTTCTGTGGAAGCCACAACTGTAAGAACTGTCCAGTACTGTACAAACTGCTACTGCCCTGTTACAAGCAGAGTCACAGGTGAAAGCAATATTATCCTACAACAGTCTTGGTGTTCGCGGCTCGTGGTCTTGTGGTAATGTTTTCGCTGTCCGCGTGGGTCCGATTCTCGGCGGGGTTGGGGGTTTTCTCTGCCTTGAGATAACTAGATTTTGTGTGTCTATCATCATCATTTCATCCTCATTCACTCGCATGTCGTCATAGTGGCGTAATAGAACTTGGGAGCGGCGGCCGAACCGCCCCATGAGGATCTCCCAGCCACCAATGCCATACACTCATTATTACAGTTTTGCTACAAATTCTACACAGCATTTTATTTGGGTATGACACCATCCAGCTGTTCAACCAGTAAATGGTCACTGTGAAACTGTGACTAAGAGCATAGTTGATCACCCGATGGCAGAACATACGGCTGAGCATAACATGCTCAATTTCAATAGCTGCTTCACATCCCGTGCTATCTAAACCCTTCCTCCTAGCACCAGCTTCTCCTAATTATGTAGATAGGAATTATCTTTACAATGCATACTTTGATCCTGTAATAATAATGGCCTCAAATATCTGCTAGCCCCACCCCCATCGCCACCTCGACCTCCAACTCCACCCTACCACACTCCTCACCCACACCCCGCCCACACACCACCCCACCCCCACCATACCCCACCCCCACCATACCCCACCTCTACTACACCCACTCTACCCCTTGCTCGTCCCCCTGCTCCACCCCTCTCCCCCCCTTCCCCCTCCCCAAATTTCATTCATTCTTTACTCACACCTTCCTCTCCACAGATCTTCCCCTCCCACCTTGCTCCTTCATATTATTGGGTGCTGTGCACATTTCTCCCTTTTTGTGGCCAGAACGAACTCATCTTTGCCAATTGTCCCTCCTGTTCTGTGACCACTCAACCTGGCACAACCCCTTAGTGGAGCTGCGATAACAGGACATCAAGGCTGTTCATATGTAATATGTGTGAATATGTGTACACTGGAGCTCTGGGGGAGGGTTTGTCCAAAAGCTTGCAACGTTCTCAGTCCTATTTATGTGTGTATCAATGACTCAGCACCCCAATTATTTAGTAAGTTGTTACCCTTACTCCTTAAATTATTTAGTTCAAAGATGAATTGCAGTACATTAAAAGGCAAATTGAAATCAGCTTCTTTAGTTAAAAATAGGAGACTACTACTATATTGCCCCTCACAGTTAGTCTTAAGTACAATTGTGCTTCCAGCACTTGATAAGGATGACTGAATCAGTCATCAAAATATTACATAAAATATAATTTTCACCTTGCTAGGACTCTGGATAAATAGCTACTAACATACGACAGTATTCTTGTAGCATTGGTGAGTTTTTATTCCGTAGTAGTATACAGTATTTTAATGCCATAAAATGTGCATTACAAGGCTGAAGAATCAGGACCATGCACATGATAAGATATGAAGCTCATACATGTATGTTGGAAAATTGTATTAAGAACATAAGGCACTGTTACATTGCTGTAGACATTAAAGTTTAGTTTCTGTAAATGAATAGTTGCTTCTCTGGTTGATCCCACACATGCAGGTAATTGTCATCGCATAGCTATGGGAGGATGTAAGGAGAGTTATGGTTAAGGGAGTATTGCAGCTTCATGATGAAAATGAAATATTGATAGAAGAAAAACTTCTTGGACGTTGGCGCAATGGTAATAGGTAGAACTGGAAGGGAGGAATGTCAAAAAATGGGTCCAATTTATCACAGGATTAGACGTGTAAGGTAAAACACTACCACATGCAGTGATATTGAATATTGCTATTATAATACTTACTTCTAGCAGCATTTGAAACTTGATTGAATCTTCCAAAAAATCTAGGTATTAAGTTTGCCAGTACACTAAATAGAGGAACAAATGACACTGAGTAATTAGCCATTGTGGATCCAGTGGGTGAATTATTGTTGTTGCTTGTGCTGGAAGTAACTCTTCGCCCTGTAAACAATAACGGTGATTTTAGTTGAATCCCATTTAATACAATATAAAATTTGTTTAATCATGAACACACACATTCCGCTGCTCCCACCCCCCTCTTTTACACTCTCTCTCTCTCTCTCTCTCTCTCTCTCTCTCTCTCTCTCTCTCTCTCTCTCTCTCTCTCCCCCCCCCCCCCCCCCCCCCTCTCCCCACTGAGGGTGGTGCACATGCTGTCGAAAAATGTCTTGCAATCTTTTGAGCTTTAGGTAGGGTAATATGCCCTGTTAAGACATTATTTACAAAAAAACTTCAGTCACTTACCTTCCTTACTATGCTTTCTTGATTTCTTGTCATAGTGATGAAATTTCTAGTCCTGGCATCTGTATAACTGAAGAAACTGTCAGGTAACCCATGTCAGTAAAATGACAAAGTAGCAGACAGACTAGTAAGTAAGTAAGTATTTTGCTTTTCCCTGCCCTACACAAGTATTATTTTCTTCTTCTTCTTCTAAATGAGCTGTGTGTTCATTATACACTGACCAATCACATTAATGTGACCACCACCTACGTTCAATGTTAATGTGCAGTACCACTAGCAGTGAGGGTTAAGAAAAGGAGCAGTTTGTCTGATGTTTAGTGGGGCATGGTCATTGGCTTTCAGACCAAGGGTGGAAGCTTTTGTGAAACAGCTAAGCTTTTGTGAAACAGCTAAGCTGTTTGTGTGCAGTGCATGGCAAAATGGCACTAATCGAAACTGGCTCCGAGGCTACTGTGGTGCGCCACGAGCAGTAAATGGCAGGGGTGAAGGTGGCTACAGATATGTATATGGGGGAAATAGACATGCAGCTGTTGAGCAGCTGACTGGCCAGATGGACCAAGGGACTATCAACAGTGTCTTTTCAATAACCATTGAGCAAACATTGCTGTGAATGGGCCTCTGCAACACGTGCCTGGTTTATGCACAGATGCTGACTGCTAGTCATTGTCTACAAAGGCTGGAACTTGCATGACAATGCTGCAACTGGCCTTCTACTGAGTGGTGACAGATGGCCTTTTCAGATGTCTGGTGGCCATTGGCATGTACGGTATGGAACTTTTGAAAGCAAACAACCTGCAACAATTGTCAGAAGGGTTCAGGCTGGAGGAGAGGCATGATCTAGGGAATGTTTTTGTGGCACTCCCTGGGTGATCTTGTCATTCTGGAAGGCACAAAGGATAAAGAAATGTATGCCTTTATCCTTCTGTACCACGTTCACCCCTACGCGCAGTTTGTTTTTCCTTGGCTCGATCATCTACCAACAAGTAACTTGTCCCACAGCTCATAGTGTATGTGTATTTTTCAGAGAGCACCAGTATGAGTGTACCATGCTGCCCTGACCAGCAAACTCCCTTGATCTAGAATTTGTGGTACCACTTGAATTGGGTATTTGCATTATATATCTTTAGCCGAGAAATGTAGTGCAGCTGACCAAGGCATTGGAGTCAACATGGCTCCACATCCCTGTTGGTCCCATCCCAAAACTCGTTGACACTTTTCCTGCGTGTCTTGCAGTGGTCCACACTGCAAAAAGTGTTTATTCATGCTTTTGACAGGTAGGGCACATTAATGTGAATAAATGTCTCTTGTTGTGAAATAGATGAACTAGCTTTCATTGAACCTTAAATTTGATATTTTTACTATGCATGCATATATCCCCCTTCCGAAATATTTCTTCATGTGTTGTATTTGTCTTTCATACACAAGATGAGCCATGTTAGTAATATGTTGCATTACCGCCATATATCCTTTTTATTGCGTTTTTTTTCCCTTCATTGTATTTTATATTGTTTTATCCAGTTTAATTTAACTTTTAGAAATTTTAATTTTCTGCTCTTCAGTTGCACTCCTTTCAGAAATATCATAATTTTACTCCATTTTCTCTCTCCAGATACTTCCCCTATATTCCCAAATGTTGTAAAGATTTTGTAATTGTTCTCTATTTTTCCTCCTATTGTGAAGAGTGTTATTAGAATAATCATTTGTTCTCTGTAATGGAATTGTTTGTTATCTAATGTTTCTTCAATTTTTCTTTCTATTAATCTGTTTATTACTGTAGTTGTCTACTCACAAGTGTGAGGTAACAGACTGGTGGTGTGAAACTTCTCTCTCTACATGTCACACTGCCCGTCAAACACTGGCACCAGTAAGAACCACCTTTTTTAAAAAAAAAAAAAAAAAACAACATATTGTTAGAAACCACTGTCCACCTCAAAAGCTTTCATACTTTTTGTAATCTATATACCCCTTCCTTCATGCATTTCATGGGTTTCTTCTTACTGTCTAGAAATTGTACATATGCTTCTGTTCTTTTCTGTGGAATTTGTTCCAGTGGCTTCATCTTAGCAACTCAGGCTTTGAACAATCATTTTCATTTTATGAGTGATCTGTTGTGTAGGTCATACTTCGCTCTACATAAGTTTCATACTTCGCTCTACATAAGTTTCTGGAGTTTCCATCTTGATTCATTTAACAGGAGTACCCCATCAATTATTAATAGGTTTTCTTCCTATAGCCATAATTATGTACCTCTGTTGTGCTTCATTTCACTTCCACTACCATGAGATTTCCAACATGAGTGGGGTTATGTCAAAAATTTGTGAAATCTTTTACTTGTAAAACAGTCATTCACAGCTACATAAATAACTTTTCACCTTGCATTTTGTATTTTATGTTCACTCTACATTTTTATCTACACTTGTCTGACTCTTTTATCTGACTGTTGTTCCACCAATTCCTTTGTCAACAAAAGTTATGCTGTAAATCCTAGATGATGTTACACATCGATTTTTTACACTCCAGTATTTTGTTTGTAAATTATTCCAGCCAATCTTTTCAATGCCTTCCGAAATTTTCTGTTTAAACCACCTTTTCTTCTGATACCTGAAAAAGTGTTGATATAACTAATTGAAACATAGGAGAGAACACCAGGAGCCCTTGTCTTGCTTCTTTTCCGTAGCCTGCATTTGCCATTAAATCTTCCTCATATTTCTTCCTCACTATAACATTCAAAACTCTCCATATATATTAGGTTGTGATCTTCTTCCTGAGACTTCATCAACTCTTGGTTTTTCTCGTATATTCTCTTTAATTTGTCTGATAAAATTGTGGTTCTTCCAAGCAAACATGCTGTGATTGTTGGAACTTTTCATGGCCATGAATAATGAGCATGTTCCTCACAGCAGTCATACTTGTTGCTAGTTTAATGATGTCCCCTTAGTCACTATAGAAGAAGCTATTTTTCCCCTTCTACTTTCACTTATTTCTGTTAACCTTAACTACCTATATCACCAACCACCTGCATAATATATGTCATGTAGACTCATTTATGTGTATTTCATGTAAAAGTTTCTTTTGTCTTCTACGACCACATTTGGATCATTAGTACTACCAGTGCAAATGTGCATCTGTTGAAGCACAGGAAAGACGAGTATGTAAAAGGTGTTGACAGAAAAGTGGGAACCAGGTGCCTCAATCATCATTCTGCTTTCCTCATCAAAAATATTGGCACATAAACATATTCATGTTCTTCTAACACAGAACATTCTCAATCCTTTTATCCAGTCTCTCTTTGTTGTGAAGCCTTCATACTAATCTCTGTCTCACACTGCCAGTGTTTATGTTTATATCTCTATCTCAGTCTCTCTTTTTTTTCTGTCATTGGTTTACAGTATATCACACTACCACTGTTTTCTGTCTGACTTACACTGTTTCCTTTTGTCTTTCTTTCCCACTATATCTCGGGAGTTCAAAAATTCTGGATGATCCAACTTTTTTTTTCCTCCTATACCCACGTGCTTAAAATTTTGATCCAAAATGCACCTTACCTTATACCTAAGTGTTTAAATTCACTGGTCTGGGAGGATCCAGATCCCTCAAGTCTATGTATGGTCTCCACTCATCTGTATCTTTCATTTTCACTGTCTCCTTTCCCACTGCTACTATGTCTATGTATCCATCTCTCTTTCTCTTTTACTATCACTCTAATCACTCTCTCTTTGCAACCCACTGCTATTGTCTTCATCCACTGTCCTTTCTCTTCGACTGCAGCTCTCTCTCTCTCTCTCTCTCTCTCTCTCTCTCTCTCTCTCTCTCTCTCTCTCTCTCTCTCTCTCTTTCATCACCACTGTCTCCTCCATCTTTCTCTACCTATAGCACTGCCTCTTCTCTCATCCACCATCGCGGTCTCTCTGCTACTCCAATTTCATACAGAAAGGTGTTGGTATGTCCGCAAGCCAAAATTTTTGGTGAGGGAGGTGGAATGAGGATTGGAGCAGCTGATTTCCCACGTTTGTCAGAAACTTTTTTGTGCTCTGACAGGAACATTTTTCCACTGGTTTCCTTGTTTTCTCTGCTACAGCCATGTTGCTTACATAAAACGAATTCTACAGGTAAGTAAAGCTGCAGCCATGTTGCTTACGTAAAAGGAATTCTACCGGTAAGTAAAGACTTAGACACATTTATGTACTTTGATACATTTAAGTAACAAACAAATATGCATAATACAAGGTTAACAGAAAATCATTTGCTTTACATTTTTTCTGGCTACTTTGCTCATTGATCACAATTCGTGAAAAATGTCCGGCTTATGATTTGTATCTTAAAAAAGAATAAATATGTTATTGCAAACCCTATACAGAATTTGCAATCTTTCCAATTTAACATAATTTTTGGCAGTCATTTAAGTTCTTTTCAGACGTGTTGTGATTGCTTTTAGCCCCTTTTTTGTCACTGCAGTGTCACTTTATACATTTTCCCGTTATATCGAGACACCTTGTCATAAAGTTTTACTGATGAAAAAATGCTGACTAAAAACATAGAAACGTAGTTTGATGATCCTAAAACCCTTGCCATGTGTTCACTATGGTAGTTAAAACTACGTCTACACCTCAGACTGGGTTCTATGTGGGTAAGTACGATGAATTTATACCTCTGGATCTTGGTAACAGAAAATGACATTGAAAGAAGAGTCAAGGTTCCCCGAAAACATCATCTAGAAAAAATAAGATAAAAATTTCAATGACCTTCCATGATCAAAAATTATAATATTGATCATCCCCATAATTAATACTTTTGAACCCAAAGATCAGGGTTTTATCGGGTTTTCTCTGGAATGACCATGAACAAATAGTGCTTTTATGTGTCACCTAAGGTACACCTTAGACCACACCTAATATAAAAGAACCAACTGATTTGCTGGACTGGAGGAAGTGTCTAACGTTTAAATTTTGACCCAGTACTGTAGGATCGCTGCAGTAGGCTCATTCCTCTTATAGGTACACCAGTGGTCGCTCAACCAAGGGGTATCCAAAACACTGTACCCCTTATCCCTGTGATGAATAGGAACTTGAGATACGACCCCCTGAAAAACTGAATTTTCGCATGTGACATTTTTTTAAAACTATATGGTACCTGTGCATCAACTTTTAGGTTTTTTTTTTTTTTAACGCACTTAGCAGCAGTTTCCAATCCCTAGATCAAGTGTTTGCAATGAACAGCCATCCAGTCTTTAAAATATGTGTGTGCGTGCTATTTATTCAAAAGCAGTTTGTAAAAAATATCACAATAGTTAATTGTGTGCTTTCCTGTTTTGCTGAGTTGTTATTTCCTTTTTCTGCACAATATTTTGACAGCCGACTCTGTTATCTTCATCAGTTGCTGCCAGTTTTGCTGTTCTCTGTACTTACTATTTGGACTTCAACTGGACAGTGAACTATTGTTGGCTCACACCTTTGTCTATGACTGAGTTCGATTTCGTATGCCCACTAAGCTCTCTGATGCTTTTCTGTTTCTTGGAGCTCATTCTCATATTCTGTGAAATCCAAATTCTCTCAGTGTTTTCAAATTCTTGTGGATGTGGTGGGCAGTGAGATTTTAATACATTGAGTACCGGACCCCAGGCATTATTTAAATTTAAATCTCCATCACTATTTCTTATATTATTGGACTTCTTTATTTCAACAGAATTGCATTTTCAGCAACTTGTATTGAAAGGGGGTGGAAGAGGATGGAGGGGGGTTGGGAATACAGGGCAAGGGTTTTAGGGTCATCACAAGGGTTCTGAGCTCACCAAACTACATTTCTATATTTTTAGTCAGCATTTTTTTGCCAGTATGGGCCAATGGTCAAAAGTGACACTGCAGTGACCAAGAAAGTACGCCCAGCCTTAAAAAAAAAATTAGTAAATAAAATAGAAAGAAACTTCCACATGGGAAAAATATAATAAAAACAAAGATTCGAAGACTTACCAAGCGGGAAGCCGCCGGCAGACAGGCACATGAACAAGACACACAAACACACACACAGAATTGCTAGCTTTCGCAACCGATGGTTGCTTCTTCAGGAAGGAGAGGGAAAGACGAAAGGATGTGGGTTTTAAGGGAGAGGGTAAGGAGTCATTCCAATCCCGGGAGCGGAAAGACTTCCCTTAGGGGAAAAAAAGGACAGGTGTACACTCGCGCGCACACACACACACACACACACACACACACACACACACACATATCCATCCGCACATACACAGACACAAGCAGACATATTTAAAGGCAAAGAGTAAGGGCAGAGATGTCAGTTGTGGCGGAAGTACAGAGACAAAGAAGTTGTTGAAAGACAGGTGAGGTATGAGTGGCGGCAACTTGAAATTAGACCTGTCTTTCAACAACTTCTTTGCCTCTGTACTTCCGCCTCGACTGACATCTCTGCCCTTACTCTTTGCCTTTAAATATGTCTGCTTGTGTCTGTGTATGTGCGGATGGATATGTGTGTGTGTGTGTGTGTGTGCGCGCGAGTGTACACCTGTCCTTTTTTTCCACTAAGGGAAGTCTTTCCGCTCCCGGGATTGGAATGACTCCTTACCCTCTCCCTTAAAACCCACATCCTTTCGTCTTTCCCTCTCCTTCCTGAAGCTAGCAATTCTGTGTGTGTGTTCGTGTGTGTCTTGTTCATGTACCTGTCTGCCGGCGGTTTCCCACTTGGTAAGTCTTCGAATCTTTGAAAGAAACTTCCCCACTCCACCAAGAGTGTCTTTCCGCCGTCCACCTAACCTTCGTAACCTCTTGGTTCATCCCTATGAAATCCCAAACCACCTTCCCTACCCTCTGGCTCCTACCCTTGCAACTGCCCCCGGTGTAAAACATGTCCTATGCACCCTCCCACCACCACCTACTCCAGTCCTGTAACCCGGAAGGTGTACACGATCAAAGGCAGAGCCACGTGTGGAAACACCCACGTGATTTACCAACTGACCTGCCTACACTGTGACGCTTTCTATGTGGGAATGATAAGCAACAAACTGTCCATTCGCATGAATGGACACAGGCAGACAGTGTTTGTTGGTAATGAGGATCACCCTGTGGCTAAACATGCCTTGGTGCACGGCCAGCACATCTTGGCACAGTGTTACACCGTCCGAGTTATCTGGATACTTCCTACCAACACCAACCTATCCGAACTCCGGAGATGGGAACTTGCCCTTCAGTATATCCTCTCTTCTCGTTATCCACCAGGCCTCAATCTCCGCTAATTTCAAGTTGCCGCCACTCATACCTCACTTGTCTTTCAACAACATCTTTGTCTCCACACTTCCGCCTCGACTTACATCTCTGCCCTTACTCTTTGCCTTTAAATATGTCTGTGTGTGTGTGTGTGTGTCTGTGTGCGTGTGTGTGTGTGTGTGTGTCTGTGTGCGTGTGTGTGCGTGTGCGTGCGCGCTCGCGCGCTTGAGAGTATATACCTATCCTTTTTTCCCCCTAAGGTAAGTCTTTCCGCTCCCGGGATTGGAATGACTCCTTACCCTCTCCCTTAAAACCCACATCCTTTCATCTTTCATTTTCCTTCCCTCTTTCCTGACAAAGCAGCCGCCGGTTGCGAAAGCTCGAAATCTGTGTGTGTGTTTGTGTGTTTTATTCATTGTGCCTATCTACCGTCGCTTTCCCGCTTGGTAAGTCTTGGAATCTTTGTAGAATTTCTGAGTTAAGGTTGCTTTAGTCTGATGTGTCACTGGTAAGCCTTGCATTGCTTTTCAACTATTCTGATTGTCAGCCCTATGTAAGACATGCCATATTTGCATGGGATGTTTTATACACAGATTTCAATTTTGCAGAAGATCATATTTAACATTGCCGTCGTCTTGGAAACAGGAGACCTTGTATCCTGTTGAAAATTGTTGTATATTGCCATTAATGTACTGAGTGCTTATTAAGAGTAGACAGTATTGTGAAATTCCGTTGAAAATTTTGCATATTGCAAATACTTAGTGATTTTTTTAAATCTTTTAACAATGGCAGTAATACTGACACAAGTTTTGATTTTGGCTAACTAATTTCTTGTTGAATTATAGTTTTAATATTCATTACTCACCTGCATCTGATGTCTGTTCAGTGAATAAGGAATTCCAGTTACCTGAAACAGGGATAACATTATCTTTACCTGTTACTTCAGTGTACTGTATGCAGTATCTAAGTGGGTTATTTCTGAACCTTTTCAAACATGGAACCTTTATAGAGCCTGTCATGTTTAGTTATAGAGCCTATCATGTTTAATGCAGTCAGTTTTGAAATATACATTGTGTTATACAGGCTGTAATTAAATCATAACAGCATCTGATGAACAAATTTTATTTCTTGAATAAAACAAAGGCACTTAAAAAAATTCTAAATATAGAATGTGTCTAGAAAACAAGGCAAATGCATGCAAAAGGAATAAAATACCATGTGCTGGTCAGAAGTGGTAAAGATAATAAAACATTACACATACAAAAATTATATCAGCACGACAAGCTATACTGTGCAACAATTCCTCTCTTGTTTGCGGAGTTTAAAGACACAATTGTTAATGATTTAAAATTTGTCTGAAAATTTTCTTTTGGCAGTGCTTTTGTGAATACGTCTGCAAACTGATCTTCTGACTTAACATAAGAAACAATAATAGTACTGTCATATATTTTTTCAAGGATGTAATGGAACCTGATATCACTATGTTTAGTCCTGTTGTGGTGTTCATTGTTTCTCGTTAATTACAATGCACTTTGGTTGTCCACATAGATTGGCATTGGTTGTTCCATGTTAACTCCAATCTACTGTGAGACTATACAAAGCCAGAGGAGTGATTTCAGCAGCTGCTTCTTTTGTAGACCTGGCAGCACGTTTTTGCCTGTGACATGTCCATGGAACAGATACACTGGTCAGCCCATTGAAATAGGCTGTTGTTAAACGATGAGTAACAATATCTCCGGCAAAATCAGCATCTGAATAAAACATGTATTTAATGCCTTCATCTCTTGTTCCTTGAAGATACTGTAGGTTGTGTTTAACTGCAGTCCAGTGCTGTGGTGCAGAGTTGTTAAGAAACTGACTTAGGCTGACAGGAAACATTATATTAGGTATTTTCACTTGGCAGCAAGCTTAAATCCACATACAGCCTCACAAAATCGGAACTTTTTCATGTACTTCTTATATTCATTTTCTGGGCACTGTCCTCAGTGCAACACTAAGCTGCAATAAGTCAGTGTTGTGTAGGGCTTGCACTTGTTCATGTTAATTTTTTTGTAAGTGGCAACTTTCTTGGCAAATAAACATTTCTTTACTTTCATGGTCTTGCTTGATTTCCGATCCTACGAACTAACTTGGATTGTCAATCTCAGTTTCAAAATGAGTTTTGAATTCTTTAACTTGATTTACTTGTAGTTAGTCATTCATCACAAAAGTAGCAAAAAACAATTCTTTGCCGTCAGCTTGAGTATGGAATACACAGTTATCTGAAAGCAACTTTTTGAAATCAAAACATTTAATAAACTGAACAAATTTTTGATTCCTACATCAAGGAGACTAATTTAGTCCATAAAGGCTTCTGTTTAATTTGCGGACTAAATTTGCATTTTTGTTAATGAAACCTTCAGACTGTTTCATGAATATATCATCTTGCAAATCACCATTCTGGAAAGCAGTTTTCACATCAAATTTCGGCATGCACATATCATACACTCCTGGCAGAGACAAAAGAATGTGAATTGATTCATACCAAACTACAAGTGAGAAGGAAAAGGTTTCTCCATGACCCAGTCCGGGTTTCTGAGAGTATTCTTTTGCATATAATTTATCTTTATACCTCATAATGCTACCATCTTGTGCATATTTAATTCTGTAAACTCACCCACAGCCTGTCAATCTTGAGGTAGAGGCATTAAACCCCCTGTGTTATTTAGTGCTGATGAAGACATTTCATCTTTCATTGCTTTGAACTACTTTTCAGCATCTCCATATGCTTACACCACCATGAAAATTTGTGGTTCATCATAATCTGCTGCATAAGCCACATAGTTTCGGAAACAAAGTGGAGGGCAACGTTCATCACAGTTTCTAAGATTCATTCCTACTGAGCATTCTCAATAGTATATGGTTCTTGACATTGCTCAAATTCCTCTCCGTTTTCAACAGGTTGTTGAACTTCATTTCCTCTTGCATCTGTCTGTATACAGTGTTGTTGGGCCTGAGTTCATTAGGGTACCCAATGGCATTTTCATTGAAAACCACATCTCATGTGACAGTTATCTTTTGTTTTACAGGATCATATGGCCTATAGTTTACTGTAACTACCTCAATCAACCATTACCATCATCTTCCTTTTACTTTGAAATTTGGGTATAAACCATTTGTGAGTATGCATAGAGCATTCAGCACCAAATCTCTTCATATACGTTAATAATGTTTCCTTCTTTAACCATTTCTCATGAGCCATCTAATTACAATTAGGCTTATACGGACAGCAATAGACTGCCACATTGACAGCTTCTGCCCAAAGTGTGTCTTGCATACCAGAATCGATAAGCATTGTGTGAGCCACTTTCCACTGTAGGTCTGATTTCATGTTCAGGTTTACTGTTCTGCTCCGGTGTATAAGGTGAACTGGTTTCATGGATGATACCATTCTTCTTGAGGTGATTGTGAAGTTGGTCACTAACAAACTCCGTCCCATTGTCAGTCCTAATAACTTGAAGCTTAGTCCTTGTCTGCCCTGCCACCAACTGTTGATACTAAGAACACAGAAGTGATATCACTTTTGTTCTCGAAAAAATATGCAAACTTATATGAAGTGTAGTCATCTTCAACTACAACAAAATAGGTAGCTCCACCTAATCATGTTGTGTGATATGTTTGCACACATATCAGCATGAATGAATTCTCTTGGAGCACAGACACAATCTGAAAACTTGAACTAAACTCCTTCCTATGCAGTTTACCATACTGACATGATTAACGGGAAAACTCTGTTGAAGTATTTGATTTTATTTCTGGAGTCAAACCACTGTCGGCCACTTTCTTCAAATTTTTGAAATATACATGTCCCAACCTGTTGTGCCATAACAGAGTTAAGTCAGATGATGCCCAATTTGCTTGTTCCACGTTGTCCATACAAAATAACATTCTGTAACGTTGATTTTCAGCTTCTACATCACTTGTCACTAGTCTCTCACTAAATACCTCAATCTTATTATTGTCCAGTACCTTTGGCATAAACAACTGGATTATCTCCTATCTTAACAGGAGCTTTGAACTTCGCTAGTGGTTTAAGCTTTAAAAACCATTCCTTGTGTGAACTCATGTGTTTTGATGCACCATTGTCCAGAAGCCAGACACACAGTTAAATTCCAGAATGTTCCTGATTTTTGCACTGGGAACTCAATGTTTAGGGTCTTGATTTTCTCTTGACAGTTTCATCAGTCTTTTCTTGCATTCAGGCCTATAATGACCTCTTTTATGACAGTAATAAGTCACCATTCCTCTTATATACAGAACTTTTGCTTAAATTGTTTTGCAAACACTGATTTTTACTTTTATTCCTTTTGTGAATACCATTAACAGCAGCGAATGCAGATGCCATTTCTTCAGTATGTGACAGATGCAGCGCTTCTTTCAGTAACCTTCCTGTTAAAGTTTCGAAAGTCTGCAAAACACTGTGCTAATGCTTCAACTTTACTAATATGTTGTGCAGTATTATTGCATTTTATAACTGATGAACTGTTGTTTCAACACTAAGTTATTTATTGCAAATCACTGCTCACAATTTATCTTAAGCCAATTGCACATATCACTTACTGTAGCACATGACATGACACTTTGAAGCTGGTCACATTTCATACCAGATGAAATAAAAAGCATTGCTTTTGTGTTAAGCTTACTCCACAAGTGCTGTGTATCTGTACCTTCAACTGGTCTTACTTTACTTCTGTCAACAACATCTAGCAGTTTCATAGCTTTAAAATATAATTTCCATTTTATATTTCCATTGCCGAAATTTTCCTCTGTCAAATTTTTGGTTACTGGAAAGCTTTGTATGATTCATCTTTCACTTTTTCACTATCCAAATAAAGCCAAAGGTCCCGAGTTCGAGCCTCGGTTGGGCGCACAGTTACATTCTGCCAGGAAGTTTCATATCGGCGCACACTCCGCTGCAGAGCGAAAATCTCATTCTGGAAACATCCCCTAGGCTGTGGCTAAGCCATGTCTCCGCAGTAGCCTTTCTTTCAGGAGTTCTAGTTCTGCAAGGTTCGCAGGAGAGCTTCTGTAAAGTTTGGAAGGTAGGAGACGAGATACTGGCGGAAGTAAAGCTGTGAGGACCGGGCGTGAGTCGTGCTTCGGTAGCTCAGTTGGTAGAGCACTTGCCTGCGAAACGCAAAGGTCCCGAGTTCGAGTCTCGGTCGGGCACACAGTTTTAATCTGCCAGGAAGTTTCAGTACGGTTTATAAGTGCTTTCAAAATTTTCGGTGTGGTCATATGGGCACAAGTGATGCTGAACGTTCTGGACGCCCTGTAGAGGTCATGACTCAAATCATTGATAAAATCCATGATATGGTGATGGATGACAGATGAGTTAATGTGCGTCAGATTGCTAGTGCATTGCTCACGCTTGACCAAAAGCGGAATCGTGTGAAGTGATGCAAGGATGCTTTGCAGCTGTTTAGGAAGAATCCGCCGAACTTTAAGCGTCATTTCGTCACTGTGGATGAAACATGGATACATTTCTATACTCCTGAGACCAATCAAAATCCTAACAATGGGCTAACAAGGGAAAATTTGCACCAAAAAAAGCGAAGACCATTCCTTCTGCCGGAAAGGTTGTGGTGACTGTCTTTGGGGATTCGCAAGGGATAATTCTCATCGACTATCTGGAAAAGGGTAAAACTATTACAGGTGCATATTATTCATCGTTATTGGACTGTTTGAAAACCGAGCTGCAAGAAAAACCGGGCGATTGGACCGCAAAAACGTATTTTTCCATCGCGACAATGCACCAGCACACATTCTCAGCAGTTGTGATCGCAAAATTAATGGAAATAGGATTCCAGCTCGTTTCACATCCCTACTTGATTCCCTTGGACTACAATTTG
The DNA here is from genome assembly GCF_023897955.1 of Schistocerca gregaria. Lineage (NCBI taxonomy): Eukaryota > Metazoa > Arthropoda > Insecta > Orthoptera > Acrididae > Schistocerca > Schistocerca gregaria. The sequence goes on along the minus strand of NC_064923.1, from coordinate 251,837,450 downwards.
TTCCCCAGTTTGAAGAAATGGCTGACGGGACAAAGATTTTATTCAAACAAGGAGGTGATTGCAACAACTAATAGCTATTTTGAAGACTTGGACAATTCCTATTATTCGAAAGGGATCAACAAATTAGAACAGCGTTGGACGAAGTGTGTAAGTCTAAAAGGAAACTATGTCAAAAAATAAAAAAAGGTTTACACCACACACGTAAGTAGTTTTTATTTTTGGACGTACTTTTCAAACGCCCCTCGTATGTACATCATTGTTTCCTCTGGACTGCAGTGGAGTGTTTACTACGGAGTTAATGAGGGACTGAATGTACTGTGAAGCAGTAGTCAGAATGCCAGCCTCCTTAGACAGGTGTCTGCAAGATGATTGTAGGTGAGCACCACATATTAGTCTTACTGCACGTTTTTGTGCAATTAAGACTTTCTTTGTTAAAGATGAGTTACCCCAGAACATTATTCCGTGAGACGTTGTTGAATGAAAATATGCAAAATATGTCAACTTACTGATTTGGCTTTCCCTAATATTTGCAACGATTCGAAGTGCAAATGTTGCTGAACTAAATTTTTTTAGGAGTTCCAAAATGCCCTTGCTCCAACTTAAATCCGCATTAATATGGACACCTAAGAATTTTGAAGTTTCGACCCTATTTATTGTTTCCTCGCCATGTGCTACACTTATTGGTGCAGTACCTCTCGATTTGCATAACTGAATATGTTGTGTCTTTTTAAAATTGCAGGTGAGACCATTTGCAGAAAACCAGTTGATGATACTGTTAAGTACTGTGTTTACCGTGTAGTATGTATGCTTGGATTGATTACAGTACAAATTTATCTGCAAGAAGAACTAAATTTGCGTGTTATATATTATATGGAAGATTGTTTAAGTATATGAGGAACAGTAGTGGACATAAGATTGAGGCTTGAGGAACCTCCACACGTGATTTCTCCGCAGTCGGAATTACGTACCGATGTGAGAATTACTGTTGCCGACAGCAAGGGCCGTTAAATGACTAGACAAACAAGATATACGACTCGTACAGTCGGTATTATTGGCAGTGTTTTGCAGTTTTTTTAGTGCAATACATATAAAAAGACAGATTAGAGTAAGAAATCAGAGAAAATGCAATTACTATGCAACAAGCCATTATAGACCGTGGACCCCTTATAGAAAACTGTTAATAACCTTAATCAAAATACGAGGGCGTGCTTAAAAGTAATGCCTCCATATTTTTTATTCTATTATCAGTATCTGTTGAGGTATTAGATTTCATGCACATACATGTTGACTTTCCCTTTCCGCTGACGCAAATTGCAACTCTCTGCCACTAGAAGCCTCCAAATTGTAGCGTGTAACATAGTGATGTGCTACGTAAATATGTTGGTGCGTGAGAAACAGTGTGCTGTAAGTTAATAATTTGATTAGTTTGCCACCAACATGGAACTCCATCTTCTTCAGCACGACAATGCCAGACCACACATAAGCCCTGCGACATCTGCAACAATCAGATGCCTTGGGTTCACTGTCATCGATCGTCCTCCATATTTGGTAGTGACGAAACTCATCAGATATAGGTGAGGTTGTGGCTATGTCAACAAAGTCAGATATCTACAGTGATGGTATCGACGAACTGGGCTCTCATTGGGAGAAATGTGTTCATCGCCAGGACGACTGTGTGGAGAAATAAATGTGTAGATATGAAGAATAAAGATATAGACTGTTAATAACGTGTGTTTTATTTAATGTTTCAAGAGTTTTCTCATAATCAAGCAGAGAGAGACATTGACCGAACGCCATCCACTATATGGTTAACCCTTAGGGATTAAAAAGACTAAAGATAGCGGTTTCTCAGGGGTTGGCTACCCCATTTTAGAACTTCCACCAAGTGGTGTTGAATTAAACTAAAAGTCATGGAAAATGCTAAACCGTATGAGAACTGGTGTAGCCCCTGTAAAAATGAATCCGAAAAAATGGGCCGTTTTAGAACCTGATGACAATAGGTGCGATTGTGGAGAAATACAAAACATGGAGTATCACCTGAAATTTTCCTGCATGTTGATCCCTAGATGATGTCTGGATAAGGAAGACTGAAGCTTTTAGGAGGCATTACTTTCAGCACGCCGTAGTACTCATAAAATGTTTGTGAACAACCTCTGGTATTTTGTTGGTGGAGTTTACATTCACCCTGTATTTCGTCAGCTAATGTACTCAGGACATAAGTCTCTATGCGGCTGTATTATCAAACAGAATCAAATAATTTTTAAACAGAAAACAAAACGAAGAATCTACTTAATTTGCCGTTACCTCATGTTTAGAAAAAGGTTTTCCTTGTTGACCATTGAGAATCTTAAATGACTTCACGAAGTAACTGGCTAATTCTGGTGTTCTTCGAGCGGAGTAAGCGGCACGGGAACTGTCAGGCGTACTCAGCGAGATGGATAGCTTAAAAGTTTTTGGGTGTCCATTATTGCCCTTTTCTTTGCTCGAAATTTCGACAACTTCCCAGTTTGTGTTCTTCAGCTTTTCGCTGTTTGAAGTCCAATCCAAACTCTGAATTGGACAGGCGTAAAGAGGTATTGCCGTATGACATTTTCCTTGCCTATAACTCGTTTTACGGTTCGGTATAGCCTTTTGGTTTGTCTTTAGACAGCAGCAAGAAATGATCGCTAGGGCAGCGTGCGGCATGTCCAGTTCACGGTTAAAGTGGAGTCCAAACAGCGAGCACGTGAGTATGACAACCACAGAAGTTGTCCAAGTATCGTGCAAAGAAAAAACCCAGCTGCAAACAAAAGATAGTGTAAACCCAAACAGTCGTGAAGGGTTATAGGCGACCCGCACATTCACCGGATGGCAGTAAATACTTACTGTATGGTGCGGACAGGGCACCGGTCAGAACGAGGCAGAGGAGTGCCGCGGAAGTTGGCGGCGAGGCGGGAGCGGCCACCATGCTGAGCGAGTACTGGCGGCGGCGCCGTCTTCCGCCTACCTTATACTGGCCGGCCGCTGACTCAGCTGTCTGCGTCTCTCCCTAGCTGACCTACTCCCCCACATCCGAGCCCAGATTTCACGCCTCTTCTCTTCTGTACCCTTGACTGGTCTCGCTGATTGATGTCCCAGCAAGCATTCAGCTCGCAGGGCTTTGTTGCAGAGAGAGCGACGCAGCGTCAGGAACCTGCTTCATACTTTGGTCCGTGTTGGTCTGTTGAATGTGTTCGGGCGCCTGCGACTTCCAAATGCAGGCAGCGGCCCGCTCCCCAGCTCCTCCTCTTAGACAGCATGCCGCGCCGAACCCAAGTATATCGTGGCGCGACTGCTAAATATCGATTAGATCTGAAACTTCCTGACACATTATAACTGCGTGGCGGACCGAGACTCGAACTCGGCTCCCTAATTCGAGTCTCGGTCCAGCACACAGTTTTAATCTCCCAGGAAGTTTTATGTCAGCGCACACTCAGCTCGTTTACATGTTTATGTCCAGCAGTCGGTGAATGTTGTCCAGTCTCGCAGCAGCTTCAGTTCGCATCTCGATCAGTTTTAGTTTGTTGTCTACTGTTTAATTTATAGTACAGATGTCTGGTTGTGAAGACGCGGACTACAGAAACTTTCAGGAGTATTTAAATAGTGATTCCTGTTAACATGGGTTTGAGCAGCTAAGCGACGTGGATATAGTGAACAAAGTGTGTTTGGTAGAGAAAGGAAGCGAAGACAAAGGCAGTCGAGGAACCCCCGTATCACACACATCGAGGCACCGAAATGCGTTGATCTTTTTTCGAGTATGTACGACGTAAATGATGACCGTCGTCATGAAAAAAATTAATTAAAAATAGAAACATAAATTCGAAGAATAGTTGTCGAAAGTCGTACAGTGTTGTTGAACTGCAATTTTGTAAATACATTACCATTTTCCAGCGATTAAAGGATGTGTAATGCAGTGGTTTTTTGTGTGACATCTAGCATGTTTTGTAAGTAAATGGCAGTTTTCAGTAAGAAATGTTAAATTATCGGTGTAGTCTCGGTTCCGCATTAACTCTAATAATGTGGAGCTTGTTGTAGTTAGCATCGTAGCACATGCTACAAATAGTCTTATCCTGATGTCGCGGCCCCTACAGGAGTATCCACAGGGGCAGAAGTGTTTTTATATATTCCTGACTTAATGCTGGTTCTTCAAACTTTGTAAGTAGGCTTTCACTACATAGTTAGCGTGATGATTCGTGCTATATTAGGTTTGGTCTCGCACTCTTTGAGCATACAGTAAACTCGATTATCCGGGGTAACTGAGGACTTGAAAACCGCGGATAGTCCGCAATTGAAGTACACGGTAACGTATTAGGATTGTTTAAAAACAAACATTACAATGTCATAATTAAAATCTCTCGGCTACCGTTTATATTAAATTCTACTTTAATCATCATAGTCCACGTGAGAATGCGGTACTTTAGTCCAGCTCTTTCAATGCTCGTGCAGCATATTGTTTACTACACACGTATTCTAACGTGAGATTGAGATTTTCGATCACTGGCGACCACTCCCGAGTTAAAGAAAAAATTTCAGCAGCAAAAAGAAATTAGAGAAATAGGCCACCGATAATCAGCACAGCAGAAAATGCGGTTGCGGACAATCGAGAGTTTGCTGTACCTCAGTACCGGTATGTCCGCGTACCGTTTATGCCAAGCACCATTCAGAAAATGGGTAGAAACAAAAATTCTGAAGAAAAGCTGTAATACGCCATTTGTTCGATGATAAACCTACGACTTAAGAGATGGTGAGGAGTTGTACACTACTTTTAACTCTTATGGAAAGTTTCCCTCAAGTATCCCCACTAGAATTACTGTTGTATCACAGTTTAATGCATCCAGTCTTCAGAGTTCCACGAACGTGCCACTAAATGAGATGTTTTTGCCTTTGATAAATGATGACTAACAGAAACCCTCAGCTGCCGACAGGTGGTGTTGATATACCTCGATGTGGACAGCTGAAAATGTGTGCCCCGACTGGGACTCGAACCCGGGATCTCCTGCTTACATGGCAGACGCTCAATCCATCTGAGCCACCGAGGACACAGATGAATAGCGCGACTGCAGGGACTTTTGCGCGCTTCCCGTGAGACTCACATTCCCAACTGCCCAAACCTACATATGTGAAGTACCTTAAAGACATTTGCCCATCCACTCAATTCTCGCGCACGCTTTGGCGATTCCCGTAAGAGTTTGGGCAACCTGTACGCATTCGCACAGACGAAGGTCAATGGCTGGGTAGCCTATAGTAACTGTTCTTGAAAGAACAGATACTGTCGATGATCGTGCAGCTTTTCCATGGAATAAATGATGCGTGCGCGAGTAATGAGTGGATGGGCAAATGTCTATAAGGTACTTTACATATGTAGAATTGTGGACAGTTGGGAATGTCTCACGGGAAGCGCGCAAGGGCGAAGTCCCTGCAGTCGCGCTATTCATCTGTGTCCTCGGTGGCTCAGATGGATTGAGCGTCTGCCATGTAAGCAGGAGATCCCGGGTTCGAGTCCCGGTCGGGGCACACATTTTCAGCTGTCCACATCGAGGTATATCAACAACACCTGTCGGCAGCTGAGGGTTTCAGTTAGTCATCATTTATTCCAGGGAAACGCTGAACGGTCATCAACAGTAACTGTTCTTGAAAGAACAGTTACTGTCTTCATATATATGTTTTTACCTTCGGTGTAATAAGGCGACTGTTCATAAGCTGGTCGTAGTTGTATGAAAACACACACACACACACACACACACACACACACACACACACACACACACACACACACACAGAGTATGCGTTGACATTGATGTTAGCGAGACTTATTAGCGAAGAAACAACCTATTGAATATTGCCCAGTATTTCCATTTTACTTCGCTGTCAGTTCCAGTCCGTTCAATATCACTAAAAAGTATCGGAGGGGTTCGTGCAGGCTCGGTTCGCTCAATATCGCCAAGGGGAAATGCGCAGGCGCTAACGACCAACCTACAACGACCGAGATGTGTTACAGTCTCATTGCCGTGTCTTCTCTGTCAGCAACTTGGTCTTCCGCCGTATTGGGGTATGATGCTTTCAGATTTGCGAAAGCATCTCAGCTGCTCCATCTGGTAAAGTCTTGTTAAACGTTAATTAGTGTTAATATCATAGTTATAATCATTAACATTTATATTTTAGAAACGTTTTTACGACTTATACATCTACGGGATTAAATTATCCTACCACCAATGAAGAGACTAATGAAAGAAATTTTTAATATCATCCCTCACAAAAAGAATATTATTGTTCCTTAATTCGTAATATGTGTGCGACAGCAATCCACAAGTTTGTTTTCTTTATGTGGGCAGTATAGTGCTTTGTGAGATATTAGTTATGAATGATGGAAATAAGAACTTATTTCAGTTGATCTCTCTTTTCTCAGATTTATAGTCATATTTCTGCTTATGAAATGCAGTATCAGCATTTTCAATTATTTTATCCTCCAGCATTTTATGAGATATGAAAATTCAGTGGCAGCTTTCTCAGATTTATAGCCATAAATGTTCCAGTTATGAACTGTAGTCTAAAAATTTTCGTTATCGGTATCCTTAAGCATTTCCAGAGATTTTTGATGATCTCATGACGACGTACATACATCGCCCTCCTGTAAGACCATTCCCAGAATTCGAAGATGGATGGAGATAAGATCAATGTATAAAAAAAAGGCTGTCGTATGTTGATGATAGTCCGCCATATAAAATTATGGAAATTTGATGGTATGGCTAACTTTGTTTAATGCATGATTACTATGTAGTAATGCGCATCGAGTCTTAAATGTGCATCTGGAAACTTGTTTTTGCAATTTCTTCACTGTGAGAGATTACATCATTCAAAATCATGTCCTGATACTGCTGCGTACGATATCTGCACCTTGTACTGATACACATTTTAACACATTTTGCTTATTTTTTTCCAAGCAGGACATTCCTTATATAGTGTTCAGAATTGTTAATAGTAACCCATTCTTCGGAATAGTTTCCTTCACTTCTAAGCGTGTGTTTTCGAGGATGTAGACTATTAACTGCGCCATCAGAAAAATAAAATTGTCCTGAGCCCGAAGGTAGTATCGATCTAATGTGATTGGGCGTGGTCGTACCGGGGAAGTTATGGCCGCCCTCCTGCAACCTGTGAAGTGACACATGCAGATATCACAGGATTGTAATTTTTATCATTTTTAACGTGAATCCTTAACTACGTTGTAATTGAAAGTTTTCCTTTTAGTAAACAAAGTAGCCAATGATTAAAGAACCAGTTAATGAAAAAAAAAGAAAAAATCTCGAAGGGCTGGCCACAGAACGAACCTCAAGCTTTTATAGTCTTAAACTTAGTCACTGAGTTATGTGGTCCATACGTTATGAATTGCAAATAGATAGTATTGAACTTATAGATAACTACTAACATGAAATGCTGTTCAAAAGCGGATACGATCAGCTTCATTAAAACTGCGGTTCCGAACGTGACGCTTCCAGTTTGTAGGAAGCAGACTTCATGCACAATTTTAAAGGCTATTGTTAGCAATTAAACAACTTGTCAGACTTTACTAGTTTGTCAGGTATTTTGAGTGTGCTGCTTCGTTTGATGTTTGTGAGAAATTTTGATTGAAGTCATATTTGACAAGCTGGCGGACGTTGTTTGTTTCACCGCGTATTTTTAGCGAGAAAGAGTTTTCTCACGTTATTGTAGGTTACCACAATTGTGGAAACTACGATCCGAGAAGTATAAAAACAAGAGTGTACTGGCGTTTCCCATCCGTATATTACGCGGGATATTAATAAGAAAATCAATATTTTACGCCCAACGTACAAGCAGGTGGGCAGTAAATTAAAATAAAAGAATCTAAGCTATCCGGGTCTTCCACGGTTCACTTACTGCATATGTTCCCACGTAGTAGTATTGTAATGAACTTTCATTAGATGTTTATGCATCTCTGAGTTTTAACCACTTCGTGGTCCAACGTCTTGTTTTCTTTTTGCTTCTTTGTACACAATGCTGATGTCACTGCAAGTAATACTTTGTTTACGTGGGTAGCCATTCAAACTAGTGTCGCAAGGTATGCATTTTCTAGGTGAAGTCTCTGTGTAGAGTGCTAATTGATTTTCTAGGCAATACTCCAAATAAAAGTTCATAGATAATTGGCAATCATTTCAGTTTACCGTCCAGCACAAGCTACGATCTCAAATACTTCGGTAATGCTGAAGACACACGCCTACTGACTTCAGTTAAAAGTTATTGCGGGCAGCATCATAACTAACAATGTCTGTGAAAACCGTGTTTGCGTTAGAAAAGATAGAGAGAAACTGTATCCCCGATGGCCCAGAAAAACTCGTAAACCGCAGAAATGTCAGTATTTCCTGAAGACAACATTGGAAATTTTTACAAGAGGTGCTCGTTGCCGTCTGACGATGGGCCTAGACTCGAAACTAGTTATGGGGATACATCCGTGTTACCTATTATTCATTCAATAAGTGTGGTTGGTTGCAGTTTTCTTCCTCACTGATGTTTAAGAGAACTGTCTAACAAAAAGGAAAACTGCAGTCGTGTCACTGGTGTCAGTTAATGCTGTAAAATAACTTGTCTCAATATTCAGGACGTTTAGGCATTTCTGTCGGGGACACTCACCTCTTTAGTTAACAAGAAATCTCGTCATTGGATTAAAATCACAACGTCGGTTGACACACGATTTGCTAAGCCACGATGTCCAGGTGATCTGACTTGATAGGCCACATGTGCATTTTTTTTATCTACCATCTAGTCACACGCTGCAAACTCCCAGCATTTTTACGGATGTCACTGATGTGACGTGATGCAATACACCGTTATCACATTTCATGCTTGTACAGTGACATTAATCGAAAATCTTTCAAACTGCTGTTTAGCGCTGCCATTGCATGAACATGCGTCGCATGTTTCCATTGACTGTTGACACATTACAGGATTTTCGTTGCGGTAAACGTATTCTCCAGTTAACGCAACTCGTAAGGAAATGTGTGTGGAAAACATGAAAATATTTCAAAGGAAATAACTTTTTCAGTACTGCTTTGTAGTCATTATTATTATTTACAAAATCGGCGATAAGTTGAATAAAGTCAATTCTTATAGAGAAAGTTTACAACAAAACGCAGGATGTATAGTGAGGATATTGATAGGTACGTCGTGGGCCTGTATGTTTGTGCCTTGTGCCAACAGCGTGACTTTCTCATTCACCTGACGAGCGTTCTTTATTCTGTTAATCGAAAATAGTCCTTCATGAGCATCATAAATGCCCATATTAGGTTATATTTGGAAGACAAGGGCAATGTAAGTGTATTTATCGATTTTATTGTAGTAGCATAGCAAATACTGGAATCATCGCTTCGTAGATTTAATGTCGTAATTCGGCCTGAAATTCGAAATGTTAACCAAATATTCGTATCTGTACCCTAAGAGACCTTTGTGGCTGTTCACGATCAGTGTTGAAAGTATTGGATGCAGTTAGATATCGTGATGCACCATGACCAAGAAGTTAATAAACCGCTAAAACAAAATTCGAATTAGTGTTCTCTATCGCAGATTATAGCAAAATTAAAGAACACGGTTCCTGGTAGATGAATTGAGATTATCCGTCGATGTCATTTGCGTTCAGGTAAATATAGTACATTGCTTCTGTTCTATTCTGCCGCATCTTGATTCATTCGTCTGTTTTTAAAAGCAGCCAGATAGTGTAAATGAGAGCTTCGAAACACTGAAGGAAATCACTGGTTCGTAGCATCGTATTGCATACCATGATATTCTTATGCAGGTGAGCGAAGATTTTGTTGGCACGGCTGTATTCTTCGTCTGCATCCTTGAAGTGCGGCACAGTAGTGCATAGACGTACCTAATAACGGCATCCGTTCTTGCTGCCCTCCCCCTCCTGAACTGTGGACGAGATTTGTTCTTCGGCAAAGACTTGTTGCGGTCGGTGCCAGTGAGGCAACTACCGTTACGACGTGAAAGGGTGTGAAGGCAGCAAAGAATCGTCGAGACGTGGAATTCGCGCTGTCATCGAGGATAACATTACGAAGCAACATGCCGTCCGGAAATGTGGACCTCTTTCTACTTCCGCTCGTCGCTTTTCATTGTGGCCGAATATTGTTGTGGCTCAACCACAGAGTAGAAAGCATACAGAAAAGCTACATCAGTTCCTGGGGTTAGTTTTTCAGCAGAGGCTCTCTTCCTTTAAAAAATTAAAAGCGTGTTTTTTCGCATTTGTACTTCCTACACTGTTTATATGCAATACCTTTCATTCGGTTCTGACTATACAAATGGGTAAAAAAAATTTACATGCTTCGTATATTCTAGTTTCGTATCATAGCAAGATGGTTAAGTGCCTGTTTGTTTTTTGATATTGGTCACAGTTACTGTGATATTTAATTTCCAAGTACTCTGCAGCATAAAATATGAAAGGCTCACTGTGGAAAATGCGGTCGCTAGCTACTTTACGTTTGGGTCATTCTAGGCGATACGTTGCTGTGTACTAAATTTAGCTAACCTATGGAAATTCAGTGAGTGTGGAGAAAATAAAAGTATTTTATTGAGAGCGCTGGCGCATAAGGCGCTGCCTGACGGCGACACGTGCAAATGGCCTGTTGAGCAGTCGTGAACAGTTCGTCCAAGTAGATGCTTGTGTCTCAAATTAGTGGTCGCGATTCGTTATTGTATTTACTGCTGAAAGAAAATGATGATGAAAAACTCTACACCAACGGTAACATAATCGAAAAGCTGAAGCACATCTCGTAATTTTGGACAAAGCTTGTCGCAAGTTTCTTTGCGACACTTAACAATAGTCATTTATTAGAAATATGATTCATACTACATAATATGTTACAATGAACTTCAAACAAATGTATAAATTAAATTTCAATACAGCCTACCGTCTTCAAAGTAATACCATACTTTCAGGCTGAAAACACGAATGAAAATTCCAGCGCAGATACAAACACTGAAACGTTTGCAGAGTGCCACATACAGCCGTTGTTTTCTATTGGAAGTGAAGTTGATTTATCAGGTCAGTGTCCCAGAAAAAATTAAGAAATGAAATAAAATTGCTGCAAGGAAGAAACAAAGTAGCATTATTGTCCTCTGAAACTAAAAGCAGTGGCAGTCACAGCTAGCACATGTGAATAGGAATGATGTGATAAATTTATGACTGAAGGTTTATCACAACGCGTTTCATTAGCGCTTCCGTTCGTAGAAGTTTCATGTAGTTGTTCAGATTTCATCCGTTTTGTGAGAAATCAATTTCGAGCCGCACTGTAGTAATAAGCAGCTGTCGTTTCCCGTTTACTCTGGTCCAATATGGCGTCGAGCGCAACGTTTGACTTAATGCGCAGTTTCAACCGTCGAGGGCGTCTATTAGCTTTCGTTGCCATATCGATTTGGAGCGCGGCGACCCTCCCGTGGAACGATGCTGTCTTACAGTCATTTGTATTTTGGGCATGCAGCCGCTTGAATAAAATTTCTATCATTGACATATCTTCCGCGTATATTTGACTATCACCATACGAAGTCGCAGTACTAACGATAAGGTTCCGAGCGCGGCCTTATATCCTTCACCGCGGCGATATGCGCTTGCGAGTCATAGACGCTGGTCGCGGCGGCAAGGAGATAAACTTAACACACGCACCGCCTGTGTCGAAGGCGTACGGACATTCGGTACTATTATCGATGACACCATGATGACTTCTCTGCAGTTTAATTATCCCGAGAACCGAATTCCATGCTTTCTCCAAATTAAAACCATTATTTCTGTGTAATACTGTGTAATAAATTATTAGGTAATCTAATTTCTATAGCTTCCTTGAAGACAGAATCCCAGAAGGAAGAGGTAGATATTAGAATCTTCACATCATTGTATTTCATGGAATGACCTGTATCAATACAATGTTCGGCCATGGCTGACTTGTCTGGCTATGATAAGCCTGTGTATCTTCCGTATGGGTGCTCTTTTTTCGAAGATAGGCCGTATTCTCTAGAAACACTGTGTTAACGTGATCTTCTGGCCTCCCACGAAGATTTCAGCTTTACTCGTCTCTGTAAAGATCGATTTATTGCTTTCTTAAGGCGGGTGTGTATCAGATTCCTTGCGGAAATTGTGACGAGTCATACATAGGTCAAACAACACTCACCGTTCATGAGATATGTGTGGAACATCGAAGATACACATGCTTATGACAGCCAGTCAAGTCAACTGTGGCCGAACATTGTATTGATACAGGGCATTCCATGAACTACAGTGATGTGAACATTCACCTCTTCCATTTGGGATTCTGTCTTCAAGGAAGGCATAGAGATTAGAGTAGCTAATAATTTATTAAATAGAGATAATGGTTTTAATATGAACAAAGCGTGGAATCTGGCCCTAGGGATAATTAAATTGAAGAGAAGTTGTCATGGTGTCATTGCCGCCGAACATACGTCGATAAGCGAATCGAATGTCCGGTTGCTCTCGCGGCGTGTGTGTAAGCGTAGGCCTCTTTGTCGCCGCGCTTACCGTCGCGGTGAAGCATGTGAGGCCGCGCTTGGCACCCTGTCGTAAAGCTTGCTATTTAGTCTGATGATGACTGGACGACGTGCGGCGAAATATCAGATGAAGAAATTTTATTTGCTCTTCTGCATGCCCGGAGTTTAATGAACTATTTATCATTCCGCGAAAAGTTTTAAATGCACATCGTCCATGTTTTGTTAACAGAGAGACATCACCGCAACGTGCGTACATTTGAAGATTTCACTTGCGAGTTGGCACCAGAACGTGTTGATACATTCCACTACCTGGAAAACGTTTATGTAGTAGCAGTTTACCGATCTGAAATAATGACTGGTTGCTGTTTACAATATGTAACTATTTCCAAGCATGAAAGTAATGTGTGGACAACATATTTATGTTCTTTTCAGAAATGGTCTGCAAATACCCAATCATTGTTTATGCATCACTAGTATTATGAAATTGGAACGAATTTACTGGCTGCTTGCCAGTAAATTGGAACGAATTTACTGGCTGCTTGCCAGTGGATAGGTCACATTTTCCCTCAATTTATTCAGTTTGACTTGTTTACTGATTTGGCTTTAATTGATCTTTTTTCCGTTTGAGGACCATAAATGTAACTTAATGATGTCTAGTTAAATATAAAAAATATGTGCGTTTCATACCGGAATAATAAATGTAGTGTTACCATAATACTATACTGAAGCCGCATTTTTAAGACTGTGAATACGGAGTATAGTTGTAACTGTGTTAGCCATTCTTGCTCACGAATTACAGCAGCAACTCATATCTTCAGTTGGCACATTTATTGCCCTATCAAAAATTGTTGCCTTTTTTTGAAACTGAGAACCTGCCAACATACTTACTAACATTTCCTACTTATGTATCACAGAAAGTCCGATTGTGGTGGTGGTGTGGATAGATGATTTCCGATGAGAAGAAATAACACATCAGTTGCGTTAAAAAAAAAAAAAAAAAAGAAGAAGAAGAAGAAGAAGAAGAAAACAAATTAACTGCCGGCCGGAGTGGCGTGCGGTTCTGGGCGCTACAGTCTGGAACCGAGCGACCGCTACGGTCGCAGGTTCGAATCCTGCCTTTGTCATGGATGTGTGTGGTGTCCTTAGGTTAGTTAGGTTTAATTAGTTCTAAGTTCTAGGCGACTGATGACCTCAGAAGTTAAGTCACATAGTGCTCAGAGCCATTTGAACCATTTGAACTTTGAAATTAACTCAACTAGTGTTCTATTTCTTCACATCGGCGTTCTTCAAAAACAGTTGCTTAAAATACTGACAAAAAAATCTAAATGAGACGCTTGGTCTGGGTGGAAAAGTGCGAGAGGAAATGCTGGCTTAATGGGCGCTCGTCGCTGCCCACAGAAATTGCGACGTTTAGCTTCACCACGCAATTTTGACACTAAAAACTGCAAGGTCGCTGGCGTTGGCAGAAATGTAATGACTAGGAGGGAAGTCGACATGAAGTGTTTGAACAAAGCTTGATATGAGACGAAACCGAACGACGTACCCATCCGTCACATTTTATTATGCCACTTGCTGACGTTCAGTAATGAGGGTGAAGTTTTTGTGATATATTTCCAATGTGTCGTTGCCTTGAAGTTTCGTACTACAAGTCGTAAGACGAGAGAGCTAAGTGTGTCGAAAGGAATATGACGCCTGCCGTATCGATATTCAATATTGCGTATGTCGTCACGTTTGTAGTAAGCGTTGAGAGATGAGTGTTACCTGACTTCCATACAAATCAATGGCGCCGCCATGTGCATTCCTTCTGTCTACAAGGGCTGCCCAAGAATTTGGCCGAGCTTCAAAGCGTTCAACCAGCTGGCACATATTCACCACCGCCTCGACAAAGTGTAAGGAGGGGGGAACGGCGAAAACGTCGAATTTAAACGGCAATGCAGTTGCACTGCCTACCACTTGTTTTATATTTCACATTTCTCAACAACATGGAAGAAAAACAAAACAGATATTCAGTATTGTTTAACTAACTTTTTCACCGATTCGTGTACTCAGGTTGCCACGCAATCGCGACTTATTTAGTTCCATAATCGAAAAAAAATCTTTCCAAGTGAATGTTTGGAAACGTAAAAACTCTACATGAGCAAAGCACTGTCGATGATGTACTCTGTTTTGTGGCTCAACGATAGTAGACAATGACTGACTTTCTTCAGAACACTTCTATAATAGCCATATTGGATCGTTTTCCAGAACAATTTTACATTATCTGTATTTACTAACCTTCGGGAGGTTGTTGTTGTTGTGGTCTTCAGTCCTGGGACTGGTTTGATGCAGCTCTCCATGCTACTCTATCTTGTGCAAGCTTCTTCATCTCCCAGTACCTACTGCAACCTACATCCTTCTGAATCTGCTTAGTGTAGTCATCTCTTGGTCTCCCTCTACGATTTTCACCCTCCACGCTGCCTTCCAATACTAAATTTGTGATCCCTTGATGCCTCAGAACATGTCCTACCAACCGAACCCTTCTTCTGGTCAAGTTTTGCCACAAACTTCTCTTCTCCCCAATCCTGTTCAATACTTCCTCATTAGTTATGTGATCTACCCATCTAATCTTCAGCATTCTTCTGTAGCACCACATTTCGAAAGCTTCTCTTCTTGTCCAAACTATTTATCGTCCATGTATCACTTCCATACATGGCTACACTCCATAAGAATACATTCAGAAATGACTTCCTGACACTTAAATCTATACTCGATATTAACAAATTTCTCTTCTTCAGAAACGCTTTCCTTGCCATTGCCAGTCTACATTTTATATCCTCTCTACTTCGACCATCATCAGTCATTTTGCTCCCCAAATAACAAAACTCCTTTACTACTTTAAGTGTCTCATTTCCTAATCTAATTCCCTCAGCATCACCCAACTTAATTCGACTACATTCCATTATCCCATTTTGCTTTTGTTGATGTTCATCTTATATCCTCCTTTCAAGACACTATCCATTCCGTTCAACTGCTCTTTCAAGTCCTTTGCTGTCTCTGACAGAATTACGATGTCATCGGCGAACCTCAACATTTTTATTTCTTCTCCATGGATTTTAATACCTACTCCGAATTTTTCTTTTGTTTCCTTCACTGCTTGCTCAATATACAGATTCAATAACATCGGGGAGAGACTACACCCTTGTCTCACTCCCTTCCCAACCACTGCTTCCCTTTCATGTCCCTCGACTCTTATAACTGCTGCCATCTGGTTTCTGTACAAATTGTAAACAGCCTTTCGCTCCCTGTATTTTACCCTTGCTATCTTCACAATTCGAAAGAGAGTATTCCAGTTAACATTGTCAAAAGATTTCTCTAAGTCTGCAAATGCTAGAAACGTAAGGTTTGCCCTTCCTTAATCTAGCTTCTAAGATAAGTCGTAGGGACAGTATTGCCTCACGTGTTCCAACATTTCTACGGAATCCAAACTGATCTTCCCTGAGGTCGGCTTCTACTAGCTTTTCCATTCGTCTGTAAAGAATTCGCATTATTATTTTGCAGCTGTGACTTATTAAACTGATAGTTCAGTAATTTTCACATCTGTCAACACCTGCTTTCTTTGGGATTGGAATTATTATATTTTTCTTGAAGTCTGAGGGTAAACTTGTACTACAGTAGTAGGTGTGGGCTTCGTATCTATCTTGGACACAATAATGCGTTCACCATGGTGTTTGTAGTAGCTTACCCGCATTCCTATTTTCCTATTCATTATTAAACCTACTCCTGCATTACCCCTATTTGATTTTGTGTTTATAACCCTGTAGACACCTGACCAAAAGTCTTGTTCCTCCTGCCACCAAACTTTATTAATTCCCACTATATCTAACTTTAACCTATCCATTTCCCTTTTTAAATTTTCTAACCTACTTGCCCGATTAAGGGATCTGACATTCCACGCTCCGATTCATAGAACGCCAGTTTTATTTCTCCTGATAACGACATCCTCTTGAGTAGTCCGCACCCGGAGATCCGAATGAGGGGCTTTTTTACCACCGGAATATTTTACCCAAGAGGACGCCATCATCATTTAATCATATAGTAAAGCTGCATGCCCTCGGGAAAAATTATGGCCGTAGTTTCCTTGGGGATGTGTGATACATTATAATTTCTTTTGTGAGAACTGCATTTTGACCAAATACATTTTAATGTTGTTTTTACAATACAATGCTACTAACTCTTACAAGTTTCTGGACGGACCCTTTACCAATTCATTTTCTTTTTCTTTTGAGGTTTTTTACAGCTAATGCTGTTTCTCACATCTCATCTTCCACAGTTCATGGTGTTTCCAATCTCTTTCTTTGAAATTCCTAGGTTCCTTGACATCTATCGCCCATCTTCTGCGAGCTCAACTTAATTTCCTTTTTTGCTCTGGGATCCACTTCCACACCTCCTTTCTCAATATATTAGCATCTATTCATTAGAACTGCCATACCAAAGCAACCGCTTCCTCTCAAGAGCTTCCATTATTTTCCATTCCACTTCCATAATTTTTATGATTTCTTCATTTCTGATGTGGTCTAACCTTGAGACTCTTGCACTTCAGCCCCAGTTATCCAGTTCTGTGTCTAGTTCTTGGGCTTTTTCTTTCTTTCTTGTTTCCAAAACTTATGACGTATGTGTATACGTGTAGATATGCAGTCCATTGTTGTTTCATATCTAGACTAGTCTTCATCAGTTTAGTTGTGAACTGATTGTTCATTATTTGTTTGCAGGTAACATGTTTCCCTTGTACAGTCCCAATGTGATGAGGTATTAGTCAAAGGATTCCTAATGTATGTGGCCGTCTTTCAAAATGACTCGTGAAACCATTTATCTAGCAGGCATTTGTTATCTGTGTACAATTGTACACAGGATAAAATCCCACCCTAAGACAGAACTGCCGTGTTGCACAGTAGGACGAAAATGTATTTCATAGTTGTAGTAAGACAGAAATAAGGCCCAGCACTGGAGGAGAAGACCTTTAGACATCTAGCCAGGTTAACGTTTGTAAGATGGTACAGTAGTTAATTGTAGGACTCACATTCAAGAGGAGGGAGCTCAAATCCCCATCTATCATCAAGGTTTGGGTTTTTCAGCATTTTTCTAAATTGATTAAAGATAATATCTGGATGGTTGCTTTCGGAGGAACGCTACAATCCTTGACCAATTCTGTCCTGTGTCGTGTTTCTAATTATCTCTTTAGTAACAAGGCATTTAATCCTAGTCAGGGAGTGTGTTCCAGAACTTTGAAGCCTCCTGTGTGTTAATTTTTAGTTCATGTATCTTCTACATATTATTGCATGTGTTGTTTACTTGAGAGAGGAGTATGATGATACAATATACAACGTATAATGAAGATAGACATCATTTTCTTTTTAACAACCTAAGATTTTTCTAACTACATCAATTACGTACACAGTTTGAAACATACATGACTTAGTTGCTTGCTACATTCTGGTAATAAAGCACACGTGCTCCCTCTTTTTGTCTGTCTCAGTATACATTATAGGAAACTACCAATGTATTGAGCAGCACATTAGGATAAGGTATAAAATCAGCTGTTTTGTGATGTAAGACACAAACAACAGTTTGACCACACTGAATCAAAGTATATTCTTCTTCCACATACAAGTTTATAACAATTGAGAACATAGATACACATTTAGAAACACCTTAGGTACTGATAGAAGCACTTGCTGACAATAAGTAAGAACACAGTATGAGAGCGGGTACGTGCTGCGCTGCTCTTATAAATGGGAGAGCTCCAGCAGAGGGTGCGGTGGATGCCATGTTGTGTGTACAAGTCATGTGACCCACTGCAGGCGACCTCTGATGGCCAGCCCTTGCAGGTGCTAATGTCGGGGTATTCAAAGTATAGTGCGACAGTGGCCAGGTTCTACTGTGTGTATCCATGTATTACATACAGGATTATAGCACCACTCCCCCCCCCCCCCCCCCCTCCCCTTTTCCCACTTTGGAAAGGACACTCCACTGATGTGCATATCAAGGCAACTGTTGAAACAGCAATGGCTTCTATGTTGGATGTTGCAGCCAGTGATCGTGTTGGAGGGAAGACGATTGTGGACCATAGTCAGTGGGGAGTGGGAGAAGTGGCTCACCCATGGACACTTGGCAGTTGGTCCTCTGCAAAATCCCATAAAAGAGAACTGATGAAAAGGGCACTGGTTATGTCTAGTCATGGCGGAACTGTGCTGATGGTGAAGACACTAGTCATTCCATCAGGGATGTCAGTAGGGAAAGATGCACTGGCACAGCTGGCGGCAGAATCACTGATGGCAGTGAAACATTAAGGAAAGGCCTGATAGCAGGAGTCAGGGCTGGATCCTGGAGGAAAGGCATGAAGTGCAACATCCACATAGAGGTTGGCTCGCCCCATGGCAAGACCATCCTGCGGTTCTGGTACAGCAGGCACTGAGGAAGGCAGCAGTTACATGGCCCTTGCTGTGGTGTGAGGACGCAGTTGGTCATTGTGGCGCACTACTGGTCCATCACTGGTGCACACCATACAGAGCCGGTGCCATCTGCAGCTGTGAGTTGCAGAAGTCCATTTGAGTTGATGGCTGAACCCTTGTGCTCAGAATGGGGTGCCAGGAATGAAGTGTAATAAGGGCCACTTCAATTGACATTGGTGGGGCAGCTTGAGCAGCTGAAGGTAGTTGTGTGGCTGGTGATCGTGGAGCTTCTTGGCCAGACGCCAATCTCCCACCTGCATAAACCTGTAAGAACTCAAGAAATGTGCAAGGCATTATCCATGAAGGAGTCTGTAATGTACTTCTTCATTTGAACCTTGATTGTGCGGATGAGCTGTTGTGCTACGTTGTTAGATTAGGAGGAACAGGCATGTGGAGAATACCCTGAAGGGTGCAGAAATTAGGGAAAGTTGGAAACACAAACGTCGGACTGCTATCTGACACAAGCATATAAGGCAATCCTTCAATAGAGTAAAATTTGGAGAGGATCCAAATCGTATCTGGAGCCGATAACAAAGGATAGCAGATAATGTATGAAAATTAAGATAACGCATCAACAATAAACAACCAGTAAGAAGATAGGAAGGATCCAGCAAAATCAACTTGGATGCATTCACACAGACACTGTGGTGTGGGCCATGGAGTGAGTGTCGGTGCCTATTGGGTAGCACACTGAGAGCAGGCTGTGACAAGATGTAAAATGTCACCATCAATGCTGGGCCAAAACAAGTGCCAATGGACCAATAGCTTGGTACGTGAGTCCCCCCAATGCCAGTGATGGGGAATCTGAAGCGCATCCAGCCTAGTTAACAGCCTGTCTGTTGCTGAGAGAACACCACTATCAAACACTGAAGTGCAAAGTAGTTACTTAAAGGATCAGAATTTCCTCCCAGAGGCCTGTCCAGCAAGTCAAGCTGAACAAGTTGAACAACTTGATGCAAAACTGGACCAGCAGTGACAGCAGCTGCGATCTTGGAGCCTATAATACAAAACACTGCCGCTGTACTTTTGCATCTCATAGAGTTCGTCAAAAGTAGGATAAAATCCCACCTTAAGACAGAACTGCCATGTTGCACAATAGGACGAAAATGTATTTCATAGTTGTAGTGAGACAGAAATAAGGCCCAACACTGGAGGAGAAGTGCTGCTTTGCCAACGAATGAAGCAGAAGGATTGAACAAGAAGCCAAAGGCTTGTGGTCAGTAATGAGATGGAACTTGGATCTACAAGTTGGGAGTAGTGCTGCTGGCTATATTTTGAGCATTTTTGCTGCGTAAGCTATTGGAACCAACCTCGTGTTGATGTGTGAGAATGGCCTCAAGTCCATACTGGAAGGTGTGTGTAGCCAAAACCAGGTGGGGTGGCCTGGATTGGAAAGTAGCCAAACAAGGAGCAGAATGTAATTTAGATTTCAAAAGTCTAATTCACACTTGCAGGCCGGTAGCCACTGGAAAGGAACATTATTGTGGAGTAACTTGTGGAGGGAATGGGCCAATGTGGACATGCCCAGAATAAATTTGTGATAGTGAGCAGTTTCAGCAAAATATGCCTGGAGGTCTTCGACATTTGTAGATCAAGGCAGAGCCATGACTGTGGTGACATGATGATGTAAGGGCTTGGGCATAAAGGCTTAACACCATCTCTAGAAACTGTAAGTGGGGGGGGGGGGGGGGGGGGGGGGGGGGTGCGCGCGTGCAGTAAGCAGAAGTCATGCTGCTTGCTGCAGATGGCTGGCGTCTAGTGACTGTGGCTGGCCCGTGCATATGCCATTGGTGTAATATTCGAAGCATAGTGTGCCGGCAGCTTGGTGCTGCTGTGCGTATCCCTGTATTACGTACAAGGTTATATTATAGTAAGCTGCAAGGCTAAACTTATTGGTTTATGACTGAAATTGTATTTTTAACATTGATAGTGGATTGCTCAGTGTGAGAAAATGTCCAGCACTGTATAATTTCATTTTCTGTGTACTAAAAATAAGCTTTTCTTTATTTTTTGTAGCTCAGTTGTGGAACAAACATGCCGTCGATGAGAGTCTCTGCACTTCAGTATTACTTTCTTACATAGCAGAGAGCTCTACTTCATATCCAATGCTTCTTGGTGAAGATTTTGCAAAGGACCTGAAAATACAAATGACATTGTTTCTTGTAAGTATTTGTTCAAACTTCATGGTCTCTCTCTCTCTCTCTCTCTCTCTCTCTCTCTCTCTCTCTCTCTCTCTCTCTCTCTCTCTCTCTCTCTCTCTCCCCCTCCCCTCTCCCCTCTGCCTCCCCATCTACCTCACCCCCCCTCTCCCCCTCTCCCCCTCTCCCCTCTCCCTCCCCCCTCTCCCTCTCCCTCTCCCCCCTCTCCCTCTCCCCCTCCCCCCTCTCCCTCTCCCCCCTCTCCCTCTCCCCTCTCCCTCTCCCCTCTCCCTCTCCCTCTCCCCCCTCTCCCTCTCCCCCCTCTCCCTCTCCCCCCTCTCCCTCTCCCCCCTCTCCCTCTCCCCCCTCTCCCACTCTCCCTCTCCCCCCTCTCCATCTCCCACTCTCCCTCTCCCCCCTTTCCCCCCTTTCCCCCCCCTTTCCCCCCTCTCACACCTCTCACCCCTCTCACCCCTCTCCCCCCTCTCACCTCTCCCCCTCTCCCCCCTCACACCTCTCCCCCCTCCCCCCTTCTCCCCCCTCTCACCTCTCCCCCCTCCCCCCTTCTCCCCCCTCTCACCCCTCTCACCCCTTTCCCCCCTCTCACCCCTTTCCCCCCTCTCACCCCTTTCCCCCCTCTCACCCCTTTCCCCCCTTTCCCCCCTCTCACCCCTTTCCCCCCTCTCACCCCTTTCCCCCCTTTCCCCCCTTTCCCCCCTCTTCTCCCTCTCACCCCTCTTCTCCCTCTCACCCCTCTTCTCCCTCTCACCCCTCTTCTCCCTCTCACCCCTCTTCTCCCTCTCACCCCTCTTCTCCCTCTCACCCCTCTTCTCCCTCTCACCCCTCTTCTCCCTCTCACCCCTCTTCTCCCTCTCACCCCTCTTCTCCCTCTCACCCCTCTTCTCCCTCTCACCCCTCTTCTCCCTCTCACCCCTCTTCTCCCTCTCACCCCTCTTCTCCCTCTCACCCCTCTTCTCCCTCTCACCCCTCTTCTCCCTCTCACCCCTCTTCTCCCTCTCACCCCTCTTCTCCCTCTCACCCCTCTTCTCCCTCTCACCCCTCTTCTCCCTCTACCCCCCTCCCCCTCTACCCCCTCTTCCCCCTTCCACCATCTCCCCCCTCCCACCATCTCCCCCTGCGCCCCTCTCGCCTCTCCCCCCTCTCCCCCTCTCCCCCTCTTGCCTCTCCCCCCTCTCCCCCTCTCCCCCCTCTCCCCCTCCACCCTCCCTATACACACACCTACCCGTGCTCATCTCCCACCCACTCTCTTTCCTTTTTCACTAAGCTGCTTTTCCTTTCTGTCAACCCCCCCTCCCCTGCCTGCCCCCTTGAAAATAAATGTCTCTGTTCTACGTAGCTGAGTAAATGTGGTTATTAATGAATTAATGAGCACCTTATGCTTCTCTAAATTTATGCTGTGATTCTCATGTAACTGATCCTGCCATTGTGGCTCACACGGGACAAACAATAACAAGTCTTCAATCGAGTTAGTATCAGTAAATATAATGGAAAACAACCAAGTGTCAGTTCTGAAATAATTAAAGCCTGCCACTGATACATATTATCTATTTTTATGCCCTAATTGTTTCTGATGATGTTTGTATTGGTATGCATTAATGTATTTTGTAATATTGACAGGCATCGAAGTACATGATAGACTTCAGATCAAGTCATTGCACACAGCTGCCTACAAATTTATTCAGAATGCCTTGGGATCTCTCTCCAGAATCTGATTATGTAAAAATATGAAGAAGAAGTAATTATGGAGATACGATTAAGAAAATAAGTGATACACTGTTTATGGATGTATACTGCATAAGATTTTACATTGTAGTGCTTTTATTGTGTATCTATGTATATAGTCAGAATGGTACCATGCATTCCATTTCATTTTTCTTTGTATATTTATTTTCATTGACTCATCATTATATAGAGCTTACAACTGGTAATACTCATGATTTTTTTTCCCTTCTCTGTAAGTGTTTAGTGTGTATACAGTTGCTCCATGTGTTTAACTCTCTGTGGACCTTTTGTGGTATTAGGTATTTGCAAACATTTTAAATACTCATTTGACTGCAAAATATGCTTTGAATCTGGATCATGCATGACACTTTTATTTTTATTTTCTGTAATTGTTTTGTATCGGAAAATTATGAAATTCACTTAAAATGTAAAATTTTGAAATTGAATAAATAATGATTTCTTGGTCTATAGCAACCTTTAAGTTTAAATGAAAGGAACAACGTACATTTATTGTGCACCACGTTGGTCCTGATTTCCAGACTGTCTGTTGTGGTGCTTTTTTCCCCAATGATTAAGTGTAGGAGTTTTTTACCTATGTGTGTCACAAGAAATTAGATCTTTAGCTTATATTTTACTTTGACATCAATGTCGGAATTTTTGTGACTTCATTTTAATTTTTCCTGAAATGAAATAAACAAAACATACCCACCAAAAAGATAATGTACTAGATTTTGTGCACTATGCATTATTTTTGGCAGTTACTCTGTCCACTCAGTGGGTATTGTAGGCAAATGAATTAAGTAATTTGTACTTCCTATCGCAAACTATTGTTAGGTTTTTATTTGATTTATTGTCAAGAAAGTTGCATAATGTATTTGTAGCATTTCCACATATATAAGACAAGCTCATAATTCATAAACTGAAATTATTTCTAAAACGAGGAGCACACAGTTTTCTTTCCTTGAGTTCATAACTTTGACAGCTTAATTGTTCAGATAAATTCAGTGTTTCTGATCACTGGTATTATTTCGTATTTGGTTGATTTTGGAACCGCATTTCCTTAGTCAGTGCATGTGTTGTGAATAGCATGTATCTGAATGCAAAATGTGTTTGTGTGTGTCTATGATTTGACAAGTTGTTGGTGTTATCAGTGTGTGTTTATCCACCGTAAATGAAAAAATGTCCATCCAGATGATTTCAACTGTGATTCAGCTGTAAGTTTTTACTGTTTGCTCATATTTTTTGTTTATTTTTCATGTGTAGCCATGAGCCACATGTCAGTAAATATTCGTAAATGTATTATTATAAATAATTTTTGTGCTGAATGTCATTTCAGTTGATTCTTTTGAAAAAAGACCTCAAATTGTATTTGATAATTATAATCATGGTTGCATATACATTTTGGCTACAGCTACTGTGTTAAAAGGCGTTCACATCAGAAGATATTGCATAGTCGTATAATGTTGTGTAAGCAGAGGATTCCAAGTACATACTCTATAGGAACCTAGGTAGGAAGCAATTGCCTCCCATTTCAATAATTTGCTAGCTTTAAGCTGTACACAATGCTGTGATATCAATGAAAGGTTTAATGATAACAATGATGATGATAATGCCCTGGTTTTATGAGCCTTGTGTGGGGAAAATCATGTGATTTTATCAGAAAATTAAATCTATTAGATGGTCTTTAAGATAAGTTGAATTTGATACACTGCAGTCCTGAGAGAATCTCTTTATTGATACTGAAGTATCTGATGCAGTATTTATCTAAGTTTCAACTTGTGATAATATGTAAAAGGGTCCTTGTCCTATCCAGATAATATCAATTTGCACAAGAATCTTAAGTTTTCCAGAAAAAAAACACTATGATTCATCAGATCAAAAATGCAACCTTATTTTATTTAACATAGCCTTAATTCAAGGCAGATTAAAAGTACATGCTGGCCTGGAACTTGAACTCAGGACCTTGCGTTTCCCTGGCAACTGTGATCAACTGAACTACCCAGGTGTAACTGGTGGAAGTGAAGGTGTGAGGGGACATGAGTTATGCCTGTATAGCTCTGTTGGTAAGAGCATTGCGAGAAAAAAATCAAGGATCCAAATCCAAGTCTTGGTCTGGCACATACTTTTGATCTGCCTGGTAGTTTCAAATGTTATTGTACAAAGTGTTTCAAAAAGGACTTTACAACTTTAAAAATTCATATAAATTTATTGAAAGAAGGTATAGAGCTGGGTTTAGTGTTATTTTGAAGAGAAACACATCAAGTTTCTTTCTTTTTATTTACAGCATAAACTAAAGATGTTGATCATCTTGCACACATCCCATTGGAAGTCAATTTCTTCCCAAACTTGCTGTAGCATTGCAGGTGAAACTTGCTCAGTGGCAGCATACATTCTTGCTGTAAGTTCAGGTAGAGAAGCTGGCACAGGAGGTACAAACACGATATCTTTGATGAATCTCCATAATAATAATAATAAATAATAATAATAATAATAATAATAATAATAATAATAATAATAATAATAGTCACACCTGGGGAACATGGGGGTCATGCAATTGGTGCATCACGGCTAATCCATTGACCTGGAAAGCGGTCACTGAGAGAATCCCATACATCAGCCAGGCAGTGGGGTGGTGCAGCATCTTGCATGAAGTAAAAATTTCATTCTTGGTCAACCTCATCAGTCTGTTGTATCAAGAATTGTTGTAACAATCCAGGTACAGTATTCTACTGATGGTGCTCTCACAGAAAAAAAAGGTGCCATACACTTTTTTCTTGCTCAGTGCTCAAAAATACATTCTGTTTAGAGCTATCATGAACATGTTGCAATGTTTGATGTGGATTTTCACTGCTCCAAATCCTACAGTTGTGTGTATTAACCTTCACTTAAGTGAAAAGTCAACTCATCTGAAAAGATGATTTTGTACGAGCATCAGTCCGTACGGTTTCAAATGAAAACGGTTTCTCAATACGCCAAACAGTCATATGTGGGATTTGCAGTTCGCAAGATGCATGCCAGGTAAAATTTCATAGGTTCGTTGTCTCTTTGGCTCAACGACGTCTTTAGATGTGCTTGGACGACCTGATGATTTCCTATGCCTTACCAAGCACAACAGACAGATAGTATGCTTGAGTCCAGTGAAGGCAGCCATCTTTCACCCAACGGCCGCTAGCATTCCTTACGGTGTAATTAGACACTAGCGAACTATGCGAGACAAAACTTGATGTATTCCTTACAAATTGACACTAAAATCAACTCTGTATGTACTGTGAATTAATTTATAAGAACTTTCAAAGTCCTTTTTGAAAAACCCTGTACTTGTCATTACTTTACATTTTGTCAACTGAGGATATGTTCTTGAAAAAAAAAGGGAGAAATATTAGCTACAGCAACAGAACAGAGACAACATTAAATAAAATTAGGTTACTTCTTTGATGTGATGAAGCTTAGTGGTTTTTCTGGAAAAGTTAGGCTTGGGGGGGGAACTGACTTTATCCGGATCTAACGGGGAGTCTAAAAGACATACTAGTGTGAAAGAATCGGTGGGTATTGTAACTGTTGGTTTACTGACGCATTCAGCCATTTACTTCCAAATCACTCCATGAGATTGTCTTTAGGAGAGGAATTATTGCCTAAAGAAAGTCAAAACAATGCTCTGACTTGTTATAATATCGGTTGTTCAGTTGCAGCTGGTGTATTATCCATCCTCGGAGTTTTCCTGAGTGCTATGGGTTACTGGGCAGCCAGGACTGTTTTCCACTGAGTGGATGTGATGTAGTTGGGATCTCTTTGTCCACACAAAAGCAAAGTTAATTTTTAATTATTTTTATACAAATTAATATACAGTGTGTATTAAAAATAATCATCTGATTTTGCACATTTTTTTGAGGAACAGGAAACTCAAAAAATACTTTTCATACCTTTTCATAGGTGTTCAATATGCCCCCCTTGAGATGCATGGCGTATGTCAATGCGGTATTCAAATTGTTCCCACACTGCAGTGAGCATGTCTTGAATTACAGCTTCCACAGCTGCTGATATGCAACGTCTCAGTTCATCCATTGTTGTTGGTAATGGAGGCACATAAACAGTTGTTTATAAGCCCCCACAAAAAATAGTCACATACAGTTAGGTCTGGTGATCTTGGAGGCCAGGCTGAATCAGTTGGTCCAGTGTGATTGATCCAACATTCAGTAATACTTCTAATCCAACATTCAGTAATGCTTCGATTTAAAAATTCCTGCACTTCCAGAGGGCAGTGTAGTGGGAACCATGTAAAACTTGAGAGTTTGCTCTTGCCAACAGTATTTTGTTAACACGCACATCTCAAATAACATAATAGTTATGATTTTAAAAAAAATTCAGATAATTCTTTTTGATACACCCTGTAGTTCAACATGCTGGTTTTGTAGGTCTGTTTCCCCCATACCGATTTAAACAGAAACTTAACACTTTGCCTAGATTCTTCTTGTAGTGCTTTGTGTCAACATAGATTCTTCTTGTAGTGCTTTGTGTCAACAGTGGCTATAGCCCAACGAGTGCTCATTTTGAAACTTCATCCATCCTCATTATCATCTATTAATTTTACAGTACACTTCATTTCTTGTTCCTGTGAGGGTATACTCTACACTTTAGAGAATAAACTAATGCTTTATTTTGCCTCTTTCATATCCTAGCCAAAGATAAAACAGTCGCAAAATTCACTATCAGTGCACCCTGAAATTCTAATCTGTATTAATGTTTGCTATAAAAAATATTACAAGTCTCTATTTGCAAATATTGTATAGTAATTACTGCACATAGTGTGTTCTTCTGTATTATATCTAACTCAACATGAATGATAAAATTATGCAAAATCTAAATTTTTCTGTAAAATTTATAGAAAGTCATGCTGCTAAATATTATTTTCTGAACAATAAAGAAAAAAATCCTGTTTTGGATTTATATTTTCAGATGAACTTTGGATAAGTGATGTGGGTACACTGCAGGTCTTTCCCCAGTATGTACTAGTTCGGAAGTGCTTACTGTTACTCAACAAACTTCAGTTTATACAGAAATTTGCAATTTCAACTGGGAATATTAGGGAAGTTTCGATGGAATAAAATGTACTTACAGAGAGTGCAATTTTTACATTTATGATTTAGTAAATACAATTGTTGTTTCAAATACCATATCCATGATAATGTTATGTTGTAACATGTCATTTGAAAATAAAATAGATGACTGCATTATGGGCATTTACAGGTGTGTGACCTATTTATTAGCATTCCAGATTAGTTTAGAGTGAATTAGGAGTTTTGAGGATAGAAGTCTTAACTCCACATATGGACTCACTGGCAGTTTGTGTGACACAGTGTTGTTAATATGTGGCAACCTGCAACCATGAACTTGAATTCCTGTTATATACAAACAACAAGGGTTACTTTTATTCTGTGAAGTAGAGTAATAACTGTAAATGAAAAGGCTGATGAAACAGAAAATTGAAAGTAAATTAGGACACTTTTATTTCATCAGAACCTTTTTCACCAGGCAATAATCCAGAAATGCTATGAAGTGCATGCTGAAAGAGAGAATAATCCAAAAACATATGAAGTGGACATTGAAGAAATGGTTTACAACCCTCTCCAAAATTTTTGTTCTTCTGCAGTATTTTTCTATTACCTTAAGATTGATTGTGTCCAGCATTTTATGGTTACTAACTGGTGTTTGGCAAATGCTATCTTGATTTGAATACAACATTGTTCGGACATTATTAATTTGGATGATTTGGGATGCAACTCTCAGGGATCACTGCACTCCATCCTGCTGCACTTGAACATTTTAGTCAAGTGCCACCTGACTGCCAGAGTGCAAGGTGCCAGTGTACTATTCATTTGATACAAAAATCCTTCAGCATTTGTGGAGAGGAACATCGTACAGCAGTATGGGTTACAAAACTTGCGGATAATTCTGTCCATATATTCACATCTGCCATATTATTGGTCTAGAGCAACAGTCAGCACACTAAATTTGACTTCAGAGGTTAACAATCAACAACGTGGATATCTCTTTTAACTTTGCACGTGCAGTTAACAATTTCAGTGGCGCTAGGAAAACAAAGATTCCGTGGATTTATATTTAGTGGAAAATAGATGACATCATTCAGTGGACATTTCTCCTAAATGATGATCATTTTCAATTGTGATTAGCCTATTTGCCAAGTTTAGATCTATTTATTAATGTTCCATTTTTGATTTTCATCTATGATGACTATCAAAAGTATACAAAGTACGCTAAGAGTTTGTAGAAGAATACAAGTGTATTCTGGAGGAATACATCAGAAAATTATCTGATTTATTTATTTCATTTATTTTATTACATTCCTTTATAGCCTTTTACGTATCATATAAACACTGCTGTATTGATTCCTAGAGAAATTTTGCGATGTACATTAACACTTAATTTTATACTACACGGTACTATGTCCTATCACCATAACTATTTCTACTATTACTAGTAATAATTGTTAAACAAACTATTTCTACTATGAATAAAAACTACACCTACTACCAAATCTATACCTACTACTGTTATGATAGCTTCAGTTTTTGTCTGTCACATTCCCACTCCATTGCTCCCCCGTCCATGGACAAGACCTGCTGGTTCCTTGTGCGCTTTGAGGGCGCCATGGTTGGTATCTGCCTCTTTCATTGTTTATTGGCTCACTGGTTGTAGGGAAGGATTCACCCATTCCAAGGGAGCATCGTTGTTACTGGTGATGAGGGCAGCCACACGCCGAACCACCTGACTCCGGTTATGGTTCCTTGGAAGATGAGACGCAGCCCACAGCTGCATTTTTCTCTGGTGTTGTTATGATGATGGCTGCACATGCCTGAATTAAGACTCTTTTAGCCCGCAAAGTAGAATAATTAAAATCTGCTAATGTCTTAGTGGGGTCAGGGGTTTTCCTGCCTCAAGAAGACTGGGTGGTGTTGTGTCGTCTTCATCATCATCATCATTCATCCCCAATACGGTCTGAGGAAGGCAATGGCAAACACCTCCGCTAGGACCTTGCCTAGTTGACAGTGCGGGTCTCCCGCATCGTCCCCTATGCTCCTTGGAGTATGGGACCTCATCAGGTTAACATTCAATGCCCGCATATATTTTTTTGTCAGCTATATCAGTTTCGACACTTACATCATTCTGAATAGTCCATATTATGTCACACTGCTATCGCCTACGAGTTACATGGCCTAATGAGAATGACATGAGTGTCAAAACTGATCTATCAAACATACAATATATTTGAGCATTAACTGTTAACCACCATAGTCCATCCATGTAGTTGTGGAAGTAAAATTAATGGTTGTTCAAACAGGTACTGTTGATTCCTGTCCAAACATTTACTAAAATCCTTTCCTAATTAACATGTTTTTAAACAATTGTAGACGTCAAAACAACCTTATTCTTAAACAGTATCAAGTTGGAAAATCTCATGTTTTTAGGTTAAGGCACTGTCTTAAAACTTACGTATAACACTTGACTCACCTGTGACATCTTTCATGGCATGATTATTTTGTACCAGATGGACTAATAAGCTGTTGCTCTGGTTCTTGTTGAAGACATAGTTTTCTAACACTGGATAAACGCTACAAAATTCTGGAGTTCTGCCTATTTTGTACATAATAAGGGTAGTGCAGGACAACACAACATCAACTTCAACTTCATGAAAAGGATAGATTGCTATTCACTATGTAGACAAGGCACAGAATGCAGACATGCATATTGAAAAAAGACTGCTAGACATTTTTAGCTATGGGATTATATCCTTCATCACGTGTAGACAAAACACACACTCATGTACAGCTCTCACACACATATACTATGTTGTCTGGTAGTCACAGTAGGGAGTCAGTCTTTTTTTTTTTTTTTTTTTTTTTTTTTTTTTTTTTTTTTTTTTTTTTTTTTTTTTTTGTCTCATCATCTCTGATATATGGCGAGTCTTTCCTTTTCATAATATTGTTACATTCCATCCTGGATTTTCCATTGCCGGTATTTGATTGCTGCTTACTGTCAGTAATTGGGAAGACCAAAGGTTCAAATCTCCATCTGGCCAACCAAATTTAGGTTTTCCGTGATTTACCTCAATCACTTAAGGCAAAATCTGGTTGGCTTCTTTGAAAAGGCATGGCCATCTTCTTTCACCATCCTTCTCTAATCCAAGCATATGCTCCATCTCTAATAACCTTGTCACTTGCAATGTGTTGAACACAATTTTTTTCCTTTTTGCTGTCCTTTTTTAAGTATTTGATTGTATTTGACAGTAAAAAAAAGGTTGAAATCATGTTATCAGTATTTAAATCGAACCCATTTAAACAAAATTATTTAATGGCATTACAAAAACAAGATTTACTGTTATCGTATTTTTGCTCAGTTTTAAGAGTCTTTGTTACCATTTGCAGAGATAACTAATAATGACTCTTGATAAAACTGTAAGACATGCACATAGAAAAGAAAGTAAAGGATCTATAACGTGTCCAGTGCTGTTTATAATGTATGCTGAAGTAAAGTGGTTTGACTGCTCTTTGTGGAATAATTACAAATTTATATTTCCCTCGGGTTCCTCAATCAAGTGAAACGAATACAAGAATGGCTCCTCTGAAAAAGGGCATGCTTATTTATTCCCTAGCAGCAATTAATCTGACCATGTCATTGACAAGATAATTAAACCTGTCCTGCTTTCTGAGTATAACAGGACACTATTTACTTAAATGCAAACTAAAGCAGATTTGTTTTGAACCAAGTATTCCATAAAATTGGTGACTTTCCTAACAAACTTATGATAAGCAATATGAAATTCTGTTATCTGTTCATTGAGTGTATAAGTATCATGGAATAGAGTTGCCATTTTGTTAGGCATGCACCGAATATAATCCAAGAAGACACAAGCTTATAAATGTGTGTGGAGGAGGTCATGTTGTGGCATACCAATTAAGAAGATGCAACCTATTTAACAAACTAATACAAATAAAACTAATAAAAATCTCACAAAACTACATCGACTATCCTAGCACACCTCCTTTCTAAATCTAATTCCCACTCCATCCTAAACTCAGATCAGCACTGCCTGGGTTTCAGGTAGGATTCCTTGTTTGATGATGCTTAGGTGTTATTCCAATACAACTGTAGGGCCTCTGCAACACTGTTCGAGTTCAGGGGAGAATACCTAGAGGACTGAGGCACGGATTGAGGAGGAAGGTGGACTAGGATGATCTGTGCAGTTGTGCAAAACCACTGTGCCAGGGTCGTGCAGTGGTCAGCACATTTGCCTAGTGAGCAGGAGCCTCGGGTTCAAATACCATCCACTGAAAATTTTTTATTTGGTGCTTCAGTGTGCTTATATAAATAATAGAACTAATAAACTTTGCACATATGTTCATTTGAATGTTTTGCATGTGAACAAATGGAAAATTACATGTAGGATGATAGAAAAATGCTTCCAACAGCTGTTCAGGTGTACTATTGCAAACAAGCATTTTTTAAAATAGCATGGATATTGAGGATCTTTTCCAGACAAACTTTTTCACAAAACTGAACCTACATGAAAAGAAATGATCATACAATAATATTTTGCAGTCCGACATTTAGAGAACAGTTCTATTATTCTGGTTAATATCGTTAATTCTGTGGGTCACTTTACACAATATATTATCATGACATGGAACAAGTTAGTTAACAGAATGTTAATTTCACTGATTATTTAAATAAAACTGTAGTCTGATCATTTAACATAACACAAAACAATATTTAGTTTAATAAGAAAAATACATATGAAAAATTTTTCATTGAATAAGCTACTAGATTCTAAATAAAAATTATTCTATGCATTAGAAGGATCTGCGCAGAAGGATCTTTTTCAGCCATTTATACTGAGGTGACAAAAGTCATGGTGTACCTTCTGATATTATGTTGGACCTCCTTTTGTTTGCAATGGACTCAACAACTCATTAGAAGTTCCCTGCAGAAATACTGAGCCATGCTCCCTCTATAACCATTCATAATCATGAAAGTGTTGACGGTGCATAATTTTGTGCACGAATTGACCTCTCGATTGTCCCCCATAAGTGTTTGATGGGGTTAATGTCCAACGATCTGGGTGGCTTAATCATTCGCTCAAATTGTCCACAATATTCTTGAACCCAATCGCAAACAGTTGCTGTCCAGTGACGTAATGTCCTTTCTTCGGAACATGGCCAAATAGCTGTGAATAAACATTTCCAGTCAGTGAACAGTTTAGTTGGACCAGAGGTCCCAGTCCATTCCATGTAAAAACAGCTCACACCAAATGGAGCAATCACCATCTTGCACAGTGCTTTCTGGACAACTCTGGCCTGTGGGTTCATGGGGTCTGCAGACACTCAAACCTTAACACAGCTCTTATCAACTGAAATTGGGACTCATCTGACCTGGCCATGGTTTTCCATTCATCTAGGGTCCAACCAATATGATAACAAGCCCAGGAGAGGCACTGCAGGTGATATGCTGTTAGCAAAGGCACTCGCATGGGTTGTCCGCTACCATAGCCCATTAATGCCAAACTTCAATGCACTATGTGAATGGATATGTTGATCATATATCTCACATTGATTTCTGGAGTTATGTGGAGGCCGTCAGCCACTGATTTGTCTGTGGTGAGAGATGATGCCTGAAATTTGGTGTTCTTGGCACACTATTGACATTGTTGCTCTCGGAATACTGAATTCCCTAATGATTGCCAAAATGGAATGTCCCACATGTTTAGCTCCAACTACCATTCCATGTTCAAAGTCTGTTAATTCCTGATGTATGGCTGTAATCATGTCAGAAGCTTTTTCACATGAATCGCCTTAGTACAAATGACAGCACCCTCTTTTATACCTTGTGTAAGTGATACTACTACCATCCGTATATGTGAATAAAACAATCCCATGACTTTTGTCACCTCAGTGTGGTGTCATTGGGTAAGTGTCCAAAGATGTTGGTAACAGCATTGTTCAATCCTTTGAGAACTAAGGACAATTTTTATGAAGTGTAATAAACGCCTTTCTTCTAGTATTGTAATTATGGATACGATTATTTCTGGGCTCTAATGAATTATTTACAGCAAATGTCATGACATAAAATATGTACTGTGATGCTGTAATTCAAACACGTATTCCTTAGTTATTTAGTAGATGATTGAACAAAGGTAACAATACATATTATTATTACTGGGCACTTTTGTGCCGTGAAGATTTTCTTTCTTGAATGTGAGTTACCCCAAAGACATTTCCATATGACATTAATAATGAACGTAGCAAAGTGTGTCAGCTTACTGATTTGCCATTCTTCAAGGCTTGTGATAACATGAAGGCATAAGTGGGGTGAACTGAGTTGTTTAAGAAGCTGTAAAATATGTATTTGCACCCACCCCCAAAAAATTATATTTGGGTTACCAAAAATCTTAATACACCTATATTATAATATAAGAATAGTTCTGAGTAGACTGAAATTGGGATGCCATGTGTGACAAAGGGAACACTTAGTATCTATGTATATTTATTTTGTTTGTTTTGTTGCAATATCACGAAGTTGTTGGTCAGTAGAATAAGGTTTGTTTACAACAGTCCAAAGTCGAAGATGTAAATTTATGGACAGAGCCGTGCTTGATAGGACAGACACTGGAGTAATGTTAAAAATCCCGGTGTCCCTCTTATCAGGTGCGGAACTGTTCTGTCCATCAACAGTGAAGCATTTTGAAGAAAGAGGGTATATAGATTATATGGAAAAAATGTTGTGTTAGCTGAGAATTTTTTAAAATATGCAGATTCTTAATAGTAATTTATTAATGTGAAACAACTGTCATAGATATGTTATATGTGAATACCAGGCACAGTAAAATGCTTACTAGTGATTGCAGTGGCTCTAGAATACATTCAGCTATCTCTCTCTGTTTCCTATCATTGGCAAACATGTTTTATTCGTACTGGATGAATGCAATCTCCAGTATGACAAATAAATAGATAAAATACAAGGTGTATCAAAGAGAATCATCTAATTTAAAAAAAAAAATCATAACTATAAAGTTGTTTGAGATATATGAGTGAACAACATACTGTTGGAAAGAGCAAGCTCTCGAGTTCTTGCTAGATTCAGCAGAGTGCATTCACTTCAGTTCTAGTAAAAATGGCATCGGAACAACAGAAAGCGTTCTGTGTTCTAAGTTTTGCGCAGTGCAGATCAGTAGTAGCATTCTGTGTTATTTTCGTACTAGGTATGGTGTGGATCCTCCTACAGCACACAGTGTTAGATGGTGGTATGAACAATGCAAAGGAACAAGTCTTTTGTGTAAAGGCATATCACCGGGCCCTCCCTGAGTGTTCGACACAGATATCAATTGCATTTGCCACAGTTTCAGGAGGAGTCTGCAGAAATCTATTTGTCGTACAGCTCAACAACTCAACTTGCTCCCTGATGTCCGTCTGGCATGTGTTGCATCGATATTGACACATGAAACCATACAAAATTCAGCTACTGCAAGCTCTTCATGAAGGTGACAAACAACAACGTGTGGAGTTCTGTAATTTCATCTCTGGAAAGACAGAGGATGAAAGTTTTCTTCCATGCGTAGTGTTTAGTGGTGAGGCAACATTCCATTTAAATGGGAAGGTGAATCACCTTATGTGAGAGAAAGGGGTACGGAAGAACCACATGAAGTTGTACAACATGGGAGGGATTCTCCAAAATTTAATGTGTTTTGTGCAGTTTCACGGGAAAAGATGTATGGTCTGTTTTTCTGTGCCAAGAACACTGTTACAGGAAGCATGTATCTCGGTATGCATGAGAACTTTCTTTCCCTGCAGTTGGAGACTGATTCGAACAACTTCATTTGCCAATAGGATGGGACACTGCCACACTGGCATCTGGAGGTGCAGGAATTTTTAAATCAAAGGATTACTAAATGATGGATCAGTCACATTGGACCAAATGATTCAGCCGTACATTACTGACCTCCAAGGTCACCTGACCTGACTAGCTGATTATTTCTTGTGGTGGCTTAAAAAAAACTCTATTTATGTGCCTCCTTTACCTACAACAATGAATGGACTGAGACATTGCATAACAGCTGTTGTGGAAGCTGTAACTCAAGACATGCTTTCTGCGATGTGGGAACAATTTGAATATCACATTGACATATGCCATGTATCTCAAGGGGGACATATTGAACATCTATGAAAAGGTACGAAAAACAAATTTACAGTTTTCTGTTCACCAAAAAACAAAATTCATTGTATATGCTTATTACTTTCAGAAATATAGACTTCCAAATTGGATGATTCTTTTTGATATGCCCTGTATAAGGAAAACGCTAGATTGCTACTCACCGTAAAGATAACATGTGGAGTTGCAGATAGGCACAAGGAAAAGACTATTATGCCTTCTTCAGAAATGAAAATGCACACACATTCATTCACACAAGCAAGCACACATCATGCACACAAGATCACCACATCCGACAGATCGGACAAAAATGCAACTGTCACATGAATGAAAGCAACAATCTGAAGGGAGCAGGGCATCGAGAGGGCAGCAGGATACAGGTGGGGGGAGAGAGGAGTGCTGTCTGGTGGAGCATGCAGGCTCTAGACTGCCAACAGAGGCAATGTTGGGAGATTGTGGGGGAAGGAGCTGCGGAAAAAGGAGTGAAAAAGGAGAGGAGTGGGGAAAGATGGGTGGGTGCGTTGGCATAGGGTGCAAACAAAGATGGTGGAAGATGAGAGTGAGGAGGAGCTTATGGGGCAGAGGGAGTGGGGACAGTATGTGACTGTAGGTTGAGGCCAAGTTAATTATGGAAGCGGAGTGTGTGCTGTAGGTATAACAGTTCAGAAAAGCTAGTGGTGGAGTGGAAGATTCAGATGGCTTGGGTAGTGAAGCAGCCATTGAAATCGAGCATGCTATGCTCAGCTGCATGTTGTACCACATGGTTGTCTACTTTGTTCTTGGCCACAGTTTGGCAATCACAGTTCATCATGGTGGACAGCTGGTTGGTAGTCATACCAATATAAAAAGCTATGCAATGAGATATATGACATCACTGCTTTCATAAGTTTCCCGGACTCTGATGGGGTGGGATAAGCCTGTAACAGGACTGGAATACAAACTGTAGGGTGGTTGGTTCGGGCAGGTCTCGTACGTGGATCTTACCACAGGCATATAGTTCCTCTGGCAAGAAGTTGGAATTGGGTGCGCCATAGGGATGGATTAGGATGTTGTGAGGTTGGGTGGGTAATGGGACACCACTTTAGGAGGAGTGGGTAGGATGTCCCTCATTTCAGGGCATTATGATACTTAATCAAATCACTGATGCAGGATGTGATTCAGTTATTCAATTCCACTATATGGTATTTGGTGATGAAGGGGGCACTCTCTTTGTAGCTGGTTCATAGGGGTGGTGGGAGGGTTGGGGCTGTATGAGGAAATGGCACAGCAAGTCTGTTTGCAGACTAGGTCTGTAGAATAGTTCTTGTCTGTGAAGACCTTGGTGAGGGATCCATTCAGCAAGGGAATTCTTGTCACTCCAAATATGCCTTCTCCAAATAGCTAGACAGTATAGGAAGGATTTTTTGGTTTGGAAGGAATGTCAGCTGTGGGTGGATTTAACGTGGCTGGAGCCTTTAGAGAGGAGGTGGTCCACATTCAGGAAGGTGGCACTCCGTGTTGAGGAGGCATTGGTGGACGGGAGAGGAGGTATTAAGGTTGTGAAGGAATGAAGATACGGTATCTTGACCATGTGTCCAGATCATGAGATATCGTCAGTGAAGCTGAACCAGACTTGGGGTTTGTTGTTTTGGGAGGCTAGGATTGACCTATAACCAGGTCAGCATAGGAGGATGCCATGTGGGTGCCCATGACTGTTTGGCCAATTTGTTTGTATACTTTCTCTTCAAAAGAAAAGTAGCTGTGTGTTAGGATAAAGTTATTTAGGTGTATGAGGAACGTGGTAGTGAGTTTGGAGTCTGGAGGTCACTGGCAGAGGTAGTGTTCAGTAGCAGCAAGACCATGGGCATGGTGGATATTGGCGTATAGGAAACTGGCACAAACAGTAATAGTAGCAATCCAGGAGATAATGAGTGGATGACTAGATTTCTGGCAACTGACTTCATGCCCTGAAATGAGGGAAATCCTATCCAAGATCTATCACATCCCTCGTAAGTTCTGTCACTCATCCAACCTCCACAACATCCTAGTCCATCCGGAAGACCTGCCCAATCCATCCACCCAGAACTACCCATTCTGGTTCAGTCACAGGCTTATCCTATCCCATCAGAGGCCAAGCCACCTGTGAGGCCATGGCATATACGAGCTCTACTGCAATCATTGCACAGCTTTTTATATTGGTATAACTACCAACCAGCTGTCCCCGATGATGAATGGGCAATGCCAAGCTGTGTCCAAAAACAAAGTAGAGCACATGTGGCACTACATGTAGCTGAACATAACAGGCTTGATTTCAGTGGCTGCTTCACAATGTGGATCCTTCCCTCCAACTCCAGCTTTTCTGAACTGTGCAGATGGTGTTATTCTTACAACACATTCTCTGCTCGCAAGATTATCTCAGCCTCAACCTACTGTCCTCTTATTCTCTACCCAACAGTTTCAATCCCCTCTGTCCTGTCACCTCCTCACCCTCATTGTGCACTTGTGCACTGCCCTCTGCCAGTGCACATGCCTGTCTTTCTCCTTCCATGCTCCTCTCCTTTTCCACTGCCATCCTCAGTTCCTGCCCCACAACCTCCCTATGCTGCACCTGGCAGTCTTGTCATGCTTCCATGTAGACAGAGCTCTTCTCATCCCCCACCTGTCCCGTGCTATCCTCCCCCCCTCCCCCTGCCTCCCCCCCTCCGGATAGCTGCTTTCATTCACATGACAGTTGCATTCCGATCTGAGCTGACAGATGTGGTGGTCATCTGTGTGTGAGATGTGCTTCCTTGTGTGAAGGAATGTGTGTGCATGTTTTCTTTTCTGAAGAAAGCTTTGGCTGACAGCTGAATGTGTAACACTCTTTTAATGGTGCTTGTCTGCAACTCATTGTGTCATCTTTACGGTTACTAGCAATCTGTCCTTCTCCTTATATTGTTGATATTCCAGCCTGGAGTTTCCGTAGTTTGATTTTATCTAAATATCTTTCATGTTAGCAGAACATTGCTACTATGCTGCCCAGTTTCATCTGTATCTTAGGTTTAATGTTGACGTTTCCTTAGCAACAAGTTGGACTAAATGTAAAAACACAAAAGTGATAGCCAAATATAATTCTTCTCTAGTGAAAGTCAGTCCTCTGATGAGCTGCGCACCATGAAATGAAACACTGTTTTTCTTTCAACTTAGATTCTGACGCAATATAGTATGCTGTGCTACAGCATTGTGAATTACATCACAGAATGG
The DNA here is from genome assembly GCF_023897955.1 of Schistocerca gregaria. Taxonomy (NCBI): domain Eukaryota; kingdom Metazoa; phylum Arthropoda; class Insecta; order Orthoptera; family Acrididae; genus Schistocerca; species Schistocerca gregaria. The sequence continues at coordinate 251,798,119 of NC_064923.1, read as the reverse complement.
TACCAGTTTTCTCAACAGTTAAAGTTTCTCTAACGGGAAGTGCAAAGGCTCAATCTAGCTATAATAGGGGTCAGTGAAGTGAATTGGAAAGAAGACAAAGACTTCTGGTCAGATGAGTATAGGGTGATATCAACAGCAGCAGAAAATGATATAATGGGAATAGGATTCATTATGAGCAGGAAAGTAGGGCAAAGAATGTGTAACAGTGAACAGTTCAGTGATAGGGTTGCTCTTGTCAGAATCAACAGCAAACCAACACCGACAGGATAGTTCTGGTATACACGCCGACATCACAAGATGAAGATGAAGATGAAGAGATAGAGGAAGTATATGAGGATATTGAAAGCATAATACAGGGAGGCGAAAATCTAATAGTTATGGGATACTGGAATGCAGTTGAAGGGGAAGGCATAGAAGAAATGGTTACAGGAGAATTTGGGCTTGGAACAAGGAATGAGAGAGGAGAAAGACTAATTGAGTTCTGTAATAAATTTCAATTAGTAATAGCGAATACTCTGTTCAAGAATCACAAGAGGAGGAAGTATATTTGGAACAGACCAGGTGATATGCGAAGATTTCGGTTAGATTATACCATGGTCAGAAGGAGATTCCGAAATCAGATACTGGATTTTAAGGCATACCCAGGAGCAGGTATAGATTCAGAGCACAATTTAGTAGTGATGAGGAGTAGGCTGAAGTTCAAGAGATTAGTGAATAAGAATCAATATGCAAAGAAATGGGATACAGAAGTACTAAGGGATGATGAGACACACTTGAAGTCACAAAATTTTGGAAAACACAACCCTCAGTCGTGAACACAATTAATTTGTAACCTAGGTTTCGGTGTCACAAGGGACACCTTCTTCAGACAAAATTAAAACTAAATGTTACAGCTTATCGTACCAAAAAATACAGAAGCTGCAGTCATACCTGACAGTGTCAGATGGAATTGAAATAAAATGCAACAGAGGTGCAAGCCAGTAGCGGCTGCCATGTGTCCTCTGTTACAGTCAACACAAACACACAGTTTTGTGAATGTTAAAAGTGAAGCCTGAGTTATAGACTAACTTTCCAAATCAGTGAAGGGATATATGAGGTGCTGCAAGTCTGATAACACCAGTCTATACATCTACAATGAATTCATTGATTTGGAGACTGTGGACAACAGCATTCAGGCAAGTTCAGAAGCAGTCTCACAATATATCATCTACACCTACAAAGATACTCCGCAATCCACCTTACAGTGTGCAGCAGATGGTAACATGTACCACTACTAGTCATCTCCTCTCCTATTCCACTCACGAATGACGACCGTCTATATGCCTCAGTATGAGCCCTAATTTCTCATATCTTATCTTCATGGTCCTTACACACAGTGTATGTTGGAGGTAATAGAATCATTCTGCAGTCAGCTTCAGATGCCTGTTCTCTAAATTTTGTGGAAAGTGTTCCTCAAAAAGAATGTTGCCTTCCCTCCAGGTATTCCCATTTGAGTTCCTGAAACAGCTCTGTAACATTGCGTATTGTTCGAACCTACCAGTAACAAACATAGGTGCCCATCTCCAAATTCCTTCAAGGCATAAGATACAAGTTAAGGCTACAAAGCAAAACCCTAAAGAGACCAAGGTGGTCTTCCTGCATGGTAGAAGTCATGGAGTGTCAAGACTGCTACAGAGATCTTTTTTGGATGATTATCAGGTAACTAGTACTGCTAATCAAAACGATGTTATAATATTTAGTTTTATGAAAATGTCACCAAATTTATTTTTAAAATTCCTAGTTTACAGAAACTTCAGCATTACATAAAACTATCAGTTTAATAATCTTATTGGCAAGTTATTAAGACTTAGATCAATTGTGTAGGATCTGTGCATCGATGTTGATGTAGCATTTTCAACACCGACGTTTTTGACATTCCCGATTCTCGCGCAATTTGTCTGCTACTGATGTGCGGATTAGCCGCGACAGCAGCTAAAACACGTACTTGGGCATCATCATTTGTTGCATGTCATGGTTGACATTTCACATGTGGCTGAACGCTTCCTGTTTCCTTAAATAACATAACTATCTGGCGAACAGTCTGGACACTTGGATGATGTCGTCCAGGATACCGAGCAGCATACATAGCACATGACCATTGGGCATTTTGATCACAATAGCTATACATCAACACGATGTCGATCTCTTCTGCAATTGGTAAATGGTCCATTTTAACAGGTTAATGTAGCGTGAAGCAAATACCATCCTCACTGGCGGAATGTTACGTGATACCAAGTACTTATACGTTTGTGACTATTACAGCACCATCTATCACAAAGCGAAAAAAGTGGTCCAACTAAAACATTCATATTTCTTTACGTACTACACGAATATGTACTAAAAATGGGGGTTCCTATGTAAAAAAACACAGTTGATATCTGTTTGACCTATGGCAGTGCCATCTAGCGGGCCAACCATAGCGGCATCTGGTTTTCCCCTTCAAGCTAGACGAGTTTCGTTCTTTGTAGTTTTTTCATTTGATGCTTATTTCGTGAGATATTTGGCCCGGTCACTATCAATGGACCACCCTGTATACCAAAAATTCCCAGTCACTATCAATGGACCACCCTGTATACCAAAAATTCAATTTTAGTAATCTTTCACCAACCAAGCATTTTGGCTGAATGCCGTGACTTTGGCAATGGACAGTGCACAAACTGCGACTGAATCCATAAGAACAGTACTCAGTATGACCTGAGTCCTTGTTATTTAAATGTAGGATGTTGTAATACAACCTACATGAAGAGTGCTGCTGGTCACTTCTGGAGATATGTTGATGGTCATTACTGCTACACAATACTAAAAAAAAAATCTTTAATTCATTGCAGGGTGGAAACAAGTAGTTTCATATGTACCACTAGAATGAATTGTCTGCTATATTAAGTGTTTTGTCTTATTGTATTCACCTTTTGTCCTTGAATTTAACAAAGTGTATTACAAGCCATAACTCAAAATATGCTGCTTTACGTTAGCACTTTCTTCCACTGACCTCTTTGTTTGGCTGTGGCACAAGAAGTAGCAATGTTAGGTCGTGAAAAGGCAAATGGATTACAGTCAAGTCAGATCCAAGAGACTTTGCAGGTCTGATTGCTGCAGCCTATGTGTGTCCAACAGCTTCAGTGCTTTGGAGAATGAGGAAAAAGTATTCAGATAACCCAAGAAGTTCTGAAGCAGGCTCTTACTTCTGGGCATAAGTTACAAGCTAAGTGTCAGAAGAAAATTTTAAGTTATTGCTGGGAAGCAGTCACAGGAGAAGAATGTCTGAACTGCTACAAACTGAAGCAATTACTTGGGAGCTAGTATTTTTAAACCAAGTTTAAGGGTCAGAGATGTCACCTGCTATTTAGGCCCTTCGGGAAGGATCTTGGAGAAAAAAGATCGTGTGATAATAGTAAAGGGGTGGATACAACTGACAATGACATCAGGCACATTACTGTGGATACTTTCATTCAAATGTAAAGATTGTATCACTTTTTGAGTTGTGTGATAAGGCCTGGATGAAGCCTACTGTGGAATGTGTTTCTGGAGAGCTTGACAAATGATGCAGAGGAATGGATGTTTACAAATAGATGTTCTTGCTGCACTGCCTGTCTCTTTGTTGCACCATACATAGCGTAATTTGTATGTGAATGCTTCTGGTAAGTTGCTAATTGCAGAGCTACCCTCTAGAAGCATCTTGTCTGATCTGCCCTGCCTCAGTGATTTTCAACGTGTTCACTAAGCCATTTTTAGGGTAAATTCATCTAAAGGATACAAATGAAATCGAATGCAGCTATTCTTACAACAGAATACTGAAGCTTGGACAAAGTCAAGAATATTAAAGGAAGTGCATTTAGTGTCTACCATCAAAACATTAGAAGCCTCAAAAATTCAAAAATGAACTAATAAAAAAGAAAAAAATCAGGAATGGTGATATACGCAAAATATGGAGTCAAGTCTTGAGGTCCTGTGGGTTGCGTTGAATAGCTTTTTGAATGGTAGATCACAATAGTGGATTAAGAAACATGGAAGCTTGTAGTACTGAAAGTTTACAGCCCACCAGCAGGAAAGCTTCATAAAACAGTTACTAAAATTGTTTCTTAGGTTATCAGACTTATCTGGCGAAGCATTGTTTGTGCAGATTGGAATGTTGAGTTTCTGTCAGACAGCGGTAACTGAGAGCACATATAGTGTTTGAAGCCCCCCTTTGGGTTACTTTCTGCAGTGAAATTCTCTGTGAAGTGTGAAGGATGTAATGCAATAGCTACTGACTACTTAATTTTAGACCCATCAGTAATTTAGCTGTAAAGTCAATACTCAATTGTTTATCAGACTGCAATGGTCAAATTTTAACAATAAAATTTAGTGACCATCTACGTACAGATCATATGGTATCACAGAATCTTAAACAACATTCAGGGAGAAAGTAAGGGAGCACTAGGAAAATCTATAAAGTGGACAGTGTTCATGGAAAATGTGACTTTTTCTTGAACATATTCCCACAGCTCTAGGATTCTTGTTTTCTCCTAAAACAATTAAGGCAAAATAGAACAGAAGCAAAGATAAGGGGTAAAAGTATCTTGTGCTACAAAGAGAGTTCTACATAATCCAAAGAATAAGCAGTAATCAGGATTTGAAATTCCATTACCAATAGTACTGGAATGTTCCCCGTTCCGTCATTTAAAAAATAACAATATTGTGCACTCAAGAAACAAAACAGTCCTAGAATAAGAGAAAAAAGGTTTAGTACATTACTAAACAAGGAAAAAAAGAGGAATCCATTTGAAACAGAGTCCCAAAAAACACTCTAGCAGAAACTGTGATATTCACAAATCATGAGCTAGTAAATTCAATGATTATTTCCACAACATCAAGCACTTAACCCAGCAGTAAACAACCAAATACAGAAGCTTAAATTATATTATATGTCTGCATGGTATCTGTTCTTTTGGACATGCTCAAAAGAACAGACTCCATGCATTCATATAACTGATTCACCTAGATGGGCAACAGATCCACGTTCCTCAGTGCATATACACAAGTATGTCCAATCTCCTGCGGGAATCTGAGAGTAGCGAGCATGGAGGGAATGGCTACGAACTACGGATAGGTGGTGCTCAATGGAAACGTGGGTCAGCCCTGAGGCGTGCCGAGATTGTCTGTGCAGTTGTGATAACATATGTCCTGGATAGTGCAGTTTTTAATGCATGTGCCTAGTAAGCAGGAGATCCCGAGTTCAAATCCCAGTCCGGCACACATTTTCACTCATCACTGCTGATTCCGCAAAACGTCTCAATGCAGCTGACATTAGTAATCCCTTCCCTTCCTTTTCCTTTCCTTTCTCTCCCCATCCACCTTCAATTTAGATATAATGCATCACAGCTGCAGATTTTGCATGGTGTCTGTTCTTTCAGATATTCTTCAATTTACACATAATGTATCACAGCTGCAAATTTCACTTGGTGTGTGTTCTTTCAGACTTGTCTGAAAGAATAGATACCAGACATTCGTATAACTGATCCACCTAGATGGGCAATGGATCCACCTTCTTCAGTGCAGATGCACAAGTATGCCTCACCTCCTGTGGGAATCTCAGAGTAGCAAGCATAAAGAAAATGGACAGGGACTGCAGATAGGTGGAGCTTGGTGGGAATGTGAGTGGGCCCTGAGGTATGCTGAGACAGTCTGCACAGTTGTGATAACATTGTGTCCAAGATGGTGCATTGGTTAATGCACCTGCCTAGTAAGCAGGAGACCCTGGGTTCAAATCTTGGTCCAGCATACATTTTCACTCGGCACCGCTGATTCCATGTAATGTTCCAGTGCAGCTGACATCAGTAATCCCCTCCCCTTTCCTTTATTTTCTCCCCCCATCCACCTTTAATTTACATATAATGGTTACATTTACATTTGCAGACACTGCAAGCACCACAAACAGGCATTAATTTGCACCACAAACAAGCATTAATTTGCACCACAAACTGGCATTAATTTAAAAAAGTATAACTGCTAAAGAAATTACAGAATTCCTCAGATCACTTAAAAATAATTACTCTGCTGGCATGGTGTTTCAAGCAAAATATTAAAATCTTGTGTTGAGTTGACTGGGTTACCGTTAAATCATGTTGGTAATCAGGCCATGTTTCCTAACAGACTTAAATATGCTTCAGTAACACTCATCTACAAAATTGGAGATAAGAAAATTACCTCTAATTCAAGACCTGACAGTCTTTACCAAAGGGCCTAAAAAAAGTGGCCTATGATAGAATTCTGATTCATTTATCTGAGAAGACTGTATAACTGCCTCTCAGTTTGACTTTCATAATGGATACTCCATGGAGACCGTGATACGAGACCTCATATGGGGCTGGGCCTGCAACACAAGGTAGTTGAAGGATCAGAAAAAGGCAATGTTTGTTGATAAGCCAGCAGTTACACTGCACAGTGGTGGAATTCATCATTACATAATGGCCTGGAGACAGCAGTTGGAGAGCTTCACATGGGGAAGAATCATCTGAAAACTGGAAGAAGGATGTAGTGTGATGAGTGTAGCCCAGAAGTTTGGTATTGCTCAAAGCATTGTTTCACATGTGTGGGCAGTGTTCCAAATGACACACACTACTGTCCAAAGGAGAGAAGATGGTCAATCATGGTCAGCTGCAGCAGCAGATAAGCGCTAAATTGTGAACAGGAAAGAAAGTATCCACATCAGACAGCCTATCTAATTGCAACCACATTTAATAAGACGTCAAGACACACAGTCACTTGCTCCAAGTGGCATGGATGTTGTTTGTTTTGCATGAAGAGTAGTATGTTGTGTTCCATTCACACGTGGAGATCACTGGCACCATTTGCAGTGGTGTGCCAAGAACATCGGGACAAGACCAACAATGGAGGGGGCTATGTGATCATCACAGATGATAACAGTTACAGTTTGAGCAGTGATTCTGGTTGTACCCTCATATGGTGATAGGTGGGGATGCATAGTGCACACAGCAATATTGTTGAAGGTGATTGTTTTTGTGGTGCCGGTGTTAGGGTGTGGAGAGGAATAATGTGGCTGAACACCTGAAGGATAACTTGGAAAATATTTTGAGTAGATTTCCCCACCATGTTATAGTTCTGGGTGGAGATTTTAATTTTCCGGATATAGACTGGGAGACTCAAACGTTCATAACGGGTGGCAGGGACAAAGAATCCAGTGAAATTTTTTTAAGTCTGGTGACAGACAGACTTGGATTATTTGAAACAGTTAATGCAGAACAGGGAATCTTCTATCATAAAGCAGTTACTGCATTGATGATTTCAGCCGTAAATAGAAATATTAAAAAAGGTAGGAAGATTTTTCTGTTTATCAAAAGTGACAAAAAGCAGATTACAGAGTATCTGACGGCTCAACACAAAAGTTTTGTCTCAATTACAGATAGTGTTGAGGATCAGTGGACAAAATTCAAAACCATTGTACAATATGCGTTAGATGAGTATGTGCCAAGCAAGATCGTAAGAGATGGAAAAGAGCCACCGTGGTATAACAACCGAGTCAGAAAAGTGCTGCGGAAGCAAAGGGAACTTCACGGCAAACATAAACATAGCCAAAGCCTTGCAGACAAACAAAAATTATGCGAAATGAAATGTAGTGTGAGGAGGGCGTTCAATGAATTTGAAAGTAAAGTTCTATGTACTGACTTGGCAGAAAATCCTAAGAAATTTTGGTCTTATGTGAAAGGGGTAGGTGGATCAAAACAAAATGTCCAGACACTCTGTGACCAAAATGGTACTGAAACAGAGGATGACAGACTAAATGCTGAAATACTAAATGTCTTTTTTCAAAGCTGTTTCACAGAGGAAGGCTGCACTATAATTCCTTCTCTAGATTGTCGCACGGATGACAAAATGGTAGATATCGAAATAGATGACAGAGGGATAGAGAAACTATTAAAATCGCTCAAAAGAGGAAAGGGCGCTGGGCCTGATGGGATACCAGATCGATTTTACACAGAGTACTCGAAGGAACTTGCCCCCCTTCTTGCAGCGATCTACCTTAGGTCTCTAGAAGAGCGTAGCATTCCAAAGGATTGGAAAAGGGCACAGGTCATTCCCGTTTTCAAGAAAGGAAGTCGAACAGATGTGCAGAACTATACACCTATATCTCTAACGTCATTCAGTTGTAGAATTTTGGAACATGTATTATGTTCAAGTGTAATGACTTTTCTGGAGATTAGAAATCTACTGTGAAGGAATCAGCATGAGTTTCAAAAAAGACGGCTGTGTGAAACCCAGCTCGCACTATTCGTCCACGAGACTCAGAGGGCCATAGACACAGGTTCCCTGGCAGATGCCGTGTTTCTTGACTTCAGCAAGGTGTTCGATACAGTTCCCCACAGTCGTTTAATGAACAAAGTAACAGCATATGGACTATCAGACCAATTGTGTGATTGGATTGAAGAGTTCCTAGATAACAGAATGCAGCATGTCATTCTCAATGGAGAGTAGTCTTCCGAAGTAAGAGTGATTTCAGGTGTGCCGCAGGGGAGTGTCATAGGACCGTTGCTATTCACAATATACATAAATACCTGGTGGATGACATCGGAAGTTCACTGAGGCTTTTTGCTGATGATGCTGTTGTGTATTGAGAGGTTGTAACAATGGAAAATTTTACTGAAATGCAGGAGGATCTGCAGCAAATTGACACATAGTGCAGGGAATGGCAACTGAATCTCAATGTAGACAAGTGTAATGTGCTGTGAATACATAGAAAGATAGATCCCTTACCATTTAGCTACAAAATAGCAGGTCAGCAACTGGTAGCAGTTAATTCCATAAATTATCTAGGAGTACGCATTGGGAGTGATTTAAAATGGAATTATCAAATAAAGTTGATCGTCAGTAAAGCAGATGCCAGACTGAGATTCATTGGAAGAATCCTAAGGAAATGCAATCCGAAAACAAAGGAAGTAGATCACAGTACGCTTGTTCGCCCACTGCTTGAATACTGCTCAGCAGTGTGGGATCCGTACCAGATAGGGCTGATAGAAGAGATAGAGAAGATCCAACGGAGAGCAGCGTACTTCATTACAGGATCATTTAGTAATCACGAAAGTGTTATGGAGATGATAGATAAACTTCAGTGGAAGACTCTGCCAGAGAGACGCTCAGTAGCTCGGTACGGGCTTTCGTTAAAGTTTCGAGAACATACCTTCACCGAAGAGTCAAGCAGTATATTGCTCCCTCCTACGTATATCTTGCGAAGAGACCATGAGGCTAAAATCAGAGAGATTAGAGCCCACACAGAAGCATACCGACAATCCTTATTTCCACGAACAATACGAGACTGGAATAGAAGGGAGAACTGATAGAGGTACTCAAGGTACCCTCCTCCACACACCATCAGGTGGCTTGCAGTGCATAGGACCTTCAAATCTTTGAACATGGTATACTCAATGGTCAACATTATGGTTATGCGAACTGAAGGAAGAGGGGGGAGAAAGGAAAGGAAAGGTAAGGAAAGGAAAGGAAAGGAAAGGAAAGGAAAGGAAAGGAAAGGAAGGGAAGGGAAGGGAAGGGAAGGGAAGGGGCTATTGATATCAGCTGCATCAGGACATGAAGCGGTATCAGAGGCGACGAGTGAAAAAATGTGCTGGACTGAGATTCGAACCCAGTATCTCTTATTTACTAGACAGTTGCATTAACCACTGCACCACCTGTGCACAGTGTTTATCGCAATTGCGCCAACTATCTTTGCACTCCTCTTGGCTGAATTCAAACATAATTGTGTCACTGTACTGTGCCCCATATGCATCATTCATGGCTTCATTCAGTCGTGACTTCATTTTTATAGGTGACAGTGTGCAAGTGCACTGAACTGCACAGGTGGATGTGCTCTTGAAATGTGAGTTTATTCAGTAAATAAATTGTCCAGTCTTTTCTCCTGACTAAAGTCCTTTTGAGCATGTGTGGGATGTGTTAGGTAGATGTATTGCAGCATGTTCATTTGCGCCAATGACCATCCAGCTGTTGTAAACATCCCTGGGAGTACATCACAGAGCATATGTTCCATCCGTGGTGATCTCACACACTATTGAGGACCATACCTCGGTTTTTGTAATGCCCCAAGCCATCATGAACTACAGTGATTTAGTCCAATTATTGACTTTTATCTCATTGTGTATTTCTTTGAGTTGTTTTCTGTACTGTACTGTAGCAGTTTTTTTATGTCATCAAGCTATTTTACTTGGCAGTGATCCATTATGAAGAAATTACCTTTGCCTTAAGTTTTGCACTCCATTGTATTGTGCTATTTCATATCAGCAATAAAGACCTGTTATCACCAGAAGTAGATGTTAATGGTGTGGTGACTCCCTTCCCTAAAAAAGGAATTGAGGATTGAATTTATTTAAAAGTTAATCAATTTAATGTGAGTGCTAAAATTCAGTAATAATTTTGTTCTTACAGTTTGCCATGTGTGAACCACCTGTATAAGGGGCCTTCTCATCTGACTGGCTTCAGTAATGTTCTGCCACTCTTGGTGCCACTAACCACTAAAGAATACTAAATGATAAGTCAAAGTGTAAATACTTGTGTCTTTTTTTCACGCTGCCTTTAAAAAGCTTCACATAGCACTAAATTACTGAAAACAAAATGTGGATACTTTCATTTAAATTCACTATGTGTAATTAAACTATTGTTCAGGAAATTGAAATTGCTGTGTATCCTTCAAATAAAATTCAGGGTAATAATTTCCCAAGAGTTTTTAAGAAAAATATTAATAATAACTACCTAGTCTGGTCAAGTATAAAGACATCAGTGTGGAATGACTGACTATAAAATTTCATTATTTTCTTGTTTCTGTAATATTATGGTGGGTTGTGGATTTTGTTCCTAATGGACCATTGTTCTTTGTCTCTACTGCAGTTTTCCAGGCACTGCATTCCCCAGAACATGAAACTGGGTGGTGGCTTCAGTGTTCTTCAATGTTATCATCAAACCATTTTTTTTTACAAAATCATTATTAAAAGGATTTTTTCCACTATTTTTCCTTCTCCCATCACTCAGCAGCAATTTGAAATTAATATTTTTAACTCTATATCTGAAATTATTATGTTAGTGAGGAATGCAATTGGACTGTTACTATGGTCAGCCATTAAGTAAATCATATTATGCAAAACTGAAGAGGTCAACAAAGGAAAGAGCTAATGTTCCACCTAGTTAGCATTGGTCTAATTGTACTGTTTGTTGTGTGTTTGAATGCACCAGACACTGGTAACAAGTAACTGCATATGTACCATTAGAATGCACTATGTTCTACACAAATTGCTTTGTCACTTTGTATTTATGCTCTTGTCTTTGAATTGGATCAAACATACAACATGATGTAACAGAAAATTTGCTCTTCACCTTTCATTTCCTTGGGATCCAGCCACATAATAAGTTAAAATGGAATCAACATGTACAATCAAGAAATTTAGGTCAATGTGTTGTGTCAGGAAACTCATCTATCATTGTATTGACCGAATGACAAAAATTCAGGAATTGCACTTTGGGTGGTCCATCTAAAGAAATTAAACTGTTCTTTGAAAGTAGTTTGAGCAGTGCGAATATTATATAAAGCAGATAACTGTATATTATGAAGAAGCCATTTGAAGAATGTTGGAATTCCTACACTCATTTCTGAATAGATTTAAACGTTAATTTCTTTTTACTCATAATAAAAATCAGTTTTGCCTCAACAGTGTATTACTCAATCAAAATACCAGACACAAAAGTAATTTTCATGTAGATTTTGCCTTCTTGTTGAGGGTTCAGAGTGGAGTTACTTGCTCTAATGGGAAGATATTCAACAAGCTCCCATGTAACATGAAATTGGGAATCCCTACCAATGCAAAAAAAATTTAAAAAACATTCCTCATTAGGCACTCTTTCTACAATTATCTGAATATCTAGATTCAGGGACAGTAAAGTTCTCTTAGCTGCAAGGCAAGCAACAGCGTATTTCAACAAGCTGCATGACAAGCAGCAGTGTATTGCAAATAGTGTGTTGTAACATGTTGATTCTTTGGAATAAAATGTTTCAGCTCTAACCACTCGAGCCAACAAAAGATGTTCTTGGAAGCTGGAAACACTGTTTAAGTAGTTGTTAAATGTGGAACATCGCACTGCTGTGAAGGCCTACTTATGCTCTATTGTCAAGGCTTGGTGGCACCTTGGAAGTCATGAAGCAAAGGGCACTGGTGGTTATGTCAACTCCAGAACAAGTGAAGGTTATATATGAGAACTGTCATTCTGAAACATCAGATCAGTAAATCAATGCATGTTGTAATCTACTGTGAGCTACAAGTTAAGAGAGGTCTTTTTCAACCACAATTGTAAATGAAGTTGTACAGTGGCAACATTTTATTTATAATATAGAAGAGCTATCATAAAAGTAATATGTTGTTTTAGTAGCTTGAATAGTTCAGAATGTCCTTTCAGCACCCACACCTTAAGAAGGTGACGAAGCCATTGTCATGAGGACACTTCATGGTGTAATGGCACTGCATAGCAGGTCCACTACAGCAACCGGGAAAGCGCCGGCAGACAGGCACATGAACAAAACACACAAATACACACACAGAATTACGAGCTTTCGCAACTGGCAGTTGCTTCGTCAGGAAAGAGGGAAGGAGAGGGAAAAATGAAAGGATGTGGGTTTTAAGGGAGAGGGTAAGGAGTCATTCCAATCCCGGGAGCGGAAAGACTTCCCTTAGGGGAAAAAAAGGACAGGTGTACACTCGCGCACACACACACACACACACACATATCCATCCGCACATACACGAGGACACTTCATGGTGTATGTGCGGATGGATATGTGTGTGGGTGTGTGTGTGCGAGTGTACACCTGTCCTTTTTTTCTCCTAAGGGAAGTCTTTCCGCTCCCGGGATTGGAATGACTCCTTACCCTCTCCCTTAAAACCCACATCCTTTCATTTTTCCCTCTCCTTCCCTCTTTCCTGACGAAGCAACTGCCAGTTGCGAAAGCTCGTAATTCTGTGTGTGTGTTTGTGTGTTTTGTTCATGTGCCTGTCTGCCGGCGCTTTCCCGCTTGGTAAGTCTTGGAATCTTTGTTTTTTAATATATTTTTCCCATGTGGAAGTTTCTTTCTATTTTATATATATATATATGTCAGCCAAATAACAGATTGTGTATGGGATGGAACCCTTCATACGAAAGCCCCACTCATTATACTCCATTTTGTGCCCTAATTCAAGATGCAAATCAGAGGAGCAAAAAGAAGAGAACTTTCATAATAATAAAAAGAATTTTCAAGAATTTTGATGAGAATAAAGGAAGAAGATAAGACACCACCTAGAGCAATCAGGGGTGTTGCCTGAATTCAATAGAATATTCCAGAAGAAATGTTTAATTTGGTTAAAACCAAAGAAATGTTAATTGATATAAAGTGCTGAAGAAAGGATGTTAGTTGACTGTACCAGTGAGGTGAACAGGAAAATATATTAACATGATTGAGTAATCTTTAGTATGTGAATAGAGAAGAATTTTATCATTGACATGGAAGAATTCCATATAGTGATTCGGAGACTACAGCTGCAGCATCAATCAGTGATGGCATCCTTACTGCAGGTGACCAGCATGATTATAACGGAGGCTCACTTTACAGGTCAGCAAATGGTCAGCTAGCTCTGCAACAGCTACACAGTGACTCATCACTATGTCAAGTGGCATATTGGCAGCACTACACAGGTAGCAGTATGCCTGATAGGCCAAGCTGTGAACAGCACAGACATGTTGTTGTTGTTGTGGTCTTCAGTCCTGAGACTGGTTTGATGCAGCTCTCCATGCTAATCTATCCTGTGCAAGCTCCTTCATCTTCCAGTACCTACTGCAACCTACATCCTTCTGAATCTGCTTAGTGTATTCATCTCTTGGTCTCCCTCTACGATTTTTACCCTCCACGCTGCCCTCCAATACTAAATTTGTGATCCCTTGATGCCTCAAAACATGTCCTACCAACCGATCCCTTCTTCTAGTCAAGTTGTGCCACAAACTTCTCTTTTACCCAATCCTATTCAATACCTACTCATTAGTTACGTGATCTACCCACCTAATCTTCAACATTCTTCTGTAGCACCACATTTCGAAAGCTTCTATTCTCTTCTTGTCCAAATAATTTATTGTCCATGTTTCACTTCCATACATGGCTACACTCCATACAAGTACTTTCAGAAACAAATTCCTGACACTTAAATCTATAATCAATGTTAACAAATTTCTCTTCTTCAGAAACGCTTTCCTTGCCATTGCCAGTCTACATTTTATATCCTCTCTACTTCGACCATCATCAGTTATTTTGCTCCCCAAATAGCAAAACTCCTTTACTACTTTAAGTGTCTCATTTCCTAATCTAATTCCCTCAGCATTACGTGACTTAATTCGACTACATTCCATTATCCTCGTTTTGCTTTTGTTGATTTTCATCTTATATCCTCCTTTCAAGACACTCTCCATTCCGTTCAACTGCTTTTCCAAGTCCTTTGCTGTCTCTGACAGAATTACAATGTCATCGGCGAACTTGAAAGTTTTTATTTCTTCTCCCTGGATTTTAATACCTACTCCAAGTTTTTCTTTTGTTTCCTTTACTGCTTGCTCAATATACAGATTGAATAATATCAGGGAGAGGCTACAACTCTGTCTCACTCCCTTCGCAACCACTGCTTCCCTTTCATGCCCCTCGACTCTTATAGCTGCCATCTGGGGTCTGTACAAATTGTAAGTAGCCTTTCGCTCCCTGTATTTTACCCCTGCCACCTTCATAATTTGAAAGAGAGTATTCCAGTCAACATTGTCAAAAGCTTTCTCTAAGTCTACAAATGCTAGAAACATAGGTTTGCCTTTCCGTAATCTTTCTTCTAAGATAAGTCGTAAGGTCAGTATTGCCTCATGTGTTCCAACATTTCTGTGGAATCCAAACTGATCTTTCCCGAGGTCAGCTTCTACCAGTTTTTCCATTCGTCTGTAAATAATTAGTGTTAGTATTTTGCAGCTGTGACTTATTAAACTGATAGTTCGGTAATTTTCACATATGTCAACACCTGCTTTCTTTGGGATAGGAATTATTATATTCTTCTTGAAGTCTGTATTTCACCTGTCTCGTACATCGTGTTCACCAGATGATAGAGTTTTGTCAGGACTGGCTCTGCCAAGGCCGTCAGTAGTTCTAATGGAATGTTGTCTACTCCTGGGGCGTTTTATCGACTCAGGACTTTCAGTGCTCTGTCAAACTCGTCACGCAGTATCGTATCTCCCATCTCATCTTCATCTACATCCTCTTCCATTTCCATAATATTGTCCTCAAGTACATCGCCTTGTATAGACCCTCTATATACTCCTTCCACCTTTCTGCTTTCCCCTCTTTGCTTAGAACTGGGTTTCCATCTGAGCTCTTGATATTCATACAAGTGGCTCTCTTTTCTCCAAAGGTCTCAAAGCACAGACATGAGATTTTTATATTGGTTATTTTCTGAAGAGATGCTAAGACACATTTTGTGGTATTATGCAGTGATGTCGAAACATAGTGATGTTATTTAAGTGCTGTTGAGAATACATAGTATTTGTCTGTTCCGTATTCTGGTTACTACCAACAGTAAGGAAGGCAATTTATCAGAAATGTTAAGAAAACTAAAAGTGTTAAAGCCACCAATGAAGAGTCATGTAATAGTGTTAAAGCCACCAAAGAACAGTGGCCTGATTGTATGACAAACAAGGGCAAGCGTTGTCAAATTTTAAAAGTCATGTTGAGGAGGTAGCTCAAAAGTAGATAAAATTTTTAATATATGCAGTCCCGCCACATAAATGTGACCACTGTCTATGTTGGGAATGTCAGTGTGCAATAAATACTTGGAGACAACAGGTGGCACACTAGTAGTGGAGGGTATATAAAGCTTGTCGACGGGAAGCGGTAAACAGTGCAGTCATTGTTGTAATGCAGGGATGGGGCGATTTATCTGGTGTCCAAGCAGGAATTCCCACTGTCTTTCAGGCAAAGGGTGGAAGCATTTAGGAATTATTTAAGTTTGTAAACAGTTCACTTGCCACATGGTTAATGTATACCATGCATGGCAAAACGGCTCTATATGAAACAAGTGCCAAGGCAACTGCTGTACTATGTGCCATAGATGACAGGGGTGAACATTAGTTGTGGAGGTGTGTATGGGTGAAAAGATGTGCAACTGTTGAGCAAATTGCCTCCCAGATGAGCTAGGGGCTACCAACAGCGACTCCTCAATGAACGTCCAGTGAACATTGCTACATATGGGCCTCCACACCTCGCCCCTGGCTCTTTCTCACATGCTGACTGCAGTTCATCGGCAATGAAGGTTGGAATGTATATGCAAATACCACAATTGGCCATCCACTGAGTGGAAACAGGTAGCCTTTTTAGATGAATCAAGTTTATGCTCCATCAGACAGATGGCCATTGGCATGTATGCACGAAACATCTGAAAGCAAACACTGTCAGATGGGTCCAGGCCAGAAGGCATTCTCAGGGTGATCTCTTCATTGCAGATGCCACAGTGGATCAATCCAAGGTATCTGAGTATCTATCCTTGTGGTACCACGTCCATCTGTACATGCAGTTTGTTTTTCCTTGGCATGATGGCATCTACCAACAAGAAAATGCAAAGTCTCACACAGGTAACAGTGTAGCGCATGGTTTGAAGAACACTGGGGTGAGTTTACTTTGCTCCCCTGGCCACAAAACTCCCCAGTTTTAAACCTAATTGAGAAGATACAGGATCACCTGGATTGGGCTGTTCATTCCATGGATCCTCAGCTGAGGAATCTAGTGCAGCTGGCCACGTCACTGGAGTTGACATGGCTCCACATTCGTTTTGGTACATTCCAGAACCTCATTTGACTCTCTTCCTGGATGTCTTGCAGTGGTTTGCATGTCAAAAGTTGGATACTCATGCCTTTGACAGGCGGTCACATTCAAATGACTGAATAGTGTAGAAGTGGCATAATTGAATTTGCTTAATGACTTACAAATGGAGATAATTGAACAATGTAACTTAGTCAGGAATGAGGTTAAAGAACAATTTAAAGAAGTAAACAATAAGATGAGACAAATGGAGAAATTTTCAACCCATGAATTTGAAAGATACATAATCAAATCTTGGCTATGTGAGGCCACATAGAACCATTGGAACAAAGTAGAGAATTTGGTAAAGTAATTAGTGCCCCAAACACTTAGACTGGTTTGGAGGAGCATCTGCAGGAGCTACTTGAACAAAACATACAAGAGAAAGTTGTGTCTACTAGTATTATCACCAGTTCTTTAGGCGATATTGTAGGATGCCAAAAAGAGATTCAAAAGTTCTACATCTACATGGTTACTCTGCAATTCACACTTAAGCGCCTGGCAGAGGTTTCATTGAACCATTTTCATACTACTTCTCTACCATACCACTCTTGAATGGTGTATGGGAAAAAGGAATACTTAAATCTTTCCGTTCGAGCTCTGATTTCTCTTATTTTATGATGACGATAATTTCTCCCTACATAGGTGGGAGTCAACAAAATATTTTTGCTTTTAGAAGAGAAAGTTGGTGATTGAAATTTCATAAGTAGATCTTGCCGCAAAGAAAACCGCCTTTGTTTCAGTGACTGCCACCCCAGCTTGCGTATCATATCAGTGACACTCCAACCCCTATTGCGCGATAACATGAAATGGGCTGGCCTTCTTTGCACTTTTTCAATGTCTTCCGTCAATCCTAACTGTAGAGGATCCCAATCTGCCCAGCAATATTCCAGCAGAGGACAGACAAGTGTAATCTAGGATGTCTCTTTAGTGGGTTTGTCACATCTTCTAAGTGTTCTGCCAACAAAGTGCAGTTTTTGTTTCACCTTCCCCACAATATTATCTATGTGGTCTTTCCAATGTAAGTTGCTCATAAATGTAATTCCTAGGTATTTAGTCAAATTGACAGCCCTTAGATTTGTGCGATTTATCATATACCCAAAATTTATCGGATGTCTTTTAGTACCCATGTGGATGACCTCGCACTTTTCTTTGTTTAATGCCAAGTTGTGGGAAGCAGTAGAATGGGATTTCAAATATTACATTGTATCAGCTTAGTGGAGCCTTCAAGAGAGAATTTATATGTCGCAGTGAGTATACCCTACTTAACTGTATTTAAGCTTTAATGAATACCTGAATGAAGAATTGAGGTTTGATTTCACCATATGTCAATGAAGTAGGCTAACTTTACAGAATAATGTAGGCGGAGAGATAAAAATTGACACACATGTTTGAAATGACATGTGGTTTTATTGAAACAACAACAACAAAAAATTGAGGTTGCTTCATATGATACAAAAGCAATAATTATATTAAAAACAAAGATTCCAAGACTTACCAAGCGGGAAAGCACCGGCAGACAGGCACATGAACAAAACACACAAACACACACACAGAATTGCTAGCTTTCGCAACCGATGGTTGCTTCTTCAGGAAGGAGAGGGAAAGACGAAAGGATGTGGGTTTTAAGGGAGAGGGTAAGGAGTCATTCCAATCCCGGGAGCGGAAAGACTTCCCTTAGGGGAAAAAAAGGACAGATGTACACTCGCACACACACACACACACACACACACACACACACACACACACACACACACACACACACATATCCATCTGCACATACACAGACACAAGCAGACATATTTAAAGGCCTTTAAATATGTCTGCTTGTGTCTGTGTATGTGCGGATGGATATGTGTGTGTGTGTGTGTGTGTGTGTGTGTGTGTGTGCGAGTGTACATCTGTCCTTTTTTTCCCCTAAGGGAAGTCTTTCCGCTCCCGGGATTGGAATGACTCCTTACCCTCTCCCTTAAAACCCACATCCTTTCGTCTTTCCCTCTCCTTCCTGAAGAAGCAACCATCGGTTGCGAAAGCTAGCAATTCTGTGTGTGTGTTTGTGTGTTTTGTTCATGTGCCTGTCTGCCGGCGCTTTCCCGCTTGGTAAGTCTTGGAATCTTTGTTTTTAATATATTTTTCCCATGTGGAAGTTTCTTTCTATTTTATTTACAAAAGCAATAATTAACATGATAATTGATTTGCAGCAAAGTTGATGGTATTCTTTATAAGAAATACTCAGCATGTTGGCTATCATTCATCAACAATATTGATAGTTGAGGGACAATGTTGTGAACAGCACTGTACAGCACATCAGTAGGTATGGTGAGAAATTGGCATCGGCTGTCTTTTAGCATCCCTAATGAGATCAGATGATCACAGTTGACTTGCAACTTCAGGTAATCCCACAACCAATAATCATATGGATTGAGTTCTGGGCACCTAGGAGGCCAAGCATGACACAAATGAAGGCTCCGCATGTGATCCTCACAAAACATTATGTGCAACAGAGCTTTCACATTGGTAACAATATGGACTGGAACACCATCCTGCAAAAAAATTATACCTCCTAGTACATGTTTACTGAACTTTCTGATCATTTTCTTCATAGCAACACTTGTCAAGGATCTCTACCCATTTGAATACCCTTCTTATGGTGATAGGATCATAAATCTGCAGTAACAGTTCTCCATTCTGATAGTAAAGCTTCACTAACAGTGCCTTTCCTGGTGAAGTTACCATGCTGTGACTGCTGGCACATCTGACTCTCACTTA
Source organism: Schistocerca gregaria (assembly GCF_023897955.1). Classification (NCBI taxonomy): domain Eukaryota; kingdom Metazoa; phylum Arthropoda; class Insecta; order Orthoptera; family Acrididae; genus Schistocerca; species Schistocerca gregaria. The sequence continues at coordinate 251,778,414 of NC_064923.1, read as the reverse complement.
AGCTCATTTTATAACTGCTTCTCATGTGGTATCAGTGATGTGTTGCAGCCCAGCACCATCTGTTGACTGGTTTTTGCACTTGTTTCGGTTTCAGTAAAAGTGGCATATCATTTCAGGCTTGTTTGTCTAATTTTACCTCTCTACTTACATATGAATTAATACATTTTAAATGTTTGTGGACATTTAGGTCACTCTGTATTATGTGAGCTACTGTTCATTATAACAGTGAAGTGCTGAATGTGAACAGTGGATGCTCTGTAGTGACAGGCAGTCTATGATCAGTAGAAATGTGGTGTTAGTTAATAAGAAATTATTGTATAATGGGTTGATGGAAGATAGAGATTTAAGATATATTTACTGTCCAAGTCTGGATGGTGGTTATGTTACTTTCTGTTGAGGCCACATAGATTCACTGCTGATGTAGTGCTTCTCCCGTAACCAGCATCGTAACTGCAAAGAATTTTATTTACTGGTACATAAGGTGTTAAATGGAGGAAATTAAGTTGTAAAAATTTTATTAGTTACATTGTGACTGGAATATTCTTTATCATGCAGTTGTTTTGTAATTACTGTAGCGAGATAATAGTGTTATAACAGAATAGTAGTTCTGAGCTTATAGCATTACTAGTATTACAAATGGCAAGAGATTTTACAGTAAGCTAAGGGCTGTTAATCAAGATTACAATACTAATGTTAAGTTTATTTAATTTAATAGAGGCACAATGGCCTTATTTGCTTGTTTATTTTTTATTATTAATGAAATAACTACAGTTACAAATCTTAACATTTATGACATGTTAGCAACATCACATGAACAGGTGGAAGAGGGAGAAAAAGACTTCCCACAACTGGAGTATCATGCAAGTGAAAAAGTTGTTGTTTGGTGCATCAATTGTTTTGCTGCAGTACCTAAGAATATTGTTATTGCTGGTGAGGGAGCAGTAAGGAACTGTTTAACAACTGATTCATGAAAAGAATACAAAATACTCAAGTTACCCCTGATGAAAGAGTGCTAAAGAATAAATTATTTGTTGTTGTTGTGCTCTTCAGTCCAGAGACTGATACATGACACTCTATCCTGTGCACGCTTCTTCATATTCCAGTACTTACTGCAACCTACATCCTTCTGAATCTGTTTAGTGTATTCATCTCTCAGTCTCCCTCTATGATTTTTACCCTCCACACTGCCCTCCAATACTAAATTGGTGATCCCTTGATGCCTCAGAATATGCCCTACCGACCGATCCTTTATTCTAGTCAAGATGCACCACAAATTTCTCTTGTCTCCAATACCTCCTCATTAGTTATGTGATCTACCCATCTAATCTTCAGCATTCTTCTGTAGCACCACATTTTGAATGCTTGTATTCTCTACTTGTCTAAACTATTTATCGTCCATGTTTCACTTCCATATATGGCTACACTCAATACAAATACTTTCAGAAACGACTTCCTGACACTTAAATCTATACTCAATGTTAACAAATTTCTGATCTTCAGACATGCTTTCCTTGTCATTGCCAGTCTACATTTTATATCCTCTCTAGTTCGATCATCATCAGTAATTTTGCTCCCCAAATAGCAAAATTCCTATACTACTTTAAGTGTCTCATTTCCTAATCTAATTCCCTCAGCATCACCCAACTTAATTTGACTACAGTCCATTATCCTTGTTTTGCTTTTGTTGATGTTCATCTGATATCCTGCTTTTAAGACACTGTCCATTCCATTCAGCTGCTTTTCCAGGTCCTTTGCTGTCTCTGACAGAAATACAATGTCATCGGCAAACCTAAATGTTTTTTATTTCTTCTCCATGAATTTTAATTCCTACTCCAAATTTTCCTTTTGTGTCCTTTACTGCTTGCTCAGTATACAGACTGAACAACATCATGGATAGGCTACAACCCTGTTTCATCCCTTCTCAACCAGTGCTTCCCTTTCATGCCCCTCGACTCTTTTAACTGCCATCTGGTTCCTGTAAAATATGCAAATAGCCTTTCGCTCCCTGTATTTTACTCCTGCCACCTTCAGAATTTGAAAGAGAGTATTCCAGTGAACATTGTCAAAAGCTTTCTCTAAGTCTACAAATGCTAGAAACGTAGGTTTGCCTTTCTTTAATCTATCAGCTAAGATAAGTCACAGGGTCAGTATTGCCTCACGTCTTCCAACATTTCTGTGGAATCCAAACTGATCCTCCCCGAGGTCAGCTTCTTCCAGTTTTTCTATCCGTCTGTGAAGAATTCGTGTTATTATTTTGTAGCAGTGATTATTTTGTAGCAGTGGCTTATTAAACTGATGGTTCGGTAATTTTCACATCTGTCAACACCTGCTTTGTTTGGGATTGGAATTACTATATTCTTCTTGTAGTCTGAGGGTATTTCACCTGTCTCATACATCTTGTTCACCAGCTGGTAGAGTTTTGTTAGGCCTGGCTCTCCCAAGCCTGTCAGTAGTTCTGTATACTCCTGGGGCCTTGTTTCAACTTAGGTCTTTCAGTGCTCTGTCAAGCTCTTCATGCAGTGTGATATCTCCTATTTCATCTTTATCTACATTCTCTTCCATTTCTATAAAATTGTCCTTATGAAAACCACCCTTGTATAGATCCTCCATATACTCCTTCCACCATTCTGCTTTCCCTTCTTTGCTTAGGCCTGGGTTTCCGTCTGAGCTCTTGATATTCATGCAATTGTTTCTCTTTTCTCCAAAGGTCTCTTTAATTTTCCTGTAGGCAGTAGGCAGTATCTATCTTACCCCCTAGTGATATGCACCTCTATATCCTTACATTTGTCCTCTAGCCATCCCTGCTTAGCCATTTTGCACTTCCTGTCAATCTCATTTTTGAGATGTCTGTATTCCTTTTAGCCCGCTTCATTTACTGCACTTTTATATTTTTCCTTTCATCAATTAAATTCAATATCTCTTCTGTTACCCAAGGATTTCTATTAGCCCCCGTCTTTTTACCTACTTGATCCTCTGCTACCTTCATTATTTCATCTCTCAAAGCTACCCATTCTTCTTCTACAGTATTTCTTTCCCCCATTCTGGGCAATCATTCCCTAATGCTCTCCCTGAAACTCTCTACAACCTCTAGTTTAGTCAGTTTATCCAGATCCCATCTCCTCAAATTCCTACCTTTTTGCAGTTTCTTTAGTTTTAATCTACAGTTGGCATAACCAATAGATTGTGGTCAGAGTCCACATCTGCCCCTGAAAATGTCTTACAATTTAAAACCTAGTTCCTGAATCTCTGTCTTACCATTGTATAATCTATATGAGACCTTCCAGTATCGCCAGGCTTCTTCCATGTATACAACCACCTTTTATGATTCTTGAACCAAGTGTTTACTATGATTAAATTATACTCTGTGCAAAATTCTACCAGGCTGCTTCCTTTTTCATTTCTTAGCCCCAATTCATATTCACCTACTACGTTTCCTTCTCTTCCTTTTCCTACTCTCGAATTCCAGTCACCCATGACTATTAAATTTTCGTCTCCCTTCACAATCTGAGTAATTTCTTTTATTTCATCATACATCTCTTCAATTTCTTCGTCATCTGCAGAGCTAGTTGGCATATAAACTTGTACTACTGCAGTAGGTGTGGGCTTCGTATCTATCTTGTCCACAATAATGCGTTCACTATGCTGTTTGTAGTAGCTTACCCACATTCCTATTTTCCTATTCATTATTAAACCTACTCCTGCATCACCCCTATTTGATTTTGTGTTTATAATCCTGTAGTCATCTGACCATAAGTCTTGTTCCTCCTGCCACCCCACTTCACTAATTCCCACTATATCTAACTTCAACCTATCCATTTCCCTTTTTAAATTTTCTAACCTTCCTGCCGAATTAACCGATCGGAGATTCCACACTCCGATCCTTAGAACACTAGTTTTCTTTCTCCTGATAACAACGCCCTCCTGAGTAGTCCCCGCCCGGAGAACCGAATGTGGGACTATTTTACCTCTGGAATATTTTACCCAAGAGGACGCCATCATCATTTAGCCATACAGTAATGCTGCATGCCCTAGGGAAAAATTACAGCTGTAGTTTCTGCTTTCAGCCGTTTGCAGTACCAGCACAGCAAGGCCGTTTTGGTTAGTGTTAGAAGGCCAGATCAGTCAATCATCCAGACTGTTGCCCCTGCAACTACTGAAAAGGCTGCTGCGCCTCTTCAGGAACCACACGTTTGGCTTTTTTTATACAAGTAAATTAAAAGGGCCATATTTATTAATATCAGAAAGCTATGCTAAGGACCATCCAAACAACTATACTTGTGTCATAATCTTCAACCTTATATGAAATATAACTTCTGCACACCATGGGAAATAACTGTATTCAGTATAACACAAAAGAAAATATCTCAATAGGAGAACACGATTGACAGACTTTGTGTATGTGAGTTGAAACATCTTTTTTGAAGAGTAATGAATTGTTAACTAAGTGCAGTAGCACATCTGCGGCTGGTGTGTCAACAGCCATGGTAAAAACAAATACACATCACAACACAAATGCAGTGGATGGCAATCATGATCACTACACCAGCTCCTCTGGGAAAAGTGGAATGTTGTCAAAAAGATTTGCAGGGAAGTGTACGCATCATCTGGATCTTGTTGTGTGTTGTGGAAGCAAATTTGCATTGGGTGGTGCTTGTAATTGCTGATAAGGCTGGTTCCCACAGTGCACCAGTTGGCAGTACATCTAGGAACACATATACTTGTTTGATCTGGGTGAGGGACACTGTAGAGGTTTGCCATTTACTGTTATGTCCAGTGATTGTACTCCTCTTCATAAGGCTTGGTGTAGACTTGTGTAAGGTGGCCACAATGAGGGCTTAACACCACCTGTACAAAGCATAATGTGTGTGCTTGTTTCCAAGTCATGATGTACAAAGCTGGGTGTAGTTGGTAAAAAGGGGCAAGGTCTTCTGTTTCAGACATTACAGTGTAACTTGACATGTTCTCCAGGAGTATAAACTAATTGAAACTCTAAGGCTGATGATGCATCACTTCAGAGGTTCTGAAGCATGTGGTCTGTGTGTTGTGCCTTGATGAGTTGCACAAAATCAGTATGCTTGACACACTGCTGACACAAGGAAAACAATCAGCTACTAAACTGTCGATTATTTATTTATTTATTTATTTGTTTATCCACCTTTAAGCATTTACATGCAATCAATGTCATCATGAGTAATGTACAATTTACATATTAAGAAATATAACTATTGTGGGGTACCACACAAAGCTAAAGTATACATTTTAAAAGAACATACATAATGAAGGAATACATTTGATACATAAAGACATCCCACATAACTAAAGTGTGCATTTTAAAGAATGTGGATAATAAAAGAATACATTTCATACATAAGCATTTCTCCACATGTTTAAAAGTTAAATGTTGAACTACAGAGACAAAAAGCGTAGGAAGAGGTACAAACAGAGTTGCAAGTTGTTTCATACGTCAGGTCTATTTTTGAAGAGTTTTAAATTCTTTAACACTGTAAAAAACTTTGTCTTTCAGCCATTTTTTTGGTCTTACTTTTAAATATATTAAGAGAGGCACAATGTGCCTGCACAGGTAATGTGTTGAAAAGCCTTATTCCCATGTATTCATAACTTTCTTCTGTTTTCTTGAGTTGAGTTGTTGGTATGACTATCTTAAATGTTTGATGAGTGTTATGATTATGAATGGACTACCTAAGGTTGTAACTGTTAAAGTTTTCTTTTATGTACAGTAGGCAGCTGTATATAAAAAGAGAAGGGACTGTCATTATCTGTAATTCTTTGAAGTATGACCTACAGGGTATGTTATTTTTGGTAATCCCAGAGATGCTCCTGATGGCTTTCTTCTGCCAAATCAAAATTTTCCTGGACCATGGAGAATTACCCCATAGAAGAATACTATAGTTAATGTGGCAATGAAATAATGCATAATAGGAATTAATCAGCAGGCTTTCAGAAACACAGGTGCCTAATTTTTCGATGCCTGAGATATTCTTGGTATCAGTGCTGAACTGGACAATAAATTCCAAATGGCTGTATTGATGTTGTTAACAATTGTTGTTTTGTCATAAGGTATATGCTAGCTGTTTATGATCAGTGAAGATGGTGAATTCTCTGGTTTCTGATTGTGGGCAAAAGTACTTGATTGCCTCACAGATTGCAAAATGTTGTTGATCATATGCGCTCCACATCTGCTGCGATGGTGACATGGTGACAGCTTATACAAATAGAAAACATGTGACTGCCATGTGTCTTTGTATAATTGTTCCAACACTGCACTGATAGCAGCCTGGCTCACATCTAACACTAATACAAGGGATGCATGCAGTTTAGGGTGTGCCAGGAGAGTGGCAGTCATGAGGCTGCATTTTGTTTTGCTTTGAAAGCAGAGCTCATTATGTCTGTGCGCTGAATCAGATAATTTACTTTGGTTTCTGAGCACCAAGTGCTGCTGCCAGCAGTTCCTGTAATTCAGCTGAAAGTGGCAATTGGCAACAGTAAAAATTCAACATGCCCAAGAAGCAGAGTAATTCCTTAATGGTGTTTGGTTATGCAATGGCTTCTAATTTTTCTGACAATAGTAGTGACCCTGAAGAAGAAATGTGGTGGTCTAGAATTTAATTTGTGACTAGCCAAACACATACTTAGCAATGTTGAGAACCACTCTATCATGTTCTAAGAATTTTAAGATTTTGATTAATTGTCATTGGTGCTATTCTGCAGTGGCCAAATAGGCAAACATGTTGTCTAAGTAGGTGAAACAGAGTGGCAGTCCTTTCAGTATTGAGTTAATAAACCTGTATCATGACAGTGCCGCATTACATAAGCCAGCTGTCATAAAAAGATTCTCAGATAAAACAAATGGAGTGATGATGACTATTTTAGGTATGTTCTCTTTTGTCACCAGGTTTTTAGTGAAAGCCTTTGCACAATGAAGCACACAGATAATTATTTTAATCCCACAGCAGACGTTCTGGATACTGGTCTGGCACTGTCTGAGTGTTAAGTGCTTGATAGTCATCATGTGGGCGCCATCTACCACACTTCTAAGGCAAAAAGCAGAGAGGAGGCAACTATGGGCTACTTAATGGGCAATAATGCCTTCCTTGATCATGGAATCAAATACAAGTCAATTGTCTAGGACTACAAATAATAATTGGACCATTGGTAGTTTTAATTGGTGAGAAGTACTATGATGTACCTGTTTAGGAGCTCCAGGACATAATGTCAAGGCTAGAAACTGTCACAATAGCAGCAATACTTGCCAGTTGAATGAGCCGGACAGTGTGAACTGATGTGTTGTATAACTGAAGCTGTCAGGTTGTTAATGCTCTCAGAGTCTTGAGTTTGCCATGTCTCACAGCAGGAAGCACGAGGAAGTAGGATCCTATAATTGATTCAGTGACATCAGCTGTCATAAAGTCCTGTTTGAAGGCAGACTGCAGTCCCAAATGTAAGTCAAACCACTGCATGCCACACATTGATACTGGAGAATAGCTTGTCACAAGCAAGCAGAACAATGATCAGTGGCTGAATGCAATGTAACAGAGTATGTGATCCAGTGTGCACTAGGAATTTCTGACCTGGCCTCTGATAACTGATGAATAGGTGCAGTGACTGTGCTTGGCAACTGGTTGCAGATGTGCTTACGTCTGATGGCTGCGTGCAAGGTGAGGTGCACATGTGTGCCTGGTTTCCAAATTTTCTGTCATACCAACATATGGACTGCTATTTTACACGAGGAGTCAAAGAGTATGTTGAGAAATGGCTATGTGACCTCTTGCAGTAGCATCTCTTGTTGTTGCTATTGTCATGATGTGACAACAGTCTGCTGATTTTTTTTTAATAGGTCAAACTTTGCTGCAAGAGAATCCTAGTTTCCACATATAACCACTGATCCTGCTATACTGTTACACAGCACTGTTACTGTTCTGATAGAGTAGGTGTCATGGCATCTTGTGTTTTCTCAGCCAGGTCTGCTACTGTGTCTGCGGCCTGTGATGCTATAATAGCCTTGACTGGTGGTGGAAGGCAGCTACAAGATATGTCGTAGGTTATCTGGCACAGTGCCGGTATCAACTTTGCGTCTCAGATACTGCGATGGTTTCTGGTTGCCAACTTCTTCCTGTGTCAGGAAATGGTGTACACATTCTTACTGTGAGGCAGAGACTGCACATCAATTCACACTTGAGTTTTTCATAGGAGTTACTCACAGGTGATGCCATTATCACGTTCTCAACGTCTGCAGTGAAATGGTGATCCAGTTGGCTGACCTCTAAGGTGAACTTCGTGGACTCTATAGATATTCCAGTGCAATTGAAACTTGCCTTGACTTGCAAAAACCATGGTGTGGAATTGTGCAGCCAGAAAGATGGCAAATGCATGGCAAGTCTGCACACTGAAGAAAGTGTCACAGTCAGTTCATCTGTCACTTTGCAAATTGATTTTATGGAAGTTTTTGCAGTTTCTGTGCTGTTTATGCAGGCTAATCATGCTGGGGTTACAGGCTTTAAAAGGATAAGGTAAGATCTATGCAAACAATTTAACTATATGCATGTCACAATAGTCAGTTGTCTCATACATGGAATATAACTTCCATGAACTGTGTAAAATATCATTATTCAGTATAACAGAGAAAAAAATATCTCAATAGGAGAATGCAGTTGAGAGAAGTTGTACACATGAGCAGAAACATCTCTTTTGAAGAACAATAAATGTGTAACTGTGTAAGCTATTGACATCAGTGAATGTAGTAGTATCAAGACAGAGAATAAACAGAACTGTTGATGCTGAAACAAAGTGCTCTGGCAGCTGGTGTGTAAACAGTTTGACAGATGTCATAGGCATAAAATCAAAGGATTGAAGAGTCATTAAGTAGATGTGTCTCATCTTATAAATATTGGGAAAATTAAATAAAAATTAAGAGCAAACTAGTTATTCTCAACAGAACTTGGGAAGCTACATTTTAATATACACAGCAAGCATTCATCTATAGAAATGAAGAAGAAAGTATGTTTCACATATGTAAACACTCAGAACTGCATTTTTGCGTTGGTTTTTGATGTGAGTGGAATGTGACCACTTTAGTGATAAAGAATAGAGATAAACCTTGTAATTTAATAGCAATGAATAGCTCCCTGGTGGACAGTCACAGACAACAAGTATTTATCAGAAGGTGAATGCCTCTTGGAGAAGCACACATGAATGTTATTAGTAAATAGTAAAATGAATGTAGTAGGAATAGCATGAAAGAAACCTCATTATTAGATGTTTTAATAGAACATATGTAAGTTATGGTGTTAGAATTAGTATAGGTACAAAGGTACAAATGAAGGAGTGAGGAAATACATGTTTAAAACAAGTGGGAGAGTTGATATGTTACTGAGAAACTTCATCATTGAGCTGCTTAAAGATAATGGTTGAAGGTTGTGCTTACTGTTGAGAATTGAAGATGGGATATACCCAAATTTATCTAGATGTTGGAGAGCAGAAGTATAGTCAAACCCAGGGAAGGAATGGTCTAATCCATGATCAGGTGAATCTGTAGACAAAATGAACTGAACAGGTTTTTGGCAGTGATGATTCTTTGAGTTTACATTTCCACACATATTTGTCTTACCACAGATCTGTGACTTGAATCTATGGAGAGTGGTTTAAATGAAAATGTCAGGGTGTAACTCATTATGGCAAAGATCAACTTACACAATGTCTATATCAGTAAATTTGAAAAACAAAGTATGTTAAGCATGAAACAAGGCTATTAAAGAGACACACTATCTTTTATTGAAACAAGTTGACTCACATGTTTGATACTTTTAAAAAATAACAATGGGTTTGGTATTAAGTGATCTTTAGAATGGATATTAATAATAATTGTATGAAAGTCATAACTGTGGATATGTTACTGATATTTTTCAATGTTATGTGACATCTTTAGTTGCAGTGGGGAAAGTGTGGTGTAACATGTCGATTCTATGCAATAACACATTCCACTTCTAACTACTCAACCAGATGAAAGCTGTTCATATAAACTGTAAGCATTGTTTGGGCAGTTGTTATGTGTGAAACATCCCACTGTGTGCATTGTGGTTTGCTGTATGTGAAGACTGGGTACAAAAGATGTCAGCACAGAACATTGACAACGCATGACAGTGAGTGTGCATCTGCACCTGCTGCGAAAACCTGTTTCTACTTTGATGTCGTGGCTTAATGGTGCCTTGGAAGTCATGGAGCAAAGGACATGGACAGTAATATCAATGCCAGAGCAGTTGTAAATTACATATGAGAATTGTCATTCAGAAATATCAAATCAGTAAATGGATACACACTGTGATCTATTTTGAGCTACAAGTTAAGACAGATTTGTTACACTCACAATTGTAAGTGCATTTATGCAGCGAAACCATTACACTTACAATACAGAAGATTCATCATAAAAGTGGCTTCATCTTTTTAGTAGCTTGCATAAATCAGAGCTCTCTTCCAGCACCCACCCCCGTGAAAAGTGAAGAAATCCATTGTCAAGATGACATGTCATGGTGTAGTGGCAATGCATAGTAGGTCCACTACAGTGAATTATATCAAGGACAGTGACTGCAAGGAATTTATAAGGTAAAATTTGCCACAGGTATTAGCTGGGTAATAGATCACGTATGAAGTGAAACCCATCATACAAAAACTCAACCTGTGTCACTCCAATAGGACTCAATATCTACAAATATAAGCAATATTTTCCTTGAAATACACCATTATGTAGTACAGTGGTAGCATTACCGCCTACCAAGCAATGGGGCTTGGGTTCGATTCCCGGCAGGGGACTGGGTGTTGTGTGTCCTTCATCATCATTGACACACAAGGGGAAATCTCGGCCAATAAATGCCATACGATCATTTCATTTCAGAAGCAGATAAACAGTAGTCTGAGCACGCAGAAACGTTTTTCACAGTAGCACCTTTCTTACTAAGTTCCTTGGTTAAATTTAGATAGCATATACATGAATACCATGAAGTAGTACACTGACAGTATATCGCTAATGCAGTGTAAAGATTAAGTTTCTTTGATTTCAAACTTCCTGGCAAGCCAAAACTATGCACCGGACCAGGACTCAAACCTGGAAGCTTTGCCTTTTGCGGGCAAGTGCTCTACCAACAGAGCTATTTGAGCATGTCTCACAACTGATCTGCATAGCTTTACTTCCACAAGTACCCCATCACCTACATTCCAAACTCCACAGAAGTGAAAATTCATTCTTCTTTGATTTCCTTGTTATTTTCATTCGCACCTTAATTTGTTCCGCATCCATGAAGATTTTTCTCCCTAATGGCTTCTAAGGAATGTGATGCATGAATGAATTTAAGTATAGGGCCCAGTGATGTCACCTCTTATTAGTGTTTTGGGAGTAGGTTCTTGGTAAATAACTGTCATACACAATTCAGTCACATTAATGTGGTCACCTGTGAAAAGTCTTAAAAACAATATTTTTCAGCATAAACCACTGCAAGACAAGTAGAAAAAGAGTCAATGAGGTTCTGGAAGGAGCCAAAAGTGATGTTGAGCCATGCCAGCTCCAGAGCTATGGCCAGCTATGCGAGGTTTCTCGGATGAGAGTTAGTCCCACAGGTTTTTGACTGGCTTTAAATCTAGGAAGTTTTGTGCCCAGTGGAGCACAGTGAAATCACCCCAGTACTCTTTGAAGTAAGCACATATACTGTTAGTTGTGTGACACATTGCATTGTCCTGCTGCTAGATGCCATCATGGTGACAAAAAACAAACTGCATGTAGGGGTGGACATGGTCACCATGGGTAGACGCATATTTCTGTTGATCCACTGTGTCTTTCAGAATGATGAGATCACCCAGGGAATGTAAAAAAAAAAAAAAAAAAAAAAAAAAAAAAAACCCCGTAACATTCCCTTCTCCATCCTGGACACTATCAACAATTGTTCAAAGCTGTTAGCTTTTAGGTGTTTTACACCATACATGCTGATGGCAATTGATCTGATGGAGCATAAATCATGATTCATCTGAAAAGGCCACCTGTTGCCAGTCAATGTATGGCCAGTTGCAGAAGTGGCATGCAAATTCCAGCCTTCATCGCTGGTAAATATTAGTCAGCATCGGCGCATGAACCAGGCACCCGCTGTGGAGGTCATATGCAGCAACATTCACTAAACTGTCATTGAAGAGACACTGCTGGTATCCCCTTGGTTCATCTGGATGGTCACTTGCTCATTCCTCACAGCTGTTGTTTGCCGTTTTTGTTTATGGCTCATGGTGCACCACAGTTGCCATGGACTGCTTCTGGATAGTGCCATTATGCTATGCACAGTAAATCTTAAGCATGGCGGCTTGCAAACAGTTGGAAAACTTAGCCATTTCGCAAATTCTTCTACCCTTGGCCTGAAATACAATGGTCGTGCCTGTTTGGACATACGATTAATCTTTAAAAATGAATTACAAACAGTCTCAAACACAAAAGACTTTATTTCAATGGTATCCAGTTTCAGTCAGTATTTGACAATCTCCAGACCCTCATGCAATGATGGCAGGTGGTTGTGGTGAATAGAGCAGGTGTTGTAAATACACTAACTTCAACATCATGGAGATATATCACATCCTCCATTCACTCCACAACCTGCTGTTGTGACATGAGGGTCTGAGGATGGTTAGGTATGGACCAAAACCAATTTCCATCTAAACAAATGTTTTTACAGTCATGACTGCTTGTAATCCATTTTTAAAGTACTTTTAGCTGGAGCAAACATTACCTTTAAGATAAATCACTTCATTTCTGCATTAGAACAATGACTTCACATACACAATGGTGACATTAATGTGATGGGATCATGTTATTAATAAAAAATGATGAAGTTCTAATTGCCACACAGGAAAATGAAAGTAAGGATGTAATATCAGAATATGTATTTTGCTTATCAGAACATCACATAGAACTCCCTGAATCATAACAGATACATTTCACATGTTAATATCATACTACTGTAGAACAAGTAAGAAGATATACAAAAATGGAGTCAAGTCTCTGCCCCTTCAGGTAAATACATGTTGTATAGCTCACTGAATGCTCCTCCACAATAACATAAGCTAACAGTACTGACACTTAACATGTGACCAACAGGAAATATCTTAAGCCCAATACATCAGCTAGAAACAGTTTTAGTAACATCTACAGTCTGAATTATGATAGGCTGCTACTCATCACATAGAGGAGTTGCTTAGTGTCAGATGGACACATTTACAAGTAAAATCTGTTGTGGTGCATGCAGTGTGGCATAGTGGCTAGCTTTCCTGGTTGTGTTGCTGTGGGTCTCCAGTTCATACCTGACCATCAAAAATTATTTATTATTTAGTGTTTATAATATCTGGAAGGTTATTGGAATTTCTTATGTTTGTAATGGTTATATATATAATTATTGGCAATTTGAAATAGTCGGTTTTTGTATACATAACAGCACTCCCCATCCAGGAGGTCAGTTATGGTTTGGCTCTACATTGCTGATTGTAATAAACCTGCTTTCAGGGCAAGGTGTTACATTCAATTGATGATCTTGCTTTTGGTTTTGGCCTTTAGTGTAGTTAAGACAAGGCATTTTTAGTGGAGATTCCAGACACTTCCAAATGTCAACATCACCATGGCTCCTATGAGGCAATGAAAATACCATCACCTATGTGGACAGGAACCAGAACTTGAGCAGAACACCATTCCCATGGTTCTTAAGTTCTGGAGAGCAATGGATTACAAGTCAGCAGTAAGGTAAACAATGGAAAGTCTTGGATAGAATTACCACAATATTATGAAAACAATAGAGTACTGCTCACTGTATAGAAGAGACATTCAGTTGCAGACAGGCACAACATGAGTGGTGTGATTGTGATGATGGTGGTGCAGGGGGGGGGGGGATGGGGGGGATAGCAGGTGTATAGATGGAATGGTGTAGTGCTGCTTGTGGGAACAAGGAGAAACATAGTGGGAGCAAGACAGGGCTGACAGGTGCAGTTGAGAGGTTTGGAAAAGGGGGAAGGGTGGAAAAGGAGAGAAGTACAGAAGGGGAAAAGACTGGTGAGTGTGTAAGTAGCTGGGAATAGAGTTATCACATCACTAGGCATGCACTGGGTCTATTTCAAGAAGAAAGAAGTTTGTAAATATGTGTGAAGTAGATAATCTTCCGAGGGTAATATTAAAGAATATGATTTATGAAAATGTAATCTATGTAACTGAACTAATATAATACTCTTTGCAATGTTCATCTGAATACTTCACAGCTGGAAAAACTTAAAAGTAGCATATTATATTGCAGAAAAATACTTCCAAGATGTGTTAAGGTGTGCTTTTGCATATGAGCAATTTTTAAAATACCATGAATATTGAGGATCTGACTGGACTCCTATTCAGGGGATGACGGTTCAAGCCCACGTCCAGCCATCCTGACTCAGGTTTTCTGTGGTTCCCCTAAATCACCTCAGATAAATGCTGGAATGGTTCCTTCAACAAAACACGACCAATTTCCTTCCCTAATTCGATGGGACTAATGACCTCGCTGTGTGATTCCTTCCCCCACATCAACCAACCAACCAATCTGAGATTTAGGAATAGTTATATTATTCAGGTTACATATTAATTACACATTCTATGGGTCACAGATATATATGTTGCAATATATTGTAATGGCTTGGAATGATTTAGCTTAGAGGATATTAATTTCACTAATATTTAAATAACACTGTAATCTGACCTTTTCTAGATGAGTTCAGATAGCAGAAAATGGTATTTAGTTTAATAACACAAATAAGTATGGACAATTTTTCACTAAATAAGCTACTGGATTTTAAATAAAAATACTTCTATACATTAGAAGGAACTGGCAAGAATGAACTTCCTCATTGACTTTCAGATTGAACATATCGACCATACAGTATCGTTGGGTAAGTGGCTAAAGATTTTGGTAGTAGTGTTATTCACCTCTTTCAGAGGTAAAGACAGTTTTTTTGAAGTGGAATTGAGGTCTTTTTTCTCTAGTATTGTAATTATAGATGTATTTATTCTGGAGCACTAATGGAATACTTGGAAGAAATTTCATGAGGTAAAATATGCACTGAAATGCTATAAATAAAATACTCACTCCTTGAACTGTTGTTTACTACGTGCTCAATTGGAGGGAGCACTACATACTATTCTCATGGCACACTTAAGTGCAATGAAGATTTTCTTTCCTAAATATGAGATACCTCAGAACACATTTCCATATTATATTAATGAATGAACATAGCAAGGTGTGTCAACTTACTGATTTATCTCTCAACAAGTCTTGCAAAAACATGAAGGCAAAAGTGAGTAACTGAGTTGTTACAAATGTGGAAAATATGAATCTGCTGCCCCCCCCCCCCTCCTCTTTAAAAAATATCTTAAACCTGGGTTACCAATACTGCTAACACAAACTCACTGAAATACAAGAATACTGCTAAAAAATTGAAACTAGAAAGTCATGTTTGCCAAGGTGAACAATTAATATCTATATTTATTTTGCAATATTGCAAAGTTGCTGTTCAGTAGAACAAAGTTAGTTGAAAACTGTGTGAAGGTGTTAACAATGTGAAGTCAAAGATGTAAATCTAGGGGCAGAGCCATGATTGATAGGACAGACACGGGACTAATGTTAAAAATCCCAGTGTCTCTTTTATCAGGTGCGGAACTGTCCCGTCCATCACCAATGAAGTATTTTGAAGAAAGAAAGTATAAAGATTATGTGGAAAAACTGTTGTGTTAGCTGAGAATTCATTAAAATATGAAGATTCTTAGTAATAATCAATGAACATGAAATAACTGTGATTGAAAACTAATGTGTGAATGATAGGAAAAGCACAGTAAACTGCTTTCTACTGATTCATGTGGTTCTATCTATTTCCTGTCATTGGCACCCATGTTTTATTTCTACCAGATGAGTGTGGTGTCCTGTATGGTACTTAGCCATATATCTTCCATGTCAGCAGAACATTGCTACTACACCCCCACCTCCCTCCCCCCCCATGGTGTCACGGCTCTTTCATGACTTTGTGTGCAGTACACAAGGGGCCCTAAGCTACTGTGGCTCTTTCGTCCTTTCTGGGCTGCATTCTGTTCCTTGTGCTCTCCCTTCCTGTCCTCCCTCCTTTCCTTCTGCTCCTTCCTTTCTGTGTCTTGGTGTCCTTCCTCACTTTGGCCTGGCCATACTCCTGGTTTCTGCTGTCCCTTACTGGTTTGTTCCTCTTTTCTTTTTTTTCAGCTGACCTCTCACTTCTAAATTTTGTCTCCATAATGTGGGAAAACTGGGGAAGAAACCTTACATCTTACTTAGCATCTTTGGTGTGTGGCAATACCACCTCTTTTTTCATCTTCTATTCTATGCTGTTGTCCTGTTAACACTATATAGCCAGCATGGTAGCCAGTCCATGGGGGGAAGAGTCATTATGTACCCTGTTGGTATAACCCCTTGAGAAAACAGGGATTACACTACTGACACCAGAGCTGCAACCTCACCATGTATACCTAGGAGTAATTGCTTGTCAATCTAAAGCTTTGGAACTCTTGGCCACAGTAACCATACTATGCGGCCATTGCTGTGGGTGGGTGGCAACACATCTGATCGAAGTGAGTAGTATCAGAGTGGATGCTTTGCATATGAAACATTATAACCCTGGATGCTAGGTATCCTTATACAGTGATCTCTTTAGTTGGGAATGGATCCTTTAATGCTGCTTCCTGTGACCCTGCAGCCTTGCCTCTTCTGCCTGCACCCTGGGAGAAGGGTCAGGCTTGCCAGCTTGGAGTGAAACCCTGTCCTTGCTACCTGGTCTGCACCAGGAATGACAGAGACACCTTCACGGCCACAAAGTCATTATTTTTGTAGAAACTATCGAAGACAAATTTGATGAAGTGGAATCTCTGAGAAAAATATGATTTCTTCTGTTGCCCAATCTGCAGCTCTTCTTGTCTGCGTCCATTTATGTGACATCCGCGTGTCCATTACTCCTCACCAGTCTTTGAATACAGTTCGGGGTGCCATTTATCATAGGCTCTCAGCCTTCAAACTGATGAACTCTGGGCCAGTGTGAAACGGTGGTTCAGCATGTTAAGAAAGGCTGTAAGGGCTATCACATTGATGCCAATGTTCAATTTCTGGCATTTGCAGTGTATACCCTCCCAGAGGAGGTCCAGGTTATGGTTTTTTCCTGTGAAGTGAAACTATATGTTTAACCACCCAAAAGGTGTTTCCAGTGTTTGTATTTCAGGCACATGTCTTTCTGCTGCACAGAGACCCTCTTTGCAGTGAATGTGAACTCCCACTACATGTGGGAAGCTGCCCATGTGTATGAACTTTCATGATTGTCTCAATGCTCACATGATTGCCCAGTCCTTAGGAACAAAAACAAGGTACAGGAGTATAAATCCCTTGATGTTTATCCTACACAGAAGCTCGTCTGAAGTATGACAACCTTCACCCTATTTCGATGACACCTCTTTGCCTCTGTTACGTACTTTCCCCCTCCTTCCTCCTTCTTATCCTATTCCCACCCCCACCCTGTACCCTCCACTCACCTCACCACCTTTTAGTTCCCAAGTCCTTATGGGTGCTGCTTTCCCTACCCAGCCAAAAAATACACACACAGAGACAGATTTGTGTTAGCAATAATACACTCCTGGAAATTGAAATAAGAACACCGTGAATTCATTGTCCCAGGAAGGGGAAACTATATTGACACATTCCTGGGGTCAGATACATCACATGATCACACTGACAGAACCACAGGCACATAGACACAGACAACAGAGCATGCACAATGGCGGCACTAGTACAGTGTATATCCACCTTTTGCAGCAATGCAGGCTGCTATTCTCCCATGGAGACGATCGTAGAGATGCTGGATGTAGTCCTGTGGAACGGCTTGCCATGCCATTTCCACCTGGCGCCTCAGTTGGACCAGCGTTCGTGCTGGACGTGCAGACCGCGTGAGACGACGCTTCATCCAGTCCCAAACATGCTCAATGGGGGACAGATCTGGAGATCTTGCTTGCCAGGGTAGTTGACTTACACCTTCTAGAGCACGTTGGGTGGCACGGGATACATGCGGACGTGCATTGTCCTGTTGGAACAGCAAGTCCCCTTGCCGGTCTAGGAATGGTAGAACGATGGGTTCGATGACGGTTTGGATGTACCGTGCACTATTTAGTGTCCCTTCGATGATCACCAGAGGTGTACGGCCAGTGTAGGAGATCGCTCCCCATACCATGATGCCGGGTGTTGGCCCTGTGTGCCTCGGTCGTATGCAGTCCTGATTGTGGCGCTCACCTGCACAGCGCCAAACACGCATACGACCATCATTGGCACCAAGGCAGAAGCGACTCTCATCGCTGAAGACGACACGTCTCCATTCGTCCCTCCATTCATGCCTGTCGCGACACCACTGGAGGCGGGCTGCACGATGTTGGGGCGTGAGCGGAAGATGGCCTAACGGTGTGCGGGACCGTAGCCCAGCTTCATGGAGACTGTTGCGAATGGTCCTCGCCGATACCCCAGGAACAACAGTGTCTCTAATTTGCTGGGAAGTGGTGGTGCGGTCCCCTACGGCACTGTGTAGGATCCTACGGTCTTGGCATGCATCTGACCACTGGCAACAACATCGATGTACTGTGGAGACCTCACGCCCCACGTGTTGAGTAATTCGGCGGTACGTCCACCCGGCCTCCCGCATGCCCACTATACGCCCTCGCTCAAAGTCCGTCAACTGCACATACGGTTCACGTCCACGCTGTCGCGGCATGCTACCAGTGTTAAAGACTGCGATGGAGCTCCGTATGACACGGCAAACTGGCTGACACTGACGGCGGCGGTACACAAATGCTGCGCAGCTAGCGCCATTCGACGGCCAACACCGCGGTTCCTGGTGTGTCCGCTGTGCCGTGTGTGTGATCATTGCTTGTACAGCCCTCTCGCAGTGTCCGGAGCAAGTATGGTGGGTCTGACACACCGGTGTCAATGTGTTCTTTTTTCCATTTCCAGGAGTGTATTAATACATCTGTCCTGTAATACAAGAATAGTTCTGTAATGATTGAAATTAGGAAGTCATGTGTAACAAGGTGAACTATCAGTACCTATCTATATTTACTTTGCATGTATTTTTTCAAAATTAAAAAAAAAAAAATCTGTTCAGTAGCACAACGTTAGTTGATAACTGTGTGAATACATGAACAAAGAAAAGTAAAAAAATGTTGTAAATTTACAGACAGAGCCATGCTTGATAGGACAGACACTGGAGTAATGCTACAGATCCTGGTGTCCCTCTTATCAGGTGTGGAACTGTTCTGTGCATCAGCAGTGAAGCATTTTGAGGAAAGAGGGTATAAAGATTATCTGGAAAAATGTGGTTTTATAAGAAAATTCCTTAAAATATAAAGATTCTTAGTAGCAATATACTAATATGAAACAAGTGTGATAGATAAGTTATATGTGAATGCCAGGAAAGGCACAGTAAAGTGCTTACTAATTACTACAGTGACTAGAATAGATCAGCCATTTCTGTCTGTTGCCTACCATTGGCAGCCATGTTTTATTTCTGATGGATGAATTCTATATCCTGTACGGTATTTATCCATTATCTTTCATGTCAGCAGAACATTGCTACTATGCCCCTGGGGCTATTATGCCCCAAGGGGTCTCATGGCTCTTTAATGAGTTCATGTGTGACGCACACAGGGCTCCAAGCTACTGTGGCCCTTTCTTCCTTCCTGGGCTGTATTCCTTTCCCTCTACCCATACATCCCTGTCCTCACTCCTTCCCCTCTGCCCTTTTCTTCTCCTCTGTTGGTGTCCTTCCTTACATTAGCCTGACTATCCTTCTGGTTCCTGCTATTCATTACATTCTGATTCTCTTCTTTTTTTTCGCCTTCCAATTTCTGCATTTTTGGTACACTTTCTAAATTTTATCTCCGTAGTGTGACCCAACTGCGGATGAACACCCTACATCTTTCTGAGTGTCTTCAACATGGGGCCTTACTGCATCTTCCATCTTTTTTTGCAGCTGTGTTGTCCTTTTAAGGCTCTATAGCCACATTTTTAGTCAGTCCATATGGTGGGGTCGTTATGTACACTTTTGATTGTGCCCCTCTGACAACACAGGGATCACACTTCTGATACTTGAGCTGCTACCTCCGTAGGAGTGGTTGCATCATTTTGAGCATAGGAACTCCTGGAATGGCAGCCATGCTAGACAGACCTGCTGTAGCTGGGTAGCACTTATGAGGGAGCCCTGGATTGGAATGGCTGGTTATCAGAGCAGATGCTTTGCATGTTGTTGTTGTTGTTGTTGTTGTGGTCTTCAGTCCTGAGACTGGTTTGATGCAGCTCTCCATGCTACTCTATCCTGTGCAAGCTGCTTCATCTCCCAGTACGTACTGCACCCTACATCCTTCTGAACCTGCTTAGTGTATTCACCTCTTGGTCTCCCCCTACGATTTTTACCCTCCATGCTGCCCTCCAATACTAAACTGGTGATCCCTTGATGCCTCAGAACATGTCCTACCAACTGATCCCTTCTCCCCAATTCTATTCAGTACCTTCTCATTAGTTGTGTGATCTACCCATCTAATCTTCAGCATTCTTCTGCAGCACCACATTTCAAAAGCTTCTATTCTCTTCTCTTCTTGTCCAAACTATTTATTGTCCATGTTTCACTTCCATACATGGCTACACTTCATACGAATACTTTCAGAAACGACTTCCTGACACTTAAATCTATACTTGACATTAATAAATTCCTCTCCTTCAGAAATGCTTTCCTTGCCATTGCCAGTCTACATTTTATATCCTCTGTACTTTGACCAGCATCAATTATTTTGCTCGCCAAATAACAAAACTCCTTTGCTACTTTAATTGTCTCATTTCCTAATCTAATTCCCTCAGCATCACCCGAGTTAATTTGACTACATTCCATTATCCTCGTTTTGCTTTTGTTGATGTTCATCTTATATCCTCCTTTCAAGACACTGTCCATTCCGTTCAACTGCTCTTCCAAGTCCTTTGCTGTCTCTGACAGTATTACAATGTCATGCTTTGCATATGAAACATATCAAGCCATCCTTCTACAGATGTCTCTTTAGTTGGGAATGGATCCGTTAATGCTGCTTCTTATGAGCCTGCGGTCTTCCCTTCCACAGCTATTTCCTGGGAAGAGGACAAAGCTCACGATTCTTGGCTGATGGGAAGATCTTCACTGCTAAGAAGCCATTTATTTTGTCAATGTGACTCTGAGAAGAATGCAGTCAGATTTCTGGTTGATCAGAATTTATCCTACCAACCAGAATGTGGATTTTTTTGCCTGTGACCATCACAGCGACATCATTGGGTCCGTTACATCTAGCCAGTCTTTGAATATGGTTCAGGGTATCATTTTTCATAGGGACATCATATAACAAACTGATGAGGAACTCTAGGCTAACCTGGAATAATGAGGACCTCATTTTGCTCAGCATGTTCAGAAAGTCCGTAAGGACAATCACATCAATACCGGTGCCTTTATTGTGCTATTTGATAGGTTACCCTCCTGGAAAAGGTCAATATTATGGTGTACTAGTGTGATGTTAAACCATGTGTCCTACCACCCATGAGGTGTTCTCACTGTTTGTGTTTCAGGCACATGTTTTTCCATTGTACAGAAGACCCTCTATGTGGTGAATGTGCACACACTCTCCATGAGGGGAGCTCCTGTATTCAATTTTCCATATTTATTATTGGTCACAATTGTCATTCTCTGTGCTCAATAAATTGCACAATTTATGAGAAGATACAGGAATGTAAGTCTTTTGATTGTTTATTCTATACTGAGGCTCATCAGAAATTTGACCATATTCACCCTGTGTCTGTGACATCTACCTTTACCTGTGTTGCATCTTCTTCCCGTCCTCCATATCCCAGTTATGCGATCCCTCTCCTCTCCCCATCCCCTGTGGTTCTATCGCCCTACATACTGGGTTCCATTCCTCCTACCCAGCTGGAGACGTGCTATTTCTTCAGTGTCTGCTGGTGATGGGGGGCCCCTCACAGGGTCCTTCTCCTTGGTATCTTCCTGACAGGAGACCTGCTACAACACATCAGCTGCAGAGCCCACAGTCTGTGCGCTACGCTGTTGCCCATTCTCCCTCAGTTCCAGATCTCACTGAAAGTTGCTCTCTCTATGAGCCCTGACGACCTTGACCTATGAAAGGGAAGAAAAAAAAAGGTCTTGTTTTGGGATAATGACCCACTGGTGCCCCCAAAGGTGCTGACTCTATTCTCACATCCTCAGTCTGACCTCTTGTTTATGGATGTCGCAGGTCCTTGTTGGTGACAGGTGGTGATTTGGTGGGTTGAGTGTCTTTGGCCTGTTTTCCTCCTATTTTGATCCCCATTCTGTGCAATGGATTTCTAACAGATTGCATCCCCAGAAAGTGCATTCACTTTCTGAAGATGCTATCTGTTATTTCCTTTTACTCTACAGTTTGTGTCATTCTACAGGAATCTCATTTTGCTGATGCTCACAGACCAACCCTTGTGGGTTCTGTACTTTCTGTTGGAACCGAGTCGGATCCTTGAGGACTTCTCGTGCTGTTTGCCTGTTGGTCCATATGGGCGTTGTTACTACATGGATCCCCCTACACAGCAGATTGAAGTGGTTGCTGTCTGGCTCCACTTGGACTCTGCAGTTGCAGTTTGCTCTATTTATCTTTCCCCTGAGAGGCCACTTCACCCACTGCCCTAACGGCCCTCCTCTTCAGCAACTGCCCCCTCCATTTCTCCTCCTTTTGTAATGCCCACCACCAATTGTGGGGCAGTGCCTTTTCATCTAGCTGGGGCTCTTCTTGCAGTCCAACAGCTGTGCCTTCTTAATGATGGTTCCTCTACCTATTTTAGTGCTGCTTATATTACTTTCTTTGCTATGAATATGTCTGTGACATCTCTGATGCATTTATTCATGCCACCAACATTGTCTTTGCCAGCTCAGTGTGGCCTTTTCACCACTAGCTGCTCCTGTGGTGGAGCATGGCCATTGCCATCAGCATCCGTGATTGCTAGGTCAGAACACATTCCCGTATGACATTAATGAATGAACACAGGAAAGTGTATCAACCAACTTACTAATTCATCTCTCTTCAAGGCTTATAATAACATGATGTCAAAAGTGGGTGAACTGAGATGTTTAAGAAAGTCTAAGACGTTAATTGGCCTCCTCCCCCCCCCCCCCCCTCCCCCCATCCCCAAACACCACCACCACCACCACCACACAAAAGCTATGATTATATCTTTCTTACCACTAACATTGATACATCTGTATTGTAGTGTAGGGATAGTTCTGTAAAGACTGAAATTAGGAAGTCACGTGCGACAAGGTGATTTTTGGTATCTATCTATATTTATTTTGTAACAATACGAGAGAAGGAAAGTTGCTACTCACCATATAGCGGAGATGCTGAGCTGGGATAGGCACAATAAAAAACTTCACACAATCATAGCTTTCAGCCATTAAGGCGTGTGTCAGCAGTAGACACACATACACACACGCACACACACATTCACGCAAGTGCAACTTACACACACATCTGCAGTCTCAGAGAGCTGAAACTACACTGCAATGGTTTTTTCTCTCATCACTGAATATTTCATGCTGATTGCACAAATACTCTGAAATTTGTACTCTATCAGTCTAGCTAAGTAAAATTATCTTCCTACCTTTCTTAACATTCTTTATCAGATGCATTGACATAGATGCTATCACAGCCTTATGATCACTGTACCTTCCTTTATGTTTACATACTAAGCTAAAAAAAACGCTGATCATTCTTCTCTGAAAGTATCTTTGGTAAGGAATGGATGGTTTAATGTTGTTTCTTATGACCCTGTGGCTTTCCCTTCTGTGCCTACCCCTTGATAGGTGGGCCAGGCTCACCGGCTTCAGGTGAATTCCTTTCCCCACTGTTTGCTCTGTACCTGAATTGATGCAGACTTCTTCATTGCAACATAGCCATTATATTATGTAGAAACTATTGAAGACAAGTTCGGTGAAGTTTACTATCCAAGTAAGATGCAGTTGGGTTCATTGTCGATCAAAACTTCTTCTGCTGCCCAATGTGTGGCCCTTTGTGCCTGTGACCTTCTTGGTGAGATTCTGGTGTCTGTTACTTCTCACAAGTCCTTGTATATGGTTCAGGGTCTCATTTTTCATAGGGTCTTACCCTTTGAACTGATGAGGAACTTCGGGATAATTTAGACAGTGGCACATTCATTCTATTTGTCATGTTCAGATGGGATGTAAAGAAAATTGCATTGGTACCGACATCTTTATTGCAGCATTTTATTGTGGTATTTTTCTGGTGATGGTCAAGGTTATGGTTTATCAGTGTGACTTGAAGCCATATGTTCCACCACCCATAAAGTGTTTTCGGTGTTTGTGTTTTGTGCACATGTCTTTCCACTGTGCAGTAAACATGGATGCACACTCCATGAGGGAAGCACCTATATTCCACAGCCCATGTGTATTAATTATCATGTCCATCACTGCCCACACTCACCAGACTGCCCAGTTTGTACGAATGGAAAGAAAATACAGAAGCATAAGTCCCTTGATAGTTTATGCTACACTTAGATTGGTCAGAAATTTGCCCTGTCTTCGTGACATCTATATTTGCCTCTGTAGCATCCTTTCACACTCCGCCCATCCTCTTTATCTCTATACTGCACGATTCGCCTCTCCCCCTCCATTACAGATTCCACACCCTTCCCACTGGGTGGCCACTCCCCCTACCCAGCTGTACAGATGGGATCTCTCCCTGCAAAATATCCTACATTCCCATAAATCTCATGGCTTCAGATTTCATTAGCTGTTATCCTTCACCACCCTGTCCCCTTCCCTGTTCCCACTCCAGCACTACGCAGCCCTCTGTTCCACGAACACACCCACAATGTTATACTTCTCTCCTCCCCTGCCTGCTCCCTCCACTCACCCTCTGTCTGACCTCCTGATTGCACCTGGCAGCCTTACATCTTCTTTCCACCTCGTTGCTCAAATCTCCCAAAGCAACACTTTATCATCTCCCATCCCTACCCTCCTAACCAACTCCTTTCCACACCCAGCCTCCTCCTTACCCCACCACCCACACTACTTCTCCCATCATGCACAGCTGCTTGCAGTCTAACCTCAGTAGCCAGAGACAATGGTCATGCCATTTTGGCTGAAAGCTTACTTTTTTGTCAGTCTTTTTGTTGTGCCTAAATGTGACTCAACAGCTCTGATATGGTGAATAACAATCTATCATTTTCATAATATTGTCATTATTCTATCCTGAATTTTCCATCTCTAGTAATGTTAATACATCTGTATTGTGATATAAGAATAGTTCTGTAAAGAATGAAATTAGGAAGTTGTATGTGGCAAGGTGAACCTCCAGTATCTTAATATATTTATTAAGGTGCAAAACAGTTCTGTCCATCAACAATTAAATATTTTGAAGAAAGAGGGTATAAAGATTATGTGGAGAAAGTGTTATACTAGCAGAGAATTCATTAAAATATGCAGTTTCTTGGCAGTAATTTACTAATATGAAACAATTGTGATTGATAAGTTACATGTGAATGATAGGAAATGCACAGTAAATAACTTTTTAGTGATTCTTGTGACTCTAGAACAGCTAGCAGCTGTGGGCGAGCGGTTCGAGGTGCTTCAGACCAGAACCGTGCTGCTGCTATGTGTGAAAATATATATAAAAAATAATACAAATTATTTTACAATCGTGCAAAATTTGATTTTTATAAATTTTGAAGTGAATGAATTGAATTGAATGGATTATCTTTCAGTCTTAATTTACAACTCTTGTAAACTGTGAGTCAGTAGTATTGTGAACTTACATCGATTTATGCATTCTCTAAGCCATTGAAATTTCTGTAAATTAGTTATATATATATATTTCTTCTTTCACCCTAAGTACTTCTCATTTTTGACTGTGAATGCAACACTGATTTTCATCAGACTTCCTCTTCAGATTCAGTCAGCTACAATGACATGACGTTAGCATAATGCGCAGAAGGAAATGAAAACTTTCATGGTTTTTGCAGTAATAAGAATCCTCACACTTCATGTTTTCATAAAAATTATTATTCAGATAATACAATGTCTTCTACACATTTCTCACAAGAATATGTCTTCTCCCTATGAGAACTAAGGACAGAGTCCATTAAATAATTGACAAAAAAATTGAATGAAATTTCCATCATTTGTCATTTACCTTCCAGTGTAGCAAAATAGATCTTTTCCAATGGTTACAGCTGTTGTGCTAGTGTTTATTATCATTGGTTTTTAACTTTTGTCATGGCGGGTTGGGGCTTTTCCTTATGTATCTATACATATGGTTTCAGGTTTGAATCCTGCCTCAGGCATGGATGTGTGTGATGTCCTTAGGTTAGTCAGATTTAAGTAGTTCTAAGTCTATGGGACTGATGGCCTGAGATGTTTAGTCCCATAGTGCTTAGAGCCATTTGATCCTTTTTTCCCTTTTTTTAAATTTTTTACTCTAGAACATGTTCTCTCATCTCTTTCTATTTCCTACCATTGGCACCTATGTTTTATTTCTACTGGATGAATGCAATACCGTATATGGCACTTATCCAAACATTTTTGATGGCAGGACAACATTGCTGCTGTACCCTTTGTGAGTTCATCCATGGTGTACACAGGGCCCTAAGCTATTGCAGTTCTTTCTTCTCCCCCATGCTGCATTCCCTTCCCTGTGCACCTCCCTCTCCATCATCACTTCTTCCCCTCTCGTGCCTTCTACTCCTCTGTTGGTGTGCTTGCTTATGGCAGCCCAATTATGATCATGGATTTTACTATTTATTATGGTTTTGTGCCTCTTTTTCTTCCCCTGCCTTTACTTTTCAGAATTTTTTCCCTTTTGTTGTTTGATCTCCCCTTGCAAGTTTTGTCTCCACAGTGTGAGCTAATTGTGGAAGAACTCCTTACACCTCAGAAGTTACTTAGCATCTTCAGTATGTTGTCTTACTGCCTCTTCCATATTTTACTCAACACTGTTGTCCTTTTAATGTTATATAGCCAGTACATTAGCCAGTCCGTGTGGTGGGGTCATTATGTACCCTTTTGGTTGAGCCCTCTGATGACACAGGAGTCATACATCTGATATCTGAGCTGCTACCTCCCCATACTTGTGTAGGAGTGGTTGCTTGTCATTCTGGACAATCGGAACTCCCTGTAAAGAGAGCCATGCCAGATGGCTCCCTGCTGTGGCTGGGTGGTATCCATAGGGGACACCTGATAGTGGGTGATGTCAGGGCAGATGTTTATGTATGAAACATATTAAGCTAAAAAGCTGGTCATTCTTCTATGGCAGTCAAGTTAGTTGGGAAAGGCTTCTTTAATGGTGCATCTTATGGCTTTGTGGCTTTCCCTTCTCTGCATACACCCTGGGAGGAAGGCCAGACTTGCAGGATTTGAGGGAAACCCTTTCCTTGCTATCTGGTCAGCACCTAGGCTGACAGTGATACCTTCACTGCAACATAGCCATTATATTTTGTAAGAACTATTGAAGACTAGTATGGTGAGGTGGACTGTCAGAGTAAGATAGTTGGGTTTTGTGTTGATCAAAATTTCTTTTGCTGACCAATGTATGGCCCTTTGTGCCTGTAACTATCTTGGCAACATCCTGGTGTCCATTACTCCTCACCAGTCTTTGAATATGTTTCTTTGTGTCATTTTTCATAGGGTCCTTGTCCTTCAAACCGATGTGCAGTTCCATGCAGATTTATAATGGTGGTATGTTCATATCATTTGTCTTGTTCAGAAAGGATGTAAAGACAATTCCATTTATATCATCACCTTTATTGTGGAATTTGAGATGATACCCTCCCAAAGAAGGTCAAAGTTACAGTTTGTTGCTGTGAAGTGAAGCCGTGTGTCCCAAATCCCATGAGGTGTTTGTGTTTGGGCACGTCTTGCCGCTGTACAGCAAATCATCTGTGTGGTACATGTGAATGAACACTCCATGAGGAGGTACCTTGTTCCACATTAATTGTCATGGCGTCACTCTCCACACTCACTGGATTGCCTGGTTTATAAGAAGGAAAGGAAGATACATGAGTATAAGTTCACTGATAGTCATACTTTGCCTAAGTTCATCAGAAATATGACCATCTTGATTCTGTATTTGTGACATCTAAATTTGTTTCTGTTATGCCATTCCCCCCTCCTCCCTTCTCTGTATCCCAGTCCTCCCCCCTCTCCTCTCCTTTACCTCTGTGGTTCCAAAGCCCTCCCCGCTGGGTGCTGCTCCCAGCCAGAGAAGTGTCCTTCTTTGGCATCTGCCAGTGACGGCCCCCCTCCCAGTATCCCTCCCCATGGTGTCTGACAGATGGCATATGTGCTGCAAGTTGGCTGCAGGATGCACAGTCTGTGTGCCGCAAGATCGCCTGCTCTCTCAGTTCTAGATCATGATGAATCCTGCTGTTACTGTAGGTGCTGTGCCCTTAGACAAACAATAGAGAAGAAGAATAATTGTAAACCCTGGGATCAGAAGGCAACTCCGGTGCCCCTGGATTGCATCTGCATTCGTGTAACTTGAGTCTGCCCTCTTCTTTGGATTATGCCCCATTGTTGTTGGTGAGGGATGGTAATCCAGCAGTGTGACCGGCTTTGGCCTGTTTGACTCCAATCTGGATCCCTGTTCCATGCTTATTCAATGGAATTGTAACAGACACTTTCTGGAGATGCAATTCCTTATTTTCTTTTTACTCTGAAGCTTGTCTTATTCTACAGGAATCTCATTTCACTGATGCTTACTCACCACCCTTTAAAGTTTTCCTTGCCTTCTGTTGGAACCAGGTCCACCCTTTGAGTGTGGCATTTGCACATTGGTGCATACAAACATTATCATTATATGGATCCCTCTTCATACCATGCTGGAAGTGGTAGTCGTTTGGGTCCATTTGGACTTTGTGGTTATGGTTTGCAATCTTTATCTTGCTCAGGAGAGTCCATCTAAGCCCACTGCTGTAACTACCTTCCTTCAGCAGTTCCCCTCCCTTCCTCCTCACTGGGGATTTTAATGTCCATCACTCCTGGTGGAGTGTTTCATAATCATCTCCTCATAGACCAGTTTCTTGCAACCATGACCTTTGACTTCTTAATTATACTTCCCATACCAATCTTAGTGCTACTTATGACACTTTGTCTGCCATTGATCTGTTGATCACTTCTTCTCGCCTTCTCTTGTCATTACTCAGGATGCCACATGAAGATCACTGCAACTGTGGCCATTTGCCTCGTTCCTTAGTCCCTCCCAGTGGTCACCTTGCTTTGCTGGACTCTACATACCTCCCAGGTTGCATTTGCCCCCTCTTTGTTGCACTGTATTGATGAAGTTATCAACAGGTGTGTCTGACAGAATTATTCATACCTCCAGCATTGCTTTTGCCTGCTTAATATGCCCATTTCACCGCAGACCGGTCCCACGGTGGAACATGGCCATTGTCATCACCATCCATGATCACTGTCAAGCCTATCAATGCCTTAAGTACCACCTGTCTTCCACTGGGCCAGAACACATTTCCATATGATATTAATAAATGAACATAGCAAAGTGTGTCAACTTATTGACTTATCCCTCTTCAAGGCTTACAATGACATGAAGTCAAAGGTGGGTGAACTGAACTGCTCAAGAACATGTTAAACATAAATCTGCTACCTTTCCTCTTTCCATCCATTCCAACAACAAAAGTCATTATATCCGAGTTACCAATAATGTTAATACAACTATACTGCAGTATAAAATAGTTCTGTACAGATTTAACTTAGGAAGTCATGTATGACAGGGTGAACGTTTTTAGTATCTGTGTGTATTTATTATGCATATATTGTTGCAATATCACAAAGCTTCTGTTCAGTAGAAAATGGTTAGTTGACAACTGTGCAAAACCATGAACAATGTGAAGTCAAAGATGTTGTAAATATAGGGACAGAGCCATGCTTGATAGGACAGACACTGGAGTAATGTTAAAAATCCCAGTCTTCCTCTTATCAGGTGTGGAACTGTTCTGTTCATCAGCAGTGAACCATTTTGAAGGAAGAGAGTTAAAGATTATCTGCAAAAATGCTGTGTCATATGAGAATTCACTAAAATATGCAGATTCTTATTAGTAATGTACTGAAATGAAACAACTATGATTGATAAGTTATATGTGGATGATAGGAGAAGCACAGTAAAATGCTATTGAGTCATTCCTGTGGCTCTACAATGTATTCTTTCATTTCTCTCTCTTGCATACCATTGACACCCATGTTTTATTTCTACTGGATGAAAGCATTACTCCATATGGCTCTTACCTAAATATCTTTCATGTCTGTAGAACATTGATACTATGCCCCCAGGGGCAACTGGGGATCACCTTGTGTCTTAAAACTTACTTGTACCTCCTTCAGTGTTTGGCTTTAGTGCCTCTTGCGTGTTTTACTTGACACTGTTATCATTTTAATGCTATATAGCCAGGACGGTAGACACTCCTTGTAGTCTGGTTGATATGTACCCTTTTGTTTGAGCACCTTGACAATACAGGGATCACACTTCTGATACCTTAGCTGATACCTGAGCTGCTACCTCCCTGTATATGCCTGAGTGGTTGCTTATTATTATGGAGCATTGGAACCCCTGGCAATGGCAGCCATGCCAGATGGCCCCTGCTGTTGCTGGTAGAGCCTATGGGTGAGCTCTGATGGAAGTGGGTGGTGTCATGACATACAATAGTTGAATCTAAACATATTAAGCTAAAAAACTTGCCCTTCTTCTATGGAGGTCTGTTTGGGTAGGAATTGATGCTTTAAAGCCACTTCTTACAGTGTAGCTTTCCCTTCCCTGTCTACTCCTTCTTCAATGCAACATAGCAGTTATGTTGTTGTTGTTGTTGTTGTTGTTGTTGTTGTTGTGGTCTTCAGTTCTGAGACTGGTTTGATGCAGCTCTCCATGCTACTCAATCCTATGCAAGCTTCTTCATCTCCCAGTACCTACTGCAACCTACATCCTTCTGAATCTGCTTGGTGTACTCATCTCTTGGTCTCCCTCTACGATTTTTACCCTCCACGCTGCCCTTCAATACTAAATTGGTGACCCCTTGATGCCTCAGAACATGTCCTACCAACCGGTCCCTTCTTTTTGTCAAGTTGTGCCACAAACTCCTCTTCTCCCCAATTCTATTCAATACATCCTCATTAGTTATGTGATCTACCCATCTAATCTTCAGCATTCTTCTGTAGCACCACATTTCAAAAGCTTCTATTCTCTTCTTGTTCAGACTATTTATCGTCCATGTTTCACTTCCATACATGGCTACACTCCATACAAATACATTCAGAAACGACTTCCTGACACTTAAATCTATACTCGATGTTAACAAATTTCTCTTCTTCAGAAACACCTTCCTTGCCATTGCCAGTCTACATTTTATATCCTCTCTACTTCGACCATCATCAGTTATTTTGCTCCCCAAATAGCAAAACTCCTTTACTACTTTAATTGCCTCATTTCCTAATCTAATTCCCTCAGCATCACCTGACTTAATTCGACTACATTCCATTATCCTCATTTTGCTTTTGTTGATGTTCATCTTCTATGCTCCTCTCAGGACACTGTCCATTCCATTCAACTGCTCTTCCAAGTCCTTTGCTGTCTCTGACAGAATTACAATGTCATCGGCGAACCTCAAAGTTTTTATTTCTTCTCCATGGATTTTAATACCTACTCCAAATTTTTCTTTTGTTTCCTTTACTGCTTCCTCAATATACAGACTGAATAACATCAGTGAGAGGCTACAACCCTGTCTCACTCCCTTCCCAACCACTGGTTCCCTTTCATGTCCCTCGACTCTTATAACTGCCATCTGGTTTCTGTACAAATTGTAAATAGCCTTTCACTCCCTGTATTTTACCCCTGCCACCTTTAGAATTTGAAAGAGAGTATTCCAATCAATATTGTCAAAAGCTTTCTCTAAGTCTACAAATGCAGGAAACATAGGCTTGCCTTTCCTTAATCTTTCTTTTAAGATAAGTCGTAAGGTCAGTATTGTCTCACATGTTCCAGTATTTCTACGGAATCCAAACTGATCTTCCCCGAGGTCAGCTTCTAGTAGTTTTTCCATTCATCTCTAAAGAATTCGTGTTAGTATTTTGCAGCTGTGGCTTATTAAACTGATTGTTCGATAATTTTCACATCTGTCAACACCTGTTTTCTTTGTGATTGGAATTATTATATTCTTCTTGAAGTCTGAGGATATTTCGCCTGTTTCACACATCTTGCTCACCAGATGGTAGAGTTTTGTCAGGACTGGCTCTCCCAAGGCCGTCACTAGTTCCAATGGAATGTTGTCTACTCCGGGGGCCTTGTTTTGACCCAGGTCTTTCAGTATTGTTCAAAACTACTTCTGCCAAACTTCTAAATGCCTGTGGCCACATTGGTGACGTCCTGGTGTCCATTACACCATGCTAGTCTATGAATATCATTCAGGTTGTCATTTTTCATATGGACCTCATACTTTGAGAGGTTAGGAACTCTGTGCGAATTTAAAATAGTGACACAATCATTTTATTACGTCCAGGAAGGCTATAAAGACAACTGTGTCAGTACCAGCATCTTTATTCTGGTGCTTTAGGGCAATACTCTTTTGAGGAAGGTCAAGGTTAAGGCTTATCATTGTGACATGAAGCCATACATGCAGCCACACATGTGGTGTTTTCAGTGTTTGCATTTTGTGCATGTCTTCCCACTGTGTGATGAATGTGGATGCTCACTTGATGAGGGAAGTTCCTGTGTTCCACTGCCCATGAGAACTAATTGCCATAACTATCACTAGCCACACACCAGATTGCCCAGTTTATAAGAACAAGAAGAAGATACTGGGTATAACTTCCTTGATTTTTTATGCTATACCGAGGGTCATCAGAAATATGACTGTCTTCATTTGTGTCTGTGATTTCTAAGTTTGCCTCTGTTATGTTCTTTCCCCCTCCTCCCTCCTCCTTATCCCATTACTACATCAAATACCTCTCCCCTTCCTTGTGGCTCCCACACCATTCCCACTGGGTGCTGCTCCCCCTACCCAGAAGTGTTACACTTCTTTGGCATCTGCTGGCACTGCCCCCCCCCCCCCCCCAGCTGCCCCTCACCCCAGAGTCTGCTGTAACAAGTTGGCTGCAGAACCTGTCACCCCAAGGTTGACCTCTCTCTCTCATTTCCAGATCTTGCTGAAGCCTGCTGTTTCTGTGGGCAACACCCTCCATGAGAAGAAGAAAAAGGCCTGAGATAAGGTTTCTCTGGTGCCCCTAGAGGTTCTGACTTCACCGTGGCAACCTGAGCCTGATCTCTTGTTTATGGATGTGCTCTGTCCTTATTGGTAATTATTCGGGAGAACGACGGTTCAATCCCGTCTCCGGCCATTCTGATTTAGGTTTCCTGTGATTTCCCTAAATTGCTTCAGGCTAATGCCAGGATGAATCCTTTGAAAGGGCACGGCCGATTTCCCTCCCCATCCCTCCATAACCTGAGCTTGCGCTCTGTCTCTAATGACCTCGATGTCAATGGGACATTAAACACGAATCTCCTCCTCCGTCCCTTATTGGTAATTGATGGTAATCTGATGATGTGACCAGCTTCAGCCTGTTTTCTTCCCATATACATCCCTGTTCTGCACTTTTTCAATGGAATTATAACGAACACTACCATCACATTCTGGAGATGCAATCTTCTTTTTCATTTTACTCCACTCCTTGTGTCATTCTACAGTAATATAGTTTTACTGGTGCTCACTCTAGGACCTCCATGTGTTTTGTGCTTTGTGTCAGAACCAGATCCATGCTTTGAAGGCTTCTTGTGGTGTTTGAACATTGTTCCACATTAGTATATACCGGGTGATCAAAAAGTCAGTATAAATTTGAAAACTGAATAAATCACAGAATAATGTAGATAGAGAGGTACAATTTGACACACATGCTTGGAATCATGGGGTTTTATTAGAACCAAAAAAATACAAAAGTTTGAAAAATGTATGACAGATGGCACTTCCTCTAATCAGAAGAGCAATAATTAGCATAACAAAGTAAGTCAAAGCAAAAATGATCTTCTTTACAGGAAATGCTCAATATGTCCACCTTCATTCCTCAACAATAGCTGTAGTCGAGGAATAATGTTGTGAACAGCACTGTAAAGCATGTCTGGAGTTATGGTGAGACATTGGAGTCGGATGTTGCCTTTCAGCATCCCTAGAGACGTCGGTCGATCATGATACACTTGTAACTGCAGGTAACCACAAAGACAATAATCGCGAGGACTGAGGTCTGGGGACCTGGGAGGCCAAGCATGTCAAAAGTGGCGGATGAGCACACGATAATCACCAAATGACGTGCACAAGAGATCTTTCACGCATCTAGCAATATGGGGTGGAGCACCATCCTGCATAAACATCATACGTTCCAGCAGGTGTTTATCTGCCAGGCTGGGGACGATGCAGTTCTGTAACATATCGGCATACCTCTCACCCATCATAGTAGCAGTTACAAAACCAGAATTACGCATTTTCTCGAAGAAAAAAGGCTAGATAATGGTAGATGTGGTCAATGCAACCCATACCAAGACTTTCTCATCGTGCAATGGAGTTTCCACGACAGTTCTAGGATTTTCGGTAGCTCCAATTCTGCAGTTGCGGACATTGACAGACCCTTGGAGCATGAAATGAGCTTTGTCGGTCCACAACACGTTACTCAACCAATCGTCATCTTCCACCATCTTTTGAAACGCCCACACCGCAAATGGCCTCTGCTTCACTAAATCGCCAGGTAACAGTTCATGATGCTGATGGATTTTGTACGGATAGCATCTAAGGGTATGCCTAAGTGCCAACCAAATGGTAGTGTATGGAATACCAGTGCAACGTGCAACTGCACGAGTGCTGACTTCCCTGTGCATAGACGAACCTGCTACAGTCTCCATTTCTTCCTAAACTGTCTCAGCAGCATTACGCCTTGTGCTCAGTCGGCCACTACAGGGTCTATTGTCTAAACAATCTGTGGCTTCGAACTTCGAAATCATTCTTGCCACAGCTGCATTTGTCAACAGACCTTTACCCGTTCGAATCCCCTTCCTATGGTAGGATCACAACGCTGAACTAGCACATTCCCTATTCTGATAATACAGCTTCATTTTTCAGGTAATGTCAACATGCTGCGACTGCTGGTGCATCTGATTCTCTCTCTCATTACAGCTCCTTTTATACACGATTGTCATGCGCAGTCACTGACGTCTTGCTTTCCAGCACCATCTGTTGGACATTTTCTGAACTTTTTTTTTTGGTTATAGTAAAACTCATAGTAAAATTCAAAGAATGTGCTACACAAGGCACATACTGCACTGTAAGATTTCATTCTTTAATGCATGCCTGCAAACCTAGGTTCCTGATATATTGCTTGCATTGTCATATGACTGGCCTCTGCAGTTAGTCATATGAATGGAATTTGTAGACAGGACTTTTAGTACGGCCTTAGCTCAGTTTTTGGACTTGGGTCCCAGGTTTGGTAAAAACAGAAGGAAATGTTCAACAGGTTCACCATTCTTATTCAAATAGCTTAATACGAAAATAATATCAATGGAATTTGTAGACAGGATCTTTAATACAGCCTCAGCTAAGTTTTTGGACTTGTGTCCCAGGTTTGGTAAAAACAGAAAGAAATGTGCAACAGGTTCACCATTCTTATTCACATAGCTTAATATGAAAGATAATTGATCAATATGTGAAATGTCCACAGTAGACTCTACTACTATAGAGAAATATTTGGCCTGTTTCATTTCACTTATGATAATCTTTTTATTTGTTCAGAAAGAAGCTCTATTATTTCATCACAGATTGTTGAAGAAAGATAACTTTTATGTCCCTGCCCTGGATTTCCATATTCTTCATTGTGCTCTGTGAGAAAAGGATCAAACTCGGCTATAAGTTCAAGACACATCATAAATTGACTATTAAGTAATGAATGGAATCCTTCAACGCGTCCATTTAGGGGAAGTCCACAATTTGTTAGCTTCTTCACTAATGCAAATACCCTTTTTAACACACTGCGCCAATAGATTTTTTCTATCTCAACACATAACTCGATATGGTTATCTGTCGATCCATGTGACTTTTTTCTTGTTAAGAGTGATAACTCAGAATTTTTGTGTTCAAGTGCATTCTCACGATGAGATAAAATATTAGAAATGTTTTTCCAATCTGCAATGCCATTAGTAGCAATCACAGCCTTACCTCCAAACAATTTACATGGTGCACAAAAAAACAGCACCAGTGCTACAGGAGTATACTAGAAAATCAAGCAAAGTTGATTCACCATTTAAAAGTTTATGGTAAAATACATATTTGTTCAAATATCTGGTTTTATCACCTATTGATATTCTTGAATTAGCAAAATCTCTGTTACAACTTTGATTAATGCCACGATGGTTCATTGACACACCATTCTACAGGATCATCACTAACAAGGTTATGTCTTTTTGTAATGTTTGGCTCGATACTTAGTTTTTTGTGAAACTCGAAATCAGGAACAATTTGCTTTTCTTCATTTTTAACTTTTGTTTGTCTGTATTTATTTCTTTTACAACAGATGCAGTGCCAGAAATATCAGCTGTAGTACTTGAACTCGAAGTCGAACCAGCAACGATTTTTGCAAAAAATTTATTCACTCTGCCAAGCGCTTTTAGAACACTGAGTTCTCATTCTCGCCTTTCCTTTGATAATTTCTTAAATTCCAACCCACTTAATTTTGCATGTTTGCTTTCTTCACTGTTATTCATGTTAAGACACTTAAAAAATTGTCAAAACAAAAGAAAAATATTGTAAAAGGAAGAAAGATTGTATCCAGTTCTAATCATACTCCGATTACTCGACGTAACTGTGCTATGAAAGAACGACAATGCGGAATAATTTAATTTCCTTATCGCCTGTTTCTCTGTTGTCAGTGAACAGTAGAAGCACACCTGCAGGCTGGAATTCATCTCGTAAAGAAAATGGGACAGTCACTTTTTTTGGCTTCTGTTTCCCGCATCGCTGGAATTTTAGCTGTGATGCAAATATGTTCTGAATATTCTTGACACTATCTTTCTAATTTAAAAAGCAATATCTTATAATGAGGTGTGCTGGGTCGACTCTTATCCCACTTAGTCTTACAACATTTTAGCAGTTTCTGTGGGCACAGTCTCACTCACTCTCATCTGATACTGTCCTCTCGCTGGGGAATTGTTTTGGGGAGTTTGCAGCCTTGCGGCATTTACTCCACTTTGTACTTGTGTGTGTGTTTATTTCCGTGATTTTTGGTTGTCTGTGTGATGTGATGATTGTTCTGCATGTGTCTGGTACTTGCCTGGAGTTGGCAAGATGATTGATATTATGAGGGAGGGAAGAGGATCAGGAATTGGATATAGGGATTTTCTCTTCGACTTAGTCATCGAAGATCGTCATTGGGTGTTTGTACTTGTTACGGGACATTTCATACTGACCTAGGGAGTGGATGAGGACATTTCCTGACCTGGAAGAGCTTTCATAGAAGACCCTTGCCAGATCTTGGAAGTGCTCTTTTAGGAGTGGGATTTCAGCAGTGGCGCGCAGATCGTCAATAGGGAATCTGAGGGTTAGGTGCAGTGCCCTCCTGAGGGCACATTTCTGGTGCTGCTTCACTGTGTATCCTCATATAGGGCATGCATACTCCATTACTGGCCGTGTCAGAGCCTGATATACGTTCACACCCACAGAGCAGGGAAGGGAACTGGTTGAGTTGAGGGTTGGGTATAGGATGGACATTCTGGCACAGACCTTCCTGTGGACCTCGTCTATGCGGGGTTTCCACGTAAGACGAGAGTCTAAGGTTATGCCAAGGTACTTGGCGGTTCTGCGCCAGGGGGAGTTGGGTCCTGTTTAGGTGAAGATGGAGGGGTGGGGGGGGGGGGGGGGAGGGGGTCGTTGAGGAGGTCCACGCCTTCTGAGCCTCCGGGTGATCAGCATTGCCTTCATCTTTACAGAAATGATAGTAATGTGCCAGCGATGGGCCAAAGTTTCTGTGTCATCTAAAACCCTTTGTAGCCTATGGATGACCAGGTCCTTGTTCACATTTTGTGTGTAGAAGGGTGTGTCAACTGCGTACTGCACTGTGTGCACCAGGGGGGCCGTTGATGTGTCCATAGTGTACAGACTGTACAAAACGGGCCCCAGGACCGATCCCTGTGGCACCCCAGCACGAATATGCCTTTTGGTGGAGGTGGTGGTTTCTACTTTGACAGAGAAAGTCCTATTCATGAGACAGCTTTTGATCTGCTTAACTATGCTCCTGGGGAACCCTTGTGTGTATAACTTGTAGAGTAGGCCTCTATGCCATACGGAGTCGAAGGCTTTGGCTACATCTAGTAGTAGTAGCCTGCAGTAGCCTCTGTTGTTGAAGCCCTGTGTGGTTGCTTCAACCACTTTCATGACCTGTTGTGGGGCAGAGTGGTTTTGCTGGAATACGAATTGGAAATCTGGCAGAAGTTGCTCTCTGGTAATATGTTCCTGTATGGGTTTTAGCAGGAGGTGCTCACAGATCTTGCTGAGAGTTGGCAAGAGGCTAATCAGCCTGTAGTGCTACAGGAATAGAGGGTCTTCCCTGGTTTGTGTATCACGACCACTTCTGCGTGTTTCCATCAAGCTGGGAACTCACGGGAATGAGTAATCTTGTTGGAGACGTTCACGAGGTGTGTGATCGCCGAGGGTGGGAGGTTTTTAACTAACTGATTGGTGACACTGTAGTGTCCTGGCGCCTTTTTTGTGGGGAGAGACCTAATTACTTTTGCCACATCCTTGGGGGCGAAAAGTGTGGGTTCGACTTCTGGGTCCTCATCAGCATTGAGGAAGATGGCCAGTTGATGACAGACTACCTCTTCATGCTCTTCATCCTGCAGTTCTGCCACTTGAAACTGCTTCTCAAAGGAGTCGGCGAGGGCGTTGGCCTTTTCAGTATTGTTGTAGGCCAGATCACGCTTGCCATGCAGTGGCGCGTCTTTTTGTGAATTGCTTGGTTGCTTGCCATAGTGTGTGATCGTCTACTTTGAGAGCTGTGAGGTGCTTTTGCCATTGCTGGTTTTTGTGCTCATTGAGCACGACCTTGAGCTCTCTCTGTTGACGATTGCGCAGCCTCCTGGTGGAATGATCTCTGGTGATTTTCCACTCTTTTGCCACCCTGTTCTTATGTTGAATTTGAGTTAGCAAATGTTCCGGAAGCTTTATTTGCGGGGTTGGCCCATCCCTTTATGGGGGCATGGCCTCTTCCAATACTTGCAAGATAGAACCTGTTAGATCTTGTAGTGCTTGTTCTACTTTTCGGCAGTAGTTGGCGAAATGCAAGTGATATCAGAGGCGACAGTTTCTCTGTATCACTCTCAGTTTGTACGTTTCTAAGACGTCTGGTACCATGGGATTGCTAGTCGTTGCAGTTTGGCACCTGCCCTGAAGGTTACTCTAGAGTTCCAATCTGGTTGTTTGGCATTGAAGTCACCTACTATTATGAGTTTGCCTTCAATTTGCCCTAGAGTAGCTATGTCTCCTTCATCTACCTGGTCTTGTGGGGGTCTGTAGATTGCAACGATTGTTAGCTGTCCAGTGGTAGTGGTTACTTCTTGATTAACAATGCCATCTGTGTTAAAGACACACATTGTCAGGCCTTGGATATTTGGTCATCTATCCATGATGGGGTTTTGAAACTACTGAGGAAGTCACAGAGGGGAGTGACTGCTGGACTGCTGCCTGAAGGGCAATGAGGATCTGGGTGTTCTGCTTCTGGACCTCCCTGAATTCCTTCATCATTTCCATGACGAGGTTCATGGTCTAAACCATAATGCCTAGCACCTGATCCGAGGGGGTGGAATGAGTGTGGGGTTCCCTAGAGCTTCCTCTGTCTTGGTGGACCTAGTCGTTATTGTTGTGTGTTTCCCGGTGTTGTTCTTGTGACTGCGTTTGGTGATAGGGCTACATTTTCACGGCCTCTTGAAGGAGAAACCACTTCCACGTATGTTGCCCTCAGTGTATCCAGTCTTGGTTTTACCCAAGCCTTGTCAGTGTGTGTTGATGTCTTTTGTTTCTTTGTGTGACTGTTTTGGGAGGTGGCGTTTTGTATGCATGTGCAATGGGGGGTGGCCTTTGTGCTCTTTGCCTGCTGTGTGTGTCTTTTGTGGACCTCACAACATTGGTAGCTCGCTGTGTGGTATTTGCCACACAGCGCACACTTTATTTGTGGGTCCATGTGTTTTAGTGTGCAGGACCTCATGTCATGGGCTTTGGCTCACTTCCTGCATCTTATTTCCATGGTGCAGTGTGCGGCAATATGATTTAGGCATTGCCACCTGAAGCATTGCACTGTCTTGTTTTTGTGGTGCAGTGGCTTGGTGGTGCCAGGCACAGCCAAACAGCCAAGACCAATTTTATTTCCCTCTTGTTTTGAGGGATATCTGGTAGTGTGACCTGGTGTAGGGGCCACTTACTTTCAACTTTACCCATCTGCTGGACAGCCTTGGTGACGTACCCCTGGGCAGTCATCTCTGGTTTGGTTGCGTGGGGGGACAGTCGTCTTGATAGGTCTTTGATTACAATGTTTTTGTTCCGTGTTTTTGTTGTGGGGAATGTGTAGTGGGGTATGTTTTTATTTGTGAGAAGTATTTTGGATGTGTTTTAGTGTTCCAAAGTGTAAAGTGTTATTTTTATTTTGTCGCCACTAGCAGGTTTTGCCTTAAAACTGTCTCCCCCCAATTTTAACCACTCCAAGAGTTCCTCATAATTCTGAGGAAACTCTGCGACAATTGGAGGGAGTTGGTGGTCGACTTGTTTCTGTGTTTGTGTTTCTGTTACGTTGTTTTGTGTTGTCTCTGGCTCATCAGTCACCACCTGAAACCTATTCGGGTGGGTTCCACTCCCCGGGCCACTGGAAGCCTTGGCTGGTGAAAGGTTTTCTTCACCAGCATGAAACAGTCCGAATCCTGCCCAGTTACATGGTTCCCTTCCAGGGTGACAGTTTCTTGGTTCCCTCCCAGGGTGACTACAGGTACTGTCAGGGGTGCAGGCTCCTCAGAGGGTGAGGGAGTGGTTGTGGTGTGAGGGAGTGGTTGTGGTAGTGGTGGTGGAGCATTTCTTGCTCTTAGGGTGCTTGTCCTTGTGGTCCTTCTTTGCACATCACTGTTTGGATGAAGTGGACTTGTGTGTGTGTGGGGGGGGGATTTAAGGTATTTCGATCAGGTAGAGGGTTGGGCCAAGATGATGGGTTTGGGGTGGATTTCTATCGACAGATGGGTTGTCTGCTTGCCTTTACTTAGGGATGCGATGTAGTCTGGTAGGTTGTTGGTGGCGTTGGCCGTTGGCAAGCAGGAGCGGACATAGGACAGGGGGAGGAGGGGCGGTATCGCAAGTACTGATGATGCATGTTGATGTTGGCATATTGTGTATTACAGCCTTTGGTGTATTTCTCACCATGTCGGGAGTGGTAAAGGAGCCTGCTGCCAAGGGAGTGCCAGTTACAGCCATTGTTATCACTATTAGGTGGCCTGGCTGCATTGCTGGCCCTATTTTTCTGGTGGATGCAGCTGCCAAGGGAGTGCCAGTTATAGCCATCGTTATCACTATTAGGTGGCCTGGCTGCATTGCTATCCCTATTTTTCTGGTGGACACGGAGGTCTGGACGGTGGCAGCGGGAACTTTCTCTTCGGTTCCACGTCCGACTTCCAGGTCCTGGCCCATATTTTCCCTAACATTCGGGGAGGGGGGGGGCAGAGCTTGTCTCTGTGGCAGCTGGGGTGTTCAAAACGGCTGGCAATGCCGGCCTGCGGCTACAAGAAGACGCGCCTCTTGTCGATAGCAGTAGACCACTTCGACCACAAGGCACCATTGGAACTCAACATCCCACAAATCGAAAAGGAACATGACAATTCTGCTGTCAGGCATCGCCAAACAAAATATCCTGCCCACCGTAAGCACTTACTGCACACCTGAACTGAGTTTCCGCTGATACTTTAAAGAAAGCAAAGCCAAAGATACTCTTGGTTTGTCACCCCTGCAAACGGGGACCTTTGACTGAAGGTGCATGACTCTTGACTGCCACTCAGCGAGTGTGGGCACAGGAGACAGACTACAAAGTTTAAGTAGTCTTTTTGGCAGTTGATGTGGTGTGTTGTCATTTGTGTGAACACTGCTGTTATGTCTACATAAAAATGCACTGTTTGTTCCAACATAAAACAAAAATAACCTTTCCCTGAAGAAAAAAAGCTTAGTTAATAAGTTTAATATAAAATTTGCAATGTCACGTACTATTTGACTGCACAGAGTGGGAGCTTTTGATATTGTGCAGGTTGGAGTACAATGAATGAGACAAACTAAAGTTTG
This sequence comes from Schistocerca gregaria, assembly GCF_023897955.1. NCBI lineage: Eukaryota > Metazoa > Arthropoda > Insecta > Orthoptera > Acrididae > Schistocerca > Schistocerca gregaria. Next base: position 251,735,905 of record NC_064923.1, on the reverse strand, counting down.
TTTCTTCTTCGTTTTTCACCAAAAAAAGTAACTGAGTACACAAACAAACAAAATTTTTAAACTGTTGTGAAGTGTATTTCACTCATTATTAGAAATGTGTTTAAAAATGTAAAACATTCCAGGTATCAACATGTTTTGTTAAACAGGTGTCATTAAATCAAAGCTCAGATATTGAAGACCACAGAGCTTTCACATTAATTACAGTAATGGAGGGTTGACTTGATACTTGCCTGTAATTTCTACAAGAAATATAAGTAGAGTCGGGTTTTACATACTGAGGCCCACACATGTTATAATATTTAAGAAACTGCTGGTTAGTTTATCACAGCCTTTCAGGAGTCCTGGTATTTTCACGGGGAAAATATTGTAGTGTTAAGTAGAAGCTGACAACATTCTTGGAATAATAACATTTTATCCGTTGTATTGTAGCTTACTTGAAAATATTTTGAACAATCATGAAGATGATACCAGACAGAAACCCAATTTCAAATTTCCATTTAGACACCAAGTAAACTATGTATATTTTCAAGCTTGTATTGTCAAATTTAATTCTTAACAATTATTTATACTAGTAAGTTCTTTAACAATATTAAAAACTTTCCTCATTTGTAAGCTCAGTTATTTTAAAACATTAAAGGTTAAAATGAGTACAGAACAAAAAATGCCCCCCCCCCCTCCGGAGTTGCCACCCCTAGGTCCATGCCTAGTGGGCCTATACTTAAATCCACCACTGCCTGCCTTGTGCTGGGCTGAAACATTCCATATTGAACCAAATGAAGTGTGTCATCTTACTGATTTATCTCTCTTTAGGGCTTGCAATAACAAGAAGGTGAAGGTGGGTGAACTGAGTTGTTTAAGAACATGTAAAACATAGATCTGCCACTCCCCCCCTCCCCCCCCCCCCCCCCCCACTCAGTGCCCAAGAAAATGATTACTTTTGGGTTACATATGATGTTAACACATCTGTATTGTAATATAATGACAGTTCTGTAAAGAAGAACTTCTAATATCTGTCTATGTTTATTTTGTGTGTATTGCAATAACATCACAAAGTAATTGCTCCATAGAACAAGATTAGTTGACAACTGTATGAATGCATGAACAATGTGCAGTCAAAGATGTTGTAAATTAGGAACAGAGTCATGCTTCTTAGGACGGACACTGGAGTAGTGTTAAAAATCCCAGTGTCCCTCTTATCAGGTGTGGAACTGTTCTGTCCATCGGCAATGAACCATTTTGAAGAAATAGGGGTATAAAGATTATGTGGAAAAAACGTTGTGTTACCTAAGAAATCATTCTAATACACATATTCTTAGTAGTAGTAGTAGTAGTAGTAGTAGTAGTAGTACATTAATATGAAACAACTGTGATTAAGACATTAAATGTGAATGATTGGAAAAGCACAATAAACTGCTTTCTGATAATTCCTGTGACTCTAGAAAATATTCTCTCAGCAATTTCTATTTTGTACCATTTACACCCATGTATTATTTGTACTGGATGAATGCAGTACTCTATATGGCACTTATCTAAATATAAATATCTTTCATGTCAACAGAATGTTGCTACAATGACATGAAAGATATTAAGCTCCAAACAAGAAACTAGTTCTTCCTCTATGATGGTCTCTTTGGTTAGGAGTGGATTCTTTAATGCTGCTTCTTATGACTGAGGTCTTCCCTTCCCCACTTATCCCATGGGAGGAGGGCCAGGCTCGCCAGCTACAAGTGAAACCCTTTCCTTGCTAATTGGTCTGCAGCGGTATTGATGGGCATACCTTCACCATTACATGGCCATTACTTTTCATAGAAAATATTGAAGATAAGTTTTGTGAAATGGATGCTCTGAGAAGGGTGAGGTTGGGTTTGTTGTTGATCAAAACTTATTCTGCTGCCATTAGTGTGACCCTTTGTAACTGTGATCATCACAGGGACATCCCAGTGTCCATTACGCCTCACCAGTCTTTGAGTATGGTTGAGGGTGCCATTTTTCATAGGGACTTCATCCTTCAAACAGATGAGGAAGTGTGGGGCATTCATATTTTTTGGCATGTTTATAAAGGACATAATGACAATTATATTGATACCAGCACCATTATTCTGTCATTTGAGGGGGTACCCACCTGGAGAAGGTCAAGCTTATGTTTTCTCGGTGTGACATCAAACTATACATCCAGCCATCCATGAGGTGTTTTTGGTGTTTGCTGTCTTCCCACTGTACAGCAGACCCTTTATGCAGTGAATATGGATGCCCACTCCATGAGGGAATACCTATTCTGCTGCCTATTTCTGTTAATTGTCACATCCATTACTATCCACATTCGCAGGATTGCACAGTTTACAAGAAGGAAAAGAATTTACAGCAGTACTAGTCCCTTGATTGTTTATCCTATATTGAGGCTCATCTGAAATATGACCATCTTCACCCAATGTTTATGACATCTAACTTTGTCTCTGTTTGTCCTTTCCCCCTACTCCCTGTTTCTTACCCAGTTCTGCCCATCCCACTCTCTTTTCTCTCTCCCCAGTGCTTCCCGTACTCTCTCCACTGTGCTGTTCTAACAACCAGGCCAGAGGAGAGTCCCTATCCTCGGTTTCTGCCGGTGATGGGGCACCCTCCCAGGCCCCTTGGTGTCATTCTACAGGAATCTCATTTTACTGATGGCCACTTACTGATCTTTAATGGGTTCTGTGCCAGCCACAGAGGCCGAGTGGTTCTAGGCACTTCAGTCCAGAACCACGTGGCTGCTATGGCTGCACATTGAAATCCTGCCTCAGGCATGGATGTGTGTGATGTCCTTAGGTTAATTAGGTTTAAGTAGTTCTAAGTCTATGGGACTGATGACCTCAGATGTTAAGTCCCACAGTGCTTAGAGCCATTTGAACCATTTGTGGGTTCTGTGATTTCTGTCAGAACTGTGTCAGCCCTTTGAGGCCTCCCTACAGGGAGTTAGTACATAGGTCCACTTGCACTTTGCAGTCATAGTTTGCTTTCTTTATCTTGCCCCTGAGATGCTACTGCTGCCTAACTGGTCTCCTTCAGCAGCTCCACCCTCCCTCCCTTTGTCCTCCTTGGAGATTTTAATGCTCATCAATGCTTGTGCAGCAGTGCACTATGGTCTAGCTGGGGTCTCCTCATAGACAATTTCTTTTCGACCACAACCAGTGCCTTCATCTACATCTACATCCTACTCTGTAAGCCACCTAATGGTGTGTGGCTGAGGATACTTTTGGTACCACTATCTGATCCCTCCAACTCTGTTCCACTCGTGACTATTGTGCGGTAGGAATGATTGTCAGTAAGCCTCTGTTTTGGTTCTAACTTCTCAAATTTTCTCCTCGTGGTCAATATGTGAGATGTACATGGGGGGAAGTAATATGTTGTTCGACTCCTTCTGAAAAGTGCTGTCCTGAAATTTCAATTGTAAATCACTCCTTGATGTACAATGCCTGTGTTGCAACATTCAACAGCGGAGTTTCTTTAGCTTTTCCGTAACGCTCTTTCGCCAGATAAATGATCCTGATAGGGATCCCAGATAGATAAACAATACTCAAGAATCTGGCGAACAAGTGCCTTATAAGTCACTTCTTTCATGAATGAGTTACATTTCCCTAAGATTCTTCCTGCTTTTCCCTCTATCTGTTTTATGTGGTCATTCCACTTAAGGTCTCTCTGGATAGTTACACCTAGATATTTTACAGCAGATGCTGTCTCCAGCTGTTTACCATCAATAGTGTAGCTGTACAGTAGTGGATTTCATTTCCTATACAGGGTGTTACAAAAAGGTACGGACAAACTTTCAGGAAACATTCCTCACACGCAAATAAAGAAACGATGTTATGTGGACATCTGTCTGGAAATGCTTAATTTCCATGTTAGAGCTAATTTTAGTTTCTTCAGTATGTACTGTACTTCCTCGATTCACCACCACTTGGCCCAATTGAAGGAAGGCAATATTGACTTTGGTGCATGTGTTGACATGCAACTCATTGCTCTACAGTACTAGCATCAAGCACATCAGTATGTAGCATCAACAGGTTAGTGTTCATCACGAACGTGGTTTTTCAGTCAGTGCAATGTTTACAAATGCGGAGTTGGCAGATGCCCATTTGATGTATGGATTAGCACGGGGCAATAGCCGGGGGCATGGTACGTTTGTATCGAGACAGATTTCCAGAATGAAGGTGTCCCGACAGGAAGACGTTCGAAGCAATTGATCGGCATCTTAGGGAGCATGGAACATTCCAGCCTTTTGACTCGCGACTGGGGAGGACCTAGAATGACGAGGACACCTGCAATGGACGAGGCAATTCTTCGTGCAGTTGATGATAACCCTAATGTCAGCATCAGAGAAGTTGCTGCCGTACAAGGTAACGTTGACCATGTCACTGTATGGAGAGTGCTATGGGAGAACCAGTTGTTTCCGTACCATGTACAGCGTGTGCAGGCACTATCAGCAGCTGATTGGCCTCCACAGGTACACTTCTGCGAATGATTCATTCAACAATGTGTCAATCCACATTTCAGTGCAAATGTTCTCTTTACGAATGAGTCTTCATTCCAACGTGATCAAATTGTAAATTTTCACAATTAACATGTGTGGGCTGACGAGAATCGGCACGCAATTGTGCAATCACATAATCAACACAGATTTTCTGTGAATGTTTGGGCAGGCATTGTTGGTGAGTCTTGATTGGGCCCCATGTTCTTCCACCTACGCTCATTGGAGCACGTTATCATGATTTCATACGGGATACTCTAACTGTGCTGCTAGAACATGTGCCTTTACAAGTACGACACAACATGTGGTTCGTGCACGATGGGGCTCCTGCACATTTCAGTTGAAGTATTCATATGCTTCTCAACAACAGATTCGGTGACCAATGGATTGGTAGAGGTGGAGCAATTCCATGGCCTCCACGCTCTTCTGACCTCAACCCTCTTGACTTTCATTTATGGGGGCATTTGAAAGCTCTTGTCTACGCAACCCCGGTACCAAATGTAGAGACTCTTCGTGTTCGTATTGTGGATGGCTGTGATACAATATGCCTTTCTCCAGGGCTGCATCAGTGCATCAGGGATTCCATGCAATGGAGGGTGGATGCATGTATCCTCACTAACGGAGGACATTTTGAACATTTCCTGTAACAAAGTGTTTGAAGTCACGCTGGTACGTCCTGTTGCTGTTTGTTTCCATTCCATGATTAATGTGATTTGTAGAGAAGTAATAAAATGAGCTCTAAGATGGAAAGTAAGCGTTTCCGGACACATGTCTACATAACATATTTTCTTTCTTTGTGTGTGAGGAATGTTTCCGGAAAGTTTGGCCATACCTTTTCGTAACACCCTGTATATGTGCAATATGTTACATTTATTTATGTTCAGGATCAACTGTCAGAAGCTGCACCAACCATCAGTTCTCTTCATTTTGCTCTGTAAGTTCTTACTATCTTCTAGCATTGCTACTTTGGTACAGACAACTGCATCATTCGCGAATAGCCTTAACGAGCATCCAATGCTTTCTACTGGATCATTTATATATATTGTAAACAGCAACAGTCCTATCATACTTCCCGGTGCTACTCCGGATATTACCATTACATCTGTTGATTTTGTTCCATTAAGAGCAACATACTGTTGATTTTGTTTCATTAAGAGCAACATGATGAGTTCTATCTTCAAGAAAGTCTTGAATCCTATCACAAGTTTGCTCTTATACTCCATAAGCTAGTACTTTTTTGTGAAACGGCAATGCACGATGGTGTCGAATGCCTTACTGAAATCAAGGCACATGGCATCAACCTGAGCACCATTGTCTATAGTGCTGTGGATCTCATGGAGGAACAGAGCAAGCTGAGTTTCGCATTATCTCTGTTTGTGAAATCCATGCTTATTTTTATAGAGGAGATGTTCATTTCCAAAAACATCATAATTCTTGAGCATAAAACATGTGCCATAATTCTACAACAGATTGATATCAATGATATTGGTCCATAACTGTGTGGATCTGTCTTATGACCTTCCTTAAAAATGGGAATGGCCAGTGCTTCTTTCCAGGCATTAGGTACCTTTTGTTGCTCAAGCAGTCTATGATAGATTACTGCTAGAAAGGGAGCAAGTTCTTTTGCACAATATTTATAGAATCATTTAGATATCTCATCTGGTCCTGACACCTTTCCACTACTAAGTGATTGTAGTTGCTGTTCAGTTCCACGATTGGTTATCTCAATATCTACCATATTGACATTCATACAATGATTGAAATGAGGGACAGTGTTATGATTTTCCATGGTGAAACAACTTTGGAAGACTGAATTCAGTATTTCAGCCTTCACTCTGTTATCTTTTGCTTCAATCCTGGTGTGTTTGCTCAGAGAATAAATATATGATTTTGACCCACTTACTGATTATACATGTGACCAAAATCTCTTAGGGTTTTTACTCAGGTTGGTTGACAATGTCTGACTTTCAAAATCATTGAACACTTCTCTCATTGCTCTCCTTACACTCATTTTTGCTTTGTTCAGCTTTTGTTTGTCAGCTATGTCTGTACTCCTTTTGAATCTGAGATGAAGTGCTCTTTGTTTATGTAGTGCTTTTCTAATACAGCTATTAAACTATGGTGGATCTTTCCCACCCCTTAAAACCTTACTTGGAGCATACTTGTAACAATAAAATGTCACTTATTACCAATAATGTTAATACACCTGTATTGAAATCCAAAGATTGCAGTTAGAAAGTCATGTTTGAAGGGGCGAAGTTCTGGTATCTGCCTATATTTATTATGCATGTATTGTTGCAATATCACAAAGTGGCTGTTCAGTAGAACAAGATTCGTTGACTGCTGTGTGAATGCATGAACAATCTGAAGTCAAAGATGTTGTGAATTTAGGGATAGAGCTGTGTTTGATAGGACAGACACTGGAGTAATGTTAAAATCTCAGTGTCCCTCTTATCAGGTGGGGAACTTTTCTGTCCATCAGCAGTGAAGCATATTGAAGAAAGAGGATATAAACATTGTATGGAAAAATGTTCTGTTTTATGAGAATTTGTTAAAATATGCAGATTCATAGTAGCAATGTACTAACATGAAACAACTATCATTGACAAGTTATATTTGGATGATAGGAAAAGCACAGTATACTACTTTCCAGTCACTCTTGTGGCTCTAGAACATATTCTCTCATCTCTCTACATTTTCTACCATTGGCACCCATGTTTTATTTCTACTAGATGAAAGCAATACTCTATGTAGCACTTATCATGTCAGCAGAACATTGCTGCTATGACCCCAGGGGGCTCATGGCTCTTTCATCAATTCATGCATAGTGCACACAGGATCCCGACCTATTGCAACCCTTCCTTTCCTCACAGGGTATTCCCTTCCCTGTGCCCCTCCCTCCCTGTCCATTGCTCCTTCCCCTTTATCACCTGCCTCCCCTCTCTTGGTGTCCTTACTTATGTTGGCCTGGGTATCCTCTTTGTTTTTACAATTCCTCACAGTTTTGTTCCTCTTGTGTTTCTCATCTTTCCTTTTCTGCATTTTTGGTCCCCATTCTAAGTTTTATCTCCATAATGTGAGCTAATTAGGGAAGAACACCTTACACCTAATAAGTTACTTAGCATCTTCGGCCTGTGGTCTTACTGAGTCTTCTATATTTTATCAGCACTGTTGTCTTTTTAAAGCTATGTAGACAGGATGGTAGTCAATCGGTGTGGTGAAGTTGTTATGCACCCTCTTGGTTAAGGCACCTGAAACACAGGGGTCACATTTCTGATACCTGAGCTGCTACTCCCCATGCATCTATAGGAGTGGTTGCTTGTCACTGTGGATCATTAGACCTTCTGACACTGGCAGCCCTACCAGATGGCACCTGCTGTAGCTGGATGGTGCCCATTGGAGTGAGTGGTATCAGGGCAGATTCTAGTGTATGAAACATATTAAGCTTGTAAAACTGGCCATTCTTCTATGGGAGACTCTTTGGTTGGAAATGGATCCTTTAGTGCCTATTCTTATGACCCTGTGGCTTTCCTTCTGTGCATACCCTTTGGGAGAGTGGCCAGGCTTGCTGGATAGGGGTGAAACCCTTTTCCTGCTACCTGGTCTACAGCTGGACTCATAGGGATGCCTTCATACAACATACCCATTATATTTTGTAGAAACTATTGAAAACAGGTTTGATGAAGTAGACTCTCTGAGTACGATGCAGTTGGGTTTGCTGTCAATCAAAATTTCTTGTGCCTACCAATGTGTGGCCCTTTGTGCCTGTGGTCATCTTGGCGACGTCTCCCTGTCCTTTACTCCTCATCACTCTTTGAATATCGTTCAGGGTGTAATTTTTCTTAGTGACTTCATTCTTCAAACTGATGAGGAACTCCAGGCTAATGTAGAACAGGAGTGAGTTCATTTTATTTGGTACATATAGAAAAGCTATAAAGACAACCACACCAATACTGGTATCTTTATTGTGACATTTGAGGGGAACACCCTTCTGGAGGAGGCCAAGGTTATAGTCTACTGGTGTGACATGAAGCTGTATGTCCCACTACCCATGAGGTGTATTTCATGTTCAGGTTTTGGCACATATCTTCCTGCCGTATGGTGGACCCGCTGTGTGGTGAATGTTGATGCATATTCCATAAGAGAAGTTCCTGTGTTCCACTGCCCATTTGCATTAATTGCCATGGACCAGCACTATCCACATTCACTGGATTACCCACTTTGTAAGGGGAAAAGAAGATGGGGAATATAAGTCCCTTGATCCTTTATGCTACACTGAGGCTCATCAGAAACATGACCATCTGTTATTTCCTTTCCCCTCCTCCCTCCTCCTCATCTTAGTCCTGACCCCCTCTCCTCTCCCCATCCCCAGAAGTTCCTTGTTCTCTCCACTGGTGTCACACCCCCTACCGGGCTGGATAAATGTCTCCCTCCTTCAGCATCTGCTGGTGATGGATCCTCCTCCCGTGACCCCTTTCCCTGGAATCTTCCAAATGTCACACCTGCTACAATACATCAGTGGCAGAACCCAGAGCCATGTTTTCTAAGTCCATCCCCCCCCCCCTCTCTCTCTCTCTAAGCTGCAGATTTCACCAAATCTTGGTATCTGTCCCTGCCTCCCTCCCTCCCTGTGTATCCCTCCCTCTCTCCCTCCATGTGTGATTGTACAAGAAACTTGTCTTGTTCACTAACAGACCTTTTGGGTGTTCTGTACTTTCTGCTGGGACTGGGACTGCCAGTTACATGTGCATGTTGTCCATACTGATGTTGATAGCTCATGGATAAGGTTTTGTACCCCACTGGAAGCAGTTGCCATCTCACTTATGATGATCCACTTACACCTTTTGCCCTAATAGCCCTCCTTCAGCAAATCCCTGATCCCTTTCTCCTCCTTGGGGATTTTTTTAACACCCATCATCTCTTGTGGGGCAGTGCTTTTTTGTCTAGTTGGGCTCTTCTCATAGACCAATTTCTTGCTGACCATGAACTTTGTCTTCTTAATGATTTTGATGCTGCTTAAGTCACTTTCAATGCCATTGACCTTTTTGCTCAGTTCCCATTGCTTTGTTTATTACACTGTTTGATACATGTTGATCTCTGTGGCAAGGCCACTTTCCATTCGTTCACTTGCTTCCTTCTTGCCTCCCAATGGTCATGTTACCTCACTGAGCTTTCTTTCATGCTGATTGGCCTCTACCTAGCTCCCAGGTCTTGTTTACACCCTCTTTGTCAGGCTGTATTGATGCACTCATCCACATCATGTTCGATACAGTTATTCGTACCATTGCCTTCTCCCGCTCGTCATGCTCCTTTCACCAATGGCTGATCTGTGGTGGAGCACAGCCATTGCCATTGCCATATGTGACTGTCATCAAGCCTTGCAATGCCTTAAGCAGCACCTATTTTCCACTGGTCCTTTTTGCTTTTAAACGCCTTTGCACCTAAGCCCATTACTTAACCAAACAGAACAGGCAGTTGTATTGGGAACACTTTGTCTCCTCCTAGGTTACCAATAGCTGTCTTCTAACCCAGGATTTTCCCTCCTGGCTGCCCATTTTATAGATCAATCTGTGCTTGCAGAACATCTCGTAACAAATTTTTTGATGGCATCTGTGTCAGCTTCCTATCCAGCTGCTTACCGTCTCCAGAAACTGATGTTTTACCTTTGTCAAGTGGTATCCTAGAATGAACCTATTACCAAACAGAACCTTTTTCTGGCTCTCTCCGTTACCCAAAATTCAGCCCCTGGCCCTGATTCCATCCATTACTGCCTGCAGTCCTCAACAACAATGAAATCTCCTCTTAGTGTTTAACCATACTGGGTCCAACATGTTTTCGCCTCTCAACAGAAGTATAACATTGTAGTTCATATGCTTGAGCCCAGTAAGGATCCATCATTCTTCAATAGTTACTGGCTGATCAATGTGATCAGTGTCCCCTGCAAGTTATTTAAATGGATGGTGGCACATCAGCTTGTTGGGTCACTGAATCTCAGAACCTTTTGTCTCCTTACCAGTGCAGCACTTGAGAAAGACAGTCTCCAATCAATCATCTGGTTTGTTTGGTAACTGCAGTTTGGCAGCTCTTTTCTCAGTGCTACCATTTTGTCACACTTTCCTTCAGTCTTCATAAGTCTTATGACATGGCTTAGCGCCATCACATTTTACTTACACTCTGTAAGTGGGGTATTTGGGGCCCCTCCCAATTTTTATTCACCAGTTACTGTCCCACTGGTCATTCCAACTTCAGGTAGACATTGTTCTCAGCTGTCTACAGATCCAAGAGAATGGTGTTCCACAAGGTTCCATATTAAGTGGCCTTCAAGAATGCCACTGTTAATGGGCTAATGGCTTCTGCCAGACTGTTGTCCACCCCTGCTCTGTATTTGGATGATTTCTGTACCTGGGCTAGTTCCTAGTGAACTCTGTGGAGTGATAGCTCCAAGGTGCCATCTGGCATGCTTCCACTTAGATTGTCACACATGATTTTCAGTTCTCTCTCCTTAAATCATGGGTGTGCCTTTCTGTTGCCATAGAACAGTCCAGCCGAATATGGAGCTCTCTCCTGAAGCCCAATCTCTGATCATGGTCCACAGTTCAATTTCTTCGTTCTCCTTTTTGATAACAGACTTATGTGGTTGCCCCTTATTCATATTCTGAAGACTCTTTCTTTCAACTCAGTGTCCTTCACTTTCTTGCGTGCCCTTCTTGGGGTGTGGACTGTTTGACCCTTTTCATCTTTATCCCAGGCCTTAGATCTGTCCCATATGTGCTATGGTTCTCAATTTATGGCTTAGCTGCCCCTCCCACACTGCTCCTCTTGGACCCAATCCACCACTGTGATATCTGTTTGGCCACCAGTGCCTTTTGCATTAGTGCTTTTGATAGTGTTCTGGTTGATGCAGAGGACCCCCCCCCCCTTTCCCCCCTTGTTTTTGTTCAGTGGTCATGGTTCCTGGTTTCCTATGCCACCTGTATCTGCTCTTTCCCTGCTCACCCCTTATATTCCATTCTTTTTATGTACCCAGGATTTCAGTCACTCACTGACCACCCTAGTGTGGATTTGCCAGTTGAGCTCTGCCTGCCCTGTGTGTTAAGTTCCTTGGTCATGGATTTGGAGTCATCAATCCTGCGGTCTGAAACCATCCATTACTCTAATGGTGTTCCATTGTTTGTCCCACTTGCTTTTAAAGAGTCCCTATAATTTTTTATACAGATGGCTCTAAATCCACTGATCATGTCTGATATGCCTTCAGGTCTTCTGTTGGCCAAGAAAAGAACACCATATCTTGCCTGCCATGTGTGAGGTGTTTTCTGCATAAGTGATGACCATATTCTGGGGCCTTTTCTTTGATAAACAGTTCTCCCTCAGGCAAGTTTTGTTATGTATGAACTCAATGAGTGGCCTTCAGGCTATCGCCTGGTATTTCTTCTGCAACACCTTGGTCTATGCCATCCATCATCTTCTTGCTGTTCTTGGCCATGTTGCTTGTTTGGTTAATTTCCTTTTGTGTTCCCACCCACATGAGTATCCCACATCATGAGCTAGGGGGGGCAGCCACTTACCCCCACCAGTCCCCCCATCCATCCCTCTCCCCCTCTGTGGAGCAGATTTGCAGCTTCATATCAAATTCCTTTTCACTTAGGAATTAGCCATTTCCTTGCCTAATAAACTTCATGTGTTTAAGAGGTCTCTCACCACATGGCATTCTTCCTCCACCTCTCCTGGCAGGAATCAGGAATTACCATCCACTGCAATCTTTGTATTGGCCATACCTGGTTGACGCATGGTTTCTTACTCTGTAATGAGCTTGAGCTTTCCCACATTTTTAGTTGCACCCCCCCCCCCCCCCCTCCTCTCCAATCCTCATGCTTATCCATATATTGCGCTGGATTGCCTCCACCTTTTGGCCCTTTGCACTAAATACACCCTTCCACTCTCCTTGTCAAGGGTGTTAGAGGAAAACCCTTGCTTGATTAGGTGCATCATCAGTTTTACTTGTAAAAACAGTTTGTCCTCCCAGAGAAAGTACCTGAATTTCCTTCGAGCATTGGAGTCCCCCAGTTAACATTGTCAATGGTTTGGGAGGCCTTCAGTCTTGCCTCCACACTGAACAACCCCCCAGGGGGTCCACAGCTCTTCTGTGGATACGTGCGTGGCGAGCACGGGGCCCCGAGCTAGTGCAGTTCTCCTTCCTTTCCAGGCTGCCCTAACCCCCTTCCCCATCCCTCCTCGTCCCCAATCCTTCACCCCCCCCCCCTTCTTACCTTCCCTTCACAACCCTCTTCTTGGGAGTAATGTATCGAGCCTTCATCCAGAGATGGACGTTTGAAAACTTCAGGATCCTATTTCCTTTGTTTTTCTCCATCCTCATGCTTTCTTCCTCTATTGGTATTTCCCTATGTTCACTCTTCTCCTTGCTTTCATGCCCTTCCTTCTATCTCTGCCTCATTGTCCTTGCCCTGTTCTCCTTGTCTTCTTTTCCATGTCTTATTCTCTGCTTCGGCGTTTGAGATTCTTTCTTCTATCCCTCTCTCTCTTTCCTCTCTTCTTTTCTCCCTGTGTATGTCTGAAGGCCGACCCATGCATTCACACGTGTAGCTGGTGATGGTGTAATGCATAATTCCCCACCCTGGGTAGACAAGTAAGGCATGCACGTACCCCCTGGTAAAGGCCAGGCCCAGGTAGGGGTGATTGCCTGAGCTGTTACCTTCCGAACGTGCCGATTGGTCCCTCCATCTGTTTCTCGGGAGGTGGGACCTGAGGTGTGAACAACCACCTAAGGCGAGAGTGCCCTCTGAGAGGGCCCCCACAAGGAAGGAGTGCGTCATTGGAGACGCTGGCAATCATGGGGGATTCATCCGCAATGGAGTGTGTCATCGGAGTCACTGGCAATCATGAGGGATTCATCCGCAATGGATTTCTCTTCTTCTTCTTCTTCCCTGTCTTCTGCCCAAAAAAGAAAGCTAGATGAAACTCCTGTTCTGGAAATTCTTCCACCAGCACCGAAGTTTCTTGTTGTCACAAGATCTGATGGTCACAATTTCTCAACAGTCAACCCTTTCGTCATTCAGAAGTGTGTAGATGTGATTGCAGGACCAGCAAAATCTTGTACCAGGTTGCACAATGGTACCTTGCTGTTGGAGACAGAGAGTGCCTTCCAGGCCCAAAAATTACTTCGAGCCACTCTGTTACACACATTCCCTGTGTGGGTGGAGGCCCACTGCATCTTGAATTCATTGCATGGTGTGGTATAAACCAGGTCACTCGACGGACTAACTGATGAGGGATTCTGTTTTTCCTCCCTGATCAGGGAGTGACGGCCATCCAACGGGTCATGAAAAGGGTCAACAAGGACCTCATACTGACCCGAATCATATTCATGACATTCGGCAATGTGCAGTTGCCTTCATGAATTAAAGTGGTTTATGAGATCATTTCTGTTTGGCCGTATGTGCCCAGCCCTACAAGGTGTTACCAATGTTAGCGGTTTAACCATACATGGCAGTCTTGTTCAAGTGCAGCTAAATGCGTTACCTGTGGCAGGGACACCCATGAGGGTGACTGTCCACTTCCGTCCCCTCGTTGCATCAACTGTATGGGCGACCATGCTGCCTTCTCTCATGACTGCCCCGTCTACAAAGATGAGAAAGGTATACAGGAAATTTGAGTGAAAGAGAAGGTGTCGACCTCAACTGCTTGCACGTTATTCAATAGCAGAAAGCCCACTGTGCTTCTGGCAGGTACACATAGTACCATTCTCACCTCTCCTCAGCCTACCAGGGAAATAGCTACGCAGACATGCGATCTAACATTTATCGATTTGGTCGTCAGATTGGCCAGTGCTAAGATCTCCCAATCAACGTCTCCTCTTCCTCCCACCAACCCTAAGGCTCAAACATCATCATCTGCTACTGCTAAGATGATGATGTCTAAATAAGATGCTCGGACCTTCAAAACAGAACCAACACATGAATATTTCTTGCGTACATAAACTTCACGGTCATCAACTGTTCTTTCGACAAAACATAATTCTTCAAAGAAGGCTCATTGAAAAAAGGGTTCTCCATCTCTGCTGAGGTGCATTTCTTCTCCTGTGCCACCCAGCGGTTGCCATCCCTGGCCTTCTTCACTTTTGCCAGGCCGCACTGCTGGTAGGCGATCATCTGGCCTTTCACTGGTGGAGGAAGCTACCTCTCCTGACCAGCTCAGAAAGGTGGCAGACGCAACTGTTGAGTTGATGGACCATGACTCACCACCTTTCAATTGCAGCAGCAGTGTTCCCTCAAAGCCAGGCCCTCAGCAGCCATCGAGGTGACCATTTCTTGTTTCTTCTTTTTCTTTTAAGTTTCATAATGGCACTTCTTCAATGGAATACTCATGGCATTCGGTCCAACGAAGAGGAACTAAAATTGATTGTTTGAATGCACTGCCCGCTTGTCGTAGGTCTCCTAGAAATGAAGTTACACCCATGTGATTGTATTGACCTGGAACACTATACCTCCGTGTGTTTTGACCTACCCCCAGTGGCAGGTATTCCAGCTCATGGAGGGGTCATGTTGCTGGTTCAGGATGATGTCTACTAAGATGCAATCACATTGCACACAGATCTGCAGGCAGTTGCCATCTGAATTACTCTCCCCACTTTCACATTTTCAATTTGTACTGCTTACACTCCATCATCATCTGCATTTACTAGGGCTCTCTCTTGGCAGACCTTTTCAACCACCTCAATCTAGTCTGCTTGAATACCGGTGCACCTACATTCCTTTTGGACACAACGCATACCTATTCCCACTTGGATCTCTCAATATCCACTATCCAACTTGCACGTCGGTTTGAGTGGTATGCTCTGTCTGACACATACTCGAGCGACCATTTCCCCTGCATAATCCATCTCCTGCACCACACCCCTTCTTCATGTCCCACTAGCTGGAACATCTCCAAAGCCAACTGGGGGCTTTTCACCTCCCTGGCGACCTTCCATGAACAAAACTTCTCCAGCTGCGATAGTCAGGTTGCATACCTCACGCACCTTATTCTCACTGCTGCTGAATATTCCATCCCTTATACTACCTCTTCTCCACATTGAGTCCCAGTCCACTGGTGAACTACAGCATCCAGTGATGCTATTTGTGCCCAGTGACGTGCTTTATGCATCTTCCAATGCCACCCTATGATGGCAAACTGTATCAGTTACAAACGACTCCATGCACAATGTTGTCGTGTTATCAAAGAAAGCAAAAAGGCTGGCTGGGTGCCTTTCACGAGCTCATTCAACAGTTTTACTCCTTCTTCAGTTGTCTGGGGTGGCCTGCGCCAGCTATCTGGCACCAAGGTCCGCTCTCCAATTTCTGGCCTCATTGTAGCGAATGAAGTGCTTATGGATCCTGAGGATGTCTCAAATGCCTTCAGCTGCTCTTTCGTGGAGGTTTCAAGCTCTGCCCATTACCACCCTGCCTTCCTCCCCCAAAAACAAGCAGAGGCCGCACAGTCACCTTCTTTCCAGTCTTTGAATCATGAAAGTTACAATGCCACCTTCACTGTGCGGGAACTGAAAGTGCACTCACCCAGTCCCTATCCTCTCCTCCGGGGCCCGATGGTATCCATATTCTTATGCTGAAGAACCTTTCTCCTGCAGGTAAGGGCTTTCTTCTTCACACCTATAATCGCATCTGGACTGAAGGTCATGTTTCCACATGCTGGCGTGAAGCAATTGTTGTTCCCATACCCAAACCAGGAAAGGACAAACACCTTCATTCCAGTTATTGCCCCATCTCCCTTACCAGCTGCGTCTGCAAGGTGATGGAGCGCATGGTAAATTCTCAATTGTTTTGGCTCCTTGAATCTCAACACCTCCTTAACAATGTCCAACGTGGCTTTTGTAGGCGCTGCTCTGCTGTTGACCACCTGGTTACCTTGTCAACCTTCATTATGAACAACTTTTTGCGTAAGCCCCAGACGGTGGCTGTGTTCTTTGATTTGGAGAAGGCTTATGACACCTGTTGGAGTGCGGGCATTCTCCACACCATGCACACTTGGTGTCTTCGTGGTCACCTCCTTCTTTTTATGAATGCATTTGTAATGGATCGAATGTTCAGGATATGTGTGGGTTTTGTTTTGTCAGATGCCTTTCGCCAGGAGAATGGGGTGCCTCAGGGCTCCATTTTGAGTGTGGCCCTTTTTGCCATAGCTGTTGTTGTTGTTGTTGTGGTCTTCAGTCCTGAGACTGGTTTGATGCAGCTCTCCATGCTACTCTATCCTGTGCAAGCTTCTTCATCTCCCAGTACTTGCTGCAACCTACATCCTTCTGAATCTGCTTAGTGTATTCATCTCTTGGTCTCCCTCTCCGATTTTTACCCTCCACGCTGCCCTCCAATGCTAAATTTGTGATCCCTTGATGCCTCAAAACATGTCCTACCAACCGGTCCTTTCTTTTTGTCAAGTTGTGCCACAAACTCCTCTTCTCCCCAATTCTATTCAATACCTCCTCATTAGTTATGTGATCTACCCATCTAATCTTCAGCATTCTTCTGTAGCACCACATTTCAAAAGCTTCTATTCTCTTCTTGTCCAAACTAGTTATTGTCCATGTTTTACTTCCATACATGGCTACACTCCATACAAATACTTTCAGAAACGACTTCCTGACACTTAAATCTTTACTCGATGTTAACAAATTTCTCTTCTTCAGAAACGCTTTCCTTGCCATTGCCAGTCTACATTTTATATCCTCTCTACTTCGACCATCATCAGTTATTTTACTCCCTAAATAGCAAAACTCCTTTACTACTTTAAGCGACTCATTTCCTAATCTAATTCCCTCAGCATCACCCGATTTAATTTGACTACATTCCATTATCCTCATTTTGCTTTTGTTGATGTTCATCTTATATCCTCCTTTTAAGACACTGTCCATTCCGTTCAACTGCTCTCCCAAGTCCTTTGCTGTCTCTGACAGAATTACAATGTCATCGGCGAACCTCAAAGTTTTTATTTCTTCTCTGTGATTTTAATACCTACTCCAAATTCTTCTTTTGTTTCCTTTACTGCTTGCTTAATATACAGATTGAATAACATTGGGGAGAGGCTACAACCCTGTCTCACTCCCTTCCCAACCACTGCTTCCCTTTCATGTCCCTCGACTCTTATAACTGCCATCTGGTTTCTGTACAACTTGTAAATAGCCTTACGCTCCCTGTATTTTACCCCTGCCACCTTTAGAATTTGAAAGAGAGTATTCCAGTCAACATTGTCAAAAGCTTTCTCTAAGTCTACAAATGCTAGAAACGTAGGTTTGCCTTTTCTTAATCTTTCTTCTGAGATAAGTCATAAGGTTAGTATTGCCTCACGTGTTCCAACATTTCTGCGGAATCCAAACTGATCTCCCACAAGGTCCGCTTCTACCAGTTTTTCCATTCGTCTGTAAAGAATTCGTGTTAGTATTTTGCAGGTGTGACTTATTAAACTGATAGTTCGGTAATTTTCACATCTGTCAACACCTGTTTTCTTTGTGATTGGAATTATTATATTCTTCTTGAAGTCTGGGGGTATTTCACCTGTCTCATAAATCTTGCTCACCAGATGGTAGAGTTTTGTCATGACTGGCTCTCCCAAGGCCGTCAGTAGTTCTAATGGAATGTTTTCTTCTCCCGGGGCCTTGTTTCGACTCAGGTCTTTCAGTGCTCTGTCAAACTCTTCCCGCAGTATTGTATCTCCTATTTCATCTTCATCTGTATCCTCTTCCATTTCCAGTACATCACCCTTGTATAAATCTTTTATATACTCCTTCCACCTTTCCGCCTTCCCTTCTTTGCTTAGAACTGGGTTGCCATCTGAGCTCTTGATATTCATACAAGTGGCTCTCTTTTCTCCAAAGGTCTCTTTAATTTTCCTGTAGGCAGTATCTATCTTACCCCTAGTGAGATGTGCCTCTACATCCTTACATTTGTCCTCTAGCCATCCCTGCTTAGCCATTTTGCACTTCCTGTCGATGTCATTTTTGAGACGTTTGTATTCCTTTTTGTCTGCTTCATTTACTGCATTTTTATATTTTCTCCTTTCATCAATTAAATTCAATATTTCTTCGGTTACCCACGGATTTCTATTAGCCCTCGTCTTTTTACTTACTTTATCTTCTGCTGCCTTCACTACTTCATCCCTCAGATCTACCCATTCTTCTTCTACTGTACTTCTTTCCTCCATTCCTGTCAATTGTTCCCTTATGCTCTCCCTGAAACTCTGTACAACCTCTGGTTCTTTCAGTTTATCCAGGTCCCATCTCCGTAAATTAGCACTTTTTTGTAGTTTCTTCAGTTTTAACCTACAGTTCATAACCAATAGATTGTGGTCAGAGTCCACATCTGCCCCTGGAAATGTCTTACAATTTAAAACCTGATTCCTAAGTCTCTGTCTTACCATTATATAATCTATCTGATACCTTTTAGTATCTCCAGGATTCTTCCATGTATACAACCTTCTTTTATGATTCTTGAACCAAGTGTTAGCTATGATTAAGTTATGCTCTGTGCAAAATTCTACCAGACGGCTTCCTCTTTCATTTCTTCCCCCCAATCCATATTCACCTACTGTTTCCTTCTCTCCCTTTTCCTACTGACAAATTCCAGTCACCTATGACTATTAAATTTTCATCTCCCTTCACAACCTGAATAATTTCTTTTATCTCATCATAGATTTCCTCAATTTCTTCATCATCTGCAGAGCTAGTTGGCATATAAACTTGTACTACTGTAGTAGGCGTGGGCTTTGTGTCTATCTTGGCCACAATGATGCATTCACTATGCTATTTGTAGTAGCTTACCAGCACTCCTATTGTTTTATTCATTATTAAACCTACTCCTGCATTACCCCTATTTGATTTTGTATTTATAACCCTGTATTCACCTGACGAAAAGTCTTGTTCCTCCTGCCACCGAACTTCACTAATTCCCACTATATCTAACTTTAACCTATCCATTTCCCTTTTTAAATTTTCTAACCTACCTGCCCGATTAAGGGATCTGTCATTCCACGCTCTGATCCGTAGAACGCCAGTTTTCTTTTTCTTGATAACGACGTCCTCTTGGGTAGTCCCCGCCCGGAGATCCGAATGGGGGACTATTTTACCTCCGGAATATTTTACCCAAGAGGACGACATCATCATTTAATCATACAGTAAAGCTGCATGCCCTCGGGAAAGATTACGGCTGTAGTTTCCCCTTGCTTTCAGCCGTTCGCAGTACCAGCACAGCAAGGCCGTTTTGGCTAATGTTACAAGGCCAGATCAGTCAATCATCCAGACTGTTGCCCCTGAAACTACTGAAAAGGCTGCTGCCCCTCTTCAGGAACCACACATTTGTCTGGTCTCTCAACAGATACCTCTCCGTTGTGGTTTCACCTACGGTACGGCCATCTGTATCGCTGAGGCACCCAAGCCTCCCCACCAACGGCAAGGTCCATGGTTCATGGGGGTTTTGCCATAGCTATCAATCCAATAATGGATTGTCTTCTAGGTGATGTTTCAGGCTCCCTTTTTGTGGACAACTTTACGATCTACTGCAGTGTTCAGAGAACATATCTCCTGGGGTGCTGTCTTCAGCATTGTCTAGACCATCTATATTCCTGGAGTGTTGCTAATGGTTTTTCGTTTTTCTGGTGAGAAAACGGTCTGTATGAACTTCTGGCATTACAAACAGTTTCTTCCACCATCCTTACATCTCGGTCCCGTTGCTCTCCCATTCATGGAGACAACAAAATTTTTAGGTCTTACAGTTGACAGGAAACTTTGCTGGTCTCCACATGTGTCTTACTTGGCTGCTCGTTGTACCCATTCCCTAAATCTCCTCCGTGTTCTCAGCAGTGTGTCATGGGGAGCAGATCGAATGGTCCTGCTTCACTTATATTGGTCCATTGTCTGATCAAAGCTGCTGAATTACCGCTAAACTACCGGCATGATATGTTGCTTTGTTGGTACACCTGCCGACTGATGTCAATACCTGACCATCCGTCATATTTCTCCTTCTTTGATGACTCTCTTGATTGCCAGTACAGGCTGTATGTCTCAGGTTCGCATTCACCTTGAACTCAGCTCGCTCCCTAAGGAGAAAACCGTGGACTCGATATACTGCTCGAGGTTTGTCGAACTTTGTTCAACGCTTGCTAGTAATGACTTTATTCACATAGATGGCTCCAAGACTACTGCTCATGTCAGATGTGCCTTTGTCATTGGAGATGATACCTTTCAATACCGGCTCCTTGACCAGTGTTCAAGCCTTACAGCTGAGATTTTTGCTCTCTCTGAGGCTGTTCAGTATATCTGCTGCCATCGTCATTCTCCCTATGCCATCTGCTCTGATTCTTTGAGCGCCATTCAGAGTCTCTGTGACCCATAATTGGACCACCCTCTTGTGCAACGAATTCAATGGTCCCTTCAGTTGCTAGCTGATACCGGCGCTCATGTCCTTTTATTGTGGATTCCTGGCCATGTTGGTGTGCCTGGGAATGAAGCTGCTGATGCTGCCACCAACCCTGCTGTCCTCCCACCTCAGACAGCTTCCTTTTGTGTCCCATCAACTGATGTTAGTGGGGTTCTTTGTTGGCGCATTTCAAAATTGTGGCATGAGGCTTGGTCCGCTCTCCATGAAAATAAGCTTAGGGCCATCAAACTGATCCCAACAGCTTGGACGACCTCCTCATGCCCTTTCCGGCGAGAGGAGGTCACTTTGGCCAGGTTGTGGATTGGGCATTGCCGATTTAGTCACCGCTACCTGTTGTCTGGTTACCCCACCCCGCAGTGCCCCTGTGGTCATCCATTGATGGTGCACCGTGTTTTATTGTCCTGTCCCCGTTTTATTCACTCTCGTGTTGTCCTGTGTCTGCCATCTACCTTACAAGAACTTTTAGCTGATGATGCTCAAGCAGCTGCTTGTGTCCTTAGTTTTATTACATTGACGGACTTGTCCAAAGAGATCTAATTCTTTTATTTTGTTTATCTGCATCTTTGTAAGTACTTTCTCGTGTTGCCCCCTTGCTTTTTTGCTATGCTATTACTGCACTAACGTTTGTGGCTGGGCGCTAATGACCTGCTCTTGTCCCTCCCTGCCTCCATCCCCTCCCCCCCCCCCCCCCCCCAACCCCTCCAGTTGTTTTTACCCTTCCTGCTGCCCCAATGTTCCTTCTGCTGGTTTCTATTCCCAGTGACTGTTGATGTTGTTCTTCCCTTAGTTTCTGCCAGCTTGGCCCATGGGACTGATGACCCCGCTGTTTGGTTCCCCCTCCGATGAACTAAACAACCAACCAATATTGCTACTATGCCACCCAGCTTCATCTGTATTTGTTTTAAGGCTGACATTTCCTTAACAACAAGCCTATATTCAGGACAGTGGAAATTAAAATGTCCAGTCTTGTCTCTCATGCTCCCAGTCAGCCAGTTTGACATCCTACCCCCCCCCCCCCCCTTTAAAATAAATAAATAAATAAAATAAAAAAGAGATAACCAAGACAAAACACATTTCTTCAATCCTTAGGTCCCAGTATATTTTTCTCTCTAATCTTGCTACAGATTTACATGGTGTGCTTCCATTTCTGTGAATGACTCTATTACATCATCAAAGTTCATCAAAGGTTTTGCTGCATGAAAAATCAAAATGTCATTGTCTAATACTGAAAAAATTTCTAACATGAATAGTACCCAAGATGGGTATGGTTTTTTGATTTGATTATATCTGTTCTGTCACTGTCTGCTAGATAAAATGAAATAGCTCTTTCTAATGTTGCCGCATTTGTAATGCACACACAAGAAAGAAAAAAAAACAAGACTTTTTTGGCACAATTGAACATTTTTGGGTACCTCATGTACATAAATAACAGGACAGGATGTAATTCATGAAGTACCAATATCAAAAGCCTGTCAGACATACTACAAGCAAAAAGTTTAATGATAGGAGATAGTTTCACATTTCATTCACATGCTTCAGTTCCTCAAGCATGAGATTGAAAAGTAGAAGTATGAAATTTCTATATAGATCTGAAATTGTCATATTCTTCTATAAAATTTGTTTGATGTGTCTGTTTCTTCTCCTCTCTCATTCTAACAAACTATCTTGTCATCACTAATTTTGTAATGATTCATGCCATTGTCAAAACTTATTCTCTGGTTAACTTCCTTAACCCTGGCAGAATCAGCAGTTCAGTTATCCTGCACTTATTCTCTAGTTCGTACAATGCATTTTCTGCACTATTCCAAGAATAGAACTTAAGCGGCTACTAACCATTAGTGGTGTAGGATTCTATCAAAAATTTTCTGCCAAATTTAATTTTCTTGGGTAATCTTTGCTATCAGTTATTCCTGTTAGTCATGTATTTCTGCTCTCGTAGTCTGAATATATGGTTTTTGTTAAAAATTGATCATTTACACACCCAATCAACCACATAAACAAACAGCAACTAGCATTCATCCATTTGGGTTTATTTGGCTTAGCTCGTATAGCCCCATCCCCTTTTGTCTGTGAGTAAAGTTTTTATTTCTAGATGTGACAGGGATTCCATGTCACATACACTGTGCATGAATTTGAAAATCAGCTTAGGATTAGTTCAGGAAACAACTTAGAATGTGTTGAGAAATGTTCAAAAACCAGCTGAGATGTGTTTGATACTTTGTGAAACAAGGTTCTTTCTTCAAGAATATGAATTTTGTGCCCCCTGAAATTGCCACCTGTGGCAGATACCCCAGTTTGCCCCTCCCCCCTACCCCTCCAGATCCCGGTCTGCAGTGCACTTACTTTCTGAACATGCCTCATAATATGAAGTACATGACATCTTAGCACCTATCTGAATTTTGTCTCATTCCATTTGTGTAGTGTGGGTGGAATGACAACATAAATAGCTCTGTGAAGGGTCTTATTAGTTAAATATTTTCTTTGTAATCCTTACTGGCACTAAGAGTTGAAAACAAATGAGTCTCCAGGTCCAGATGGAGCACAAATTTGGTTTTACAAATAGTACTCTGTGGCACTGGCTCCATACTTAGCTTCTATTTATTGTGGATTCTCATCTTGTGCAAAGTCCCAAGCACCCCAAAAAAAGTGCAGGTGTCTTCTGTATAGAAGAAGTATAATCGAACTGACTCACAAATTTACAGACCAATAATTTTAACATCAGTTTGCTGCAGAATTCTAGAATATAGTCTTAATGGAAACATAATAAAGTAACTTGAGACAGAAAATCTTCTATCCACACATCAGTATGGTTTTAAAAAATGGTTCAAATGGCTCTGAGCAGTATGGGATTTAACATCTGAGGTCATCAGTCCCCTAGAATTTAGAACTACTTAAACCTAGCTAACCTAAGGACATCACACACAGACATGCCTAAGGCAGGATTTTAACCTGTGACCATCGTGGTCGTGCTGTTCCAGACTGAAGTGCCTAGAGCCTCTCGGCAAAACCGGCCAACAGTATGGTTTTAGAAAGCATCACTAGTGAGAAACTCAGATTCTCCTTCTCATATTATATCCTGTGAACTATGCCTGAAGGGCAACAGGCAGATTTCATATTCCTAGATTTCTGAAAAGCCCTTGACATGGTGGGTGCTCCACTGCAGACTGTTAACAAAGGTACAAACACGAAGAGTAGGTTCCCAGATATACCAGTGGCTCTAAGACTTCTTCAATCATATGACCCAGTAGGTTGTCCTAAACAGCAAGTACAAGAGTATAATCAGGAACGTCACATAGAAGTGTGATAGGACCACTATTATTCTGTGTGTACATAAATGACATGAGGGACAGGGTGAGCAGAAATATGCAATTTTTCCTAATGATTTTGTCTTTTATGGGAAAGTGTTGTCATTTAATGACTGAGTGACTGCAGCAAGGCACAAGATGACTTACACAACATCTATAATTGGTGTGATGAATGACAGGTAGTTCTAATTGTATAAAAATGTAAGCTAATGCAGATGAGTAGGGAAAATTATCCTGTAATGTTTGAATAGAATATCAGTAGTATGCTATTTGACACAGTTAAATATTTAGGTATAATGTTGCAAAGTGATATGAAATGGAATGAGCACATATGGCTTGCAGTGGGGAAGATGAATGGTTGACTTCAGTTTATTGGCCGAGTTTTAGGAAAGTGTGGTGCTCCTGTAAAGGAGACCACCTATAGAACAGTAGTGCAAACCATTCTTGAGTACTGCTCTAGTATTTGGGGTCTCCACCAGTTTGGATTAAGGAAAGACATCAAAGTGATTCAGAGGTAGGATAATAGATTTTTTACATTACTATTAGGTTTGAACAACATGCAAATATTATGGGTTGCTTTGGGAACTTAAGGGGGTTAGTACTGGAAGGAAGATAACACTATTGAGACAATGATTGTGACAGTGTTTTTGGATAGGCAAGGTGTGCTTCTTGTTGATTTTCTCGAACATGAAGCAACCATTAATTCTGCCCGGCACTGTCAAACTTTGCACAGCCTTTTAAGAGCAGTTCAAAACAAACACCGAGGAAAGCTGACTTGTGAAATTTTGTTTTTGCATGACAATGCACAACCTCATATGGCAAACCACACTAAAGAACTCCTTAATTCAGTCAAATGGGAAAATTTCCCTCATCCACCCTACAGCCCCAATCTTGCACCAAGCGATTTCCACTTGTTTCCCAAGATGAAGAACTGGCTTGCAACACAGCACTTTGATCATGATGCAGAAATCCATGTGGGCACGACTCACTGCCTGAAGCCTCAGGTGACAGAATTTTATGACGAAGGTCTTTCAAAGCTTGTCCATTGCTAGGATAAGTGCCTCAACGTATTTAGTGACTATGTGGAAAATTAGTATGTCAGTCATTCTTTCAGATGTGTATAATAAAATGTATTTCTTGTGCTTAGTTTTATTTAATGCCAAAACATTCCCTACTTTCTGAATAGCTTTTGTTTTTTAAAAGAAAATATGTTGGTAGCAAATGTAGGCCAACAAACTACTTGTCAGTGCAGCTAACTACAAGCCTACACAGCTTTTACTGTAACCACTCCTCAAAAACCCCTCATACATTTGCATGACACATCACAAGCAATTTCAAAGAAAAATATTGACCTGGTGCTGTGGGCAATGAAGCACTCATAGTGCCAGAAGGGTTGAAATCACATCACAACTTGCACACTTGAAAACAGACAGCTATGTTCCTCCTCTTAGGTGATATAATTTGGCTGACCATGATTTCAGCACTCATCACTGGTTTCTCTTTGTCGTGGGGAGAGTACTACAAACCATATTTTTGACTGTTTTATTTGCATATCAGTATGCAATGAAAGAGAAATGGTGTAGTTTTAGTCCAATTTTGGCTCACATTCGAAGAGAAATAACATAATTTGAGTGTGATTTCTGGCTTGCACTTGATCAAAAATGGTATAATATTAGTGCAATATCTACAGTCAGCTGTAGCACATTAGCACATGATAACTCTCTGACCCTACATACCAGTTCAGGTTTCCTTCAAACTCTGTGACTTTAAACTTCATACACAATTTTACACAAACATGACAAACTCTTATTCATGCAGTATTTCACTGTATTTTATTATTCATGTTGTAATTTAGTGTCTGCTGATGAAAAGTATATTTAGTACATATGGAAACGTTTTATTTGCAGAAATATCCAATATTTACAGTACCTGGAACCAATGTGCATGTCAGAATTCAGTACTGCTAAAAATTGTTTGTTTTAAGATTAACAT
The DNA here is from genome assembly GCF_023897955.1 of Schistocerca gregaria. NCBI lineage: Eukaryota > Metazoa > Arthropoda > Insecta > Orthoptera > Acrididae > Schistocerca > Schistocerca gregaria. The sequence continues at coordinate 251,709,671 of NC_064923.1, read as the reverse complement.
AGCTTGTTTGAATGCACTCATGCTCAACTTTGAAGCAAACAGTTAGTTTGGTATTTCAAAGGGTATTAGTATTCAAAATTCTTGTGTTCCTGAATGTTCCAATCTAAAAACGTAATTCTTTCCAAAATCCAGTCTTACCATTTGTAGCACTGTTTGTTATGTTTCCAAAACTGTATATTGTCACGTAATTAATAATCTGTTAGTATGGTAATTATTCAAATTAGAAAATTTCACTTTTTCAAAATTTATTATTTTGTTGTTGTTTTGTTAATATCTGAAATGTAATAGTCCAGTATTTCATCATTTTGTAATTTTTGTGAAATAAGTACACACCATGTGGATGTATTGGTCTCACCCCAGTTTTCTAGTACTCAGACACACACAATTGATTTCATTGAAGTGTACGGGCCTGAAGATGGAATTGACACAACATCAAAACTAGTAGCCAAATAAATATAAAATCTTACGTGCAGCTGGAGGAGTTCCATTTTTAATAAAAATTATACCAGCTGTGTCCCACCATAATCCAATCTAAATATGGATGTATGAAGAACCTGTGTTTAGGTGTACTTTTGTGTATGAGCTGCGTAGAAGGAACTTTCTCATTTACTTTAAGATTTAACATATAAGCGATTCAGTGCCATATGTAAGTAATCAAAGACTTTGGCAGCAGTATTGTTTACCCCTGTCAGAGCTAGAAACAATTTTTATGAAGAGGAAGGCAGGTATTTTTTCCTACAGTACTGCAGTTATGAATACCATTATTCCTGAATGTTAATGGCTTATTTACTACAAATTTCATGAGATAAAATATGTAGTATGTTGCTACAAAGAAAATACTTACTCATTAAACTGTTGTTTATTACATGACTGATGAAAGGCAGCACTATACTTTATTCTTATTGCGTACTTGTATCCCATGAAAATTTTCTTTCTTAAATATGAGATAGCCCAGACCATATCTCCATCTGACATTAATGAATGAATGTTGAAAAGTATCTCAACTAACTGATTTATTGCTCTTCATGCTTTGCAATAACACAAAGGGAAAAGCTGGTGAACTGAGTTGTTTATGAACATAAAATACGTATTTGCCACTCTCCCCACCCCATCCCAAAGGAAAATTGTGTAGCTGGGTTACCAATAATGTTAACAGATCTGTATTGTAATATTAGAACATTTCTGTGAAGACTGAAATTAGGAAGTCAAGTGTAACAAGATGAACTTTTAGTATCTGTTTATATTTATTTAGTGGGTACTGTTCTGAATCATGAAGAGGCTGCTCAGTAGAACAACATTAATTGATAACCATGTGAATGCATGAACAGCGTGAAGTCAAAGATGTTGTAAATGTATGGACAGTGCCATGCTTGATAGGACAGACACTGGCGTAATGTTAAAAATTCCAGTGTCCCTCTTATCAGGTGTGGAACTGTTCTGTCCATCAACAGTGAAACATTTTGAAGAAAAATGGTAAAAAAATTATCTGGGAAAAATGTTATGTTAGCTGAGAATTCATCAAAAATGCAGATTTTTAGTAGAATATGAAACAACTGTGAGTGGTAAATTATATGTGAATGATAGGTAAACTGAGGTGTTGCTGGCAGCTGGGCTATGAGAATCTCACAGCCTAATCTCATGGTCCAGCTGCCAGCAACACCTGTTTACCTGAGAGCCCACGGCCCACCAAACGTTGGCTGGGGTGAGGAAGCACACTTCTGATGTTCGAGTACGGTACAGCAATTGACATGGTACAAACGTACCATTTATTTTAAATTTTATGCGAGCCTTTTGCCCTTTTTAATGTTGGACCATGCCTCTTTAGGCAGTTTGTAGTTTTAGTATGTTCCAAAAAAGGCGTGGTTATACATGGTGAAACCTAGGTCAACATTCGGTTTTTATGTGCAAACAAGGCGGGTTTTTTTATAATCATTAAACTTATTTCTAGTGATTCCTGTGGCTCTATAAAATATTCTCTCATCTCTCTCTCTCTCTGTTTCCTGCCCCTGGCAACCACATTTTATTTCTACTGGATGAAAGTAATGTACTATGTGGAACTTATCTAAGCATCTTTCATGTCAGCAGAATGTTGCTATTAGGCCCTCCAGAGGACTCCCATCTCTTACTCAATGTCATTGTCCTTTTAATACTATACAGCCAGCACAGTAGCCAGTCCATGTGGTGGGGTCATTATGCATCCCTATGGCTGAGTCCTCTGACAACACAGGGATCAGACTTCTGATACCTGAGTTGCTACCTCGCAGTGTGCATTTATGCAGTTTAATTTTTATTCTTGTGACAATTTCTATTTGATGAGAGCAATTTTGCTCAGATGTTTTTCACTCATGGTGTAATTACATGTAATCCTATCTAATTTTTATTCTGATGAAGACTGCCTTAGTGCTGTTGAAACCATGGCCAATTTGACAACAAGTTTATGCAAACAAGGTGTCTACACAAATATTCTGTAATTATATCTAGGACTGTTTACTTGTCATTCTGCAGTTGCTGGCAGTTGCTGCCATTCCATACGAACCCTGCTGTGGGTGCTTGACACCATCGGAGAGAGCCCCTAATGATAGTGGGTGGTGTCAGGATGAACACTTTGTGTATGAAATGTATTAACCTCCAAAAAACTGGATGTTCTACTACAGCCACTCTTAAGATGGGAATGGATCATTTAATACTGCTTTTTACAGACTGTCCCTTCCCCCCTCCCCATCCCTTTCCCTTGCTAACCCATGGGAGGAAGGATAGGCTTGCCAGAAACCCTTTCCCCACTACCTAGTCTGCACTGCGGTTCATGAGAACTCCTTTACCATCATGAAGCTGTTATTATTAATGAAAATTATCAAAGATGATTTTGGTTAAGTAGACTCCCTGAGTAAGATGCAGTTGAGTTTGTTGTTGATCAAAACTTCTTCTGCGAACCAGTCTGTGGCTCTTCATGCCTGTGACCATCTTGGCAACAACCCAGTCTCTGAATATGATTGAGGATATAATGTTTCATTGGGACCTCTTCCTTCAAATTGATGAGGAATTCTGGACCAGTGTGGAATGGCGGGGAAATCATTTTGTTTGGCATGTTCAGAAGGCCATAAGGACTGGCATTTGAGGAGGATACACTCCCAGAGAAGATCAATGTTAAAATTTATATGTATGATGTGAAGCTATATGTCCTGTCACCCCTGAGGTGTTTTGGTGTTTACATTTTGGGCACATGCCTTCCCACCTTATGCTGGACACTCTATGGGGTGATTGTAGATACCCACTCCATGAGCGGAATGCCTGTGTTCTGCTGCCCATGTGCATTACTTGTCCCTTAATCATTTAACCTACACGGAGGCTCATCAGAAGTATCATTGTCTCCACACTGCGTCAATGATATTTAAATTTGCCTTTGTTATGTGCTTTCCTCCTCCCCCCCTCCTCCATATCACGGACATGCCCCCTTCCCTCCTGCCTTCCCCTGGAGCTCCCATGCCATTCCCTCTCCATTTCTTTCCTCCTACTTAGCTGTAGAAGTGCCCTTCTTCTTCTGCCTTTGTGGTAACAGGGTCCCTCCTAGTACTCCTCGACCTGGCTTGTCCCACACCGGAGGCCTGTGCATTACATTGACTGTGAACCTCACGGTCTGTGTCCCCCAAGGTTGCCTGCTCTCTCTCATTTCCAGAGCCAATTGATGTCTCTCCAGGCCCTTCCATTCGTCTTCTACAAAAGAGAAGAAGAAGGAACATTAGTCCTGGTACAAGGCCTCTCCAGTGCCTTTGTAGTTATCAACTCCTCCCTCACACCCTGAGTCTGACCTCTTGTTTATGGATGTCCACTTGCCCTTGTAGGTGATGGATGCTAATCACCAGCCCAACTGGCTTCAGCCCATTTGGTTCTTTGAATCCCCATTCCATGCTTCCTGAGATGCAATCCTCTTTTACTTGCTTTTTACAGAATGGTTGCTGTCTGAGTCCAACTGGACTCCATGGTCATGATTTTCAATACCTGTCTCACTCCTGAGAGGTCACCTACACCCACTGCCCTTACTGTCCTCCTTCAGCAGCTTTCCTTTCTCTTCCTCCTCCTCCTTGGGGATTTTAGTACCCATCACCCCCTATGGGGCAGTGCATTTTCATCCAGTATGGGACTCTGCATAGATCAGTTTCTTGTGAGTTGCAGACTGTGCCTTCTTTTTGATGGTTCCCCTACCAATTTTAGTGCTGCTTATGACACTCTTTTTGCTGTTGATCTTTTGCACAATTGTACTTTATTTCTGACTTCATTACGTGTAATAGTGGCCACTTTCTGTTGATACTCTCATTCCCTTCCCACTCTCAATGGCCAGGTTATGCACTTGGCTTGCCTTCACTGTGATTGGCCTCCATACACCTTCCAGGCTGTGCCTACCCTCTATTTGTCATGATGCATCAATGAAGTCAACCTCAACATGTCTGATACAGTTACTCATGTCACCGCCATTGCTTTCCCCAACTCTATGGGTCCTTTTCACTGCCAGCCACCCCCTTTATGGAGCAAAGCCACTGTGAAGCCTAGCAATGCCTTAAGCCATACCTGCCTTCCACCGATGTTATTGTCTATGATCATTTTCCTGCCAAAGTCCATTACTTAATAAAATGAAGCAAGCTGGATTGTTGGGAATGCTTTGTCTCCTCCATAAGTACTTATGTCCCTTTAGCATCAGTGTTAGCTACACTATGCACCCTCTGATGTTGCGAATGGCTGTCTTCTGTCCCCAACCTTGCTCTCCCAGGTGGTATTTGTATGGATTTGTCAATTTTCATGGAACATATTGTGATACATTTTGTGATGGCTCCTAACCATGTGCCCTTCTCCTCTGGAAGCAGTGGGTTGAAGCTTACTATTTATATTTTTGGGTGGAATCCTACAATGAACCTTTTACTGAGTAGGAACTTCTTATGGCCCTCTCCTCTTCCCATTATCCACCACACCCTGATAGTTACTGGGTAATCAGACTGACCAACATCCTCAGCAAGTTATTTGAATGGATAGTGGCTCACTGGCTCTGTCGGACCCTCGAATCTCAGGACCTCTTATCTTCTTCCCAGCACAACTTTCAGGAGGGACAGTGTTTGACTGATCACCTGCTTCAGTTCAAAATGCAGTTTGTCAGGCCTTTTCTATTCTATTCTTTTTGTGGCTCCATGATGTTGCCCACCCACTCCAAGTCCCTGGGTGGGTTACTGATTGCGCTCCACCTTGCTTCTGTTTCCTGCAGTTTCCATATTCTTTCTTTGTCCTGTTCCCCACATTGTCACCTGAACCTCCCCCTGCTTTCATGGAAGTTTCAGCTTGATATTGCTTTGTACATAAGTGGGGTCTAAATCCATTGATCACGTGGAATATGCCTTCTTCTGTTGGCTCAGAACACCATCTCTTGCCTGCCGTGTGTGGGGGAGTTTACTGCAGTAATGAAGTGCATCATCATCCAATTTATTGACTATTTCGTTTTTGAATCAAAAGACTAATTAAGATCAAAGAATGCAAAGGTGACAGACTCTGCAAATAGGTACCACACTTGAATATTCAGCTTTTTAAAGCTCTGCAAGTTATGTTAGAATTGAGAACCTAATATTTAGAAAACTGTGAAACAAACAATGTTAAATTATATATAGTGCTTTGTCTGCAGTAGGATCAATGAACTACAGTGAGACATATACATTGCAAAGGAAAATATAAGTATCACAGACCGGATTCTCCTCTAGTGTTGATAATTCTGATACATCACACAAGACAAATATTTCCCAGCAGTAAAAATCTTTCACTGCCATCCACCTGGCATTATGGATAGCCCCTGGGAAGATACACCATTAGACGTTGTTTTGGCAAGAAAGGTCACAGCTAATTCTAAAATGTCCTTGTAATCTTCTCTAGATTGCTATTCTCTCAAACAAAATCAAGTATTTGAGCACATCTACTCAAGCCAAGTGTTTGATGACTTTTCCATACTGTATTCCTCTTGCGAATTTATTAACACCAAGTCCATAACAAGCATTTTGAATTTTTCAAAAATACACTCCTGGAAATGGAAAAAAGAACACATTGACACCGGTGTGTCAGACCCACCATACTTGCTCGAGACACTGTGAGAGGGCTGTACAAGCAATGATCACACGCACGGCACAGCGGACACACCAGGAACCGCTGTGTTGGCCGTCGAATGGCGCTAGCTGCGCAGCATTTGTGCATCGCCGCCGTCAGTGTCATCCAGTTTGCCATGGCATACGGAGCTCCATCGCAGTCTTTAACACTGGTAGCATGCCGCGACAGCGTGAACGTGAACCGTATGTGCAGTTGACAGACTTTGAGCGAGGGCATATATTGGGCATGCGGGAGGCCGGGTGGATGTACCGACGAATTGCTCAACACCTGGGGCGTGAGGTCTCCACAGTACATCGATGTTGTCGCCAGTGGTCGGCGGAAGGTGCACGTGCCCGTCGACCTGGGACCGGACCGCAGCGATGCACGGATGCACGCCAAGACCATAGGATCCTACGCAGTGCCGTAGGGGACCACACCACCACTTCCCAGCAGATTAGGGACACTGTTGCTCCTGGGGTATCGGCGAGGACGATTCGCAACCATCTCCATGAAGCTGGGCTACGGTCCCGCACACCGTTAGGCCGTCTTCCGCTCACGTCCCAACATCGTGCAGCCCGCCTCCAGTGGTGTCGCGACAGGCGTGAATGGAGGGACGAATGGAGACGTGTCGTCTTCAGCGATGAGAGTCGCTTCTGCCTTGGTGCCAATGATGGTCGTATGCATGTTTGGTGCCGTGCAGGTGAGCGCCACAATCAGGACTGCAGACAACTGAGGCACATAGGGCCAACACCTGGCATCATGGTGTGGGGAGCGATCTCCTACACTGGCCGTACACCTCTGGTGATCGTCGAGGGGACACTGAATAGTGCACGGTACATCCAAACCGTCATCGAACCCATCGTTCTACGATTCCTAGACCGGCAAGGGAACTTGCAGTTCCCACAGGACAATACACGTCTGCATGTATCCCGTGCCACCCAACATGCTCTAGAAGGTGTAAGTCAACTACCCTGGCCAGCAAGATCTCCGGATCTGTCCCCCATTGAGTATGTTTGGGACTGGATGAAGCGTCGTCTCATGCGGTCTGCTCATCCAGCACGAACGCTGGTCCAACTGAGGCACCAGGTGGAAATGGCATGGCAAGCCGTTCCACAGGACTACATCCAGCATCTCTACGATCGTCTCCATGGGAGAATAGCAGCCTGCATTGCTGCAAAAGGTGGATATACACTGTACTAGTGCCGCCATTGTGCATGCTCTGTTGTCTGTGTCTATGTGCCTGTGGTTCTGTCAGTGTGATCATGTGATGTATCTGACCCCAGGAATGTGTCAATAAACTTTCCCCTTCCTGGGACAATGAATTCACGGTGTTCTTATTTCAATTTCCAGGAGTGTAATTACATTAGGGTTGACTAAAAAGTAATGCCTGCACCTTCGTAACTCTTCAACAGTTGGCAGAATTGGTATGCGGCAGGTACTGGCTTGTTCTGTAGCCTCTTGTCTACAGCTCCAGTTGGCAGGAAGACTTAGAATTGAACGGTTGTGTTGTTACAGCGTGAAGTATGGAACCCTGTGGAGATGGTTCTTTTGGGCATGGTCAGCACTTGGATGGGTGACCATCCACGGTGCCATGTGCTGTTGCCATTTTTCGAGGAGCACTCAGCCTCATGATGCCAATTGAGGAGCTACTTTACCACATAGTAGCGGTTTCGGTCAAGAATACCATCGTAAGGAATGGGAGAACGGTGTGCTGACACCACGCCCCTCCTATTCGCACCCTCCACTGAAGATGACACGGCAGTCGGATGGTCCCGGTATTCCACTCGTGGCCTGAAGACGGAGCGGAGACATTTGCTCAATGCAACTGAATTCTTGACAGCAGAGGTGTCACCTCAAAGGAAATTCATCAGAGAATGAAAGCAGTTTATGGTGATTGTGTTGATGTGAGTACAGTGCATCATTGGGCGAGTAAGTTTAAAGATGCTAAGGCAGGAACATCTGACCTGCATGGCAAACAAAGAGTTGGATGTCTTGTGACAGCAACCACTGAGTTTCATAAGCAAAACGTTGACAGTTTGATTCAGGATGATCATTGTATCACTCAGAGAGAAACTGCAAGCACAATTGATGGCCAACAAAGGTCTGAAAGGAAAAGTGAAATATTTTCTTGTTGCATGACAAGGCCAAACCACACACTTCACCTGCCACCACAGCAGAACTTCAGAAACTGAATCTCACCACTGTTCAGCATCCTCCATACAATCCAGATTTAGGACCATCTGACTTCCATCTGTTCCCAGTAATGAAAGACAATCTGTGGCGACATCATTATTCTTTTGATGAAGACGCTATTAGAACTATGAGACTGTGGTTGCGGAAACAGAGTGTCAACTTCTTGCGTGATGGCTTCAGAAAACTTGTTTATTGTTGGCAGAAATGTATCCAATTGACTGGTGAATATGTGGAAAAGTGAATATTAGTAATTAAAGATCACATTCTAAGTATTATTTCTGTATTTGATTAATTAAAATATTCCCATCCAAACCCAATTAAGGTGAAGGAATTACCTTTCATTCAACCCTCATACCTAGACATGTGCCAATCACCGGCTTTGGGAATGGTCTGATACATGTAATGTCTGTAAAGTCAATAAAAGAGGTTTTTTCTAAAAAAAGACTTCTCTCACGACATACACACGCCTCTAAAATTTTTTGTATTTGATGCGGTTCTGTCAACAACTAATTCTTTAACATGTAACTGAAACTCTCATCCAATGAGAGTTTCAACCCAATTGTAGCCTACATTTTTGAGTCAGAGATTGCAATTATGGCATTCCAAGAAATTGCTCAGTACCAAATCTTAAAGTACCACAGAAAATCTTTCTGCAATATCATTGCCTATTCCTGTTACAAATTATTTACTGTGTCAATGGTTGGTAGTAGTCTGCAATTTCTTATCCACAAATTGGTTCTTGGTCCATTAGCTTTTTTCTTCTGAAGTTACTCTCAGGACATTTGAATAGAACTACAGTTAACTGCAAAATGTTCAGTATCCTGACCTAGTGCTTCAATTCTATCTAGCAGCATATGAACTGCTTCTCTGTCACCTATCCTGCATCTGTCAAAGGCAGCAGCAATATTGTGAATCATTACTGCTTGTTGTCCCCTTTCCTTTTTTATTTGCAGAGAAATAGTTTTAGAGATTGTTATTGGTTGATGTTTGTGAAACATTCATGAAATCAAGGAATTGTAATTCTGCACTACACTGATTTGATGGTTCCAGTACAGCAATTTGGTTCAAGGATAAAGGATAAGAAATATCTGAATGATAGAAAGTTAAACAAAGAAATATGAATAAAATATCGACACCGAATGGGTATAGAATTTTTCTTTAATTTATTTGTTACTTTTGAAATAAATTCATAAATAAATGAATTATTGTCTATCATATTCACTCCAGTCATGTCTCTTCCTCTGCTTGTTTAGATGCTGTTCTTTTTTCCTCAAGTAGCAGAGGATCAATTCCATGCAAGATCCCTAGCATGATATGTAAAGTATTACCAAGAATTATATGAAAATTGTCATCAAGCTCTTAAGCAAAATTTGTTTCTGTTCTCTTATGAACATCTGTTAATCCTTCACAATAATTTTGTAGTTGCCCTCATTGATGATACAGAGCTTCCAATTTTGATATGCAGATTCTGAGTTCTTGTGGCAGAATTAGTGCCTTTTTTGGGGAAATGATTATGCCCCACATAGCTAGAGTGACACTTCTGGATCAATTACATGCCTGCAATTTACTAAATGAAGTTCATGACATTTGTTACTCATTTCACTTTAATTCAAGTTATTTCATGAGACTAAAATCTGAGCAAATAATTTTTTTTTCTATGAATGAATTGTTACATACCCTCAAAGGTGAGAAACAGCTTTGGTGGTCTGGTTTGAGATGAAAGAGGGGATGACTCAGCTCACTCTGTCCACTCTCTACAAATCTTGGGCTCACGGAGCCACATGACATGCAACCTGGCAGTCTGTGATATGAGAACATATTCAGTTAAGAAGAACTAGGTAGACAAAACTGACTAGATTGAGTAATAAATACTTTGTCATGATGAAGCAATATTTTGTGAAGTTGATGGTTTTGTTTGTATTGATTTTCTGGTTCTGAAAACTGATGTGCGTCCCTTCCCTTATCAGCCCAAATTTCACATAGCACATATGTAAATGAAATTGACCCAAACTGGGTTGGGGAAATACTGTGCCATGTTGAACATATACAAAGAAGTAAGGCAAGGGTGGTTACAAGTCTGTTCAAACCATGGAAAAACCCTAGACTGGTAGACATTTGTAGACAAATGCAAACAATGTCATGAGAGTCTACTGACAAATCTTGAGAAAGAGAGGGTCTCTACAAGTGTACTAAAGCCAATTGTATCACTGCCTTAGAGATAACAAAGACAAGATTAGACTATTTACACTTGGCACAGAGCTGTATGTTGTTGTTTTTGCTGTGGTCTTCAGTCCTGAAACTGGTTTGATGCAGCTCTCCATGCTACTCTATCCTGTGCAAGCTTCTCATCTCCCAGTACCTACTGCAACATACATCCTTCTGAATCTGCTTGGTGTATTTATCTCTTGGTCTCCCTCTATGATTTTTACCCTCCACGCTGCCCTCCAATACTAAATTGGTGATCCCTTGATGCCTCAGAATATGTCCTACCAACAGATCTCTTCTTCTTGTCAAGTTGTGCCACAAACTTCTCTTCTCCCCAATCCTATTCAATACTTCCTCATTAGTTATGTGATCTACCCATCTAATCTTCAGCATTCTTCTGTAGCACCACATTTCAAAAGCTTCTATTCTCTTCTTGTCCAAACTATTTATCGTCCATGTTTCACTTCCATACATGGCTACACTCCATACAAATACTTTTAGAAAAGACTTCCTGACACTTAAATCTATACTCGATGTTAACAAATTTCTCTTCTTCAGAAACGCTTTCCTTGCCATTGCCAGTCTACATTTTATATCCTCTCTACTTTGACCATCATCAGTTATTTTGCTCCCCAAATAGCAAAACTCCTTTACTACTTTAAGTGTCTCATTTCCTAATCTAATTCCCTCAGCATCACCAGACTTAATTCGACTACATTCCATTATCCTTGTTTTGCTTTTGTTGATGTTCATCTTATATCCTCCTTTCAATACACTGTCCATTCCATTCAACTGCTCTTCCAAGTCCCTTGCTGTCTCTGACAAAAAGACAATGTCATCGGCAAACCTCAATGTTTTTATTTCTTCTCCATGGATTTTAATACCTACTCCGAATTTTTATTTTGTTTCCTTTACTGCTTGCTCAATATACAGATTGAATAACATCGGGGAGAGGCTACAACCCTGTCTTACTTCCTTCCCAACCACTGCTTCCGTTTCATGTCCCTCGACTCTTATAACTGCCATCTGGTTTCTGTACAAATTGTAAATAACCTCTCGCTCCCTGTATTTTACCCCTGCCACCTTTAGAATTTGAAAGAGAGTATTCCAGTCAACATTGTCAAAAGCTTTCTCTAAGTCTACAAATGCTAGAAACGTAGGTTTGCCTTTTCTTAATCTTTCTTCTAAGATAAGCCGTAAGGTCAGTATTGCCTCACGTGTTCCAGTATTTCTGCGGAATCCAAACTGATCTTCCCCGAAGTCGGCTTCTACTAGTTTTTCCATTCGTCTGTAAAGAATTCATGTTAGTATTTTGCAGCTATGGCTTATTCAACTGATAGTTCGGCAATTTTCACATCTGTCAACACCTGCTTTCTTTGGGATTGGAATTATTATATTCTTCTTGAAGTCTGAGGGTATTTCGCCTGTCTCATACATCTTGCTCACCAGATGGTAGAGTTTTGTCAGGACTGGCTCTCCCGAGGCTGTTAGTAGTTCCAATGGAATGTTGTCTACTCCGGGGGCCTTGTTTCAACTCAGGTCTTTCAGTGCTCTGTCAAACTCTTCACGCAGTATCGTATCTCCCATGTCATCTTCATCTACATCCTCTTCCATTTCCATAATATTGTCCTCAAGTACATCGCCCTTGTATAGACCCTCTATATACTCCTTCCACCTTTCTGCTTTCCCTTCTCTGCTTAGAACTGGGTTTCCATCTGAGCTCTTGATGTTCATACAAGTGGCTCTCTTTTCTCCAAAGGTCTCTTTAATTTTCCTGTAGGCAGTATCTGTCTTACCCCTAGTGAGGTAAGCCTCTACATCCTTACATTTGTCCTCTAGCCATCAATGCTTAGCCATTTTGCACTTCCTGTTGATCTCATTTTTGAGTCGTTTGTATTCCTTTTTGCCTGTTTCATTTATTGCATTTTTATATTTTCTGCTTTCATCAATTAAATTCAATATTTCTTCTGTTACCCAAGGATTTCTACTAGCCCTGATCTTTTTACCTACTTGATCCTCTCCTGCCTTCACTACTTCATCCCTCAAAGCTAACCATTCTTCTTCTACTGTATTTCTTTCCCCCATTCCTGTCAATTGGTCCTTTATGCTCTCACTGAAACTCTGTACAACCTGTTTCAGTTTATCCAGGTCCCATCTTCTTGAATTCCCACCTTTTTGCAGTTTCTTCAGTTTTAATCTACAGGTCATAACCAATAGATTGTGGTCAGAGTCCACATCTGCCCCTGGAAATGCCTGTCAATTTAAAACCTGGTTCCTAAATCTCTGTCTTACCATTATATAATCTATCTGATACCTTTTGGTATATCCAGGGTTCTTCCATGTATACAACCTTCTTTCATGATTCTTAAAGCAAGTGTTAGCTATGACTAAGTTATGCTCTGTGCAAAATTCTACCAGGCGGGTTCCTCTTTCATTTCTTAGCCCCAATCCATATCCACCTACTATGTTTCCTTCTCTCCCTTTTCCTACACTCGAATTCCAGTCATCCATGACTATTAAATTTTCATCTCCCTTCACTATCTGAATAATTTCTTTTATTTCATCATACATTTCTTCAATTTCTTCGTCATCTGCAGAGCTAGTTGGCATATAAACTTGTACTACTGTAGTAGGTGTGGGCGTCGTATCTATCTTGGCTGTATAAGCAATCATTATTCGAATTTATATATGTTATTGAAATGTTAAGAACACCAGTAAGTGATACATTGGATAGTACTCTTTACCATTAAATGGAAATTGGTTTGATGAGTATAGATGCAGGAATAAATGAAGAACTGATTTGGCAATAGCATAAAAAGAGTTGCAGTTTGCACTCATTATTTTAATACTAGATGCAAAGCCTGATTTACTGTCTAATATTCCAAACCAGTAAAGAGATGCATGAGATGCTGCAAAACCAATAGCATCAGTCTAGATGTCTGCAATAGCTCCGGTGTTTGCTGATGGTCGATAAAAACATGCTGGCAAATCCAGAGAGTTCAGAAGCAATCTAACAGTTGAAGGCATAAGGTATGAGCTTAGGCTACAACGGAAAGAATTAAGAAGACAAATTGGGTCTTACTCCTGGATAGAAGCCATTGAATTAGAATTTCAGGGCCTGGTATTTCTTTTCCTTTTTTTTTGGGGGGGTGGGGGGGGGGGAGGGGTGATGATAATCAGGTAAATAGTATTGTTAATCAAAGATAAATAGTAATATTTAGTGTTTCAAAAAGTCACATTTTGTAATATACTAGTTTGGTGTACCTTCAGTATTACATAAAACTATTAACTGATTAATATTATTACAACTTACTTCAGTTGTCTGTGGGGAGTGAAGAAACCTTACCTTTGTTTTGTGCACTAAAAATTAGTGTTTGTTGTTAAATCATCACCTTGCAACACTTAAGATCAAATAAATTGCTCTTACAAATTGTGTGAACATAATCTTTCATATATAATTGTAATTATTGTTGGTAATCAAATTATCTTTCAATTAATAATTTTCGTATTCTTTTGTAAGTAACTTTCACTATGCAAAGCATTTAAGCTTAAAAGATATGGTACATTTAAATTATGTAGTGCATCCCTAAATTATTCTTATTTTTAAACACATTTAACAAGAAATTCAATTTTAGCAGTCTATTCCGAATAAAGCCTTTTGGTAAAATACCTTACCGTCACTATGAACAAGTGTGCAAACCACCACAGAATCATCAGAAATAGCATTCATTATGAGGAATGTCAATGTTATTTTCATACAGGATGTTTTAATAGAAGTCCCATGAAGGATGATGCTTTTTTTATTCAAATTATTCAAATTCAATTATACAAATTGTATTCATATTACATGTGCCCAGTACTCTGCAACCTTCAAGGCACCTGGAGTGGCTTGCAGGAGATCAATCTTTGTGCAGGATGTAGGGCACAAAAGGCACTGGAGCATGTGGCTTGTGGTTTGTTCTTGTCCACAATCACAGGACGTATCTTCTGTTATGAAGCCCCCATCTCTTCGGTTGTCTCTGGATCGTCCAACTCCTGATCATAATCTGTTTAAAGATTTCCACACCAGACTGCTCTCGTTGTGTCAAGGTGGTAGTTCTTCAGCTTCTGGCATCTGCAGGTGAGGTGTTGACTTCTTCCATAACTCCAGCCTTGCCTTCTCTGGTGAAATGGTGAGCTTCTTGGATGTTCTCAGGAAGCTCTTTCGCGACCTCAGCCATTGTTGTGGTGGATTATGTCCGTGCAGTGGATGGGCACTGTCCTGTTCAAATTTCACTTCCTCCTTGTTGGCAGCCTCTGTTCTGCATACCCATGGTGGTGCTATTCCAGCCAGGCAGTAGAGCTTATCAGTTGGGGTAGATCTTAAGCAATCGGGTGTACCCTGGGCGTCAGGTTTCTCTGGCGGCTGATCCTTTTACGCCAGAAACATCATCTTGGTCCTTTTCAGGACCACAGCTGACCATCATATTGATGAATATAGAAGGATGATGCTGATCACTTTTGAAGATACAATGATAGTTGTTACTGATACACAACACTAGCAAAAATATTTAATTTGCTTCATGATGGAAACTAGTTGTTTCAAATGTACCACTAAGACAAGCTTGCTGGTATGTAAAATTGTTTTGTCTTATTGTATTTATTTCCTGTCTTTGAATTTAATGAAATGTTTTACAAACAGTAATCAAAATATACTGTTGTGGGTTAGCAATTCCTTCCACTGACCTCATCATTTGGCAATGGTTTAAGAAGAGTAAGCACTTGTATATGCTACAGTCTGCAGTTGTAATATTATGCCTAGAATAGAAGAATGGATTGCAGTGAAGCCTTCTGAATCAGTGGAAAGATACAAGAGATAGTGCAAGTCTGTTTGCTGCAACCTATCTTTCACCAACAGCTTCAATGCATTGGAGACTTAGGAAAATGTATTTAGTCAACCTAAGAAGTTCTGAAGCAGTCTGACAGTTTAGGGTATAAGGATCAAGCTAAGTGTAGGAAGATAATTTTGAAGTTATTGCTGGGTAGCAGTAAGAGGAGAGAAAGTAGGGAGCCATACACTCTTTGAGAAGCAATTACTGGGGAGCTAGTATTTTTAAACCATGTACAGAGTTCAGTGATGTCACCTGTGATTTAAGCTCGTTGGGGAAGGATCTTGAAAAAGGATTGTGTAATAATAGTATGGGGTGCAGATCACAGTTTGAATCGAAACGCTAATTATACAACTGAGGATGACATTGGGCACATTGATGTGAATGCTTTCACACAAATGTGAAGATTGTGTCACTATTTAAGAGATATGGTGGGGACTGGATTAAACTTGCTATAGAATATAATTGCTTCCACAGCCACAGACAGTTGACATAAAAGTTTTCTGGGTATGGTACCGTGTCATAATGTATAAAACTACTGCTGCTGAAGGAAAACCAATGTTTCAGCCATGGTTGCAGTGGCCTTCTTCTGGGTCTTCTTCTAGGCCCAGAAGAAGGTCACTGCAACCATGGCCAAAACATTGGTTTTTCTTCGTCAGCAATAGTTTTATGCATTATGACATAGTACCCTACCCAGAACACTTTTATGAAGATGCTGTGGAATATGTTACTGGAGACCTTAGCAAATGATTCATATGAAATGACATTCACAAATGGATGTGTTTGCTGAGATGCTTGTCACACGGTCACATGCTTATCATAAAGAACTATTTGCACAGTTAAGTGGCAGAAGCATCTTGTCTGACCATAGCAGTATCTGTACTACCCCAATGATTTCCATTGTGTTAGCTGAGCCTTTTTTTAGGTTAAATTCATCTGAAGGATAAAACTGTAGGATAAATATAGTCCAACTGGTACAGGGATTGGTGCAACAAAATACTGCAGCTTGGAAAACACCAAGGGCATTAAAGAAAATAAATTTAATGTCTGCCATCAAAACATTAGCAGCCTCAAAAATTCACAAATATTTTCTCGTATCTATTCACAAAAATGAACATCAGAACATTGCATGGTAATCACTGAAACTGAACATATTCATGTTGATGGATAAAAGCTAATATCATACTACTGTAGAACCAATAAGAAGAAAGAAGGATGGATATATATGCAGTATATGGAGTTAAGTCACAGGCCATCAGGGTGAATGAATGTTGTGTTAAATAGGTTTCTGAATGTTATACCAAAATAGTCAATCAGAAACACACAGGCTCATAGTACTGACAGCTTACAGGGTATCAGCAAGAAGTGTTGTGGTTAAGTTGTTTTGGGGGAAGAGACCAAACAACGACGAGGTCATCAGTCTCATTGGATTAGGGATAGATGGGGAAGGAAGTTGGCCGTGCCCTTTCAAAGGAATCGTCCCAGTATTTGCCTGGAGCGATATAGGGAAATCACAGAAAACCTAAATCAGGATGGCTGGACATGGGATTGAACCATCGTCCTCCCAAATGCAAGCAAGAAGTGTCTTGGGCTTTGTAAAGCAGTTAGAAACAGTTTCAAAAAGGTGATCTGGCTTAACTGGAGGATCATTGTTTGTGCAGATTGAAACGTTGATTTGTTGTCAGTTAGTGCTTACTGAAAACACTTGAAGTTTTTGATGTCCCACTTTGAATTACTTTGCACTTTAAAATCCCCAAAGATGTTTGAAGGACATAGTGGAACAGCTACTGACAATTTGGTTTTAGACACATCATCCTTTGGTAATGTAGCAGTAAAATCAGTTGTCAATTGTTTACCTGACCATGCTGGTTGAATATTACCAATAAAATTGAGTGACCATTTATGTACATGGTCATAGTATTGTGTCACAGAACCGCAGATGACATTAAGAGAGGAAGTACAGAAAGAATGCTAGGGAAAAATGTATAAAGTTGACAGTGTTTGTGGAAAACTTAACTGTTTCACAGACTAAGACCTACAACACTTTGATTCTTGATTTTTCCTAAAAACAATTAAGAGTAAAACTGAACAGAAGCAAGGATAAGGAGTGGACAGCTCCTGGGATTAAAGTATCTTGTGCTATGGAAAAAAGAGTTCTACATAATTCTGAGAATAAGTGAAAGTGAAGATTTGAAACTCCATTATCACTAGTACTGTAATGTCCTAATGTCTGTCATCTGAAAAATAAAACCTAATGCACAGTTCTCAAATAATAACAAGAAATAAACAAAAATACTGATGAAATTGAAATAGAGCCTCAAGAAAATAGTTCTAGCACAAACTGTGACATTCACAAATCATTGGATAATGAATTCAGTGATTACTTCCGTACAGTGGAAGCAAAAACTACACACAATAATAATAATAATAATAATAATAATAATAATATACTTTTGCAGAGACTGTGTGCACCACAAGTACACATTAATTTAACAAAAACAATACAACTGCTAATGAAATTACAGAATTCATCAGGTCACTTAAAAGTAGTAATTATGGTGACTATAATAGTGCTTCTAGCAGAATATTAAAATCTTGTGCTGACTTGATACCATGATCCATAAGTTATGCTTCTAATCAGGTCAAATTTCCTAACAGATGTAAATATGCCTTAGTAACATTCATCTACAAAATTGGGGATAAGAAACCACCTCTAATTAAAGACCTATATCACGCCTTTCAATCTTTTCCAAAGGGTTTGAAAGCATGGCCTATAACAGAATTCTGGTTCATTTAATTGAAAAGAGTGAGTAACTTTCTCTCAGTTTGGCTTTCATAAAGTATCCTCTACAAAAAATGTGACACAAGATCTCAGAAACTCAATTCTACCAATGATAGAAAAAAAATTATCCTTTTGGTGTAGTCTGTGATGTTACCAAAGTCTTTGACAGTAAGTTTCACACAGTTCTGTGTGGCATACAAACTTGTTATGACATGGCATTTCTCTGGCATGGAGGGACTCTTACCCTTATAACAGAAAGCAAAGGGTCTCGGTGATAGACCATCTCAGATATGAACAGAGTACCAATTCTCGTGGAATTCCCCATTTGAAGAATGCCCCCATGGACCACGGACCTTGGCATTGGTGGGGAGGCTTGAGTGCCTCAACGATACAGATAGCCATACAGTAGGTGCAACCACAACAGAGGGGTATCTGTTGAGATGCCAGACAAATGTGTGGTTCGTAAAGAGCGGCAGCAGCCTTTTCAGTAGTTACAGGGGCAACAGTCTGGATGATTGACTGATCTAGCCCTGTAACACTAACCAAAACTGGCCAGCTGGGGTGGCCATGCGGTTCTAGGCGCTTCAGTCTGGAACAGGGTGACCGCTATGGTTGCAGGTACGAATCCTGCCTCCGGCATGGATGTGTGTGATGTCATTAGGTTAGTTAGGTTTAAGTAGTTCTAAGTTCTACTGGACTGATGACCACAGATGTTAAGTTCCATGGTGCTCAGAGCCATTTGAACCAACTAACCAAAACGACCTTGCTGTTGTGGTACTGCAAACAGCTGAAAGCAATGGGAAACTACAGCCGTAATTTTTCCTGAGGGCATGCAGGTTTACTGTATGATTGAATGATGATGGCATCCTCTTGGGTAAAATATTCCAGAGGTAAAATAGTCCCCCATTCGGATCTCCGGGCGGGGACTACCCAAGAGGACATCGTTATCAGGAGAAAGAAAATGCATTCTATGGATCGGAGCATGGAATGTCAGATCCCTTAATCGGGGAGGTAGGTTAGAAAATTTAAAAAGAGAAATGGATATGTTGGAGTTAGATATAGTGGGAATTAGTGAAGTTCGGTGGCAGGAGGAACAAGACTTTTGGTCAGGTGAATACAGGGTTATAAATACAAATTCAAATAGGGGTAATGCAGGAGTAGGTTTAATAATGAATAAAAAATAGGAGTGCAGGTAAGCTGCTACAAACAGGATAGTGAACGCATTATTGTGGCCAAGATAGACATGAAGACCATGCCTACTACAGTAGTGCAAGTTTATATGCCAACTAGCTCTGCAGATGATGAAGAAATTGATTAAATGTATGATGATATAAAAGAAATTATTCATGTAATGAAGGGAGATGAAAATTTAATAGTCATGGGTGACTGGAATTCGAGAGTAGGAAAAGGGAGAGAAAGAAACATATTAGGTGAATATGGATTGGGGCTAAGAAATGAAAGAGGAAGCCACCTGTTAAAATTTTGCACAGAGCATAACTTAATCATAGCTAACACTTGGTCCAAGAATCATGAAAGAAGGTTGTATACATGGGAGAATCCTGGAGATACTAGAAGGTTTCAGATAGATTATATAATGGTAAGACAGAGATTTAGGAACCAGGTTTTAAATTGTAAGACATTTCCAGGGGCAGATGTAGATTCTGACCACACTCTATTGGTTATGAACTGTAGATTAAAACTGAAGAAACTACAAAAAGGCGGGAATTTAAGGAGATGGGACCTGGATAAACTGAAAGAACCAGAAGTTGTACAGAGTTTCAGAGAGAGCATAAGGGAACAATTGACAGGAATGGGGGAAAGAAATACAGTAGAAGAAGAATGGTTAGCTTTGAGGGATGAAGTAGTGAAGGCAGCAGAGGATCAAGTAGGTAAAAAGATGAGGGCTAGTAGAAATCCTTGGGTAACAGAAGAGATACTGAATTTAATTGATGAAAGGAGAAAATACAAAAATGCAGTGAGTGAAGCAGGCAAAAAGGAATACAAATGTCAAAAATGAGATTGACAGGAAGTGCAAAATGGCTAAGCATTGATGGCTAGAGGACAAGTGTAACTATGTAGAGGCTTATGTTATGAGGGGTAAGAAAGATACTGCCTACAGGAGAATTGAAGAGACCTTTGGAGAAAAGTGAACCTCTTGCATGAATATCAAGAGCTCAGATGGAAACCCAGTTCTAAGCAAAGAAGGGAAAGCAGAAAGGTGGAAGGAGTATATAGAGGGTCTATACAGGGTTGATGTTCTTGAGGACAATATTATGGAAATGGAAGAGGAGGTAGATGAAGATGAAATGGGAGATATGATACGGTGTCAAGAGTTTGACAGAGCACTGAAAGACCTGAGTCGGAACAAGGCCCCTGGAGTAGACAACATTCCATTAGAACTTCTGACAGCCCTGTGAGAGCCAGGCCTAACAAAACTGTACCATCTGGTGAGCAATATGTTGGAGACAGGCGAAATTCCCTCAGACTTCAAGAATAATATAATAATTCCAATCCCAAAGGAAGCAGCTGTTGACAGATGTGCAAATTACCGAACTATCAGTTTAATAAGTCACAGCTGCAAATTACTAACATGAATTCTTTACAGATGAATGGAGAAACTGGTAGAAGCCGATGTTGGAGAAGATCAGTTTGGATTCTGTAGAAATGTTGGAAGACATGAGGCAATACTGACCCTATGTCTTATCTTAGAAGAAAGATTAAGTTAAGGCAAACCTTTGTCGACTTAGAGAAAGCCTTTGACAATGTTGACTGGAATACTCTCTTTCAAATTCTGAAGATGGCAGGGGCAAAATACAGGGAGCAAAAGGCTATTTACAATTTGTACAGAAAGCAGATGGCAGTTATAAGAGTCGAGGGACATGAAAGAGATGCAGTGGTTGAGAAGGGAGTGAGACAGGGATGTAGCCTCTCCCCAATGTTATTCAATCTGTATATTGAGCAAGCAGTAAAGGAAACAAAATAAAAATTCGGAGTAGGTATTAAAATCCATGGAGAAGAAATAAAAACTTTGAGGTTTGCCGATGACATTGTCTTTTTGTCAGAGACAGCAAGGGACTTGGAAGAGCAGTTGAATGGAATGGACAGTGTCTTGAAAGGAGGGTATAAGATGAACATCAACAAAAGCAAAATGACGATAATGGAATGTAGTCGAATTAAGTCAGGTGATGCTGAATTAATTAGATTAGGAAATGAGACACTTAAAGTAGTAGATGAGTTTTGCTATTTGGGGAGCAAAATAACTGATGATGGTCAAAGTAGAGAGGATACAAAGTGTAGACTGGCAATGGCAAGGAAAGCGTTTCTGAAGAAGAGAAATTTGTTAACTTCGAGTATTGATTTAAGTGTCATGAAGTCGTTTCTGAAAGTATTTGTATGGAGTGTAGCCATGTATGGAAGTGAAACGGACAATAAATAGTTTAGACAAGAAGAGAGTAGAAGCTTTTGAAACGTGGTGCTTTAGATGAATGCTGAAGATTAGATGGGTAGATCACATAACTGATGAGGAGGTATTGAATATAATTGCGGAGAAGAGAAGTTTGTGGCACAATTTCACTAGAAGAAGGGATTTTTTGGTAGGATATGTTCTAAGGCATCAAGGGATCACCAATTTAGTACTGGAGGACAGCGTGGAGGGTAAAAATCGTAGAGGGAGATGAAGAGATTCAGAAGGATGTTGGCTGCAGTAGGTACTGGGAGATGAAGAAGCTTGCACAGGATAGAGCAGCATGGTGAGCTGCATCAAACCAGTCTCAGGATTGAAGATCACAGCAACCACACAAGAACTGGCACCCATTCTTATTTCTAACCTGCACAAATTACTTCCAATGACTTTGAAGAGTGGTTCTAAAACTGACATTTTCTGATGACAAAAGCATACTAGTCAACAGGTTCAAACACAAACTTGGTAGTCACATTTCAGAAGACAGCTGAAGATGTATCCAAGTGGTTCACAGCTAAAATTTTAACCTTAATCTTACAAAAACTAATACACTGTTGTACTTAGGACAATATAGATAAAGTAATATAACATATTAAGAACTTGTAAATGTATGAAAATGCAGAAGCATGTTTACAGAAGTCTTCTAGTCGAGTACAGAATGCTGGACATTATATGGCATATGGTTAACATGACTATAGTGCCATAGAGGGCTGCCCTGCAGCACAAGGCAGTTGAAGGGCTGAGAAAAAGAAGTGTGTATCAATGTGTGCTCTGTAACAGTGCACTGTGGTGGAGTTTTTTATTTTGAAGTAGTCTGTGTTGATCACATGGGGATCGGAAAACTGGGAGGAGGACAAAGTGTGATGAGTGTAGCCCAGGACTTTGGTATTCCTCACAAATTCATTTCATATGTGTGAGGGTTGTTCCAAAGCAAAATCTGTGCTGCCCTAGGGAGAGAAGGCAGTTGATTGCAGTCAACTCCAGAAACAGATAACTTATGCAATGTGCAGCAGGAAAGAAGAGATCCCCATCAAACATCAGGTACAATGGCAACCACATTTAATAGGACTGCAAGGCATATAGTGTCATACCCCACAGAGATAGGGCGACTGCATAGATGTGCCAGAATGAGATTTTCACTCTGCAGCAAAGTGTGCACTGATCTGAAACTTCCTGGCAGATTAAAACTGTTCGCCAGTCCCGAGTTCGAGTCTCAATCCTGCACACAGTTTTAATCTGTCAGGAAGTTGCATATATGTGGTTTATCTGTTTCTTTTTTTTTCTTTCTTTTTTTTTCTTTTTAGCACAAAGACCAGTATGTAATGTTCTGTTGACACCCATACATTGGTTGCACTGTTTGTAAAGGTGCCAAGCGTGTGGGGACTGGACCAACAAAGAGTGGAGTCATGTGCTCTTCTCTGATGAGGCCAGATTCAACATCACTAGTGATTTCGGGAAGACATTCATAAGGTAAGAGTTGTGAATGCAAAGTGCAATAATGCAACCAAGAAGGATGTTGGACATGATTGTTTTTTTGGTTCGTGTACTGCACAGTATTGCATGGGCAAAGGGGCTCCAAATCTTTGAACACAGTACATTCAATTGTCAACATTATTGTGTCCCTATGTGAATCATTTCAGAGATGCATTCAGTGTCTGAATTCATTTTTATGGATGACAATGCACAACCGCATCGACAGTCCATGTGTGCTAATAAATGCGGCAAACAGATTGGCCTGGCAATTCCCAAGATGTAAGTCCCATTGAGCATGTATGGGACATGTTGGAGAAACATAATGCAGCATGTTAACTTGTAGCAATGACCATCTAGCAGTTGTCATCTCTGCTGGTGGAGGAATGGAACACCTATCACAAGAACTCTTTACCAACATTACGAACTGCAAGCAAACTGCCATCTATTGTTATCACACACACTATTAAGTACAAAATCTCTTCTTTTGTAATGTCCAAGGGACCATCATAAAATGCAGTGTGTAATTATTGTCTTTGAATAAAAGTGTCATTTTTGTTCATCTCATTGTGTATTTCTTTCATTTATCTTCTGCACATTACTGTATCAGATCTTTCTATGTGCGATACAAGTTTCATAAAGCTATGTTAATTGGTAGTGAATCATACTGCAAAAATCACCTTTATCCTTAAGGTTTGCACTTCATTGTATTATGCTATATCAAACCAGCAATATAGATCTGTTATCCCCAGCAGTAGATATTAAAAGTGTGGTGACTTCTTCTTAAAAAATGAAGTGAAGATTGGATTTATTTAAAAAAATAATCAATGTGTTCAGATCTCAAATGCTAAAATTCAGTAATAATTTTTCCTTACAGTTTATCTCATGTGAACTACCTCTATGCGGGACCTAACCTAAAAATGATCTGAAAAGTTTAAGTTACCAGTATGAGATTCACTATTGAGGTCCTAAAATTCACATTTGATTGGCGTCAGTCCTAAGGTTCCAATACTCCTCATGTCGCTAACAACTTAAAATGCTAAATGAAAAGTCAAATGGTAAATATCTGTCTCAGATTCATAGAGTAATTGACAAATTGCACACAACTCTAAACTGAACACAAAATGAAGATATTTTTATTTCAGTATTCACTAAATTTAAATAAGTATTAATCCTTCAAATAAAATTACAGGCCATCTACCTAGTGGTAATAATTTCCTAAGAGTCTGTAAGAAAACAGTTAATAGTAACTACACGACTCCTAGCCTTCCACAGCTATAAAGACATCAGTCTGGAATGAATACCGTGCTAAAGCTGATTATATAATTTCATTGTTTTCTTGTTTCTGTGATACTATGGTGGGTTCTGGATTCTGTGCCACTGAGACCATTGTTCTTTGAGTACACTGCAGTTTCTTAGCCACTACAACCCACAAAACATGAAACTGGGGTGTGGCTTGAACATTCTTAAATCTGATCATGAAACTTTTTTCCCAAAATCATTAATGAAAGGAATTTTCCCCACCTGTTGCCCTTCTTGTACACAGCCACATCAGTTTAAAATTAATTTTTTCTTCTCTTTATATTGGAAATTATTATTTTAATGGAAAATATGAAAATCATGAAACTGAACTGTTACAATGGTCATCTATTAAATGAACAATACAGCAAAAGTATGATGGTGTCATTGGAAGAAAGTGCTAACTCTCAACTTAATGAGCATTGATCTAATTATGCTGTCTGTTGTGGGTTAACATTTTCATTCACCTTTCACTCCTTGGGATCCAGCCGAATACATTAAAATGGAATCAACATGTATATAAATTAATCACAAAAGTTAGGTCAGTGAATTATTTCACAGAATGCAACTGCCATTATGTTGACTTAAAGACAAAAGTGTTGGCATCTTTTCTGTATTCTGTTGTCTTAGGGAATCAGTCTCTGGGTAGCGCAGCTAAAGAAAATAAACAACTTTTCTAAAAAGTGAGAGGTGGGAATATTATGCAAAGTGGATAATTGTACACCTTGAAGAAGTCGTTTCAATCATCTTGGAATTCCTACACTTACATCCCAATACATTTACACCTCAATTTTGTTTTTCTGGTAATAAAAATCAGTTTCAATTCATAAAATTTCGGAAATGTGACCCCCAATACTCACACTTAACCATATTGTGCTGGATTGCCTCCACCTTTTGCACCTTTGCACTAAATACATCCTTCCACTCCCCTTGTCATGGGTGTTAGAGGAAAACACTTGCTTGATTATGTCCATCATCAGTTTTACTTGTAAAAACAGTTTGTCCTCCCAGAGAAAGTACCTGAATTTCCTTCCAGCATTGGAGTCCTTCAGTTAACATTGGCAATGGGTTGGGAGGTCTTCAGTCTTGCCTCCACACTGATCAAGTCCCCCTCCCCCATCCATTTTTCCCTATGTTTTGTATGGTCTTTTGTGTCATTTTGTTCCCCCTCTTTTCTTGTGTCTTCTTCCCTGTCCTTGTTGTGTCGCAGTCATGGTATGGCATGGGGACTGGGATGGGTCAGTGGCAGTGGCAGTGCCCTGTTGGATGTAAAGTCTCTGGGGTGCACCCTGCTCTCATCCCTCCCTGCCTCCATCCCCCCCTCCCCCTGTGTTCTTTTTACCATTCCTGTTACCCCAATGTTCCTTCTGATGGTTTCTATTCCCAACGACTGTAGATGTTGTTCTTCCCTTAGTTTCTGCCGCCTTGGACCGTGGGATGTATGGTCTCGCTGTTTGGTCCCCCCTCCAATCAACTAACCCACCAACCAACCAACCAATATTTCTACTATGCCAACCAGCTTCATCTGTATTTGTTTTAAGACTGATATTTCGTTAACAACAAATTGGACTGAATCTAAAAATACAAAAGCTGTCACCAAATACCATTCTATTATAGTGGAACTCAATCCTCTGATGGTGAAAAGCTGCTCTATCATGACACGAAACACAGTTCGTCTTTGAACTTAGGTTTAAATTCTGATGCAGTATACTATGCCATGCTACAACACTGTGAATTATGTCAGTAGTTACTTCCAGTTTTCTCTACATCTTAGTTTCCTGTTTGAGCTGATGGAATGGGATCCATTGGTAGAAAGCATTTCTTATGTACCTTTGGACTGTGGTTCTTAATAACGAGAGAATGCTGTTAATATTTGTTGTCTGTTTTCATTATTGAAAGGTTTTGAGAGTTGTGTAGTTCCTATCCTCTTTTTTTTAGTAATACATCTTTGTATTGGTTTGATGATGGCTTCCTCTCTATTGTACTGCATATACTCTCACTATAACTGTCTTCCTTGAATGTCTTTTTTACATGTTCTAATTTCCATCTACCACAGTGGTTTTCTCCTTGCAAGGATCTAAAACTGGGAAAGTACATTTGGAGCTTCATAGGAATTTCAGTTTAAACTGAAAACACATTTATGGCTCGATATTAACTCAACTGATTGAGGGAACCTATTTAATTCAAATAATATTTAAGAAATTCATTTGTTCCTCACTTGTTAAAACATAAATGACTTTGTGATCAAGCTGATTGTTCTTATATGTAACACAGTGTTAAATTCTTAATGCAGGATAGATTAGACCTTGAATAAGAGTACAAATCTCTTTTTCTTCATTAGCATTGATAAGTTGCATTTCATCTTAATGTTCCAAACTTTAGTCTGGTCTCTCTCCCCTGACCAGCTATCATCTGAACATGTTATTGTTGAACTGTGATACTCCCACACTACCTTCAGCATTGTGCTGCTCCATTCTTTTAGGCTCCTGATATGTGAACAGATTTGACTTTACCTTTTCATTGTTCTTGTCTTTTCAGTATGCTCCTAGTTATTTCATTGTGGTAACATAAGATTTGTAAGACTTACACTCACATAATAAAACTTAAACCAAGAAGATACAAAAATGCATTAAATTGCTTTTTGTAACTCTTGTACCATGTATTAACTATTTGTATTCTTTTATAAATGCCCTTTCTTGAGTAAGGCTTTTCCATAGTAGTTTCTCTTCATTTATTCTTTCTAGTTATCCATCATTACATTCTGTGTCTGACAAATTTATTTTTAACATTCTTCATTTCAACTGCTTTCAGATACTTTCCATTTATTCTAGTCAAGAATTTTTCTCAGTGTAATTCTCTGCTCCCAGATTAAAATTT
The DNA here is from genome assembly GCF_023897955.1 of Schistocerca gregaria. Classification (NCBI taxonomy): domain Eukaryota; kingdom Metazoa; phylum Arthropoda; class Insecta; order Orthoptera; family Acrididae; genus Schistocerca; species Schistocerca gregaria. The sequence goes on along the minus strand of NC_064923.1, from coordinate 251,682,406 downwards.
CTTTCTCTTTTGATCCTTTAAATGTTACTACAAGTAGTATTTTGTTAGTGAATACATTTTATGACTGCACCTATATACTTGTGGCATATTCATTTAATTGCTGAAAGTAGATAATACAAAACAGAGGAGCGAGAAGAGACTACAACCACCTAAAAATAAGATTGACAAGAAGTGACAAAGCAAGAATGGCTAGAGGAAAAATGTAAAGCATTAGAAGCATGAATAACTACAGAAAATATAGATGCCACTTGTACCAAAATGGAAGTAATCTTTAGAGAAAAGAGAAGCAGCTATATCTGTACCTATATTCTGCAAAATATGAGACAAATTCGGAAAATTAGTGTACTAGATTTTTATATTTTTTAGAAATGGTATATCTGAAAAGAAAGTTGCAGGATATTATTGATACACTTGCTGACTATTTTTGCACATATCTCTGTCCTATACAGTGCATGTTGTGACCCATGGGACAAGCTTCTGTATACTCTGCTCGAAGAATTTCTCCTACCTGGTCCTTCCCCTGCTTCAGAACATCTTTCTGCACATGCTTGTCAGTTGAAAATTCAATTCCACTCATGTGTGCCTTCAGGGACATGTAAAGATGGTAATGTAAAGGCACAAAGTCAGGAGAATACAGGGGTTGGTTCAGAACATGCCCACCAAATGTGAGTCTTAGATCACCTTCATGGCTGAGGCTGTGTGAGGATGGGTGTTGTGTTGTAACAAGTGGACTTCTCTTTTCAGCATCCCCTCCTTTTGTTTTGAATGCTCATTTTGAGTTTCTTTAGGATCTCACAACATTGTTGTACGTTAATGGTCTTCACATGAGGCAGAAATTTGACCAAAGTGATGCTGTTTTGGACCCAAAACATGGAGGTCATGATTTTTTTGCCCTTAATTGCAGTTTTGAATTTTTTACAGATGGGAAATAGATGTGTCACAACTGTAATGATGGCATTTTTGTGTCAGGTGTGCAGTGAGCCACCCAATTTTCATCTCCATTCACAATAGAGCTCAGAAAATCCTCACCTTCCAATTGAAGTCTCTCAAGAAACCCATGGGTGCTGTTGTCGCAGTTTTTCTTTTGCTGTTTTATCAGCTGTTTAAGGACCCATCTTCTGCACAGTTTCTGGCAGCCCAGTGTTTCTGTGAGCATTTCATGTAAGAGTGTTATAGGGATTGCTGGAAACATCAAAGTACTATCAACCACTGTCAGTTGGCAGTCTTCGTGAAGTTTCCTCAATTTTTTGACCGACTCATTAATCAAAATGTCAGTTGGCAGTCAAAATGGAAGATCTTCCACTCCTGCGTTTGTCATAAACATTTATTCTGCTTCCACTAAACTCCCCATGCCATTTAAACACTCGTTCTGTTCATAACACCTTCACTGCAAACCATTATGATCCATGAAAAAATTGCAGTAAGTGTTATTCCTTCTGCAAGCAGGAAGCAGGTCACACCAAATGGCTCATATTAGGCAGGATTTCTTATCAACATCTTTCATGCAACTGGACCGTTGCAATGAGTTTACATACTGCCACATTCCTGCAATGCTTTCTCTAGTTAGAGGATCCCCTTCTACTACTCAGTGTCTACAATATTTCCAAACTGGGACAAAAACTTGATATTGGTTCCCCCTCCCCCTTGAGTGTTTGATACAGGATGTAAAAAATTAAAAAAAAAAGAATGATTTTTCAAAAATATGTTCATTTTGTAGCACACATCTCTCTCAAGAAATTGATGATATGTTATTTGGCCTTAAGAGTGCCAGTGTCCAGTGCCACACCTCTTCACACAGCATCCTTCTATTGCAGGTCACTGTAGTTCACTCTAGAATTCAAATGTGTACATTTTGTAATGGTAGCCATCAAGCCTATATTCAGGACAGTGGAAATTAAAATGCCCTCTATGGTGTCTCTCATGCTCCCACTCAACCAGTTTGACTTCCTTCCGCCCTTTTTTAAAAAAGAAAGAGAGAGAGAGAGAGAGAGAGAGAGAGAGAGAGAGAGAGAGAGAGAGAGAGAGGGAGAAAGAAAGAAAAATGAGACAAAACACATGTCTTCAAACCTTCTCTCTAATCTTGCTACAGATTTACATGGTTTGCTTTTGTTTCTGTGAATAACTCTATTACATCAAAGAAGTTCGTCAAAGGTTTTGTTGCATGAAAATTAAAATCTCTGTGTTTAATACTGAAAAAGTTTCTAACATGAATAGTGCCCAAGATGGGTATGGTTTCTTGATTTGATTATATCTGTTCTGTCACTGTCTGCTAGATAAAATGAAAAAGCTCTTTCTAATGTTGCGGCAATTGTAATGCACACACAAAAACGAAAAAAGATAAAAAACCCGACTTTTTTGGCATAAATGAACTGTTTTGGGTACATCATATACATAAATAACAGGACAGGATGTAACTCATGAAGTACCAACATCAAATGCCTGTCAGACATACTACAAGCAAAAAGTTTTATGTTAGGAGATAGTTTCACATTTCATACACATGCTTCAGTTTCTCAAGCATGAGATTGAAAAGTAGAAGCACAAAATTTCTATATAGATCTGAAATTGTTATATTCTTCTATAAAATTTGTTTGATGTTTCTGTTTCTTCTCCTCCCTCATTCTAACAAACTATCTTGTCATCACTAAGTTTGTAACTATTCATGCCATTGTCAAAACTTATTCTCTGGTTAACTTCCTTAACCCTGACAGAATAACCAGGTCAGTTATCCTGATTTATTCTCGAGTTCATTCAACGCATTTTCTGCACTACTCTGAGAATAGAACTTAAGCAGCTGCTGCCCAGGGACTGTACAACTGGCCATTAGCAGTGTAGGATTCTGTAAAAATTTTCTGCCAAATTTCATTTTCTTGGCTACACTGACAAGATAATATGTAATCTTTGCTATCAGTTATTCCTGTTAGTCATGTATTTCTGCTCTTGTAGTCTGAATATATGGATTTTGTTAATAATTGATCATTTGCACACCCAATCAACCACATAAACAAACAGTAACTAACATTCACCCATTTGGGTTTATTCGGCTCAGCTCGTAAGGCTCCATCCCCTTTTGTCTGTGGGATTCCCTGTCACATAAACTGTGCATGCATTTAAAAACCGACTTAGGATTAGTTCAGGAAACAACTTAAAATGTGTTCAGAAATGTTCAAAAACCAGCTGAGATGTGTTTCAGAATCATATGACTAATCAATAGAGCAATGTGTGATGGGTACTTGACACTTTGTGAAACAAAGTTTTTTTCTTCAAGAACATGAATTTGGTGCCACCTGAAATTGCCACCCATGTCAGATACCCCAGTTTGCCCCTCCCTTCCAGATCACAGTCTGCAGTGCACTTACTTTCTGAACATGCCTCATAATATGAAGTACATGACATCGTAGCACCTATTTGAATTTTGTCTCATTCCATTTGTGTAGTGTGGGTGGAATGACAACATACATAGCTCTGTGAAGGGTCTTATTAGTTAAATCTTGTCTTTGCAATCCTTACTGGCACTAAGAGTCGAAAACAAATGAGTCTCCAGGTCCAGATGGAGCACCAGTTTGGTTTTACAAAGAGTACTCTGTGGCACTGGCTCCATAATTAGTGTCTATTTATTGTGGATTCTCATCTCGTGCAAAGTCCCAAGCACCCCAAAAAAGTGCAGGTGTCTTCTGTATACAAGAAGTATAATTGAACTGACTCACAAATTTACAGACCAATAATTTTAACAGCAGTTTGCTGCAGAATTCTAGAATATAGTCTTAATAAAGTCACTTGAAACAGAAAATCTTCTATCCACACATCAGTATGGTTTTAGAAAGGATCACTAGTGAGAAACTCAAATTCTCCTGTGAACTACGTCTGAAGGGCAACAGGCAGATTTCATATTCCTAGATTTCTGGAAAGCATTTGACATGGTGGTCCATGGTAAACTGTTAATGAAGGTACAAACACACAGAGTAGGTTTCCAGATGTTCCAGTGGCTCTAGGGCTTCTTCAGTCATTTGACTCAGTATGTTGTCCTCAACAGCAACTGTTCATCAGAGACAAGAGTGTAATCGGGAATGTCCTGTAGAAGTGTGATAGGACCACTATTATTCTGTGTGTACATAAATGACGTGAGGGACAGGGTGAGCAGAAATATGCAATTTTTCCTAATGATTTTGTCTTTTATGGGAAAGTGTTGTCATTTAATGACTGAGTGTCTGCAGCAAGGTACAAGATGACTTACACAACATCTCTAATTGGTGTGATGAATGACAGGTAGTTCTAATTGTATAAAAATGTAAGCTAATGCAGATGTTTAGGAAAAATTATCCGGTAATGTTTGAATAGAATGTCAGTAGTATGCTATTTGACTCAGTTAGGTCAGTTAAATATTTAGATATAGTGTTGCAAAGTGATATGAAATGGAATGAGCATGTAAGTCTTGCAGTGGGGAAGATGAATGGTTGACTTCAGTTTATTGGCAGAGTTTTAGGAAAGTGTGGTGCACCTGTAAAGGAGACCACCTATAGAACAGTAGTGCAAACCATTCTTGAGTACTGCTCCAGTATTTGGGATCCCCACCAGGTTGGATCAAGGAAAGACATCAAAGTGATTCAGAGATAGGGTAATAGATTTTTTACTTTGCTCGTAGGTTTGAACAATATGCAAATATTATGGGTTGCTTTGGGAACGTAAGTGGGAAGCCCTGGAAGAAAGATAATGTCTTTTTGGAGGAACACTATCGAGAAAATTTAGAGAAGTGGGTCTTGTAGCTGACTGTAGAACTATCCTACTACCACTAACAGATATTATGGCTTGTAAGGACACATACTGACAGTTGTTATTCCTCGCACTATTTGTGAGGGGAGCAGGAAGGGAAATGACAAGTAGTGGTACAACGTTCTCTCTGCCACATACTGTAAAGTGGCTTGCAGATCATATATGTAGATGTAGATGTACATGTACATGTACATATAGGCTTTCAGTATATTGCAAGATTGTTTACTTAGCACTGGTTCTTAAAATTTTGTAAGCATATTTTCATGGACTAGTTCAAGGCTACCTGCAGGTGCTTACCAGCAGTGGCAAAATTTTATGAGTATGCTACAATGTTGTGGCTTATAGCCTTTTGACTTACAAGGATAGTAGTCGCAACTGAACTGAAAACATTAATTCTGTGTATGTAAATGGAAGTATTTTAATTTATTTAAATTTTATGACTGTGAATAATAAATAATTGTGAAAGAAAAAAATGTCATGTCAACAAGATACCATTTCTAACCCAAAACGAATAGAAAACAAAAATTTAAATACTCTGACATTTCAATACATAAGTACTACTAAATCATTTGAGAATGCCCTAGAAGGCTGAATGTAATTATGAAAAAATAAAATTAATGCAGCAAAAGTGGAAAATACCACATTCTTTTAATGATGAGCGCCGAAAATGCTTACAGAACACCATAAAGAACAGTGAATGGGTGCAATGTTGACATTTCTGGAGCCTACCACAAACATGGTGATTCAGTAGCGGATCGATTCATAACCGGTGATGAGACTAGGGTAAAACATGTCATTTGTGAGACAAAATTATGGTCCATGAAGGTCCCCCCCAAAATCAAGAAAATGTTTGCAAACCTTGTCAGCAAGGATGCTGATGACTACAGTGATTTGGGATAGGCAAGTTGTGCTTCTTATTGATTTTCTCGAATGTGGAGCAATCATAAATTCTACCCGGCACTGACAAACTTTGCACAGCCTTTTAAGAGCATGACAATGCTCAAACCACACTAAAGAACTCCTTAATTCATTCAAATGGAAAATGAAGAACTGGATTTCAACACTGCTCTTCGATGACGACACAAAACTCCTATAATTTTAAACATTATCTACAGTGAGCACATTAACATATGATAACTGGTTTTCCCTGTAGGTTCCCTTGCATCTCTGTGACTTTATGCTGCATACACAATGTATGCACAAACATGAAAGACTCTTATTCATACAGTATTTCACTACATTTTATTATTCATGTTGTAATTTAGTGCCTGATGATGAGAAGTATATTTAGTTCATATGGAAAATATCAAAAATTTACAGTACCTGCAAACAATAAGCATGTCAGAATTCAGTACTGCTAAAAATTGTTTGTTTTAAGATTAACATAGCTTGTTTGAATGCACTCATGCTTATCTTTGAAGCAAACAGTTAGTTTCCTGGAAAACATCGTATTTCAAACTATATTAGTATTCAAAAATTTTCTGTCCCTGAAAGACCCACTCTAAAAATGTAATTCTTTCCAAAATCCAGTCTTACCATTTGTAGCACTGATTGTTATGTTTCCAAAAATGTATATTGTCACATAATTAATAACCTGTTAGTATGGTAATTATTCAAATCAGAAAATTTCACTTTTTAAAAATTTATTATTTTGTTGTTGTTTTGTTAATATCTGAAATGTGATAGTCAGGTATTTCATCATTTTTGTAATTTTTGTGAAATAAGTACACACCACGTGCACGTATTGGTCTCACCGCAGACTTCTAGTACTCAGACACACACAACTGATTTCATTGAAGTGTACAGGCCTGAAGATGGCATTGACGCAACATCAGAACTAGTAGCCAAATAAATATAAAATCTTAAGTGCAGCTGGAGGAGTTTCATTTGTAATAAAAATAATACCAGCTGTGTCCCACCATAATCCAATCTAAATATGGATGTATGAAGAACATGTGTTTAGGTGTACTTTTGTGTATGAGCTGCCTAGAAGGAACTTTCTCATTTACTTTAAGATTTAACATGTAAGCCATTCAGTGCCACTGTGTAAGTGTTTTTTTTATGAAGACGAAGGCACGGTATTTCTTTCCTATAGTACTGTAGTTATGAATACCATTATTCTTGAATGCTAGTGGATTATTTACTACAAATTACATGAGATAAAATATGTAGTGTGTTGCTCCAATGAAAATTGTTACTCACTAAACTGTTGCCCACTACATGGTTGATCAAAGGCAGCACTATACTTTATTATTATTGCATACTTGTATCCAATGAAAATTTTCTTTCTTAAGTATGAGATAGCCCAGACCATATCTCCACTTGATATTAATGAATGAGTGTTGAAAAGTATCTCAGCTAACTGATTTATTGCTCTTCATGCTTTGCGATAACACAAAGGGAAAAGCTGGTGAACTGAGTTGTTTAGGAATATAAAATATGGATTTGCCCCTCGTCCCTCCCCATCTCAAAGGAAAATTGTGTAGCTGGGTTACCAATAATGTTAAAAAATCTGTATTGTAATATAAGAACATTTCTGTGAAGACTGAAATTAGGCAGTCAAGTGTAACAAGATGAACTTTTAGTATCTGTTTATATTTATTTAGTGTGTACTGTTCTGAATCATGAAGAAGCTGCTCAGTAGAACAACATTAATTGATAACCATGTGAATGCATGAACAGTGTGAAGTCAAAGATGTTGTAAATGTATGGACAGTGCCATGCTTGATAGGACAGACACTGGCGTAATGTTAAAAATCCCAGTGTCCCTCTTATCAGGTGTGGAACTGTTCTGTCCATCAACAGTGAAACATTTTGAAGAAAAATGGTAAAAAAATTATCTGGGAAAAATGTTATGTTAGCTGAGAATTCATCAAAAATGCAGATTTTTAGTAGAATATGAAACAACTTTGAGTGGTAAATTATATATGAATGATAGGTAAACTGAGGTACGGCCGGCAGCTAGACTGTGAGAATCTCACAGTCTGGCTGCCGATGGTACTTCAGTTTACCTGAGAGCCGACGGCCCACCGAACATTGGCTGGAGTGAGGAAGCACACTTCTGACATTTGAGCTAAGTACAGCTATTGACATGGTACACACATACTGTTTATTTTACATTTTATGCAAGTCTTTTGCCATTTTGAGCATTCGGTATTAATGTTGGACCATGCCTCTTTAGGCAGTTTGTAGTTTTAGTGTGTTCCAAAGAAGGCATGTTTATACGTGCCAAAAAGTAGGTCAACATCCAGTTTCTATTTGCAGTTGAGGCAGATTCTTTATATTCATTAAACTTATTTCTAGTGATTCCTGTGGCTCTAGAACTTATTCTCTCATCTCTCTCTCTGTTTCTTGCCACTGGCATCCATGTTTTATTTCTACTGGATGGAAGTAATATACTATATGGTACTTATCTAAGCATCTTTCATGTTAGCAGAATGTTGGTATTAAGCCCTCCAGAGAGCTCCCATCTCTTATTCTATGTCATTGTCCTTTTAATGCTATACAGCCAGCACAGTAGCCAGTCCATGTGGTGGGGTCATTATGCATCCCTATGGCTGAGTCCTCTGACAACACAGGGATCAGACTTCTGATACCTGAGTTGCTACCTCCCAGTGTACATTTATACAGTTTAATTTTTATTGTTATGACAGTTTCTATTTGATGAGAGTAATTTTGTCAGATGTTTTTCACTCATGGTGCGATTACATGTAATCCTATGTAATTTTTTTTCTGATGAAGACTGCCTTAGTGCTGTTGAAACCATGGCCAATTTGACAACAAGTTTATGCAAACAAGGTGTCTACACATATATTCTGTAATTATAGCTAGGACTGTTTACTTGTCATTCTGCAGTATCAGAAATGCTGGCAGTTGCTGCCATGCCATACAAACCCTGCTGTGGGTGCTTGACACCATCGGAGAGAGCCCCTAATGATAGTAGGTGGTGTCAGGATGAACACTTTGTGTATGAAATGTATTAACCTCCAAAAAACTGGATGTTCTACTACAGCCACTCTTAAGATGGGAATGGATCATTTAATACTGCTTTTTACAGACTGTCCCTTTCCCCCTCCCCATCATTTCCCTCGCTAACCCATGGGAGGAAGGATAGGCTTGCCAGAAACCCTTTCCCCACTACCTAGTCTGCACTGGGGTTGATGAGGACTCCTTTACCACCATGAAGCTGTTATTATTAACGAAAATTATCAAAGATGATTTTGGTTAAGTAGACTCCCTGAGTAAGATGCAGTTGAGTTTGTTGTTGATCAAAACTTCTTCTGTGACCCAGTCTGTGGCCCTTCATGCCAGTGACCATCTTGGCAACAACCCAGTCTCTGAATATGATTGAGGATATAATGTTTCATTGGGACCTCTTCCTTCAAACTGATGAGGAATTCTGGACCAGTGTGGAATGGTGGGGAAATCATTTTGTTTGGCATGTTCAGAAGGCCATAAGGACTGGCATTTGAGGAGGATACACTCCCAGAGAAGATCAATGTTAAAATTTATATGTATGATGTGAAGCTATATGTCCTGCCACCCCTGAGGTGTTTTGGTGTTTACATTTTGGGCACATGCCTTCCCACCTTATGCTGGACACTCTATGGGGTGATTGTAGATACCCACTCCATGAGCGGAACGCCTGTGTTCTGCTGCCCATGTGCATTACTTGTCCCTTAATCATTTAACCTACATGGAGGCTCATCAGAAGTATCATTGTCTCCACACTGTGTCAATGATATTTAAATTTGCCTTTGTTATGTGCCTTCCTCCTCCCCCCCTCCTCCATATCACGGTCATGCCCCCTCTCCTCCTGCCTTCCCCTGGAGCTCTACTGCAGCTGTCTCTTAAGATGGGAATGTATACTTTAATACTGCTTCTTACAGACTGTGCCTCCCCCCCCCCCTCCTTATCCCTTTCCCTGGCTAACCCATGGAAGGAAGGACGGGCTTCCTGGAAACCCTTTCCCTGTTATCTGGTCTGCACTGGGGTTGATGAGGACTCCTTTACCACCATGAAGCAGTTATTATTCATCAAAATGATCAAAGATGATTTTGGTTATGTAGGCTCCCTGAGTAAGATGCAGTTGAGTTTTTTGTCAATCAAAACTTCTTCTGCAACCCAGTCTGCGACCATCTTGGCAACAACTCAGTCTTTGAATATGATTCAGGATATAATATTTCATTGGGACCTCTTCCTTCAAACTGATGAGGAATTCTGGACCAGTCTGGAACGGTTGGGCAGTCATTTTCTTTGGCATGTTCAGAAGGCCATAAGGACTAGCATTTGAGGTGGGTACACTCCCAGAGAAGATCAATGTTAAGGTTTATCTGTATAATGTGAAGCTATATGTGCTGTCACCCCTGAGGTGTTTTAGTGTTTACATTTTGGGCACATGCCTTCCCACTTTATAGTGGACACTCTATGGGGTGATTGTGGATACCCACTCCATGAGTGGAACACCAGTGTTCTGCTGCCCATGTGCATTACTTGTCCCTCAATCATTTAACCTACACAGAGGCTCATCAGAAGTATGATTGTCTCCACACTGTGTGAATGATACTTAAATTTGCCTCTGTTATGTGCTTTCCTCTTTCCCCTCCTGCTTTCTACAGAAATCTAATTTTACTGATGCTCAGTCACTGACCCTTTTTGGATTTCGTTTTTTATGTCAAAGTCAGATCAGCCCTATGAGGGCTTCTGGTGGTGTTTGCACATTGCTCCATATGGATGTTGTTAGTACAAAGGAACCACATTGGAAATGGTTGCTGTCTGAGTCCAACTGGACTCCATAGTCATGATTTTGAATACCTGTCTCACTCCTGAGAGGTCACCTACACCCACTGCCCTTACTGTCCTCCATCAGCAGCTTCCCTCTCCCTTCCTCCTCCTCCTTGGGGATTTTAGAACCCATCACCTCTTAATGGGCAGTGCTTTTTCATCCAGTAGGGGTCTCTGCATAGATCAGTTTCTTGCAAGTTGCAGCCTGTGCCTTCTTTTTGATGGTTTCCCTACCAATTTTAGAGCTGCTTATGCCACTCTTTTTGCTGTTGATCTTTTGCACAATTGTACTTTATTTCTGACTTCATTATCTGTAACTGTGGCCACTTTCTGTTGATACTCTCATTCCCTTCCCACCTCTCAAAGGCCAGGTTATGTGCTTGTCTTGCCTTCACTGTGATTGGCCTCCATACACCTCCCAGGCTGTGTCTACCCTCTATTTGTCATGATGCATCAATGAAGTCAACCTCAACATGTCTGATACAGTTACTCATGTCACCGCCATTGCTTTCCCCAACTCTATGGGTCCATTTCACAGCCAGCCACCCCCTTTATGGAGCACAGCCACTGTGAAGCCTAGCAATGCCTTAAGCCATACCTGCCTTCCACCAATGTTACTGTCTATGATCATTGTGCTGACAAAGTCCATTACTTAATAAAATAGAGGAAGCTGGATTGTTGGGAATGCTTTGTCTCCTCCCTAAGTACTTATGTCCCTTTGGCATCAGTGTTGGCTACACTATGCACCCTCTGATGTTGCTAATGGCTGTCGTCTATCCCTAGCCTTGCCCTCCCACGGGGTCTTTGTATGAATTTGTCAATTTTCATGGAACATATTGTGATACATTTTGTGATGGCTCTTAACCATGTGCCCTTCTCCTCCGGAAGCAGTGGGTTGAAGCTTACTATTTATGTTTTTGGGTGGAATCCTACAATGAACCTTTTACTGAGTAGGAACTTCCTATGGCCCTCTCCTCTTCCCATTATCCACCACACCCTGATAGTTACTGGGTAATCAGTCAGACCAACATCCCCAGCAAGTTATTTGAATGGATATTGGCTCACTGGCTCTGTTGGACCCTCGAATCTCAGGACCTCTTATCTTCTTCCCAGCGCAACTTTCAGGAGGGACAGTGTCTGACTGATCACCTGCTTCAGTTGAAAATGCAGTTTGGCAGGCATTTTCTCAATCCCCCATCTTGTCACAATTTTCTTTGCTCTTTGTATGGCTTAAGACATAGCTTGACACCATCAAATCTTACTTACACTCCATGAGTGGGGTCTTCAGGGCCCCTCCTGATTCTTTTTTGCTGGTTCCTGCTCCACTGTTTGAGTAGGTACAATTCTTAGCTCTCCATGGATTGAGGAGAATAATATTCCATAGGGTTCTATATTAAGTGTCCTTCTTTTCCTCGACACTGCTAATGGACTTGTGGCCTCCAGTAGCATATTAGTCACACCTTATGTCTATGTGGATGATTTATTTATCTGTCCTAGTTTCCATGTGGTGGCTTCTATGGAGTGACAGCTGCAAGATGATATCTGGAATGCTGCCACATGGACACTCTCTTATGGTTTTCAATTCTCTCCCCTTAAATCATGGGGTGTGCATTTCTGTCACCTTAGTATGGTCCAACCTGATCCAGAGTTATGCATCAACACCTAGTGCCTGACTGTGGTCTCCAGTTCCATTTTTTGTGTCTTCTTTTTGACAACAAGTTTACTTGGTTGCCCCCATTTCTGCCTTTGAAGACTGGCTGTTCCCTGACCCCACCACCTGGAGCGTGGATTACTCAACTCTTCTCTGCCTTTATTGGGCCTTATTTCTGTTCCATCTGGACTATGGTTGTCAAATTTATGGCTCAGCTGCCCCTTTGACACTGCTCCTTTTGGACCTGGATCACCACTGCAGTATCCATTTTTTGACCAATGTCATTCGTAACAGTCCTGTGGATAGTCTTCTGGTTGATGCTGGGATCACCTCTCCCATCCTCCCCTTTCTGTTCAGCAGTTGCATATCCTGATTTCCTATGCTATCTATATCTACTGTTTCCCTTCTCACCCCTTCTATTCTGTTCTTTTTGTGGCTCCATGATGTTGTCCACTCACTGCAGGCCTCTGGGTGGGTTACTAATTGGGCTTCACCTTGCTTCTCTTTTCTGCAGTTTCCATATTCTCTCTCTGTCCTGTTCCCCACATTGTCACGTGAACCTCCCCTTGCTTTCATGGAAGTTTTAGCTTCATATAGCTTTGTACATAAGTGGGGTTTAAATCCACTGATCACATGGAATATGCCTTCTTCTGTTGGCTCAGAACACCATCTCTTGCCTTCCTAGTGTGTGGGAGTTTACTGCAGTAATGAAGTGGCTAATTAAGTAACAGTTTTCAACTTAAGTATTAAATTTGCTGTATTAACTGCAATAATTGAATCTATATCACTACTTATTGCAAGTGCAAGGTTCGCCACTAAAAATATCACGAGAAAATAAAGATTTTCTTTTAAAAATCCATATTCTTTAATAAAGTCTCTTTCTTATGCCCAAGAAATTTGTGGTAATACTTGTATATCTGAAGCCAGGACTAGTTCTGTTTCTCATTTTTTTATAAATAATAGATTGTAATCCTGAATGAATCTGATGCCACTTTCTGACAGACCATCTACAACTGTCAGTTCAGTGAGTAGGTGTAGAATGTTGATGGAATATTCATTTTTAAACCTCTTTGAAGGATCTGTCTTAAGAAACTAGTCTCTCAAGCCAACTCTGATATAAAATAGGCTTGTTTTATTAGAAACAAACTAGATGATGCCATTACTGATGATTTCTGGTGCTTGAGCAATTCCTACTTGAACCCTTATCATTCTTTTAGCTGAAGGTTCTGCACCATCATCCAATTTATTGACTATTTTCATTTTTGATTCAAAAGACTAATTAAGATCAAAGAATGCAAAGGTTACAGATTCTGCAAATAGGTACCATACATGAATATTCAGCTTTTTAAAGCTTTGCAAGGCATGTTAGAATTGAGAACCTAATATTTAGAAAACTGTGAAACAAACAATGTTAAATTATACATAGTGCTTTGTCTGCAGAATGATCAATCAACTACAGTGATACATACACACTGAAAAGGAAAATATAAGTATCACAGACTGGATTCTCTTCTAGTGTTGATAATTCAGATTCATCACACAAGACAAATATTTCCCAGCAGTAAAAAACTTTCACTGCCATCCACCTGGCGTTATGGATAGCCCCTGGGAAGATACACCATTAGACGTTGTTTTGGCAAGAAAGGTCACAGCTAATTCTAAAATGTCCCTGTAATCTTCTCTAGGTTGCTATTCTCTCAAAGTGTATCAAACAAGCTCAAGTATTTGAGACACATTAACTCAAGCCAAGTGTTTGTTGACTTTTCCTTACTGTATTCCTCTTGTGAATTTATTAACACCAAGTCCATAACAAGCATTTTGAATTTTTCAAAAATAATTACATTAGGGTTGACTAAAAAGTAATGCCTGCACCTTCGTAACTCTTCAACAGTTGGCAGAATTGGTATGCGGCAGGTACTGGCTTGTTCTGTAGCCTCTTGTCTACAGCTCCAGTTGGCAGGAAGACTTAGAATTGAACGGTTGTGTTGTTACAGTGTGAAGTATGGAACCCTGTGGAGATGGTTCTTTTGGGCATGGTCAGCACTTGGATGGGTGACCATCCATGCTGCCATGTGCTGTTGCCATTTTTCGAGGAGCACTCAGCCTCATGATGCCAATTGAGGAGCTACTCGACCACATAGTAGCGGTTTTGGTCAAGAATACCATCGTAAGGAATGGGAGAACGGTGTGCTGACCCCACACCCCTCCTATCCGCACCCTCCACTGAAGATGACACGGCAGTCGGATGGTTCCGGTATTTCACTCGTGGCCTGAAGACGGAGTGGAGACAGTTGGTCAATGCGATTGAATTCTTGACAGCAAAGGTGTCACCTCAAAGGATATTCATCAGAGAATGAAAGCAGTTCATGGTAATTGTGTTGAGTGAGTACTGTGCGTCGTTGGGCGAGTAAGTTTAAAGATGCTGAGGTGGGAACATCTGACCTGCATGGCAAACAAAGAGTTTGTTGTCCTGTGACAGCAACCACTGAGTTTCACAAGCAGATTGATTCAGGATCATCATTGTATTGCTCAGAGAAAAACTGCAAGCACGATCGACGGCGAACAAGGATCTGAAAGGAAAAGGGGAATGTTTTCCTGTAGCATGACAATGCCAAACCACACACTTCATGTGCCACCGCAGCAGAACTTCAGAAACTGAATCTCACCACTGTTCAGCATCCCCCATACAGTCCATATTTAGGACCATCTGACTTCCATCTGTTCCCAGTAATGAAAGATGATCTACAGGGACATCATTATGCTTTTACTGAAGACGTTGATAGACCTGTGAGACTGTGGTTGTGGAAATAGAGTGTCAACTTTTCCATGATGGGTTCAGAAAACTTGTTTATTGTTGGCAGGAATTTATCCGATTGACTGGTGATTATGTGGAAAAATGAATATTGGTTATTAAAGATCACATTCTAAGTATTATTTCTGCATTTGATTTATTAAAATATTCCCCTTCCAAACCCAATTAATGAAATTAATGAAGGTGAAGGCAATACTTTTCATTCAACCCTCATACGTAGACATGTGCTCATCACCAGCTTTGGGAATCATTTGATACATGTGATGTCTGTAAGGTCAATAAAATATTTTTTTTTTGTAAAGACTTCTGTCACAACATACACACGCCTCTAAAATGCTTTGTATTTGATGCTGTTCTGTCAACAACTCTGATTTGATGGTTCCAGTACAGCAATTTGGTTCAAGGATAAAGGATAAGAAATATCTGAATGATAGAAAGTTAAACAAAGAAATATGAGTAAAATTATTAACACTGAATGAGTATAGAAGTTTTCTTTAATTTATTTGTTACTTATGTAATAAATTCATAAATAAATGACTTATTGTCTATCATATTCACTTCAGTTATGTCTCCTCCTCTGTTTGTTGAGATGCTGCTCTCTTTTCCCCGAGTAGCTGAGGATCAATTCCATGCATGATTACTGGCATGATATGTAAAGCATTACCAAGAATTATATGAAAACTGTCAGCAAGCTCTTAAGCAAAATTTGTTTCTGTTCTCTTATAAACACCTGTTAATCCTTTACAACAATTTTGTAGTTGCCCCCATTGTTGATACAAAGCTTCTAATTTTGATATGCAGTTTCTCAGTTCTTGTGGCAGAAGTAGTGCCTTTTTTTGGGAAATGATTATGTCCCACAAAGCTAGAGTGGCACTTTTGGGTCATTTACATGCCTGCAAATTACAAAATGAAGTTCATGACATTTGTTACACATTTCAGTTTAATTCCAGTTATTTAAAGAGAGTAAAATCTCAGTAAATAAAATTTTCTTCCTTGAATGAACTGAAAATGAAGACATTGTACTTGCAAAGCATGTTACATTCCCAAAAAGGGTGGAAACTGCTTTGGTGGTCTGGGTTGGGATGGAAGAGGGGATGACTCAGCTCACTCTGTCCTCTCTCTACAAATCTTGGGGTCACGGAGCTTCACAACATACAACCTGTTAGTGTGTGACATGATAACATATTCAGTTAAGGAGATCTAGATAGACAAAGCTGCCTAGATTGGGTAATAAATGCTTTGTCATGCTGAAGCAATATTTTGTGAAGTTGATGATTTTGTTTGTATTGATTTTCTGGTTTTGAAAACCGATGTGCGTCCCGTCCCTTATCAGGTCAAATCTCACATAGCACATTTGTAAATGAAATTGACCCAAACTGGGTTGGGGGAATACTGTACCATGTTGAACATATACAAAGAAGTAAGGCAAGGGTGGTTACAAGTCTGTTCAAACCATGCAAAAACCCTAGACTGGCAGACATTTGTTGACAAATGTCATGAGAGTCTACTGACAAATCTTGAGAAAGAGAGGGTCTCTGCAAGTGTACTAAAGCCCCATTGTATCACTGCCTTAGAGATAACAAAGATAAGATTAGACTATTTACACTTGGCACAGAGCTGTATAAGCAATCATTATTCCAGTTTATATATGTTATTGAAATGTTAAGAACACCAGTAAGTGATACATTGGATAGTACTCTTTGCCATTAATTGCAAATTGGTTTGATGAGTATAGATGCAGGAATAACTGAAGAACTGTTGACGGGATTTGGCAATAACATAAAAAGAGTTGCAGTTTGCACTCATAATTTAAATACTAGATGCAAATCCTTATTTTCTGTCTAATATTCCAAACCAGTGAAGAGATGCACGAGATACTGCAAAACCAATAACATTAGTCTAGATGTCTGTAATAGCTCCAGAGTTTGCTGAGTGTCGATAAAGCATGCTGGCAAATCCAGAAAGTCCAGAAGCAATCTGACAGTTGAAGGCATAAAGTATGAGCTTAGGCTACAGCAGAAAGGATTAAGAAGTCAGATTGGTTCTTATTCCTAGGTAGAAGCCATCGATGTAGAATTTCAGGCCTGGTATTTCGTTTCCTTTTTTTTTTTTTTTTTTTTTTTTTCTTTCTTTTTTTTTTTGGAGGGGGGGGGGGATGATAATCAGGTAAATAGTATTGTTAATCAAAGATAAATAGTAATATTTAGTGTTACAAAAATGTCACATTTTGCAATATACTAGTTTGGTGTACCTTCAGTATTACATAAAACTATTAACCGATTAATCTTATTACAACTTACTTCAGTTGTCTAGGGGGCGCGAAGAAACCTTAACTTTGTTTTGTGCACTAAAAATTAGTGTTTGTTGTTAAATCATCACCTTGCAACACTTAAGATCAAATAAATTGCTGTTACAAATTTTGTGAACATGATCATTAATATATAATTTTAATTATTGTTGGTAATCAAATTATCTTTCAATTGATGATTTTCATATTCTTCTGTAAGTAACTTTCACTATGCAAAGCATTTAATCTTAAAAGATATGGTACATTTAAATTATGTAGTGCATTTATCACTAAATTATTCTTATTTTTAAACACATTTAACCATAAATTCAATTTTAGCAGTCTATTTTGAATAAAGCCTTTTGGTAAAATATCTTACTGTCACTATGAACAAGTGTGCAAACCACCACAGAATCATCAGAAATAGCATTCATTGTGAGGAATATCAATGTTATTTTCATACATGATGTTTTAATACAACTCCCATGAAGGATGATGCTAATCACTTTTGAAGATACAATGATAGTCATTACTGATACACAACAGTAAAAAAATATTTAATTTGCCCCATGATAGAAACTATTAGTTTCAAATGTACCACTAAGACAAGCTTGCTGCTATGTAAAATAGTTTTGTCTTATTCCATTTAGTTCCTGTCTTTGAATTTACTGAAATGTATTACAAACAGTAACTCAAAATATGCTACTGTGGGTTAACACTTTCTTCCACTGACCTCATCATTTGGCAATGGTACAAGAGGAGTAAGCACTTTTATATGCTACAGTCTGGAGTAGTAATGTTATGCCTGGAATAGAAGAATGGATTGCAGTGAAGCCTTCTGAATCAGTGGAAAGATCCAAGAGATAGTGTAAATCTGTTTGCTGCAACCTATCTTTCACCAACAGCTTCATTGCATTGGAGACTTAGGAAAATGTATTTAGTCAACCTAAGAAGTTCTGAAGCAGTCTGACAGTTTATGATATAAGGATCAAGCTAAGTGTAGGAAGAAAGTTTTAAGTTATTGCTGGGTAGCAGTCAGAGGAGTGAACGTCTGGAGCTGTACAGATCTCTCTGAGAAGCAGTTACTGGAGAGGTAGTACTTTTAAACCATGTACAGAGTTCAGTGATGTGACCTGTGATTTAAGGTAACAGATAACTGCCAGAAGCATCTTGTCTGACCATAGTAGTATCTGTCCTATCCCAGTGATTTTCAGTGTGTTTGCTAGGCCTTTTTTTTAAGTTAAATTCATCTGAAGTATAAAACTGTAGAATAAATATAATCCAACTGGTACAGGGATTGGTGCAACAAAATACTGCAGCTTGAACAAAACCAAGGACATTAAATAAAATATATTTATTGTCTGGCATCAAAACATTAGCAGCCTCAAAAATTCACAAATATTTTCGTGTATCTTTTCAAAAAGTGAACAGCAGTACATTACATGATAATCACTGAAAATGAGCAGATTCATGTTGATGCATACAAGCTAATATAATACTACTGTAGTACCAATAAGAAGAAAGAAGGATGGCTATATATGCAGTATATGGAGTTAAGTCTCAGGCCATAAGGCTGGTTGAATGTTGTCTTGAATAGCTTTTTGAATGGTATACCAAAATAGTCAATCAAAAACACACAGGCTCATAGTATTGACAATGTACAGGCCATCAGCAAGAAGTGTCTTGGCCTTCATAAAGCAGTTAGAAACAGTTTCAATAAGGTTATCTGGCTTAACTGGAGGATCATTGTTGGTGCAGATTGAAATGTTGATTTATTGTCAGTTAGTACTCACTGAAGACACTTGAAGTTTTTGATGTCCCACTTTGAATTACTTTGCACCTTAAAATTCCCAAAGATGTCTGAAGGACATAGTGTAACAGCTAATGACAATTTGGTTTTAGACACATCACCTTGTGGTAATGTAGCAGTAAAACCAGTAGTCAATTGTTTACCTGAGCATGCTGGTTGAATATTAACAATAAAATGTAGTGAGCAGTTAGGTACAGGTCATATTATTGTGTCACAGAACTGCAGATGACATTAAGAGAGGAAGTACAGAAAGAATGCTAGGGAAAAATGCATAAAGTTGACAGTATTTGTGGAAAACTTAACTGTTTCAGAGAGGAAGACCTACAACATTTTGATTATTGATTTTTCCTAAAAATAATTAAAAGTAAAACTGAACAGAAGCAAGGATAAGGAGTGGACAGTATCTTGTGCTATGAAAAAAAGAGTTCTAGTTAATTCTGAGAATAAGTGATAGTGAAGATTTGAAACTCCATTATCACCAGTACTGTAATACACTCCTGGAAATGGAAAAAAGAACACATTGACACCGGTGTGTCAGACCCACCATACTTGCTCCGGACACTGCGAGAGGGCTGTACAAGCAATGATCACACACACGGCACAGCGGACACACCAGGAACCGCGGTGTTGACCGTCGAACGGCGCTAGCTGCACAGCATTTGTGCACCGCCGCCATCAGTGTCAGCCAGTTTGCTGTGACATACAGAGCTCCATCGCAGTCTTTAACACTGGTAGCATGCCGCGACAGCGTGGACGTGAACCGTATGTGCAGTTGACAGACTTTGAGCGAGGGCATATATTGGGCATGCGGGAGGCCGGGTGGATGTACCGACGAATTGCTCAACACCTGGGGCGTGAGGTCTCCACAGTACATCGATGTTGTCGCCAGTGGTCGGCGGAAGGTGCACGTGCCCGTCGACCTGGGACCGGATCGCAGCGATGCACGGATGCACGCCAAGACTGTAGGCTCCTACGCAGTGCCGTAGGGGACCGCACCGCCACTTCCCAGCAGATTAGGGACACTGTTGCTCCTGGGGTATCGGCGAGGACCATTCGCAACCGTCTCCATGAAGCTGGGCTACGGTCCCGCACACCGTTAGGCCGTCTTCCGCTCACGTCCCAACATCATGCAGCCCGCCTCCAGTGGTGTCACGACAGGCGTGAATGGAGGGACGAATGGAGACGTGTTGTCTTCAACGATGAGAGTCGCTTCTGCCTTGGTGCCAATGATGGTCGTATGCGTGTTTGGCGCCGTGCAGGTGAGCGCCACAATCAGGACTGCATACGACCGAGGCACACAGGGCCAACACCCGGCATCATGGTGTGGGGAGCGATCTCCTACACTGGCCGTACACCTCTGGTGATCATCGAGGGGACACTGAATAGTGCACGGTACATCCAAACCGTCATCGAACCCATCGTTCTACCATTCCTAGACCGGCAAGGGAACTTGCTGTTCCAACAGGACAATGCACGTCCGCATGTATCCCGTGCCACCCAACGTGCTCTAGAAGGTGTAAGTCAACTACCCTGGCCAGCAAGATCTCCGGATCTGTCCCCCATTGAGCATGTTTGGGACTGGATGAAGCGTCGTCTCACGCGGTCTGCACGTCCAGCACGAACGCTGGTCCAACTGAGGCACCAGGTGGAAATGGCATGGCAAGCCATTCCACAGGACTACATCCAGCATCTCTACGATCGTCTCCATGGGAGAATAGCAGCCTGCATTGCTGCAAAAGGTGGATATACACTGTACTAGTGCCGCCATTGTGCATGCTCTGTTGCCTGTGTCTATGTGCCTGTGGTTCTGTCAGTGTGATCATGTGATGTATCTGACCCCAGGAATGTGTCAATAAAGTTTCCCCTTCCTGGGACAATGAATTCACGGTGTTCTTATTTCAATTTCCAGGACTGTATTCTAATGTCTGTCATCTGAAAAATAAAACCTAATACACTGTTCTCAAATAATAAAACATCCAAGAAGAAAGCAAAAATTATTTGGTGCATTATTAAACAAGAAATAAACAAAAATACTGATCAAATTGAAATAGAGCCTCAAGAAAATAGTTCTAGCACAAACTGTGACGTTCACAAATGATTGGATAATGAATTCAGTGATTACTTCCATACAGTGGAAGCAAAAACTAGACACAATAATAAACAAACTTGCATTAGATATACTTTTGCAGACATTGCATGCATCACAAATAGACATTAATTTAACAAAAAAACAATACAACTGCTAATGAAATTACAGAATTAGTAATGATGGTGGCTATAATAGTGCTTCTAGCAGAATATTAAAATCTTGTGCTGACTTGATATGATGGTCCATAAGTTTTTCTTCTAATCAGGCCACATTTCCTAACAGACTTAAATATGCCTTAGTAACTTTCATCTACAAAATTGGGGATAAGAAACCACCTCTAATTTAAGACCTGTATCACACCTTTCAATCTTTTCCAGAGAGTTTGAAAACGTGGTCTATAACAGAATTCTGGTTCATTTAACTGAAAATAGTGGGTAAACATGCCTATAGTGCCATAGAGGGCTGCCCTGCAGCACAAGGCAGTTGAAGGACTGAGAAAAGGCAATGAGTGTCAATGTGTGTGCTGTTACAGTGCACTGTGGTGGAGTTATTCATTTTGAAGTAGCCTGGGTTGATCACATGGGGAAATGTCATCAGAAAACTGGAAGGAGGACAAAGTGTGATGAATGTAGCCCAGGACTTTGGTATTACTCACAATCAGTGTGCGGTTTGTGCTTTTACCAGTGTGTGTGGGGGGGGGGATGTCTTAGGGGGTTAGTATAATTATTTATGTTACTAGTTTGGACCATGTTGTTACCCATGGTTAAACAGTTATTTATAAGTAGATGTTAATGCCGAAACTCACTATTCATGTGTGTGCACTATCAGAAAAGCGATCCCTTATTATATCTTTAAAAGTAAATTATAGGTAAAGATTATTTACAAAATCATCTACATACAAGTATATGAGGGGATTTAAAAAAAGTAAAGGCACATTTGCGAAAAGCTATCTTATTCTGATGATAGAAAAGTGAAACATGTGTTATTTTTCTACATAACCTCCCTGGACTTCAATGCACTTTTACAGAGGTTTTACAAGTTTTTCTTTTTATTTCATCAGAAAATATGTTTTCTGGTTGCATCTGTAACCAATTTTGCACCGCAGCAATGACGTCTTCATCACTTTCAAATCTTCTTCCCTGTAGTGCTTCTGTTAAGGGTCCAAATGTGTGAAAACTGCTTGGAGCCATGTCTGGACTGTATGGTGGATGGTCCAGCACCTTAAATCTCAACTCCTTTATTGTGTCGGCTGTCCGTTTGGCAGAATGTGGGCAAGCGTTATCTTGCTGCAGGATGAAACTTCTTCACAGTTTTCCATGACATTTGGATCTGATTGCAGGTTTTAGTTTTGTACGCAACACATCACATCCACCATACAATACAGACCTAGCCTCAAAGCCTTGTTTATGCTGGGGCGACGTCTTGTAACATTGTGGCATGCTACAGAAACGTGGCATGTGTCGTCTTGTAGCATGCTACAACAGGCAACATATTTGGCATATGTTGCATGCAGCGGGTTAATTTATACCAAAGCAACAGATTTGTGCCACATGTCTTTCAGTATAATGGATTATAAAGTGATCGCAGTGGCGGCTTACTTGGCTCTTGCACATGCAACTAACAATGGAAATGAAAACAAAAGGAAAAGAAAACGACGTTGGAAGAGAAGAGTATTTAAAAAAGGTCCATGAAACTAGGAACTACATCTACATCTCTACATCTACATCCATACTCTGCAAGCCACCTGACGGTGTGTGGCGGAGGGTACTCTGAGTACCTCTATCGGTTCTCCCTTCTATTCCAGTCTCGTATTGTTCATGGAAAGAAGGATTGTCGGTATGCTTCTGTGTGGGCTCTAATCTCTCTGATTTTATCCTCATGGTCTCTTCGCGAGATATACGTAGGAGGGAGCAATATACTGCTTGACTCTTTGGTGAAGGTATGTTCTCGAAACTTTAACAAAAGCCCGTACCGAGCTACTGAGCGTCTCTCCTGCAGAGTCTTCCACTGGAGTTTATCTATCATCTCCGTAATGCTTTCACAATTACTAAATGATCCTGTAATGAAGCACGCTGCTCTCCGTTGGATCTTCTCTATCTCTTCTATGAACCCTATCTGGTAAGGATCCCACACTGCTTAGCAGTATTCAAGCAGTGGGCGAACAAGCGTACTGTAGCCTACTTCCTTTGTTTTTGGATTGCATTTCCTTAGGATTCTTCCAATGAATCTCAGTCTGGCATCTGCTTTACCGACGATCAACTTTGTATGATCATTCCATGGTGTGTTATTTAGTAATTTGATCAGAATGTCGACTGAAGCTTTAGTTACTTACTGCAGTTAACTACACCTCTTATTGTAAAGAAAGATAACAACTGGCAAGACAGTATTTAACCAAGAATCTGATGGGCCATCACATTATGATTTTTAGCCACTGGTGATTCATACAAGTCACTGATGTACTTATTTAAAGTATCATATTCTGCTATTTCCCTCATACTGCCCGAAGTATGTGAAGCTTTTTCATTGGTGTTGAAGAATTATGTAATGGTAAGCATGCAATATTCAATACTGATTTCATTTAAGTAATGTTTTATTGGCATTTTTAAGCAAATTAAAATGGGCATTAAAGAACTGCTAAAAATACTTATTTCTAAAATCAAATTAATTCGAGCTCTTCTTTTTCTGTTTGAACAAATTTGTCACAATTATTATTGTCCACATATACAATTTCACAGCTAGGTTTTACAACCAATGTTTCAATGCTTGGAGTTTGCTGTTCATACTTCCCCAATGCCACTTTAAAAAGAACATTTGAAAATATGTGCTTGACATATGTGGGAGGTACATGTTCTTCAAGAGCTACATCACCATCATCTTTTGATACTGTGTCCTCTGTGTCATTGATCTGAAAAAATATGGAAAGTAATGAGTATGTTTTACTTTTCAGATTCCAAAGGATACTGAAGAATGGCAGAAGGTAGCAAGAAATTTTGAAGTGAAGTGGAATTTCCCTCACTGCATATGAGCCATATATGGCAAACATGTGCAAATTATGTGTCCTCTGAATACTGGAACTGAATAAATAAATAAAAAAAAAATCAGCATTGTCCTCATGGCAATTGTAGATGCAAATTACTGCTTTCAATATGTAAATGTTGGATGTTACAGGAACAGAAAGAGAGGGGAGAAGGAGATTGACTTAGAGTAGGAGAGAAATTGACCTTAGCTAAGGGGAGAGTGATGGAAGGGGTAGGAGGTGATAGAGGAGAAAAGCAGATGGACAGAGAGAAGGGCAGGAGAAGATGGGAAGTGGGAAAAGAAGGAACTGGACATAAGGGGAAGCTAGAGACATCCGGGGAATGCCGAGTTTATTTACCGGTACCTCATTTATAAAATTAATAAATCTTCATATGTTGTCAATTAAGGACTTTATAAATGATTCATGTAATATATGATACTCAAACTATACTAAAATATGAGATGAATAAAATGTAAAATTAATATTTTTGTGTTGTTTTTGGTTAATTTTAACAGTCTGAAATTATAAATGAATGTTAATTTGTTAAATCATCATATTATGACAAAGCCACAGCAAAGTGTGACCAGTTTAGCTAGTACTACAGTAAATAACTGTCATTTTAACTTACAGAGTTTAGTTGAAGAGATGAGATGAATGAGACTGCTCCGGAAGATTCGAGGGTTTGCCTGTTGGTTTGTCAAGGATGCTATGGTGCTGAGACTTGATCCACCTTGCTGCAAATTTTTCTGCATCCAAGCAATGCAGTGGACGTCCATTTATTGAAATGAAAAGTAGATTTGAAAGTGTCAGAATTTGTAAGTGATTTCTCTGATCAGTCAGTGTTAAATTCATGGCACTAAATCTGCGTTCACATTCAGCCATAGATATAACTTCAACTGCTTTCACAAGTTCCTCCACAGAATTGGGCATGTGTTGAGGATTTTCTTTGTAGATTCAAAAATCTTTAACTAGCTATGCACATGTGCTTTCATGTAATTTAAAATCCACCTTATTACACAAGCGAGAAATTGACATGTCACCATAATACACACGTTCATAATCATCTGAAGGCCATGTATTTGAATTTAATACAGCTACACCTGAAAAGAAATCTAAGTCTTTAATGCGGTTTTTTATATTGTCTTCCAAAGACTGAAAAAATTTCTTCTGAAATGTCTGAAATCTGTTATATTCATCACAAGATGGTTCTTTGATTAATACCCCTTTGAATGTGCGCTTTTCCTCCAACTCTTGTACTATCATCCTAATTCATGGCGAGTCATGTGTTTTCAGTGTTTCAAGGGTTCTTATAGCCATGTCAATTTCCTGTTGTGCTTTAAGGACTGAAGAATTTCTGTTCTGCATAAAGAACGATAATACTTGCAGAACTTCTAGGGCCTCATAATGCATAACTAATTCCATTACAAGCAAACACTTCATGAGATGTTTTAGTAAACCTTAAATTTTAGATCTCTCCTGAGTTGATCAGGAACCATCATTCTTAGTTTCTTTTTTTTTTTTTTTAAAAAAAAGGGACAAGAGAACTGTGATTTTCAAGAAGAGCATTAAATGAGGAAGCAACCCAACGTACGTGAAAAATATGGCCTAGTTTTAATAGCTGCGAGGATAATTCTTGTGAAACACTTTGTAGTAGTCTCTGATTTTTGGGACATTGAGAAAACACAGAATATAAGGAATTAAAAAAAAAACTGTATGTGTTATACATCTGCTACATCATTCATAACATCGTGGACAGCTAATTCCATTTGAACAACAGTTAAATCTTTATGTAAATGACTACGCAGCAGTGCGGCTATGCCTTTGTAAGGTGCAAGCATTCTTGAGGCACTATCTGTTGCACTGCCTAAGAGGTGGTTATTTAGTACATCATTTGTAATGCCATACTTTTCAAGAGCTCCTAACAGTGTGCTGAAAATGCATTCTCCTGTCCCACTTTCTAATTCAACAATGTCAACAAAAAAAAATTACAAGCAACTCTCTCAAAGGACAAATGAATATATATTATTAAACAAGTTTTATTGGAAACCGTTGTACTTTCGTCCATCATGATACTAAATTCTACAAGGAAGTGAGCAAGATTCTTTTTCATTTCTTCTCCTACAAACATAATGATATTTCGGATGCATGGTCAGAATGAAGCATATTACCGACTGATAAACAATTTTGCCTTTGTAGTTTGATTACTGCAGGATATGATTTGAATGATAATTTCTGTTTAGCTATTACATATGCAGATCTGAACAACAAAGCAGTTGCGATTAATTTTTCTTGATGCCGCTTTCCCCACAACTTTTCACTTTCACTCACTCATTTTTCTAAACTTATCTTTTATTTTATACTCATGATTTCTACGCACTTCATGTGTGATTTGCACTTTGCATGATCCCCGATTTTATCATTTAGTTTTTTGGTGTTATTAGCAGAAACACCAGCTAAAAACACATTATCGATACGCACATGTTCACTGCTTTCCACCTTAAGTTCACAAACTTGTGAACACACTGTGCATATTACTATGTTTTTGTCATTTACAGACAGCCATGGCTTAGTCTTTTGCGAGTTTTGAAAACGTGATATGGCAACACAATTTCCTACTATAATCTCAAGAGTACTGTTACTCCCATTCCTACCTTGAGACGAGTCACAGTCACCGGAGATTCAGTCTCTTCCCCTGTATTAGCACCATCATTACCGTTTTCTTTTTTACATTCGCTGTCTATTTTAACTCTTTTAGCACCACTGTTAGTATCCTGACTGCCAGAGTTTGTACATGTATCAGGTAATGCACTGCTCTTAAGCAAATCAGAGATTTTGCTTTGTTTAAATGATATCCTGAAATTCCGTAGTTCTTACTGGCTCGGATGCACTCAACTCACTAATGAAGCTACTGAAGTGGGAATATGTGAAGATCACCATGTGTTTGGTGGACACGAGGCAACGAATGAATGGCATCAATTAATTTGGATAATGCAATGCTGGGGAGCCTGTGTTAAGCTCCACCCACGTGGTTTGTGGCTAGCGAAGTCAGAGTGTCCGATCCTGTCTGGTAGGTAACGTTGCTCACTTTGCACTACTTTGTGCTTTCGTCCCAGGCCTGTTAGTCCACACCATACCATTGCCAAAAGGTGGCCTAACGGTAAATATTCGCACAGGTACCGGGCCGGTCACCACCCTGTGTCTGGGCCCGGGGTGGGAATTTCAGCCCCTAGCTCACCCAACTCTGCGGTGCAACTGCTGTGGAATGGCTGCCTCACAACTTCCCTCACAACCTTGCAAGTAAACAGATGATGCACCTTAGACGAAAGCAACAATGACAACATGATAATGATGATTTAGTTCTAAATGTTTTGAAATGCTTAACTACTACATAACACTCTTTCAAAATAAGCAAACATATTAATAGTAACTCTGTATTTAAAAATTTCAGTGTTTGGCGCCACAAATTTAAATTATGTGTAAAGTTTTACTCCACTGCATGGGAAATAAACATCCCAGGTTGGGATGCATAAACTAAAACCAGAGGATGGGATGGTCTGATGCAGAGGGGGGGAAATCCCCCCCTCCCCGTCCCTCCCTCCAAATTGCACACTGCTCACAATATCATTTCACATGTGTGTGGAGTTGTTCCAAAGCAAAGGGAGTGCTGCCCTAAGGAGAGAAGGCAGTTGATCGCAGTCAACTATAGAAACAGATAACTGCTACAATGTGCAGCAGGAAAGAAGAGACCCCCATCAAACACCAGGTACAACAGCAACCACATTTAATAGGACTGCAAGGCACATAGTGTCATACCCCACAGTGGTAGGGCAACTGCATAAATGTGATTTATCTGTCTTTTTTTCTTTCTTTTTTTCCTTTTTAGCACAAACACCAGTATGTAGTGTTCTGTTGACTCCCATACATTGGTGGCATTGTTTGTAAAGGTGCGAAGACCACACAGAGTGGGGTCATGTGCTCTTCTCTGGTGAGACCAGATTCAACATCACTAGTGATTCTGGGAATACATTCATAAGGTAAGAGTTGTGAATGCAAAATGCAATAATGCAACCAAGAAGACTGTTGAACATGATTGTTTTTGTGGTCCTTGTGCTATGGTTTGGGAAGGCACAGTACTGCATAGGCATAGGGGCTCCAAATCTTTAAACGCAGCACACTCAATTGTCAACATTATTGTGTCTCTATGTGAATCATTTCAGGGATGCATTCAGCATCTGAATTCATTTTTATGCATGACAATGCACAACCGCACCAACAGTGCATGTGTGCGAGTAAATGTGGCAAACAGATTGGCCTGCCAGTTCCCAAGATTTAAGTCCCATTGAGCATGTATGGGACATGTTGGAGAAACATAATGCAGCATGTTAACTTGTAGCAATGACCATTAGCAGTTGTCAACTGTGCTGGTGGAGGAATGGAACACCTTTCACAAGAACTCTTTACCAACATTACGGACTGCAAGCAAACTGCCATCTGTTGTTATCACACACACTGTTAAGTACAATATCTCTCCTTTTGTAATGTTGAAGGGATGATCATAAAATGAAGTGTGTAATTATTGTCTGTGAATAAAAGTGTCATTTTTGTTCACCTCATTGTGTATTTCTTTCGTTTATCTTCTGCACTTTACTGCAGCAGTTCTTTCTATGTGTGATACAAGTTTCATCAAGCTATATTAATTGGTAGTGACCCATAATGCAAAAATCACCTTTATCCTTAAGTTTTGCACTTCAGTGTATTATGTTATATCAAACCAGCACTATAGTTCTGTTATCCCCAGCAGTAGATGTTAAAAGTGTGATGACTTCTTCTTAAAAAATGATTTGAAGATTGGATTTATTTTAAAAAAATAATCAATGTGTTCAGATCTCAAATGCTAAAATTCAGTAATAATTTTTCCTTACAGTTTATCTCATGTGAGCTACCTCTTTACGGGGCCTAACCTAAAAATGTGCTGAAAAATTTATGTTACCGGTATGAGATTCACTATTTTGGTCCTGAAATTCACATCTGACTGGCTTCAACCCTAAGTTTCCAATACTAGTCATGCCGCTAACAACTTAAAATACTAAATGAAAAGTCAAATAGTAAATATCGGTCTCAGAATCATACAGTAATTGAATAATTGCACACAGCACTAAACTGAATGCAAAATGAGGATATTTTCATTTAGTATTCACTTAATTGAAATATCGATTAATCCTTCAAATAAAATTACAGGCCATGTACCTAGTGGTAATAGTCTGTAAGAAAAATGTTAATAGTAATTACAGGAGTCCTAGCCATTCACAGTTATAAAGACATCAGTCTGGCATGAATACCATGCAAAAGCTGATTATATAATTTCATTGTTTTCTTGTTGCTGTGATACTATGGTGGGTTCTGGATTCTATGCCACCGAGACAATTGTTCTTTGAGTACACTGCAGTTTCTTAGCCACTACAACCCACAAACATGAAACTGGGGTGTGGCTTGAACATTCTTAACTCTGATCATGAAACTTTTTTTTCCCAAAGTCATTAATAAAAGGATTTTTCCCCACCAGTTGCCCTTCTTCTGCCCCTCAGCAACAATATGAAATTAATATTTTCTTCTCTTTATATCTGAAATTATTATTTTAATGGGGAATATGAAAATGCAAGAAACTGAACTGTTACAATGGTCATATATTAAATCCCTAACACAGTATACATTTGATGGTGTCATTGGAAGAATGTGCTAACTCTCAACTTAATGAGCATTGACCTAATTATGCTGTCTGTTGTGGTTTAACATTTTTATTCACCTTTCACTCCTTGGGATCCAGCCAAATATGTTAATGAGTAAATTAATAACAAAAGTTAGGTCAGTGAGTTATTTCATGGAACACATCTGCCATTATGTTGACTTAAAGACAAAAATGTTGGCTACTTTTCTGTATTTTTGCAGCCAGTTGGCTTAGGGAATTACTCTCTGGGTAGTGCACTAAAGAAAATAAACTACAATTCTAAAAAGGGAGCAGTGGGAATATTTTGCAAAGCAGATAATTGTACACCTTGAAGAAGTCGTTTTAGTCATCTTGGAATTCCTACCCTTACATCCCAATACATTTACAACTCAATTTTGTTTTTCTGGTAATAAAAATCAGTTTCAATTCATAAAATTTTGGGCATGTGGCCCCCAATCCTCACACTTATCCATATTGTGTTGGATTGCCTTCACCTTTTGGACCTTTTTCACTAATTACACCCTTCCACTCACCTTGGCATGGGTGTTAGAGGGAAACCCTTGTTTGATTATGTCCATCATCAGTTTTACTTGTAAAAACAGTTTGTCCTTCCAGAGAAAGTACCAGAATTTCCTTCCAGCATTGGAGTCCCTCAGTCAACATTGGCAGTGGGTTGGGAGGCCTTCAGTCTTGCCTCCACACTGAACAAGTCCCACTCCCCCGTCCATTTCCCCCTGTTTTGTATGGTCTTTTGTGTCATCTTGTTCCCCCTCTTTTCTTGTGTCTTCTTCCCTCTCCCTGTTGTGTCGCAGTTATAGTATGGCATGGGGACTGGGATGGGTCAATGGCAGTGGCAGTGCCCTGTTGGATGTAAAGTCTCTGGGGTGCACCCTTCTCTCGTCCCTCCCTGCCTCCATCCTCCCCCCCTCCATACCGCCCCACCCCTTCGGTTGTTTTTACCCTTCCTGTTGCAGCAATGTTCCTTCTATTCCCACTGACTGTTGATGTTGTTCTTCCCTTAGTTTTTGCCACCTTGGACCATGGGACAGATGACCTCGCTGTTTGGTCCCTCCTCCAATCAACTAACCAACCAGCCAATACTGCTACTATGCTACCCAGCTTCATCCGTATTTGTTTTAAGACT
The DNA here is from genome assembly GCF_023897955.1 of Schistocerca gregaria. Lineage (NCBI taxonomy): Eukaryota > Metazoa > Arthropoda > Insecta > Orthoptera > Acrididae > Schistocerca > Schistocerca gregaria. Next base: position 251,651,315 of record NC_064923.1, on the reverse strand, counting down.
GACATTTCCTTAACAACAAGTTGGACTGAATCTAAAAATACAAAAGCTATCACCAAATACCATTCTATTATAGTGGAACTCAATCCTTTGATAGTGAAAAGGTGCTATATCATTGCACAAAACATAGTTTTTCTTTGAACTTAGATTTAAATTCTGACGCAGCATACTACGCCATGCTATAACACTGTAAATTATATCAGTAAATACTTCCAGTTTTCTCTACATCTTAGTTTCCTGTTTGAGCTGATGGAATGGGATCCATTGGTAGAAAGCATTTCTTATGTACATTTGAACTGTGGTTCTTAATAACGAGAGAATGCTGTTAATATTTGTTGTCTGTTTTCATTATTGAAAGGTTTTGAGAGTTGTGTAGTTCCTATCCTCTTTTTTAACTAATACATCTTTGTATTGATTTGATGCTGTCTTCCTCTCTATTGTATTGCAGTCTCTCTATAAATGTCTTCCTTGAATGTCTGTTTTACATGTTCTAATCTCCATCTACTACTATGGTTTTTCCCTTGCAGGGATCTAAAACTGGGAAAGTACATTTGGAGCTTCATAGGAATTTCAGTTTAAACTGAAAACACATTTATGGCTTGATATTAATTCAACTGATTAAGGGAACCTATTTAATTCAAATAATATTTCAGAAATTCTTGTTCCTCACTTGTTAAAACATAAATGATTTTGTGATCAAGCTGATTGTTCTTATATGTAACACAGTGTTAAATTCTTAATGCAGGATAGATTAGATCTTGAATCAGAGTACAAATCTCATTTTCTTCATTACTGTAGATAAGTGGCATTTCATCTTAATGTTCCAAACATTTGCCTGGTCTTTCTCTCCTGGCCAGCTATCATCTGAGCATGTCATTGTTGAACTGAGATACTCCCACACTACCTTCAACATTATGCTACTCCACTCTTTTAGGCTCCTGATATGTGAACAGATTTAACTTTACTTTCTCATTGTTCTGGTCTTTTCAGTATGCTCCTAGTTATTTCATTGTGGTAACATAAGATTTGTAAGACTTACACTCACATAATGAAACTTAAACCAAGAATTACAAAAAATGCGTTAAATTGCTTTTTGTAACTCTTGCACCATGTATTAACTATTTGTATTCCTGTACAAATGCCCTTTCTTGAATAAGGCTTTTCAATAGTACTCTCTCTTCATGTATTATTTCTAGTTACCCGTCTGACCAATTTGTTTTCAACATTCTTCCATTTTAACCACTTTCAGATACTTTCCATTTATTCTAGTCAAGAATTTTTCTCAGTGTAACTTTCTGCTCCCAGATCAAAATTTCTTTCTCTTTTGATCCATAATATGTTACTACAAGTGGTATTTAGTTAGTGAATACATTTTATGGCTGCACCTATACACTTGTGGCATATTTGTTTAATTGCTGAAAGTAGATAATACAAAATAATGGAGTCAGAAGAAAATACAACCACCTAAAAATAAGGTTGACAGGAAGTGACAAAGCAAGAATGGCTAGAGGAAAAATGCAAAGCATTAGAAGCATGCATAACTACAGAAAATATAGGTGCCACTTGTACCAAAATGGAAGTAATCTTTAGAGAAAAGAGAAGCAGCTATATCTGTACCTATATTCTGCAAAATATGAGAAACATTCAGAAAATAGGTGTACTAGATTTTTAAATTTTTCAGGAAAAGTATATTTAGAATTTTGCACACAGCATAATTTAATCATAGCTAACACTTGGTTCAAGAATCATGAAAGAAGGTTGTATACATGGAAGAACCCTGGAGATACTAAAAGGTTTCAGATAGATTATATAATGGTAAGACAGAGATTTAGGAACCAGGTTTTAAATTGTAAGACATTTCCAGGTGCAGATGTGGACTCTGACCACAATCTATTGGTTATGAACTGTAGATTAAAACTGAAGAAACTGCAAAAAGGTGAGAATGTAAGGAGATGGTACCTGGATAAACTGATTAAACCAGAGGTTGTACAGAGTTTCCGGGAGAGTATAAGGAAACAATTGACAAGAATGGGGGAAAGAATTACAGTAGAAGAAGAATGGGTAGCTTTGAGGGATGAAGTAGTGAAGGCAGCAGAGGATCAAGTAGGTAAAAAGACGAGGGCTAGTAGAAATCCTTGGGTAACAGAAGAGATACTGAATTTAATTGATGAAAGGAGAAAATACAAAAATGCAGTAAGTGAAGCAGGCAGAAAGGAATACAAATGTTTCAAAAATGAGATTTACAGGAAGTGCAAAATGGCTAAGCAGGCATGACTAGAGGACAAGTGTAAGGATGTAGGGGCTTATCTCACGAGGGGTAAGATAGATACTGCCTACAGGAAAATTAGAGACCTTTGGAGAAAAGAGAGCCACTTGTATGAATATCAAGAGCTCAGATGGAGACCCAGTTCTACGCAATGAAGGGAAAGCAGAAAGGTGGAAGGAGTATGTAGAGGGTCTATACAGGAGCGATGTTCTTGAGGACAATATTATGGAAATAGAAGGGGAGGTAAATAAAGATGAAATGACATATATGATACTGCGTGAAGGGTTTGACAGAGCACTGAAAGACCTGAGTCGAAACAAGGCCCCTGGAGTCGACAACATTCCATTAGAACTACTGACAGCCTTGGGAGAGTCAGTCTTGACAAAACTATACCATCTGGTGAGCAAGATGTATGAGACAGGCGAAATTCCCTCAGACTTCAAGAAGAATATAATAATTCCAATCCCAAAGAAAGTAGGTGTTGACAGATGTGAAAATTACCGAACTGTCAGTTTAAGTCAAAGCTACAAAATATTAACATGAATTCCTTACAGATGAATGGAAAAACTGGTAGAAGCCAACCTTGGGGAAGATCTGTTTGGATTCCATAGAAATGTTGGAACACGTGAGGCAATACTGACCCTGCAACTTATCTTAGAAGAAAAATTAAGTGAAGGTAAATCTACATTTCTAGCATTTGTAGACTTAGAGAAAGCGTTTGACAATGTTGACTGGAATACTCTCTTTCAAATTCTGAAGGTGGCAGGGGTAAAATACAGGGAGCGAAAGGCTATTTACAATTTGTACTGAAAGCAGATGGCAGTTATAAGAGTCAAGGGACATGAAAGGGAATCAGTGGTTGGGAAGGGAGTGAGACAGGGTTGTAGCCTCTCCCCGATGCTATTCAATCTGTATATTGATCAAACAGTAAAGGAAATGAAAGAAAGTTCAGAGTAGGTATTAAAAACATGGAGAAGAAATAAAAACTTTGAGGTTTGCTGATGACATTGTAATTCTGTCAGAGACAGCAAAGGACTTGGAAGAGCAGTTGAACAGAATGGATAGGGTCTTGAAAGGAGGATATAAGATGAACATCAACAAAAGCAAAACGAGGATAATGGAATGTAGTCGAATTAAGTCAGGTGATGCTGAGGGAATTAGATTAGGAAATGAGACACTTAAAGTAGTAGATGAATTTTGCTATTTGGGGAGCAAAATAACTGATGATGGTCGAAGTAGAGAGGATGTAGACTGGCAATGGCAAGGAAAGCGTTTCTGAAGAAGAGAAATTTGTTAACATTGAGTATAGATTTATGTGTCAGGAAGTCATTTCTGGAAGTATTTGTATGGAGTGTGGCCATGTATGGAAGTGAAACATGGACGATAAATAGTTTAGACAGGAAGAGAATAGAAGCTTTCGAAATGTGGTGCTACAGAAGAATGCTGAAGATTATATGAGTATATCACATAACTAATGAGGAGGTATTGAATAGAATTGGGGGGAAGAGGAGTTTGTGGCACAACTTGACTAGAAGAAGGGATCGGTTGGTAGGACATGTTCTGAGGCATCAAGGGGTCACCAATTTAGTACTGGAGGGCAGCATGGAGGGTAAAAATCGTAGAGGGAAACCAAGAGATGAATGCACTAAGAAGATTCAGAAGGATGTAGGCTGCAGGAGGTACTGGGAGATGAAGATGCTTGCACAGGATAGAGTAGCATGGAGAGCTGCATCAAACCAGTCTCAGGACTGAAGACCACAACAACAACAACAACTATATTTGAAAAAAAGTTGCAGGATATTATTGATACACTTGCTGACTGTTTTTGCACATATCTCCATCTTGTTCAGTGCATGTTGTGACCCATGGCACAAACTTCTTTGTACTCTTCTTGAAGAACTCTCCTAGCTGGTCCTTCCCCTGCTTCAGAACATCTTTCTGCAAATGCTTGTCAGTTGAAAATACAATTCCACTCATGTGTGCCTGCAGGGATGTGAAAAGATGGTAACCGATAGGCCCAAAGTCAGGGGAATGCAGGGGTTGGTTCAGGACATGCCCACCAAATGTGAGCCTTAGAGCACCTTCATGGCTGAGGCTGTGTGAGGATGTGTGTTGTGTTGTAACAAGTGGACTTCTCTTTTCAGCATCCCCTCCTTCTGTTTTGAATGCTCATTTTGAGTTTCTTTAGGATCTCACAACATTGTAATGGTCTTCACCTGAGGCAGAAATTTGACCAAAGTGATGCTGTTTTGGACCCAAAACATGGAGGTCATGATTTTGTTGCCCTTAATTGCAGTTTTGAATTTTTTGCAGATGCGAAATAGATGTGTCACAACTGTAATGATGGCATTTTCGTCTCAGGTGTGCAGTGAGCCACCCAATTTTCATCTCCATTCACAATAGAGCTCAGAAAATCCTCACCTTCCAATTGAAGTCTCTCAAGAAACCCATGGGTGCTGTTGTCACAGTTTTTCTTTTGCTGTTTTATCAGCTGTTTTAGGATCCATCTTCTGCACAGTTTCTGGTATCCCAGTGTTTCTGTGAGCATTTCATATAAGAGTGTTATAGGGATTTCTGGAAACATCAAAGTACTATCATCCACTGTCAGTTGGCAGTCAAAATGGAAGATCTTCCACTCCTGCGTTTGTCATAAACATTTATTCTGCTTCCAATAAACTCCCCATACCATTTAAACACTTGTTCTGTTCATAACACCTTCACCGTAAACCATTCTGATCCATGAAAAAAATTCAATAAGTGTTATTCCTTCTGCAAGTAGGAAGCAGGTCACACCAAATGGCTCATATTAGGCAGGATTTCTTATCAACATCTTTCATGCAACTGGACCATTGAAATGTGTTTACATACTGCCACATTCCTGCAATGCTTTCTCTAGTCCGAGGATCCCCCTCTACCACTCAGTGTCTACAATATTTCCAACCCAGGACAAAAACTTCATATTGGTGCCCCCTCCCCCTCGAGTGTTTGAGACAGGATGTCAAAAACTGAAAAAAAAAAGAATGATTTTTCAAAAATATGTTCATTTTGTAGCACACATCTCTCTCAAGAAATTGATGATATGTTATTTGGCCTTAAGAGTGCCAGTGTCCAATGCCACACCTCTTCACACAGCATCCTTCTATTGCAGGTCACTGTAGTTCACTCTGGAATTCAAATGTGTACATTTTGTAATGGTAGCCATCAAGCCTATATTCAGGACAGAGGAGATTAAAATGTCCTGTGGTGTCTCTCATGTTCCCACTCAACAAATTTGACTTACTTCCCCCCTCCCCCTTAAAAAAAAAAATGTTGTGCTTTTGTTTCTGTGAATGACTCTATTACGTCAACAAAGTTCGTCAAAGGTTTTGTTGTATGACAAATCAAAATCTCTCTGTCTAATACTGAAAAAGTTTCTAACATGAATAGTACATCTACATCTACATTTATACTCTGCAAGCCACCCAATGGTGTGTGGTGGAGGGCACTTTATGTGCCACTGTCATTACCTCCCTGTCCTGTTCCAGTCGCGTATGGTTCGTGGGAAGAACGACTACCGGAAAGCCTCCGTGCGCGCTCGGAACTCTCTAATTTTACATTCGTGTTCTCTTCGGGAGGTATAAGTAGGCGGAAGCAATATATTCGATACCTCATCCAGAAATGCAGCCTCTTGAAACCTGGATAGCAAGCTGCAGAGCACCTCTCTTGCAGTATCTGCCACTTTAGTTTGCTAAACATGTCCGTAACGCTATCATGCTTACCAAATAACCCTGTGACGAAACGCGCTGCTCTCCTTTGGATCTTTTCTATCTCCTCCATCAACCCGATCTGGTATGGATCCCACACTAATGGGGAATACTCAAGTATAGGCTGAACAAGTGTTTTGTAAGCCACCTCCTTTGTTCATGGACTAGATTCTCTAAGGACTCTCACAATGAATCTCAACCTGGTACCCACCTTACCAACAATTAGTTTTATATAATCACTCCACTTCAAATTGTTCCACACGCATACTCCCAGATATTTTACAGAAGTAACTGCTACCAGTGTTTGTTCTGCTATCATATAATCATACAATAAAGGATCCTTCTTTCTATGTATTCACAATACATTACATTTGTCTATCTTAAGTGTCAGTTGCCACTCCCTGCACCAAGTGCCTATCTGCTGCGGATCTTCCTGCATTTTCTCTGTATACTACAGCATCATCCACGAACAGCCGCATGGAACTTCCGACACTATCTACTAGGTCATTTATATATATTGTGAAAAGCAATGGTCCCGTAACACTCCCCTGTGGCACACCAGAGGTTACTTTAACGTCTGTAGACGTCTCTCCATTGAGATCAACATGCTGTGTTCTGTTTGCTAAAAACTCTTCAATCCAGCCACACAGCTTGTCTGATATTCCGTAGGCTCTTACTTTGTTTATCAGGTGACAGTGCGGAACTGTATCGAATGCCTTCCAGAAGTCAAGGAAAATAGCATCTACCTGGGAGCCTGTATCTAATATTTTCTGGGTCTCATGAACAAATAAAGTGAGTTGGGTCTCACATGATTGCTGTGTCTGGAATCCATGTTGATTCCTACCGAGTAGATTCTGGGTTTCAAGAAACAAAAAACATGTTCTAAAATTCTGCAAAAGATCAACATCAGAGATATAGGTCTATAGTTTTGCACATCTGCTCAATGACCCTTCTTGAAGACTGGGACTACCTGTGCTCTTTTCCAATCATTTGGAACCTTCCATTCCTCTAGAGACTTGCGATACATGGCTATTAGAAGGGGTGCAAGTTCTTTTACGTACTCTGTGTAGAATCGAATTGGTATCCCATCAGGTCCAGTGGACTTTCCTCTGTTGAGTGATTCCACTTGCTTTTCTATTCCTTGGACACTTATTTCAATGTCAGCCATATTTTCGTTTGTGCGAGGATTTAGAGAAGGAACTGCAGTGTGGTCTGCCTCTGTGAAACAGCTTTGGAAAAAGGTGTTTAGTATTTCAGAATTACACGTGTCAACCTCTGTTTCAGTGCCCTCATCATCCCAGAGTGTCTGGATATGCTGTTTCAAGCCACTTACTGATTTAACGTAAGACCAAAACTTCCTAGGATTTTATGTCAAGTCGGTACATAGAATTTTACTTTTGAATTCACTGATTGCTGCATGCATAGCCCTCCTTACACTAACTTTGACATCGTTTAGCTTCTGTTTGTCTGAGAGGTTTTGGCTCCATTTAAACTTGCAGTGAAGCTCTGTTTGCTTTCGCAGTAATTTCCTAACTTTGTTGTTGAACCATGGTGGGTTTTTCCCGTTCCTCACAGTTTTACTTGCCACGTACCTGTCTAAAACGCATTTTACGATTGTCTTGAAATTTTTCCATAAACACTCAACATTGTCAGTGTCAGAACAGAAATTTTCATTTTGATCTGTTAGGTAGTCTGAAATCTGCCTTCTATTACTCTTGCTAAACAGATAAACCTTCCCCCCTTTTTTATATTCCTATTTACTTCCATATTCAGGGATGCTGCAATGGCCTTATGATCACTGATTCCCTGTTCTGCACTTACAGAGTCGAAAAGTTCGGGTCTGTTTGTTATCAGTAGGTCCAAGATATTATCTCCACAAGTCGGTTCTCTGTTTAATTGCACGAGGTAATTTTTGGATAGTGCACTCAGCATAATGTCACTCGATGCTCTGTCCCTACCACCCGTCCTAAACATCTGGGTGTCCCAGTCTATATCTGATAGATTGAAATCTCCACCTAAGACTATAACATGCTGAGAAAATTTATGTGAAATGTATTCCAGATTTTCTCTCAGTTGTTCTGCCACTAATGCTGCTGAGATGGGAGGTCGGTAAAAGGAGCCAATTATTAACCTAGCTCGGTTGTTGAGTGTAACCTCCACCCATAATATTTCACAGGAACTATCCACTTCTACTTCACTACAGGATAAACTACTACTAACAGCCACAAACACGGCACCACCGGTTGCATGCAATCTATCATTTCTAAACACCGTCTGTGCCTTTGTGAAAATTTCGGCAGAATTTATCTCTGGCTTCAGCCAGCTTTCTGTACCTATATTGATTTCAGCTTCGGTGCTTTCTATCAGTGCTTGAAGTTCTGGTATTTTACCAATGCAGCTTCGACAGTTAACAATTGCAATACTGATTGCTGCTTGGTTCCCGCATGTCCTGACTTTGCCCCGCACCCATTGAAGCTGCTGCCCCTTCTGTACTTGCCCGATGCCATCTAACCTAAAAAACCACCCAGTCCATGCCACACAACCCCTGCTACCCGTGTAGCCACCTGCTGTGTGTAGTGGACTCCTGACCTATCCAGCGGAACCCAATGGGTATGGTTTCTTGATTTGATTACATCTGTTCTGTCACTGTCTGCTAGATAAAGTGAAGTAGCTCTTTCTAATATTCAGGCAATTGTAATGCACAAAAAAAGAGAATGTTTTGGCACAAATGAACATTTCTTCTGTATCTCATTTACATAAATAACAGGACAGGGTGTAATTCACGAAATACCAATATCAAATGCCTGTCAGACCTACTACAAGGAAAAAGTTTTATGTTAGGAGATGGTTCGTACAATGCATTTTCTGCACTATTCCGAGAATAGAACTTAAGTGGCTGCTGACCAGGGACTGTGCAACTGGCCATTAGCAGTTTAGGATTCTGTCATAAATTTTATGCCAAAGTTCTTTTTTTTTTTTTTTGGTTACACTGACCAATTCTACAGTATATTTTTATTGCAAACATAATAAAGTCACTTGAGACAGAAAATCTTCTATCCACACATCAGTATGGTTTTAGAAAGCATCACTTGTGAGAAACTAAGTTTCTCCTTCTCACATGATATCCTGTGAACTATGACTGAAGGGCAACAGGCAGATTTCATATTCCTAGATTTCTGAAAAGCATTTGCTCCACGGCAGCCTGTTAACGAAGGTACAACCACACAGAGTAGGTTCCCAGATATGCCAGTGGCTCTAAGACTTCTTCAATCATTTGACCCAGTATGTTGTCCTCAACAGTAGGTGTTCATTAGAGACAAGAGTATAATCAGGAATGCCCCATAGAAGTGTGAAAGGACCACTATTATTCTATGTGTACATAAATGACCTGAGTGACATGGTGAGCAGAAATCTGCAATTTTTCCTAATGATTTTGTCATTTATGGGAAGGTGTTGTCATTTAATGACCACCTATAGAACAGTAGTGCAAACCATTCTTGAGTACTGCTCCAGTATTTGGGATACCCACCAGGTTGGATTAAGGAAAGACATCAAAGTGAATCAGAGGTAGATTATAGATTTTTTACTTTACTCGTAGGTTTGAACAACATGAAAATATTGTGGGTTGCTTTGGGAATATAAGTGGGAAGCCCTGGAAGGAAGATAATGTCTTTTTGGAGGAACACTATTGAGAAAATTTAGAGAAGTGGGTCTTGTAGTTGACTGCAGAACTATCCTACTACCACTAACATATGTTTCACCTAAGAAACAGATATTATGGCTTGTGATGAGGCATACTGACTGTTGTTATTCCTTTGTGAGGGGAACAGGAAGGGAAATGACAAGTAGTAGTACAACATTCTCTCTGCCACATACTGTAAGGTGGCTTGCAGATTATATATGTAGTAGTAGATGCAGATGTACATGAATGTGTAGGGTTTCAGTATATTGCAAGATTGCTCACTTAGCACTGGTTCTTAAAATTTTGTAAGCAGATTTTCATGGAATAGTTCAAGGCTACCTTCAGGTGCCTACCAGCAGTGGCGATCATGCAAAATTTTATCAGTGTGCTACAATGTCGTGGCTTGTAGCCTTTTGACTTACAACGATAGTAATCGCAACTGAACTGAAAACATTAATTGTGTGTATATAAATGGAAGCTTTTAACTTTATTTAAATTTTATAACTGATTATTTAATACTGTGAGTAATAAATAAAAGTGAAAGAAAAAAATGTCGTATCAACAAGATGGCATTTCTAACCCAAAACAAAGAGAAAACAAAAATTTAAATACTCTGACATTTCAATACATAAGTCCTAGTTTTTTACTGCAGTACCACTAAATCATTTGAGAATGCCCTAGTAGGCTGAAACATATTATGGAAAATAAAATTAATACAACAAAAGTGGAAAATACCACATTCTTTCAATGATGAGTGCCCAAAACGCTTACAGAGCTCCATAGAGAACAGTGAATGGGGGTAATGTTGACATTTCTTGGTGATTCAGTACTGGATCGATTCGAGCCCGGTGACAAGACTTGGGTAAAAATATGTCAATTTCAAGACAAAATTATAGTCCGTGGAGGTCCCCTCCCGAAAACCAAGAAAATGTTTGCAAACCTTGTCAAGGAAGCTGATAGTGACAGTGTTATGGGATAGGCAAGGTGTGCTTCTTGTTGATTTTCTCGAACATGGAGCAACCATTAATTCTGCCTGGCAGTGTCAAACTTTGCACAGCCTTTGAAGAGCAGTTCAAAACAAACACCGAGGAAAACTGACTTGCGAAATTTTGTTTTTGGTTGACAATGCTCAACCTCACATGGCAAACCACACTAAAGTACTCCTTAATTCATTCAAATGGGAAATTTTCCCTCATCCACCCTACAGCCTCAATCTTGCACCTGGTGATTTCCACTTCTTTCCCAAGATGAAGAACTGGCTTGCAATGCAGCACTTCGATGACGACGCGGAACTCTATGTGGGCATGACTCACTGGATGAAGTCTCAGGTGGCAGAATTTTATGATGAAGGTCTTTCAAAGCTTGTACACTGCTATGATAAGTGCCTCAGTATATTTAATGACTATGTGGAAAAGTAGTATGTCAGTCATTCTTTCAGATGTGTATATTAAAATGTATTTCTTGTGCTTGTTTTTTTTTTAATGCCCCAACATTCCCTACTTTCCGAATAGCCCTTGTATTTTAAAAGAAAATATGTTGGTAGCAAATGTAGGCCAACAAACTACTTGTCAGTGCAGCTAACCACAAGGCTACACAGCTATTACTGTAACCACTCCTCCAAAAACCCTTCATACACTTGCATGATACATCACAAGCAATTTCAAAGAAGATCATTGACTTGGTGCTATGAGCAATGAAACATTCATAGTGCCAGAAGGGTTGAAATCACATCACAACTTGCACACTTGAAAACAGACAGCTATGTTCCTCCTCTTAGTTGATATAATGTGGCTGACCATGATTTCAGCACTCATCACTGGTTTCTCTTTGTCGTGGGGAGAGTACTACAAAACATATTTTTGACTGTTTTATTTGCATATCAGTATGCATTCAAAGAGAAATGGTGTAGTTTTATTCCAATTTTGGCTCACATTTGAAGAGAAATGACATGATTTGAGTGTGATTTCTGGCTTGCACTTGAAGAAAAATGGCATAATTTTAAGGAATATCTACAGTGAGCTGTAGCACAATAGCACATGATAAGTGTTTGTCCCTGCAGGTTTCCTTGCATCTCTGTGACTTTATACTGCATACACAATGTATACACAAACATGACAGATTCTTGAATGAGATTTTCAATCTGCAGCGGAGTTTGCGCTGATATGAAACTTCCTGGCAGATTAAAACTGTGTGCCCAACCGAGACTCGAACTCGGGACCTTTGCCTTTCGCGGGCAAGTGCTCTACCATCTGAGCTACCGAAGCACGACTCACGACCGGTACTCACAGCCTTCCTTCTGCCAGTATCCGTCTCCTACCTTCCAAACTTTACAGAAGCTCTCCTGCGAACCATGCAGAACTAGCTCTCCTGAAAGAAAGGATATTGCGGAGACATGGCTTTTAATGAGATTTTCACTCTGCAGCGGAGTGTGCGCTGATATGAAACTTCCTGGCAGATTAAAACTGTGTGCCCGACCGAGACTCGAACTCGGGACCTTTGCCTTTCGCGGGCAAGTGCTCTACCATCTGAGCTACCGAAGCACAACTCACGGCCGGTACTCACAGCCTTACTTCTGCCAGTATCCGTCTCCTACCTTCCAAACTTTACAGAAGCTCTCCTGCGAACCATGAAGAACTAGCACTCCTGAAAGAAAGCATATTGCGGAGACATGGCTTAGCCACAGCCTGGGGGATGTTTTCAGAATGAGATTTTCACTCTGCAGCGGAGTGTGCGCTGATATGAAACTTCCTGGCAGATTAAAACAGTGTGCCCGACCGAGACTCGAACTCGGGACCTTTGCCTTTCGCAGGCAAGTGCTCTACCATCTGAGCTACCGAAGAACGACTCACGACCGGTACTCACAGCCTTCCTTCTGCCAGTATCCGTCTCCTACCTTCCAAACTTTACAGAAGCTCTCCTGCGAACCATGCAGAACTAGCTCTCCTGAAAGAAAGGATATTGCGGAGACATGGCTTTTAATGAGATTTTCACTCTGCAGCGGAGTGTGCGCTGATATGAAACTTCCTGGCAGATTAAAACTGTGTGCCCGACCGAGACTCGAACTCGGGACCTTTGCCTTTCGTGGGCAAGTGCTCTACCATCTGAGCTACCGAAGCACGACTCACGGCCGGTACTCACAGCCTTACTTCTGCCAGTATCCGTCTCCTACCTTCCAAACTTTACAGAAGCTCTCCTGCGAACCATGCAGAACTAGCACTCCTGAAAGAAAGGATATTGCGGAGATATGGCTTATCAGCGCACACTCCGCTGCAGAGTGAAAATCTCATTCTGGAAACATCCCCCAGGCTGTGGCTAAGCCATGTCTCCGCAATATCCTTTCTTTCAGGAGTGCTAGTTGTGCATGGTTCGCAGGAGAGCTTCTGTAAAGTTTGGAAGGTAGGAGACGGATACTGGCAGAAGTAAGGCTGTGAGTACCGGCCGTGAGTCGTGCTTCGGTAGCTCAGATGGTAGAGCACTTGCCCGCGAAAGGCAAAGGTCCCGAGTTCGAGTCTCGGTCGGGCACACAGTTTTAATCTGCCAGGAAGTTTCATATCAGCGCACACTCTGCTGCAGAGTGAAAATCTCATTCTGGAAACATCCCCCAGGCTGTGGCTAAGCCATGTCTCCGCAATATCCTTTCTTTCAGGAGTGCTAGTTCTGCATGGTTCGCAGGAGAGCTTCTGTAAAGTTTGGAAGGTAGGAGACGGATACTGGCAGAAGTAAGGCTGTGAGTACCGGCCGTGAGTCGTGCTTCGGTAGCTCAGATGGTAGAGCACTTGCCCGCAAAAGGCAAAGGTCCCGAGTTCGAGTCTCGGTCGGGCACACAGTTTTAATCTGCCAGGAAGTTTCATATCAGCGCACACTCCGCTGCAGAGTGAAAATCTCATTCTGGAAACATCCCCCAGGCTGTGGCTAAGCCATGTCTCCGCAATATCCTTTCTTTCAGGAGTGCTAGATCTGCATGGTTCGCAGGAGAGCTTCTGTAATGTTTGGAAGGTAGGAGACGGATACTGGCAGAAGGAAGGCTGTGAGTACCGGCCGTGAGTCGTGCTTCGGTAGCTCAGATGGTAGAGCACTTGCCCACGAAAGGCAAAGGTCCCGAGTTCGAGTCTCGGTCGGGCACACAGTTTTAATCTGCCAGGAAGTTTCATGACAGATTCTTATTTATACAGTATTTCACTACGTTTTATTATTCATGTTGTAATTTAGTGTCTGCTGATGAGAAGTATATTTAGTTCATATGGAAACGTTTTATTTGCAGAAATATCCAAAATTTACAATACCTGCAAACAATGTGCATGTCAGAATTCAGTACTGCTAAAAATTGTTTGTTTTAAGATGAAAATATCTTGTTTGAATGCACTCATGCTCATCTTTCAAGCAAACAATTAGTTTCCTAGATAACATGGTATTTCAAAAGGTATTAGCATTCAAAATTTTTTCGTTCCTGAGTGTTCCAGTCTAAAAATGTAATTCTTTCCAAAATCCTGTCTTACCATTTGTAGCACTGATTTTTATGTTTCCAAACATGTATATTGTCACTTAATTAATAATCTTTTAGTGTGGTAGTTATTCAAATTAGAAAATTTCACTTTTTCAAAATCTATAATTTTTTCGTGGTTTTGTTAATACCTGAAATGTAATAGTCCAGTATTTCATCATTTTGTAAGTTTTGTGAAATAAGTACACACCACGTGCACGTATTGGTCTCACCACAGACTTCTAGCACTCTGACACACACAACTGATTTCATCAGAGTGTACGGGCCTTAAGATGGTGTTGACGCAATGTTGAAATTAGTAGCCAAATAAATATAAAATCTTAAGTACAGCTGAAGGAATTTCAGTTTTAATAAAAATTATACCAGCTGTGTCCCTCCATAATCCAGTCTAAACAGGGATGTTCAAATAAAATGTGTTTAGGTGTACTTCTGTGTACGAGCTGCCTAGAAGGAACTTTCTCATTTACTTTAAGAATTAACATATAAGCCATTCAGTGCCATGTTGAAGTGATCAAAGACTTTGGTGGCAGTATTGTTTACCCCTGTCAGAGCTAGAGACAATTTTTATGAAGAGGAAGGCAGGTGTTTTTTCCTATAGTAATGCAGTTATGAATACCATTATTCCTGAATGTTAATGGCTTATTTACTACAAATTTCATGAGATAAAATATGTAGTATGTTGCTACAAAGAAAATACTTACTCATTAAACTGTTGTTTATTACATGACTGATGAAAGGCAGCACTATACTTTATTCTTATTGCGTACTTGTATCCCATGAAAATTTTCTTTCTTAAATATGAGATAGCCCAGACCATATCTCCATCTGACATTAATGAATGAATGTTGAAAAGTATCTCAACTAACTGATTTATTGCTCTTCATGCTTTGCAATAACACAAAGGGAAAAGCTGGTGAACTGAGTTGTTTATGAACATAAAATACGTATTTGCCACTCTCCCCACCCCATCCCAAAGGAAAATTGTGTAGCTGGGTTACCAATACTGTTAACAGACCTATAGTGTAATATAAGAACATTTCTGTAAAGACTTTTAGTATCTCTTTATATTTATTTAGTGTGTACTGTTATGGATCACGAAGAGGCTGTTCAGTCGAACAACTTTAATTGACAACTGTGTGAATGCATGAACAGTGTGAAGTCAAAGAGGTAGTAAATTTATAGACAGTTCCATGCTTGATAGGACAGACACTGGCATAATGTTAAAAATCCCAGTGTCCCTCTTATCAGGTGTGGAACTGTTCTGTCCATCAGCAGTGAAGCATTTTGAAGAAAAACGGAAAAAGGTTATCTGGGAAAAATGTTATGTTAGCTGAGAATTCATTAAAATGCATATTTCTAATAGTAATATGAAACAACTGTGAGTGGTAAATTATATGTGAATGATACGTAAACTGAGGTGTTGCTGGCAGCTGGGCTATGAGAATCTCACAGCCTAATCTCATGGTCCAGCTGCCAGCAACACCTGTTTACCTGAGAGCCCGCGGCCCACTGAATGTTGGCTGGGGTGAGGAAGCACGCTTCTGACGTTTGAGCTAAGCACAGCTATTGACATGGTACACACGTACCATTTATTTTACATTTTATGTAAGTCTTTTGCCCTTTAGGGTGTTTAGCATTAATGATGGACCATGCCTCTTTAGGCAGTTTGTAGTTTTAGTTCTCTCATCTCTCTGTCTGTTTCCTGCCACTGGCACCCATATTGTATTTCTACTGGATGAAAGTAATATACTATATGGAACTTATCTAAGCATCTTTCATGTCAGCAGAATGTTGCTATTAGGCCCTCCAGAGGACTCCCATCTCTTACTCAATGTCATTATCCTTTTAATACTATACAGCCAGCACAGCGGCATGTCCATGTGGTGGGGTTATTATGTACCCCTATGGCTGAGTCCTCTGACAACAAGGGATCACAGCTCTGATACCTGAGTTGCTACCTCACAGTGTACATTTATACAGTTTAATTTTTATTCCTGTGACAATTTCTAGTTGATTAGAGCAATTTGGCTCAGATGTTTTTCACTCATGGTGTGATTACATGTAATCGTATGTAATTTTTATTCTGATGAAGACTGCCTTAGTGCTGTTGAAACCACGGTCAATTTGACAACAATTTTATGCAACCAAGGTGTCTACACATATATTCTGTAATTATATCTAGGACTGTTTACTTGTCATTTTGCAGTATCAGAACTGCTGGCAGTTGCTGCCATGCCATACAAACCCTGCTGTGGGTGCTTGACACCAACAGAGAGAGCCCCTAATGATAGTGGGTGATGTCAGGATGAACATTTTGTGTACGAAATGTATTAACCTCCAAAAAACTGGATGTTCTACTACAGCCATCTCATAAGATGGGAATGGATCCTTTAATACTGCTTCTTATAGACTGTGCCTGCCCCCTCCCTCCCCATCCCTTTCCCTGGCTACCCCATGAAAGGAAGGACAGGCTTGCTGGAAACCCTTTCCCCACTATCTGGTCTGCATTGGGGTTGATGATGACTCCTTTACCACCATGAGGCTGTTATTATTCAAAAAAATTATCAAAGATGATTTTGGTTAAGTAGACTCCCTGAGTAAGATGCAGTTGTTGTTGATCAAAACTTCTTCTGCAACCCAGTCCGTGGCCCTTCACACTTGTGACCATCTTGGGAACAACTCAGTCTTTGAATATGATTCAGGATATAATATTTCATAGGAACCTCTTCCTTCAAACTGTGAGGAATTCTAGACCAGTCTGGAATGACGGGGCAGTCATTTTGTTTGGCATATTCAGAAGGGCATAAGGAATGGCATTTGAGGTGGGTACACTCCCTGAGAAGATCAATGTTATGGTTTATCTCTATGATGTGAAGCTATACGTCCTGTCACCCATGAGGTGTTTTGGTGTTTCCGTTTTGGGCACATGTCTTCCCACTGTATTGTGGACACTCTGTGATGTGATTGTATATACCTACTCCATGAATGGAACACCTGTGTTCTGCTGCCCATGTGCATTACTTGTCCCTCAATCTTTTAACCTACACAGAGGCTCATCAGAAGTATGATTGTCTCCACACTGTGTCAATGATATTTAAATTTGCCTTTGTTATGTGCTTTCCTCCTTCCCCCTCCTGCTTTCTACAGAAATCTAATTTTACTGATGCTCAGTCACCAACCCTTTGTGGATTTTGTGTTTTATGTCAAAGCCAGATCAGCCCTCTGAGGACTTTTGGTGGTGTTTTCACATTGGTCCATATGGATGTTGTTAGTACAAAGGAACCACATTGGAAATGGTTGCTGTCTGAGTCCAACTGGACTCCATAGTCATGATTCTGAATACCTGTCTCACTCCTGAGAGGTCACCTACACCCACTGCCCTTACTGTCCTCCATCAGCAGCTTCCCTCTCCCTTCCTCCTCCTCCTTGTGGATTTTAGTACCCATCACCCCTAATGGGGCAGTGCTTTTTCACCCAGTAGGGGTCTCCGCATAGATAATTTTCTTGCGAGTCACAGCCTGTGCCTTTTTTTTTTGATGGGTCCCCTGCCAGTTTTAGTGCTGCTTATGCCACTCTTTTTGCTGTTGATCTTTTGCACAATTTTCCACAATTGCAGCATGGAGAGTAAAAATCGTGGAGGGAGACCAAGAGATGAATACGCTAAGCAGATTCAGAAGGATGTAGGCTGCAGTAGGTAGTGGGAGATGAAGAAGCTTGCACAGGATAGAGTAGCATGCAGAGCTGCATCAAGCCAGTCTCAGGACTGAAGACCACAACAACAACAATGATTAACATGACAATAGTGCCATAGAGGGCTGCCATGCAGCACAAGGGAGCTGAAGGACAGAAAATGCAGTGTGTGTCAATGTGTGTGCTGTTACAGTGCAGTGTGGTGGAGTTCTTCATTTTGAAGTAGCATGGGTTGTTCAAATGGGGATTGGAAAACTGGAAGGAGGACAAAGTGTGTTGAGTGTAGCCAAGGACTTTGATATTACTCACAATATCATTTCACATATGTGAGGGTTGTTCTAAAGCAAAGGCAGTGCTGCTCTAAGGACAGAAGGCAGTTGATTGCAGTAAACTACAGAAACAGGTAACTGCTACAATGTGCAGCAGCAAAGAAGAGACCCCCATCAATCATCGGGTATAACAGCAACCACATTTAATAGGACTACAAGGCACATAGTGTCATACCCCACATTGGTAGGGCAACTGCATAGATGTGTCCAGAATGATATTTTCACTCTGCAGTGGCGTGTGTGCTGATATGAAACTTCCTAGCAGATTTAAACCGTGTGTCAGCCCCGAGTTCGAGTCTCAGTCCAGCTCACAGTTTTAATCTGCCAGGAAGTTGCATAGATGTGGTTTATCTGTTTCTTTTTTTTCTTTTCTTTTTCTTTTTAGCACAAAGACCAGTATCTAGTGTTCTGTTGACACCCATACATTGGTAGCACTGTTTGTAAAGGTTCAAAGAGCGTGGGGACTGGGCTAACAAAGAGTGGGGTCATGTGCTCCTCTCTGATGAGACCAAATTCAACATCACTAGTGATTCTGGGAATACATTCATAAGGTAAGAGTTGTGAATGCTAAGTGCAATAATGCAACCAAGAAGACTGTTGAACATGATTGTTTTTGTGGTCCGTGTGCTTTGGTGTGGGAAGGCACAGTACTGCATGGGCATAGGGGTTCCAAATCTCTGAACACAGTACACTCAATTGTCAACATTATTGTGTCTCTATGTGAATCATTTCAGGGATGCATTCAGCATCTGAATTCATTTTTATGCATGACAATGCACAACCGCACCAACAGTGCGTGTGTGTGAGTAAATGTGGCAAACAGATTGGCCTGCCAGTTCCCAAGATTTAAGTCCCATTGAGCATGTATGGGACATGTTGGAGAAACATATTGCAGCATGTTAACTTGTAGCAATGATCAACTAGCAGTTGTCAGCTCTGCTGGTGGAGGAATGGAACACCTTTCACAAGAACTCTTTACCAACATTACGGACTGCAAGCAAACTGCCATCTGTTGTTATCACACACACTGTTAAGTACAATATCTCTCCTTTTGTAATGTCCAAGGGATGATCATAAAATGAAGTGTGTAATTATTGTCTTTGAATAAAAGTGTCATTTTTGTTCATCTCATTGTGTATTTTTTTCGTTTATCTTCTGCACTTTACTGTAGCAGTTCTTTCTATGGGTGATACAAGTTTCATCAAGCTAATGCAAAAATCACCTTTATCCTTAAGTTTTGCACTTCAGTGTATTATGCTATATCAAACCAGCAGTAAAGACCTGTTATCCCCAGCAGTAGATGTTAAAAGTGTGATGACTTCTTCTTAAAAAATGAATTGAAGATTGGATTTATTTAAAAATTGATCAATGTGTTCAGATCTCAAATGCTACAATTCAGTAATAATTTTTCCTTTCAGTTTATCTCATGTGAGCTACCTCTATACAGGGCCTAACCGAAAAATGTCCTGAAAAAATTAAGTTACCAGTATGAGATTCACTATTGGATCCTAAAATTCACATCTGACTGGCTTGAACCCCAAGGTTCCAATACTCCTCATGTTGCTAACAACTTAAAATGCTAAATGAAAAGTCAAATACTAAATATCTGTCTCAGATTCATACAATAATTGACAAATTGCACACAGCACCAAACTGAACACAAAATGAGGATATTTTCATTTCAGTAGTCACTAAATTGAAATATCTATTAAACCTTCAAATAAAATTACAGGCCATGTACCTAGTGGTAATAATTTCCCAAGAGTCTGTGAGAAAAATGGTAATAGTAAGTACAGGAGTCTTAGCCTTCCACAGCTATAAAGACATCAGTCTGGAATGAATACCATGCAAAAGCTGACTATATAATTTCATTGTTTTCTTGTTTCTGTGATACTACAGTGGGTTGTGGATTCTGTGCCACCTAGACCATTGTTCTTTGAATGCGCTGCAGTTTCTTAGCCACTACAACCCACAAAACATGAAACTGGGGTGTGGCTTGAACATTCTTAAATCTGATCATGAAACTATTTTTCCCAAAATCATTAATAAAACAATTTTTCCCCACCTGTTGCCCTTCTTGTGCCCCCCAGCAACAATCTGAAATTAATTTTTTCTTCTCTTTATATCTAAAATTATTATTTTAATGGGGAATATGAAAATGCAAGAAACTGAACTGTTACAATGGTCATCTATTAAATGAATAATACAGCATAAATTTGATGGTGTCATTGGAAGAAAGTGCTGACTCTCAACTTAATAAGCATTGATTAATTATTCTGTCTGTTGTGGGTTAACATTTTCATTCAGCTTTCACTTCTTGGGATCCAGCCAAATACGTTAAAATGTATATAAATTAATAACAAAAGATAGGTCAGTGAGTTATTTCATGAAACACATCTGCCATTGTGTTGACTTAAAGACAAAAATGTTGGCTTCTTTTCTGTATTCTTTCTGCCTGTTAGTTTAGGGAATTATTCTCTGGGCAGTGCAGCTAAAGAAAATAAACAACCTTTCTAAAAAGTGAGCGGTGGGAATATTGTGCAAAGCAGATAATTGTACACCTTGAAGAAGTCGTTTCAGTCATCTTGGATTTTCTACACTTATGTCCTAATACCTATACACCTCAATTTTGTTTTTCTGGTAATAAAAATAAGTTTCAATTCTTAAAATTTCAAGCATGAGGCCACATAGTTTTGACTCCTTCTAATAATATTTTGGCTCAGTTCCCTTCAAGTCGAGCCATTTTCAGAGTGAGCTGAGGTGACTGACACTACAGCACTTGCTCCGTCCTTTTGAACCTGTGGACTGCACCACTGTGCATGCAGCCACTGATACACAAGGTGCCAGTGACATTGATTGACAGCAAAGAGCTATGGTATATTATTGGAATTAGATCTATGACTGCACATTCAATCCACATGGTGATAATAGTGTACCACTGCATGCTTCACCGTCGCGATGTATTTGTAATTTTATTACAGAAATTGCCAGATTCCATGATTTGTCCCAGCTGAAGCCACTATCTCTATTAATTACATTGATCAGCAACCAAATTTCTATTGCTTCCTTCACTACTGAGTCCCAGAAAGAAGAAGTTACTGCTAAAATTCAAATGTTATCCTACACCATAGAGTGCCCAGTGTAAATACAGTGCTCTACCACCAAACATTTATTAGGTTGTAAGAGCTGGGTGTAGCTGCGGCGCTATGTGCATCTCTCCTGGATAGTACATATTTTATGTCTCATGTATGAACAGATGAATTCACAGGGATCGTGTAAATTCCTGGCTTCTGAAGCACCAAATAATCTTCGGAAGCCTGGGGTGTACAAGATGCCCTGTGAATGCTGCCATTCATACATCAGAAAAACAACACTTACTGTCCAGGAGAGATGCACAGAGCACCACAAGTACTACTGGTCTTACAACTTAATACATTTGATGTGGCAGAGCACTGTAGTGATGCTAGGCACTCTATGATGTAATGTTGAAATTTTAGCCTCAACTTCATCTTTCTGGGACTCAGTAGTGAGGGAAGCAATTGAAATTTGGTTGGTGATGAATTTAATTAATAGAGATAGTGGCTTCAGCTTGGATAAATCATGGAATATGGCAGTTTCTGTAATAAAATCACAAAGACATTGTGACAGTGCAGGTCACAGTGATACATCAACATCACTGTGTGGATTGACTGTGCAGCCATATATCTAATTCCAAAAAATATGCCATACCTCTTTGCTGCTAATCAATGTCTCTGGTGTATTGTGTATCTGTGGCCACAAGTGTAGTGGTGTGGTCCGTGGGCTTAAAAGGACAGAGTAAGTGCTGGAGTGTCAGTCACCTTGGCTCACTCTGAAAATGGCTGGACAGTATTCAGCCAAAATATTAGAAGAAGAAGTCAAATTTATGCAGCTGCATGCCCGAAATTTTATGTATCAGTCTTTGTGCCACGAAAATATGAAGATGCATATCAAAATCAGTTTCAGCTGAACACTGACTTACACAGCCACAAAGCAAGGTACAAAAATCATTTCATGTTTTGTCTCTTTGTCTAGGGTTCGGAGAGGACTTATGGGCTTTGGTGGGAAGATATTCAACATGATCCAATGAAACATCAAGGAAGAAATTGGGAACCCCTTCCAATTCAAAAGAACATGCCTGATAAGGCACTCTTTCAACAAATTATTTCAACATCTACATTCAGGGATTGAAAAAGTTCTGTTGACTACACGGTAAGAAGCAGTGTTTGTTATAAATCTGCATGACAAATTGCAATGTGCTGTAAAAACGAGTCACTATATGTAGATACAGGGAAATATTTTCTTTGAAAAATACCATTATAATGAAGTAAGTATTAAGCAATTAATAGCAGATAAACAGCAGCTGTATGGTAAACGGAGAAAGCAGCGGCATTTTTCAGAGTAGAAGCTTCCGTACTAAATTACTCAGATTTAAATGGCACAGTATAATGGAAGTACATTGTTAATGCAATATAAAGCTTAAGTTTTTTGATCTCAAACTCCCTTACAGGCCAAAACTGGAACATTTCCCTTTTGCAGGCAAGAGCTCTACCAACCAAGCTACTCATGCACAACTCACAACTCATCCACATTGCTTTACTGCCATTAGTATCTCATCTCCTACCTTCCAAATATAACAGTTCTACTGCACAACTGTCTACAGAGTGAAAATTCATTTTTCTTCGATTTGTATGTCTATTTTAATGTACACTTTTATTTGTTCCACATCCATGAAGATTTTTCTCCCTGATCGGGTCTATGGAATGCAATGAAGGAACATATTTAAGTACAGTGCCCAGTGATATCATCTCTGAATAGGCTTTTGAGGGACGGAGTTTGGTGAAGAACAGTAACAGCAGAACAGTAGAGCACATCCTCAGTTATATAGTAGAGGAGGACATCAAGAACATTGCTGAGACTGCTCCTAGCACTAGTATGAATTGTGTGTGTGTGTGTGGGGGGGGGGGGGGGGGGGGGAGTGGGAGTGGTGGTATCCTTGTAATTGCAGTACTATAAGCCTGGGATGAAGCATCCTACAGAACATCTTCATACAGAGCTAAAGAGATCAATAAGGATTGTGGGGCATTTATACGATGGTGTGGTTGTTACATCATCATGTCATTCACAAAGTGGTTTGCCATTGGCTCTAAGAAGAAGCTATTTTCATGGTTAATTACAAGAAGCATCTAGTCTGATCAATGCATTATTGATCGCACCCCACTGATTTCCAAGTTCCCTAGGCCTTTGTGGGGTATATTTATGTTAAAGCCAAAGCTGCAGAGTGAATACAGTTCTAAATGCTGCAGCTTTGACAAAGCTGTTTATCTTACAGAACAGTCACTTAGAATCTACCATGAAAACATTAGAAACTTCATTAATAAAATGGGATGAACTTCTAAAATGCATACAACAAAATGACAGTACAGTTTTAATATCAGTAAATGTATTATGCTTATCAGAACATCACATGGAAATCACTGAAATCAGATGCCATTTGCAGGTTAATACCATACTATTGTAGAACCATTAAGAGGAAGTGTAAATGCCTAAATATACAACAAATTAATTAATGCCACAGGCCCTTCAGGTATATACAGGTTGTGTAGCCCATTGAATGCTCCTCCACAATAACAGAAGCTAAGCACACTTTACATGCCACGAGCAGGAAATACCTTATGCCCCATTCATCAGCAAGAAACAGTTTTAATAAGATTAACAACCTAAATTGGCATAAATTCCTACTCACCACACAGAGGAACTGTTGGGTGTCAGACAGGCACATTTATAAGTAGAATGTGGTGTAGTGCATGCAGTGTGGTGTAGTGGTTAGCATTGCTGGCTGTGGTGCTATGGGTTGCCAGTTCAAACATGACTATCAGCAGTTATTTGTTATTTACAATTTATGATTTCTAGAAGTTCTTTGAAATATCTTATGTTTGTAATGTTTGTATATTCTGGAATATGCAATGTTTGTATAAATATCAGCATTCTGGAATATTTGGTGTTTGTATAAATAGCTGCACTCACCAACCAGGAGATCAGTTCGGTGCTGGCTGTAAACTGCTGATTGTAATAAATGTACTTTCAGTGCTAGGTATTTAAATGATAAAAGTGCATTTGGATTTGTATTTCAGTGTGGTCTCTACATGACACAGTTTGGTGGTGGTGCAGGTATTTTGAAAAGTCTACATCACCATGCCTCCAAGTGGAAAATGTGAAAACTGTTGCCTACATTGACAGGAACACTAATACAATCAGTACACTGTTCCCATGGTCTGTATATTCAGCAGACCAATATGTCCCAAGCCAGCAGTACATTACATTAGCTGCATGTCAAGGGACACTTGTTGAGACACAATGAAATACCTAAGGGATGAAACTTGGTTGCCAAGTACAACAGATTTAATAGCATGATGTACTTGTCAAGTGTGCACTTGGACAGTAGAACCCAGCAGTGATTCGAGAATAATGTACAGAAGCCCAATAGCTGGGATAAGTTCCAGGCCAAACTGAAGTAAACGTTTGGAGGCAACGAGCAGCAAGTCCTCTCAGCAGAAGAACAATAAAAGAAAGATGTCCCAAGCTCTTGAGAAATGACACAGGTATAAATACAGAATGTTTTGGCTCTGTGCTGTGTTGTTAATTAAATATGACAGAAGCTGAAAAATCTCATACTTGACAAAAGAGGTTGCAGATTCCGTACACCAAGCTCTTCTGGGAAAGGATGTCACAACAACAGATGTTTGTCAGCACACCGAGGAAATGCAACAGAAAACAATCAGATGAAACAAGTGTGACTGACATAACCAGCTTCCAAATGTGGTTCCTGTGTCAGTTGTGGAAGACCACCACAACCTAGCCTCTCTTATGGGCCAGATAGTGAGAGAAGAGATATTTTATAATAGCCAGAACTATTTGGTGAGAAATTAGATATAGCAGCCATGAATGTTGACCCAGTACATCAGGAGGTAATAGACAAAGTTGAAGAGGAGATGTATCAATGTTTAGTACCAGTTTCCACCACCAGCTGAACACGTCAGGAAGAATGAACTCAGCCAACTCTCACTTACAACGCTGTCATCATATGAGAAACAAACACCTGATCAACATGGCTACAATCAGCTCCAATGTCTAGTATAGTACCACACAGAAGAACAGATATTTGGAGGGCAAAGGACAACATGCCACTGTTTTTCCCACTGTGGACATCCTCCTCCAACTGCAGAGAAAGAAGGTGTGTTTACGATGACTCCTAAACTAGCACAACACATCTGTTCATACCAGTCAGCTGCACATGATTATAGTTGACCTGTGGGATGAAGCACATCACTGTATCCTAGATAAGGTCTCTCCACAACAAGCCTTGGCCAATCCCCATAAGCTTACAGAGCCAGAAACAACTCACATAGCTCCCAACTTCAGGGAAATTGAGTGAGGTGACTGACTATATTCAAGAGGCCACCACACATGCAGTTGTCACTGTTGTCACAATTGTCATGCAACCTACTACTCAATTTATGGGCTTCCTTTTCTGTAATGTTGGGTGCTTATCATTTTCAGTCAACAAGGATTGTGTTCTGTGACAGGAAACTCAATTGCACTGGAAGTCACAAATGGGAAATAGGTCCAGCTGACTGGAACATATATTGCAACAATGAATATTAGTGACAGAACACAGCTCTTTGAATTTGTTGCTTTAACAGAATGTAGTCTTGATGCTATTTTTGGTTGGGACTTTCTGCTGTCTGCTGGCTTCACAGGTAGAAGGTCAGTGCTCCAGGCTGTTGAAGTAATTCCAAGAAGCAAACTTAACAAAGGATGCCCTAGGCAGTTGTTTACTCTTGAAGGTGTTGTAATTATGCCATCAACAATGAGACAAGTTCCAGTCATCAATCAAAATGTTTTGTTAAATCTTGAAGCTTTTGTAATTGCAAAAAGCTAGTAAGGTTAACAAAAGAAATCTGTGCGCTAGTGATAACCATAAGCATTGTAGGTAGTCAAGGAGCATCTTGGATGAAACTGCTTTCTTTCTGAACCCCAAAGGAAACAAAGTGTTGGCCCTGAAAGGAGAAAAAAGTGTGTACCAGCAAGTGAAGAGTGACGAGAAAGACTGTCTAATGG
The DNA here is from genome assembly GCF_023897955.1 of Schistocerca gregaria. Classification (NCBI taxonomy): domain Eukaryota; kingdom Metazoa; phylum Arthropoda; class Insecta; order Orthoptera; family Acrididae; genus Schistocerca; species Schistocerca gregaria. Next base: position 251,624,968 of record NC_064923.1, on the reverse strand, counting down.
TTTTGTTGACTGTAAATGCAAATGGTGATTTAGCACCTCCATTGACAGTGTTTAAATACATTAGAATACCGCAGGAACTAGCAGAGAGTGTACCAAAACATTAGGGAATAGGTAAATCTGAAACAGGTTGGATGACAGGTCCATTATTATTTGAATTTATAATGAATGCTTCCCATCCTTACCTTCTGGAAAAGAAAATACCACTGCCAGTCATTCTGTTTATTGATGGCCATGCGTCACATCTCACCTTACACACACAGAATACAGAAAAACAAGGGAAAAGAAGATTAAGAGAAAAACTTCCAAGTGTTGTTACATCCAACCAGTGGCAGGAATATCATCATAAGAAGGAACAACTGAAGCTACAAAGATAATACTCATAGCTTTGCTTCCAAATTCTACACATCTTCTTCAACCTATGGATGTTGCCTTCATTCATTTGTTAAAGGAAAGTGGGAAAAACAAGGTACATCAGTGGAGATTGGAACATTTGGATCAACCAGTGCTTAAGAAGATCCATTTTGCACCCTTACTGGAACAAACTTTGGATGAGTTCATTAAACCGTCTGTCCTGCAGAAGGGATTCAGCAGAGCTGGACTTGTTCCATGGAATCCAGAGGCTGTAGACTACTTAAAATTTCCATTGGTGAGTGATGATGTTATACTTACTGTTCACAGAACTGCCACTTCTGAAAAATTAAATTTAAGAGTTGGATTAGAGGTTCTAGAAACATTCATTGGGAAAGATAAACTTTCATGTTTTGAGTCTTCAAGTGATGTGTGGGAAGGAAATATAAATGATGAGTCTTTGTTTTTGCTTTGGAAGGAAATTAAAACTGATTGTTATAATTCTATCCTTTCCCAGTCTGTTGATGACACAAACAACTGTGTGACAAATCAAAATGAAAAAGTGGAGGAAGGAAATGTCCATCGAGATGAAAAACAAAATAATGAAGTAATCGCGAATAAGAAACAGGAAGACATGAAAAGCTTGGCAGGCAACAACCAAAATAAAGGAAGAGAGGAGACTAATGTAACAGACCAGTGTGTCACACCCAATAATTCAATGAAAAATTCAGATTTTCCTCAGTGTGCTTCTGGTGGAAATATTAATAGGTAATCAGGAGTCCAACTAATCTCCTCCCCATTCAAACGTGCATTATTTTGGCCACAGAATACAGAAAAACAAGGGAAAAGAAGATTAAGAGAAAAACTTCCAAGTGTTGTTACATCCAACCAGTGGCAGGAATATCATTATAAGAAGGAACAACTGAAGCTACAAAGAGAAAGGCTAAAAGCTGAGAGAGCAGAAGCACGAACAGTCTGACATTGCTAAGAAACTCAAGAAGTAAACTAAAGCAGAGAATCGTAAAAAGCCAAAAGTGTACAAGAAAAGAACAATTTCAGTGTCCTCAGATTCTGAAGATGAAGAATGGAGTGAGTCAGGCAGCAGTATGGATGACATTAGTATGCTCCCTGATAGTGAATCGCAGACATCTGATGGCAAGGAAGATGACAATTCTGATCAAACAATTATAACGGAAAAAACAGCAAACAAAGAAGAAAATACGAATAATTTTTATAAAAATGGCGAATTTATTCTTGGTTCTTTTCCAGGAAAGAAGAGATATTTCAAATATGTTTGTATTGTGTTTGAGGATTGTGAAATAGAAGTAATGGCTCTGAAATCTTGCAACTACAAGAAAAAAGTTTTTTATGTTGATGAAAATGATGTTAGTGTTATTAGTCCAGCACAGGTTATTGACAAGCTTCCTTTACCACTCTCAAATATCACTAATGAACATTTGAAATATGAATTCCAAAACAGTATTAACTGTGATGTGTAGACCAAAGGTATTTATTTAGTGTCAACTACTGAATATTTTTCCTGTCAACTACTGAAACTTTCATGTCTCACTAGTATCACCTACTAATGACTGCACTTATACTTTTGTTGTAATTTTTATTTACCATTTAATGTACCTTAACATAGTGAATTATAATAAATATCGAATCACAAAAGATCGAAGAACCTGAAGATTAATTGTGTTTGTGCCCAACATCCACTTGGATTCATAAATATCAAATTAAAGTAGTTTCATTTCCTAAGGTGTCAACTACTGGTGTCTTTACCTTATGCCAAAATTAAGTTTAACTACTGATAACCAGAAAAAGAAACAACATTGACTTCATTGGATAATTAACATTTTCAGAGATAAAGTGAAAATGTAAAGAAATGGTTATTCAAAATATAGTGGAATTGTTTGCCATTACTATACCTTCGTCGTTTACCAGCCATGGCTGGACAGACTGCGCCACAAATACAATATTTATCAACTAACAATTATACAGCACCATACACAAAATTTATATTACAAATAAAAGAAAATATTTATGTGGTACACAAAACCACATAGAACATAGAGAAAATGAAATATAACTAAACAGGAAAGTAAAACTTCATAGCAGCAAATGAAAATACCATAAAGCAAAATGTTTACAAAACCATGTAGATCACACACATAAAGTTTTGTTTTGGCAAAATATGTACTTTAAGTAAAACAAAATTAAATGTGCAGTTAACTAAGAACATAAAAAGAAGATTAAATTTAGGCATAATTATATATAAAACATAACAATATTTATTATTTTGTCCATTCACTAGGACCACTGTTGAAAAACTCTCCTAAGGAATATAGTGGATGTTTCAAGTCCTGAGCAATTTTTTTCCGAAATAATGTCCAGGTAAGGTCGTGTTCAAGTAAAAATTGGTTTGAATTGTTCAGTAGAGTTCCTGGTAACCAAGTGTTATTTTGTGTTGTGATTTATAATCAACAAACAATGTGTTTTCAATTATGCTGGAATTTTGTTTTTCATTTCGGCCAAAGAAGAGTGTAATGCATGCAAGGCATCAGAAAAAATCAAATTATGTCATGTTAATCCGCAAGCACTCGCGCTATGATCATTTTGCTCACATAAATTTTAAAACAAACGACTTTTTATCAACAATGCCTTCAACGCTCTCGTTTGCTTGATCGCTGGGTTCTGTACTTCCCCCGACCCATGCAAACGTTGTCATTGGGCCAGTACGCGGGTGTGGCTTACAGATATCATTTGGTTGGGCCAGTCATCACCGTGCAGCATTTTGCTCATCGTGCGAGTGTCAACGTAAGTGTATATTTTGTTATTCATGTTCCTTAAAACGTCATTTTATGTGCATTACTAACAGTTTATTGTGTTGTTTATTATTTACGATAGCTAAGTGTCTATGTAATGAGTGAACTAACATTATTTTGTATTTTTGTAGATGGATAGACTAGAAGAAAGAATGTTGGCGGGACTGGAAGAAGATGACCTAGAAGATGTTGCAGTAGAATCTTTTAGAACTGATAACACCAAAAGTGACCTAAACAAAGGACACAGCAACCACCGTACCGAAACGGAACAGTTTCAGGTGAAGATGAGGTAGCAATGTCTTCCATCCATGCACAAGGTCAGATATTTTACATAGGCAAAGACAAACAAATGAAGTAGAGTTACAATCTAGGACGCTACAATGCGGGGACAACATCACATAATATTGTAATTGGTAGACAAGAGATAAAGGCTGTGGCAAAAGACGTCAAAGATATTGTACACTGTTCTGTAAGTGAAGAAATGCAGACTGACATAGTAACGTATACGAATATTCGTATTAGAAAACTCAAGGCTCGATTTCCAAGAGAGAGGTATCGTAAAGAGGCTGATATTATAGCAGTGAAAACATTTATTGGCATTTTATAGATGCCTGATATAAAAAAATGCATTTGAAAGTGCAGGAAATGTGGCAACAAAGATGGCACATATCCTGATGTTTTTCGAGCCGTTATGAGCAGTACTAGACTTCGTTTTCTGATGACAACTGTAAGGTTTGACGATATACAAACCCGCTCAGTGAGGTCTAAGTATGACAATCTCGACCCAATTCAAGAAATATTTGATTAGTTTGTCACAAATTGTCGATCGAATTACCAGGCAGGAGAAAATGTAACAATTCATGAAATGTTAGAAGCATTTCGAGGCTACTGCAAATTACATATGTACACCGGAAATAAACTGGCCAAGTATGGAATCAAGGTGTATGCTTTATGTGACTCATATTCGTTTCACACATGTAATGTATAAATTTACCCAAGCAAGCAACCAACTGGCCACTACAAATTCGATAACACTGCATTTGCTGTCGTGAATCCTTTATCACAAGATATATTATACACTGGTAGAAACATAACGGATGATAATTATTCCACCTCGATTCAATTGCCTGACAAATTGATGAGCAAATGAAAAATTTCCTTTTTTTCCTAGATACTAAAATAAGAAGAACACCCTGCAGTCTATGGTTTTCATGAGAACAAGGGTCTGGTTTCCAATATAACAAAGAAAAAAAAAAAAGTTGTGCCTATGATAAGTACACTCTTTGAAAATGATCAGATTGATCCAACAACTGGGGAACATGCAAAACCTGAAATCATCACGTATTATAATCAGACAAAAGGAGGTGTCAACATAATGGATCGACTAAAAGCAGAATATTCTGTGGCTTGAGTAGCATTTAGGTGGCCACTGAGATTATTTTTTTCTGATTTGAAATATTACTTGCATAAATGGTCAAATAATGCATAAAGAGAAAACAAATGTGATTATTACTAGGAGACAGTACTTGAAAACGCTAACACGACCACAAATGGTGTATAGGAGTATAATGGAAAACCTATCTCATCCTCTGCAGCAAGTTATGAAATGATTTACCAATGAAACTGAAGTTTCAGACGCAGAAAAACCCAATGGTATACGTCAAGTCTGTCCAAGAACGTAAAATTCGAAAGACAGAAAAGTCTTGTATCCATTGTCAGAAATTTTTGTATAATGAACGTGCTGTAATATTATGTGATACGTGCTAAACACAGATAGGGGAACCTGGAGTAGAATGAAGTACCAGGGCAGAATAAAGATGCACGTATTTTCGCGTCAAGGATGTGCTGTCAACGATCGGCAATAAGTAGAACTAGTTCAGGCAGTTACTGCCCGACCTTGGCAGCCATGTTTGTATGGTTTTCCTAAGCGTTGGATCACAAAGTTTTCGTTGTGCTAATTTTTGCTCATGCCTTGTAACGTCTGGCGAATTGGAAGCAAGAAAAGGTATACCTACTTTTTTACAGTACGACTATTGTCAGTAGATGCTTAAAATATATCTAATAATCTTTAGTTTCATGCATTTAAATGTTTGTTTCTATATCTTTGTTCAGTGGCCTTACCTACATAACCTAATCCATGTCCCTTGGATAGAATGGGGAAGTACCCCAATCTGTCTGGCTACATTTTTAACAAAGAGATCGCTTTTATTAGGCTCCTAATCTATCTTGCTTTTGATTTCAGATGGTTAGAGTAAATAAAAGAAAAACGAATAGGCCGTCTTGGTCTACTGAGGCCATGAACAGTGCTGTGGAGGCAGTTAATTCTGGCCATTGTGGGTATTTGAAAGCTTCAAACCAATTTGTCGTTCCCCAGACTCCTCTGGAAAGACACATTTAGGAAAGAACGGATAACCCTGACTACAAAATTGATAAAATGGCTGGAAAGTTTAAAAATGTATTTACAGAAGAACAGGAACTTGAGCTCATTAAGTACTTAAAAAGTATGGAGGCATTGTTCATAGATGTAAAAATGAACGTGCAGCCGAAGATCAGGCCAACAGATTCCTTAAAAGACATCCTTCTTTATCTGTTCACAAACCCGAAGCAAGATCTGGTGCAAGAGCTGTGGGTTTTTATAAAGTAGCTGTCAATAGGTTTTTTGTTACTAACAAATAAAATTGACAAACACAAACTAATGACTTCTCAGATACTTAATTGTGCTGAAACAGGCATTTCGGTTAACCCTAAAAACCAATCAAAGATCATAGCTTGCGAGGGGATAGTTAACATCTGCAGAAAGGGGCGAAACTGTAACTTGCCTCTTTTTTATATCAGCAAGCGGAGCTTACATGCCTCCAAATGCTTATTTTTCCACGAAAGACGAAGCAGAAAGAATTTGAGTTAGGACTGCCACTAGGAGGTTGGGCTGAAGTCCACAGCACTGGGTGGGTGACCACAGAGTCATTCTTTGTATGTTTTCGAAAATTTGTGGACATTTCTAAGCCATCAAAAGATCTCCCAGTCCTTCTTATATTAGAAGGCCACTCAACACATGCAAAGAGACTGTGCGAGAGAGAGTGGCGTTTCGTTGCTATGTTTACCACCATATTGCTCTCACAGACTTGAGTTGTTTCTTTTATGAAGCCTTTAAGTCTTTAGTATAGTGATGAGCTTCGAAAATGGCTATAAAGCAACCCAGAGAAAGACGTAACTCTCTTTCAAATTTTAACGCTTTTTGGTTCAGCTTTCATCAAAAGTGCAACAATGAAAACCACTATTAAAGGTTTCGAAGCTACTGGAATATGGGTCACAGACCCATCCATATTCACCAATGCAGATTTCCTCCTGGCAGACACAACTGACTTCGGACTTGATAGGCTGTCAGATAAAGAGGTTATTATATCTGGAGCTGAACATTTGGAATTGCCTTCACCTAGCACACTAGCTAAAAAGGACGACGACAACGGGTTGGATGATCAAGCTGGCAAGGTTTCAGCGAATTGTAACAATGATCTGCCACTTAAGAATGACAATGTTATTGAGGCTAATAGTTCTAGTCCTGGGTGCTCTTGGATGACAACTGACAACCCAGCTGCCTCATTTCATATTTCACCTGATGCACTTGCCAAAAGTTAATGAAAACACGAAAAGGGCGAAACAGAAGAGGGGCAAGACTGTTGTTTTAACTGATTCGCCATACAAAAAAGAGTTAGAAGCCATTATTAAGGAAAAAGAGAAAAAGAAGGAAGAGCAAAGAAAAAAACTATTTGCGAAACAGAATAAAATTAAGAATTCAAAAAAGAAAGGAATGGGCCTGAAGATAAATGGAAAAAAGAAGGAGAGAGAATCCAATACTAACGAGAGTGATTATGAAGAAGGTTCTGGCTCTGAATGTTTATATTGTGGTGAGTTTTATTCAAAATTAGTTGAAGGCTGGGTTGCTTGTTCCATGTGCAAAAAATGGGCGCACGATTCTTGTGGAGGAATAGATAGTGAAGGTGTTGAGTATCTCCTTGTGTACGAATTTTGTAAATAGCATTAAGAAAAGGAAACATGAAAACCGTAGTTTGACATTAACATTCAGTTTAAACTAAATAAATACCGACCAAGTCAATATTTTATGCATTTCCAATAGTTTTATACGTTTTTATAGTCACTTGTACTTACCACCCCAATCTTCCGCATGCATGGGGCAGTATGGGGCAAATGACATACCTTTATGTTTTTGAGTGAGAAAAATATTGTTCTTTTATTTTATGGCAATGTTCTTGTATTTTTGTGATTAATACATCATTATGTGTTCATATGAAAATTGGTAACTCTTTTATTTAACATTTTTGCACTTTTAACCACTGTTTTCAACTTTGTACCCAATTCTACCACAGGTTCCCTTATATGACGAAGATTAAGTCACAAAAGCTAAATTATAAGAAATACTTCATTCCTTTGTTTTTCAATTTTGTTTACAAATGCCTCAGAAGACTAGCGATTACAGGGTGTTACAAAAAGGTATGGCCAAACTTTCAGGAATCATTCCTCACACACAAATAAAGAAAAGATGTTATGTGGACATGTGTCCGGAAACACTTAATTTTCATGTTAGAGTTCATTTTAGTTTCGTCAGTATGTGCTGTACTTCCTTGATTCACCGCCATGATTTCATACGGGATACTCTACCTGTGCTGCTAGAAGATGTGTCTTTACAAGTATGACACAACAAGTGATTCATGTACGATGGAGCTCCTGCACATTTCAGTCAAAGTGTTCGTACGCTTCTCAACAACAGATTTGGTGACCGATGGATTGGTAGAGGCGGAGCAGTTCCATGGCCTCCATGCTCTCCTAACCTCAACGTTCTTGACTTTCATTTATGGGGGCATTAGAAAGCTCTTGTCTACGCAACCCCGGTACCAAATGTAGAGACTCTTCGTGCTTGTATTGTGGACGGCTGTGATACAATACACCATTCTCCAGGGCTGCATCAGCGCATCAGGGATTCCATGCGACAGAGAGTGGATGCATGTATCTTCGCTAAGGGAGGACATTTTGAACATTTCCTGTAACAAAGTGTTTGAAGTTACGCTGGTACGTTCTGTTGCTGTGTGTTTCCATTCCATGATTAATTTAATTTGAAGAGAAGTAATAAAATGAGCTCTAACATGGAAAGTAAGCGTTTCTGGACACATGTCCACATAACATATTTTCTTTCTTTGTGTGTGAGGAATGTTTCCTGTAAGTTTGGCTGTACCTTTTTGTAACACCCTGTATAATTGTCCTAAGATTATTACGAACAATATGGATAAATGTATTGTTGTTTACTGCAAATAAATGTATTAAATACTAAAATCAGAGTGTTTTATTATAAAAATAACAAAAAACATACTGATTTACACATTTTAGGTGCATTTCAGACTGCTGGCTTGTTGAGTGCGAACAGAATGCTTGAAATGTGAGCAATCATTTCTTGTGGGTTAAGTCACAAGGAGCTGAGTAATTATTAAATTTGTTGGTTCAGTTCCCTGAGTTTTGACTGACTGTTTGGGCATCACTAACAGGGTAGAATATAACATTTAATTAATGGATCATTTGCCAGTACAGCAGTTGCCTTACCAGCTGCGTCCACCCAAGATGTAGAACTGGAAGCAGATTATCAACCAGTACTAGATTTGAATCAAGTTTATTATCAAATACATATAAATGAAAGCTCAAAGCACATAAAAGCCTTCTGTACTGATTAAAATCTGTTCGAATTTACCAGAGTACCATTTGGTTAGGCAAAGGGCACTGCTGTGTTATCCTGCTTATTAGTTTACATCTTAGGAGATTTAAAATTTCAATATGTTTGTAATTATTTGGATGATGTGGTCGTTTACAGTAAGACTTTTCAGAGCACCATAATCACTTAGGGCAGATTTTGGTGTGTCTGTGAGAAGCTGATCCTACTGTAAAGTCTACTAACATTGATCTGGTACCTCCAGAAATTTCTTTCTTGGGTCATTTGGTTTCACCCCAAGGAACTGCAGTTGATGGAGAGTGAAGTAAAGTTATGCACTGAATTAGAAGTTCTCAGATTTCCAGCCATGTCAAATGATTAAAATTACATGAGCTTTTGGCCAAGCATTCCTTGACCATTATCAAGTGGTATAACTGCTAATGGGCTGGTGGTATGCCCCTTATATACACTAGTTGCCAGCTGTGATGTCACTGGTGCTCGAGGCATCATCATATATGGCCATGAGTTGACTCAGTGTTCGATGTGCCCACTTCAACAGTATGGTGACTGGATTCCATGCCTTGCTGAGCTGCGTGCTATGATCTCTATGGTGTCACTGGTGATCTTTATTTCTGTGGCCTCTTTAATTACACTGTCCCAGAAGCTGTTAGTTCAAGCCATGATCGAGGATTCATCAAATTTTATTTGGTGACCATTTTCTAAAGCATACTCGGCTAAAGCAGATTCCTCAGGGTAGTATTGTTGCTCAGTGGCATAAGACTGGCCACACTTGCAAGGTGTCTTGTTGACCCTAGGTATTCTGAAATTGGCTGCATCTTTAACTGATCTCTGTCAATTACTGAGAATGACGTTAGTGTCAAAACAAATCTAGCCAACACAATATATTTGGGCATTGACAATTAACTTCTGTAGTCCATCCATTTAGTCGAGGAAGTTAAATGAATGGGCATTCAAACAGTTAGTGATGATTCCTGCCCAAACATTTACTAAATTCCTTTCTTAAGTGACATGCTGTTTAACAGTCGCAGACATCCAAACAGGGTCAAGCTGAGAAATTTAACATTTTTGGGGTACTGGCACTGCTTTAATACTTCTAGGTATAGCATTTTTCTTGCCTGTGATGCCTATTTTCATAGCAAGTCATTCTGCATCTGGTAGAAATGGCAGGTGATTTCATTTGCAACATTCCAAAATAATAAACTGTTGATCTAGTTTTGGTTGAAGGCATTGTTTTTAAATGACACCAAACCTCCACAAATTTCTGGATTTCCCACAATTCTGTAACTAAGAAGTATAGTGTAGGACAACACAACATCAGCTTCATGAAAGGGATAAATTGCTACTCACCACACAGATGAGGGATTGTATGGCAGACAGGCAAATTGAAAAATCACTGCTAGACACAGACATGTGCAAATCTCAAGCACATGTCCACTGTCATGTGTGGCAGTCACAATAGGGGCTTAGCACCTGGAGACAATAGTGGTATGTATGTGCTTATGTTATGCATGTGTGTTTTCTCTATTACTGATGAAGGAGTTAGTTTGATAGCTAATAATATCTAGCAATTTTTCATCAATGTGCTTGTGTGTCACTCAACACCTCTTCCGTGTGATAAGAAGTGATCTATGCTTTTAATATTGTTATTCCATCCTGGATTTTACATTTTTTGACAGTATCAGTTTTGTTGCGTGAAACTGCATTACTGGTCAAACTGTGTGCTGGACCGAGACTGAAACTCGGGACCTTTGCATTTCACAGGCAAGTGCACACAGTTTTAATTTGACAGGAAGTATCAAAATACTTAACTCGTTAAACAGTCACTTATTAGATGATAGATAAAAGGAAGTGCTACTTATTGTTCTTATGGCACACTTTCGTGCAATGAACGTTTTCTTTTTTAAATGTAAGATACCACAGAATGCATTTCCATATGACATTAATGAATGGACATAACAAAGTGTGTCAACTTGCTGATGTATCTCTCTTCAAAGCTTGCACTAAGATGAAGGTAAAAGTGGATGAACTGAGTTGTTTAAGAAGGCATAAAACATGAATTTCCCCCTCCCTCCTATAAAAATTCATTACATTTGGTTTACCGATAACATTAATACACCTGTATTTTAAAAGAAGAATAATTCTGTATGTGACAAAGTAAACTTTTAGTATCTGCGTGTATTTACTTTGCATGTATTGTTGCAGTTTCATGAAGTGATCGTTCAGTAGAACAAGAATAGTTGACAATTGTATGAAGGATGGACAATGTGAAGTGCAAAATGTTGTACATTTATGGACAGTGGTGTGCTTGATAGGACAGACACTGGTGTAATGTTAAAAATCCTGATGTCCCTCTTATCAGGTGCAGAGCTGTACTGTCCATCAGCAGTGAAGCATTTTGAAGGAAAAAAGGTACAAAGATTATTTGATAAAATGTTGTGTTAGCTGAGAATTCATTAAAATATGCAGATTCTTAGTAGTAATGTACTAATATGAAACAATTGTATCAATAAGTTATATGTGAATGCCAGGAAAAAGCACAGTTAACCAATTTATGGTGATTCCTTTAGCTGTAGAATATTTCTCCAATCTCTCTCTATTTTCTACCATCGGTACCCCTGTTTTATGCATTTGGAGTTCATCAGTACCACCAAACTACCAGGGCCATGCCAGGCAAAAGATGACAGGGTTCTGTCATGAAGCAATATCCTACATGGCATGGCTAAATATCTTTCATGTCAATGGAAAATTGCTACTATATTGCCTCACTCTGTCTCTGGCTCAACTTTTAAGGCTGATGTTTCCTTTCCACAGCCACAGCCTTGATGCCAGCAGTGTTCTTTATTGTGGCGTGACGGCATTCTGCAGTGGTGGACACTAACACTTAGGCTGTTCAGGCCCGGCAACATCCAGTGTGAAGGCGAAGGAAGATTGCCATTCATGAGATATGACTACTGCTCCTGACAGGAGTCAGACAACGATATGCATGGGCAGCAGACCAGTGGTGCTGTGACACCTTGTCCAAGAAAGGGATTCAGTGCTGAAGACAGCTGGCCTGAGCCAATCTTGACCCTATGTCTGCAACTGGTGATGCCCTGTCATCCCATGTCCTGGAGCAGATCTTGTGTCATGGTGGTGTTGCTTGTCTCTGGATGCCTGTGCTTCAAAATCTGCTGGTATTTATTTGGCTCTGGTATGAACTTGTTCAACTAGAACCTCACACACAGTTGTAAGAAAACAGGTATATTCTTTCCATCTGTTATGTTTTTCTTCTCCCCCTATTACTTATTCCCAATATGATCATCATGTATGCAGTACTTAAAGATAATTTGTCATATTTTTACTATATATTTCATATTTCATTATTTTGGTTATTTAAAATTCATTATTGGGCCTTGCTTACCAGAAAACTATGCCAACTGCAAAATACCACTAATATAAAACTTCGCTATTATTGTTCACATGTAAACATATACCCAGTTACTATCTTCCTGATATAGTGGATTAAAATGGCATATAAACAGCTATAGCCTTAGGAAGCAAATTATAAAAATGTGGTTGCAATATTTCACTTATTTAGTGTCAGAGTAATTAGCATTCATTGGTTAAAACATTGTTACGGAATGAGAATCTCATATTTATGGAAACTAGCCAGATTAATCTAATAGAAATTATTATTGTATCTAAAATGTATCATTCAGAAGAATTTTCTTCTACTGTTCATTACTCAGAAATGCACTTCCTCAGTTGTAATTAGTAAAAAAAAAAAAAAAGAAACAGTAAACAGCAATAGCTGAATATAGTTCTAATACTGCACAATAAATTGAAGTGTTACGGTGTCGGAGGTGTTGTTCTGGCAACTTTCCAGTCTTATCTGGAAAACCAGAGACAAGTGGTATCAATTCATGGAGCAATGTCACAAGAAGAAAAGCTGGAATATGGAGTACCCCAAGGGTCCATCATACGGCCTCTCCTGTTCCTTATTTATGTCAATGATGTGGGTTATAACAAGAATATCTTACAGTTTGCTGATGACACCACCCTTTTTTCCAAAGGAAGAATTGCTGCAGAATCACTCCACGAAACAGATGTACTCTTCCAAAACATTAAAGAATATTTCATCAAAAATAAAATTAAAATGAATGAAGAAAAAAAACAACATCTGATATGCACCCTTGACAACATCGGATGCCATGAAAATATGGAGGCTGTCAAAGTGTTGGGCTTCATGATAGACAGGAAACTAACAATGAATGAACACACAGTGTATGTGTGCTCCAAGCTCTCCTGTGTAATATACCTTCTGAGGAGGTTAAATGGTGTATTGAGTCACTAATATCTCATAACAGTATATTATGCCCTATTCCATAGCCACATCAATTGTAGACTACTGTTATGGGGACATTCTGCAGGTTGTAAGGCTGTGCTAATCCTACAGAAAAAAAGCTCTCAGAATAATCACATCAACCAAAAGACAGGAGCACTGCAGGCCTGTATTCAAGTAGTTAGGAATTATGACAGTTTTCAGCCAGTATGTGTTTTTATGTCTCATCAGCGTGAAATAAAACCAAGGAGTCTTCAGCATGAGGCACAATATACACAATCACAATACCCATAACAAGAAGAGCATTGAAATACTCAGGTGTCAACTGACGGGAACACAATACGGCTTTCCAGTGGTTGCCCTAAAGATGTTCAACTCACTGCCTCAAGAAGTACAATCCCTGCCACTAGGAACATTCAGAAGGAGAGCAGCACAGGACCTGAAAGAACGCCCATTGTACTCCATTGGTGAATTCCTTAATAGTGAGCAAAGTGAATGGACAAACAAATATTGTTTCTATTAAGTATAAATGTCTTAATTTTGTGAATATTTTTTTAAATGTATGTATGTAATTAATCTTGACGCAACCTGTTCAGTCATGACTGGTAAACGACAGAGATCTAGTAATAAAGTAATAACAATTTACAGTCATATCATAAGAGATCAACCAAGTGTAGTGCATGGCTAACCATTTACATTATAATAAATGAGACTTGACCTGGCCACAAACAATAGGCTATTCAACATCAGAGTGCGATTAACCCTTTTGTTGCTACATACTAGCTCTTTGCATTCCCTGGCATGGATACTTCTGTTAAGGCTGTACTGTTCACCAAATGCTGGTGCCTGTGCTGCGAGACAATGTTCTGGCTGATATGAAATACCTATCAATTGATTTTTTGAAAACTGTTAGGTAAAAAAAAATGGTTTGATATTTCTTACAGTCTGATACCTACACTCAATAACCAACTGAATTTCTTTTCATTATCTATCGTACTTACTGTGCTGCATAAAATTAAGTAAAACATTGCATGAAATTTTGAGTTCACAGAAGTAAAAACACTTTGCGTGAACTTTACATGTGGTTGATTTTAGCTCATACACTGCAGTGAGTGAAATGTAGATAAAATATCAAAATGTTATTTAAAATTAAGAGCAGAATACTTCATTTCATGCTTGGGTATTGGGTTTTGCATCCAAGGGATGGTAGAGCACAATGCACACATTCACATTCTTGTGCATTGTCAATCTTGTGGTCATAACAACCGTCATATCTCATAAACAATGCAAGATACCAAAACGAGGCTTTCTAAAAATGATAGCAAGCAATGAGGCACATATGTTGTATGATAAATACTCGAAACTTTTTTATTCACTGAGATATGGAAGTAACTTGACCATAGCAGTAAGAGGCTGGTGTCTCAAGTTGCATACAGACATCCATAGCAATTAGGAAAATCCAAGTGGCATGCATATACACGTCCATAGCACCTAGGGAATGGCATAGCATGGTTGTATACATGCCTACAATAGCAAAAGGGTTAAAGTGTATGAATTGAAAACCTGGTGTAGACCACATCACTTGAAATAACCTACTTTTGACAAACATTTTTCAACCAGATCTGATGACCACCAGAGGCATATTAGCTTAATTAAATATGGTTATGTTACACAGTCATGAAGCTCATAACAAGAGTCTTGTCCTTGCCTGTGAACACTGTCCTGCCCCCTTTAACAATTACTCCTGCATAACAAAATTTTCTGCTGAATACAGCTAGCCTATCTTGCAGTTCTTTTGCTTACATGTTGCTGTGACCCACTAGACGCTACACAATACTTACTGCCCAGTGGTAGCGTGACACAATGCTACACCACACCTCCTTACAAATTATTCCAAGTTCTACTAAAATTAGGTAGTGCCACTACAGTATAAAGCATTTCTTGTATACCTTCGGACTGTGGTTCTTGATAACAACACAATCCATAGCGTGTATTAAACACGTCGTGTTAGGGGGTAAGAAAATGCGCGAATACCGTCAAATTGTAATTTTTCCTCATCAGGGTGTGAACCAGCGTCTTCATCTTCAAGTGTTAAGACTGCTTTGGAAGGCAAGCTACGAAAACCACTTCTTAAAAATATTTTTGTCCATACAATCAGTGTTTTGGTGGACATAATGTAACAGGAAGCGCAGATGCTGTGATATTTTTAAAGCTCTATGCTTAGCAGACTTCCCTGTTACCATAGCTGCAATTTATAGTCTCCACATTGAGACATGGAAAAATTGCTGTTTTGAAGAGCGTGCCGCAGCACGCAGTGTGAAGCAGTCGCCCTCAGTTTCTGGCGGTGGCGCCGCTATGGCAATCGCAGCTTTGGTGTCTCCCTCTGGTGGGAAAGGGGAAAGGTTGCCTGTTTACGTGCATTTAAGAGGCGCTATGAGCTCGCCAGTCATTCAGTCTGGGGTCAGTCTGGGTGAGTCTGGAGTCAGTCTGGGGTCAGTCTATCATCCCCAGCTTGCTAGTTTGTCTCTCGTCTGAATTTGTGGCGCACTGGGAGAACTCAACGAGTGGTCGCCCAGTCGGGGGCTTAGTTCCTGCATCTGAGACTGGGCGTTAGGCCGTCAGTCTGCTCGAGTTGCTCAGGCAACGGTCATTAGCGGTTGGATCGATCGGTTGGTCGGTCGTGTACTGAGACACAAGATGACTTGTCCGCCTTGAGCATCGGCGCATGTGAGGTCGCCATCCGAGTCCAGTGGGGCATGCCCTATAGTGAGGGGTAGTGGCTTCGTGGCCAACACGATAGCAACAGGAGTCAACCCGCGACATCGGTCTGGCTGGTGCGAGCTGCGACGCCATGAGACGGGAGATCGGCGCGCCTTCCTGTGTCCGTTGAAGCGGCGGGCAGCGGACAGTTCGGGAGAGCATTTTGGGGTTGCTGCGCCAGGTCTTCATCAGAAATCACACTTTATTAGAAGTTAAGTGATGTTGTTTCATTTACTTGTTAAATTCTACTTGTTTTCTTGGTGAGGTCACCAGCCACTTTGTTTTGGGGTCATCCCACCATTCTTCATGGGTTTGCCCACCCACAGGAAGGTGGTTATTTATGAATTGGGTGGCCCATTTTTCCCTTATGGAGTAGGGGCAGGTTAGAGCAACCTGTGGTTCCGGTTGTTCGGTAATCTCTCTGTCAATCTGCCGTACGTTAATAGATGCCTCTATCATGTTTGTCAGATTCGGTGTGTTAACGAATTTATTGCTTGAAGTGTAATGGCCTAATTCCTGAAATATGTTTTTATCTTGCCTATCATCTTGAGAGGCAGTATATGTGTACTGTAGAGCATGTTTGGCCAACCTTGTATAATTTTATGTAAGATTGCATTTCATGGGCTTTTATTTAAATGGTAATTTTAGTATATAAAGTTGCCGCTCTCCCACCGTAAGACTTTTCTAAGAAGTTAAAATCAAGTTTCACCTACGGTGACAAGTTAATCTTTTAAATTTTAGTGTTTTGTACTATTTCCATCCCTCCTACAGGGTGCATAGTTTGTGTGCTTGTGTGAATTGTTAAAACTTTTACTTTAAGGTAATATGGTATGTTGCAGATTTGCACCTGTGTAGTCTTTCAGAGATTGTTGTGAGCGGTCGTAACTACGGCCGTGTCAAAAGGGAACGACAAGGTTCTCAGCCCTAAAGCTCATACACTCAAAACTTTGTTCCTTTCTGTCTCTAAATAAATTGTAACTTGATATTTAGAGCGTGCTTTCAGCTTATAATTTTAAATGTTTCTTAAAAAAAAGCTTTTAGGAATAAAATTCCCATTTGTTAAAAGCAATTTCATTTATTTCATTTTGATTTCATCGGTTACTCCCTGGCAACTACTTCCACGCTCACATAAAGTGATTAAATGTGTTAATGTTCTTTATGATTCGGTAAAGTAGATTCTTAAGAAAATGTTTTGAAAGTAAATTCACGGTTCACACATATTATCGATGCAGCAAGAACTGTTAACTTCTCTTTAGGTTTTGTCACTGCGCAGGGCAGCTTCGAGGGTAGAGTTTTAGATGGAAACATTTTATAATTTATCCTTATTTCATCACAGTTATACAATTAAATCAGGAGGAAGATTTCCTTCTTGTATAATTTTTGTTAATATCCACAAAGTTGTGTAACAGAAACCACAGAAAGCTTTTCTCCGCGAATTTCAAGCTGCCTTACACCTGTCCAACCATCCTGAACTTGAAGTAAAATCATCCTCAGGTTCCTTTAAATTATTTCTAAAAAATACAGCTTTTTCTTACAGAATTGTTCCTGACACTGGATTTCCTTTTCGACTTTATCTGGTAAATCAAACGAACAACACTTCACTCTTTTTTAATACCTAGATTTCTTCATTGACTTCCGCTCAAATGACGAAATAGAACACTTGTTTGATTAAAACTTCTAAATTTCGTCTCTGCTTCTACGCCAATTTCCTACTGTCACTTCACTGACTCCACAGCAGCAAGGTTTTTTAGTGTTTCTCCTTTGTCTACTCCTTTCAAAGCTTCCAGTTTCACATTCAATGCACAAATTTTCTCGCACTCCAACCACACATTGTAATGTGTGAATTAAAGTATTAAGAAACACACAGTTCACTGTAAATATGTTAGAGTGGAATTGACACAGTGGGAATGTGGCTCAGATCATACCTGACTGACAGAATGCAGAGGGTATTGCTGAATCACGAAGATGGCTCAATAGCTCCATCTGTCTGGGGAGCAGTTAGTGTAGGTGTGCCGCAAGATTTGGTGCTTGGCGTTTTGCTCTTTCTTATTTTTATTAATGACCTTCCTCTCTGTTCTAAGGCTACCATCAAATTTACTCTTTTCGCAGATGATACATCCCTTGTAATTGAAAACAACACCTGAAAATGATATTGCATCATCTACCAACTTGGTGTTCCCTGACCTCCATAAGTGGTTCAGATGAAACGACCCAACATTTAAAAAAAAAAAAAAAAAAAAAAAAAAAAAAAAAAAAAAAAAAACAGTTCATACATTTACATGGGTCTCACAAAGTTCAGGATGGCATAAGTCTAAGCAGTAATGATAAAGATATACATCATGTTTATTCAACAAACTTTTTATGCCTCCACATTGACAATAAATTAAATTGGTCTTGCCATATTTCGGACTTGAGAAAAAGACTTAGTTCAGCAACTTATGCTCTATGTATTATAGCAACAACTGCTAATAGTGACGCTGTTAAGGCTGCTTATTTCGGCTATTTCCATTCATTGTTATCCTATGGCTTATATTCTAGGGTAATTCTAGGCGCGTAATGGGGCCCCTTAGGGATACGGCGGCTAAGGAGGGGAAGAAATCCAGTGTGCACTCCGTGTGCATTCCGGGAGGAGTCATTCCTGATGCGGAAAGGGTCCTTCCGGATGCCATGAAGAGCACAGGGTGCAGCCAGCTGCAGGTGGTGGCACATGTCGGCACTAATGACGTGTGTCGCTTTGGATCTGAGGAAATTCTCTCTGGATTCCAGCGGCTATCTGATTTGGTGAAGGCTGCCGGTCTTGCTTACGAGATGGAGGCAGAGCTCACCATCTGCAGCATCGTTGACAGAACCGACTGCGGACCTTTGGTGCAGAGCCGGGTGGAGGGTCTGAATCAGAGGCTCAGACGGTTTTGCGACTGTACTGGCTGCAGATTCCTAGACTTGCGCCATAGGGTGGTGGGGTTTCGGGTTCCGCTGAATAGGTCAGGAGTTCACTACACTCAGCTGGCGGCTACACGGGTAGCGGAGGCTGTGTGGCGTGGACTGGGCGGTTTTTTAGGTTAGAAGGCCTAGGGAAAGTGCGGGATGGGCTGCAATGTCAAAGGGTGCTTGGCAATTACAGGACGTCCTTGGATCAAGGAACAGTCGGAATTATAGTTGTAAATTGTTGTAGTTGCGCTGGAAAAGTCCCTGAGCTTCAAGCGCTAATAGAAAGCACAGAAGCTGATATCGTTATAGGTACAGAAAGCTGGCTAAAGCCTGAAATAAGTTCTGCAGAAATTTTTACGAAGTGTCAGACGGTGTTCAGGAAAGATAGATTAGGCAGAATTGGTGGGTGAGTGTTTGTGTCTGTCAGTAGTGGTTTATGTTGTAGTGAAGTCGAAGTAGATACTCCGTGCGAATTGGTGTGGGTGGAGGTTATACTTAACAGCCGAATTAAGTTAATAATTGGCTCCTTCTACCGACCCCCAGACTCCTATGATACAGTTGCGGAACAGTTCAGAGAAAGTTTGAGTCTCGTAACAAATAAATACCCCACTCATACGGTTATAGTTGGTGGGGACTTCAACCTACCCTCGGTATGTTGGCAAAAATACTTGTTCAGAACCGGTGGTAGGCAGAAAACGTCTTCCGAGATTGTCCTAAATGCATTCTCCGAAAATTATTTCGAGCAGTTAGTCCACGAACCCACGCGAATTGTAAATGGTTGCGAAAACACACTTGACCTCTTGGCCACAAACAATCCAGAGCTGATAGAGAGCATCATGACTGATACAGGGACTAGTGATCACAAGGTCATTGTAGCTAGGCTCAATACCATTTCTTCCAAATCCATCAGAAACAAACGCAAAATAATTTTATTTAAAAAAGCGGATAGAGTGCCGCTGGAAGCCTTCCTGAGAGACAATTTCCATTCCTTCCGAACTGACTATGCGAATGTAGACGAGATGTGGCTCAAATTCAAAGATATAGTAGCAACAGCAATTCAAATATTCATACCTCATAAATTGGTAAGAGATGGAACGGATCCCCCGTGGTACACAAAAAAGGTCCGAACGCTGTTGCAGAGGCAACGGAAAAAGCATGCGAAGTTAAGAAGAACGCGAAATCCTGAAGATGGGCTAAAATTTACAGACGCGCGAAATTTGGCACGTACTTCGATGCGAGATGCCTTTAATAGGTTCCACAACGAAACATTGTCTCGAAATTTGGTAGAAAATCCGAAGAAATTCTGGTCGTATGTAAAGTACACAAGCGGCAAGACGCAGTCAATACCTTCGCTGCGCAGTGCCGATGGTACTGTTATCGACGACTGTGCCGCTAAAGCGGAGTTTTTGAACGCAGTTTTCCTAAATTCTATCACCAGGGAAGACGAATGGAATATACCAGAATTTGAAACACGAACATCTGCTAGCATGAGTTTCTTAGAAGTAGATACCTTAGGGGTTGCGAAGCAACTCAAATCGCTTGATACGGGCAAGTCTTCAGGTCCAGATTGCATACCGATTAGGTTCCTTTAGATTACGCTGATACTATAGCTCCCTACTTAGCACTCATATACAACCGCTCGCTCACCGATAGATCTGTACCTACAGATTGGAAAATTGCGCAGGTCGCACCAGTGTTCAAGAAGGGTAGTAGGAGTAATCCATTTAACTACAGACCTATATCATTGACGTCGGTTTGCAGTAGGGTTTTGGAGCATATACTGTATTCAAACATTATGAATCACCTCGAAGGGAACGATCTATTGACACGTAATCAGCATGGCTTCAGAAAACATCGCTCTTGTGCAACGCAGCTAGCTCTTTATTCGCACGAAGTAATGGCCGCTATCGACAGGGGATCTCAAGTTGATTCCGTATTTCTATATTTCCGGAAAGCTTTTGACACCGTTCCTCACAAGCGACTTCTAATCAAGCTGCGGAGCTATGGGGTATCGTCTCAGTTGTGCGACTGGATTCGTGATTTCCTGTCAGGAAGGTCGCAGTTCGTAGTAATAGACGGCAAATCATCGAGTAAAACTGAAGTGATATCAGGTGTTCCCCAGGAAAGCGTCCTGGGACCTCTACTGTTCCTGATGTATATAAATGACCTGGGTGACAATCTGAGCAGTTCTCTTAGACTGTTCGCAGATGATGCTGTAATTTACCGTCTAGTAAGGTCATCTGAAGACCAGTATCAGCTGCAAAGCGATTTAGAAAAGATTGCTGTATGGTGTGTCAGGTGGCAGTTGACGCTAAATAACGAAAAGTGTGAGATGATCCACATGAGTTCCAAAAGAAATCCGTTGGAATTCGATTACTCGATAAATAGTACAATTCTCAAGGCTGTCAATTCAACTAAGTACCTGGGTGTTAAAATTACGAACAACTTCAGTTGGAAGGACCACATAGATAATATTGTCGGGAAGGCGAGCCAAAGGTTGCGTTTCATTGGCAGGACACTTAGAAGATGCAACAAGTCCACTAAAGAGACAGCTTACACTACACTCGTTCGTCGTCTGTTACAATATTGCTGCGCGGTGTGGGATCCTTACCAGGTGGGATTGACGGAGGACATCGAGAGGGTGCAAAGAAGGGCAGCTCGTTTTGTATTATCGCGTTATAGGGGAGAGAGTGTGGCAGATATGATACACGAGTTGGGATGGAAGTCATTACAGCATAGACGTTTTTCGTCGCGGCGAGACCTTTTTACGAAATTTCAGTCACCAACTTTCTCTTCCGAATGCGAAAATATTTTGTTGAGCCCAACCTACATAGGTAGGAATGATCATCAAAATAAAATAAGAGAAATCAGAGCTCGAACAGAAAGGTTTAGGTGTTCGTTTTTCCTGCTCGCTGTTCGGGAGTGGAATAGTAGAGAGATAGTATGATTGTGGTTCGATGAACCCTCTGCCAAGCACTTAAATGTGAATTGCAGAGTAGTCATGTAGATGTAGATGTAGATGTAGATGTAACCAGCCAATGGCAAATAAAGTATTTGTAACTCAGAAAAGAACAATTCGAATTATAATTGGAGTTAACGGGAATCATTTATGTAGAAATATTTTTAAAACACACAAAATATTAACAATGACCTCACAATATATCTTATCCCTTATGTGCTTTTCAGCTAAGAACCTACACATGTACAAAACCAATACTTCTCCTCATGACTATGACACAGGAACAAAATGTGAATTTCATGTTGACAGAAAAAACTTGAGTCTGATACAAAAGGGAGTATACTACTCAAGCATAAAGGTGTTTAATTGCACTCCCGTTTGACATAAAAAATCTTACCAGTGAAATGCCAAAATTTAAGAGTAAATTGAAGGAATATCTTCTGGATAAAGCATTTTACTCTCTTAATGAACTCTTTAATGTAACATTGTAGCTTAGATATAATACTTTATTTGTAATATTTGCTATTGCCGCTTTGTAGCTTCCAATACATCTTACACCAGTATGGGAATTCGTGTTCAGGCAATTGGCACTATCAAATTCCTGTTAATGTATAGTTTGTAACATGGAAAACTGTAAATTTTTATTTTATCGTTTTATACCTCTGTTTTACCACAGAAAATCCTTTAAGCCTGTAACTATTAACATACTTTGTTTATATACACCAATTGCAATTTACATTTGTTAGGATATACAAGTAGGCTACTCATCATCACCATCATTTAAGACTGATTATGCCTTTCAGCGTTCAGTCTGGAGCATAGCCCCCTTTTAAAATTCCTCCATGATCCCCTATGCAGTGCTAACATTGGTGCCTCTTCTGATGTTAAACCTATTACTTCAAAATCATTCTTAACCGAATCCAGGTACCTTCTCCTTGGTCTGCCCCGACTCCTCCTACCCTCTACTGCTGAACCCATGAGTCTCTTGGGTAACCTTGCTTCTCCCTTCGCCCTGACTGCTACATCTATAGAGTTCATTCCCAGTTTTTCTTTGATTTCCTCATTGTGGACACCCTCCTGCCATTATTCCCATCTACTAGTACCTGCAATCATCTTAGCTACTTTCATATCCGTAACCTCAACCTTGTTGATAAGGCAACCTGAATCCACCCAGCTTTCGCTTCCATACAACAAAGTTGGTCGAAAGCTTGAACGGTGCACAGATAACTTAGTCTTGTTACTGACTTCCTTCTTGCAGAAGAGATTAGATCGTAGCTGAGCGCTCACTGCATTAGCTTTCCTACACCTCGCTTCCAGTTCTTTCACCATGTTGTCATCCTGTGAGAATATGCATCCTAAGTACTTGAAACCAACCACCTGTTCTAACTTTGTTCCTCCTGTTTGGCACTCAATCCGTTTATATTTCTTTCCCACTGACATTACTTTCGTTTTGGAGATGCTAATCTTCATACCATAGTCCTTACATTTCTGATCTAGCTCTGAAATATTACTTTGCAAACTTTCAATCGAATCTGTCATCACAACTAAGTCGTCCGCATATGCAAGACTGCTTATTTTGTGTTCACATATCTTGATCTCACCCAGCCAGTCTATTGTTTTCAACATATGATCCATAAATAATATGAACAACAGTGGAGACAGTTTGCAGCCTTGTCTTACCCCTGAAACTACTCTGAACCATGAACTCAATTTACCGTCAACTCTAACTGCTGCCTGACTATCCATGTAAACACCTTTAATTGCTTGCAAAAGTTTGCGTCCTATACCATAATCTCGTAGAACAGACAATAACTTCCTCCTAGGAACCCGGTCATATGCCTTTTCTAGATCTATAAAGCATAGATACAATTCCCTGTTCCACTCATAACACTACTCCATTATTTGCCGTAAGCTAAAGATCTGGCCCTGAAAACCTCTAAGAGGCCTAAACCCACACTGATTTTCATCCAATTGGTCCTCAACTAATACTCGCACTTTCCTTTCAACAATACCTGAGAAGATTTTACCCACAACGCTGATTAAAGAGATACTTCTGTAGTTGTTACAATCTTTTCTGTTTCCATGTTTAAAGATTGGTGTGATTACTGCTTTTGTCCAGTCTGATAGAACGTGTCCCGACTCCCAGGCCATTTCAGTTATCCTGTGTAGCCATCTAAGACCTGACATTCCACTGTATTTGATGAGTTCCGGCTTAATTTCATCCACCCCAGCTGCTTTACTACACTGCAATCTATTGACCATTTTCTCCACTTCCTCAAATGTGATCCTATTTCCATCGTCATTCCTATCCCATTCTACCTCGAAATCTGAAACATTACTGATAGTATTTTCACCTACATTGTGGTTCATGGTGTGGGTTCCTGTAGTCATGTACTAGTTCATTAACCACGGGCAACGTATGAGTGGCCAAGTAAGTTGTCCTGACAGTCGGGATACCAGCTACTTTGGAATAAGGCTGGGCATCTCGGACATATTCTGAGTCGTGGTCACCTTTGTGCTCATACGGAAAAGAGTACCAAATCCACCGGTTAGTCCCTCAAATGTTAGGGGTAAAACCCAATGAGACTCGGGACAAGTAAGGCTAGCAACCTGCTTATGTGGTACTTTAAATATGATGCTGGCAAAAATCAGAGCAAAATGCCTCGGACCTTAGGAGGTGACGGAGTCCCACCTCTAACTGACAAGTAGGCTACTGTGTTAATTTTGTGACTCGTTCCATATCCAAGCAATTCTTTACCGGATCTAAGGAACACGAATAAATAAATAAATCAATGGAAGATTAGGGAACGTAAATCTTCCCTGATGCTCATGTAATGACTGGCCCCGGTGGACGCAACTAAATTATGAAATTCTTGAAGTCAAAGTTCTGTAATGTAACATACAGAGATGACCAAATTTATTTTAGTTTGTGTGAGTCTTGTTTACAAAACCAAAAGGTCAGAAAAAAGGAATAGTAGTGAAGCCAATGCTGTTCAAGGAGCTAAATTCCAGATGTCGCGTTGATCTCATCGACATCTAATTGCAACTACATGGAGATTACAAATTCATAATGGATTATCAGGACCACCTCACTAAATTCGTTGTTCTCAGGCAACTGAAGCTCAAAACAGCTGAAGAGGTATGCGATAACATTATTGACATTTTTTCACTGTTAGGTACTCCCTCAGGATTGCGGTCTGAGAGTTCGTTAACAAAATAATGAGCAGCTTAACTGAACTATTGCCCAATTTTATGATTGTCCACGGTAAACCTAGACACAGTCAGAGCCAAGGCAGCATAGAGCGAGCAAATCACGATATAGAAAATATGCTAACTACGTGGATGCAGGAGCACAACATCGTGGAGTGGAGCTTTGCATTAAGATTTTTGCTACTTATGAAAAATAGGGCTGTACATTTTGGAATTAAAAGATCTCCGTACGATGCGATGTTTGGCTGCCCTCCTAAATATGGTTTGTCTTCAACAAGTGTATCTCCTGAAGCATTGATGAACGTTCACTCTGAGAATGATCTTGAAAATATAATTAATCATTTGAGTGTTAACAGTGACAGGGACTGAAACGTTCCAGTATAATGGTCACAGTACATATCCATTGCAAGAGGGTAACATATCAACAGGAATAGAGGTTGAGAACAGAGAGAAAGAAAGTATTCTTAACAATAATGACTACTGCCTGACTGATTTAGACGTGTCAACTCGCGCTACAAAGAAACACAGAACTACAGAAATGAAGCGCACAAGTGCTTAGAAGAACAAGCCTGAAGAATGCGGCAGTGTTCAGATCGCTGATTATCAACACTGGAAAAGGGTTGTACCGTGAGAGATCCAGTTCCCGACTTCGGCAGAGGAAGAGGAGATGTTAGGTCAGAATCAGAATCAGAATCAGAATTTTTATTATCCCATAACGTACAAAGTCAAATCACAGATCTGATGTACTGGGGACTCGTCAACATTACATTTACATTACAATTTCAATTTGTATATACAGTTTTACAAAAACAACATATCAACACTCCAGTTTACATGTATCACAAAGTAATATAGAATAGCAGTGTTTACGTAGTAAACATATTTTTAAAATCATTTATTTTACACAAAACTGATAAGCTTAATTTACAGGTGATGTTTCCTTGCTCAGACTTCCACATCATCATTCATAAATTCTTCTATGGAGTAATAACACTTCTCCACTGGTGTCGTACTCGAGACAACGGCCGATGGCTTCTATCGAATCGGGACGAGAGATGGTGTGCTGAGCCAACTATACCCACAGCAATAATTTGTTTGTTTTTAAATACTTATGGAATGGGAGGTACGATATGCCACTGCGTCTACAACTACAACATTTTGTTTCAGGTCCCATTTCAGTACTCGCCCTCTAAGAATAATCTCAGGGGAGGAAGTTCCAGCAGAGAAAACTGTTGCCCTGAGGACAGTTGCGATGTCTCAGTCGATGGGAACCGGCAAAAATGTCAGACTCTGAGATACTTTTGCAAAAACAAAAATGTGTTGTGCAAATGAAAGTGGGATCATATACTTCCTTGCTGCAATAAATGAATTTTACATAATATGGCTATGTTTTCAAACTACAGGTGATAAATGCTACTTTCGAAGTATGACTGTTTTGTTATTATAGCCATGGTTCACATTCCTTACCTCTTGGCTGTGAATGAATACTAGTGATAGTTCACTGTTCCTAGACAATGTGTATTGTTTGACAGAACTGAAATCAGTATCCACTTTCACTAAATGGGCTAGTAAAGGTGCGCTGTCACTAGTGATACTATACTTTCCCTGACACTTCCACTTCCACTATAACATATACATACAACAATTTAAAATTAATGTGGCACAGTACAGAACAATACAGTGCTGTACAGATGTTACTACACAATCAACAACAGTACATACAATAATGGTCATACAATGTTGTAAAATGTGTACAGTATTGTTACTTAGGCGTACTGTATTTTAATGACCACTATTGCTAACTGGGCACAACGATAGGCGTAACGAAATGTATGGTATGCACTGTACAACTGATTGTCAAGAGGTCCGAGTTATTGAATGGTCGACAAAGAAAAGAGCAAGTGCACGCCTCAAAATCTAACGCTACCTGCTCATCTATAACAGGAATGAGTTTTAGAGTCTGAGGCCAAGGTTATTTCTGTGCATTATGAACGAAAACCCTAAGTAGGACAGTTTTATCTGTATAGTATATGGAAAACTGAAAGAAAGTTCAAAACGTAACGAATTCGAAAGTGCGTGAAACGTACATGTGGACAATGTACGAAAATGGGTTTTATGAAAAATTTTAATTTTCTTAAGACCAGCACAAATTACACGAAACCTCGAAATACCGGGGCTCGAATTACTGGGGTGTTACTTTAGTTCACTTTTAATTTAGGTGAACGTTCTTTTAGAATTAGAGTGAATGACATCGCACCTCGTCCTCAAATCAGCTACTGACTTTCATACTACTTGTTTTTATATAATTGGCAGGGGAAATATCAGGCAGAAATTTCCACAGAGAAATGAAGTCTTGGTAGCGTCGAAAATTGTACAACACCCGGTTCCTGTCGGTAAAGCAGTGGAGCAATTCTTTAGCTGTCTTCAATTAAAGCAAATGAGTCAAAATACTTATTTCGGTTTTTTCTTTACATATGCAGCCATGTGAGTTCCCTAATTCCACCACAACATCTAAATTGACAATTCCACTTTCTTTGGATTTCCGCATCACCTCTTGTAATGTATCCCACATAACCACACCATAAAATCTCGGGATTTTGAATTTTCTGGGAAGTGTATGCGGAACTATGTTATAAGCATTCTGTCCAATATTAACGCCCTGGGCTTGCTTTTGTTTATGTACAACCGAGACCCTTCCCTGCAGTCCTTTACCTTTAGTGATGACCTCTATGATCTTATTATGCCCTCCACCCTCATGTAGTTGTTTCTCAGCGTTTTTCTGCATAATTTACTGGTTATGGTAGCAGCTCTCTCAACTAACTTGCCAATGACTGATAGCCCAGAAAATGCAGGGATGAGGAACGGAATTATTCTGCCAGATGTCTTTGGTATTGACAGGATCCTGGGCGTTTTAACATGTCATTTTCTTCCTCCTTTCTGCCTCAAGGCACCTTTTGCCAATGTTACTGCTGATTAGATGCATTTTTGAACATCCCGTAGGTTTTTTCTTCTTCTTTAGTGTGCGACGAGCTGCATTCGTTATTTGCCTGAATATTCCAGCATCGAATTTAAGTGTGGCGCCCACTGCCTTATCGACCACAAATGTACTAATACATTTCCCTACACCATCGTCCTTTCTTCATTGTATATGTCTGGCCTTATCAGCTAATATTTGATCTGTAATGTGATGATCTTTATTTCTAGCGTAAACAACGCCGTACTCCTTGCGTATGTCATCTGGGCACGAGCGACGCATGATTTCATTTTCGTTCCAGATCCACATAAATTGTATCGAAGATTATGAAGTTCGAATGGTACATTCTCTAGAATACTACCTCCACATATGTTGATATGTTTCCTAACACTCAACTCGCTCTAATGCATGGTTTGATGTTAGCATGTCCTATTATACTGTATAGCAAGTTGCGAGTGTTCACCTAACTGTTGTGTTTTGATGAGAAGCAGAGGCATTTTACTGAAGCCTTGTTCCCTCGACTTGTGACCCATTGTACAAGGAAGAGGCCTGATTCAGAGTTTTGTGTAATATTCCCGTGTAAAAACTCTCTGCAAGTTCTTCGCCATCACTATCCTTTAAGGTGTTTATTCTCGGGTTTGTGTGGTGCACCTTGGAAACTGTAAATATCTCTGTAGACCTATTCAGTATGTAGAACTTCTCAAACACGGTTTTGTATTTCGAAAGGCGTAGCAAATCACCTATGCTGAACTTCTGTATCTTAATGCAGTTGTATACCGTATTTAGAAGTGTGTTATTATGGACGTCAACAGGATTCTTCCTAATTCTTGGTGAGTAGTGCATTATAGTAGCCAGTGATTTGAGGTAGTATGTTTGGCTGTCCGTACTTCCCCTGATGATTGAATTGCTCCTACATCCAGTGGTTGATCGTTCTACTGAACCAGTCAACATTATTAGTTTTCAAATGGAGGATGTTGAGCAGTGATTTATCCCATATCATTCCATTACCACTTTGAGATGCCCATTGTAAAATTCGCCTCTATGGTCGATCTGAAGATTGTTGGGACACTGTTTCATTCCAGGCTGCAGTAATGGTCAAAAAACTCTGAAACCTTCTTTCACATCGTTATCTTCTCAGGTAGCGCACAAGTCAATTTGAAATATGTCTCTATGAACATTACAACGTACTTGAAACCATTATTCGATGAAAAGTAGTCACGCGTAACTAGGAGACCAGCCTGCCCTACATCATCCAGTCCTTGTACTCTAACATGTCTGCACAGAAGCTAAAGATCAGTGGTCTCCATAATTACACGATGATGTGTCTCTCTCACAGCACAGATATGATTGATATTATTTTGTTCTAATGACCTGTATTCCCTACAACAGCTGGTGTTGTAAGTAGCTGTAATCGATCTACGATTTCATTTGGGTCATCGTAGTATACCAAGTGTCCTGGAAGTCTTTCCCTGATTACAAACATTCATAATGCATAAAATATAACACACAAACAAATACTTTTATACTGAATTGCATGCGACATATTCAAGTTATTGTCTACATGGATATTAGCATTATCTTGTTTATTACATGGCCCAGTGATGTAACAACAGCAGAATTGGACACCATTTGCAAACAACATGACTCAAACTAGGAGAAGGCCCATGTGTCCTCCAGTATCATAGGCTTAGTCACCAAAAACAGTCCAGAGAAACTCCCAGATGGCATACCATAGACAGACTGTCAGAGGCAGCCCTAAGCCGAAATAGTGGTGCAGTCTTATGTACAGTAAAATCATAGGACCTGTTTTCTTCAGTGAAACGACAATCACAGCCAATAAGTACCTTGATATGTTGCAATTATTTGTGCTGCCACAGATTCAGAACATTCCAGACTTAATTTTCCAACAAGTTCGTGCACCACCACACTGGGGGTATGATGTTCATGCCATTTTAATACAACATTTCTGGGAAGATGTACTGGACATGATGGTCCCATCAATTGACATGCACGATTGTCATTTATAATGCCACTAGTTTTCTTCCTTTGTGCCTACGTCCATGGTGCCGTAAACTGGGGTTACTTTGGTCCAATTTTTGCTTGTCTTTTCATATGTGGCAAGAAAATAAAGGATAATAACGTTGAGAAAATTTCAAATATTTTTTTCTAGCATTGTCAAAGTCTTGAACTAGCATGTAATACAAATGTTAAATGAAATGCATCATATCTGTAGCTGTGGTACCATAAAAAAAGTTTGCCAATGTTACCTGCACTCAGGATTACTTTGACCCACTCAATCATTTCCTAAAAAAAATTAAACATTATTGTATTAAAGTAACCTTACAAGATATCTCTAGTGTAGACAAAGAGGAGGATGAGGGACAAATAAAACACTTAATTTTGAAGAGAAGAACAGGAAATATTGAACTTTATTCATAATAAAATATAATAAATTTACAGTAAATATGATGGCATACAATATTTTAGCATTTTACATTCCCTTTCAAGGTTAGAAAACGTTCTCCAGTGTTTACAAAGGGATTATCGTATGTTTAAGCTACAGTACAGTATGCGCTTGAGACACATTAAATAAATAACTGAAGCCCTGGCACCTGAACGTAACCATGTTTGATTGGTTGTGGTGGATTGATAATTCTCACCAGGTCCTCCCATGGATAAAATAGTTCATATTTTTGTTCTGGCCACTTGTAATATAATTTTGTCTTTTCCATGCAATTTACATTAACTCCTTCCTCACTCACCTCTGACACAATTCCAGAACATTCTTCATGATTGCACAAAACTATAACATATTCCCCCAACTGATAATTTTCCTTCAAAATTGTTTGTTGCTGGATGTCACCTTCCGAATCTGATAAAGTTTCAGATTCAGCATCAGATTCAATCACGATTGCATCATCATTTTCTGAAGAATCTGAGTCGAAAAAAGTCCTGCACGGTCTTCTCCTTTTTCTTTTGATGCTATTAGCTACATCTCTGCTATGACAGGGCTGTACAATGTCTTCTGGTGATATACTTTTCCCTGCAGTAGCATCAATTTTCCTTCTGTGTTTTCTTATCGATGTGCCACCTAATACACTTTTTCCTTTTTCATACAATGCCTTTAAAAATGCATCTCCCACAAGAGAGCTGCCGTGCAGGATTAGCTGAGCGGTCTAAGGCGCTGCTGCCATGGACTGTGCGGCTGGTCCCGGTGGAGGTTCAAGTCCTCCCTCGGGCATGGGTGTATGTGTTTGTCCTTAGGATAATTTAGGTTAAGTAGTGTGTAAGCTTAGGAACTGATGACTTTAGCAGTTAAGTCCCATAAGATTTCACACACATTTGAACATTTTGAACAAGAGAGCTGTCAACAGTATGAAATCCCGGTAGTTGGGACAAAAGTTTAGATTTATCTATGGGATAAATGCTACACTTCTTAAAATTGGCTTTCAAATTTTGAGCCTGATTTTCTTCAAGTGCACCTAGCAGTTTTGAAAGCATAGTAGGAAACACATATTTCGGAAGGACTGAGTAGGAATCGCTGTCGTAGGAGTCTTTCCACGACCTGAGAATCTGTTTCCATGCCTGTTTCATGGGAGAAAAGAATGCAACATCAAGTGGCTGCGTCAAGTGAGCGGAATTTGGCAGAAGGCAAATATATTTTATGTCATTTTCTTGATACAAACTTATAACTGATGAGCTTATTTGAGATGAAAGATTGTCTGCAATTAATACTTTTGTTCCTGGCAAGCGACATAAGTGAGGCAACACAAGAAAATTAAACCAGTCTTCAAACACTACACTATCAAACCATCCAGATTTTCTGCGATTATACCATGCTCCCCAGGGTCCATTCTCCACCCAGGTACTCCACAAATGTTCAGCTTTGTAGACAACATAAGGAGGTAGTATTTCTCCACCTACACTGCAACAAAACATTAGAGAGATCATAGATTTACTGTGGCTGCAAACAGTTTCAACATATTTCATGCCCCTTTCACATAACACTTTATTAATGCCTGGGTCACCTGTCAAATTAGTTTCATCAAAGTTCTGTATGTTGCCAGGATGAACATCTTTCAGTGTAGTTTATAGGCGCGTCAAATATTTGTTCAGGTCATTTTCATTTAATGTGGCTCTAACTTTTTTAATATTTTTACTCATTCTAGTAGTAAGTCCACTATATCTTTTCAGAAATGATTTTCACCATTCATAACCTGGCATATTATTTTTAAATTGTTCAACAATAGCACCGTCTCTTGAAAGATACTCCTTCACTGTCATTCGGAAGTCAAATTCAGTGATTGGGTAAGCACACTCACTCAGCTGTATCAAGTGGTGGATAAAACTTTGTTCCTTGCCATTATTATATACTGTAGGATGTGTTATTGATGTCGTCCTTTTAGTTTATTTTTTATTGTACTGTGAGGAATTGAGAATGCAGCAGGATTCATTGTGAAAGTTCACCTGACACTATCTTCTCAAGGCAATCTTCCAAAATTTCCCGTTTAAAATTCACGTAATTTCGTGATCCAAGTTCTTTTTTATATTCTCTAGGCATTTTGAGACTATAATATCTGAAACAAAAGATAAATACAGCATTATTACCTACGAGATACAGATATATACAGAATACTTTGGGGTTATTTTGCCACAGACCAAAGTATCCCCAAATTCTGCAAAAACGTGCACCATCTTACATAACATTTAATTATATTATCTCAATTGTTTTCACACAAACAGCAGTTTCTCTCCATAGTATCTAATAAATGCAGAATGCAAAATTGCACTTGCCTTATATTTAGCTTAGCTGGCGTGATCTCTCCAGGAAAAAGTTTTGGACGTACAGAAGCCGCTAAAATTTTTACAATCGATAAAAATTCCAGTGGTACCAACACAATTTCACTTCGTGAAATTCACAGCCTTCTAGATCGTTCGTTTCACATTGTGAATGCATACCGTCCTCTTAATTCCACGTGACCGATGTTACTTTCGTGGGAATAAAAATGTTAAACTTTTTCCGACGAGTGGACCAAAGTTTCCCCCCAAAGGGCAAAAGTAACCCCAGCTTATGGTACTGTGAATTAGTATGGGCAGAGGTCCTTCTTTGCAACCGGAATAAATTAATAAATGAATCTTTTTACTGACATCCCAATTCAGATGATACGATTGTTGAAAGGTTCAAAGAAAACTTGAGTTTTAGTACAAACAAGTACCTGACTCATATGATTATAGTTGGTGGTGACTTTAGTTTACCCTCGATATGTTGGCGAAAATACATGGTTAAATCTGGAGGTACGCACAAAACATCATCCGAAATTGCGCTGCACGCATTCTCTGAAAATTATTTCGAGCAGTTAGTCCATGAGCCCATACGAATAGTAAACTACTGTGAAAACACACTTGACCTCTTAGCAACAAATGATCCTGAGTAAATAACGAACATCAAAACGGATACAGGGACTAGTGAACACAGGGTTGTCTTGCGAGACTGAATAATGTAACCACCAAATCCTCCGAAAATAAACGAAAAATACGCCTATTGAAAAAAGCAGATAAAAATTCACTTGCTGTCTTCCTGAGAGACAATCTCACCTCCTTCCAAATTAACAATGTAAGTTTAGACCAGATGTGTCTTAATTCAAAGTAATAGTATCGGCAGCAATTGAGAGATTTATAACAAACAAATTAACAAACGACGGATCTGATCCTCCTTGGTACACAAAACGGGTCAGAAAACTGTTGCAGCAACAACGAAACAAACATGCCAAATTTAAGCAGCCGCAAAATCAGAAGGCTGTCGATCTTTTACAGAAACTCGAAATTTAGCGTGGACTTCAGTGCTTATATTCACAATGAAACTTCGTCTCGAAACCTGGCAGAAAATCCAAAGAGATTCTGGTCGTATGTGAAGTATGTTAGAGGGAAGACACAATCAATGCCTTCTCTGCGCGATCGCAATGGAGAGATACTATCGAAGACAGTGCTGCCAAAGCAGAATTACTAAACGCAGCCTTCCTAAATGCCTTCACAAAATAAGACGAAGTAAACATTCCAGAAATCGAATCAAGAACAGCTGCCAACATGAGGAACCTAGTAGTACATCTCCTCGGAGTACTGTAGCAACTTAACCACTTAATAAAATCAAGTCTTCTGGTCCGGACTGTATACCAATTAGTTTCCTTTCAGAGTATGCTGATGCAATAGCACCATACTTAACAATCATAATTATACAACCCTTCGCTCGACGGAAGATCCGTACCCAAAGACTGGAAAGTTGCACAGGTCACACCAATATTCAAGAAAGGTAGTAGGAATAATGCACTAAATTACAGGCCCATATCGTTAACGTCGATATGCAGCAGGATTTTGGAACATATATTGTGTTCGAACATTATGAACTACCTCGAAGAAAACGGTTTATTGACACACAGTCAACATGGGTTTCGAAAACATCGTTCCTGTGAAACAGAACTAGCTCTTTATTCACATGAAGTTTTGAGTGCTATTGACAAGGGATTTCAGGTCGATTCCGTATTTGTGGATTTCCGGAAGGCTTTTGACACTGTTCCACACAAGCGACTGGTTGTGAAATTGCATTCTTATGGAATATCGTCTCAGTTATGTGACTGGATTCGTGATTTCCTGTCAGAGAGGTCACAGTTCGTAGTAACTGAGGGAAACTCATCGAGTCAAACAGAAGTGATTTCTGGCATTCCCCAAGATAGTGTTATAGGCCCTTTGCTGTTCCTTTTGTATATAAACGATTTGGGAGACAATTTGAGCAGCCGTCTTAGGTTGTCGTTTATCGACTAATAAATTCATCAGATGATAAAAACAAATTGCAAAACGATTTAGGAAAGATATTTGTATGGTGCGAAAATTGGCAGTTAACTCTAAATAGTGAAAAGTGTGAGGTCATTCACATGAGTGCTAGAAGGAATCCGTTAAACTTCGTTTACACGATAAATCAGACAAATCTAAAGGCCACAAATTCAACTAAATACCTAGGAATTACAATTACGAACAACTGAAATTGTAAGGAACACATAGAAAATGTTGTGGGGAAGGCTAACCAGAGACTACGTTTTATTGGCAAGACACTTAGAAAATGTAACAGATCTACTATGGAGACTGCCTACACTACGCTTGTCCGTCCTGTTTTAGGATACTGTTGCGCGGTGTGGGATCCTTACCATATAAGATTGACGGAGTACATTGAAAAAGCTCAAAGAATGACATCACGTTTTGTGTTATCGTTAATAGGGGAGAGTGTGTCACTGAAACGATACAGGATTTGGATTGGACATCATTAAAACAAAGGCGTTTTTCGTTGCGGCGGAATCTTCTCGCGAAACTCCAATCACCAACTTCCTTTTAAGTTGAAATGAACAGTCGAGATCGCAATCATATTTCTTTATTGATCGGTTTCGCCTTATATGCAAGCCATCTTCAGAATTATTTTGGCCTCCTATGGCTGAAGCTGACGACTCCTCGGATTTCTCGTGGTGCGATCGTGGTACCTCGAGAAACACGGGGAGTCGTCAAAACCAGCTATATGGAGCCAAAATAAATAAATAAATAAATCTGAAGATGGTTTGCATATAAGCCGAAACCGGTCAATAAAGAAATATAACTGCGATCTCGATTATTCATTTTAAGTTAAATATAACTTCAGGTCGCTGCTCTCTGTAAACTATGTTGTCAAAATTTATGACCAACTTACTCCTCCGAACGTGAAAATATTTTGTTGACACCGACCTACATATACATCGGGAGAAATAATCACCATGATAAAATAAGGGAAATCAGAGCTCGTACGAAAAGGTAGTGGTGTTCGTTCTATACGAGATTGGAATAATAGAGAATTGTGAAGGTGGTTCGATGAGCACTCTGCCAGGTACTTAAATGAGTTCTGCGGAGTATCCATGTAGATGTATACCAGGTATAGCAGACACCTGTGAACAACACCGCAGCATTACGACAGAGAATTACTGATGTCATAATATCCATCCTTCATTAAATGTTGTCCAACACATGGGTAGAATTGGAATATCGCCTGGATATTCTCCGGTCAATGAAAGACCAACACATAGGAATTTATTAATCGCGTTTGTGTGCGCATACGAAAACTTGAATACGTTACCTGCACTTCAAGATAAAAGATAGGTGCTTATGTGTCATATTTTCTGTTTTATGCACATTTGTAATCAGTTGAAGATTTCTGGGATACCCTGCACATACTCCAGAGGTAGATCGATCAGTCTTTTTTTGCTGAATTTCAACACCTTTACCTGTGCTACAGTGTGTGTAGCTCCTAACGCTGGCTTATTTATAGTCTTGTATTTGTCAGTCACTAAGGCTTTCGTTCATCCTGAGATCCTACGTGCGTTAGTCATATGTAATATTAGACCATATGCTTTCGTCTCTTTCAGGATGTAAGTTTTGGTGTTCTAAGTTATTAAGAGTATTAGCTCTAATAAACTGGACGTTCTTTCAGATTCCTTATCCCCAACTCATACTGCATTCTCAGTTAAACATGTGGTTGTGTCCTGTTGGAACCCGTTTGTTGTGTCTAACTCAGAATTACTGGAGCGGTTAAGGAAAGACAGTAGATGCATATACTCCCTCATCTCCTCCTCGTCATTCTTCTTCTTCTTGTTCTTCTTCTGCTTTACTGCCTCCATTCATGGTGTGTGACAGCCGTTTCAGACTGTGAGCTATTGGCTGAAACGTTTCCGAGAGGCGCTAATCTCTTTGCAGCTTCCCTAATTCTATCAGTTGTAACTTCCACTGAAAAGTCTTCTGTAGCTCAATAACTTTACGCTTTGTCGACGACATGCTACAGTCTACTAAGCTTTTTCTGACATCGGATACAACTCATATACACTTTGAGACGACTGGTGATGATGGAAGTCGAGTGTCTTAGCTATCGCCTTGACATACCCAAACATATCCATTAGTTTTGTGTTGACTTCATCATTATTTTCATTGATACATAGTTCACGGTGCTGTATGCGAAATATATATAACAGAATAATTTATTTAGAGCCTCATAAAGTGGCGTTAAACGAAAATTAAGATTCTGAAATAGAAAAAAGAAAAACTGAGAAAACCTTCTTGAATATCAACAAAAATAACTCAATTAGAAGCAGGCTGTAGTCTCTGAAAAAAGACTTATTATATTTGATGTCATCTATAGCACTATCTTTGCTTGCAAAATACATCCGATCACGTTAGTGGATTTCTTTCATCAAATTCATGCTTTCTATTTTTCACTGGCATAACTACAATTGACCAAAATTGATTTGAAGACCAAATTTTTTGGTTTGGTTGTGTCAAGGGTAGCCTAGGTCCTATAATCAATTAAATGAACGTGATAAATCTTCCATAACTATTTGGCTATTATTTATTTATCATGTGGCCTTTAGCGCCGGGAATCTCTGTAAAGATGCTCAGCTCGCCTTCGGTGCAGCCCCTTTCATTTAAGCACAGGGGCTGCATCTTTGAGAGAATTGGGGTCAGTCGGGAAAGAAAGGTATTCGTAACGAATTTGCTGTGGCCTACAGTATGGGACCAGCTTCGACATTTATCTAAACTGAAAATGGGAAATAACAGAAAACGAGTTTCAAGGTTGCCGGCTAGTGGATCCAAACCATCTCGCCTCCCGAATCTAGGGATTGCTAGCTCAGCGGCTTAACACACAGAACTACACCAATTCAGCGAAGAATTTGGGAGAACTGGTTGTTGTGTAGTGTTTTAAAATATAACAAAATACATCACAACAAAAGGCTGAATTCTGATATAGCATGTCTTTGTTTAATTGTGCATGTTCAGTCATTTGATAGTGAATAAATGTATGCTGGTTTCAGGTATTATAGTATTACAAGAGTGTAAATAGTTTTGGACGAAAGGGGGAGGGAGGGATACAGGACACAGTCGAATTCAAGCAGCCCGCCGAAAAAATCATTTAGAAACGAACGTTCTGTCATCACATACCCCTTCCGCTCCTCACAAACCCCTCCCCATCGCTCCATATCGGAACAGGTTTTCATAATCGAGCACAGCCTGAGTGACCGAACTGGATGACATTTTGCCATTTGGCCTACTAGTGACAGCATACTGAGCAAATTTTTAAAGAAATGCAATCGTCGCCATTTGGGCGATAGTTTTGTTGATCAACGTGAGTTTTGGCCGACACAGACAGATACAAATGTATTTTTATATACTGACTTTAATTTAATGTTGTTTGTAATGATATTTACCTTTCCGATGGCTTCTGAAATACCGAAGTATTGCAACCTTAAAGTTCTACCAGCCTCCAAATAACGACTTCAGTGCTAACATTAAACTGGTGTAGATAGACAATTATGCTATTTCAGTACTGGGATACATATTTTTCACTCTTCATTACGCTAGCAAACGAATATAAATTGGCCTTTCCTCATATTTCTTGTTACAAACTTAACAGTAATTGAAAATAATCAACACAGTACAAAAACGATAAACGGTAGCACTTACACTAAATTCAACTGCAAGTAAGAACTGAAATGATCAACAAAACAACACCTGAGCTCAAGAAACGCCAAGAATTGGTCTTGGCTAAAAGGTGATGAGCTATAGTCAATAGTGCTACAGGCGCGTAGGTAGTTTAAATCTATAGTTGGCCTTGCTGACTATCGCAAATCGAAATATCGTTCAATTTCACTACACGGCAACAAGGTCGTGCGTAATTTAAGTGGTATGTGGGTCCAGACCCCCTGGAACCCCGCTTTCGTTGTCCCTATTCCCACTCTTGTGCAAGTTCTCGTAACAAAGATCACCTACTTATACATGATGTAATAAATGTATCTGCCATTATTACTAAGAACGGCACATAACCCCAGAGGTGTGTGGTTACGCTGTGAAGAAATGCGCCACTCTTTCTTGGATCTGCTCCGTCGCCTCTACAATCCGATGATTTGTGCTTCTAGAACCGACAGAAAGAGTTTATTGTAAACCACTTTTTTAGCGATGAATTCCATAGGAGATTCAAAATTTAAGTTTCCTGCAGTCACAGATCTGCTGCTGTACGGATGTCGGGTGCAGCACAGTTTGAGAATGACAGGGTGTGGCAACTGGAAATGTACTCCAAAGTGGAAGTACGCTGGAGAGCACGGTGTTTGTTGGCAAAACGTCTAAATTGCACAGATATTCACAGAGAAATGCAGGCGGTACAAGAACGAAATGCAGAGTCACATCCTGGCGTAGTGAAATGGTGCCAAAAATTTGACTAACGCTGCACAGATGTGTGTGATGTTGATCGGGGAGTCCAGAACTTGAACCATGCAGAATCCACCTTTTCTGTAAGCTGGAAGAATATCTAGTGAGAAAGAGATTTTCTAAGTATGTCGACGTTCTCACAGCGGTTCAAGAATGGCTCCGTGACCAAGGAGAGGATTACTGTTTTCGACGTACTCAACAATTGGTAGGTCTGTCCGACAGCTGTTTTAATGTTTTCAGAGATTCGCTAACTATGTAGAAAAATAGTGTCCTGTATCTGCGCCACTTTGCAGTATAGCGCAGCATTCAATAAAAAATCTTTGGGCTGTCTTGGTAATGTGTAACTTACTTTAAATTCTCTGGTATATTTCTGTAAGTTTCTTGGAATGAATCTCAGCGTGGTATCCGCTTTTACTATAATAGTTTATATGTGATCGAACACATATTGATATACATTTTACGATTGTTACCGTTTTCAGTGATTTATTGTCAAAAATGCGAAATTGAATAGTAATGCACCTTTTCTGCCTATTTAGGCGTAATGCGCTCCATTTATATGCGTTGCTGGTTACAAGTTAGGAACTGAAATAACTGTCGGTTCTCTTCCGGTGCTCCCGCATTTCGCATAAATACTCTAGTGTTTCAACTTTCTTATGCAAAGCAGCACCATCTGTGAAACGCCACACTAAGATTTCAACTTTAGTCGTCAGATTACTTACGTGCAGGGGTCGGACAAAAATATGACAGCATCGCTAGGAATGCATGTTGTTGTTGTGGTCTTCAGTCCTGAGACTGGTTTGATTCAGCTCTCCATGCTGCTCTATATTGTGCAAGCTTCTTCATCTCCCAGTACCTACTACAGCCTACATCCTTCTGAATTTGCTTAGTGTATTCATCTCTTGGTCTCTCTCTGCGATTTTTACCCTCCACGCTACCCTCCAATACTAAATTGGTGATCCCTTGATGCCTCAGAACATGTCCTACCAACCGATCCGTTCTTCTAGTCAAGTTGTGCCACAAGCTCCTCTTCTCCCCAATTCTATTCAATACCTCCTCATTAGTTGTGTGATCTACCAATCTAACCTTCAGCATTCTTCTGTAGCACCACATTTCAAAAGCTTCTATTCTCTTACTGTCTAAACTACTTATCGTTCACGTTTCACTTCCATGCATGGCTACACTCCATAAAATTACTTTCAAAACGACTTCCTGACATTTAAATCTATACTCGATGTTAACAAATTTATCTTCTTCAGAAACGCGTTCCTTGCCATTGCCAGAGTACATTTTATATCCTCCCTACTTCGACTATCATCAGTTATTTTGCTCCCCAAATAGCAAAACTCCTTTACTACTTTAAGTGTCTCATTTCCTAATCTAATTCCCTCAGCATCACCCGACTTAATTTGACTACATTCCAAAACCTCGTTTTGCTTTTGTTGATGTTCATCTTATACCCTCCTTTCAAGACACTGTCCATTCCGTTCAACTGCTCTTGCAAGTCCTTTGCTGTCTCTGACAGAATTACAATGTCATCGGCGAACCTCAAAGTTTTTATTTCTTCTCCATGAATTTTAATACCTACTCCAAATTTTTCTTTTGTTTCCCTTACTGCTTGCTCAATATACAGATTGAACAACATCGGGGAGAGGCTACAACCCTGTCTCATTCCCTTCCCAACCACTGGTTCCCTTTCGTGTCCCTCGACTCTTATAACCGCCTTCTGGTTTCTGTACAAATTTTAAATAGCCTTTCGCTCCTTGTATTTTACCACTGCAACCTTCAGAATTTGAAAGAGAGTATTCCACTCCACATTGTCAAAAGCTTTCTCTAAGTCTGCAAATGCTAGAAACGTAGGTTTGCCTTTCCTTAATCTGTCCTCTAAGATAAGTCGTAGGGTCAGTATTGCCTCACGTCTTCCAACATTTCTGCGGAATCCAAACTGATCTTCCCCAAGGTCGGCTTCTACTAGTTTTTCCATTCGTCTGTAAAGAATTCGAGTTAGTATTTTGCAGCTGTCTTATTAAACTGATAGTTCGGTAATTTTCACTTCTGTCAACACCTACTTTCTTTGGGATTGGAATTATTATTTTCTTTTTGAAGTCTGAGGGTATTTCGCCTGTCTCATACAGCTTGCTCACCAGATGGTAGAGTTTTGTCGGAACTGGCTCTCCCAAGGCTGTCAGTAGTTCTAATGGAATGTTGTCTACTCCCGGGGCCTTGTTTCGACTCAGGTCTTTCAGTGCTCTGCCAGACTCTTCACGCAGTATCAGTATCATATCTCCTTCCACCTTTCTGCTTTCCCTTCTTTTTGCTTAGAACTGAGTTTCCATCTGAGCTCTTGAAATTCATGCAAGTGGTTCTCCAAAGGTCTCTTTAATTTTCCTGTAGGCAGTATCTATCTTACCCCTAGTGAGATAAGCCTCTACATCCTTACATTTGTCCTCTAGCCGTCCTTGCTTAGCCATTTTGCACTGCCTGTCAATATCATTTTTGAGACGTTAGTACTCCTTTTTGCCTGATTCATTTACAGCAATTTTATATTTCCTCCTTTCACCAATTAAATTCAATATTTCTTCTGTTACCCAAGGGCTTCTACTAGCCCTCGTCTTTTTAACTATTTGATCCTCTGGTTCAAATGGTTCAAATGGCTCTGAGCACTATGGCACTTAACTTCTGTGGTCATCAGTCCCCTAGAACTTAGAACTACTTAAACCTAACTAACCTAAGGACATTACACACATCCATGCCCGAGGCAGGATTCGAACCTGCGACCGTAGCAGTCGTACGGCTCCGGACTGTGCGCCGAGAACCGCGAGACCACCGCGGCCGACGATCCTCTGGTGCCTTCACTATTTCATCCCTCAAAGTTACCCACTCTTCATCTACTGTATTTATTTCCTCCATTCCTGTCAATTGTTCCCTTATGCCCTCCCTGAAACTCTGAACAATCCCTGGTTTAGTCAATTCATCCAGGTCCCATCTCCTTAAATTCCCACTTTTTTTCAGTTTCTTCAGTTTTAATCTATAGTTCATAACCAATAGATTGTGGTCAGAGTCCACATCTGTCCCCGGAAATGTCTTACAATTTAAAACCTGGTTCCTAAATCTCTGTCTTACCATTATATAATCTATCTGATACCTTTTAGTATCTCCAGGGTTCTTCCATGTATACAATCTTCTTTCATGATTCTTAAACCAAGTGTTAGCTATGATTAAATTGCGCTCTGTGCAAAATTCTACCAGGCTGCATCGTCTTTCATTTCTTAACCCCAATCCATATTCATCTGCTATGTTTCCTTCTCTCCCTTTTCCTACTCTCGAATTCCAGTCACCCATGACTATTAAATTTTCCTCTCCGTTCACTTCCTGAATAATTTCTTTTATCTCATCATACATTTCATCAATTTCTTCGTCATCTGCAGAGCTAGTTGGCATATAAACTTTTACTACTGTTGTAGGTGTGGACTTCGTATCTATCTTGGCCATAATAATGCGTTCACCTTGCTGTTTGTATTACCTTACCCGTACTCCTATATTTTTATTCATTATTAAACCTACTCCTGCATTATCCCTATTTGACTTTGTATTTATAACCCTGTATTCACCTGACCAGAAGTCTTGTTCCTCCTGCCACCGAACTTCACTAATTCCCCCTATATCTAACTTCTTCTTACGTTGGCTGATGGCCTGCTTCTGTTCATTTGACACCATCCTCCTACGTTGTGAAGTTTGTTGTTGGACGGGAAACTTTGCTGTATTGATCAGAAGCCTGAAACTACCCCTGATGTGTATGG
This sequence comes from Schistocerca gregaria, assembly GCF_023897955.1. Taxonomy (NCBI): domain Eukaryota; kingdom Metazoa; phylum Arthropoda; class Insecta; order Orthoptera; family Acrididae; genus Schistocerca; species Schistocerca gregaria. Next base: position 251,581,847 of record NC_064923.1, on the reverse strand, counting down.
TGTGATCGGCGATGTTCAGTTTCCTCAAGCTCTTTCTTGCCTCTTCCAGCCATTCCGTGCTGTTTAAAATTTGGAAACGAAGATTTTCTTCGTCAGCCTGTTGTGATTCATTCAGAACATACCACCATAAAATTTTAATCTCGTCTTCCTTATTGTGTCTGTGATTGTTTCTATGTTTGTATATAGATCTTCATTTCTCCTCTTCGTCCAGTTGTTATCTTTGTTCTTTTGTGGACCTAAAATTTTTCTGAGTATTTTCTTACTTTCTTTTCCTGTTCTTCTTGTTCACCTATTTTATTCTGTGTTAGGCTTTCGGATCCGGAAAGTGTGCCCAGTTTAATTACTGTTCCGTAGTGTTAAATTTTGCCTGCAATGATACTGATCTTTTATTACATATGTTTTGGATGAGTTTGTATGCTAATTCCATTTTATTTGATATTTACTTACTTGTGGTACTGAATAGGATTGGGGAGAAGAGAAGCTTGTGGCACAACTTGACGAGAAGAAGGGATCGGTTGGTAGGACATGTTCTGAGGCATCAAGGGATCACCAATTTAGTATTGCAGGGCAGCGTGGAGGGTAAAAATCGTAGAGGGAGACCAAGAGATGAATACACTAAGCAGATTCAAAAGGATGTAGGTTGCAGTAGGTACTGGGAGATGAAGAGGCTTGCACAGGATAGAGTGGCATGGAGAGCTGCATCAAACCAGTCTCAGGACTGAAGACAGCAACAACAACAACCGTGGTGTTATCTAACCCATCTGATTCTATATATTCTCCCAAATATTTAATCTTCCCTGTTGCGTTTGCATATATTCTTCTCTGTTTTGTTTATGTTCATTGTATTCCGTTTTGTCATATGATATTAGTAATCAGGTTTTAGCTGCATTTTTGTGAAGTGTTTCTGTCATTATGTTTGCATCGTTTTGTCCTTAGAAATTACTGTAATATCGTCAGCAAAAGCGAGACAATTCACCTCGTATCTTCCTGTTCCATGTCCAAGATCTATTCGTTCGTGTTTTTCTCTTATAGTTTTTTATCCCATTCTCTCATCAAGTTGTCTAACACCAGATTGAAGAGCATTAGTGAGAAACCATCGTCCCGTCGAAGACCTGTGTTAATTCTGATGCGTTCAGAAACTTCTCCTAGAAGTTGTGTCTGTGAGTGTCTGTTCGACTAATTGTGTAGTGGTTTTGTCGATACCTGCTTCTTCCAGTGTTAGGAATACTGTCAGTTTACAGAATCGTATGCTTTTTTTGACTTCAATGAATGTGACGACTGCGTTAAGGTTCCGCATTGTTCTGATTCTCAGAATAATTTTCAAGTCAAAAATTTGTTCTGGGCAAGATCTATTTTTTCTGAACCCTGCTTGGTACTCTCCAGTTGGGTGTTCTTCTTGCGCTTCTATCTTATTCAGTAGAGCTTTCGACCTGATTTTGTAGGTAACTGGAAGCAGAGATACGCCTCGGTAATTGTTGGTGTCCGTCCTGTCACCCTTCTTTTGTAGTGGATGGATTGTGGCTTGTTTTGATATCTTCCGATATCCCTTTTTCCCCCAACAAGCTTTAATAACCTAATAATTGGTTTCAGCTGCCTGCTTACCTTCCAGTTTCCACATCTCAGCTAATATACCGCTCTGTTGTTTTTCATCTGGCAAATGTATTGTTCAATTTGTCGCAATGATGGTGGTTTTGAAGGTGGGTTTTCCTTTTGAGGCCATCTGAAAATTAGTCATTGTGTTGGTTCCTTGCAGTTTAGAAGATTTTTGAAGTATTTTGTTAGTAACTCACAGTTGTCTTTGTCGTTGGTAATAAGTTTGCCTGTTGAATCTTTGACGTGTAGGCTCATCGTCTTGTAACCTGTTATTCCTCCTTTGAAAACTTTGTAAAAGTCCCTAGTGTTGTTCTGTCTGAAATTTGTATCTATTTTCTCCAATAGTTTTTGCCACATTTCCGTTTCTCTGTTCTGACTGTTGATTATTAAAGCATCGCTTACACTATTAACAAACTGTTCTCTCGAAGTACAATGTTCAATATTTACAAAATAGCTCTTCTTAATGTGATCAATAGTGCTCTAACTTTGCTGATTGTGTTGTAATTGCTTGTAGGCTGTAAGTGCTTTATAGTTTTCTTTCCATTTGCATCAGTTGTTCCACAACTTTGTAGATGCATAAATTGGTGACAATTTGGGACTATACTATCTAAGCATGCTGTGTGAATTCTTGAGTGACATTGCAGGAATTACACCAATTTACTGAGGTTTGACGCTATTGGTTGGTTTGCAAAGTATTCATGTGTAGAAGCGGTAATCTGTAATTAGAGCCTCACTGTCTCAAAAGTCTTGGCCACTTACCTAATAGCATCAAAAGTCTGACAGATAGCCATATAGCATTTAGAAGGAAATTAAAAGAATTTCTTAATGGCAACTCCTTCTACTCATTAGATGAATTTTTGGATATAGTAAGTGAGCAATTTCCCCAACCGCCCAAAAAAGAATTAAAAATATTATTTGTCATGTAATATTTGGTGCAATGTAATACCCTGTGCAGACACCTTTTATTAACCTGACACGATCCACATCATTAGAAAGTGTCGCACTCATGATCTATGGAACAAGTACTAATCTAATCTAATCTAGTTTGATAGTTTGTGGTTTCTTAGATCCGTTGTTCGCGGGTACATTAATCCAAATTTTGACCGTCAGATGGCGGGGGCAGTCCACTCCCTAATGTTACGCGTACACAAGCCTCTTCCGCCGACATTTAAACTTTGAATTGTCCTTGGTACGGGCCTGATGGGTGTCTATGCAGCGCTGGTGATTAGCAATTTTTTTTTAGGGGATTACATTGTTTTCCTCATATCCCTGCAGGTACACAGTCTCTATAACACCCATTTTTGGACGCTTCAGTATTCGAAAGACCAGCTATCTCGCTTCATGCATATCCACGTGGGGCGCGCCTAAACAGCTGTAGGTATTGTCTTGGTGAGTCAGGATGTCGGGCGTTAATACTTTATTTACTTCATTCAATTTAGCGAGTTCGGCTGTTTTAACTGGGACGTTTGTCATTTTACGTAGGTCATCTTCTGTGGGACGCTTTTGGCAGATCTAAGATTGAAGAGGCTATCCTGTTGCATGTCATGTACCAGGGACGTACTATTTGAAAATATTTTAACCTCAGTTATGTATCTTTTATGGACTCAGATTTTAATCTATTTTTTTTTCCTAAGAATTTCTGTTGGTTCTGTTCAGCTTTCATAATCTCAACCATGTGGTACAGGTATTAATTTACAAGTTTGCAGATGCACCTGAAAATGGGACATATGTCCTGAAACTAGGTTGCCCTTTCCTTTTTAGAAATAAAATAAGTTTTGCGAATGTGGTATATTTTGTCATCGATGATTTACAGAAGTACATTTCTGTTTGACAGTAGAATGATGTTTAGTTTTATTCGATGATGTTGAGTGCTTCAGCTGAGGTCATCAAGTGGGGCAGAGCGCTTCCATGCTTGGTTCTGTATTGACCTCCGAGCGAGGGCACTGCTGACCTGAGAGGGAAGATGTGTCTTCTTTAGACTCTCCATTTGTCGCTGCAGACTAGAGCGAGACGTCGCTAACGTCTGTGCTATCGATGTGCTTTGCTGACAGTCGTATGGTTCCACGATCTTTGGACGGTACCACACTCTTTATGTGTACTGCAATCTTTTCCTGAAATCACAAAAATTATTCTAGAAAAGTAAGGCTTTTCGTAATATGAAAAACCGATCTAAGGTACAATATAGTGGTGTACATAGCAAAAAAATATTGTACCTAAATGTAAAAGTGTTGCGATCTAGAAAATCTTGTGATTACTGTATTTAACAGCTTATGTGTTACATTGTTAATCTTCTATACACCAGTACAGTAAATGAAATCAAATTAAGGAGTATTGTCAAAAATCAGTTACAGGTTCAAAATATTTGGAAATTGGCAAGTAACATAAATTTCCGTTTTCATGACAGGGAAAATTGTTAAGACATTGGAGAAATTCAGATCATTTGCTAATATCACCCTCTTCCTTCAAGATACCACATGGTGCACGAACGACAAACTATAGCTTAAACGTCCACAAATGATGTAACTAGTTTTTAAAATACGCTGAATTTTACTCAGCATAAAACGCTGTAACTTAAGAACTGAGAATATCCTCCAAATAGCTTTAATATATTAAACACACCTTATATGAGTAGAGCTTGTAATATTTACAAACGCTGAATAAAACGCAAACTCTTCTGTTACAACCACAAAAGCGGTAGAAAATGCCGGAAACTGCTTATGGTTGTTTCTAGTGGGCGTTCAATCATGTTATTCTAAAAGCAGTCACTAGGATGCAACTCCGATCTGCAAACGTCATGTGTTGCTAAGTACACTATACTCGAGGTATAACACTCTCCCCTAAGTAGTTACAATAATAATAAATTACAGCTTGAATAATGTCTGCTCTATAAGTATATTATGCAGTATATTATTGCTTAAATTAACATTATATAAACTATACAGAAAATCGGCCATGCATTGTGCGTCAGTAGTTATAAACGCTTTATGCGTTGTAATTTCGACTTTGATCTGGCTACTAGTATTGTATTGACATTTCACTGACGGCTTATGTTAAGATCTCTCATAACTTCATTCTAAGTCGGAAAGATTCTCATTTTAACCTTTACCTCGCCTAGTTTATTTGTTTTACATCAAACTCTCTGTGCTTGTGGTAAAATTACATTGGATTCCGATGAGTTTTTTTCTGTTTCTACTCGTAACATTGTTTTTCCGTATCTGAATGATAAAGGTTTGGTAGGATTCCAGTATGATGCTTTACAAGTGTTAACAGACGGTAGAAGAAACAGATCAACAGATCAACAGCCCAAGCTGTTCTGAATTATCAGGTATCGATCCAAGCTGAAACGCGTGTGTAATATGTGGCATAGCCTCCACAGGTGGTAATGCAGGCGATGACTCTGTCATCCAGTCGATCGTAAAGATGGTGAATACGGTCCTGGGATACGTTATTCCATGCTTGCTCGACTTGTTCGAGTAGTTATGTAAAGGCTGACGAGTCCCATCATATCCCAAACGTGTTCGACCGGAGACAAGTCCGGAGATCGCCCAGGGTCAAGGAAGATACTGAACGTCTCGCAGAGCACGTAGAGTTTCACGGGCAGTGTGTGGGTCACCATTGTCCTGTTAGAACAACACGTCATCTTCCTGTTGCAAGAACGACGAAAGAACGAGTCTGCACGTACCGATCGCTGGTTAGCGTCTTCTCCAGAAAAACCAAAGGCGAACGAGAGTTGTAGCTTATCACTCTCCAGACCATAAGGCCTGTTGGGGAGCCAATGTGTCTTGAGCGAATGCACTGTACGAGACAGCGCTCACCAGGTCTACGTCGTACGCGCGAACGACCGTCACTTGCGTGCAGTCAGAATCGTCTCTCATCGCCGAAGACCATGGTGCGGCATTCCAACTTTGACGTGATACCTCTGGCGGCATCAGTCAAGCCGTGCAATTTGAAGCTGTGGCGTGAGTGGAAGACAGGCTAGATGTGTGCGGGCCTGTACTCCCACTGATAATAACCGGTTCGCGACAGTTCGTGTTGACACGTCTGGGCTGACAAGCCCTCTTATCTGTGCTGTGGCAGCTGTACGATCTGCCACTGCGGCCCTTTCAGTACGAGGATTCCGGCGGGCGTCTATGCTTAGACGTCCAGATCCTTATCTGTGAGTGTGAGAATGTTCAATCGACCACTAATATCAGCATCGTTCCACAACAGACGCAGCACGTTCAACTTATGTGGCAATTCTACATCTACGTCTACATCTACATGGATACTCTGCAGATCACATTTAAGTGGCTGGCAGAGGGTTCATCGAACCACGTTCACAATTATCTATTACTGCAATCTCGTATAGCACGCGGAAAGAATGAACACCTACATCTTTTCGTACGAGTTCTGATTTCCGTTATTTTATCGTGGTGGTCGTTCCTCCCTATGTAGGTCGGTGTCAATAAAATATTTTCGCATTCGGAGGAGAAAGTTGGTGATTAGAATTTCGTGGGAAGATTCTGTAAAACGAAAAACGCCTTTCTTTTAATGATGTCCAGCCCAAATCCTGTATCATTTCTGTGACACTCTCTCTCCCATATTTCGCGATAATACAAAACGTGCTGCTTTTCTCTGAACTTTTTCGATGTACTCCATCAGTCCTACCTGGTAAGGATCCCACTCAGCGCAGTAGTATTCTAAAAGAGGACGGACAAGCGTAGTGTAGGCAGTCTCCTTAGAAGGCCTGATACATTTTCTAACTGTCCTGCCAATAAAACGTAGTCTTTGGTTAGCCTTCCCCACAACATTTTCTGCGTGTTCCTTCCGATTTAAGTTGTTCGTAACTGTAATACCTAGGTATTAAGTTGAATTTACGGCTTTTAGACTACACTGATTTATCGTGTAACCGAAGTTTAACGAGTTCCTTTAAGCACTCATGTGGATGACCTCACACTTTTCGTACACAGGGTCAATTGCCACTTTCCCCACCATTCAGATATCTTTTCTAAATCGTTTTGCAGTTTGTTTTGATCTTCTGATGACTTTAATAGTCAATAAACGACAGCGTCATCTGCAAACAACCGAAGACGGCTTCTGAGATTGTCTCCCAAATCGTTTATGTAGATAAAGAACAGCAAATGGGAACGCCAGAAATCACTTCTGTTTACTGAATGACTTTCCGTTAATTACTACGAACTGTGACATCTCTGACAGGAAATCACAAATCCAGTCTCATAACTGAGACGATATTCCATAAGCACGCAATTTCGCTACGAGCCGCTTGTGTGGTACAGTGTCAAAAGCCTTCCGGAAATCCACAAATACGGAATCGACCTGAAATCCCTTGTCAATAGCACTCAAAACTTCATGTGAATAAAGAGCTAGTTCTGTTTCGCAGGAACGATGTTTTCTAAACCCATGTTGACTGTGTGTCAATAAACCGTTTTCTTCGAGGTAGTTCATAATGTTCGAACACAATATATGTTCCAAAATCCTGCTGCATATCGACGTTAACGATATGGGCCTGTAATTTAGTGCATTATTCCTACTACCTTTCTTGAATATTGGTGTGACCTGTGCAACTTTCCAGTCTTTGGGTACGGATCTTTCGTCGAGCGAACGGTTGTATATGATTGTTAAGTATGGAGCTAACGCCTCAGCATACTCCGAAAGGAACCTAATAGGTATACAGTCTCCGAAAAGACCATCTTGCCACTAGAAAAGTCACCACCTGACCCCTTTCAAAATCCCTCAGCTGGCTGTAGGAAACACGAGTGCGTCTCCGTGGCATGGTAGCCTGCGTGCTTCACACATTTCCACCACACTGTCTTCTGGTTGTGAGCTGTCGCTATTAAAGGGTAGAAACAGATGGTGTTCTGGTAGCTATGCCGCTAAGTTCTCTGTTGGCGGACGACGTTGAAACCATTATCAATACATCTACTATCCCCCAGGTGGCATATGCCGTCATAGCATCGAAATCGACATCGTCTTTCCAGGTATAGACCTACTATTTTTTTTCTTCGGCGGAGCAGATAATGAGAATGGTAAAGGACACTCTCGTCTCACCCCTTGATAGGTAATTCTCACAAACCGACTTCCTTTTCGTAGTTTGATCTTGTTGTAGATAAAGGTATTTCCCATGACACATACACTCCTGGAAATTGAAATAAGAACACCGTGAATTCATTGCCCCAGGAAGGGGAAACTTTATTGACACATTACTGGGGTCAGATACATCACATGATCACACTGACAGAACCACAGGCACATAGACACAGGCAACAGAGCATGCACAATGTCGGCACTAGTACAGTGTATATCCACCATTCGCAGCAATGCAGGCTGCTATTCTCCCATGGAGACTATCTTAGAGACGCTGGATGTAGTCCTGTGGAACGACTTGCCATGCCATTTCCACCTGGCGCCTCAGTTGGACCAGCGTTCGTGCTGGACGTGCAGACCGCGTGAGACGACGCTTCATCCAGTCCCAAACATCCTCAATGGGGGACAGATCCGGAGATCTTGCTGGCCAGGGTTGTTGACTTACACCTTCTAGAGCACGTTGGGTGGCACGGGATACATGCGGACGTGCATTGTCCTGTTGGAACAGCAAGTTCCCTTGCCGGTCTAGGAATGGTAGAACGATGGGTTCGATGACGGTTTGGATGTACCGTGCACTATTCAGTGTCCCCTCGACGATCACCAGAGGTGTACGGCCAGTGTAGGAGATCGCTCCCCACACCATGATGCCGGGTGTTGGCCCTGTGTGCCTCGGCCGCATGCAGTCCTGATTGTGGCGCTCACCTGCACGGCGCCAAACACGCATACGACCATCATTGGCACCAAGGCAGAAGCGACTCTCATCGCTGAAGACGACACGTCTCCATTCGTCCCTCCATTCACGCCTGTCGCGACACCACTGGAGGCGGGCTGCACGATGTTGGGGCGTGAGCGGAAGACGGCCTAACGGTGTGCGGGACCGTAGCCCAGCTTCATGGAGACGGTTGCGAATGGTCCTCGCCGATACCCCAGGAGCAACAGTGTCCCTAATTTGCTGGGAAGTGGCGGTGCGGTCCCCTACGGCACTGCGTAGGATCCTACAGTCTTGGCGTGCATCCGTGCGTCGCTGCGGTCCGGTCCCAGGTCGACGGGCACGTGCACCTTCCGCCGACCACTGGCGACAACATCGATGTACTGTGGAGATCTCACGCCCCACGTATTGAGCAATTCGGCGGTACGTCTACCCGGCCTCCCGCATGCCCACTATACGCCCTCGCTCAAAGTCCGTCAACTGCACATACGGTTCACGTCCACGCTGTCGCGGCATGCTACCAGTGTTAAAGACTGCGATGGAGCTCCGTATGCCACGGCAAACTGGCTGACACTGACGACGGCGGTGCACAAATGCTGCGCAGCTAGCTCCATTCGACGGCCAACACCGCGGGTCCTGGTGTGTCCGCTGTGCCGTGCGTGTGATCATTGCTTGTACAGCCCTCTCGCAGTGTCCGGAGCAAGTATGGTGGGTCTGACACACCGGTGTCAATGTGTTCTTTTTTCCATTTCCAGGAGTGTATTAGATGCTGGGGAATATTGTTCTTATCTAAAATTTCACAGAATTTAACTCTGTGAACTTTATCAAATGCTTGTATGCAACTTATATACGTGGAACGGTTGTATTTTCTGTTTTTCATTAATTTGGTAGATTGGACGAACACTGTCTAAGCACGATCTCCCCACCCGAAACCCATTCTGTCCTTCTGTAAGAAGCATTTCTGGAAGTATCTTTATTTGTTATTAGCTACACACACACACACACACACACTATATATACGAGGGTCGGTCAAAAAGTAATGCCTCCCATTTTTATTCTACTTAAAAAAATTAAGTTAAGTGAAAAATTTGAATTTGGCGCCATTCCTCAAACCTTCTTCTGCAATCCACTGCAGTAGTAACTTTATGTGTCAACAGGTGGCAGCACAGCAGAAGTTTGTAAGATGGCCGACATCGATGTTCGTTTGAGACAGCGTTGTGTGATTGAATTCTTGAATGCAGAAGGTGAAACGCCCATACGCATTCATGAAAGACTGAAGAAGGTGTATGGTGTTGTGACAGTGGATGTCAGCACTGTTAGACGATGGGTTCGTCGTTGTAAGGAAGCTGAAGGGCAAACACCGTTGACTGACGAAAAGCGGAGCGGCAGGCCGGTGAGTGCAGTGACTCCACACAACATTCAGCAAGTTGATGACATCATTCGTGGTGACCGTCGGGTGACTGCAGATGAAGTGTGTCGCATTATTTCTCTTAGTAAAGGCAGTGTGATCACGATTATTAAACAATTGGGGTACTCAAAAGTTTGTGCACGGTGGGTTCCAAGAATGTTAACCGATCAGAATAAAGAGGCAAGGAAAACAATAGCCTCCCAACACTTGCAGCGCTTCCGTTTGGAGGGAGATGAGTTTCTGAAAAAAATTGTGACCGGGGACGAAACATGGGTGCATTTTTTTGAACCCGAATCAAAGAGGCAGTCAATGGAGTGGCGTCACAGAAGCTCGCCGAGGAAGAAAAAATTCAAAACTGTGCGATCGGCAGGGAAAGTTATGGCAACAGTTTTCTGGGATACAGAGGGTGTGATTCTGGTTGACTTTTTGGAGCAGGGATGCACAATAAATTGTGTTCAATACGTCACAACCCTCAAAAAAACTTAAAGCACGTCTTCAGCGAGTTCGCCCAACAAAATCAATAGCAGATGTTCTTCTTTTGCATGGCAATGCAAGACCACACACCAGTCGTCACACCTCTGACGAGATTGTCAAAATTGGATGAGAAGTTTTGCCTCATCCCCCATACAGCCCTGACCTGGCACCATCAGACTTCCATCTGTTCGGGCCACTAAAAGAAGCTCATCGTGGGATTCATTTTGAAGATGAGGAGGCCGTCAAAACATCCGTGCGTCAATGGCTTAGGAAGCAGAGCTGTGATTTTTACCGTGCTGGGATACATGCCCTTGTTCAAAGATGGACCAAAACTGTAGAGATGGGCGGAGATTACATTGAAAAATGACAAAATGATCCTCAATGTTGTGGTTTTCAACCTATGTAATTGCATTTAAATCTCCTGACAATTAAACGTAGAAAAAAAATAGGAGGCATTACTTTTTGACTGACCCTCGTATATCCAGTTCACTACCTATCGACCTATAAATTTTGGCTCGTAGCTACCGCGAGGAGAATGGTAAACAACTGCGTGCTACCTTTGCTGGCAACTGGAAGAACAGTGTCGCCCCAGACGTATGCAATCGCATCAGTTCGGCCTCTAGGCATCCACTGGAACCAACAATACAGCCGTCACCGCAGCACCGTAGGGGGCAAGGCAACACCTGAATTGGATCGGGGATCAATGGCGTCGCATTTTCACCAACAGATGGAGAGTTTATTTAGTAACGGACTACACAGACGTGGGAATGCCAGGAGTCAGTTTCTGAGAAAACGGGATGTGTCCCAAAGGACTGACTGGTCAACGGCAGAAACAGTACACAAGTCTGAAAGCGCAAGCAGAGAGTAACGCAGCGAAACAACAGAGCCACAAAGCAAACAGAAATATAAACCGAGAAGACGTGAGTAATTGTGTGCTAAAGCAACGTCGGCAGTCAGAAAGCTTCAGAGAAGTAAAGACAGCTGGACGAGGAAAGAGCGAACGCTTACTACCCCTTACGCCGCCAGACGGTCGTTCCACCTGACGCGAAGTCCACGCCTGCAAGAGCGTTGACGGGTACCAAAGCATGTCTCATGCACGCAGCCCCATCACTTCAACAGGGAGGCGAGTCAGTGATGTTTCGCTCCAGTGTCATGTATAGATGTCAGATGTTTTTCATCGGCACTGAGGGTTATTTAACGGCTGTACCACATGGGGACGGTTCTCCCCATCTATTGTCCAGTCCTTTCGTGACGGATGTATGATCACACACGACCCATCTCGTAAATAGCTTTCGCAGGAGGCAGGAATAAGCCGAATGGAATGCCTTGCAGTTTTTACTGACGTGAATCCGATTAAGCGTGTATGGGAGTCATTGAATCTAGCAACGTGTCGTAGCGGAAACACTCTACACACGCGCACACAGACACACATACTTACACACAGAAACATAAGCCACATAACTTAAGCTAGGGCGCAGCCGAAAAGTGGACGGGATTGAGCAGATTGTCTCGACCGCTTTGTGGACAGCATGCCAACGAGGATCTAGGCATGCACGAGATGAACCGACGCTCTATTGAAAGTTACCAGATAGCAGATAATGGTATGACAGATATCCACCAGTCAACAGGCTACTTTTATTACGATAAGTGTTCTGTTTATATTTCCCAGTAAAGAATCTTTTAGTTTCATACGGCTTTTTCTTTCACTCTCCCTGAATCTGAAGTGTTTCTCTTTCAGACAGCCGGCCCGTGCGGGCTGTGCGCTGCTAGGCGCTTCAGTCTGGAACCGCGTGACCGCTACGGTCGCAGGTTCGAATCCTACCTCGGGCATGGATGTGTGTAATATCCTTAGGTTAGTTAGGTTTAAGTAGTTCTAAGTTATAGGGGACTGATGACCACAGATGTTAAGTCCCATAGTGCTCAGAACCATTCTTTCAGATAATTTAGTGATTAAGAAAAAAGAAGCTGGGATATTTTCAAATGAAAGTTTCCTCACAAAGTCACGGCATTCATGAAATGTGATTATCAAAGCACTGAATTTAATATAATACCGCTGGTCGGTGTGGTCAAGCGGTTCTAGGCGCTACAATCTGGAACCGCGCGACCGCTACGTTCGCAGGTTCGAATCCTGCCTCGGGCATGGATGTGTGTGTGATATCTTTAGGTTAGTTAGGTTTAAGTAGTTCTAAGTTCTAGGGGACTGATGACCTCAGAAGTTAAGTCCCATGGTGCTCAGAGCCAGAGCCCAATATAAGACCGCAACAGGAAAGAGAAACCTGCAGTGACAATAAACTTAATCCAAAATTTTAGACAAAAGAAAATAATTTAAAAAAATGGCGTGTGACGAGGGCCCTCCGCCGAGTAGACCGCTTGCCTGGTGCAAGTCTTCCGATTTGACGCCACTTCGGCGACTTACGCGTCGATGGGGATGAAATGATGATGATTAGGACAACACAACACCCAGTCCCTGAGCGGAGAAAATCTCCGACCTAGCCGGGAATAGAACTCGGGCACTTAGGATTGACAGTCTCTCGCGCTGATCACGTTTTTTTTATTTTTTATTTAAATCTCATTTTGTTCGCTTTTGTTCGTTGTATCTGCTCTGGGCGGACGTCGTAAGACATCCGTTTAAGTTCGTTGTGGATCAATTGACTCAGTTCCTTTTTATTACAGAGAACAGCTAACCCTCTGACCGAACACGCTGAGCTACCGTGCCGGCGACCACTCAGCTACAGGGGGCGGACAAAGAAAATTATTAAAGAAAATAATGAATGCTGATGATAACAGCTAATTACGAATTAACGTAATACGTCTGGCCACCGTCCATTCGTATTGTGATGCTAGACGTATCAGGTTATTGCAGCAACTGCCTGCGTCATTGTTCGAAGGTAACGACCGATCAAAGTAACAAAAATTATTAAGTAAAAAAATACAAGCAAAGAACTGAAAGGAATGATCAGCAAGTCGATCTCAGGAAGGTCCTGCTTAGCGATGAAACATCAATGACGAAAGAACGTGTAAAGCGTTTGGTCATTATATCCTCGAACAATTCGTCACCAATCCTCTTCTTAAAGCCTACGAAGAAATCGAAAAATTCATACCAAATTATGGTCATCAGAATGGAAGATAATCTGGTCTAATATTAATACAAGAATTCCACATACACAGTTATAAGAATACCATCTATTTCAGTCAAAATTACGGTTCACAGGAACATGGATTATTACTTAGCAAGGCGATGAAAGGTGCCTAAATATGCCGAAAAAAAAATTTAGTACAATTTTTTTTAAAGATACGCAGTGTTACCGTCCGCTTGGAGTCTTTAACAAATGTCTCTGGCCAAACGTCATTGCGTAGATTTTGATTACATGAATAATTTTACAAAGAAAAAAAAACAGAAAATCATATACACACATCAAAAAACGTTTTGCATCATCCCGGTTCCCAGAACTCCTGAAGATGGACGTTCACTGTGGATATTGTATCACAGACATAGTCCCTTTCACTGTTCAGAAAGATGTAAACAGTCATACGTGAGCATCGCATATTAGACGGAGGGGTCCGACAGTCGATCAGTTACAGTCATTCCATGAGGAAGGAGGTACACGGCTCGTGTTGTCTGTAGTTCAATCATGCCTAGACCGTCAGCACCGCGGTTCGATAGCGTCAGCTTGTGCCAGGACGGGCTCTCAACAAGGGAAGTGTCCAGGCGTCTCGGAGTGAACTACAGCGATGTCGCTCAGACATGGAGGAGACACAGAGAGACGGGAACTGTCGGTGACATACCTCGCTCAGGCTGCGCAAGGACTACTGCTGCAGTGGAGACCGCTACCTACGGATTATGGCTCCGAGGAAACCTGACGGCAACGCCATCATGTTGAATAATGCTTTTCGTGCAGCCACAGGACGTCAAACTGTGCGCAGTAGGCTGCATGATGCGCAGCTTCACTCCCGACGTCCATGGCGAGATCCATCTTTTCAACCACGACAGCATGCAGCGCGGTACAGATGGGCCCAACAAAATGCAGAATGGACCGCTCAGGATAGGCATCACATTCTCTTCACGGATGAGTGTCGCATATGCCTTCAAGCAGACAATCGTCGGAGACGTGTTTGGAGGCAAACCGGTCAGGCTGAACGCGTTAGACACACTGTTCAGCGAGTGCAGCAAGGTGGAGGTTCCCTGCTGTTTTGGGGTGGCATTATGTGGGACCGATGTACACCGCTGGTGGTGATGGATGGCGCCGTAACGGCTGTACGATACGTGAATACCATCCTCCGACCGATAGTGCAAGCATATCGGCAGCATGTTGGTGTTGCATTCGTCTTAATTGAGGACAATTCGTGTTCCCATAGTGCACATCTTGTGAATGACTTCCTTCAGGGTAATCGCTCGACTAGACTGGCCAGCGTGTTTTCCAGACATGAACCCTATCGAACATGCCTAGTGTAGACTGAAAAGGGCTGTTTATGGACTACGCGAGCGGCGATGTTGCGATACGATAAACAGCAATCGCGATAGGCTATAATCCGACCTCTCAGGAAGACCGGCCACTGCCGCAACAGGCGCCCTTGCTGGCTCAGAAGTACTTTCAGCAGTGGGCAGTACCTCAAACCTTTTAGCACAGAAGATAGGCAATTTTAGTCCGCCAAATGAGATGATAGAATGCTGCCTTTGAAGACCTGTATTTACTGTGACATGGTTTTCTAGGTTTCAGCCAGTATATTCTATCAAACGTTCTCTCTCATGTTGCGGTAGACATTGGCAGATAATATGGTGAATCCAACCAATTGTCTCCGCAGCTAGGTATTCAGCAGAGGTGGTCAGCGGCTCGGATATATACACTACTGGCCATTAAAATTGCTACTCCAAGAAGAAATGCAGATGGTAAACGGGTATTCATTCGACAAATATGTTATACTAAAACTGACATGTGATTACATTTTCACGCAATTTGGGTGCATAGATCCTGAGAAATCACGACGCAGAACAACCACCTCTAGCCGTAATAACGGCCATGATACTCCTGGGCCTTGAGTCAAACAGAGCTTGGATGGCGTGTACAGGTACAGCTGCCCATGCAGCTTCAACACGATACCACAGTTCAGGAAGAGTAGTGACTGGCGTATTGTGACGAGCCAGTTGCTCGGCCACCATTGACCAGACGTTTTCAGCTGGTGCGAGATCTGAAGATTGTGCCGGCCAGGGCAGCAGTCGAACATTTTCTGTATCCAGAAAGGCCCGTACAGGACCTGCAACATGCGGTTGTGCATTATCCTGCTGAAATGTATGGTTTTGCAGGGATCGAATGAAAGGTAGAGCCACGGGTCGTAACACATCTTAAATGTAACGTCCACTGTTCAAAGTGCCGTCAATGGGAACAAGAGGTGACTGAGACATGTAACCAATGGCACCCCATACCATCACACTGGGTGATACGCCAGTATGGCGATGACGAATACACGCTTCCAATGTGCATTCACCGCGATGTCGCCAAACACGGATGCGACCATCATGATGCTTCAGACAGAAACTGAATCCATCCAAAAAAATGACGTTTTGCCGTTCGTGCACCCAGGTTCGTCGTCGAGTACACCATCGCTGGCGTTCCTGTCGGTGATGCAGCGTCAAGGGTAACCGCAGCCATGGTCTCCTAGTGTAGCCCATGCTGCTGCAAACGTCGTAAAGCTGTTCGTGCAGACTGTTGTTGTCTTGCACACGTCCCCATCTGTTGAGTCAGGGATCGAGACGTGGCTGCACGATCCGTTACAGCCATGCGGATAAGATGCCTGTCATCTCGACTGCTAGTGATTCAAGGCCGTTGGGACCCAGCACGGCATTCCGTATTAATCTCCTGATCGCACCGATTCCATATTCTTTGTATCTCGACCAACGCGAGCAGCAATGACGCGATACGATAAACCGGAATCGCCATAGGCTACAATCCGACCCTTATCAAAATCGTAAACGTGATGGTACGCACTTCTCCTCCTTACAAGAGGCATCACAACAACGTTTCACCAGGCAACGCCAGTCAACTGCTGATAGAGTATGAGGAATCGGTTGGAAACTTTCCTCATGTCAGGACGTTGCAGGTGTCGCCACCAGCGCCAACCTTGTGTGAATGCTCTGAAAAGCTAATCATTTGCTTATCACAGCATGTTCTTCATGTCGGTTAAATTTCGCGTCTTTAGTACGTCATCTTCGTGGTGTAGCAATTTTAATCGCCAGTAGTGTATATCTTAGGTCTTGGCTGAATCCCACAATCATGCCATGTACTGAGAATTTAGAAGCAATTTGTATATTACCTTCGTAATCACATACCGTTAGTACATACTACATCATCTGTGCTTGTCCAAAAGTAATTTGCTGGTAAGACGAACAGGGACAGCAATTCCTTTCCCGAACCACTTTCTACCCATAACGCAGTGAACCCGCTGTGAACTTTCTCAGTAATTCATAGGAGGTTCAAGATGAAGAAACAAGTTGCCACAAGTTTTTTAAGAAAAACATGGAAAATGTATAGCATTGTGACCAGATGGGGACTTGAATCTCGCTCCTCTCAAATGCAAGTCTTTCTTGGTATATACAAAAACTTTTAACTTTTATATCTGGCGATATTTAGAAACGACTAGAAATTGCCTTCTTTTTCTCATCCACGATGTAATGTATTTCTTGTTCTGTAACAGAATTCGAGAGCCGCTGAAAGCAGGAAAATAGTCAAGACGTAGAACTTTTTGAATGAAATTTCTGCCATTTTACTGTATATTAAAGTATAAATTTACACAATGTTTCGTGGTTTGAGCTTTACAGCCATTTTATGGTGCAAAGCTGAAAAAGACAACAGTATGTCCGTTATGTTTAAACGAGTTTTCATCGTCGAAGCATAACAACATACATCCGGTCTTATACATCATTGGGGGCGTTAGAGGATGAGAGTACGAACTAAAAATAGATGGTGCTGCTCATATTGCACACAACAGAAGCATTTTATCACTAAATATGCAGAGCAGGTTGTTCCAACATGGTATTTTCAGGTGATCATATTACCAAAGGACATACAGTATTTATGATATATCTTAAGTAAACAGCATTGAAATTTTAATTCAGAATATTGTGCTTGCTAGCGAAGTAACCGTATTAGTTTTCGATTGTGAAATGCGAAAGCCCTCGAAGTTATTATCTCAAGTGTTAGTGTTGCATAAAGTTACTTCACAATGGCTTACTCGTAGTTAAAGTTCGTGTTTACAGCAGACTTCTTATTTACCTGGACGATAAGAATCTATCGTAATTGTGTTTTGCTATCTGGAGGTTGAACCCTTGCCCTGTTGGCATCGTTTTCTCACTTGCTTCGAAAACGATAAATCATATGTTATTGAGACATAAGTGTTGTGATCAAGACTGAACTTTAATTAATATACAAATCATTCCGATTTTACAAAATTCATCTGGGTTTTAGACCGTGTAATTCTGTAAAATTATTAACCAACATTACGGCCACTATTTCAAACGACCTTGTAATACTGGGGCAAAGCTACTTACTCTTTTATGCTATATTCACAACTGCTGAATAATTCATTGAAAGGAGCGTAAGTAAAATTCGTCTTGTTTGTCTGACTGATTGCCAGGGGTGAAAAAGGAAAGGAGCAGTTGTTCGTTATTAATAGTAATTTAAGAGTGAAATTTTTACAGTACGCCACCTTGCACAACAAAGAAAAATTTAATGGAATCTGATGCTGCTTGACGTATTCTACCACTCACCGACGTCTGGCAAGTCTTGGGTTACTCTAAGACTGGTGTTGCGACAGTCAGTTGTTCGGAGAAACACAGTTTTAAATGGACATGTCTGAAAGAACAGACACCCTGCAGATTCCGCAGCTATGTTACATATTATGTAAATTGAAGGGGGACGGGGAAAAAGGAAAGAAACTCACGATATCAGCTGCATGGGAACTATCTGCAGAGTCAGCGGCCATGAGCAATCATGTGTGCCGGGCCACGACTCGATACCAGGATCTCCTGCTTATTAGACAGCAGCGTCAACCATTGCGCCACCAGGACACAGTTTATTGTAAATGCACGGCTCATCGTGCTACGCTTCATGGCCGTCTGACATTCCCACATAGCGCTACTTACCCGCTTTCCCTGTCCATGTCCTCCATGCTAGCTAATTATACACACATAAAAAAATTAGTATCACCTCGGTTCCGAGAATTCCGGAACCTGTACAGAACACTGAAATAGATATCAACATAAACATTATTTCCACGCTTTTGATTCCTCATAGAAACCACACATTGCATGTTGCATCACCATTCAGCGAGGCCTTCAGAGGTGGTGGAACAGACTGCTGTACACACTGGTACCTCTAATACCCAGTAGCACGTCCTCTTGCATTCATGCATGCCTGTATTCGTCGTGGCATACTATCCACAAGTTCATGAATGCACTGTTGGTCCAGATTGCTCCATTCCTCAACGGCGATTCGGCGTAGATCCCTCAGAGTGGTTGGGGGGTCACGTCGTCAATAATCCCAGGCATGTTAGATAGGGCTCATGTCTGGAGAACATGCTGGCCACTCTATTCGAGCAATGTCGTTACCCTGAAGGAAGCCATTCACAAGATGTGTACGATGGGGGCGCGAATTGTCATCCATGAAGACGAATGCCTCGCCAACATGCTGCCGATATGGTTGCACTATCGGTCGCAGTATGGCATTCACGTATCGTACAGCCGTTAAGGCGTCTCCCATGACCACCAGCGGCTTACGTCGGCCCCAAATAACGCCGCCCCAAAACAGCAGGGAGCCTCCACCTCGCTGTACTCGCTGGACAGTGTCTCTAAGGCGTTCAGCCTGACCGGATTGCCTCTAAACACGTCTCCGACGATTGTCTGCTTGAAGGCATATGCGGCACTCATCGGTGAAGAGAATTTGATGCCAATCCTGAGCGGTCCATTCGGCATTTTGTTGGGCCCGTCTGTAGCGCGCTGCATAGTGTCGTGGTTTGCAAAAATGGAACTCACCATGGACGTTGGGAGTGAAGTTGCGCATCATGCAGCCTATTGTGCACAGATTGAGTCGTGCCACGATATCCTGTGGCTGCACGAAAAGCATTATTCAACATGGGGGCGTGGCTGTCAGGTTTCCTCCGAGCCATAATCCGTAGGTAGCGGTCATCCACTGCAGTAGTAGCTCTTGGGCGGCCTGAGCGAGGTATGTCATTGACAATTCCTCTCTATCTCCTCTGTTGTATCCACGGACCCAACTAACCGACGAACTCGCGCACGCGCCTTCACACCGATATCGCTGGCCACAGTTCCTGTCGCGGCCGTCGGCGTCTCAGGGCATTACCGCCGATGGAAGAGGTCGCGCCATGGCTTAGCTCGGGTCCGCAGTGCCCTATGCCTTCTGTAAATGAGGAGGAGCGCTGGCCCCGAGACGGACAGTCTGTTGTCGATTGTCTATTGATAGCCGTTCGTGGAGTTTATAGCGGAGCCATTGCAGTGTGATATTTGCTATTGTATTCGACTAGGCTCAGTACACGGATTACTCTTGGATATTCTTGGACTTGTATTGCTGGTGCACGTTCGTCATAAATAAAGATAAGATCTCTCTTCATTCAAGATGGTGCAATTCTTGTCATTAATTACACTCCTGGAAATTGAAATAAGAACACCGTGAATTCATTGTCCCAGGAAGGGGAAACTTTATTGACACATTCCTGGGGTCAGATACATCACATGATCACACTGACAGAACCACAGGCACATAGACACAGGCAACAGAGCATGCACAATGTCGGCACTAGTACAGTGTATATCCACCTTTCGCAGCAATGCAGGCTGCTATTCTCCCATGGAGACGATCGTAGAGATGCTGGATGTAGTCCTGTGGAACGGCTTGCCATGCCATTTCCACCTGGCGCCTCAGTTGGACCAGCGTTCGTGCTGGACGTGCAGACCGCGTGAGACGACGCTTCATCCAGTCCCAAACATGCTCAATGGGGGACAGATCCGGAGATCTTGCTGGCCAGAGTAGTTGACTTACACCTTCTAGAGCACGTTGGGTGGCACGGGATACATGGGAACGTGCATTGTCCTGTTGGAACAGCAAGTTCCCTTGCCGGTCTAGGAATGGTAGAACGATGGATTCGATGACGGTTTGGATGTACCGTGCACTATTCAGTGTCCCCTCGACGATCACCAGAGGTGTACGGCCAGTGTAGGAGATCGCTCCCCACACCATGATGCCGGGTGTTGGCCCTGTGTGCCTCGGTCGTATGCAGTCCTGATTGTGGCGCTCGCCTGCACGGCGCCAAACACGCATACGACCATCATTGGCACCAAGGCAGAAGCGACTCTCATCGCTGAAGACGACACGTCTCCATTCGTCCCTCCATTCACGCCTGTCGCGACACCACTGGAGGCAGGCTGCACGATGTTGGGGCGTGAGCGGAAGACGGCCTAACGGTGTGCGGGACCGTAGCCCAGCTTCATGGAGTCGGTTGCGAATGGTCCTCGCCGATACCCCAGGAGCAACAGTGTCCCTAATTTGCTGGGAAGTGGCGGTGCGGTCTCCTACGGCACTGCGTAGGATCCTACGGTCTTGGCGTGCATCCGTGCGTCGCTGCGGTCCGGTCCCAGGTCGACGGGCACGTGCACCTTCCGCCGACCACTGGCGACAACATCGATGTACTGTGGAGACCTCACGCCCCACGAGTTGAGCAATACGTCCACCCGGCCTCCCGCATGCCCACTATACGCCCTCGCTCAAAGTCCGTCAACAGCATATACGGTTCACGTCCACGCTGTCGCGGCATGCTACCAGTGTTAAAGACTGCGATGGAGCTCCGTATGCCACCGCAAACTGGCTGACACTGACGGCGGCGGTGCACAAATGCTGCGCAGCTAGCGCCATTCGACGGCCAACACCGCGGTTCCTGGTGTGTCCGCTGTGCCGTGCGTGTGATCATTGCTTGTACAGCCCTCTCGCAGTGTCCGGAGCAAGTATGGTGGGTCTGACACACCGGTGTCAATGTGTTCTTTTTTCCATTTCCAGGAGTGTATTTTTCGGCCAACAGACATAGCTACATCCTGGTCACTACCCACACTTTATACAATTTGTGGTGGGTACGCCAAAAGTACCGTCGAGGACCTTGGGTTTGGGAGCCGTCACAAAATCCTCCATGTCCGAACAACATCGTTTTGGTTCACTCCGAGGCGCCTGGACACTTCCCTTGTTGAGAGCCCTTCCTGGTCAAAGTAACAATGCGGACGCCATCGAACCGCGGTATGGACCGTCTAGGCGTGGTTGAACTACAGACAACACGAGCCGTGTATCCCCTTCCTGGTGGAATGACTGGAACTGATCGGCTGTCGGACCCCCTCCGACTAATAGGCGCTGCTCATGCATGGTTGTTACATCTTTGGGCGCGAACAGTGAATGGGACTGTGTCTGTGATACAATATCCACAGTCAACGTCTGTCTTCATGAGTTCTGGGAACCGGGGTGATGAAAAACTTTTTTTGATGAGAGTAGATTCCCGCTTTGGAGATCGAATGTAAACTGGATCGTTATGGATTCATTGCCCATCGAGGCGAATCATTTATATGAATGCGTGGTGTCTCTTCTTTTGGACACGCCCGAAGGAACGGACACCACATGGAATCCGCAGGTGTGATACACATTACATAAACTAAAGTTGGAGGAGGAGAAATGAATGAAAAAGGGACTACTGAGATCACCCGTATCAGTTTGTGCTGTATCAGCAACGCGGAGTGATAGTGTGTGCTGGGCACGGACTCAAACCCTGGATCTCCTTCTTACTAGGCAGTTGCGTTAACTACTGCGCCACTCGGATGCAGTGTTTATCGCGAATGCACAGGTTATCTCGGTACACTCCCCGGCCGCCTGAAATTCCCACCTAACACCACATATCCGCAGCCAACGTTCATTACCTCCATGCTCGCTAATTTTAGATTCCTGGTGGAAGACGAATGCTAATGTGCAACTCTCCTGAAGGACGTACATTGAAAGAAACTGGTATAGGCATGCGTATTCAAATACAAAGTTATGTAAAGAAGCAGAATACGGCGCTGCGGTGGGTAACGACTATATAAGACAACAAGTGTCTGACGCAGTTGTTAGCTTGGTTACTGCTGCTACAATGGCAGTTTTTTTCTTTCTTCTTTTTT
Organism: Schistocerca gregaria; assembly: GCF_023897955.1. Lineage (NCBI taxonomy): Eukaryota > Metazoa > Arthropoda > Insecta > Orthoptera > Acrididae > Schistocerca > Schistocerca gregaria. Next base: position 251,559,383 of record NC_064923.1, on the reverse strand, counting down.
TTTTTTTTTTCTCATCAGTCTTCTGACTGGTTTGATGCGGCCCGCCAAGAATTCATCTCCTGTGCTAACCTCTTCATCACAGAGTAGCACTTGCAACCTACGTCCTCAATTATTTGCTGGATGTATTCCAATCTCTGCCTTCCTCTACAGTTTTTGCCCTCTAGGGCCCCCGCTAGTGCCATGGAAGTCATTCCCTGATGTCTTAATAGATGTTCTATCATACTGTCCCTTCTCCGTATCAGTGTTTCCCAGATGGTCCTTTCCTCTCCGATTCTGCGCAGAACCTCCTCATTCATTACCTTATCAGTCCACCTAATTTTCAACATTCGTCTGTAACACATCTCAAGTGCTTCAATTCTCTTCTGTTCTGGTTTTCCCACAGTCCTTGTTTCACTACCATACAATGCTGTACTCCAGACGTACCTTCTCAGATATTTCTTCCTCAAATTGAGGCCGATATTTTATACTAGTAGACTTCTCTTGGCGAGGACTGCCCTTTTTGTCATTGCTAGTCTGTTTTTGATGTCCTTCCTGCTCCGTCCGTCATTGATTATTTTGAAACTTCCTGGCAGGTTAAAACTGTGTGCCGGACCGAGATTCGAACTCGGGACCTTCGCCTTTCGCTGGTAGGTGCTCTACCAACTGAGTTACGTAAGCACTACTCACGACCCGTCCTCACAGCTTTAATACCGCCAATACCACGTCTCCTACCTTCCAAACTTCACAGAAGCTCTTCTGGAAACCTTACAGAATTAACACTCCTGGAAGAAAGGATATTGCGGAGACATGGCTTAGCCACAGCCTGGGGGATGTTTCCATTCTGGATTGATTATTTTGCTGCCTTGGTAGCAGAATTCCTTAACTTCATCTACCTTGTGACCATCAATTCTCATGTTAAGTTTCTCGCTGTTCTCATTTCTACTACTTCTCATTACCTTCGTCTTTCTTCGATTTACTCTCAATGCGTACTCTGTACCCCTTAGACTGCTCATTCCGTTCAGCAGATTATGTCATTCTTCTTCACTTTCACACAGGATAGCAATGTCATCAGCGAATCGTAACATTGATATCCTTTCACCTTCAATATTAATTCCACGCCTGAACCTTTCTTTTATTTCCATCATTGCTTCCTCGATGTTCATATTGAATAGTAGGGGCGAAAGGCTACATACATGTCTTACACCCTTTTTAATCCGAGCACTTCGTTCTTTGTCGTCCACTCTTATTATCTCCTCGTGGCTGTTGTACATATTGTATACGACCCGTCTCTACCTATGGCTCATCTCTACTTTTCTCAGAATTTCGAACATCTTGCACCATTTTACACTGTCGAACGCTTTTTCCAGGTAGACAAATCCTACGAACGTGTCTTGATTTTTCTTTAGTCTTGCTTCCATTATTAACCGAAACGTCCGAATTGCTTCTCTCGTGCCTTTACCTTTACTAAAGCCAAACTGATCGTCAGATAGTGCATCCTCAATTTTCTTTTCCGTTATTCTGTATATTATTTTTGTAAGCAACTTGGATGCATGGGACTTTTTTTTTTTAAAAAAGAGCTGGTTGTGGGTAATTCTCGCAATTGACACCTGTTGCCGTCTTCGGAATTGTGTGGATGATGCTTTTCTAATAGTCAGATGGTATGTCGCCAGACTCATCCATTCTACATAGCAACTTCATTAGTCATTTTGTTGCCACTTCCCCCAATGATTTTAGAAATTCTGATGGAATGTTATGAATCCCCTCTGCCTTATCTGATCATAAGTTCTCCAAAGCTCTTTTAAATTCTGATTCTAATATTGGGTCCCCTGTCTCTTCTAAATCGACTCCTGATTATTCTTCTATTACATCAGTCAAATCTTCACTCTCACAGAGGCTTTTCTCCTACCCGCTTAGTGGGATTCCTGTTGCGCTCTTAATATAACCATTCTTGCTTTTAATGTCACCGAAGGTTGTTTTGATTTTCCTGTAAGCTGAGTCTGTCCTCCCGACAGTCATTCCTTTTTCTATGTGTCACATTTTTCCTGCACCCATTTCGTCTTAGCTTCCCTGCACTTCCTATTTATTTCACTCCTCAGCGACTTGTATTTCTCTATTCCTGAGTATCACAGAACATTTTTGTACTTACTCCTTTCATTGACCAATTGAAGTATTTCTTCTGTTACCCATGTTTCTTCGGAGTTACATTCCTTGTGCCTATGTTTTCCTTCCCAACTTCTGTGTTTTAGAGATGTCCATTTCTCTTCAACTGTACTGCCTACTGAGCTATTGCTTATTGCTGTATCTATAGACTCAGAGAACTTCAAATGTATCTCGTCATTTCTTAGTACTTCCGTATCCCTCAACTTTGCATGTTGATTCTTCCTGACTAATGCCTTAAACTTCAGCCTACTCTTCATCACTACTGTATTGTAATCTGAGTCTATGTCTGCTCCTGGGTATGTCTTACAATCCAGTATCTGATTTCGGAATTTCTGCCTGACCATGATGGCAGGTTATCAAGATTTAAGTGAGTTTGAAGGTGGTGTTACAGTCGGCGCACGAGCGATGTGACGCAGCATCTCCGAGATACTATGAAGTGAGGATTTTCTCGTACGACCATTTCACTAGTGTACTGTGAACATTAGGAATTCGGTAAAACGTCAAATCTCCGACATCGCTGCGGCCAGAAATAGATCCTATAAGAACTGGACCAAAGACGACTGAAGAGAATCGTTCAGTGTGACAGAAGTGCAACCCTTCCTCAATTTGCTGCAAATTTCAATGCTCGGCCATCGACAAGTGTCAGCGTGCGAACCATTCAACGAAACATCATCGATTATGGGCTTTCGGAGCAGAAGGCGCACTTGTGTACCCTTAATGAGTGCACGACACAAAATATTACGCCTCATCTGAACCCGTCATCACCGACAATGGACTGTTGATGACGGGAAACATGTTGCGTGGTCGGAAGAGTCTCGTTTTAAATTGTATCGAGCCGATGGGCGTGTACGGTTATGGAGACAACCTCATGAATCCACGGACACTGCGTATCAGCAGGGACTGTTGAAGCTGGTGGAGGTTCTGTAATGGTGAGGGGAGTGTGTATTTGGAGGGTTTGGAAACCCCTGACACGCCTAGATACGACTCTGACAGGTGACACGTATGTAAGCGTCCTATCTGATCACCTGCATCACGTCCGTTGTGCATACCGACGGACTTGGGAAATTCCAACAGAACAATGTGACACCCACTTGCCTAGAATTGTTACAGAGTGGCTCCAGGAACACTCTTTTGAGTGTAAACTTGCTAGACAGGAACATTATTGAGCGCATCTGGAATGCCTTGCAACGTGCTGTTCAAGAGATCTGTGCCCCATCGTACTCTTACGGATTTATGGGCAGCCGTGCAGGGTTCATGGTGTCAATTCCCTGCAGTAGTACTTCAGATGTTAGTCGAGTCCATGCCACGTCGTATTGCGGCCCTTCTGCGTGCTCACGGGGGCCCTACACGACATTAGGCAAGCGTGCCAGTTTTTTTAATTTTTTTATTTTAGACTCTTCAGTGTAGATTCATTGACCATTAAGCTGACTCAATTACAGGAAAGCATGGTGTCTGTTTTTCGGACATGTCAGAAAGAACAGACACCACGCAGATATCGCAGCCGTGACACTTATTAGGTAAATAGAAGGGGGAGGAGGGAGAATGGAAAGGAAAGGGATGGGGCTAATAATATCAGCAGCATCGAGACTTTGTGCGTAATCAGCGGCGAGAAGCGAAAATATGTACCGGACTGAGACTCGAACCCAGGAATCTAAAATCAAGGTGCACGGAGGACATGGATAAGGACTGAGGATAGCTGGCGCTATGTCGGAGTATGAGCCGACCGGCGTGCTTACAGTGATGGTAGTCCACGAATTTGCAATAAACACACTGTCCGTGTGGCGCAAGGTTAACGCAGCTGCCTAGGAAGCAGGAGACTCCGGATTTTAGTACTGGTCCGGCTCACATTTTCGCTCGTTGCAGCTGATTCTCCACAAAGTCCCGATGCAGCTGATATCGTTAGTCCCTTCTCTTTCCTTTCCTATCTCACCCTTCTCCTTCAATTTACAGTCTTAGCTGTACTGCAGTTCGCCGCTGCTCCCAGTAGCCCAGTACACTCTTCCGGAATTAGCAGACAACTGAGGAAGATCGCAGTGCCTTCCGCATCTCCTAATACTCAAAAATAACCAAAGGAGATAAGTGAAAAGAGGGGGAAATATTATAGAAGCTAATCTGTCAGGTCGACATTCATTTCACTAATATCATTAAATTAATATTCCTTAAATCGATTGTTACACACGTTATTGTGGCCACCTAAATACTATGTGCATACAGTGAAGAGACAAAAGCAATGCGACAGCGGTATGCACATATACAGATGGCGGTATTATTGCGTACACAAGGTATAAAAGGGCACGCAGTGGCGGAACTGTCATATGGACTCAAGTGCATCGTACGAAATCTTTCCGACATTATTATGGCCGCACAAAAGAGTTAACAGACCTCGAATGCGGATTGATAGTTGGAGCTAGTCGCATGGGGCATTACTTTGCGGAAATCGTTTGGGAACTCAGTATTCGGAGATCAACAGTGTCAAGAATGTGCCGAGTATACAAAATTACCTCTCACAACGGACAACACCCTGGCCGGCGGGCTTCACTTGATGACCAAGGGAAGCGGCGTTTTGTATAGAGTTGTCAGTATTAACAGACAAGCAACGCTGCTTGAAATAACCACAGAAATCAATGTGGAATGCACGACGATCGCATCCGCTAGGACAATGTCGTGAAATTTGGCGTTAATGGGCTATGGCAGTAGACGACGGACACAGGTACCCTTACTAACAGCATGGTATCGCCTACAGCTCCTCTCCTGGGATCGGGGTCGTATCGGTTGGATCCTAGGCGACTGGAAATCCGTTGCTTCGTCAGACGAGTCTCGTTGGTAAGAGCTGATGATAGGGTTCGAGTGTGGTGCAGACCCCACTAAGCCATGGACCGAACTGTCAACAAGGCACTGTACAAGCAGGTGCTGGCTTCATAATGGTGTGGGCTGTGTTTACATAGAATGGACTGGGGCCTCGGTTATGTTCGACTACTTGGAGGCCCTTTGCAGCCACTCATGGAGTTTACGTTCTCAGACAACGATGGATGTTTTGTGGATGACAATGCGCCATGCCCCTGGGCCACACACCGTTTCCTTCAGAATTGCAAAGTGTGTATTCCAGTCGGCATTGGCAAAAGCTCTTTCCAAATTTACAAAAGCTTAAACGTGGGTGTACCTTCCATAACCTATCTTCTAAGAGAAGTCACAAGATTATTATTGCCTCGTGTGTTCCAAAGTCATACCTCGAGGTCGGCTTCTACCAGTTTTTCCACTCCTGAAAAGTATTCATGTTAGTAGACTTATCAAACTGATAGTTAGGTAATTAGCACTTGAATCCCTTGGAACTGGAATTCTTACTGAAGTCTGAGGGTACATCGCCTTGCCTCATAGGTAGTGCATACCTAGGCGAACAGTATTGTCATAGCTGGCTCTCCCATGTGGATCAGTAGTTAATGTCTCCTCCTCCAGGGTCGCTGTTTTGCCTTCATCTTGCTGTGCTCTGTCAAACTGTTATCGAAGTATAATATCTCCACATCTTATCTTCATCTAGCCTCCCTACACTTCCTATTACAGCCCTTCTGTATAGTTCCTCCATCTTTAATCTTGTCCTCCTTTGCTTAGTAATGGTTTGCCATTTGAGCGTTTATATAGCTGCTTTTCTTTCCTCCCAACCTCTCTTTAATTTTCCTATAGGCCGTATCTATCTTTTTTCCGTAGTGATATATGATGCCATATCCTTACAGTTGTCCTCTAGTCATTCCTTCTCAAGCATTTTGCATTTTTTATCAATCTCATTTTTTAGACTTATTTGTTCTCCTTTGCCAGCTTCATTTGCTGCATTTTTATATTTTCTCCTTTCATCAGTTAAATTCAGTATCTACTGTGATATCAAAGGATAGCCACTGTACCTTGTCTTGATAATCTGTTGCCTTCACTATTTCATCTCTCAAAGCTACCCATCTGCCTTCTACTGTATTCCTTTATCTGTCAGCTTGCCGTTGCGACTTACGTAGACTGTCAAGTCCAAGAACGGGCTCGCACTTCTCCTTTCAGGTTACTAATACACTAATGGCACTTATGCAGCTCTGCCTCTCAATATAGGCAGATGAGAACTGTGTCTTCTATGTCTCCAGCCAAGGGCGTGGCCAAAATTACACAGAGCTTACGACAGTTTGCTCAGATGCTTACATAAGGGTGTTCACTGCCATCGGAACGATGGGGAATCCTATTGCCATTGCTCCGTTTGTCGATAGTATTTGAGACATCGAATGAAGTAGATTGACGATAAATATAATGGCACGAGGTCAAGAATACTAGGTGATATTCGTTCCTGAATAACGTTAGTAGTCTCCTCTATTAGTACTTTGTTAAAGAGAGACTTGATGTCAAAACTGACCAATATATCAGTTCACTGCGTGTGCTACTCCTTTGTACGTTGAACAGAGTGAGTGGAGTCCTTGACATACGATTGTGTGTGTCCCGCAAGGGGACGTCCTTAAGGACAAAAAGTACTCCACAAATTTTTGGCGTTGCCGGAACTTTGATGATGACTCTTCTTACATTAAAATGGTCAACTGTGGAGTCTTGTATTAGGGCTTGTGTCTTTTTTAATAATCTTCGGCCGGCCGCGGTGGTCTCGCGGTTCTAGGCGCGCAGTCCGGAACCGTGCGACTGGTACGGTCGCAGGTTCGAATCCTGCCTCGGGCATGGACGTGTGTGATGTCCTTAGGTTAGTTAGGTTTAAGTAGTTCTAAGTTCTAGGGGACTGATGACCTCAGCAGTTGAGTCCCATAGTCCTCAGAGCCATTTGAACCATTTTTGAATAATCTTCGACTGTGAATCGCTCCTAAGTTTCTTGTAGTAGATCAACAAATTGGTCATTTGCGATTCATATTACATTGTTATTTTTTGCTTGTTTCACACTTTGTAGAATTCTCTTCCTTGTCTTATCTTTTTGACTTCGACTTATGAGACTGAATGATTTCTTCCGTGGAGATGCTTAAAGGCGAAGCTTAGCCTCTTTGACAGTACCAACGTTACTGTCTGATTGATGATCTGCGACGATAGGTCTTACAACGGCAGCGCGGGATAGCCGCGCGGTCTTTTGCGTCTTGTCACGGTCCGCTCGGCTATCCCCGTCGGAGGTTCGAGTCCTCCCTCGGGCATGGGTGTGTGTGTGTGTGTTGTCCATAGTGTAAGTTAGTTTAAGTTAGATTAAGTAGTGTGTAAGCTTAGGGACCGATGTCCTAAGCAGTTTGGTCCCATAAGATCTAACCACCAATTTACAAAATCTTACAACGGTTCGACGTGCATCCAGTCCTCCTCAAATTTCTTCTTCTAATGATTGCACAGGGAGCGATGTGCACAGAACTTTCGTTGATGCGCTTAAAAACTGGACCAGTGAATTGACACTCTTGTCAAACATAATGAAATGATCAAGAATTGTTGGAAATGATTCGTAATCCATGCAGATAAGAGAGTAGTGAAGTATCCAAATGTGATGATGAAAGTACAGTACCGTACAATGCGCTGAAGTAGTACTGTATTTCTTTCGATCAGAGTGGCCGTGTGTGAAATTTTTGCCCAGTTAGGTGCGATTAACCATGTAGTTTACGTTTTAAATTCATTTGGCCTAACAAGGGCACTATTTCATAGAGAAGACAGTGTTGGCTTGTAAATATACATTGCTAATTATCTCGCTAATGGTTCGTTCGTGGACTAACGGTTACCGATACTTTTTACTTCTACGATTGGTGTCCAATAGGTAATACAACACGTTTTATTCCTATGCTAATTTCGATTGAAAACATTCGTAATTGGTTGTGGAACATCGCGGAATAATCCCGCTTCAGCCGCTATAGCTTAGAGCATAGAGCTGTCATTAAGTTTCTTTTGGCGGAAAACCGGATCATAACAGATATTCATGGCCGCTTGCAGAATGTCCACGGAGACCTAGCAGTGATCAAAAGGACGATGAGTCTTTGGGCGAGGCGTCTGTCATTGTCGCAACAAAGTTGAGCAAACTTGTCCGATCTTACGCATGCCTAAGCCGAACACAGCTGTGACTGATGCCATGTTGTACCGCGCCGACATTCTCACCCGAAATGATCGCCTGATCACAATCACGGATCACTGCTCAGCTGGACATCTCTGTTGGTAGTGCTGACACATTCGCCCACCAGTTGGGGCATTCACACGTGTGTGACCGCTGGGTGCCTAGGCCTCACACTAGTCTACACACCTGAAAGGAGCTCACGAAACTTCACTGAACTGTTCTTCCTCAATTACCACACAGCCTGGATCTCGCACCTTCCAAGTGCCATTTGGTGCGGAATTTATTGATGCATCAAGGCATTGGGTCCGACGTCGACCAATTGAATGGTACCATGCGAGTATAAGAGCCCCTCACAGTAAGGTGGCATTGAACGGAGATTCTGTTGAAAAATACATTTTTCTATCCAGTTGGCGGTCAGTAAACTGTGTATTGGAATTCTGAATAAAACCAACCTCGTATCAGAAAAAAAAGTTGCTTTATTTATTGAAAGCCCCTGGTATTATTTTGTACTTCCGCTATTTACTTTGGACTCTTAGTTATGATTACACATGTCGTCCGACGAGAAGACCATCGCGCAGCAAGAGTGGCACCTTGTTTATACTGGGGTACGCGTTCTTCATTTCCTGCATAGGCAGTTCTGCTGTGGTATGGACAACAGTTGCAGCTCAGTGTGTGAGTGATATGGTGAACAACTGGAAACGCACTCCAAAGTTGAAGTACGCAGGAGAGGATGATTCTTATGGACCAAATGTTCAAATTGCACACCGTACAGCGTGCCTATGCAATAAACGAGTAGAACATATACGGGGTGAGTCACCAACTATTGCCACCAAAAAAGCTTCGAAAGTGTGATATGAGCTGAAATGTTTGTGGGTCAAAAGTTGCATGGGACAACGGGGGTCATAATATGACGTTGGTTTTTTGTTGCTAGGTGGGGTCACTTCAGAGATATGAAAGTCAACTTTGTTTCTTTAAATCGGATGCTATAGATTGGTACTTATTTTCTGATAACGGCTTTCGAGACGAATCCAAGGATGTGGAACAATTAGGTCTTTGAAAGTCAACGACGGTTACAAATGTGGCGTGAACGTCCATTTACAGAAAGTGTTCGAAATGATGACCATTGGTATCAATGCAGTGCTGCAGTGGTATTCCTAATCATATCGATACTTATCTAAGTAAATGCTCTGACAATTATCTCTCACATATCTTCATATGTAGTTGGAATGTTTTGCAAACAATGTCTTTTACGAATCCCCACAAGAAAAAATCCAGAGGCGTGAAGTATGGCGTACGAGCCGGCCACGACACATATCCTCCGCGTCCAATCAAACGATTTGGGAATTGTGTCTGAAACTCATTTCTAGGCATTAGCGAAAAATGTGGCGAAGACCCATTGTCTTGCTACCACATTCTGTTCCTTGTTCCTAAAGGTATTTTTTCCACAGACCTTATGTTTCTTGCAGGAATGTAGATTACTTCCAACCATTAAGATTTACTTCGATGAAATTGGGGCCTATAATTATCCCCTTCAGAATCCCACACCATACATTCACCGATCACGGTTTTTGTTGTGCAACTTGCGGCAGCCAGCATGGATTTTCAGTTGCCCAATAACGCATGTTATGCAAATTAATATTTGCATGGTTCGTGAATATAGCCTCGTCAGTAAATCAAATCAAATTAATAAATGTGTCATCCCTAAGAATCTGAAGCATCAGCAGAATTCAGTGCGACAATCCGTACCAGTTAATTCCTAGTAGAGACTGATATGGGAAGGAGGATACGGCGATACAGAGCACGAAGAACACTGCTCTGGCTTATGCCAGAATACCTTGCTATTTGACGCGAACCATCACAAGGATCTCGGATCACAGTGGCAAGAGTCCCAATTTCTATTTCCCCGTTAGTAACTTTGCTTTGTTAGATGTGTTTCCGATGCGCTAAAGATCCAGTCGTTTTCAAATTATCATAGACATATTTAAATGTACGACGCGTAGAGTGAGTACGTTGAGGATATCAGTCATCGTTAAAGTCTCTCGCTCTCACTGAATTTCTTTGGCATCCTCCATAAATGAGACGCATATCGACTTGTTCTTCAAAGAAATACATCATCCACATTCGCTTTATTCGACGATACTAGTCCGACCGTTCCCATTGGTGTTGTATTGCGAAACTGTCGAATAATGTTTACATATCAATGGCACGTTAGATAGATACGTCGTATTCGGCGAATATTTACTATTTTCACGATATACGAGAGAGAATTGTCAAAGCATGTGCTTCGGTGAGTGCTTAAGTGATAAGGAATACCACTCAATCCATTTAAACAAAACAATGTTGACCTTCATTAATCTGACGCGACTGACCTAGCAAGAAAAAACCAACGTCATATTATGGCCCCTGTTGTCCCATGCAAGATTTGTCCCACAAACGTTTCAGCTCCTATTATAATTTCGGAATTATCCTAGTTGGCAATAGTTAGTAAGTCACCCTGTATCATAGTATACCCTATTAATTCTTCCTGGTGAAATAAATTGCTATCAAAGTTCTGTAGTAACTCAAATAATGTTAGTGTTAAAGTTGACCTGTGAATCGGGCTCGTTACGGAAATCAGTTTATAATGTCACTAAGCAAAATAATAATTAAGGGATGTTAGTTACGACCGGAGAGGATACCAATGCACAACAGACTAATATTCCACTAAGTGAATGCTATGTGCCTGATCTTTGCAGAATATTGATTAAATATTTCTTAGGAATGAGGTACTAGTTAAGATAATACACAGATACTTCTTTTAAGATTTTTATTTAAGCTCGACTATTGCACAATCTTACATTCTCCTCAGAAGTAAGGAGTCAGAAGTGAACGCAAACGATATCAATCAGAAGTGCGAGATAGAAGGGCCTTGAATGTTAATGGTTTCATGTTACATAATTTCTTAGTGAACAACGAGTCGACCTGAGAATAGTACGGAACTCTTAAGCACCCTGTAGGTAGTCGATAATATTGCACAATTTTTCCTTTAGCGCAGTAGTATTTATCATTTAGGAGTGAGACTGAGAAGTTGCGCAATAAAATTGAGAAGATCAAAAACAACTGAAACACTTTGTGCTAGCCGGAAATATGGTAACGTTTGTGGGCAACACTAACAATATTCTTGATAGTGTCTCGGGCGCTACAGTCTCTGGGGACTTTTGTATTCACACTTCGGTGTTGTCATCTACGCTGAGCTTGGGAAATTTAAAACGGCCGCAAAACAAGAAGCGAGAACACTTTTCTTAATAGTAGCTGTAGCTCTGCAAAGCAATACTCGCTCTGAGGGATGTACAATCAGGAAGTTACAAATACAGAAATATGAATAAGGAGAGCTATGAAGAATTACTAACTAAATACACAGAAGTGTATCAAACAGTCACAAAGGAAGACGGTTATTGTTGTTGTTGTGGTCGTCAGTCCAAAGGCTGCACCTCTCGATGCTACTTTATCCTGCAAGCCTCTTCATCTCCAACTAAGAACTGCAACCAACATCCTTCTGAATCTGCTTACTCTATTCATCCCTTGGTGTATTTCTGCCATATTTACCCCCCCCCCCTCCCCTCTCCACCCTTTCCTCCAATACTAAATTGGCGATCCTTTTATAACACTTATAATGATTAGAAGTAGGTTTATATTGTGTAACTGTGGATCTGCAATTATGGAGTGCGTATTCTGATTTATTTAAACTCCTTACTATGTGACAAGAAAATTAGAGTTTTGTAATGTACACTCCTGGAAATGGAAAACAGAACACATTGACACCGGTGTGTCAGACCCACCATACTTGCTCCGGACACTGCGAGAGGGCTGTACACACGCACGGCACAGCGGACACACCAGGAACCGCGGTGTTGGCCGTCTAATGGCGCTAGCTGCGCAACATTTGTGCACCGCCGCCGTCAGTGTCAGCCAGTTTGCCGTGGCATACGGAGCTCCATCGCAGTCTTTAACACTGGTAGCATGCCGCGACAGCGTGGACGTGAACCGTATGTGCAGTTGACGGACTTTGGGCGAGGGCGTATAGTGGGCATGCGGGAGGCCGGGTGGACGTACCGCCGAATTGCTCAACACGTGGGGCGTGTGGTCTCCACAGTACATCGATGTTGTCGCCAGTGGTCGGCGGAAGGTGCACGTGCCCGTCGACCTGGGACCGGACCGCAGCGACGCACGGATGCACGCCAAGACCGTAGGATCCTACGCAGTGCCGTAGGGGACCGCACCGCCACTTCCCAGCAAATTAGGGACACTGTTGCTCCTGGGGTATCGGCGGGGACCATTCGCAACCGTCTCCATGAAGCTGGGCTACGGTCTCGCACACCGTTAGGCCGTCTTCCGCTCACGACCCAACATTGTACAGCCCGCCTCCAGTGGTGTCGCGACAGGCGTGAATGGAGGGACGAATGGAGACGTGTCGTCTTCAGCGATGAGAGTCGCTTCTGCCTTGGTGCCAATGATGGTCGTATGCGTGTTTGGCGCCGTGCAGGTGAGCGCCACAATCAGGACTGCATACGACCGAGGCACACAGGGCCAACACCCGGCATCATGGTGTGGGGAGCGATCTCCTACTCTGGCCGTACACCTCTGGTGATCGTCGAGGGGACACTGAATAGTGAACGGTACATCCAAACCGTCATCGAACCCATCGTTCTACCATTCCTAGACCGGCAAGGGAACTTGCTGTTCCAACAGGACAATGCACGTCCGCATGTATCCCGTGCCACCCAACGTGCTCTAGAAGGTGTAAGTCAACTACCCTGGCCAGCAAGATCTCCGGATCTGTCCCCCATTGAGCATGTTTGGGACTGGATGAAGCGTCGTCTCACGCGGTCAGCACGTCCAGCACGAACGCTGGTCCAACTGAGGCGCCAGGTGGAAATGGCATGGCAAGCCGTTCCACAGGACTACATCCAGCATCTTTACGATCGTCTCCATGGGAGAATAGCAGGCTGCATTGCTGCGAAAGGTGGATATACACTGTACTAGTGCCGACATTGTGCATGCTGTGTTGCCTGTGTCTATGTGCCTGTGGTTCTGTCAGTGTGATCATGTGATGTATCTGACCCCAGGAATGTGTCAATAAAGTTTCCCCTTCCAGGGACAATGAATTCACGGTGTTCTTATTTCAATTTCCAGGAGTGTATATATGAAAGAAGTAAAAAGATACGTTAAAATGATAAATTATTATATTATGTGTATGTTCATAGAACGAAAATGTTTATTAAAAGCTGGTTGATGCTTAGGGCAGTTGTATTTTTAACAAGTAAAAGCTATAGTGAAGTCCCCCCATAATAAGTATCATTGAAATCCTTTCACCTTATATTCTAATTCCACTTCTGAACCTTTCTTTCATTTCCAGCATTGCTCCCTCGACGTGCGGATTGAACAGTAGGGGCGAAAGGCTATATCCCTGTCTTACACCCTTTTTAATACAAGCACATCGTTCTTGGACATCTACTCTTATTATTCCGTCTTGGCTGTTGTTCTTGTTATATGACCCGTCTCTCCCTATAGCTTACTCCTACTTTTCTCAGATTTTCGAACATCTTGCACCATTTTACACTGTCGAACGCTTTTTCCAGGTCGACAAATCCTATGAACGTGTCTTGATTTTTCTTTAGTCTTGCTTCCATTATTAACCGCAACGACAGTATCGCCTCTCACGTGTGTTTACCTTTCCTAAAGCCAAACTGATGATCAGATAGTGTATCCTCAATTTTATTTTCCATTATTCTGTATATCATTTTTGTAAGCAACTTGGATGCATGAGCTGTTAAGCTGATTGCGCGGTAACTCTCGCAATTGTCAGCTCTTGCGGTCTTCGGAATTGTGTAGATGATACTTTTCCGATAGTCAGATGGTATGTCGCCAGACTCATACACTCTACACAGCAACTTGAATAGTCGTTTTGTTGCCATTTCCCCCCAATGATTTTGGAAATTCTGATGGTATCAATCCCCTCTGCCTTATTTGATCATAAGTCCTCCAAAGATCTATTAAATTCTGATTCTAGTACTATGTCCCCCATCTGCTCTAAATCGACTCCTGGTTCTTCTTCTGTCACATCAGACAAATCTTCACCCTCACAGAGGCTTTTCACCTATCCGTTCAGTGGAATTCCCGTTGCACTCTTAATGTTACCACTCTTGCTTTTAATGTCACCGAAGGTTGTTTTGACTTTCCTGTAAGCTGAGTCTGTCCTCCCGACAGTCATTTCTTTTTCTATGTCTTCACATTTTTCCTGCAGCCATTACGTCTTAGCTTCCCTGCACTTCCTATATATTTCATTGCTCAGCGACTTGTATTTCTCTATTTCTGAGTATCACAGAACATTTTTGTACTTACTCCTTTCATTGACCAATTGAAGTATTTCTTCTGTTATCCATGTTTCTTCGGAGTTACATTCCTTGTGCCTATGTTTTCCTTCCCAACTTCTGTGTTTTAGAGATGTCCATTTCTCTTCAACTGTACTGCCTACTGAGCTATTGCTTATTGCTGTATCTATAGACTCAGAGAACTTCAAATGTATCTCGTCATTTCTTAGTACTTCCGTATCCCTCTTCTTTGCATGTTGATTCTTCCTGACTAATGCCTTAAACTTCAGCCTACTCTTCATCACTACTGTATTGTAATCTGAGTCTATGTCTGCTCCTGGGTATGTCTTACAATCCAGTATCTGATTTCGGAATTTCTGCCTGACCATGATGGCAGGTTATCAAGATTTAAGTGAGTTTGAAGGTGGTGTTACAGTCGGCGCACGAGCGATGTGACGCAGCATCTCCGAGGTAGCGATGAAGTGAGGATTTTCTCGTACGACCATTTCACTAGTGTACTGTGAATATTAGGAATTCGGTAAAACGTCAAATCTCCGACATCGCTGCGGCCAGAAAAAGATCCTATAAGAACTGGACCAAAGACGACTGAAGAGAATCGTTCAGTGTGACAGAAGTGCAACCCTTCCGCAATTTGCTGCAAATTTCAATGCTCGGCCATCGACAAGTGTCAGCGTGCGAACCATTCAACGAAACATCATCGATTATGGGCTTTCGGAGCAGAAGGCGCACTTGTGTACCCTTAATGAGTGCACGACACAAAATATTACGCCTCATCTGAACCCGTCATCACCGACAATGGACTGTTGATGACGGGGAACATGTTGCGTGGTCGGAAGAGTCTCGTTTTAAATTGTATCGAGCCGATGGGCGTGTACGGTTATGGAGACAACCTCATGAATCCACGGACACTGCGTATCAGCAGGGACTGTTGAAGCTGGTGGAGGTTCTGTAATGGTGAGGGGAGTGTGTATTTGGAGTGTTAGGAAACCCCTGACACGCCTAGATACGACTCTGACAGGTGACACGTATGTAAGCGTCCCATCTGATCACCTGCATCACGTCCATTGTGCATACCGACGGACTTGGGCAATTCCAACAGAACAATGTGACACATCACATGACTAGAATTGTTACAGAGTGGCTCCAGGAACAGTCTTCTGAGTGCAAACACTTCTGCTGGCCTCGAAACTCGCTAGACATGAACATTATTGAGCGCATCTGGAATGCCTTGCAACGTGCTGTTCAAGAGATTTGCGCCCCATCGTACTCTTAGGGATTTATGGGCAGCCGTGCAGGGTTCATGGTGTCAATTCCCTGCAGTAGTACTTCAGATGTTAGTCGAGTCCATGCCACGTCGTATTGCGGCCCTTCTGCGTGCTCACGGGGGCCCTACACGACATTAGGCAAGCGTACCAGTTTTTTTAATTTTTTTATTTTTGACTCTTCAGTGTAGATTCATTGACCATTAAGCTGACTCAATTATATGAAAGCATGGTGTCTGTTTTTCGGACATGTCAGAAAGAACAGACACCACGCAGATATCGCAGCCGTGACGCTTATTAGGTAAATAGAAGGGGGAGGAGGGAGAATGGAAAGGAACGGGATGGGGCTAATAATATCAGCAACATCGAGACTTTGTGCGTAATCAGAAGCGAGAAGCGAAATATGTACCGGACTGAGACTCGAACCCGGGAATCTAAAATCAGGGTGCATGGAGGACATGGATAAGGACTGAGGATAGCTGGCGCTATGTCGGAGTATGAGCCGACCGGCGTGCTTACCGAGATAGTAGTCCACGAATTTGCAATAAACACACCGTCAGTGTGGCGCAGGGTTAACGCAGCTGCCTATGAAGCAGGAGACTCCGGATCTTAGTACTGGTCCGGCACACATTTTCGCTCGTCGCAGCTGATTCTCCACAAAGTCCTGATGCAGCTAATACCGTTAGTCCCTTCCCATTCCTTTCCTTTCAGCCCCTTCTCCTTCAGTTTACAGTATTAGCTGTACTGCAGATCGACACTGCTCCCAGTACCCCCGTAGACTCTTCTGGATTTACCAGACAACAGAGGAAGATTGCAGTGGCGGTGGGATCACCTAATACTTAATAGTAACCAAAGGAGATAAGTGAAAAAATGGAGAAATATTGTAGAAGCTAATCTGTCAGGTCGACATTCATTAACTTAATATCATTAAATAAATATTCCTTAAATCCAAAGTTGGACACCTAATTGTGTGCACCTAAATACTATGTGCATACAGTGAAGAGACAAAAGTGATGCGACAGTGGTTTGCACATATACAGATGGCGGTATTATTGCGTACACAAGGTATGCAAGGGCATGCAGTGGCGGAACTGTCATATGGACTCAAATGCTTCGTACGAAAACTTTTCCGACGTTTTTACGGCCACACAAAGGGGTTAACAGACCTCGAATGCGGATTGGTAGTTGGAGCTAGCCGCATGGGACATTCCTTTTCGGAAAACGCTTGGGAATTCAGTATTCCGAGATCAACAGTGCCAATAATGTGCCGAGAATACCAAATTGCAGGCAGAAACTCTCACAACGGTCAACACCCTTCACTTGACGACGAAGGGTAGCGGCGTTTTGTGTAGAGTAGGCAGTGTTAACAGACAAGCAACACTGCGTGAAATAATCACAGAAATCAATGTGGGATGTACGACGATCGCATCCGTGAGGGCAGTGTCGCGAAATTTGGCGTTAATGGGCTGTGGAAACAGATGACTGACACGAGTACCCTTACTAACAGCATGGTATCGACTACAGCTCCTCTCCTGGGATCTGGATCGGATAGGTTGGACCCTAGAGGACTGGAAAACCGTAGCCTTGTCAGAGGAGTCCCGTTGGGAAGAGCTGATGATAGAGTTCGAGTGTGGTGCACATGCCACTAAGCCATGGACGCAACCGTCAACAAGGCACTGTACAAGCTGGTGCTGGATCCATAATGGTGTGGGCTGTGTTAATGGACTGGGCCCTCCGTTACGTTCAGCTACTTGGAGACCATTTGCAGCCACTCATGGACTTTATGCTCTCAGACAACGATGGATGTTTTGTGGATGACAATGCGCCATACCCCTGGGCCACAATCGTTCACGGTTGGATCGAGGAACATTCTGGACAATTGGAACGGGTGATTTGGCCACACATATCGCCTGACATGAATCACATCGAATGTTTACGGGACATAGTGGAAAGGTCAGTTCGTTCAAAAAGTACTGTATTGGCAATACTTTCGCATTGACGGACATAGAGGCAGCATGGCTCAATGTTTCTGTCAGGGACTTCCAACCACTTGTTGAGTCCAAACCAGGTTGAGTTGCTGCATTATACAGGGCAAAAGGAGGGCCGACACTATACTGGAAGGTATCCAATGACTTTTGTCGCCTCAGTGTATATAAGGTAGCTGAAATACGTATTGTTGCTTTGTGGTATTCAGCCCAAAGATTGGTTTGATGCAGCTTTCCATGCTACTCAATCATGTGCCTCTTCATGACTTAAGTACTGGAACCTACATCCTTTTGAACATGCTTTCTGTATTCATCTGTTGGGCTCCAACAACTGTTTTTACCCCTCCGCATTTTCCTCCAGTACTGAATTAGTGATCCCTTGATGTCTCAGAACGTGTCCTCTCAACCGATCCCTTATTTTAGTCAGGCCTTATCACAAATTTCTTTTTTCCCCAATTATATTCAGTCCCTCATCATTGGTCTGATGATCTACCCATCCAGTCCTCAGCATTCTTCTGTAACACCACATTTTATAAGACTTGTGTTGTCTTATCTAAACTTTTTGTCGTCCACGTATCACTACTATACATTTCATCCAAATACCGTCAGATAAACATTGCTAACAGTTAAATATACATCCAATATCAACAATTTTTTCTTCTTGAGAAACGCTTTTCTTGCCGTTGCCCGTCTATATATTGTACCCTCTTTCCTTCGGCCGTCATCAGTTATTTTACTGCAGAAATAGCAAATCTCGTCTACTGCTTTTATTGCCTCGTTTCCTAATCTAGTTCCGTTAGCATCTCTAGGTGTAATACAAGTATACTCGATTACCTTTATTTTGCTCTAGTTAATTTTCCTCTTATATCCTCCTTTCAACACTCTGGCAATTCCATTCAGTTTCTCTTCCAAGTCCTTTGCTGTCTCTGTGAGACAGGATTGCAATGTCATCGGCAAACCTCAATATTTTTATTTATTCTCTTTGAAGTTTAATCCCTTCTCCAAATTTTTCTTTGGTTTCCTTGACTGCTCGTTCAGTGTACAGATTGAGCAACATTGTGGATAGGCTACAACCCTGTCTCACTCCCTTGTCACCCACTGCTTCTCATTCATGCCATTCGATTCTTGTAAGTGCCGCCTGGTTTCTGTACAAATTGTATACAACCTTTGGCTCCCTCTATTTTACCACCGTTATCTTCAGAATTTCAAAGTGTGTATTCCAGTCGGCATTGTCAAAAGCTTTCTCCAAATCTACAAAAGCTACAAATGTAGGTCTACCTTCCATAACCTATCTTCTAAGAGAAGTTCCGAGATTATTATTGCATCGTGTGTTCCAAACTCATATCCCGAGGTCGGCTTCTACCAGTTTTTCCACTCTTCTGAAAAGTATTCATGTTAGTATTTTACAACCATGACCTATTAAACTGATAGTTCGGTAAGTAGCACTTGATTCCCTTGGAAATGCAATTATTACATTCTTACTGAAGTCTGATGGTATATTGCCTTGTCTGATACATAGTACATACCTACCTGGCTCTCCCATGTGTATCAATAGTTAATGTCTCCTCCTCGGGGTCGTTGTTTTGATATCTTCTTCTCCAGGGTCGCTGTTTTGACTTGCATCTAGCAGTGCTCTGTCAAGTTGTTGTCGAAGTATAATATCTCCTCATCTTATCTGCATCTAGCCTACTTCTCTTTCTAAAACACTGCCTTCACGTACACTTACTTTTACAGACCTTCTGTATACTCCCTCCATCTTATATCTTGCCCTCCTTTTCTTAGTAATGCTTTGCCATGAGAGATCTCGACATTTACACAGCTGCTTTTCTTTCCTCCCAACCTGTCCTTAATTTTCCTATAGGCGGTGTCTCTCTATTTCCCTAGTTATATATGCTGCCATATCCTTAAAGTTGTCCTCTAGTCATTCCTTCTCAGCCATTTTGCATTTTTTATCAATCACATTTTTTAGATGTATTTGTTCTCCTTCGCCAGCTTCATATGCTGCATTTTTATATTTTCTCCTTTCATCAGTTAAATTCAGTATCTCCTGTGATATCCAAGGATAACTACTGTACCATGTCTTTTTACCTGTTTGATCATCTTCTGCCTTCACTATTTCATCGCTCAAAGCTACTCATCTGTCTTCTGTTTTTTGCTCGCGTATCTTGTCATTTCTGGAAACTCAGAATCTACTCTGTAGGAATCAACATGGAATCCGAAAACAGCCATCGTATGAGACCCAATTCGCTTTATTTGTTCATGAGACCCAGAAAACATTAGATACAAGCTCCCAGCTAGATGCCATTTTCCTTGACTTCCGGAAGGCGTTCGATACAGTTCCGCACTGTCGCCTGATGAGCAAAATAAAGAGCCTACGGAATATCCGACCAGCTGTTTGGTTGGATTGAAGAGTTTTTAGCAGACAGAGCACAGCATGTTGTTCTCAATGGAGAGACGTCTACAGACCTTAAAGTAACCTCTGACGTGCCACAGGGGAGTGTTACGGGACCATTGCTTTTCATAATATATATAAATGACCTAGTAGATAGTGTTGGAAGTTCCATGCGGCTTTTCACGACTGATGCTGTAGTATGCAGAGAAGTTGCAGCATTATAAAATTGCAGCGTAATGCTGCAGGAAGATCTGCAGCGGATAGGCACTTGGTGCAGGGAGTGGCAACTGACCCTTAATATAGACAAATGTAATGTATTGCGAATTCATAGAAAGAAGGATCCTTTATTGTATGATTATATGTTAGCGGAACAAACATAGGTAGCAGTTACTTCTGTGAAATATCTGGGAGTATGTGTACTGAACGACTTGAAGTGGAATGATAATATAAAATTAATTGTTGTAAGGCGGGTGCCAGGTTGAGATTCATTGGGAGAGTTCTTAGAAAATGTAGTCCATCAACAAAGGAGGTGGCTTACAAAACACTCGTTCGATGTACACTTGAGTATTGCTCATCAGTGTGAGATCCGTACCAGGTCAGGTTGACAGAGGAGATAGAGAAGATCCAAAGAACAGCGGCGTGTTTCGCCACAGGGTTATTTGGTAAGCGTGATAGCGTTACGAAGATGTTTGGCAAACTCAAGTGGCCGACTCAGCAAGAGAGGCGCTCTGCATCGCGGTGTAGCTTGCTGTCCAGGTTTCGAGAGGGTGCGTTTCTGGATGAGGTATCGAATATATTGCTTCCCCCTACTTATACCTCCCGAGGAGATCACGAATGTAAAATTAGAGAGATTCGAGGGCGCACGGAGGCTTTCCGGCAGTCGTTCTTCCCGCGAACCATACGCGACTGGAACAGGAAAGGGAGGTAATGACAGTGGCACTTAAAGTGTCCTCCACCAGACACCTTTGGGTGGCTTGCGAAGTATAAATGTAGATGTACTATCTGTATCTCTGTTTAAGTCAGCTTGCCGTTGGGACTTACGAAGACTATCACGTCCAAGAACAGGCTCGCATCTTTTCTTTTTTGGTCTGTAGAGAACTGGCTGTTCTTATGCACGTTTCTAATATAATAATGGCACATATGCAGCTCTGCCTCTCAATACAGGCAGATGAGAACTGTGTCTTCTATGTTTCTCAATCAAGGGCGTGGGCGAAATTGCCCAAAGCTTGAGGCAGGTTGCTCAAATACTTACATAAAGGTGTTCACTGCCACCGGAACGATGGGGGATCCTATCGCCACTCCATACGTTTGTCGATAGTATTTGAGACATCGAGTGAAGTACATTGACTATAATGGCACCAGGTCACGAATATTAGGTGATATTCGTTCCTGAATAACATTAGTAGTCTCGTCTAATGATACTTTGGCGGAGATAGACTTAATGTCTGAACTGACCAATATATCAGTTCACTGCGTGTGCTACTCCTTTGTAGTTGAAAGGAGTCTTGTATTCTTGTAATTTTCGACTTTGTATATCACTCCTAAGTTCCTTGTAGATAGATCAACAAACTGGTCATTTTATATTCATATTGCATTGTTATTTTTGGGTTGTTTCACACTTTGTAGAATTCTCTTTCTTGTCTTATTTTTTCGACTTGAACATTTGGGGCCTATTGGGGCGGCGAATCAACAGACTGAATAATTTTTTCCGTGGAGATGCTTAAAAGCGAAGTTTAGCCCCTTGGGCAGTACCAACGTTGCTATCTCTCTGATGATCTGCAACGATAGGTCTTAAAACGCGCTGTTTGATTCGTCTTGCACGGTTCGCTCTGCTCCCCTGCCTCTCCCTGGGAGGTTCGAGTCCTCCCTAGGGCATGGGTGTGTGTGTTGTGCATAGCGTAAGTTAGATTAATAAGTGTGTGTGTGTAAGCTTAGGGACCGATGACCTAAGAAGTTTAGTCCCATAAGATCTTACTACAAATTTACAAAATCTTACAACGGTTCGACGTGCATCCAGTCCTCTCCACAAGCCATGGATCATTCTTGTTAGGTCCTCGAATTTCTTCTTCTAATGATTGTACAGGAAACGATGTGCACAGCACTCCCGTTGATGCGCTTAAAAACTGGACCAATGAATGAATTGTACACTCTTGACAAACATTATGAAATGATCGAGATTTGTTTGAAATGATTCGTAATTCACTGCAGATACGAATGTAGTGTAGTATCCAAATGTGATGATGAAATGTGAGAGACCTCATTTCTGTAAAGTGCCATATAACGTGCTGAAGTAGTACTGTATTTGTGTCGATCAGAGTGGCCGTGTGTGGAATTTGAGCCCAGTTACCTGCAATTTAACCAAATAGTTTGTATTTTAAATGCATTTGGCCAAATAAGGGCACTATTTCATAGTGAAGACAGTGGTGGCCTGTAAATATACATTGCTAATTATCTCGCTAATGGTTCTTTCTTGGACTAATGTTTACGGATACTTTTTGCTTCTACGATTGGCGCTCAATAGGTAATACAATTCGTTTTATTCCTCTGCTAATTTCGATTGAAAACATTCTTAATTGGTTGTGTAACATCGCGGAATAGTCCCGCTTCAGCCGCTATAGTTTCATGAAGTTCCGACAGGCGGCAGCTCTATACGTAGCTTTCAAAATGGCGTCTGCAATGGAGGAACGTTTAGAGTAGAGAGCTGTCATTAAGTTTCTTTTGGCGAAAGACCGGAGCGTAACAGATATTTATGGAGACTTAGCAGTGACCAAAAGCAGGATGAGTCGTTGGGCGAGACGCCTGTCATTGTCGCAACAAGTTCGAGCAAATTTGTCCGATCCTACGCGTGCCTATCCGCCGCACACTACTGTGACTGCTGCCATGTTGGACCGTGATGACACTCTCATTCGAGGTGATCGACGGATCACAATCAAACACCTCGCTGCTCAGCTGGACATCTCTGTTGGTAGTGCTGCCACATTCGTCCACCAGTTGGGGTACTCAAAGGTGTGTGCCCGCTGGGTGGCAACGTCTAAAACCTGAGAGGAGCTCACAAACCTTCGCTGAACTGTTCCTTCTCCACCACCCTGCAGCCGGGATCTCGCACCTTCCAAGTGCCATTTGGTTGGCCAATGAAGGATCCACTCCGCGAGTAGCGCTACGTGCATGATGCGGAATTTATTGATGGAGCAAGGCATTGGTTCCGTCGTCGACCAATAGAGTAGTACCATGCGAGCATACAGCCCCTCCAAGTAAAGTGGCATTGAACGGAGATTCTGTTGAAAAATGCATTACTTATTGAACGCCCCTGGTACTATTCTGTTCTTTTCTCTCTTAGTTATGATTACACATGTCGTCCCACGAGAAGACCATCGCTCAACAAGAGTGGCACCTTGTTTATAATGGGGTACGCGTTCTTCGTTTCCTGCAGAGGCAGTTCTGCTGTGGTATGGATAACAGGTGCAGCAAAGTGTGTGAGTGAAATGGTGCACAACTGGAATCGCACTCCAGAGTTGCAGTACGCTTGAAAGTACGATTCATGTGGGCCATATGTTCAAACTTCACACGTGCCTATGCAATAAACGAACAGAACATAAACAGTGTGAGTCACTAACTATTACCACCAAGAATAAATCCGAAAGTATGATAGGAACTGAAAAGTTTGTGGGGAAAAAAGTTGCATGGGACAACGGGGGCCATAATATGACGACGGTTTTTTGTTAGCAGGGGGGGTCGCTTCAGAGATATGAAGGTCAACTTTATTTCTTTAAATAGGATGCTATGGTTTGCTACTTGTTTTCTGAGAACGGCTATCGAGACAGATCCAACGATGTGTAGCAATTAGGTCTTTGAAGGTCAACGAAGGTCACAATGGTGGCATGAACGTCCATTTACAGAAAGTCTTCGAAGTGATGACTATTGTTATCAATGCCGTGTTACAATCTTATCATGGATTGAGTGGTAGTCCTTAACACATCGGTACTTATTCAAGCACATGCTCTGACAATTCTCTCTCGATATCTTCAGGTGAAGTTGGACCGTCTTTATAAACAATGTCTTTTACGAATCCCCACAAGAAAAAATCCAGAGGCGGCAAACGAGCCGGCCACGACCCATCTCCTCCGCGTCCAATCCAACGATTTGGGAATTGTCTCTGCAACTCATTTCTAGCCATCAGCGAAAAATGTGCCTGACGCCCATCGTGTTGATACCACATTCTTTTCCTTGCTCCTAAAGGTGTTTCTTCCACAGACCTAATGTTTCTTGCAGGAATGTGGTGTACTTCTTGCCATTAAGATTTTCTTCTATGAAATAGGGGCCTATAATTCTCTCCTTCAGAATCCCACACCATACATTCACCGATCATGGCTTTTGGTGTGCAACTTGCCGCAGCCAATATGGATTTTCAGTTGCCTAATAATTCTTATTATGAAAACTACTATTTCCGTGGTTCGTGGATGTAGCTCCTTAGTAAATAAAATCAAATTAAT
Organism: Schistocerca gregaria; assembly: GCF_023897955.1. NCBI lineage: Eukaryota > Metazoa > Arthropoda > Insecta > Orthoptera > Acrididae > Schistocerca > Schistocerca gregaria. The sequence continues at coordinate 251,534,704 of NC_064923.1, read as the reverse complement.
GTGTCGTCCCTGGGAATCTGAAGTTGAGCCCATCGGCAAAATTCAATGCGACGCATACAACCCGTACCAGTCACGTCTTGATGGAAACTGATATGGTAAGGATGATATTTATGGCTATGCAGTACATGAACAACACTACTCTGGCTCATGCCAGATTCTTTTGGAATTTGACGGGTCGTAACACAAGGATCTCGAACTACAGAGCAAGAGTACCAATTTCCGTTTCCTCATTAGTTACTTTCCTTTGCCGGATATGTTTCCAATGCGCTAAAGATCCAGTTGCATTCAGTTTATCATAGACATATTTAAATGTACGACGTGTAGGATGAATACGTTGAGGATATCTGTCAGCGTATAAGTCTCTCGCTCTCAATGAATTTCGTTGGCTTTCTCCATAAATGAGAAGCATATCGACTTGTTCTTCGACGGATTACATCATTCACATTCGCTTGATTCGACAATACTAACCTTACCGTTCCTATTAGTGTTGTATTTCGAAAATGTCGAATGGCGTTTACATGTCAATGGCACGTTAGATGGATACATCGTATTCTGCGAATATTTACTATTTTCACGATATGCGAGAGAGAATTGTCAAAGCATGTGCTTCGGAGAGTGCTTAAGTGATAAGGAATACCACTCAATCCATTTAAAGAAAACAATGTTGACCTTCATATCTCTGACGCGACCACACCTAGCAACAAAAAACCAACGTCATATTATGGCCCCCGTTGTCCCATGCTACATGTGTCCCACAAACGTTTCAGCTCCTATTATAATTTCGGAATGATTCTAGTTGGCAATAGTTAGTGAGTCACCCTGTATCATAGTATACCCTATTCATTCTTCCTGGTGAAATAAATTGCTATCAAAGTTCTGTAGTAACTCAAATAATGTTAGTGTTAAAGTTGACCTGTGAATCGGGCTCGTTACGGAAATTCAGTTAGTAATGTCACTAAGCAAAATAATAATTAAGGGATGTTAGTTACCACCAGAGAGGATACCAATGCACAACAGACTTATATTCCACTAAGTGAATGATATGTGTCTGACCTTTGCAGAATATTGATTAAATATTTCTTAAATCAGGAATGAGGTACTAGTTAAGATAATAACAGATACTTCTTTTAAGATTTTTGTTTAAGCTCGACTATTGCACAATCTTACATTCTCCTCAGAAGTAAGCAGTCAGAAGTGAACGCAAACGATATCAATCAGAAGTGCGAGATAGAAGGGCCTTGAATGTTAATGATTTCATGTTATATAATTTCTTAGTGAACAACGAGTGGATCCGAGAATAGTATGGGACTCTTAAGCACCCTGTAGGTAGTCGATAATATTGCACAATTTTTTCTTTAGCGCAGTAGTATTTATCATTTAGGGGTGAGACTGAGAAGTTGCGCAATAAAACTGAGAAGATAAAAAACAACTGAAACACTTTGTGCTGGCCGGAAATATGGTAACGTTTGTGGGCAACACTAACAATATTCTTGATAGTGTTTCGGGCGCTACAGTCTCTGGCTACATTTGTATTCACACTTCGGTGTTGTCATCGACGCTGTGCTTGGGAAATTTAAAATGGCCGCAAAACAAGAAGAGAGAACACTTTTCTTAATAGTAGCTAGAGCTCTACAAAGCAATACTCGCTCTGTGGGATGTAAAATCAGGAAGCTACAAATACAGAAATATGAATAATGAGTGCTATGAAGTTTTATTAACAGAATAAACAGAAGTGTATCAAACAGTCACAAAGGAAGACGGTTACTGTTGTTGTTGTGGTCGTCAGTCCAAAGGCTGCACCTCTCGATGCTACTTTATCCTGCAAGCCTCTTCATCTCCAAGTAAGAACTGCAACCAACATCCTTCTGAATCTGCTTACTCTATTGATCTCTTGGTGTATTTCTACCGTCCCTCCCACCCTCCCCACCCTTTCCTCCAATACTAAATTGGTGATCCCTTTGTAACACTTATACCGATTAGAAGTAGGTTTATATTATGTAACTGTGCATCTGCAATTATGGAGTGTGTATTCTGATTTATTTAAAATCCTTCCTATGTGACAAGAAAATTAGAGTTTTGTAATGTATACATGAAAAAAGTAAAAATATGCGTTAAAATGATAAATTATTACAATATGTGAATGTTCAGTAAAAGAATTTTTTATTGAAACCTGGTTCATGCTTAGGGCACTTGTATTTGTAACATGTAAAAGCTGTAGGGATGTCCGCCCGTAACGGAAGGGGAATGGCGCGATCTAAAAGGTGGTTTTGGCTGTCTAACTAAGCGGCTCCTTGGTGTGAACGTGACGCAGTATGTGGGTAGCCTCAGCACGGTACACTTCGACGGTCCTAAGAGAGGCAATTGGAAGCTGCTTTACAAAGGGTTTACCCAGGTTTAGGATCTGGTTATTATTTTGTATTCAAACATAAAGAAATGGGTCAATATGTTGAAAATCCGACGCCAAGGAGACATTTATGAGCATCGAACATCAAGAGCCGTGAATACAGTTAGCCGCCATAGGGATGCCACCAATATTTAAAAGGAGTAGTAAAAGTTAAAGATAAAAACACAAACGTGAAGTTAGAAATGCTTTTGCTAAAGTATCCTTAGTTTATTAAAAAATATATTTCTGTAGGATTACAATGCAAGATTGTGTAAATATTATTATCTAGAATACCTGCATCACTGGTGACAAAAGGTAAGTTCATTTTAAAAGTAGTTTGGTTTTGGTTTCCTTTTTTGAATTTTATTAGGCCGAGTGTTGTATTTTATTGACTTGCAAAGTAACTTATGAACTACTGCAAGTGAAGTGAAAGGTTAGCTTTTTGAAATAGGCTTTTCTACTGTAATAATCAGAGAGCATTGACTGGTAAAGCTATATTATTTTATGGGTCCCCATCATATTCTCCACCTATTAGAAAAAATTGAACTATTGCTGTTCCTAAGGAAAACTGATGTATGTAGAGTAGTTTAAACAAAGTATTTATCATATTATTCAGCTTTATTTCTTTTTTTCGTGTCATTTAAATTAAAGCCCCTCATGTCAAATTAGTTCTGCACTTCATGCAGTAACATTTGATTAAGTTATAATCTTGAGTGTAACTATCATTAGTATGAGCTTGGTGCAAATTTGCTTCCTATAATTCACTGGTGTGTGTGTTATTGGTAACTGCTGCTACACACAGTTCAGAGTGCACTGTGTCACTTTGTATCCTGTGTGCTATTCAAAGGGAAATATGAACGAAAGTAATTTTAATAACCAATATTCAATTTTCTCAAACATATGTTTCCAAATTAATTTGCCTAATTGGGCTGGCGACTGTTCATTTCTTTTTCAACCACTTGTGGTTTTACCACTTTCATATACTCCCAAGGTTAAAGGTCGTTTAATTTTTCTGTTAATTCCACCATATTCCAAATTATAGTTCGATATCTTTGTCCATTAGACACACTCGCCACAAAATTCGTAATCCTCGCAGAGGGTAACATTAGCGTGTTTCACAGCACTTTAGTATTATATCTTGATGCCGTAGAATGTGTCCTATCACCCGATCGCTTCTTCTAGTCAGGTTGTACGATGAAATTCCCTTCTCCCCAGTTCTATTCAGTACCTCCTCATTAGTTAGGTGATCTACCCATATAAACTTCAGCTTTCTTCTGTAGCACTACATTTTAAATTCTTGTGTTCTCTTCTTGTCTAAAGTGTTTATTATGCATGTTTCACTTCCATATATGGCTATATTCCATACTAATACTTTCAGAAAGGACGTCCGGACACTTAAATCTATACTCGATGTTAAGAAATTTATCTTCTTCAGAAACGCTTCACTTGCCATTGCCAGTCTGCATTTAATATCCTCCCAACTTCGCCCACCATCAATTATTCTGCTTCCCAAATTGCAGAACTCATCTACTACTTTAAGTGTCTCATTTCCTACCCTAATTTCCTTGGCATCACAAGATTTAATTCGACTACGTTCCATTATTCCCGTTTTGCTTTTGTTGATGTTCATCTTGTAGCCTCCTTTGAAAACACTGTCCATTCCGTTCAATTGTCTCTGACAGAATTACAATGTCATCGGCACACCGCAAAAATATTATTCCTTCTTCTGGGACTTTAGTCCACACTCCAAATTTTTCTTTTGTTTCCTGTACTAATTGCTCTACATACGGAATGAACAATACTGGGGACAGGCTTCAACCGTTTCTCACCCCCTTCTCAACCACTGCTTCCCTTTCCCTTCTACCAGTTTTCCCATTCTTCTATGAAGAATTCGTGTTAGTGTTTGCGGCCGTGACTTATTAAACTGATAGTTCGGTAATTTTCACACGTCTCAGCACCTGTATTTTTAGGAATTGGAATTATTATATTTTACTTCAAGTTTGAGGGTATTTCGCCTATTTCATACATCTTGCTTACCAGATGGAAGAGTTTTGCTATGGCTAGCTCTCCCAGGGCTATCAGTCACTCTAACGGAATGTTATGAATTCGCGGAACCTTGTTTTGATTAACGTCTTTCAGTGCTTTGTCAGATTTTTCACGCAGTGTTATATCTACCTTCTGTCTTCATCTACGTCCTCTTCCACTTCCATAATATTGCCCTCAATTACATCTCCCTTGTATAGTCTCTCTATACACTCCCCTTAACTTTCTGCTTTCCCTTCTTTGCTTAGGACTGGTTTTCCATCTGAGTTCTTGATATTCATACAGGTTGTTCTCTTTACTCCAAAGGTCTTTTTAATTTCCCTGTAGGCAGCACATGTCTTACACCTAGTGATATATGCTTCTACATGCTTGCATTTGTCTTGTAGCCATACTTGCTTATCCATTTTGCACCTCTTGTTGATTTCATTTTTTAGACGTCTGCATTCCCTTTCACCTGTTTCACTTATTGTATTTTTATATTTTCACCTTCCATCGATTGAATTCAATATCTCTTGTGTTACCCATGGATTTCTATTAGCCATCGTCTTTTTACGTACTTGATCGTCTGCTGCCTTTTCTATTTTATCTCTCAACGCTGCTCATTCTTCTTCTACTGTATTTCTTTCCTCTGATCTTGTCAGTTGTTTCCTAATGCTCCCTCTGAAACTCACTAGGACCACTGGTTCCTTCAGTTTATGCAAGTCCCATCTATTGCGAAACTATCGAACGGTGTATACATGTCAATGGCACGTTGGATGGATACGTCATATTCGGGGAATATTTACTATTTTCACGATATATGAGAGAGAATTGTCAAAGCATGTGCCTCGGAGAGTGCTTAAGTGATAAGGAATACCACTCAATCAATTAAAAAAAAACAATGTTGCCCTTCATATCTCTGACGCGACTCACCTAGCAACAAAAAACCAACGTCATATTATGGCCCCTGTTGTCCTATGCATCATTTGTCCTACAAACGTTTCAGCTCCTATTATAAGTTCGGAATTATTCTAGTGGCAATAGTTAGTGAGTCTCCCTGTATAGTAGTATATACTATTCATTCTACCTGGTGAAATAAATTGTTATCAAAGTTCTGTAGTAACTACAACACTGTTAGTGTAAAAGTTGATCTGTGAATCGGGCTTGTTCCGGAAATTCAGTTTATAATGTCACTGAGCAAAATATTAATTAAGGGATGTTAGTTGCCACCAGAGAGGATACCAATGCACAACAGAATAATATTACACTAAGTGAATCCTATGTATCTGATCTATGCAGAATATTGGTTACATATTTCATAAATCAGAACTGAGGTACTAGTTAAGATAATACACAGATACTTCTTTTAAGATTTTTAATTATGCTCAAATATTGCACAATCTTACATTCTCCTCAGAAGTAAGCAGTCAGAAGTGAACTCAAACGATATCAATCAGAACTGTGCGATAGAAGGGCCTTGAATGTTAATGATTTCACGTTATATAATTTCTTAGTGACCAACGAGTGGATCTGAGAATATTACGGAACTCTTAAGGCGCCCTGTAGGTAGTCGATAATAATGCACATTTTATCCTTTAGTGCAGTAGTATTGATCATTTAGGGGTGAGATTGAGAAGTTGCGCAATAAAATTGAGAAGATCAAAAACAATTGAAACAGTTTGTGCTGGCCGGAAATATGTTAACGTCTGTGGGTAGTATTGACAATATTCTTGACAGTGTCCCGAGCACTACAGTTTCTGGGGACATTTGTATTCACTCTTCGATGTTGTCATCGACGCTGAGCTTGGGAAATTTAAAATGACCGCAAAACAAGGAGAGAGAACTTTCTTATTTAATCCCTACTTCAAATTTTTCTTTTGTTCCTTTACTGCTTGCTCAATATACGGAATGAATAATACAGGGGACAGGCTGCAACCCTTTCTCACTACCTTCTCAACCACTGCTTCCTGTTCCTTAACCCATGTTCTTTGAGAAGTCGTAGGGTCAGTATTGCCTCGCGTGTTCGTACATATCTCCGGAATCCAGACTGGTGTTCCCTAAGGTCGACTTCTACCAGTTTTTCCATTCTACTATAAAGGATTCGTGTTAGTGTTTTGCTGCCGTGACTTATTAAACTGATAGTTCGGTAATTTTCACACTTCTCAGCACCTGTTCTCTTTGGAATTGGAATTATTATATTCTTCTTCAAGTCTGAGGGTATTTCGCCTATTTCATACATCTTGCTCACCAGATGGAAGAGTTTTTCCGTGGCTAGCTCTGCCAAGGCTATCAGTAGCTCTCACGGAATGTTATCTACTCGCGGGTCCTTGTTTTGACTTAAGTCTTTCAGTGCTTTGTCAGATTCTTCACGCAGTGTTATATCTACCTTCCATCTTCATCTATGTCCTCTTCAACTTCCATAATATTGCCCTCAATTACATCTCCCTTGTATAGTCTCTCTATACACTCTCTTAATCTTTCTGATTTCCCTTCTTTCCTTATGACTGATTTTCCATCTGAGTTCTTGATATTCATACAGGTGGATCTCTTTTCTCCAAAGGTCGCTTTAATTTCCCTGTAGGCAGCACATGTCTTACACCTGTGATTTATGCTTCTACATCATTGCATTTGTCTTCTAGTCATTCCTGCTTATCCATTTTGCACTTCTGTCGATTTCATTTTTTAGACGTTTGCATTCCCTTTCACCTGTTTCACGTATTGCATTCTTATATTTTCACCTTTCGTCAATTGAATTCAATATCGCTCGTTTTACCCAAGGAGTACTATTAGCCCTCGTCTTTTTACGTACTTGATCGTCTGCTGCCTTTTCTATTTCGTCTCTCAAAGCTGTTCTTTGTTCTTCTACTGTATTCCTTTCCTCTGTTCTTGTCAGTTATTCCCTAATGCTCCCTCTGAAACTCACTAGGTCCTCTGGTTCTTTCAATTTATGCAAGTTCCATCTCCTTAAATCTTCACCTTTTTGCAGTGCCTTCAATTTGAATCTACGGTTCATTGCTAGTAAATTGTGGCCAGAGTCCACATCCTCCCCTGGAAATGCCTTACTGTTTAAAACCTGGTTCCGAAATCTCTCTCTCTCTCTCTCTCTCTCTCTCTCTCTCTCTCTCTATATATATATATATATATATATATATATATATATATATATATATATATATATGAAACCTTCCGGTGTCTCCAGGTCTCTTCTACATATACAAATTTCTTGCATGATTCTTAAACCAAGTGTTAGCTACGGTTAAATTGTGCAGTGTGCAGAATTGTACCAGGCGGATTCCTCTTTCATTTCTTTCTCCCAGTCCATATTCACCTGCAACTTTTCCTTGTCTTATTTTTCCTACTAGCTAATTCCAGTCCCCTCATAACAAGTGAATTTTTTTCTCCCTTAACTAGCTGGACATTTTCGTTTCCCGTATCTCTTCGTCATCTGCGGAGATAGTATGAATATAAACATATACTCCTGTGGTGGGTATGGGCTTCGTGACTATCTTGGTTACAATAATGCGTTTTTGTATGCTGTTCATAGCAGCTTATCGGCGTTCCTGCTTTTTGTATTCTTTATTAAATCCAATTCTGCATTATCCCTATTTTATTTTATGTTTATAATCCTGTATTTAAGATTTATTTTCCTTAGCACATCATCCTTAGTGGCTGGGTGATAACGTTCTCTGTGTTTTATTAGTAAAGCATTATAGTAATCATTCTTGACGTTTATATTTTGTAACAACGCAAAGTTTGCCCATTCTTAAACAATTCCATAGAAAAACATGCAAATAATTAATAAAAGTCACATAAATCTTCTAGCTTATGTTTTCTGCACCGTCATAACTGCACCAAATGACTACTCCTGTCATTGTAGGCTAACAGTTTTGCTTCCTCACTCCAACACTCAACACTTGATCTGCCACCCAGTAGAAAATAAACATAACGGCTTGCTCTTGCCACATGCACCAACCTAAAAACATACTTCTCGTAATCTGATTTGATCCATTATAAATGACTCTCCTAGTAGCTATAATTATTAGTCTGCAAATTAAGTAAATTCTGATACAATGTTGTGCAGTACACTGTTCTCAGTCACCAATTAAAATATCTACAATTGTACCCGTTATAAAAATGGCTCTGAGCACTATGGGACTTAACATCCTATGGTCATCAGTCCCCTAGAACTAAGAACTACTTAAACCCAACTAACCTAAGGACATCAAACAACACCCAGTCATCACGAGGCAGAGAAAATCCCTGACCCCGCGGGGAATCGAACTCGGGAACCCGGGTACCCGTTATACTCTGTACGTATGTATATAAATCTGATATTCGATGCCATGTTCCCACAACTATTTCTGCAATACTGTGTTGTGTTGCTACTGTGTAGTGTTTTGAGAGTCTGTAATGAGTGGAAAAAACTAGAGAGCCTTTTAATTAGAATTATATTATTTCTAGCAATGTCGCATGTGAGGAGCTTAACAAATATATTTTTGTAATCGACTCCTTCTGGGCGGGAAGGGGTGCCAGTCCCCGGCACGAATCCGTCAGGGGGATTTGTGTCCATGTCCGGTGTGCCGGCAAGTCTGTGGATACTTTTTAAGGCGGTTTTCCATCTGCTTCGCCGAACGCGTGCTGGTTCCCTTTATTCCGCCTCAGTTACACTATGTCGGCGATTGCTGCGCAAACGTTACCTCAACGTGCGCGTATATCATAATTTCTCTACCACACAAACATTTGGGGGGGGGGGGGGGGGGGAGGGGTCCTATGGGCCGAACCGCACAGGATGGGTGGACATTGGACTGCTGTAGCCTATTGTGGGGTTGTGTACCACCGAGGGCTACGGCGAGGTCGAAGCCTCTCCGTCATTTCTAGGTCCCCGATTCCATCCAATACAATACAATGAAATTGCTTTCTTATATTCATGTGAAACGCACAACAGTAAATGAGTATACCTGTAAACAATGAATATCAGGTGCACGTGAGAACTGGATAATACATGACAGGTTATCATAATCATTTCAAATACAACTAACAAACTTTATCCTGTCAAGATACTTTATGCTCGATATTGAAGTAATTACGGACAGTATCTCTGATTTTTTGATACACTCTTACGGATTTTTTTTGCGTTTGTGTGCTGAAAACAAACTAAATCTCCTTTTTCTCTCCATGATCTTGGTATATATGTCTCTCCTCATTGTCACTGTGTTTGACCTGTGTGGTAGTAAGATACAGATTTCCTCCTCCTCAAGCAGTTGCTGCAGGCAATGAAGGGACACCGCCGATTTACTTCCCCATCCTTGACTCAATCAGAGGTTGTACCCCGTCTCTAATGACCTCGATGTCGACGGGACGTTAAACCCAATCTTCTTTTACGACTGAGACTGTTAGTTTGAAAGTCCTTGTTCCATAGTCAGTCCTGTTTGACTGTATGGTTTCAATAAATTATCTGTCAATGCAAATGCTTCATCCCTGGCGAACACAAACGAAGCAGAGATGACATTGATTGGGAGGCCTTCGTCCGGTAGGATGCTATGTTTGTTCGATCTAAGCAAGTCTCCAGACTTCGAATAACAAAGAATACGTCTATCTGATACCGTGTGACTAAGCACTCCCATTGGGTAGACCTTCGCCAAGTGCAAGTCTTTCGATATGACACCACTTCGGCGATTTGCGCGTCGATGAGGATGAAATGATGATGATTAGGACAACACAACACCCAGTCCCTGAGCGGAGGAAATCTCCTACCCAGCCTGGAATCGAACCCGGGCCCTTGGGATTGTCCTTCCCTCGCGCTGACCACTCAGCTACCGGGGGCGGACACCGTTATCTGATTCGTCCCGACATCCAGCATTAACAACTGATAATTGGCATTTGCAACTTCCAGAATAACTGTGCTAAAAAAATGTTTCTAGTACTGATAAAGGGGTCCAGGAGCCAGGTGGTATTTAGATGGATACATGTTTCCAGCCCATCCTCTTGGGACTCAGTGATCAAGCAAGCTAGGGAAATACAATTAGCAGACAATGCGCTGAACGGAGACGAGGGCTCCAGCGGGACAAATCGTGGGAACCATACTAGTTACGTCTGCGCCCTTGAAGGAATTATCGTTCTGAGTCTTCACTGCCTGGTACTCCGGCGCATGCCATCTATTTTGATAATCAACCACTTAATTCTGAAGTACTGTAAATTTGCTTACTTTGTTTTACTCTTAGATACATGAAGTTTTATCTGCGACTGACAATGTTATCTCTGACGCACGTGCGTTTGCTCTACAGTACTACGCCAAGTGGTTTAAATTTTGAAGATGGTCGTATTGTTATCAGTCACAATATCAGAAAAATAAATACGAGAGTCATTTAGTAAATAATGCAACACATTTTCTTGCTGGAACCAATTTCGGGGTATTCAGGATTCAATACACCATATTTCTCCCAACTCTTTTGGCGTCAGCACCGTATTTTTCAACATATGTGAGGGCCTTGCGCCACCTTATGGCAGGTCTGTATGCCCTCTTGGTACCACTCTACTCATCTACGTCACAGCGAGCATCTTGCTACATCAATAACCATCCCGCCATCCACGTAATGCTTCCTGTAGAGTGCATCATTCACTGGCCTAAGAGAGAGGTCAGAAAGTGCGAGATTAAGAGCTGCAGGGTGGTTGAAGAAGAAAAGTCCAATGAAGATTTGTGCGTTCTTGTCGGGTGAGCAGACTCTTGTGAGGCCTTGCGTTGTCATGGAGAAGGAGAAGTTCGTTTGCATTTTTGTGGCGACAAACTCTCTGAACTCGCCTTGACTGAGAGTATTCGCAAGTTCCAACTCTGCAGGAGTCACAGCTGTGTGCAGCCGGCCGGCATGCGGGAGGTACGACAGGTTAGCGCGACATTTTTCAGATAATGACAGACGCCTCGCCCAGCTACTCAACGAGCTTTTGTTCACTGCCAGGTCTCCCTAGACATTCTGGAAGGGTCTATAAACATGTACGACATTATAGTTTTCTGTCAATAGAAACACAATGACAGTAATCAGCTTGGACCGCACTTCCGTTACAGCCGCTATTTTGAAGGTTATGTATAGCGTTGCCACCTACTGGAACTTCATGAACCCAATGGGACTGTGGCGATGTCCTACAACAAATTCCGCATTTTGTTCGACAATTCCTCTGTAGGCTTCCGGAGGTATATAATACCCGACGTCTACACGCTCGTCACATAATTACCGTAAATCACGAGCGTTGGTTTGTGGCTGCGGGGCTGGTGTCCTACAGTGTCCTTGATGTACTCCATCGGGTCAAGACCAAGCATTTTTGGTGGCCGAGACATCACTGTTATGCTCCAAAAACCGCTCTAGCGCCTTTCTGGCCTAGTGAAATGGACGGTTATACTGCTGAAAGACTCCGGCGCCATCACGGAGTTACGCATGAAGCGCTGCAGGTGATCCTCAGTGATGTTCACGTAGTCCATAGCTGTTGAAGGTGGCTTCGATGCCTACCGCAAGTCCGACGGAAGTCCAAGTGAACGTCCCCACAGCACAATCCTGCCACAACCGGCCTGTGCTCCGAGCACCCGTGCACGTGGATCACGGGGTATTCGGACACAATCGTCGACCTGCTGTAACGAGACACGCTTCCGTTGATCCACGGTCCAAAGCCGATGATCCCGTGCCCACTGCAGTTAAGCCATCGACACACTGACCGTGCATTTGAACTTCAGTGTTGAGCATGCCGAGTTTCTGACTCCATAGCACGGAAAAAGCACATTGGAGTGTTTTCTCAAGGTAAAATGTAAATGTCATGTGACTAGGGACTCCCGTCACGTAGACCGTTCGCCGGGTGCAAGTCTTTCGATTTGACGCCACTTTGGCGACTTGCGCGTCGATGGGGATGAAATGATGATGATTAGAACAACGCCCACAAGAGAGAACAAAATCTCCCACCCAGTCGGGAATCAAAACCGGGCTCTTAGGATTGACCACTGAGCTGCCGGGGGCGGACTTTTTCTCATGGTGGAGAGCAATATCAAGCAGATATTCTGAAAGTTATTTTCAACATAGGCCAATGAAATGGAAGAACGCCGTGACGTCACACGCACACTGTCTTCAGAGTTAGGAGACTCTATGTTAGCTTCCAGTTGACGCCCATATATGGTGGGTTTTATATAAACATAAAAAAAGTTTTGCATAACCCCGGTTCCCAGAACTGCTGAAGATAGATGTTGACTGTGTATAGTGTATCACAGACACAGTCCTTTTGACTGTTCCGAGATGTCACTAAATCCGCCCAAAGCCGTGTATGAGCATTGTCTGGTAGACGGAAGGGGTCTGACAGCCGATCAGTTCCAGTTATTAAACCAGCAAGGAGGAACAGGGCTCGTGTTGTCTGTATTTCAACCATGCCTAGACGGTCAATACCGCGGTTCGGTGCAATGCCGTTACTTTGTGCCAGGAAGGGCTGTCAACGAGGGAAGTGTCCAGGCTTCTCGGAGTGAACCAAAGCGATGTTGTTCGGTCGGAAATGGAGGAAATACAGAGAGACAGGAACTGTCCATGACATACCTCGCTCAGGCCCCCCAAGAGCTACTACTGCAGTGGATGACCGCTACCTACGGATTATGGCTCGGAGGAAACCTGACAGCCACGCCCCCATGTTGAATAATGCTTTTCGTGCAGCCACAGGATATCGTGGCACGACTCAATCTGTGCACAATAGGCTGCATGATGCGCAACTTCACTCCCAACGTCCATGGTGAGTTCCATTTTTGCAAACCACGACACTATGCAGCGCGCTACAGACGGGCCCAACAAAATGCCGAATGGACCGCTCAGGATTGGCATCAAATTCTCTTCACCGATGAGTGCCGCATATGCCTTCAAGCAGACAATCGTCGGAGACGTGTTTAGAGGCAATCCGGTCAGGCTGAACGCCTTAGAGACACTGTCCAGTGAGTGCAGAAAGGTGGAGTTTCACTGCTGTTTTGGGATGGCATTATGTGGGGCCGACATACGCCGCTGGCAGTCATGGAAGGCACCGTGACGGCTGTACGATACGTGAATGCCATCCTCCGACCGATAGTGCAACCATATCGGCAGCATGTTGGAGAGGCATTGGTCTTCATTGACGGCAATTCGCAGCCCCATCGTGCACATCTTGTGAATGACTTCCTTCAGGACAGCGACATTGCTCGACTAGAGTAGCCAGCATGTTCTCCAGACTGAACCCTATCGAACATGCCTGGGATAGATTGAAAAAGGCTATTTGTGGTCGACGTGACCTACCAACGACTCTGAGGGATCTACCCCGAATCGCCTTTCAGGAGTGAGACAATATGGACGAACAGTGCCTTGATGAACTTTTGGATAGTATGACACGACGAATAGAGGCATGCATCAATGCAAGAGGACGTGCTACAGGGTATTAGAGGTACCGGTGTGCACAGCAGTCTGGACCACCACCTCTGAAGGTCTCTCTGAATGATGGTACAACATGCAATGTGTGGTTTTCATGACCAATAAAAAGAGTGGAAATGATGTTTATGTTGATCTCTGTTCCAATATTCTGTACAGGTCCCGGAACTCTCGGAACCTAGATGATGCAGAAGTTCTTTTGATGTGTGTGCTATAATTTACTTCTTGTTAACACATGTCGTTTCAAAGCACCAGAAGACCGATCTCTCGAAAACCTGCTGTTTATTGGTACGACTGTTTGTGATAAAATGATGAGAAAGATCATATTGGAGGTTAAAGGATTTTCGAATTTTAGCTCGCGTGTTGTGAAAGCATTCCGTATCAAGGCAGATCCATCAAAAATGCATTTGTCTGGTGACGTTTCGTAAAAATTAAGCTTCATTTATAACATATCTGAGTCTGAAGCCTTAAGAAGAGAGTAAAATACAAGATAAAGTCACATGGTACGGACGTTCAGCGAATCGTAATGGATAGAGGCGCTGAATTACAATGTTATGTTTGATAAGTTGCAGATTTACATTTCACAAAATCTGAGTTGGTTTTACTCACCATTGCAATTTCTAATAGGTTCTGAGACTTTATTGTTAAATGAGTTAAAAGTTTATTCTACGATATTCTTTGTTATGTATACACATGCTCTCTGTCTCTCTCTCGCTCTCTCTCTCTCTCTCTCTCTCTCTCTCTCTCTCTCTCACACACACACACACACACACACATACACACACACACAGGAGCGGTTGTTAGATTGGCTATGTCTGCAAGAGAGCTTGCAGTACTCACAGCGAGATATATAGCCTTTTGTTATTAAAGTCTTGTATTTCACCTGTTCTAAAGATACTGCTGCAGAATAGAAACAGTGATGAAATACGAATGACCGTGTTTTACTGAAAAATGAGAATGGTGAAGTAATAAAAACTTACGTGGAAGACTATCGTAAATTTGTGTCGCACTGTTTGTGATAGAACATTCATAAGCTGATGTCCTCACTGACTGTATATGAAAATTTCCTTTTTTTACCTTACAACATGTTCTTGGATATTGAAGTTTTCATCTGTGTATGACATATCAACATGACTGAAATTTGTACAAGGGAGGAAATGTGCGTTTTAATGACGCTGATACAGGAATTTTACGCTCTTCCGTGCTGTAAACAAACTGTGTGTTTTTCGAGCCTGATAGAGGCGACAAGCGCCGCTGAAGCGCACTGTAATCGTGTATACGACGTTGAGACACGCGTGCCGCATGCACGAGCCGCACACTTCTGTTCATTCAGCAGCATGTTGGAATGGGCACGCTCAACTTTGACGTTCGATTGCACGGTCCGTGGCCCGACGACTTCATGTTCATCAATGTGCGCTAAACGGTGTGCTCCGGAACATTTGGCATCTGCTCCAGCATTGTATTATGTTGTCAGCGTTATAGATCGCTGCTTATCATGCCCTACAGAGAGAGAGAGAGAGAGAGAGAGAGAGAGAGAGAGAGAGAGAGAGAGAGAGAGAGCGAGCCTTTGACCTCCTTGTTTTTCGATGAGCCATTGGTGTCCACCAGTTTGTCGCCCACTCGTGTTTTCGCCGTCCTTCGCCGTCCACGACAGCAGCACACAAACAGCGAATCAGCTTCGCAACTCCTCAGATGCGCTCTGCCATAACATTCTGCCCTTTGTCAAAGTCGCTTATGTCAGCGGATTTCCACATTCGGGACCCGTATTGTCGCTAGACTGCTCCACCGTTCGTCTTTTCTCCGCTTGTGAACTTTACTGACTGCATACCGTACCCGCAGTGTCAGCAGCCGGCTTTCGGTGTCAAAATGGACTGTGTACAGTGGAAATTTCGTTTAACTAATTATCATCACTCACATTATGCTACTAAGGAATATCGAGAAGAAAGTTGCAACTTTTTCTCGTTGTCCAAAGAATTTCGACCATAAAGGAAAACAAGGAGTTTGTTGTCACCGTATGTACTACTATTGTTATACAGAGTTATTCAGTTGCTCCTACTGCTGGGTTTTTGCATCTTGCAACACGTTCAAATACAAGTGCAAGATTTTCATATTCTCTCGCTCGATATGCGTAAACTATTAGTCCTAAAAATGAACAGTACCCTTTTGTAGGAAATTTAATATAGTTACGTTTTGTACTGGGATGAATTTTTGCTAGAGTGCGTAGTTTTCGAATTAGTCAAGAAAAACTTAAACTGACATTCGAACGCGTTTTGCTTGAACAACTCCAAGACTGTGGCCTACAGTGAACACGTAACCTTGTACAAAAATAACAACATTAAATTTCTTACAAAAGGGTCTTCTTAGTTTTTGTTAGGACTACTACGAGTATGCACATATCGAGCGAAAGAGTATGAATATCTTGTGCGTGGTATTTGAAGGTGTTGTGAGCTCCATAAAATCTTGAGGTTTATGCCGAATCGCGCTGCATATGGCAAAAATCAAACAATATCACGGAAGTATTATTCAATGCTCAGGTCAAACGATCTCAGTACGTTACTTCGAGGTTGTAATTAGTCTATATCTTTCGTTCAAAAGTGATTTTATGGAACTCATGAATCATTCTGTAAGGAATGTGAATTACGAAGGTGAGTCCTATAAGTATTCTACAGAAAAATTCCCTCGACTGAGCGAATCAAAAGTCGAAGATGGTATATCTTTGTGGAACCACAAATTAGAGAGTTTTTCATTGACATGATATTTGATGTTTTTCAATGTCAATAAACGTCACCAACAGCAGTGTAACTTGAGATATTTTATTTTATTCTGAAAGCAACCAGTTTCGCCCATTCATTTTGCCGTCTGCAGGCCCCATACGCTTTTATCCAAATAACAAACGTATCGTGTAGCGCTATAAACACTTGATATCGTGAATCCCAATCGTTTTACAAATACTTCATACGAATACACGACAGCAAGTGAGTTGCTGTCACTCATTTCTTCGTATGAAGTATTTGTATAAGACCCTGCTGCTCTTATTAGGGAATACACAGAAGCCATCAAGCAACACGTTCTCTCAAGAGTGCACAAATACATTCAAGTTGACCGTGGGATATTTGAACACTTATTGTGAACTGTACAACTGCTGTAATATGACGAACATAATGATTTTTAAAGGTGAATATGTTATGTATTTTCGATTAATACATTGTAAAATGTATGTTGCAATGTTTACTAACTGTTGTATAAGTACATGTGCAAACCTGTCTGAATAAGACAGAAAATAAATAACAATGTACGCTAAATGCATTCTGCTTCGGAAACTATTCCGAATACGGCATATGTCCATATGAAGTTTTTGGTTCAAATCATAGTTACGTGTACACAGAGAGTCTGAAAGTCTACCAGTACGATAATTCTAAGATAAAAACAAAAGCCCCATCGCTCTTTCCTTAAGGAATCGAAGTTCCAAATATGAATCAGCTTAAAACATGTCATTACTGTACAAATGCGTTAGATATTTGACGTTAAGCATGTAAGAGGGAGAAAGTTTAGAAAACATCTGAACTTATGTTTAGAGTTTATTGGAAGTGCCCTTATTATCAAACACTGAAAGAGAACAGTCTGGGTAATTTTCGTTCCGTTTTAAACAAATGTCAGTATTTTACGCATCATTTATGAGGTCATATCTCCTGAGCTATGTGTCGCATAATGATAATGTTTTGCAGGTATATTCAACTGTATATCTGGATAACTGCGAATAGAATTGGGAGTACAGAAGTAATAAATTGAAACGTCGTTCCTAATGCTGAACATTTTTTGCGCGAACAGTGAAAATCAGTAAGCGATAAAACTTTTCCTTTCATAATTTTGTGGTAGGTGCCAACGAGAAAAAATTCTGTAAAGGTTTGAAATTAGGTGTAAAATCTGTTCAGTCGCTTAGTTCTCTCACTCTCAGATATTGGATGAATATGTTGTTGTGGTCTTCAGTCCTGAGACTGGATTGATGTAGCTCTCCATGCCACTCTATCCTGTGCAAGCTTCTTCATCTCCCAGTACCTACTGCAACCTACATCCTTCTGAATCTGCTTAGTGTATTCATCTCTTGGTCTCCCTCAGAACATGTCCTACCAGCCGATCCATTCTTCTGGTCAAGTTGTGCCACAAACTTCTCTTTTCCCCAATCCTATTCAATACTTCCTCATTAGTTATGTGATCTACCCATCTAATCTTCAGCATTATTCTGTAGCACCACATTTCGAAAGCTTCTATTCTCTTCTTGTCCAAACTGTTTATCGTCCGTGTTTCACTTCCATACATGGCTACACTCCATACAAATACTTTCAGAAACGACTTCCTGACACTTAATTCTATACTCGATGTTAACAAATTTCTCTTCTTCAGAATGGATAAATATACTCCGTGTATTTGAGCGCCATGAGCTGCGCTCGCTTAAGACATGTTTTACTGTGTCAAACCTTTAACGTCAGATGATACCATTTAATGAGGAGACTGTGACAGCATTTTAAATTTTCAAATTCGGTCAGTTATTATACGAAGTAATGAAAATCAAGTTTTTGTTGCTCCTGGAAGCCGTTGCATAGACAAAATACAACCGAATCGGGTTAGCTGCTTACATGGGAAGCTCCTCCTCGCAACCCCCTCAGATTTAGTTATAAGTTGGCACAATGGATAGGCCTTGAAAAACTGAACAGAGATCAATCGAGAAACCAAGAAGAAGTTGTGTGGAACTATGAAAACAACAAGCAAAATATACATTCTGAGTAGTCCATGTACATGATAGGCAACATGAAGGAAAGCCTGAGTTCCGGAGCGCCGTGGTCCCATGGTTAGCTGAGCAGCTGCGGAACGAGAGGTCCTTGGTTGAAGTCTTCCCTCGAGTGAAAAGTTTAATTTTTTTATTTTCAGACAATTATTATCTCTCCGTCCGTCCGTCCGATGCGATGTAGCTGCACCATAGCATGGGGACGCTACAACTAAACAAACATCGAAACATCCACAAGAAAACCTTAATCGGGCAAGGTAGAAGAATCTTTTTACGCATTCGCCAAGCGTACAAGTTAGGTGGCTCGACAACATATTCCTGTCATGTGACGCACATGCCGTCACCAGTGTCGTATAGAATATATCAAACGTGTTTTCCGGTGGAGGAATCGGTTGACCTATGACCTTGAGATAAAATGTTTTCGGTTCCCATTGGAGAGGCACGTCCTTTCGTCTACTAATCGCACGGTTTTGCGGTGCGGTCGCAAAATACAGACACTAAACTTATTACAGTGAACAGAGACGTCAATGAACGAACGTACAGATCATAACTTTGCGAAAATAAAGAAAGTAAACTTCACACTCGAGGGAAGACTTGAACCAAGGACCTCTCTTTCCTCAGCTGCTCACGCTAACCACGGGACCACGGCGCTCCTTACCTGATACTCTCCATGATGTTGCCTATCTTACGCATGGACTACTCAGTTTGTATATTTTGCTTATTTTTTCATAGTTCCAAACAACTTCTTCATGTTTTCTCGATTGATCTGTGTTCAGTTTTTCAAGGCCTATCCTACTTAGAACTAAATCTGAGGGGGGTGCGATGGGGAGGTTCCCTTGTCAGTAATATAGACAATTCGAGGTTTATGGTGTCTCTGATGGAAAAAAACCCGGACAAATGGGAGTAGAAAACACTCTCTACGAGTTCCGCACAAGCTCAGTTATCTATATGCACAGTTCATCTATAGGTTTTGATTAGTGAGTTCGCGTGTACCAAACCATGTAACATAAATAACCGTATCTTTTGATTACAATGGCTTAGAAGATTACATTGTTTACACCGTCAAGAGACCGTAGACCTTCCTAAATGACGTAAATATTCAACTTGATACCTGAGAAATGGAATATTTACAGGTGGATAGACAGACGGATAACAAAGTGAGCCTATAAGGGTTCCGTTTTTACCGATAAAGGTACGAAGGACTGAAAGGAAACCTCTTACAATGTAATGACAAATCTCGCAAACTACAGCATCAGCTTACTGCTAGAAACTCCATTGTGATTAAAATTAATACGTTGTTTCATAGCAAAAACTGAATTTCATTCTATTTGAAGGAAATGCACTGTCTGCTATTAAACATTTTCTTTATAGGGACCAATACAAAAATTAGGTTGGTAGTATCTATGTCTACACTACTGGCCATTAAAATTGCTACACCAAGAAGAAATGCAGATGATAAACGGGTATTCATTGGACAAATATATTATACTAGAACTTACATGTCATTACATTTTCACGCAATTTGGGTTTATAGATTCTTAGAAATCAGTACGCAGAACAACCACCTCTGGCCGTAATAACGGCCTTGATACGCCTGGGCATTGAGTCAAACAGAGCTTGGATGGCGTGTACAGGTACAGCTGCCCATGCAGCTTCTACACGATACCACAGTTCATCAAGAGTAGTGACTGGCGTATTGTGACGAGCCAGTTGCTCGGCCACCATTGACCAGACGTTTTCAATTGGTGATAGATCTGGAGAATGTGCTGGCCAGGGCAGCAGTCGAACATTTTTTGTATCCAGAAATGCCCGCACAGGACCAGCAACATACGGTCGTGCTTTATCCAGCTGAAATGTAGGGTTTCACAGGGATCGAATGAAGGGTAGATCCACAGCTCCTAACATATCTGAAATGTAACGTCCACTGTTCAAAGTGCCGTCAATGCGAACAAGAGGTGACCGAGACGTATAACCAATGGCACCTCATACAATCACGCCTGGTGATACGCCAGTATGGCGACGACGAATACACGCTTTCAATGTGCGTTCACCGCAATGTCGCCAAACACGGATGCGACCATCATGATGCTGTTAGCAGAACTTGGATTCATCCGAAAAAATGACATTTGCCATTCGTGCACCCAAGTTCGTCGTTGAGTACACCATCACAGGCGCTCCTGTGTGTAACCGCAGCCATGGTCTCCAAGCAGATAGTCCATGCTGTTGCAAACGTCGTCGAACTGATCGTGCAGATGGTTGTTGCCTTGCAAACGTCCCCATCTGTTGACTCCGGGATCGAGACGCGGCTGCACGATCCGTTACAGCCATGCGGATAAGATGCCTGTCATCTCGGCTGCTAGTGATACGTAGGCGTTGGGATCCAGCACGGTGTTCCGTATTACCCTACTGAACCCACCGATTCCATATTCTGCTGACAGTCATTGGATCTCGACGAACGCGAGAAGCAATGTCGCTATACAATAAACCGCAATCGCGATAGGCTACAATCCGACCATTATCAAAGTCGGAAACGTGATGGTACGCATTTCTCCTCCTTACACGAGGCGTCACAACAACGTTTCACCGGGCAACACCCTTCAACTGCTGTTTGGGTATGAGAAATCGGTTGGAAACTTTCCCCATGTCAGCACGTTGTAGGTGTCGCCACCGGCGCCAATCTTGTGTGAATGATCTGAAAAGCTAATCATTTTTGCATATCACAGCATCTTCTTCCTGTCGGTTAAATTTCGCGTCTGTAACACGTGATCTTCGTGGTGTAGCAATTTTATCGGCCAGTAGTGTACTTTCACTCTGTGGAAGTAGGATATTAGTTGTATATTTCAACCTTTGGAATTTCGCGGTGGATGTTTTGTGTTATTCTCCTGATATGTGACAAGTAGTATAACGGTTATCGCAATAGTTGGTAACTGGAGATCAATGAAGGCCTGACCTACTGGCAGGTGGAGTAAGCAGCGAAAATGAAGTTTTTGAAATTTATTTAATTGAAGTTTAAGGACGCACGTCTGTTTTCAGTGATTTCGTATTGAACATCTTCAGATAACTGTGACCGTAGAGCCACCAATGTAGAGTAACCACATAATCTGATGATGATGAGTACTTGAACGAATCCAATGATATAAAAATTGTGCGAAATTAGTCTGCAATAGTAGGAAGTTCATAACGACGTACGCTCTACTGGCCTCTAATGATCTACTAGCCTGCTATTACTACATTACGAGGAACAGTGCACAACCCGAGTCATAGGTCACAAAAAATAGATAAATAAAAATAAAAGGAATTGCAAATATAGGAAATGAATACTTTAAAAATGTATAGAAATGAAAAATACAGTATTTGATAAGAAATTAATTCAATAGTGCGAGGTACAAGTGGCACTTCTTGCAATTGTGCCGGATTGCAATATCGCGAACTAATGGTATTAGTAAACTATGCTGGGTACTTGGGTAATGACGGTTTCGTAAATCACCTCGAAACTTGTTTTGTAGAAAGATCAAATCACAAAATCATGAATGATCTCCTAAGATATAAGTAAGTTATCTCTACGGGTTTACGTATGAGCTTCGCAATCAGACAAGAACGGACTGTCAGCTTAAATATCTGTAAAACACTTGATAAGCCGAAAATACACAGCTGGACGCTAACAACAGCGGTGCTATGAAAACAGCCTGCAAAAAGTTTCAAATTGGCATGAAGTGTAGTACATGTTTGGATGCGCAAATGGTTAGCATTTCACTGTAAGCCCACAGAACTACATTGATTAGGTAGATCATTATAGCTACATACATAATAACCGCTTTTGGCACGGGTAACAGCGGCGACGCGTCGGGGAATGGAAGCAATGAGGCCTTGATGGGTCGCTGGAGGGAGTTGGCACCACATCTGTACACACGAGTCATCTACACTCCACGAAATTGAAATAAGAACACCGTGAATTCATTGTCCCAGGAAGGGGAAACTTTATTGACACATTCCTGGGGTCAGATACATCACATGATCACACTGACAGAACCACAGGCACATAGACACAGGCAACAGAGCATGCACAATGTCGGCACTAGTACAGTGTGTATCCACCTTTCGCAGCAATGCAGGCTGCTATTCTCCCATGGAGACGATCGTAGAGATGCTGGATGTAGTCCTGTGGAACGGCTTGCCATGCCATTTCCACCTGGCGCCTCAGTTGGACCAGCGTTCGTGCTGGACGTGCAGACCGCGTGAGACGACGCTTCATCCAGTCCCAAACATGTTCAATGGGGGACAGATCGGGAGATCTTGCTGGCCAGGGTAGTTGACTTACACCTTCTAGAGCACGTTGGGTGGCACGGGATACATGTAGACGTGCATTGCCCTGTTGGAACAGCAAGTTCCCTTGCCGGTCTAGGAATGGTAGAACGATTGGTTCGATGACGGTTTGGATGTACCGTGCACTATTCAGTGTCCCCTCGACGATCACCAGAGGTGTACAGCCCGTGTAGGAGATCGCTCCCCACACCATGATGCCGGGTGTTGGCCCTGTGTGCCTCGGTCGTATGCAGTCCTGATTGTGGCGCTCACCTGCACGGCGCCAAACACGCATACGACCATCATTGGCACCAAGGCAGAAGCGACTCTCATCGCTGAAGACGACACGTCTCCATTCGTCCCTCTATTCACGCCTGTCGTGACACCACTGGGGGCGGGTTGCACGATGTTGGGGCGTGAGCGGAAGACGGACTAACGGTGTGCGGGACCGTAGCCCAGCTTCATGGAGACGGTTGCGAATGGTCCTCGCCGATACCCCAGGAGCAACAGTGTTCCTAATTTGCTGCGAAGTGGCGGTGCGGTCCCCTATGGCACTGCGTAGGATCCTACGGTCTTGGCGTGCATACGTGCGTCGCTGCGGTCCGGTCCCAGGTCGACGGGCACGTGCACCTTCCACCGACCACTGGCGACAACATCGATGTACTGTGGAGACCTCACGCTCCACGTGTTGAGCAATTCGGCGGTACGTCCACCCGGCCTCCCGCATGCCCACTATACGCCCTCGCTCAAAGTCCGTCAACTGCACATACGGTTCACGTCCACGCTGTCGCGGCATGCTACCAGTGTTAAAGACTGCGATGGAGCTCCGTATGCCACGGTTAACTGGCTGACACTGACGGCAGCGGTGCACAAATGCTGCGCAGCTAGCGCCATTCGACGGTCAACACCGCGGTTCCTGGTGTGTCCTCTGTGCCGTGCGTCATTGCTTGTACAGCCCTCTCGCAGTGTCCGGAGCAAGTATGGTGGGTCTGACACACCGGTGTCAATGTGTTCTTTTTTCCATTTCCAGGAGTGTAATTCCCGTAAATTCCGCCGAGGTGGGCGATGAGCTCTGACGCCACGTTCAATCACATCCCAGATCTCTTTCGCCGGCCGTTGTGGCCGAGCGGTTCTAGACGCTTCAGTCCAGAACCACGCGACCACTACGATCACGTGCATGGATGTCTGTGATGTCCTTAGTTTGGTTAGGTTTAAGTAGTTCTAAGTTCTAGGGGACTGATGACCTCAGATGTTAAGTCCCATAGTGCTCAGAGCCATTTGAACCAGATCAGTTTCATAGGATTCACATCTGGCTACTTGGGGGCCAGCACATCAATTAAAACTCGTCACTGTACTCCTCGAACTACTCCATCACACTCCTGGCCTTGTAACATGGCGCATTAGAGTGCTGAAAAACGCCACTGCCGTCGGGAAACATGACCGTCATGAAGGGGAGTACGTGGTCTGCAACGACACTCCTTTGCCGTCATGTTGCATTGCACGAGCTCCACTGAACCCATGGATGCCCACGTGAATGTTCCCCGAGCATAACAGAGCCGCCGGAAACTTGTCTCAGTACCGTAGTACAGGTCTCAAGGAGCCGTTCGCCTTGAATTCGCGCCCTCCCATCGGCATGACGAAGGAGGTATCGGGACTCATCAGACCATGCAAACACTTTTTCACTGCGCCGACAACCAGTACCGAAGGTCCCATTTCAGTTGTAGTTGCCGATGTTGTGGTGTTAACACTTCCTCATGCATGGGTCGTCGGCTGCAGAGACCCATGTTTAGGAGTGTTTGGCGCACTGTGTGTTCAGACGCATTTGTTCTCTGCTAACATTAAAGTATGATGTTAGTTCCGCCGCACCGAGCGAGGTGGCGTAGTGGTTAGACACTGAACTCGCATTCGGGAGGACGACGGTTCAATCCCGCGTCCGGCCATCCTCATTTAGGTTTTCCGTGATTTCCCTAAATCGCTCCAGGCAAATGCCGGGATGGTTCCTTTGAAAGGGCACGGCCGACTTCCTTCCCCATCCTTCCCTAATCCGATGAGTACAGGGTTTTTTAATTGGTAACGCCACGTAGCGCTCTGTATGAAAATCACTGGCTGTGCTGTGTACAGTCTGTGGCTGGTTTGCATTGTTGTTTGCTATTGTAGTATTGGGCAGCTGGATGTTAAGAGCGCGTAGCGTTGCGCAGTTGGAGGTGAGCCGTCAGCAGTGGTGGATGTGGGGAGAGAAATGGCGGAGTTTTGAGAACAGATGATCTGGACGTGTGTGCATCAGAGACAGTAAATTTGTAAGACTGGATGTCGTGAACTCCTATATATATATAATGACTTTTGAACACTATTGCTTGTTCACTATCAAAATCTTTCATTTGCTAACTATGCTTATCAGTAGCTAGTGCCTTCAGTAGTTTGAATATTTTATTTAGCTGGTAGTAGTGGCGCTCGCTGTATAGCAGTAGTTCGAGTAACGAAGATTTTTGTGAGGTAAGTGATTTGTGAAAGGTATAGGTTATTGTTAGTCAGGGCCATTCTTTTGTAGGGATTATTGAAAGTCAGACTGCGTTGCGCTAAAAATATTGTGTGTCAGTTTAAGTACAGTCATTTATAATTTTTCTAAGGGGACGTTTCACAGTCTACGACGGCCGACATTTGCAGTGAGGGGTTGTCACACGACCCTACAGTGTCTGGACTAGTTTCACCTCGATTTCGTCACGTGTTGGAGACACTCACCACAGCAATCCTCGAACACCCGACAGGAAGTGCAGTTTTCGAAATGCTCTTGCTGAGCCTCCGGTCCACCACAATCTGCCATCGGTCAAACTCAGAGAGATGACGCACCTCCTCCATTCAGCACACGGGTTACTCTCTCACTGGTGCTAAATGCACCGTGGGTAAGTCTTAGTGGCAGTCACCTCTCACCAAGTAATGCTGATATCGCCTGGACAGGCTTATATCGATAGTAGGTAGGTGGTCATAATTTGCTGCCTAGTAAGTGTACGTAAACTTAATGCCATTTACGTTCCGTATACAAAGTATTAACAGTAAGACAGAGAGTTTGAAAACAGATTTTCAACTGTAAGATATTTCCAGGGACAGATGTGGACTAAGCACAATGTATCGGTTATGAAATGGCGATTACATCTGAAGACATTGCAAGAAGTTAGGAAATTAAGGAGGTGGAACCGGGATGAGTTGAAATAGCCAGAGGCTGTTGAGAGTTTCAGAGGGAGCATTAGGCAGCGATTGACTGCAATAGGGGAAAGGCGTACAATAGAAGGCAAAAGGGTAGCTTTGAGATGTGAAACAGTGAAGGCATAAGAAGATCGAATAGGTAAAAAGACAAAGTTTAGTAGAAATTATTGGATATCACGGGAGATATTGAATTTAATTGGTGAAAGGAGAAAATATAGAAATGCATAAAATGAAGCAGGCGAAAGAGAATACAAACCTCTAAAACAAGAGAGTGTCAGAAAGGGAAAAATGCATAAGCAGGAATGGCTAGAGAACAAATGTAACGGTTTAGAAGCATATTTTACTAGTGGAAAGATAATTGCCACGTGCAGGAAAATTAAAGAGGCCTTTGAAGAAGAGAGAAGCATCTGTATGAATATCAAGAGCATATCAAGAGCTCAGATGGGAAACAAGTCCTAAGCAATGAATGGAAAGCTGAAAGAGGAAAGGAGTATATTGATGGGCTATATAAGGAAGATGAAATTGAACACAGTATTATAGAAAGGGAAGAGTATGTAGATGAATATTACTTGGGAGATACGAGACTGTCAGAAGGATTTGACAGAGCACAAAGACCTAAGCCGCAACAAAGCACCGTGAGTAGACTACATTCTGTCAGAACTATTGATGTCCTTCGGAGAGACAGCCATGACAAAACTATTCCACCTGGTGTGTAAGACGTAAGAGCCAGGCGAAATACTCTCAGATTTCAAGAAGAATGTAATATTTCGAATTTCAAAGAAAGAAGGTGCTGACAGATGTTAATGTTACCGAGATATCAGTTCAATAAGTCATATTTGCAAAATACTAACATGAATTCTTTAGACGAGAATGGGAAAACTGGTAGAAACCAACTTCGGGGAAGATCAGTTTGGATTCCGGGGAAATGTAGGAACACAAGAGGCAATACTGACCCTAATACTTCTCTTAGAAGATGGGTTAACGAAAGGCAAACCACTTTTAAATCATTTGTAGACTTAGAGAATGCTTTTCACAATGTTGCCTGAAATACTCTCTTTCAAATTAGGAAGGTAGCACAGGTAAAATACTAGAAGCGAAAGGCTATTTACAACTTGTACACAAACCAAACGGCAGTTGTAAGAGACAAGGGGCATGAAAGGGAAGCAGTAACTGGGAAGGGACTGAGACAGGTTTGGAGATTATCCCCGACGTTATTCAATCTGTATATTGAGCTAGCAGTAAAGGGTGGAATTAAAGCACATGGAGAAGAAATAAATACTTTGAGGTTTGCAATTCTGTCAGAGACAGCAAAGGACTTGGAAGAGAAGTTGAACGGTATGCACAGTGCCTTGAAAGGAGGATATTAGATGAACATCAACAAAAGCCGAAGTGTAGTCGAATTAAGTCTGGTGCTGCTGAGGGAATCAGATTGACAAGTTAGACATTAAAACTGGTTGTTATTTGGGCAGTAAAATAACTGGTGATAACCGAAGCAGAGAGGATATTAAATGTAGACTAGAAATTACAAGGAAAGCGTTTCTGTAGCAGAGAAATTGGTTAACATCGAAAATGGATTTAAGTGTTAGACAGTCTGTTCCGAAGGTATTTGACGTGAAAAATGAACATTAACAGTTTAGACAAGAAGGGAATAAAAACTTTTGATATGTGGTGCTACAGAAGAATGCTGAAAATTAGATGGATAGATCGCGTAACTTATGAGGAGACATTAAACAGAATTGGGGAGAGAGGGAATTTATGGCACAACTTTTCTAGAAGAAGGCATCGGTTGATGGGACACATCCTGTGACATTAATGGGATTGGAGGAGGGGGAGGTAAGGCGTAAAAGGAAACAAAATCAGTAAACAGATTCAAAAGGATGGAGGTTGCAATAGTTATTGGGAGATGAAAAGGTTTGTACAGGTCACAGCAGCATGGAGAGCTGCATCAAACCAAGAAGAACACAACAACTACAACAACAATTAAAGGATGTTTTAAAATTCATGTTACTCACTTCGGCAGGTTGTAGAGACGACTTAGATCATGTTTTAAAAAGGAACCATGTCCGGAAACGGTTTGTTTTTATGTTGTTAGGAAAACAAGAGCTACTCAGTCGCTCCCTAAATGTTACGTATTCAGATCGCCTGTTATCGTCGGCTACCAACATTCATGAACGGTAGGATGATGCAGGGTCGCGTGATGTCCTCCGTTTCCACCTGCCATGTTTTCATGCTTCCTTGTGATGCGTCAGTTAATATTACGGCGGCTAGTACTGCAGTAACAGAATGGCTGAGTACATGTTGGCAGAGTACATTGATACGCCGTTAATTTACGGTGAACCTCGCCGTAAAGGACGTCTCTATGACGTCTCTACGACGAGTACTTTCTAAATCGTGTGACTCCATCTCATTCCATTTTTGCCATAGTGGTACAACGGCTGCGGGAAAGTGGTGAATTCACAAGCGCTAGAGCAAACTGTGGTGGTCCAAGAAGGTGGTGCAGTGTCGTACTGGAAGAGAAAGTGCTTCACCAAGTCGAAGACCACCCATCGACGAGTACTTCAGCCATTTCACATGTTGTTGTTGTCTTCAGTCCTGAGACTGGTTTGATGCAGCTCTCCATGCTACTCTATCCTGTGCAAGCTGCTTCATCTCCCAGTACCTACTGCAACCTACATCCTTCTGAATCTGCTTAGTGTACTCATCTCTCGGTCTCCCTCTACGATTTTTACCCTCCACGCTGCCCTCCAATGCTAAATTTGTGATCCCTTGATGCCTCAAAACATGTCCTACCAACCGATTCCTTCTTCTAGTCAAGTTGTGCCACAAACTTCTCTTCTCCCCAATCCTATTCAATACCTCCTCATTAGTTACGTGATCTATCCACCTTATCTTCAGTATTCTTCTGTAGCACCACATTTCGAAAGCTTCTATTCTCTTCTTGTCCAAACTAGTTATCGTCCATGTTTCACTTCCATACATGGCTACACTCCAAACAAATACTTTCAGAAACGACTTCCTGATACATAAATCTATATTCGATGTTAACAAATTTCTCTTCTTCAGAAACGCTTTCCTTGCCATTGCCAGTCTACATTTTATATCCTCTCTACTTCGACCATCATCAGTTATTTTACTTCCTAAATAGCAAAACTCCTTTACTACTTTAAGTGTCTCATTTCCTAATCTAATTCCCTCAGCATCACCCGATTTAATTTGACTACATTCCATTATCCTCGTTTTGCTTTTGTTGATGTTCATCTTATATCCTCCTTTCAAGACACTGTCCATTCCGTTCAACTGCTCTTCCAAGTCCTTTGCGTCTCTGACAGAATTACAATGTCATCGGCGAACCTCAAAGTTTTTACTTCGTCTCCATGAATTTTAATACCTACTCCAAATTTTTCTTTTATTTCCTTTACTGCTTGCTCAATATACAGATTGAATAACATCGAGGAGAGGCTACAACCCTGTCTCACTCCTTTCCCAACCACTGCTTCCCTTTCATGCCCCTCGACTCTTATTACTGCCATCTGGTTTCTGTACAAATTATAAATAGCCTTTCGCTCCCTGTATTTTACCCCTGCCACCTTTAGAATTTGAAAAAGAGTATTCCAGTCAACATTGTCAAAAGCTTTCTCTAAGTCTACAAATGCTAGAAACGTAGGTTTGCCTTTTCTTAATCTTTCTTCTAAGATAAGTCGTAAGGTCAGTATTGCCTCACGTGTTCCAACATTCCGACGGAATCCAAACTGATCCTCCCCGAGGTCTGCATCTACCAGTTTTTCCAGTCGTCTGTAAAGAATTCGCGTTAGTATTTTGCAGCCGTGGCTTATTAAACTGATAGTTCGGTAATTTTCACATCTGTCAGCACCTGCTTTCTTTGGGATTGGAATTATTATATTCTTCTTGAAGTCTGAGGGTATTTCGCCTGTCTCATACATCTTGCTCACCAGCTGGTAGAGTTTTGTCATGACTGGCTCTCCCAAGGCCGTCAGTAGTTCTAATGGAATGTTGTCTACTCCGGGGGCCTTGTTTCGACTCAGGTCTTTCAGTGCTCTGTCAAACTCTTCACGCAGTATCGTATCTCCCATTTCGTCTTCATCTACATCCTCTTCTATTTCCATAATATTGTCCTCAAGTACATCGCCCTTGTATAAACCTTCTACACTACTGGAAATTGAAATAAGAACACCGTGAATTCAATGTCCCAGGAAGGGAAAACTTTATTGACACATTCCTGGGGTCAGATACATCAAATGATCACACTGACAGAACCACAGGCACATAGACACAGGCAACAGAGCATGCACAATGTCGGCACTAGTACAGTGTATATCCACCTTTCACAGCAATGCAGGCTGCTATTCTACCATGGAGACGATCGTAGATGTAGTCCTG
Source organism: Schistocerca gregaria (assembly GCF_023897955.1). Taxonomy (NCBI): domain Eukaryota; kingdom Metazoa; phylum Arthropoda; class Insecta; order Orthoptera; family Acrididae; genus Schistocerca; species Schistocerca gregaria. Next base: position 251,504,205 of record NC_064923.1, on the reverse strand, counting down.
TGGAACGGCTTGCCATGCCATTTCCAACTGGCGCCTCAGTTGGACCAGCGTTCGTGTTGGACGTGCAGACCGCGTGAGACGACGCTTCATCCACTCCCAAACATGCTCAATGGGGGACAGATCCGGAGATCTTGCTGGCCAGGGTAGTTGACTTACACCTTCTAGAGCACGTTGGGTGGCACGCGATACATGCGGACGTGCATTGTCCTGTTGGAACAGCAAGTTCCCTTGCCGGTCTAGGAATGGTAGAACGATGGGTTCGATGACGGTTTGGATGTACCGTGCACTATTCAGTGTCCCCTAGAGGTTCACCAGAGGTGTACGGCCAGTGTAGGAGATCGCTCCCCACACCATGATGCCGGGTGTTGGCCCTGTGTGCCTCGGTCGTATGCAGTCCTGATTGTGGCGCTCACCTGCACGGTGCCAAACACGCAAACGACCATCATTGGCACCAAGGCATAAGCGACTATCATCGCTGAAGACGACACGTCTCCATTCGTCCTTCCATTCACGCCTGTCGCGACACCACTGGAGGCGGGCTGCACGATGTTGGGGCGTGAGCGGAAGACGGCCTAACGGTGTGCGGGACCGTAGCCCAGCTTCATGGAGACGGTTGCGAATGGTCCTCGCCGATACCCCAGGAGCAACAGTGTCCCTAATTTGCTGGGAAGTGGCGGTGCGGTCCCCTACGGCACTGCGTAGGATCCTACGGTCTTGGCGTGCATCCATGCGTCGCTGCGGTCCGGTCCCAGGTCGACGGGCACGTGCACCTTCCGCCGACCACTGGCGACAACATCGATGTACTGTGGAGACCTCACGCCCCACGTGTTGAGCAATTCGGCGGTACGTCCACCCGGCCTCCCGCATGCCCACTATACGCCCTCGCTCAAAGTCCGTCAACTGCACATACGGTTCACGTCCACGCTGTAGCGGCATGCTACCAGTGTTAAAGACTGCGATGGAGCTCCGTATGCCACGGCAAACTGGCTGACACTGACGGCGGCGGTGCACAAATGCAGCGCAGCTAGCGCCATTCGACGGCCAACACCGCGGTTCCTTGTGTGTCCGCTGTGCCGTGCGTGTGATCATTGCTTGTACAGCCCTCTCGCAGTGTCCGGAGCAAGTATGGTGGGTCTGACACACCGGTGTCAATGTGTTCTTTTTTCCATTTCCAGGAGTGTATATACTCCTTCCACCTTTCTGCCTTCCCTTCTTTGCTTAGAACTGGGCTGCCATCTGAGCTCTTGATATTCATACACGTGGTTCTCTTCTCTCCAAAGGTCTCTTTAATTTTCCTGTAGGCAGTATCTATCTTACCCCTAGTGAGATAAGCTTCTACATCCTTACATTTGTCCTCTAGCCATCCCTGTTTAGCCATTTTGCACTTCCTGTCGATCTCATTTTTAAGACGTTTGTATTCCTTTTTGCCTGCTTCATTTACTGCATTTTTATATTTTCTCCTTTCATCAATTAGATTCAATATTTCTTCTGTTACCCAAGGATTTCTAGCAGCCCTCGTCTTTGTACCTACTTTATCCTCTGCTGCCTTCACTACTACATCCCTCAGAGCTCCCCATTCTTCTTCTACTGTTTTTCTTTCCTCCATTCCTATCAATTGTTCCCTTATGCTCTCCCTGAAACTCTCTACAACCTCTGGTTCTTTCAGTTTATCCAGGTCCCATCTCCTTAATTTCCCACATTTTTGCAGTTTCTTCAGTTTTAATCTACAGGTCATAACCAATAGATTGTGGTCAGAGTCCACATCTGCCCCTGGAAATGTCTTACAACTTAAAACCTGGTTCCTAAATCTCTGTCTTACCATTATATAATCTATATGATACCTTTTAGTATCTCCAGGGTTCTTCCACGTATACAACCTTCTTTCATGATTCTTAAACCAAGTGTTAGCTATGATTAAGTTGTGCTCTGTGCAAAATTCTACTAGGCGGCTTCCTCTTTCATTTCTTAGCCCCAATCCATATTCACCTACTATGTTTCCTTCTCTCCCTTTTCCTACACTCGAATTCCAGTCACCCATTACTATTAAATTTTCGTCTCCCTTCACTATCTGAATAATTTCTATTATTTCATCGTACATTTCTTCAATTTCTTCATCATCTGCAGAGCTAGTTGGCATATAAACTTGTACTACTGTAGTAGGTGTGGGCTTCGTATCTATCTTGGCCACAATAATGCGTTCACTATGCTGTTTGTAGTAGCTTACCCGCATTCCTATTTTCCTATTCATTATTAAACCTACTCCTGCATTACCCCTATTTGATTTTGTGTTTATAACCCTGTAGTCACCTGACCAGAAGTCTTGTTCCTCCTGCCACCGAACTTCACTAATTCCCACTATATCTAACTTTAACCTATCCATTTCCCTTTTTAAATTTTCTAACCTACCTGCCCGATTAAGGGATCTGACATTCCACGCTCCGATCCATAGAACGCCAGTTTTCTTTCTCCTGATAACGACATCCTCCTGAGTAGTCCCCGCCCGGAGATCCGAATGGGGGACTATTTTACCTCCGGAATATTTTACCCAAGAGGATGCCATCATCATTTAATCATACAGTAAAGCTGCATGTCCTCGGGAAAAATTACGGCTGTAGTTTCCCCTTGCTTTCAGCCGTTCGCAGTACCAGCACAGCAAGGCCGTTTTGGTTAATGTTGCAAGGCCAGATCAGTCAATCATCCAGACTGTTGCCCCTGCAACTACTGAAAAGGCTGCTGCCCCTCTTCAGGAACCACACGTTTGTCTGGCCTCTCAACAGATACCCCTCCGTTGTGGTTGCACCTACGGTACGGCCATCTGTATCGCTGAGGCACGCAAGCCTCCCCACCAACGGCAAGGTCCATGGTTCATGGGACTTGCATGTATTACAGTCGTCCGTCTGGCGTGCTCTGCATGAACAGTTTCTCCACTAATATCGTTCTTAGAAAGTGCTTGTCATGCGCTCGGGGGAATTTGTGACGCGTGTCACTTTCTGTACTTGGTTTTTACACCGTTGTGTGCACTTTTCTGAACTTGAAAGACGAATTTTGTTCACTGACCAAGCGTCTTTCAACAGGCAGAGTGTTTTGAACGCTCGAAATAGGCACATTTAGGATAAAGAAAATCCCAGGCCCACACGTACACAAATATTTTAGCACACCTTCGGCATCAATGTCTGGCCAGGTATCTGCGATGGACGTGTGATAGGGCCACACATCCTTCCTCCCCACCTAATGGGTGCGAGGGACTTGGTATTCCTGCAACAAGTGCTGAAGGACTTTTTGGAAGATGCGCCGTTGGACATTCTGCACGAATTGTGGTTCCAGCACAATGGCGCGGCAGTACACATCTGATTATAGTTAATGGGGGACAGGTATATCGGCGGCGTTGGACCACAAGCTTGGCCACGAAGATCCCCAGATGTAACTGCTTTGGACTTTTTCTTGTGGAGCAACATGAGGAATCTTGTTTACGAGACCTCTGTTCAGTCAGAGAAAGATCTGGTTACACGGATCATTGCTGCGACGGAAATGGTTAACCATATACCATGCATGTTGGACAGAGTATATTCGAACTTGCTGTGCAGCAGATACATTGTGTGCACCGAACGTTGTAGCCGTCATATCGAAAAGTTGTTGTAATATCACAGAAACAGGAGCAAAATCTGTTCAATTTGTTTTCCTTGTAACACGGAAACGAACCTTTTCCGGAAATGGATTCTTTACTGAGTCCCCTCTGCAAACTCTATAAGTAGCGTGAAACACCCAGAATAAAGAAAGACAACACAGAGGGTTTCTCATTCAGGAACGGTATTCGAGTGTTATTTTTTGTGTGAGAAGATCGTGTTATGCTACATGTAAGAAGCGCCTGTCGGAATATCGTAGCCTCTCGAGACTGGAGTTTCTTGTTCCATGATAGGTCGCTCGCATTCTTACAGATACGAGACTGTCATGCGAATATGGAATCGTTAGATACAGGTCAACGATTTATACGGGGAGTGATATGTTTCTAACGACTAAAGGACGGTGGCTGTGCCCTATCTTCGTGGTCCACTTGACAGTATCTTTCAACAAGATAACGCAATACAGCACGTTGGCCATGCTGTCCTGACCTATCCCGACATAGAGTGTTCGACTGTTGCCCTGGCCATCATATATCTGCCGTCCACTTGGAACATCTGGTCATGGGTTTGAGAGAGGCTGGCATGATTAATGAGCTCTGGCATTGAGTTGAGGAGGCATAGAATGGCGTACACGCACCTTTCGTCCAAGGTCGGTTCAACCCATTGCCCTGCCGGGCTAGAGCTGTTGCTGCTGTGTATTTAATTTCGCACGCTGTGTACCCCAAAATCACCTACAAGTGTGGTAATGTATTCTTCATATGTGAGGACACGTCGTGCGTCGTGCTTGGGTAGCTCAGTTGGTTAGACCGCCGGCCGCCGTGGGCCACATAGCTCCGTCTCTCGCCCACCTCCGAGATTTCCTAGTCGAACTGACCTGCATGACCGAGGATCTACCGGTGACGAGAGCGCCGAGCACGAGAGCCTATTACCGCCTTCACCAAGCACGACAACTCAGCAACAAAATCGAGCAACAGCTCCAGAAAATCCGCTGGACCAGGGTGTGGCGGGCTGTCCACTCCCCATACCTCCCCACTTACGCTGGTTCCTTGTGGTACGTGGCGGTGAATTGGCCACACGTAAATTCTAACTGGGATAAACCGATTCGACCTAGGCTAAACTGTTTTATCCTATCGGTAACTGGATGAACGAGTCTGACCTAGGCGAAACTAGTTCATCCTAAAATCGGGTTTGGCCGGTAACACATACATCTGATGTCTTCAACAACTGTCGTCACTGTCAAGACACAAATGCAGCAAGAGAGCACTGTGAATGGTTATTTAAAAGCTACAACCAAAAATGTTCGAAATTGGTTGAATATTAATAACGAATACTACTGATGAAAAGGCATGATTAATGATCATGTAACCATTCTGAAATCGTGTCCGGACCAGCGTGGTCTAATTAAAGCATGCAGGAGGAGAAGTTAACATCACTCAGTGAGAGGTCATCGGCTATTAAGTTGCGACCTGGTGAAATAAGTGATGAAACTGTGAGGCTATTTTTTTTATTTTTTTATTTCTTTATATAATTTTTTGCCGTGATAGTTTGAAGCATTGGTATGAGAAGGATGATCCAAGGATAACACTCACTGTGTGATTCTCTAGATGCTTGTTTCTGATTTTGTGGATAATATCTGTCAAATGAAAAACGCTATAATTATAGCAGGTGACATTTTAAATATTAAAATTAGAGCACAGTGTCTTCTGAACAGCATATGGTGCCTCTCGCTACAATGCCTGATCTCCCCATTACAGAGCACAGGCGTGACTGATAAATAATTCAGGTACTTTTGGACACTAAATTAACTATGGTCATTGATTCAGTGTCACGGAAATGTGTGTGTGTCACAAATGCGATGCCATTTTTATATAGACACGATGTATATTATGCCAATTTCCCAATTATGCAACCAGATTTGATGCCACTCGACTAACATATATTTTTTGCAGACTGTGCTATGATGTCATTATTTTAAACTGTAAAAGTATCTCACCTCGCCAACAATTAATTGCAGTCTCTGATCTCCTCACTACAAAGCTAATGGCCTAGGAACTGTAGAACCCTATAGCTTTTTTATTTTTTGAATTTTTAGGTTTATTTCCGATTCCTCAACAGTGCATGATTAATGAATAATTCAGAGCAGCTCTCGTTAGTGGTTATACAGTAGGCAGATAAACACAAATCCACATAAAGCATTCATTTATTTTGAGCTCATGGGGTGGGGTGAAGTGGGAGTCGATGTGGCAAGAGGCAGGAGTGGGGGTGGCCTTGACAATACGAAAGTGCCGATACGAATTCAGGATTCCTGGAATGACTGTGCCTTGTTGCAGGTTCTCTTGGTGTCATGACCTTGGCTATAAGTAAATTCTGATTCTGATGAGCAAGTGCTGATAGATGATGAGTCAGTGATTTCTGCCAAAATGCCCAGTGAGCCACTACTTTTGATGTCAATTAAAGCTTTTCTTGTTCGTATCTTAGTACGCTACTGAAAGAACATATAAATCATTATTTGACTAAATAACATCTACCTGAAGAAACGAATGTGGAGAAGACTAATGTGGAAATGTGACAAATATCTTCGTGGTAGTGTACTAAGACGGAATATCCACATATGAAAGTTCCAAAAGCACAAGAAGTTACAAGTACATGGCAATTAAAGTTCCAGTTTCAAAACGCTGTAAATATCTCTGCTCAGAATGAAGTCAAATCTAAACGGAATGTTATGGAAGTAGGTGGAAACCATAGAGGGGAAAAATTTACCACTATATGGCACTGTAAGCGGCAGAATAAAAGACGCGGGATACATGAATGTTCCCGAGTTTGCATGTAGACGCTCAACGTGATTGTCTCAAAGAAGGATTGCGCGCTGCTAGTAAAGCTTTTTATGGTCACAGTGTTGCAGGAGGGGTCAAGAGATGGAGTGCAGTCATGGAATGCAAAGGAAATTGCCCGAACTTTGGAAATATCTGTCAACACAGTGCACAAAAATTTACGAAACAACTTGCCTTGTTATCCATAGAAGGCTACCCATGTGCATGCTGACCTGTCTGTAAGACACACACTTGAATTTCTTGCTCGCATGGAGGTGCACAATGAATGGCCATGGAACATTCTGTGGAGAGACTAAGCCCATTACCATCTCCAAGGACATGTCAGTGCACAGAAGTGTAGGATAAGGGCAACGGAAAATCGGCTTGCATGTCAACTGGTTTCACTTCATTCTACACAGCTGCTGCCAGTGCTGCGGGTTGACGGTATCTTTTGTCGTAGGACCATATTTTATCGAAGATGTGTCCAGCGCGTTCTGTTACCTGTCCTGTCACTGGTAATCGCTATGAGAGTCTTTTGGGCACCAGTTCATTTGAAACCTTCAACAGCATGAATGTGTGGGTAGGATCATTTTCATGCAAAATGGAGCTCCTCTGCACATTGCACAGCCAGTGAAGCAGCTGCTCCAGAGGCATTTTGGAAATGCTAGAATTACCAGCCGTCACTTCCCTAGAGCCTGGCCATCCGTATCACCTACCTTAATCTGTCCGACTTCTGAATGTGGGGTTATCTGAGAGATCCAGTGTTCAATTAGCCGATTACAAAGGTAGCTGAACTAACGCATTCTGAATGTAGCCCGTGAGACACATACCAGTTGTGGAGCATGGTGTTTCTCGATTTCAACTTGTGTCAGAAAACGGTGGACACCATACTGAAAATGTCTTTTGTTAGTTTCACGTCAGTTAGAAACTGATGTCATTGTTACTTTTAATGCCGTATTTGGCTTCGGGACAATTAAAAACCCATTTTTCGATCCGATGTGGTACGATCTTGCTGTGGTAGGTGGGCTAACCCAGTACCACAACTGAAGATTGCCAAACTTGTGCAGTCATGTACATTGCACATTACGGCTAGTTTAATCTGTAACTCCCAACATAGCCGTCAAACTGTGCTTCGTCTGTCATTTGTAGCCAAACACATTACATTATGGCGCTTAGAGCGCCACTTAAGGGGATAAATTTCGTTCAGTTTTTTTGGTTTTGATAGCGTTTATCCGTTCTTCCATAGTATTCCTTCAAATCTGACGTTATTCTGAGCAGCAGTACATTTTTTTAAAGAGTTTTGAATCTGGAACTTTAATTATAATTGCGCTGAAGGTAGTCAAAGCGCGGCAGAATCGAAACAAACGAATCGGTCACAAACAAACGGAGCCAGACAGAAAGGGAAGGAAACGGCAAATTTTGCGAACAATTATAACTAGAAGAAAAGACGGGAAAATGGTTACGGATTCGAGGATGGTCAAGGCCAATATTGTACCGCAGACAGTACCAACATGGAATATCAAGCTGAGGAATTTATAGAAATAATAAAGTTCTCTGATTACGATGGAAACCTAATTATTTGTCGGGTAGTGACACTTCAGGGTGGCTGCCTCGAAGATACAGAAATACTTAGTAGCTACTCTAAATATAAAGCAAACAGTGCCTGACGCAAAGATCTTTAGTTTTAAATAATATTTTCTCGCGAAGAGGAATGAACCAGTGATTAATATAGAGAGTGAGAGCAGAACAGCACTCATACGAAGAAGGTACTGTGTGCGAAACGCTACCGCTTGTACAAAACGTAAGGGCACTGCTATACAGATACATGATCTACTTTTTTTATCGACGTATACCTACCCTCTTTGCCCACTGGATGTGACGCAAGATGGGAAGATTTTATCTACGACACCAGAGGCCAACACATTATCCTACTGGGAGATTTTATTGTGCCCTACGCTTAGAAGATTACATCCAAATTTTAATCACAGCGGAGAATTACAAGCACTAACGAGAGAACTTTTTTGAACTGATTAGTACATGGCGACATGTGCACCTGGCGAAAATGGCTTACACCCAAGTGGCCTCCAGTTCGGCATTGATCTACTAGTCTCCGGACAATGAACGAGACCACAACTTACTTGTCAAGAGATTTGTTCGTCAGGGGCCATCGACAGTTTCCAAGTCCCTTGACGACGGACTCTCAAACCAGGAGACCCCCTGTCTCCTGAGGTCAGGGCTGTACGTTATAAAAGCTGAAACTTACACGATTTCACCCAGTACCAAAACTTCGGAGAACAATTTATCTTGCGGTGATGAAAATAAAAGTAAGCGTGAGTTCAATATATTGTATTCCCGCTATGCCATTAGTTCTATGATGTCCAGTCATATTAATGCCGTCACCTCTCAGAAACCTGAATAAGTACGTTTTTCAGCGCGGGCGGCTGCTGGACGTGCAGGGAAAAGAGTCAGTGAGGTTCCGGAAGGCACCGACAGGTATGTGGGGCCATGCCGACTCTAGTGTCGTGACCAGTTACACTAGGTTTCTCGGTTAAAGGTCCATGGTGCGAACAGCTCGATCGAGATGGTGCAACAGACTCTAGACTGGGTCTCAATGCGAGAAGTCTGGTGGCCAGTGGAGTTCAGCAAGCTCATCCTGCTGCTGTTAGAACCACGAACGTACACTGCGAGCTGCGTGACACGTTGCATCGTGCTTCTTGTAGATACCATTGAGCTCGTAGGTGTGACGTGATCCCCAAGGATAGATACATATTTGTGTTGATACAGTGTGTCTTCCAGAACACAGCACCGCCCGCAGAAAGCTACGAAACCATTTCCCAGAACTTAATACTTCCGACAACTGTTGCAGGATGTTTGTTTTGAGAAGTTTCAAGCCATACATGCCAACGGCCATCTGTCCGATGGAGCATAAAAAATGATTCCTTTGAGAAGGTCACCTGTCGCTACTCTGTGGATGTCCAGTTGCAGTATTGTTGCGCAAATCCAAGCCTTCGTCGCATCTGTGCATGAACCAGGTGCCTTCCGCAGAGGCCCGAACGCAGCAACGTTCGCTGAACGGTCTTTGAGGAGGCACTGTTGATAGCCCCTTCGTTTACATGGGCAGTCAGCTGCTCATTTGCCGCCTATTCGTCCGCACACATATCGGTACCCGTCGTTCACCCCCGTCATCTACGACCTGTGGCGCAACACAGCTGCCACGGCGTCGATTTTGGGTAGCGTCATTTTGCCATGCACGGTATACTTTAACCACGGCGGCATGCCAACCTGTAAGTAGGCTGTTTAGCTTTTTATGTTGGTAACGTCACGTAGCGCTCTGTATGAAAATCACTGGTTGTGCAGTGTGCAGTCTGTGTCTGGTTTGCATTGTTGTTGGCTATTGTAGCGTTGGGCAGTTGGCTGTTAACAGCGCATAGCGCTGCGCAGTTGGAGGTGAGCCCCCAGCAGTGGTGGATGTGGGGAGAGAGACGGCGGAATCTTGAGAGCGGACGATCTGGACGTGTGTCCATCAGAGACAGTAAATTTGTAATATTGGATGTCATGGACTGATATAAGTATTATGACTTTTGAACACTTTTAAGGTAAATACATTGTTTATTCTCTATCAAAAACTTTCATTCGCTAAATATGCCTATCAGTAGTTAGTGCCTTCAGTAGTTTGAATCTTTTATTTAGCTGGCAGTAGTTGCGCTCGCTGTATTGCAGTAGTTCGAGTAACGACGATTTTTGTGAGGTAAGAATTCATGAAAGGTACAGGTTATTGTTAGTCAGGGCCATTCTTTTGTAGGGATTATTAAAAGTCAGATTGCGTTGCGCTAAAAATATTGTGCGTTATTTTAGTGTTGATCAGAATAGGTAAAGAGGGAAATGCGAAATGTCTGAGTAGGTTCAGTTCTGCTCAGCTGTTTGAAAATCAAATAATATAAGAGGTTTACCAGCATAGTCATTCATTAATTTTTCTAAGTGGACGTTTCAAACTCCTAAGCCATTTTGTAAATGCATCCTTCCTTGAGCCGAAAACCGAAGATCATGCGGTTGTAAACGTGCGATAAATCCTTCTGTTTCCGCATTACGACGACTGCACTGTTTACCCTTGACCACTAGTTCTGCCACGTGCCAACTGCGAGTAGGTACTGAACGTTGACGTCTGAATACACGGTGGTCACAGTAATGTGACTGGAGTGCGTATAACAAATTTAGTCAACAGCAGAGCACACTGAGCCTGCTACGAATACAAATTTCACCTAAGAAGGAAGCGAGATGAATTTAACCTTCTTTGACGAGAAATAGATTAGAGGCAGAGCGTCAGTATGTACGAAGCTACCGACTGTGGTTGAGGAAGTAACTATGGCGGACTCGCTCCAGCTGATTGGAGGAAGTATCTATGGCGGACTCGCTCCAGCTGATTGAAGGAAGCCACGAAGAACCTTATTATGCACAGGTGAATAGGTTTCATGTCCTGCGACTCTATATTGAGAACGTAAAATCTAAAACTTTACCCCCTCGTTCAGTTCGTAAAATTTCTCAGTGGAGTATGAAACAGAAATTTCTTCAAAGTGTGCCTGTCTCTGGCCAAGGAATGTTATCATCTCATGTGTTACGTAGGAGGATCGTTAAATAATCTACAGAAGCCTTTTCTTACGCTATCACGTCTGGAATGTTGACCTTCTATAAGTTTTACGTTCGTACTAGCCATGTAGTGTTGGTCTTGCGCAGAAGCACGTCTGCTGGTCTAACCATGGTGTGCTCTCGTGACGGCGATGAGATGATGTTCCTTTTTGGGGACTATGGAGGGGGTAAGTGGTAATTCGCGAGAAACATCCGCGGGGAAATATTGGATGTAAGCGAAGGAGGCCAAAGATCGCGGCAAATTCTCACTGCCGTGGAAATCCGATTTAACGCATTTGTTCCTGATAGGATCTTCTTATAACCACTGTTCTTACGCAGTTTGACAATTCTGCGAGCGGTATACGATTCTTCGTAGGCATGTAGGGTAGACTCTTTGGGGGACAACTGTTGCTGATTTTTTTTTTTCATGGTGAAGAAATCCGCTCCAATTGTAATTGACAAATTCTTTATTTGGATACAATTATACACTCCATCCGAGTTTCAGGACGTAAATCTCATCTTCAGGTGCTACAGATACAAGGGAAATGAGAGCGATACTACGTAAAATTAATTAACATTAAAAGTGTCCATACAGATGTAAGCATCACGTCATACCTTGATGGCGTACGGGAAAATCTTACTACGCATGTAAAAAACCCAGGGAATTTATCAAGTAGCAAGTGAGATCCCTTGCGGTGAGTCCTGAAAAGGTTATTTCAGTCAACCAGTACGACACCGGGTACACGGGGCCTAACCGAAAAAACCCTGAATGTAACAGCAAATAAACACTAACTGTCAGCGTAATACAACCTATGAACCAATTACGACCGACCAGAGATATGATGTGGGCTTAAGAAAATAAAATGATGGCGCAGACGCCGTAGAATGCCGATTTGTGAACCTTAGCTCTCTGCACCCAGCTCTCTGCACTGGGTGTTGCTTACTCTGTACCAGGCCTATCTCAGTTCCCCGCCCTCGGTATTAAGTTCTGACGGCGGCCGTTCTCTGACGCATGTGTGTACCGAGGCACATCATTGCGGTTCCAGGGGCAGCCGGTTGACCGGTCTTGTTGGCCGTTCACGACGTGCAGCAGGCACTTACACGGTGAGCTACTTTTGATGTTCACAGATTGGCATTATACGGCAGCTACGACTTCATTTTACTTTCTTAAGAGCATGCCACAAGTCTAGTGGTTCGCAGTTGGTTTGTAGGTTACATTACGCTGACAATGAGTGCTTATTTGCTGTTACAGTCATGATTTTTTCGGTTAGGCCCCGTTTACCCGGCGTGGTACTGGCTGACACTGAAAACCTTTTCAGGCCTCAGCTGCACCGGATCTAACATGACATTTTATAAATTTTCTGGATTTCTTACAAGTCTGGTACGATTTTGTCTTACGCAATCGAGGTATGAGTTGATGCTCACATTTGTATGGATCCTTTTAATGTTAATTAATTTAATATATTTATCGTCCTTAGTTTCCCTTGTATTCCGTGTCGCTGTCGCTTGAAGATGGGATTTAGATCCTGAAACACAGGTCGTGTGGACAATTTTATCTTAATAAATGTTTTATCAAGTATAACTTGAGCGGATTTATTCAGAATAAAAAAAACATGTAGGATAGTTTGCTTGATACGCCAACACATCCGGCAACTTCGTTCAAGGAGTGGTCATTTAAATACGACAGCTCGATTATTTTGTTCCATCGACCGTTTTTCATGCGTTGATTCCATATAACCGACTGGCACTTGGTAGTGGTAGTTTTACTCATCAATTGATTATTTTCGAAAAGAAATGGGGCATGTCATGATATTACAATTTACGAACAACAAATACGAGCTCTATACATCCTATTTTCAGTACTTTTTATCTCGTTGGTACACACGTTCCTGATGTATGTCTGCATTTACAGCTACTTTGAATTCTTAGTTTATTATTCACAGACGAAAATGTTGTACGTGTTTGCAAGTGCTCGGTGAATTTTTACTTTCGAAAACGTGGATCAAAGAATTTACATTAAATGTTTGAAAAATGGAAGAAAAGTGGAGCACCGCATTCGAAATGATGACTGTGGCTTACAGCGAATCAACTATGAGTAAGATAAGAGTTCACGAGCGCTTAAGACTGTTCAAAAAATGGTTCAAATTGCTCTGAGCAATATGGGACAACATCTGAGGTCACCAGTCCCCTAGAACTTAGAACTACTTAAACATAACTAACTTAAGGACATCACACACATCCATGCCCGAGGCAGGATTCGAACCTGCGACCATAGTAGCAGCGCAGTTCCGGACTTGAGCGCCTTGAACCGCTCAGCCACAGCGGCCGGCCAAGACTTTTCAGAGAGGGTCGAGAAGACGTTGCAGACGACGACCGCTCTAACCGCCGTGGCACACCAATCACTGACGACAGTGTGCAAGAAGTAAAGAAAATGGCTGTGGGAAACCGCCGAACCCTCATCACAGAGGTTGCTGATGATATCGGCATATCCTATGTCTCATGCCAAGAATTTTTTTCGGATTTTTGGAAATGAAACGTGTAGGACCGAAGTCTGTTCCGGAATTGTTGAATTTCGACCAAAAACGATGTCGCCTAGATATCGCTCAGAAACTGCTGAATGAAGTCGACAACGATCCAGAACTTCTAGGGAACGTTACAGCAGGTAAGGAAACACGGCTATACGGGTCTACCGTCGAAAGCAAGACCCAGTTGTGCAATAGAAACTGCCTGAAGAGTGCAATCTGGAAAAAAAATTCGGTACTTTCGATCATATGTGAAGGTTTTTCTCACTGTTTTCTTCGATTGCAATGGGATAGTGCATCATGAGCTCCTGCCATGCGGTCGTACGGTCAATAAGGAATACTACCTGGAAGTTATGCACCGTCTGCGTGAAGCATTACGAAGAAAACGACCAGAATTGTGGCAAAACCACTTGTGGAAACTGCAACACGATAATGTTCCTGCTCGCACTTCAATGCTTGTTCTCGTACAACCATATTTAAATTGGATGATGGTCGGACATCAGCTGGAACAATTTTTATTAAAAATGAAACTCCTCCAGCTGTATGTAAGTTTCCATATTTATTTGGCTACTAGTTTCGACGTTGCACCAACGCCATCTTCAGGCCCGTACACTTTGATGATATCGATTGTGTGTGGCTGAGTACTATAAGTCTGCGGTGAGACCAGTGTGTCACACTAGATAATGCTGGCCATCCATGTGCAGCACGTATTGGTCTCACCGCGGACTTTTAGTACTCAGCCACACACAACTGATATCATCAAAGTGTAGGGCCTGAAGGTGGCGTTGACGCAACGTCGAAACTAGTAGCCAAATAAATACACTACGTGCTATTAAAATTGCTACACCACGAAGATGACGTGCTACAGAGGCGAAATTTAACCGACAGGAAGAAGATGTTGTGATATGCTAATGATTAGCTTTTCAGAACATTCACACAAGGTTGGCACCGGTGGCGACACCTACAACGTGCTGACATGAGGAAAGTTTCCAACCAATTTCTCATACACAAACAGCAGTTGACCGGCGTTGCCTGGTGAAACGTTGTTGTGATGACTCGTGTAAGAAGGCTGTAACGGGTCGTGCAGCCATGTCTCGATCCCTGATCCAACAGATGGGGTCGTGTGCAAGACAACAACCATCTGCACGAACTGTTCGACGTCGTTTGCAGTAGCATGGACTATCAGCTCGGAGACCATGGCTGCGGTTACCCTTGACGCTACATCACAGACAGGAGCGCCTGCGATGGTGTAATCAACGACGAACCTGGATGCACGAATGGCAAAACGTCATTTTTACGGATGAATCCAGGTTCTGTTTACACCATCATGATGGTCGCATCCGTATTTGGCGACGTCGCGGTGAACGCACATTGGAAGCGTGTATTCGTCATTGCCATACTGACGTATCACCCAGCGTGATGGTATGGGGTGCCATTGGTTACACGTCTCGGTCACATCTTGTTCGTAATGACGGCACTTTGAACAATGGACGTTACATTTCAGATGTGTTACAACCCGTGGCTCTACCCTTCATTCGACCCCTGCGAAACCCTACATTTCAGCAATGCACGACCGCATGTTGCAGGTCCTGTACGGGCCTTTCTGGGTACAGAAATGTTCCAGTGCTGCCCTGGCCAGCACATTCTCCAGTTCTCTCACCAATTGAAAACGTCTGGTCAATGGTGGCTGAGCTACTGGCTCGTCACAATACGCCAGTTATTACTCTTGATGAACTATGGTATCGTGTTGAAGCTGCATGGGCAGCTGTACCTGTACACGCCATCCAAGCTCTGTTTGACTCAATGCCCAGGCGTATCAAGGCTGTTATTACGGCTAGAGGTGGTTGTTCTAGGTACTGATTTCTCAGGATCTCTGCACCCAAAATGCGTGAAAATGTAATCACATTTCAGTTTTAGTATAATATATTTGCCCAATGAATACCCATTTATTATCTGCATTTCTTCTTGGTGTAGCAATTTTAATGGCCAGTAGTGTATGATATCTTGAGTACCGGAGTTTCATTTCCAATGCTTGTTGGTGATTCTTTCGCACAAGGCGAAACCGTTAGTTACAAATGGTCCACTGAGGTTTCTTTCTATTCACGAGGCTGAAGAGAACCGTGAAAGGACGTCGTTTTGCGATTATTGATTAATTAAAAATAAAATATCTGAAGCGGTTCAACATGATAACGAAAAGTGAGTCCAGAAGCGCATCCAAGATTGGAAAAAACTCTGACATATGTGTGTTATATCTCTGGGAGATTACTTTGAAGGCTGAATAGCTGATGCTGACGATTAAATAAATATTATTAACAGAAACAAAATTTCCAATACTTTTTATCACACCTCGTACAAGTGTACCACGCACGCACTTATCTTTGCCATGTAAAGATTTGAATCCAACATTGAAACATTGCGTTGACGGTTATTTACTTTCGCAAACTAAAGAACTGTGTCAGTGAATTATGCTTTTTGCTACAGTGGGAGTCATTTAGTTTACCACTTCCACAGGAGCAGAAGACGAAGTGACACTTTGGTAGGGATCATCTTGTTTTCTAACGATTTCTTAGCATTACATGTCAATAAAGAAAGCATAATTTATTTGAAAACGTTGTGAGAGAGGACAAGTTTCTCTCTCGCCGATTTCTCATAAATATTTCGAGGACGAGTTCCTCTTTCACCTCTTTTTCATAAATATTTTGTTTGAAATGAATATTGTTGTTCCAACGTTTCGCAACCGGTGCGAGACCGTAGAGGTTAACAGCCTGAGAGGACGTTGATGGAGGTAGATGCATGAGGAACGTTTATTGTTATTGGTTCTTAGAAACGGCATGGTTAAAGCTGAATGCAAGTGGCGACGAGCCATCTCTTAGTTGACCTTGCCGGACAGTCCCACGGTTGCAAATGTGCCGACAGAGCACCCCCTAGTTGAGACGGCTTTCCAGCAGGACAGTGCCCTCTTTACCTGCATCGGCGCCAGCCGAAAGCTGGGCTGCGCGCAACGGATTGAAGGGACGCGTCCACACACTGGGGTTGTAAACAAGGCATTGTGGACTGCACTACGCCTAATAAAAATTTACAAGTTTTGGTGTTCGCCGAAAACTGGAAATGGGCCGGTGACCCACTTCTATCGGCCGCCTTCGTCGTAAAGGAAACGCTGGCGTCTGGGAAAAGTTTAGAGATAGAATCTTTATTACACCACATAGCTAGGACTAACTTGCTCCAAGGCACAGGCAATTAAGATAAAAATCTGTAAGATTGTATCTGTTCGCTTGCTGCCGTGGGAAGCGACGCGACTTCGGGTAAAAACATCTTCTATCACTTCGAATCTTAAAAATGGCTGTAATTGGCGGTTTCTTATTTTTTCAGAGATGCAGGTCTCTTAACTCTTGCGCCGGTTCGTCGTGAGTTTGTGATGGCGTGTAGGAGGCGAAATTTAGCGCCTTTAAAGCTCTGTGATTGGCTGAAGTGGAAATGGAAGGTGTTGTCATTCGTATACTGTGCCGAAAAACAGGAATTTTGTTTCTATCTGGGGCGGTGCGAGGCTCTCGAGCTGGGGACTTCGGTCTGGAAGAAATTTCTGGTCGAAGCTCTGGCAGATGTGGTTGGTACTCGGGACCTGTCATAAGACTGACTCAACTTGCAAGAAGTTAGACTGGAGAGCCTGTGTTGAAGTTTTCACTGTACCGACAGTGTGACTTCAAACGTCTCGGACTACTCGTTTGCTGAGGGGCACACTTATTCGATGTGGTTTACCAGTCTCGACGTTTGGCATTCTTGTGCGTTCTATCGTATAAGTGAGCAGAATTGGTCCTTGGTACGACCAGCGAACGGGTGTGTCACACACTGAAATCGTCCGTGATTAACAGGGCTCTAGTAGGGAGTAAATGGCTATCCGTCTGCCTGATCGCTAGGTCGTGGGATTTTTCATTTCTTTCTTGGCACAATTGGCTCCCTGGTGCCGCCTTACGTCTCACCAATGCCGCACACGACTCGCCAGCTGCATGTTACATCGCTGCACGAAGCAAACAGGGTAAAGGACTATTGCTCTGGCCTTGTCTAGGCGTACAAACCCCAATCGCCACTTGCTCCTTGCTGCCTAATGTAGATTGAACAGTCGACGTCTGCTCAGCGTCAAAACAAATAAATATCGCGTTATCCACATTATTTTTAGGGCCAGTGTATTTAACTCACCCTTCCCACCCAGGACCCTTGTCCACTATGGTCTTAAACCACCTGTTACTTGTTTGTGATATTCGAAAATAATCTATTTAATTTTAATTAGACCTGTCTTTGTTTCTTTCGTTTTTTTGCGTGTTTGGAAATATAAATGTTGTCAATAAACTAAATGTTGTTTACCTTCTGAATTAAATCATCACTTTAATATAGTTACCCCAAGTGTTCATTTTCATTGCATGCAACGTTAACAGGTAGTCTTTCATTGTGTATGACATTGTCATTATCTCTTACTTTTTATCGTCAAGTTTCAGTTGACTATAGAGAAAACTCGTACAGGAAGTTGAATCTTAATAACCTGTAGTTTCATCATATTCGTCATTCAACGCGTATTAGATCTGAGGACCAATATACGTTCCAACACTCAATTCGTGGAAATATTTCTGCAGAGATATTGAAATATATTTGTTTCATAACTTTGTGTAATTGTTTGGCATAAAACTATCCCCTTTGAAATCACGGATCCAAACGTTTCTTACTTCATCAGAGGAAAACTGTAACGAGTTTTGCGGTTATGTAAACGCAAGTTATGAAGTTGGAAAAAAAATCCTTACAATTAATATTTCATTACGTTCCGCACGTATTTTTACGAGAAAATGCATGTACAATGATCCTCATCATTCAGTAACGCTTGGACACAAATAATACCTAGCCGCAAATACATACTGTCACGTAGAAGGCTATATGCATCTCCTTGGTAACGACATTACCCGTTAGCTTCGGTCTGTAAATTCACTGACTCCACTCGAAAAATGTGTTCGTAACTTTTTGTATTTTTAAAACAACTTTACCTGTGGAATGAAATATTACTTCTTTTCAATTATCTTTCGGTGCAACCAAATTCTTGAGCAGATATCATCACTGTAATGAATTATTCATTACTAAAAGTACTACAATTAAGAGAGAGATAAACTGAACAGTATTCGAGAATTGCCTTCTAGTGAATGTCGCCACCAGTCAGCTGATCGAGGTGTCGGTGTCATTATAATGACGTCATGTGCGGTCTACATCATCTATGATCCCGGAAACATCCCGGTATTTGACAGAAGTTGTTTATGGAAGCCGCGAATGGCCAGATACTGGATGGATCCTCCATTCTCTTTAAAACGGTGCTGCCTCATTCGGTTTCTCCACACCAGTTCACAGCCATGAGTTATATCCGTATTGGAGAATTACACTTCCGCCAGGCACCAGTTTCACACAATCTGACGTGCTTCAAAGTGAGCAGTATGCCCTTTTAAGGGAGTGGCTAATCTTTAGTTCGGTGGATTTCTGGGAACTGCTCTTGTTGCCCTTAGTTTTGCAGCTACATTGGTACATCTTCAGCTTTTGCCTGCATCGAATAGGAAAATAACCTACACTAACAGCTTAACGTGCATTTTCTCCCAATATTATCCCCATACAGATTCGCAGAATCAACAAGGAAAGTAATATGTGGAAAACACTGTAAAGAAGAAGGACAGGATGATAGGGCGTGAGTTAAGCCATCAAAGAATAACTTCCACAATACTGAACGAATCCTGGGAGGTAAAAAATGCAGAGGTAGGCAGAGATTTCAATTCCACAAATAATTATGATGTTGGGTTTCAGTGCTATTCTGAGGTGAAAATGTTTGCACATGAGAGGAAATCGTGGTGAGCTCAGCAAACGTGTGATGAGACTGATTACAAAAAGGTCTATTTGGGTTCTGCAGCAACGGCTGTTTGTAATTAAAGTTCAGCTACTCACAGAGGTCCAGTGTGGGTTGTAATTATCGTATAGCAGCGAAAGTAGGTAGATGTTCTAATGTGTTCATGCAGAACCATTTTACGGTGAAAAAAAAAAGTAGCTCCAGTTGTGGCTGTCGGATGCAGATCTGGCGCTGTACACTGTTTCTATGGTGGTATGACATCCACTTTGTCACTTGACAAGCTGTAACGTGATTGAACTGTGTGTCATCAAGAAGAGAAAATTTGGAAATTTGTGGTAAGGTCTTAAGGAACGAAACTGCTGAGGTCGTCGGCCTTACGCTTACGCGCTACTTAATCTAACTTAACTTACGCTAGTACAACACACACACCAATGCCCGAGGGAGGACTCGAACCTCTTATGGAGGGAGACGCCCGGACCGTGACGAGATGCCATAGACCGCGCGGCTACCCCGCGCGGCTTATAATAATATAATTAATGATTTGATTCTACGATTATAATATTTAGTGCTTAGGCTATCTGAATGATCACTACATGCCACTGTACTAGAGCAACTGTTCACAGCGAGGCGGTCCTTGGAGATACGGAAGTCCGTCACATCTCGCCGTTGTCGATCTGAAACCCGCTAAGCTGCTTCTTTCAGATGATGTCTCTTTCGCTGCAGCGGAAGTGCTGGTCATGGGCTTGTCGGATCCGGGTGCGGATGTACAGCTCCAATGGTGAACTGTGGAAGGATTCCTCAACTACTGATTTTGGCAATAAAGAGCGTACAACGATTTAAAAAATACATTCCGTATAATTATTCGCTTATCCTCTAGCATCGTCAAATACACTGTACTTTACTCTTAATTCGTTACATATTAATATTCTACTCTCCAACTGTGGTGGATATAACACAGAAGACATCTGTATTACGCACATACGCGACCTCACAATAACGGACCGACAATATATACGAACATGATGATTCAGAAGCGATAGTCAATAATTCACACGTGGAAACTACAGGCCAAAGCTAGCTAAAAAGCTCCAACAAACATGGGTCCGCAAATGAACAGTTGCCGAAGTATCGCATTAATTCGAGTTGGGAACCCGCTGTAAACGCTCCTAGATACAGCTGTATTTACGTTGGTTTTGGGATCGACCATCTGTTTGTTTACGCATGCAGAGTTACTTCCTTTTTCCACTCTGTGCGCTGTACCGAACCGGCCTCACAATCAGTTACGAACGTGAAGGCACAATGGACAGAGATTACACCAGTGAAGAGTACGCTGATACGCTTTTCATGTATAGCAAAGCAAATGGTATTGCTTTGTCGCTGCACGATTGTATGAAGAAGCTTTTCCTCTCCGCAGGCAGCTCGACAGGCGTAAATTTAGCCGGTTACTTCAGCGCCTTAAAGCAACCGGGTGAGCCATGGCGCGGCTGGCGCCAGTGTTCTCGCACTTAGAATGTCATCGCTGCCATCGATTATAGGGTCAGCATCTTTGCCTTCCGCGATTCAGGCTGGTGGTCGGGTGGTTAACGGAGAGTGAACAGCGACAGCGGAGTAGATATTCGTGGGGTCGGAGGTGGCTTGTTGGCGTTTACCGTGAGGCCTGTGGTACGACCCCTGTACGCTATGGGCAGGGTCAGCGAGAGATCCCGGCAGTGACTTGATGGGACCTCGGGTTTGGTATCACAGTGGTGTACTGTTGTGTTTTGGGGTCTTTCTGCTGCGAGGGCATGTATAGGTTCTTGTTATGGCCATTGAAATTAAGATGGGTCTATGGCGTGACGGAGGAAATGTGTGATGCTCGCCGTTGTTGCATGTGAAAATGCTTCGTCTGCCTTGTGTCTGTGCAGGAAATTATGTGAAGTAAATAGCTGATACCACGGCAACGTCTTGCTCTCACGCGTTGTTGAATATATTTCGGAATTACTGAATGGTGAAGATATCCCACATGTCAAACAAATGAAGCCATTTGCGCCACACTAAAGTACTGTTTTATTCTGCTTAAATCCGTGTCAGTTATATGTGCATTTATATACGCTTCTTTAGTTGCAGAAGTTATAGAAAAGTGTAAACAGAGAGCTATGTGGAAAGGAATGTAAAGTTGAACCCCTTCCAATAAGTGAATACTCCTGAACTCTGTATTACTAAAGGTGACTTTCGATACCAGCACCTACCTTCGGTGTAAAGTGTTATTCCGAGGTTGTCATGGTACTGTAAGTAATTATTATACACAATATTGTTTATTCTGATTATACTAAATTGGAGATGTAAGGTCGGTTGTGTGCCGCTGTAAATTACTATTGTCTCCTCTGTGCGGCAGCCTGGCAATGTCAGTGGCTTCAATCATTATTCCTGTCATATTTCGAGTTTTTTATTGGCGGGTTTGCTTAAGCTGACACTGTTAAGTTGAGTTGTAAGACCTATAAACAGGTAAGTCAAACTGAGTATTCTATGAGCTCAAGATGATATGCTATTACGTGGTACCTTACATTGTTGTAGGTTAGAAGTATTTTACGTGTTATTAATATTCTGCTGTTTGCTTTGCTAAAGAGGAGCTAGTTCTGTGAAGTAGTCGTTTATATTTTCCGTTACTCGTTGTGCCTTTACATGTTATTTGTTTTTTTAGAAGCTACAAATGACTCTGTGTGTGTTGCGGGTAGCTGAAACTGCCGTGTTCACGGGGGTCACGTCCTGACGGGGTTGATAGTGGCCCTTTTTACTACGGCACATCCGGCTATCCTCCTTTAGAACATTTGTCTCACTTATATCGTTACTACGTTTGTCGAGTGGAATTAGGGCTTACTGTAATCATCTTATATGTTGAAGTTAAGTATCTTCCTTGCCAGGGTGGGAACCTTCGTGGATATAGTTGTATTCTCATCTGTAAAGATTGATAGTGTTCTTCATTTGTTCTCGACACATGTATGATTATTTATCTTGTTATATTTAATGTCAGTAAAATGTAAGTATTAGGGAGGTCCGAATTGGGACGTTGTATTCTCCTCTTATGGAGACAAATTTGAGTGATTTTATTCCTTTTTTAAGTAGCCTTTAGATGCGTACATTTTGCCTCCATGTTTGGTGTTTTTATGGCTTCCACGTTAATTAAAAGTACTATAAAGGTAAATTTGGCAACGGAAGGTTTCATGTATTTGTTAGTTGCTAAGTAGATCCTAAGTTAAGTGGAGGAATCCTATCACCGGGAGTTTCGCACATCATGTACGAGAAGGTGCACACAGATCCATAACATCCGATGTTGAGGAAAGGATGTTACGCATTGTACACAAACGTCTGAGTACTTCAACATGGAGGATTGCTACCAAGTGCATGTCCTGAGTCATAGCAGTATGTGGCGGATTTTACATCGGCAGTTACTCTATCCATATCATCTCCAGCAAGTGCAAGCTCTCAACAAGGTAGTGTTCCCTCCTAAAGAAAATTTCTGCCAGTGGGTGCAACAACAGTGTAACCTGAATCCTCTGTTTGTAAGCAGTATTCTGTTCACGGATAGGTTTGGATTTATCCATGACGGTATTTTAACTACCATAACTGTCACATCTGGGTCGATGTCAGTCATAATGCAACACACGTATCACGACATGAGCAGCGTTATTCGTTGAAAGTCTGGGAAGGACTGCTCGGAGACCGCATAATTGGACCACACTTCCTACCACACAGACTAACAGGACAGCAGTACGTGCAGTTTCTGCGGATTGTACTTCTAGATGTACATGATGAGGTCCCACTGAACCAACACCTGAACCAGTGGTTCAGGCATGACAGCGTTCCAGCACATTTTCATTCACAAGTGCACCGGCTTCTGACTCGGACGTATGGCCAATATTGGATAGGTAGAAGAGGGCCTGTGCCATGGCCTCCAAGGTCTCCAGATTTAAATCCAATGGATTTTCCTACTTGGTGTCTTGCCAAAAGCCTAGTCTACGCTACCGTGCTCAACCCTCTCGAGAAATTACGCTTGCGGATTGAAGCAGCCATCCAGTTTTTATAGAATTCCCCAGGACTGCCTGAGAGGATTCACAACTCACTTCAGAACCGGGATCTATGTTGCACTGAGACGCATGGACAACATTCGAACACCTACTTTGACTTTTAGAGATGCCATGTGTTCCTAGACACTGACGAATCGTAACAGAAAATGTGTTGTACATCGTCAACGTTTGATTTGTGGACCCATGTTTATTGGAGCTTTTTAGCTACTTTTGTTCTGTACTTTCCCTGTGTGATCACTTCTGAAACACCCTATATAAAAACTAAGACTGATTATAATTAATGAGAGCCACTACCGATATGTTAATCATTGAGGACACCGATACCGATTCTGCTTTTAATGCAACAATTAATGCAAAGAACAGGAGGTACAATCTACACGTGTTTGTTCCTAATGGCCTCCCCTCCGTTAATAACCTGCCAGCTCTGTTCCTCAAGCTGTGAAAGAAGGTAGGGATGTGCAGTCTTGTATTTTGGCCAAGCAGCGCCCCAGAAATTTTGTTTGACTACATACAGGGTTGTCAGAAACAGTCTGAAAATCTTGTAATGGTGTTGAAGGTTAGGTTATATTGAGAAATAATTGTTAGTTATCGCTGAAGTGAGTGAATCAGACCGTTGCGGTCGTAAATTTGAAGGACCGTCGGATACAATAGTGTCAGTTATCTCATAGAGTAGATGATAATGCAGGAGCCTGCTCAGCCTTTAGCTCGAGTTCGATTTCATGTCCAATTTTTGTATAACTCTGTTGATCAGTTTTAGGAAACCAAACGAAGAGCACGTTTGGTGGCACCGACTCCGGTGGGCTGCTTGAATTTGCTTGCGCAATGGCCTGGTTGGCTAGCTTCAACGCTAATTAACTCGAAAATGGCTCAGTGTATGGAATTTTGTCTTAACAATTATTTTTCAGCACAACCTACGTGAAATACCTTTACAAGCCTTTCAGACTGTTTCTGACTGACCTATTTATTGCTGCCTAGCTCGGCCAATATTGTCGTCTTACGTGCTGATGACAAGCGACGTCACCCAAGTGCCACGCTGGAAGAGCTACGTCATACAATGCCGCCTTCCCTCTCTCTCTTACAGTAGGGTGGAACCATATTGCACAAGAATCTAAAATATTAGGTACACATTACTTGACACAGATGTTACATTTTTGTTCGTAAGAAAATAAAATAGTAATTTGCCCATTGTCAATTACAAAATTCCCAGCTTCGTTACAAGAGCATTTAGATTATTGTTGCTCTGAAACCAATGGAAATGGCAGGTATACTTAAACCTTCCTCTCACGTGAATTCATTATGTGCTTGGACGAGGAACTGGTGACGTCACTACCTGGAATTCCACAGTCTAGATTATTGCGGAGTGCGAAATGAAGAAACTGGCATGTCAATTTTTTTCCTCGTGAGAGGAACATGGGCAACGAGACGAGATTTGTATTTGCCTCACAAGCAGAACTGAAGAACTGCCATATTTTATTGTTGTTGTTGTGGTCTTCAGTCCTGAGACTGGTTTGATGCAGCTCTCCATGCTACTCTATCCTGTGCAAGCTGCTTCATCTCCCAGTACCTACTGCAACCTACATCCTTCTGAATCTGCTTAGTGTACTCATCTCTCGGTCTCCCTCTACGATTTTTACCCTCCACACTGCCCTCCAATGCTAAATTTGTGATCCCTTGATGCCTCAAAACATGTCCTACCAACCGATCCCTTCTTCTAGTCAAGTTGTGCCACAAACTTCTCTTCTCCCCAATCCTATTCAATACCTCCTCATTAGTTACGTGATCTATCCACCTTATCTTCAGTATTCTTCTGTAGCACCACATTTCGAAAGCTTCTATTCTCTTCTTGTCCAAACTAGTTATCGTCCATGTTTCACTTCCATACATGGCTACACTCCAAACAAATATTTTCAGAAATGACTTCCTGACACTTAAATCTATATTCGATGTTAACAAATTTCTCTTCTTCAGAAACGCTTTCCTTGCCATTGCCAGTCTACATTTTATATCCTCTCTACTTCGACCATCATCAGTTATTTTACTTCCTAAATAGCAAAACTCCTTTACTACTTTAAGTGTCTCATTTCCTAATCTAATTCCCTCAGCATCACCCGATTTAATTGGACTACATTCCATTATCCTCGTTTTGCTTTTGTTGATGTTCATCTTATATCCTCCTTTCAAGACACTGTCCATTCCGTTCAACTGCTCTTCCAAGTCCTTTGCCGTCTCTGACAGAATTACAATGTCATCGGCGAACCTCAAAGTTTTTACTTCGTCTCCATGAATATTAATACCTACTCCAAATTTTTCTTTTGTTTCCTTTACTGCTTGCTCAATATACAGATTGAATAACATCGGGGAGAGGCTACAACCCTGTCTCACTCCTTTCCCAACCACTGCTTCCCTTTCATGCCCCTCGACTCTTATGACTGCCATCTGGTTTCTGTACAAATTGTAAATAGCCTTTCGCTCCCTGTATTTTACCCCTGCCACCTTTAGAATTTGAAAAAGAGTATTCCAGTCAACATTGTCAAAAGCTTTCTCTAAGTCTACAAATGCTAGGAACGTAGGTTTGCCTTTTATTAATCTAGCTTCTAAGATAACTCGTAAGGTCAGTATTGCCTCACGTGTTCCTACATTTCGACGGAATCCAAACTGATCCTCCCCGAGGTCTGCATCTACCAGTTTTTCCATTCGTCTGTAAAGAATTCGCGTTAGTATTTTGCAGCTGTGACTTATTAAACTGATAGTTCGGTAATTTTCACATCTGTCAGCACCTGCTTTCTTTGGGATTGGTATTATTATATTCTTCTTGAAGTCTGAGGGTATTTCGCCTGTCTCATACATCTTGCTCACCAGCTGGTAGAGTTTTGTCAGGACTGGCTCTCCCAAGGCCGTCAGTAGTTCTAATGGAATGTTGTCTACTCCGGGGGCATTGTTTCGACTCAGGTCTTTCAGTGCTCTGTCAAACTCTTCACGCAGTATCGTATCACCCATTTCGTCTTCATCTACATCCTCTTCCATTTCCATAATATTGTCCTCAAGTACATCACCCTTGTATAAAGCTTCTATATACTCCTGCCACCTTTCTGCCTTCCCTTCTTTGCTTAGAACTGGGTTGCCATCTGAGCTCTTGATATTCATACACGTGGTTCTCTTCTCTCCAAAGGTCTCTTTAATTTTCCTGTAGGCAGTATCTATCTTACCGCTAGTGAGATAAGCCTCTACATCCTTACATTTGTCCTCTAGCCACCCCTGCTTAGCCATTTTGCACTTCCTGTCGATCTCATTTTTGAGACGTTTGTATTCCTTTTTGCCTGCTTCATTTACTGCATTTTTATATTTTCTCCTTTCATCAATTAAATTCAATATTTCTTCTGTTACCCAAGGGTTTCTACTAGCCCTCGTCTTTTTACCTACTTTATCCTCTGCTGCCTTCACTACTTCATCCCTTAGAGCTACCCATTCTTCTTCTACTGTATTTCTTTCCCCTATTCCTGTCAATTGTTCCCTTATGCTCTCCCTGAAACTCTCTACAACCTCTGGTTCTTTCAGTTTATCCAGGTCCCATCTCCTTAATTTCCCACATCTTTGCATTTTCTTCAGTTTTAATCTACAGGTCATAACCAATAGATTGTGGTCCGAGTCCACATCTGCCCCTGGAAATGTCCTACAATTTAAAACCTGGTTCCTAAATCTCTGTCTTACCATTATATAATCTATCTGATACCTTTTAGTATCTCCAGGGTTCTTCCACGTATACAACCTTCTTTCATGATTCTTAAACCAAGTGTTACCTATGACTAAGTTGTGCTCTGTACAAAATTCTACTAGGCGGCTTCCTCTTTCATTTCTTAGCCCCAATCCATATTCACCTACTATGTTTCCTTCTCTCCCTTTTCCTACACTCGAATTCCAGTCACCCATTACTATTAAATTTTCGTCTCCCTTCACTATCTGAATAATTTCTTTTATTTCATCGTACATTTCTTCAATTTCTTCGTCATCTGCAGAGCTAGTTGGCATATAAACTTGTACTACTGTAGTAGGTGTGGGCTTCGTATCTATCTTGGCCACAATAATGCGTTCACTATGCTGTTTGTAGTAGCTTACCCGCATTCCTATTTTCCTATTCATTATTAAACCTACTCCTGCATTACCCCTATTTGATTTTGTGTTTATAACCCTGTAATCACCTGACCAGAAGTCTTGTTCCTCCTGCCACCGAACTTCACTAATTCCCACTATATCTAACTTTAACCTATCCATTTCCCTTTTTAAATTTTCTAACCTACCTGCCCGATTAAGGGATCTGACATTCCACGCTCCGATCCGTAGAACGCCAGTTTTCTTTCTCCTGATAACGACATCCTCCTGAGTAGTCCCCGCCCGGAGATCCGAATGGGGGACTATTTTACCTCCGGAATATTTTACCCAAGAGGATGCCATCATCATTTAATCATACAGTAAAGCTGCATGTCCTAGGGAAAAATTACGGCTGTAGTTTCCCCTTGCTTTCAGCCGTTCGCAGTACCAGCACAGCAAGGCCGTTTTGGTTAATGTTGCAAGGCCAGATCAGTCAATCATCCAGACTGTTGCCCCTGCAACTACTGAAAAGGCTGCTGCCCCTCTTCAGGAACCACACGTTTGTCTGGCCTCTCAACAGATACCCCTCCGTTGTGGTTGCACCTACGGTACGGCCATCTGTATCGCTGAGGCACGCAAGCCTCCCCACCAACGGCAAGGTCCATGGTTCATGGGGGAAAGGCATATTTTATTAGGTTATACTATGTATTTTGTCAGATTTCTGTGTCTTAGAGTACGCCGCATGAATATAAGGAGTTTCAAAGCATAAGCAAATTGAGTATCTCTCGCAGACCCGTCATTTTAGCTACGGATTACTATAATGAATAGACTTACAACTACATATCCGTAGGTAAAGGCTTTTTGTAGTTGATGTTTTTATGTAACTAGTATGCTACAAAAGTATACTGCTCCAACGCTACGTGACAACGATGATCTATCACAGGTGTGCCATTTTGAAACAATTCGTCATAGTTAAACAGCAAATAAGGACAGTTGAAGAGACAGTTTTTACAGCGTATAACGTACAGTTTGGACAGTAACTTTGCCTCTCAGACAGGCACGTGAACAGTATATGTAACAGAGAGGGCGTGTAGTTGGATCCAATGAAGCCGTTTGGAATAATCGTCGAATCGCTCGAATTTGAATGGGAGCGATGCCACTATTTGACGACGTTGGCAGGAATGGATGAACCATGGCCGAACAAAGCAGCAAGAAGAAAGTGGTCGACTTACATGATGATGATGATGTTCGGTTTGTGGAGCGCTCAACTGCTCGGTTGTCAGCGCCCGTACAAATTCGCAACCTTTGCTCAGTCCAGTCTCACCACTTTCATGAATGATGATGAAATGATGAGGACAACACAAACACCCAGTCATCTCGAGGCAGGTGAAAATCCCTGACCCCACCGGGTCGACTTAGAGAGACAGAGAGAAAGAGAGAGAGAGAGATACGACAGAACCTGAGGACAGAGCAATTGTCAGAGAAGCACTCAGAGCACTGGATACATAATTTTAATCGATACAACGTACAGATGGTACTTAAGTGACCCCGAAGGACGATTAAAAGACGTCTCACAGAAATGGGCTGAGCTCAAGGCGCCTCCTGCGCTGACTGCCATTGACCTCTGTACACCAATGCTGTGTACATAGTTCCGCGTAGTCAGCGCGTACACAACTTTCTCACTCGAGGGCGCCCCGCAAAGCACAACAGCGCAGGCGCAGCGCTCGTCCGTCTCCGCTCTACGAGATGGCGCTGCCATAAAGACGGACCAAATTCTGCTTCCGCCGATCCGCGTATTAATATGTAACACCAGCCAATGAGATTGCTGCTAACGTAAAACCTTTTCTCCTCGCGGGTCACACTCGCGCAGTGATACCTGAACGCGCGAGGTATTATAACGAGTGTACAGACCTCCGATTAGTCAGTCTGCATTAGTCTGTACCAGTCTATAGTCAAGTTTCAGTCTGCGCCCAATAAGATTGCCGTATTCCTGTACATAGCCATGAAGATAAATGTATAGACACTTTCGTCAAGTATCAGAGATAAATGTGAGAATAAGATTAACGAACCAAGACCAAAGGAACTTCACATTTCAATTGTAAATAGCATCCAGAACGAAGCTAAGTTATTTTTATGATTGTTATTATTTTAATAAATGTGTTTGAAAATTAATCAAGTTCTGTTTAAAGTTGGTCACCGTCAATCTGCTACTCTAAGCGTGCAAGTGGCATTTCTATCGTCTGACCTAACGGCAGAAGATAAACACGGCACGATAAGACCACGAGACATATTGCTGACACTCGCCTACTTCGTCAGAGCGACAAGTCAAATAATCTGATGGTGTGTGTACCGAAGGTCTTACAGTACGTACACCACAACCAACAAGCCCTGTGCAGTGGTGACAGGCACATCCGTCCTGGGATGTAACTGCTTGGAGTATAATTGTCTCAGTGATGGGTGTCACTTCGATGTGAGCCCCAATGACCAGCGAAGACGTCCTGGATAGTGGTGCGATACCAACCAGAGACTGTCGCCCACCATACCGACTGACAACCAGGTGTCACGGTCGTGAGCGCCATTTGTCGTCATAGCGGGACTCTTTTGGTTGTCATCTGCAGCATAGAGGTCCACGACAGTATTCTGCAACCCGAATGGGCTTACATTTCAGCAAGATAATGCCCGCCCACGCACGGTGAGAGTTTATACTGCTTGTCTTCGTTGTTGTCAACCCTACCTCGACCGGCACCGTTACTGAACCTCTCCCTTATTGATAAAGTTTAGAGAATTTGGACAGGGTCCTCCAACCACCTCGGGACTTTTGCGATCTAACGCGCCAATTGGACAGAATTTTGCACGATATCCGTCAGGAACACATCCAATAATTCTAACAATCTATGGCAAACTGAATAACTGCTTGAATAGGGGCCAGAGGTGGATCAAAAGCGTAACTGACTTGCTCACTTTGTGACGCTCTTTCTTTTGAATAAATCATACTATTTTTTAATCAAATTATAATCATTTGTTTGTCCCTGCATGTACTTCACATCTGCCGATTTCGGTCCCATTCTGATAATTACTTCGTTGTGCATGTCGTTCTTTGGCTTAGATTGTATTTACCGACAAGATACAAATATGAGGGAGTCCATGAAACCAAAAGGTAGGAATATAATTTTACACAACGTTTCATAATAGCAAAAACTGTCAGTGTGTAACTTGGGTTTACTTCTGACGTAGACTGGCACTTACATTAAGAGGTCTGGCTAGTAGGAACACATTCCAGTCATTGACCTTTGCAACAAGAATTCCAAGAAATACATTATTTATAATAAATAACATCGGTTGCTGAAGGTAATGCTTATGTTAAATTAACAGAAAAGGCCGAGGATCTTTAACAAAACAAAAGGGGAAAAATGTGGGATAAAAAGCTTTGGCATGTCCCTATTGGTCAATAGTGCAAGAAGGGTTACTCCAACGACTGCATCAGTTATTGACCATGTGGCCACAAATATGGACAGGGGAAAATGCGATGTATCTGTAGAATATCTCGGATTATCAGACCATCTCTATCAAATAACAACAGTAAAATCAGGCATCGAATCATTCACTAAACTACAAGTCTATAAACAACATCTACTGAAATCAAAATAATTTTTTTTTCAAAAGAACTAGATAAACAAAGCTGGGATGAAGTGTATAAGGAAATCAATGTGAATATTAAATTCTATTAATTCTCCATATTGTTTAAACTGAACTTTAAAATGGCATTTCCAAAATTATGCATGTCTGTATCAGCACCTCACTAAAACAGATGGATAACAGCAGGTGTTATGAAGTCCTCCCAAACACTTAAACACCTCAGTTCAATGAAAAAGATTTGCAGTGATCCAGAACTCTTAAATTTCTGTCATAGATACAAAAAGATCTATAGGAAGGTGCTGATTGCTGCAAAAAGTCATTTAATGACAAAATAATATATAATGCAGAGAATAAAAGCAAAGCCATTGTAAAACCATTGCATAAAAAGGGGGATACGTCGGATGTCAACAACTATCGCCCAATCTCTCTTCTGAGAGCTCTATCAAAACTTTTTGAGAAAGTAATGTATTCAAGAGTAGCCTCCCATATTTGTAAAAATAAAGTACTAACAAAATGTCAGTTTGGTTTTCAGAAAGGCTTTTCAACAGAAAATGCTATATACGCTTTCACTGATCAAATATTAAATGCTCTGAATAACCGGACATCACCCATTGGTATTTTCTGTGATCTCTCAAAGGCCTTTGACTGTGTAAATCATGGAATTCTTGTAGATAAGCTAAATCATTATGGTTTGAGGGGGGCAGTGCACAAATGGTTTAACTCATACTTAACTGGAAGAATGCAGAAAGTTGAAATAAGTGGTTCATGTAATGTTAATACAACAGCTGATTCCTCAAACTGGGGGGCTATCAAGTAGGGGGTCCCACAGCGTTCGGTCTTAGGTCCTTTACTTTTCTTGATATACATTAATGACTTACCATTCCATATTGATGAAGATGCAAATTTAGTTCTTTCTGCTGATGATACAAGTATATTAATAACATCCAAAAACCAATAACTAAGTGATGTAATTGTAAATGATGTTTTTCACAAAATTATTAAGTGGATCTCAGCAAACGGACTCTAAAAAATTTTGATAAAACACAGTATATACAGTTCTGATGTTTGGACCCAAAAAACTTTGTGTTTAGCACAACACTATACAAACAAACAAAAAAATTGCCTAGAGAGTCAGCTGACCAGTATTTTTAAATCTGAATCTTGTGTGTTGTTAGATGTATCGTTAAATGTTAATCTACCCACACATCTAGGTGGATTGCGTGCATCCATCATCTCGGTGAGACTAACCTGTTGGGAACACCTAGCAGAAATACCGCATGGAAACTCGTGCAAAGTCATCCCTACAAAAATAGGGCTAGGACGTATTAAAAGGAGCTATTTCCGACATTGGTGGGAATAACGACATGATAGTGAAATTCTGATGCCTGCAACCAAAGCTACTGTGTGTGTTTACGTGTGTAGCACAATGCTACAAAAATACGCAACTAGAGAAGTGAACAATATGTCAAACAATCCTCCAAGTAGGCGGCAGGATAGCCCACTCCCTCGAATTCCGACGGGTTGTGTATAGCAGCGAACACTACCCCCGAACCTTTCCCACCCGCATGCGGTCAACAACCGGGGAACTTGCTTGAGAACTGGGGTAATCCTCTCTTATCGGGTTGCTACATAAAAGACATTGTGGCTGTGTCAGTTCAGGCCAAGTATGTAATGCCCACGGTAATAACGGCAAACTGATCCAAGCATGTCGCGGAAATTTGAGAGACTGCTCAAGCGACACGTGTAGACTACGAGAAAGTCTCCCCCTTCATTCACAGGATAACGCGGGACGAGCGAACCAAGTGAGACACCTTCAGGGTATGGAACTCTTCAGGCGGCTGCGACCACTACCAAATACCTGGCCGTGAACAAGAGAGCTCCACATGTCTGTCCAACACTAGGCCACACCATCTCCCCAAACACTGTGGAGAAATTAGCGTTTTCTAAGGGGACATGCACAGCTTAAGACTTTCAAAATGTCGATTTTTCAAAATTATTTTTATGCTCCAAATGTTTAGGAAATTTGGCGAAAAAATTGTTGCAATATCTCAACAGTTTGCGAGCTCTCGATTAAACAGAAAAACAATGCCCTCCTATCTCTCTGTCGAGAGCCACGTCCCTCCAGATTAACTTTTAATTTTCCTTGACTTTAATGTTGCGTTTCACAATGTTTGTCATATCGTGAAATACAGTTTCGAAACTAGATTTCTCCTTCTAGCAGTCATCAGATGGGAAGCTAAATCTCTCATATTTCCAGCCATATTGTGTGAGGTAAACAGTACAAGGGCACAAAGCTTTCCGACGGAATACTTTTGTGTTGTAAAAAGAGACTGACAGATGCTGCCATTAATACAATAAACTCATATTATGGGGACACAATCACGGAAAATTTGATTCTGTTGTTAAAATAAGAGCAGCTGAATGGGCTATATTGTATCACAAATTATTTTCTGATTCAAACTCGAAGCATTATTTTTGTCCTAAGGGAAATGAGTCATGCTGTCCATATTAACATTTAGTGTCTAAGGGACTTTTAATATCTGTAGGCACAAAAGTACTTAACTACCTGCAGTGACGGAAACTAAAAAGCCTGTGTTTAAAAATTTTGTTTCCACAGAGCTCTTAAAAAGTTGTGTTGGAGCTAATATACAAAGTGTTAATGAGTCACTGAACAGCAAAATTTAGAAAGTTTGATCCAAAATTGGATTTAGTGGAAAAATTATTATTAAAATTGCAACCAGAGATGCAGTAACTATATTCAATAAAGGAATGAAAGATAGACTGGAAGTAATTAAACAATTAGGAGTTGAAGTTGGCACATTTTGTAAACTTGCATTGGACCAAGTGCATACAGTGCGAATGAAGTCAGCAGAGAAAGCAAGAAACAACAAAAGAGGCAAGAAAAAGAAGGAGAAAGCTTAGATTAGAGAAGACAGACCGCCAATCATAATTACAAGGGATAACCTACTCTACTGGTAGCTTTTTATTTGCATTGATGCAACAATATTAAGAATGTATATCGCTCTTTTCCCACACTTTATGTTTTCTTGAAACGTTATCTCCATTACTCAAAAACTAAAGAATTAAAGCTTTCAAATTTTTTGAGTATGTGGGACCATATAATATTAACAGGATCAAGCAAAATCAGGCCTTTCTCTCCAACAGCTTCTCAGTTAAAATATATTATACGGTTTAAAAAGTTTAAAAAACTATTTTCTAATTTGAAACGTAATTTCAGATATTATTTCATGTGGTATGCAACTAAACAAACTATCTTTTGTAAATACGTATTTTGCCAATAAAGCAAACTGAACACAACATTAAAAAGTCTAAAATTATTTCAGATATGAGGGAAGTACTATAACACTACTGGAATGAAATTTTCACTCTGCAGCGGAGTGTGCGCTGATATGAAACTTCCTGGCAGATTAAAATTGTGTGCCGGACCGAGACTCCAAACCAGGAACAATGCCTTTCGCGGACAATTGCTCTACCAACTGAGCTTCCCAAGCACGACTCACGACCCTTCCTCACAGCTTTAATTCCGCCAGTACTTCGTCTACCACCTTCCAAACTTCGCAGAAGCTCTCCTATATACCTTGCAGAACTGGCACTCATGGAAGAAAGGATATTGCGGAGACATGGCTTAGCCACAGCCTGGGGGATGTTTCCAGAATGAAATTTTCACTCTGCAGCGGAGTGTGCGCTGATATGAAACTTTCTGAGAGATTAAAACTGTGTGCTAGACCGTGAGTCGTGCTTGGGTAGCTCAGTTGGTAGAGCACTTGCCCACGAAAGGCAAAGGTCCCGAGTTCGAGTCTCGGTCTGGCACACAGTTTTAATCTGCTAGGAAGTTTCATATCAGCGCACACTCCGCTGCAGAGTGAAAATTTCATTCTGGAAACATCGCCCAGGTTGTGGCTAAGTCATGTCTCCGCACTATCCTTTCTTTCAGGAGTGCTAGTTCTGCAAGGTATGCAGGAGAGCTTCTGCGAAGTTTGGAGGGTAGGAGACGAGGTACTGGCGGAATTAAAGCTGTGAGGTCGGGTCGTGAGTCGTGCTTGGGTAGCTCAGTTGTTATGATACTACTGTTGAACGAAGCCCAGTTGTTTGAGAGTGACAACTTTTATTCTTGTGAGTTTTGTATGCTATTAGAAAAAAACTGTTGAATGTTGTCAAATTTCTTCTGGCTTAAACTGTATGTAGCCCCTTGAACAATATGTATCTGTAATCATCTCCAACGTGACCAACCGGGCGCCTGGAACAAATGGCAGTCATTCAGGGAGAGAACTTCCCGTCTCAGCAAACCAGTCCTAACTCGCCGACGCCTTTGCGGCACTAAATGCAACCACGTCTCACAACAACAAGAAAAGTAGAATACAATGGAAACTGATTAAGGCTATTTCTAGTGTACATTCCTTCGTGTGGTTCTAAAATCAGTCTCTAGATTGAAATACCGACCAGAAAAGAAACACAATGTGTTCCTATGTAAACTATAATCCAGCACAACACCCTCTTCCAATGATAGTTTTCGTAAATGTTTACGGCAGTCTGTGTAGTACATGAGTCGTGGCGGCTTCCACGATTCCGCGCGTTCCATCGACTCTGGCCCTCGTCGTATTATCTTTGGTGGGTTGTGTGTTTCCTCTGGGGCTGCGTGGTGGTGAGTGGTGTGTCGGGCATGGAGCAGGACGGTCGTGCTGGAGTGCGCGGCGTCCTGGCGATTGCAGCGAGCTAACACCGGCGACTGTTGGGCAGCGGGAGCCCGCAACTTGCTGCAGCATTTACCGTTATTATAAGTGAGTTTAGTGGGCGAGGAGCGGCTCTCGTCGTGTGCGCAACCTGGTTACGACGTGCATCAGTCAATCGTGCTGTGCTAAATACGCCAAGATCTATTGAACAACTTGTTAGGAGACACGAGCAGCGGGGCAGTATTATCCGGTGCCTAGCTCGAGTCATGAAGCTATTGGCCTCCGCGGCATTTGTTTGAAATTATCTATGAAGACTGTTTAGTAAATACTGTACTTAAAGACTGTTAATTCTGCCCGGTGTGAGCTGGCCAGGAACACAGTTTCTTTATACCTTTCGGTGATCCATAATGGGCTGTGTATCTCAATCTGGAGGTTTCTCTATGCATCAACATAGTCCTTTGCTATTTTAATCTTGTACTTGAAATCATGGTTTGTTATTATTGAGTATTTGATTCTATTGACTGTAATTCCTGTTTGTTGTAGACCTCATGGTCCCTTCTGGGGCGAGTTATTGGATTTGCCCTGTAACTAAAGTTGTGTGCGATCAGCCTAAAGGTACGCACGTGTAGATCATGTGTGTGTGTGTGTGTGTGTGTGTGTGTGTGTGTGTGTGTGTGTGTGTGTGTTCGTGCGTGCTTGTATTTGCACATTCTCTTACTCTGTGTTGAGGAACCCTTCGTATTATAGGTGTACAGTTTAACCGACCAACTTTTAGCGTCATCGTCCGTTAATTGAGATTAATTATTTCACTTGCAGTTAATATGAAAAGCAAATTCGGAATGTGAACTATTACCATATGAAAATGAAACGGCAAAGTTAAAAGAAATTGGGGCCTCTTCCGTTAAATGACTGACTTAATTCAGAACTTTTAAAAGTTAATGCAATTTCTTCTGAAAGTAGCAACGGTCCACGATATTGGCTTAGAGAGCAAATATTTTACGATTTACACAAACGATCTGGTTGATGGTATTGACAGCGGTATTAGACTGTTTGCCGATGATGCTGTAGTCTACAGGAAAGTAGTATCACATGAAAGTTGTGAACAAATTAATGAGGATTTGCAAAAAATAAATGCGTGGTGTGATTACTGGCAGTTATCTCTCAATATTACTAAGTGTAACCTAGTGCATATAACAAGACGAAAATCATCATTAATGTACGAGTACATAATAAATTCCCAGTCTTTGGAAACGGTAACATCCGTCAAGTATCTGGGTGTGGGTATTCCCAATGATCTCAAATGGATTGATCAGATTACACAAGTAACGGGTAAGGCGAACTAGACTCTGGTTTATTGGTAGATTACTGAAGCGATGCAGTCCGTCAACAAAGGAAACAGCTTACAATACGTTAGTTCGTCCAGTCTTAGTGTATTGTTCGTCTGTATGGGACCCTTACTAGTTGGGTCTGATTTAAGAGATTGAGAAGGTCCACAGAAGAGCGGCAAGATTCATGACTGGTACATTTAGCCATTGCGAGAGCGTCACAAATCTCATAGAAAGCTTGAAGTGGGACACACTTGCAGATAGACCGCGCGCTAAGCTGAAGGGGCTGCTCACTAAATTTCGAAATCCGATCTTCACCGAGGATGTAGAGCATATATTATTACCACCAACTTTCAAATCGCGCAATGATCACCATTCAAAGATAAGGGAAATTAGAGCTCGTACTGAGGCGTTCACGCAGTCGTTTCTCCCTCGCGCGATCCGCGAGTGCAACAAAGAAGGGTGGGGGGGGGGGAGGGGGAATATGAGTTTGGCGCGAATTGTGCCCTCCGCCACACACCGCTTGGTGGCTAGCGGAATATGTATGTAGACGTAGATATAGATATTTTGGTAAAATTTGTTACTGACCATGAATTTAAGTATGTTCCCTTTCGGAATTTAGTATTAAACTGATTATCGGACTTTGTAATATTGAAACGATTGCAGGTTCTATCGTATTTCACCAAAAAAGGACTATGGCCCATGAAATGGAGCACGCAAACAATAATAACCAAAAGAAATGCTTCTGTATTTAAGAAAACACACAAAATTATGAGTCTGTAAAGGAAGGACAGGTTTATAAATGAAATGTGGTTAAACGTTAACAGTATATTTTAAAGAAATAACAGTTAACTTGGACTATTCCACACAGCCTAATATTTAAAACAAAAGATCCTCTACACGAAAAGCGCGATAATCAAACGTACGAATTTGGTATTCTGATGTCTAATAACAGTTCCAGTTGCAAATAATTAACAGTCCAAGAAACATCAGTCATCATTGGTCTCTTTCTTGCACGATTTTTTTCGGGCAGGAACGATGTCGGAGATTTGATGTGCCGGATTACTGATATTCACGGTATACTCGTGAAATGGTCGTACGAGAGAATTCCCACTTCACCTCTACCTCGCAGATGTTGTGTCCGATCGCTCGTGCGCCAACTGTAACACCACGTTCGAACTGTCTTATATCTTGATAATGTGCCATTTTAGTAGCAGAAACCGATCTAACAACTCTGCCAGACCCTTGTTGCTTTATATAGGCGTTGGCGACGGCAGCACCGTCGTCTGTCTCTTTACATGTCTCTGTATTTGAATACTCATGTCTTTACCAGTTTCTTTGGCGCTTCAGTGTATTTGCGGGGTCAGAGTTCCGCTACAGGTTTATTTAATTAATCGACTGTTTGTAGTCCGGCCACCATTGTGTTGCACAGTTGCCTTTTTTTTGTACTACTTGTAATTTGTTGTATAATGCAAATCTCCTAATATATTGTTAATTTAATATAAATATCGTAACTATTTATATTTATTTCGCAAGAATCTTGGTTGGCTCATGATTGAATTGATACTAAATAAAAATATTTGTTTGAGAAAGATAAATGACGCGTCAAGTTGGGTCATCCTTCCACGGATTTTCCTTACATTAATCCCGATTCTTGCCCTTGGTCTCAGTATCTGTATGTGGCGAAACGACTTCGAACATGATACAGAAAAAAAATCTCTCACTACAAGAAGGAACCGAGAAATGAGTAACAATGTAGTAAATAAAAGTAAGGAATTCTAAAAACATTTCTTTCCCAATTTTCTGCGGTGCCTTGCCTCAGAAACGTCACATCGTAAGCGTCAGCAGTGGTCAGACAACACTACCGTAATCCATTCTCCTCGATAACGCATTTAAAATTGCGAAATTTCCGGTCGCAGTGGTCTGCTAATCGCGGTTCTCGAGCCACCTGCGGCTGTTTGGTATCTCACGTGTGGCTCTACTAAAAAATACCAAGTATGCGTGTGCACGTACACCGCAACTGGAACTCATTGCCCAAGCGCGAATGACCAGAGTTGTAATTCAGATTTCACACCCATGTGGTTGGCGATTCCACCTCCCACTCCCCTCCAGGGTTCCCTCACTGGAGGCACTTTCCTCTCTTCTCGCTGCCGTTCCACACATTTAACGGAGACTAAATTTCACTAGAGGTAAGACAGATGCCGTCTACAGAAAAATTAAAGAAATATTTGGAGAAAAGAGAACCACATGTATGAATATCAAGAGCTCAGATGGTAAACCAGTCCTAAGCAAAGAAGGGAAAGCCGAAAGTTGGAAGGAGTATATAGAGGATCTATACAAACGCGGTGTACTTGAAGGCAATATTATGGAAATGGTGGTTCATGGTGTGGGTTCCTGTAGTCATGTCCTAGTTCATGAACCACGGGCAACGTATGAGTGGCCAAGTAAGTGGTCCCGACAGTCGGAATACCAGCTACTTTGGAATAAGGCTGGGCATCTCGGACATATTCAGAGTCGTTGTCACCTTTTGTGCTCATACGGCAAAGACTACCAAATTCACCGGTTAGCCCTCAACCGTTAGGGATAAAACCCAATGGGACTCGGGACAAGTAAGGCTAGCAACCTGGTTCCCTGGCACTTTAAATATGATGCTGGCAACAATCAGAGCAAAATGCCTCGGACCTTTGGAGGTGACGGAGTCCCACCTCTAACTGACAAACCAGCGACTCCTAAGATACGACTTGGCAAACAAATGGTAATGAGATAGGGAGCTATTAATATCAATGGAGGCTACTCTGGGAAGAAGGTAGAGCTGGCAGAGGCTGCAAGTAAGATTGGGCTGGACGTTTTAGCTGTTAGTGACATTCGGGTAAGGGGTGAGAAAGAAGAGGAAGTGGGAGAATACAAGGTCTACCTGTCAGGAGTGAAAGCAGGAATAGCTCAATGGGGTGCAGGGCTTTACATCACGAAAGAAATGGAACCCAGCGTAGTTGCAATAAGGTATGTAAACGAAAGACTGATGTGGATAGATTTGACAGTGTCTAGCAAGAAAATTAGGATTGAGTTAATATATTCGCATTGTGAAGAGACAGATCAAGATAAGATGGATAGTTTTTATGAGGCACTCAGTGATGTAGTTGTTAGGGTAAAGGACGAGAACAGTGCTCTGCTCATGGGTGATTTTAACGCCAGGATTGGAAATCGAACAGAAGGGTATGAAAACGTTATGGGTAAATTTGGAGAGGATATGGAGGCCAACAGGAACGGGAAACAGCTCTTGGATTTCTGTGCCAGTATGGGCTTAGTAATCCCACACTCCTTTTTTAAACACAAGAACATTCACTGGTATACTTGCGAAGGCAGGGGAACCAGATCTGTCATTGACTATATAATAACAGATCAGGAATTCAGGAAGGCTGTGAGGGACACAAGTGTATTCAGGGGATTCATGATGACACTGATCATTATTTAATCTGCAGTGAAATTGGGACTGTGAGGCCGGAAGTGCACGAGGTCTGGTCCATATGTAGGAGGATAGGAGTGGAGAAACTTGAGGTTAAGGAAATCAGGCACAAGTACATAACAGCGATCTCAGAAAGGTACCAGTTAGTTGAATGTAGTCAATTACTGACATTGGAAAAGAAATGGACAAGGTACAGGGACACAGTACTTGAAGTGGCTAAAGAATGTCTTGGAACAGTAGTGCGTAAAAGTAGGATGAAGCAAACAGCTTGGTGGAATGACACAGTCAAGGCAGCCTGTAAAAGGAAAAAGAAGGCGTATCAAAAATGGCTACATACTAGAATTCACATAGTCAGAGAAAGTTATGTCGAAGAAAGAAACAAAGCCAAACAGATAATTGCAGCATCCAAGAAGAAATCTTGGGAAGACTTTGGAAACAGGTTGGAGACTGTGGGTCAAGCTGCTGGAAAACCATTCTGGAGTGTAATTAGCAGTCTTCGAAAGGGAGGTAAGAAGGAAATGACAAGTATTTTGGACCAGTCAGGAAAACTGCTGGTGAATCCTGTGGATGCCTTGGGCAGTTGGCGGGAATATTTTGAAGAGTTGCTCAATGTAGGGGAAAATACGAGGGTCAGTCAAAAAGTAATGCCTCCTATTTTTTTTCTACATTTAATTGTCAGGAAAACCACAACATTGAGGATCATTTTGTCATTTTTCAATGTAATCTCCGCCCATCTCTACAGTTTTGGTCCATCTTTGAACAAGGGCATGTATCCCAGCACAGTAAAAATCACAGCTCTGCTTCCTAAGCCTTTGACGCACGGATGTTTTGACGGCCTCCTCATCTTCAAAATGAATCCCACGATGAGCTTCTTTTAGTGGCCCGAACAGATGGAAGTCTGATGGTGCCAGGTCAGGGCTGTATGGGGGATGAGGCAAAACTTCCCATCCAATTTTGACAATCTCGTCAGAGGTGTGACGACTGGTGTGTGGTCTTGCATTGTCATGCAAAAGAACATCTGCCTTTGATTTTGTTGGGCGAACTCGCTGAAGACGTGCTTTAAGTTTTTTGAGGGTTGTGACGTATTGAACAGAATTTATTGTGCATCCCTGCTCCAAAAAATCAACCAGAATCACACCCTCTGTATCCCAGAAAACTGTTGCCATAACTTTCCCTGCCGATCGCACAGTTTTGAATTTTTTCTTCCTCGGCGAGCTTGTGTGACGCCACTCCATTGACTGCCTCTTTGATTCGGGTTCAAAAAAATGCACCCATGTTTCGTCCCCGGTCACAATTTTTCTCAGAAACTCATCTCCCTCCAAACGGAAGCGCTGCAAGTGTTGGGAGGCTATTGTTTTCCTTGCCTCTTTATTCTGATCGGTTAACATTCTTGGAACCCACCGTGCACAAACTTTTGAGTACCCCAATTGTTTAATAATCGTGATCACACTGCCTTTACTAAGAGAAATAATGCGACACACTTCATCTGCAGTCACCCGACGGTCACCACGAATGATTTCATCAACTTGCTGAATGTTGTGTGGAGTCACTGCACTCACTGGCCTGCCGCTCCGCTTTTCGTCAGTCAACGGTGTTTGCCCTTCAGCTTCCTTACAACGACGAACCCATCGTCTAACAGTGCTGACATCCACTGTCACAACACCATACACCTTCTTCAGTCTTTCATGAATGCGTATGGGCGTTTCACCTTCTGCATTCAAGAATTCAATCACACAACGCTGTCTCAAACGAACATCGATGTCGGCCATCTTACAAACTTCTGCTGTGCTGCCACCTGTTGACACAGAAAGTTACTACTGCAGTGGATTGCAGAAGAAGGTTTGAGGAATGGCGCCAAATTCAAATTTTTCACTTAACTTAATTTTTTTAAGTAGAAAAAAAAATGGGAGGCATTACTTTTTGACCGACCCTCGTACGATCAGTAATGTTTCAGATTTCGAGGTACACTCGGATAGGAATGATGATGGAAATAGGATCACACTTGGGGAAGTGGAGAAAATGGTCAATAGATTGCAGTGCAATAAAGCAGCTGGGGTGGATGAAATTAAGTCGGAACTCATCAAATACAGTGGAATGTCAGGTCTTAAATGGCTACACAGGAAAATAGACGTGGCCTGGGAGTCGGGACAGGTTCCATCAGACTGGACAAAAGCAGTAATCAAACCAATCTTTAAACATGGAAACAGAAAAGATTGTAACAACTACAGAGGTATCTCTTTAATCAGCGTTGTGGGTAAAATCTTCTGAGGTATTGTTGAAAGGAAAGTGCGAGTATTAGTTGAGCGCCAACTGGATGAAAATCAGTGTGGGTTTAGGCCTCTTAGAGGTTCTCAGGACCAGATCTTTAGCTTACGGCAAATAATGGAGAAGTGTTGTGAGTGGAACAGGGAATTGTATCTATGCTTTATAGATCTAGAAAAGGCATATGACCGGGTTCCTAGGAGGAGGTTATTGTCTGTTCTACGAGATTATGGAATAGGAGCAAAGTTTTACAAGCAATTAAAAGTCTTTAAATGGATAGTCAGGCAGCAGTTAGAGTTGACGGTAAATTGAGTTCATGGTTCAGAGTAGTTTCAAGGGTAAGACAAGGCTGCAACCTGTCTCCACTGTTGTTCATATTATTTATGGATCATATGTTGAAAACAATAGACTGGCTGGGTGAGATTAAGATATGTGAACACAAAATAAGCAGTCTTGCATATGCGGATGACTTAGTTGTGATGGCAGATTCGATTGAAAGTTTGCAAAGTAATATTTCAGAGCTAGATCAGAAATGTAAGGACTATGGTATGAAGATTAGCATCTCCAAAACGAAAGTAATGTCAGTGGGAAAGAAATATAAACGGATTGAGTGCCAAATAGGAGGAACAAAGTTAGAACAGGTGGACGGTTTCAAGTACTTAGGATGCATATTCTCACAGGATGGCAACATAGTGAAAGAACTTGAAGCGAGGTGTAGCAAAGCTAATGCAGTTAGCGCTCAGCTACGATCTACTCTCTTCTGCAAGAAGGAAGTCAGTACCAAGACTAAGTTATCTGTGCACCGTTCAATCTTTCGACCAACTTTGTTGTATGGGAGCGAAAGCTGTGTGGATTCAGGTTACCTTATCAACAAGGTTGAGGTTACGGATATGAAAGTAGCTAGGAGGATTGCAGGTACTAGTAGATGGGAACAACGGCAGGAGGGTGTCCACGAGGAGGAAATCAAAGAAAAACTGGGAATGAACTCTATAGATGTAGCAGTCAGGGCGAACAGAGTTAGATGGTGGGGTCATGTTATATGCATGGGAGAAGCAAGGTTACTCAGAGACTCATGGGTTCAGCATTAGTGGGTAGGAGGAGTCGGGGTAGATCAAGGAGGAGGTACCTGGATTCGGTTAAGAATGATTTTGAAGTAATAGGCTTAACATCAGAAGATGCAGC
This sequence comes from Schistocerca gregaria, assembly GCF_023897955.1. Taxonomy (NCBI): domain Eukaryota; kingdom Metazoa; phylum Arthropoda; class Insecta; order Orthoptera; family Acrididae; genus Schistocerca; species Schistocerca gregaria. The sequence continues at coordinate 251,460,055 of NC_064923.1, read as the reverse complement.
AATGTTAACACTCAATAGGGGATCATGGAGGAATTTTATTAGGGGTACTATGCTCCATACTAAACGCTGAAAGGCATAATCAGTCTTAAATGATGATGATGATGATGATGATGATGATGATGATGGAAGAGGACTTGGATGAAGACGAGACGGCAGATATGATACATTGTGAAGAATTTGACAGGACACTGAAAGACCTAAGTACAAACAAGGCGCCGTAAGTAGACAGCATTCCGCTAGAACTACTGATAGCCTTGGGAGAGCCAAGCCTGACAAAACTCTACCATCTAGTGAGCAAGATGTATTGGGCAGGCGATATACCCTCAGACTTCAAGAAGAGTCTAATAACTCCAATTCCAAAGAAAGTATGTGTTGAAAGGTGTGAAAATTAACGGACTATCAGTTTAATAGATCACGGCTGCGAAATACTGACACGAATTCTTTACAGACGAATGGAAAAATTGGTAGAAGCAGACATTTGGGAAGATCAGTTTAGATTCCGAAGAAATGTAGGAACATGCTAGGCAATACTGACCCTACTTCTTAGCTTAGAAGCTAGATTACGAAAAGGCAATGTTTTTAGCATTTGTAAACTTAGAGAAAGGTGTTGATAATGTGGACTGCAATACTCTTTTTCAAATTTTGAAGGTGGCAGGGATAAAATACAGGGAACGGAAGGCTATTTACAATTTGTGCAGATAGCACAAGGCAGTGATAAGAGTGGAGGGGCACGAAAGGGTAGCAATGGCATTCAATCTGTACATTGAACCAAAGAAAAATTTAGAGTATGAATTAAAATCCAGGGAGAAGAAATAAAAACCATGAAATTTGCCAGTGACACTGTAATTCTGTCAGAGACAGCAAAGACCTTGGAAGTGTCTTGAAAAGAGGATGTAAGATGAACATCAATGAAAGCAAAACGAACATAATGGAATGTAATCGAATTCAATCAGGTGATGCTGAGGGAGTTAGGTTAGGAAATGACACACTTAAAGTAGTAAACGGGTATTGCTATTTGGGCAGAAAAATAACTGAGAATGGTCGAAGAAGAAAGGATATAAAATGTAGACTGTATATGGTGTTTCTGAAGAAGAGAAATTTTTTAACATCAAGTATACATTTAAGTATCCGGAAGTCTTTTCTGAAAGTATTCATATAGAGCGTAGCCATGTATGGAAGTGAAAAATGGACGATAAACTGTTTAGAAAGGAAGACAATAGAAGATTTCGAAATGTGGTGCTACAGAAGAATGCTGAAGATTAGATGGGTAGATCACGTATGTAATTAGGCGGTACTGATTGGAATTGGGGAGAAGAGGAATTTGTGGCACAACTTGACTAGAAGAGTGGATCGGTTGGTAGGACACATTCTGAGGCATCAAGGGTTCACAAATTTAGTACTGGAAGGAAGCGTGGAGGGTAAAAATTGTAGAGTGAGACCAATAGATGAATACATTAAGCAGATTCAGAAGGTTGTAGGTTGCAGTAGTTACTCGCGGATGAAGAGGCTTGCAGAGAATGGAGTGGTGTGGAAAGCTGCATCAAATCAGTGTTTGAACTGAAGACGACAACAACAACAAATTTCGCTCTGCCTGTAAACGCGAGCCGGCCGCGGTGGTCTAGCGGTTCTAGGCGCTCAGTCCGGACCCGCGCGACCGCGACCCGCGCGACTGCTACGGTCGCAGGTTCGAATCCTGCCTCGGGCATGGATGTGTGTGATGTCCTTAGGTTAGTTAGGTTTAAGTAGTTCTAAGTTCTAGGCGACTGATGACCTCAGATATTAAGTCCCATAGTGCTCAGAGCTATTTGAACCATTTTTTTTTTTTTTTTTTTTTTTTTTCGTAAACGCGGTGGAGGCGCGCGCGTATTCATGCACAACTGCGTACGTTGCGCGAGCCAATCAATCAGCAGTGTTATTATGCAGCAGCGTCCGAATACTGAGTTCGCAAGACAGAAGTACATATTCGACGGATAAGGCTAACGATTTTTTCCAACCACCTGCAAATTCTACAGGTACTTTTGTCATCAGTTTAAAAATTGAAACTATTTTGTATTCGGTAGGTTTATTATTATACACTGAGGTGACAAAATTCATCTGACAGCGATGCAGACATACACTCCTGGAAATTGAAATAAGAACACCGTGAATACATTGTCCCAGGAAGGGGAAACCTTATTGACACATTCCTGGGGTCAGATACATCACATGATCACACTGACAGAACCACAGGCACATAGACACAGCTAACAGAGCATGCACAATGTCGGCACTAGTACAGTGTATATCCACCTTTCGCAGCAACGCAGGCTGCTATTCTCCCATGGAGACGATCGTAGAGATGCTGGATGTAGTCCTGTGGAACAGCTTGCCATGCCATTTCCACCTGGCGCCTCAGTTGGACCAGCGTTCGTGCTGGACGTGCAGACCGCGTGAGACGACGCTTCATCCAGTCCCAAACATGCTCAATGGGGGACAGATCCGGAGATCTTACTGGCCAGGGTAGTTGACTTACACCTTCTAGAGCACGTTGGGCGGCACGGGATACATGCGGACGTGCATTGTCCTGTTGGAACAGCAAGTTCCCTTGCCGGTCTAGGAATGGTAGAACGATGGGTTCGATGACGGTTTGGATGTACCGTGCACTATTCAGTGTCCCCTCAACGATCACCGATACCCCAGGAGCAACAGTGTCCCTAATTTGCTGGGAAGTGGCGGTGCGGTCCCCTACGGCACTGCGTAGGATCCTACGGTCTTGGCGTGCATCCGTGCGTCGCTGCGGTCCGGTCCCAGGTCGACGGGCACGTGCACCTTCCGCCGACCACTGGCGACAACATCGATGTACTGTGGAGACCACATGCCCCACGTGTTGAGCAATTCGGCGGTACGTCCACCCGGCCTCCCGCATGCCCACTATACGCCCTCGTTCAAAGTCCGTCCACTGCACATACGGTTCACGTCCACGCTGTCGCGGCATGCTTCCAGTGTTAAAGACTGCGATGGAGCTCCGTATGCCACGGCAAACTGGCTGACACTGTCGGCGGCGGTGCACAAATGCTGCGCAGCTAGCGCCATTCGACGGCCAACACCGCGGTTCCTGGTGTTTCCGCTGTGCCGTGCGTGTGATCATTGCTTGTACTGCCCTCTCGCAGTGTCCGGAGCAAGTATGGTGGGTCTGACACACCGGTGTCAATGTGTTCTTTTTTCCATTTCCCAGGAGTGTATATAGAGGTGGCAGTAATGTCGCGTACACAACGTACGAGCATAAAAGGGCAGTGTATTGGCTGAGTTGTCATTTGTATACAAACTATTCTCCTGAAAAGATATCTGACGTGATTATAGCCGCACGACGTGATTAACAGACTCTGAATGCGGATTTGTAGTTTGGACTAGATGCATGGGACATTCCATATCGGAAATTGCTAGAGAATTCAAATGCCAATGTCCGTCGTGTCGAGAGTGCCCCGAGAATACCAAATTTCAGGCATTACCTCTCACCACAGACAACGCAGTGGCCGACGGCCTTCGCTTAACGACCGAAAGCAGCAGTGTTTGCGTAGAGTTGCTAGTGCTGACAGACAAGCAACACTGCGTGAAATAACTGCAGAAATCAATGCATCCGTTAGGACAGTGCTGCGGAATGTGGCGTTCGTGGGCTATGACATCATACGACCGACGCGAGTGCCTTTGCTAAGAGCACGACATCGTCTGTAGCGCCTTCCCTGGGCTTCTGACCATATCGGTTGGACCGCAGGCGACTGGAAAACTGTTGCCTGGTCGGATGAATCCTGATTCCATTTGATAAGAGCTGACGGTATAATTCGAATGTCGTACAGACCCCACAAAGCCATGGACCCAAGTTGTCAATAAGGCACCCTGGTAGCTGATAGTGGCTCCATAATGGTGTGGACTGCATTTACATGGAATGGACTGGTTTCTCTGGTCCAGCTGAACCAATCATAGACTGTAAATGGTTACATTCGGCTACCTGTAGACCATTTACAGCCATTCATGTTTCCGAACAACGATAGAATTTTTATGAATGCAATGCACCAAGTCACCGGACCACAATTATTCACGATTGGTTTGAAGTACTTTCTGGACATTTCGAGTGTATGATTTGGCTACCCAGATCGCCCGACATGAATCCTATCGAACATTTATTGGACGTAATAGAGAGGTCAGTTTGTGCATAAAATCATGCATCGGTAACACTTTCGCATTTATGGACAACTATAGAGGCAGTATTTCTCACTATTTCTGTAGAGTACTTCCAACAACTTCTTGAGCCATGCCACGCTGAATTGCTGCACTGCGCCAGGAAAATAGAGGTCCGACATGTCATTAAGAAGTATCCCATGACTGAAGTCACCTCAGCGTAAAGAGAAAAAAAATAGGCACCCTGTTTGACGGACCTACAAAGAAGAAGCACAGAAAAACGTTAGACAACACATTGAATTTAAAGCCGAATTGATCGAGACTTACGCTTTTGTTCAAAACTTAAGTGGCCTTCCAACGCTTATTATCATTCAGGAGAAATTGGCTCATAACAGGAAATAAATTTTGGAGAGGTACTTTCTAACTGAACACGCGTCATTTAGTACTCAATATCCTGTCGGTGATACAAGGATGAAAGTAGTTGAGGAAATTGAGAAGAGTCAAGAAAAATGTTCTGTATTGATTACTGGATGAAATCTTCCAAAAATGGTCTATTGTAAGTATGGTGCTTAGTCTAGAGATTTATAATAGAGGAAAATCATACATATACGGCGAATACATATAAAGATGTTTCGGTATTTTAAGCACAAGGTAGATATTTTAAAAAAATTGAGAGTTACCATTGTCTGCTAAAACAGTGGAAGGTTGAACAGTTAAAATGTGTTTAAATACAACCGACCACCAAATCGAAGATATTCAGTTGGCTTTAACATTCTCAATAGCAGTTGAAGAATCTTGTGACGTAAATGATACACTGCAGGCTTCAATTTTTGTGCAGTTTCTTTCATCAACAGTTGAAACAGGTGAAACATTTAGAGAGGTTTTAGCAAATGTAGTAACTGTGTGCACTGAGAAACGTCATATTCCAATCGATAAAACTGTCTTATTTTCAACAGCCGTGTGAAAACCATGAATGGCGTAAGAAACGCGTTTGTTGTTATTTTGAAATTAAAAAAATCATGAGTTACTTATTTATCGTTGCATCATTCATCACGAATCACTTTGTCTGCTGACATTTCTAGAAGAAATTTTCAAAGTCGCAGAATTTATGATTATTAACTGCGTTGTAGGTAAATCTAATAATCATCACCAATTAAAAGAATCTGTTGCTGAAATGGTGACGGAGCGCTCTCATTTTTTGCTGCATAATAAGGTCCATTTGTAATCAAGAGGACACGTTATGAAACTTTTCGTTTCCTTGTTAAAAAATTAAAACATTTCTTGTTGAGTAGGTTGTTCACTATCCAGAACTAACGAATGAGCAGTGTATCTAAAAATTTCATTTCACGGTAGACGTTATGCCTCATCCGAATGAACTTAATGGAAAACCACAGGGGACAGACAATACAACTTCTTTTTTTGAAGTCAGAAGAAGTTATTTCAGTAAAAAGCAAATTACCTTATTCGAAAGATAAACTTTGATTCACTTTGCGGTATTACACATAAACTGACCGCCACAGTCTCATACCCCAGGCGAAGTAAATGAAAAGAGCATGCCCCAGCAATGCAACTTATTTAAGAACTATACTTACAATAAACTGTCACGTGTTTCACAACGTCATGATTTATGCAATATAATATCGAAGTGTGCACTTGCTATTATCAACATCTCCCTTGGAACTAATATTGTGAGCACCTGTTTGCAGACTAGTGTTATATAGTTTCTTTGCCTCCTTCCGTGTATGTGTAGGATTATTTTTCATTGCCATTATCGACACACATAGCTTTTTTGGCACTTTAATCTACGACGTTGGCTGAAATACGTGGAAATAAATATAAATAAACATAGGAATGTTGTAAGTAAACATAGAAATCCTTAAGTAAGTTAGAAAGGTTCAAATGGTTCAAATGGTTCTGAGCACTATGGGACTTAACTTCTAAGGCCATCAGTCCCCTAGAACTTAGAACTACTAAAACATAAGGACATCACACACATCCATGCCCGCGGCAGGATTCGAACCTGCGACCGTAGCGGTCGCGAGGTTCCAGGCTGTACCGGCTAGAACCGTTCGGCCAGTCAGAAAGGTTTTAACTACATTGTTATTTAGGAGGAGAATTGGGTGGGGAGGTAGAGATGTGATCAATGACCCCAGTATTGCATACGTATTTACGTCAGGTTTTTGAAGAGCTGATGAGTTACTGAATGAAAGTGGACAATGAGAGGTGGTTTTTCTATGCCCATCGGCGGCTCACGCAAGACCGTGATAAGGGCGCTTATATCTACGAAGACGGCGCGCCACAGATGTAAACGTCACGATGCGCTCCTCAGGATTGAGTCTGCTGCTGTTGGCAACACTGTTGGCGTCCGCGCTGGCAGTCGTCTCCTACAGGGGGTGACTGAATCTGACAGGTGTCTACTTGCCGTTCATAGAAATGCACTTACAACTTCACACATTTCGACAATGTAATAAATGTTTCATTTCGCTGATGACTGTCAATCTAACTTTCACAGCATCCTCACTCTTCCAGTTTGCTTAACGTTTCTATGAAACTAGCGAACCCGTCAATGCTTCGTAATTGCTAAATATGTAGGGGGATTAGAAATATGCCCTTACTTCCGTCCGCGCCCTCTCTCTGTCCATAATATCCTTCCTCCTATCTCTCTTCCCTTTCTCTCTGTCCATCCTCTTTCCAATATCCTCCTGACGTTCAGCTTTGTTTATTGATAATTCAGGGAATTGAAGTCGCTTAAAATGAATCGGGAAATGGTTGCTATCTTGGTGTATGAGAGATATCTCACCATCTGCTGGATCTGGATATACATGGTGTCCATAAAAGACCCAGTTTCAAAACGCTGTAGAAAGGGAACCAGTGCTCAGAATGACGTCAAATTTGAACAGCATATTGTTGATGCAGGGGGAAACGTCATAGAACAGAGAAAAACTAACGAAAATTTGACCATTATATGGCACTGTAAGCGTCAGAATATGCACACCAACAAACGCGCGGCACACGCCTGTTCCTCGGTTTGTGTCCAAGACACCCAATATGAACTTTTCCCACGAAGGAATGCACACAGCTGATAAAGCTCTTTTATAAGAATGATGATTGTGGGCCAATAGCCTTGCAGACGTTCGGGACACTCAAGGCTATGAAAAAAGGCATTGGTCCGATGTCTGCTAAGTGTCTGCAGAAAATGACTGCATAATTCGAAAAGAGAGGCTTTTTCAAATGGTTGAAATGGCTCTAAGCACTATGGTACTTAACATCTGAGGTCATCGGCCCCTAGACTTACAACTACTTAAACTTAACTAACCTAAGGACATCACACACATCCATGCCCGACGCAGGATTCGAACCTGCGACCGTAGCAGCAGCGCAGTTCCGGACTGAAGCGCCTAGAACCGCTCGTCCACAACGGCCAGCTGAGATTTATTTGATGTGAATTTTGGCGGAGGGAGGAAAGTAGTCCATGCGACGTCCGTCGGAGATGTGGCCACAGAATTGCGGTAGGAGTCGAGCGGTGGTGTTCAAACACGCAGTGCACGGGGAATTGCCTGAATGTTGGACAAGGTGCACAAAATCCCACGAAAAATCCGGCATTGCTATCCGTTCAAGAGATAGTCCTTAATGACCTACCAGCAAGACACAAGTTCCCTCTGGGATTTCTAGTTTACATGAATGGCCATGCAGCATTCTGTGGGCAGACTAAGCCCATGTGCATCTCGAGGAACATGTCAATACACATAACTGTATAATATGGGAAACGGAAAATCCTTACACACGTCAACCGCTACCACTTCATTCTGTAAGGATGTGTGATGCAGGATGACGGCATCGTTTATCGTGGGGCCATATTTTTTCAAGATGAGTCCTGTGGATAGTGTTACCTTTGCCGTCACTGGTAAACCCTACGGAACTCTTTTGTGTACCAAAGTCATTCCAAACCTTCAACAGTGTGGATGCGTGGGTTGGATCAGTTCTACGCAAGATGGCGCTCCTCCGCGTACTACACAGCCAGTGATGCGGCGACTGCAGAGACATTTAGGAAATGCTAGAACTATCAGCCGTCACCTGACTTTAATCATCGTGACTTCTGGTTGTGGCTTCATCTGAAAGATGTTGCGACATTTGGACATCGCGCTTTGGCCCTAGGACAATTAAAAAGCGATGTCAATTTGTTTTTAATGCAGTTTTTGGGCACAGGATAATTAGAAACCGATTTTCCTCTTCTGATGTGGTACGGCCTTTTTGCGGTGGATGGGCTTACCTAACTATCAGTGCAATAACTGTTGACTACCGAATTTCTGCAGTGATGCACACTGAACAGTACGAACGGTGTAGCGTGCAACTCAAACCATAGCAGTCGTATTGTGGTTTGTCTGTCATTTGAAGCCGGCCGTTGTGGCCGAGAGGTTCTAGGCGCTTCAGTCGGAACCACGCTGCTGCTACGGTTGGAGGTTCGAATCCTGGCTCGGATATGGATGTGTGATGTCCTTACGTTAGTTAGGTTTAAGTAGTTCTTAGTCTAGGGGATTGATGACCTGAGATGTTAAGTCCCATAGTGCTGAGAGTCCTTTTTTTGTTGTTTGTAGCTGATCTCATTTACGTGAAGACGCCGACTACTACGCCAAAATTGTCGTCAATTTTTTTTCTTCCATGACGTTTCCCCCTATGTCAATAATATACTGTTCTAATTTTATTCTGAGGAGTGGTTCTCTTCCTACAGCGTTTTGAAACTGCAACTTGAATTGTGGCTTATGTCTGTCTGAGCGACTATTTGAGTATCGTGTAAAAATTTGAAGTAAATCGGTGATGAAATACTCTAGATTTTCGCTAACAATGTTTCCCCCTTACACATATAATACACTAGCGGAGAAAGGCGTGCCTTATTGGTGTGTGTCCGTGCCAATACCACGCAGCCTATGGCGTTGTGCTTAATGTATGAACTCTGTGTCGCACAGTGGTATAATTTTGTAGGTACATTCAGCAGCATTTGTAGATACTGCCTGCAAAACTGTGTTGGGAATGGAGTTAGTAGAACAAAGTAATAAGTTTAACCTTCATGCAGAATGCGGCAGTTTTAAATGCATCTCACTATTCATGACCCCATATCTCCTGAGATATATGTAGTACAATGAGACAATATTTTAGGTACATTCAGGGTCATATGTGGATACTGTCTGCGAAATTTACTGGGAACAGTATTCGTAACAATGAAGTAATAAATTCAAATATCATTCATGATATAGCAGTTTTTCACGCCTCTCATTGTTTATTACGTCGTATCTCCTGAACTATGTGTCGTACAGTGATGTAATTTAATATTTTCATTCAGTGGTACATGTGCATAATGTCTGTAAAATGTGTTGAGAATACAGCTAGTAGTAAAGAAGTAATAAATAAGTAATAAACCATAAAGTCATGCCTTATCCGGTAATTTCACTGCATGTACAGCAGAGAAGTTGTAAGCGATAAACACTTTTCTTTTGATAATTTTGTGGTAGTAGTCAGAGAGAAAACATTTCGTTAATGTTTGAAATTCTTGCAAAATTTGTTGCAAGACGTTAATTGCTCTCATGAATGAATAAAGTCTGGGAATTCATGCATCACGGGCTTCGATTCTTTTTCACCCCCGTCCCCATCCAGTTGACATATAGGTGGTTCAGAATCTTACAGCGATTGTTGTCTGATGGTACGGTATATGTATACTAAGTTTCGTTGAAATCGCTCAAGTTGATTGGAAGGAGATGTGGAACACACACACACACACACACACACACACACACACACACACACACACACACATCCATTTTTATAAAATATATGGATTTATATTTTTTTTAAATATGTGCTCTACATCCATCCAAACATTTATTAGAGCGTCGTGAAAAATTAGAAGTAAATCAGTTAAGAACATTTCGAGAATTTTGATAACATTAAGCAACTTCTTATACTTATATAGTGGTGTATATATACACACTAAGTAAATTAAAAATATGTACTCTGTCTTTTAGAGATGTTTACTAATAACATTTTCTCTTTATATATATTTAAAAAAATATGTAGCTTATGTCGGTTAGAACGTTTATTAGAGTGTTGTGTAAAAATCTGAAGTAAACGCATTAAGAACTCTTCGAGAGTTTGGTAATAAAGTTAAAAAACGAATTGTCTTTATATAGTATTATAGCTATGTTCACTACTACCAGTGAGATAATGAGAATTCCTTACAAAAAAACACACATTGTAATAAAACACAGTTAGAAATCAGTTAGAAGAAGTAACTACTAACGAATGTTTAAGACATGGATTGGATTATTACCTACTGTTTTTAAAACTTACTTCGAATTCACTGTTAATAAATGGAACGTAAAAATTTATAACGAAATGTGCTGTAAGTTTTGTTTTTGACTCTGATATTGAAAACAAAATACAAGAATTTCAAACTGCCCATAGCAGAATTTTCAGAACACAAAAGGAGGCCATCACGAAAGTCTATGAAATGATGATGGTTCCTGTGTTATTCTATGGAAGCGTAAACCGGGTTTCAACAAAAACAAGAAATTAAATTGAAACAGTAGATATGAGGTTTCTAAGAAGAACGAAGTGCTGTACAAGAAGAGACACGGTTAGAACTGAAGATATTAAAACAGAATGAAATATTTTCAACACGAGTAAAAAAATTCGAAAGTATAGTGAAAATGGGAGAATGCCAGGTCACAGAATTCCTCAGAAGATCCCAAACTATAAGCCAAACGGGAAAAGAGATAGTGGAAGACTGCAGAAAAGATAGGAATGATTTTGGTTGTGAGTTCAGAACAGGAAATAGAATAATTCTTGAAAGGAAGGTGATGAAGATGATGATCATGATGACGGAGCTGTGGTAGTAGCGTGACTCAGACAGCCCCCCCCCCCCCCCTCCCCGTTAACCTTTAACAGTGTGTAAGTTAGGTAACTGTAGTTGCACACATATTTCTCAATGAAAACAAAAATTGTGGTTGTTCATTATTACTTACTTGTTTCGTGAAGTAGTTTTCTGTTTACAAGTCTGTCGCCAGACAGTAACGACTATACCGTTGTCAGATAGCAACCTGGTGAAGAACACTGATAAAGATATTACTTATGAATGGTCTGTTGCAAAACTCACAGGCCAAAAGTCATCTCTGTTGCACGGAGTGAATTCTGTGAATTCTCTTTAAATTTTAAGTTCAAAAGGCTTTTCAACTAAATCAAAATTTGTAACAAGGAAATTACCTACAATTCACAAGTAATGCATAAATTGAGGCATAATGTAAATATAACTACCGAAATGATGTGCACCTGGTAAATCAGAAGAATATCAAAGAGTTTAGAATGTCTTGAAAATATCAATAAAGTAAATTCAAAACAAAGTAGGTAATATAGACGAATTAAGTAATTAGGGAAACCTAGCGAAATGAGATGATGAGGTGAAGTTCATGAGCAGGAAAGTCACAGCCTGAGTTTGATCGCTTAATGTTAAGTATTGGCTGTCAGATTCTTTCGGCCTTTTTGTACCTGTAGTTTGCGCCCCTGGTATCTGTGACGTTTACCCTGCACGTGTAGAGATTTCTGCAACCTCTAATTACATTCTTGTTTATACGGTACAGCTACCGCCAGCTTATTCTTTGGGGACGATTGTCAGCTATTGTTTGGAAACAAAAATCCTATTCAAAAAATGAATCTATTTTTAGGGTTCACAGTGAATGCTGTCATTCATAAATTCGTAATTTTTCCGACGAGCAGTGACGACAGAACTTACCAACACACACAACTGTTCTAGATAGTTCGCTTCTTTACGGCAAATCAAAAGGAGGCTTCACTGGAGCCTTTTTCTTTTTTAAAAAAAATGAAAATTTTGTAATTTAGCTATTTGTTAAAAACGTACGTCCTTTCTTTAACGCCTCCCCTTCCTTCACTCTCTATCAAGTTTTGTTTTGTTTTTTTCTTGTTATTATTATTCCCGCATGTGGCATTTGACGACTACTGTTAAATATATTGCACTAGCCTTGGCAATATTCTTGGCCCTGTATAATCTGAAAGAGGTAGTATCTGATACACAGTCACAACTGATATAATAGTAACTGAAGTAACTGATGAAAAATGATCGTTTCCTAAGAACCATCGAGCGATAGTTGCTGAATCATACTACGATAAGTCATTCGGATTTTTTCTATCACTTCTCTAATGGTATACGCCGAGTCCAATGCGTCCTTGTATTGATTAAAATCATTAAACCGTCATCAATTCTGAATTCTATATGGAAAGGGGAACAACTTATAATTTTTAACTTCTGAAATGTCTAATCAGAGTTGGGCTGGCAATAATTTTTAAAGTGTGTATGCCTGCCCAAGCGTTTGTCTTTCCTTTAGAGATATCACAGCATAGTCGACTGCACAAAAATGAATGCTTTTACTATTTCAAGGAAAAAACATACAAAATCTTTCAATTATGTTTATAAACTTCTTTTGTATCTTCTGATGATGTTGACTGAATGTTTTTGTTTGACCTTTTTACAACTTAAATTTTTGCTGCATCGAAGAAACATTTCGACATTAAAACTGCAGTGTTGGTAGGAACTACAACGGTTTCCTGCCTACAAAAGTGACCTTGGGATGCTGGACCACTGTTTTTTTTTTTTTTTACTTATCTAACTCAGTACACTGATTAGTTCGGCGCTGATTCCTAGGAAAACCTGATAAATCTACTAATTCTCCTATTAGAAAAAAAATGAAATTTAAATCACTGCTAATCCTACATGGCTGCGCGACTTCCACACTATCACTTTCCACGAGGTTTTGTAAATTTAATCAAACTCCCATTAAACATTTGAAAGTCAAAACACGCTTACCGCATATTAACACAAAGTTGAAAATATAACAGACAGTGCTTGATATGCTGGTTTAGGCTTACCACTATCCAAAAATCTTACACACACCCTCAAACTGACAAAGGAACAGTACTTACATTAGTTGTAATACTAATAGACTTCAGATTAAATGGCCAGCTCGCCACGGACATCCGACAGCACGTAGGGTCCGCGTTACCGTTTGTTAATGACTCTGGCATCGCTACGTCTTTCTCAAACGGCGCAAAACACATGCAACCTAAAATTATAATAACAGTGAATGTACATTACAAGGTAAATATTTGTACTTTAGTCAACTCTTCATTTAAAAAAATTTAATGAACAGCTTGAAAATATGGTGCCCACTGAAATCAGTATACCAAAGTGGTATGACACTTCCTCTCACACCAAGTCAATGAGAAACAAAACATTTAAAAAATAAAACATTTAAATATTAACAGTGAAATCAATAGCTACTGCACCACCTCAACGCTGTTCTCGTTTCCTTATCTCCCTAGTGGGCAGTCTGCCCTTGGCAGTGGTGAAGCACAGATGTCTTGCTTGTCTCCCATCATTGGAGCTGTGCAGAGGAAGTTGTTCACTTCCCAGCTGTTGTGAGACATTAGAAACAAGTTCTAAATATCATGCACTCTTATAGACAGACCATGATCAAAATCACGCCAGACTACATGCATGTGAGGTTGACAGATTCCTGTGAGACAGTCTTGACATCGTGGGCATCCACTTTTCAATTCCAGCCAGCGTCATTTGTATCAAGATGGTAAATGCTGAGGTTTGCACAACTGTGGTAAACAAATTTGCTAAGTGGCTAAGTTCAAACACTGCAGTGGTCACATTGGGTTGTTACAGTGGACTGACTACATGAGCCTGGGCTTGTGTACCATTATAGTTTAAGGCTTCCCTCTGAGGTGCCAGCCAATGTCATAATTGTGGTATTTCGACAGTAAGGAAATGTGATCAGCCATGTGGCTCAGAAATGACAGATGTTTGGGCCTTATGAGGTGTACTATGGTGTATGAAAAATAAAAATTGTACTGATAAAACACATACTGCCATACTGCCGTGCTATGCCGTAGTGATGTACAATGGCCAACCATACATTTGTGTTGGCTGTGGAGAGGGAGATCATGTCAGGTCGTCGTGTATTCAGTGCCGACTGATGCTAAAGCGATCGGGGAACTGCAGCCAGCGGAGGTGAGGTTGATACCCCCATCGCCTATGTCAAAGCAACACTGGCATCCCCCGTGGACGGAGAAACCACTGATCAACTGCGGGTCTGACATCCTGTGAATCGAGGACACGACCGAGGTCACGCCGCCTCCTCAGGCGACGACAACCTTGCAACATCCTCAACCACCATAACTGGGCGAACCACAAGAAAAGATGGACGTCAACAAAAGGGTCGTGCCGTAAGCGGCCTTCCTTACTGAGGGAGCAATGGCATCTGATCAGCTTCAAAACGCTGACCCAGAAACTTACGTCCACAAGTAACTGTTCTGGCGCCCAAATAAGTGGCAGTGAGTCAATGACGTTTTGATGACGATATTCCATATATCGTCGTCCATGACAACACCACCTGACGTGGAGACAAGGCAAAAAACTTTTCAGCTGGTAGCGAACAACCTTCTCACTCTCAGAAGGCGCAATAAATTCTCCATGCCGCAAGAAATGTTTAATGCTGCAGACGTAGCATGGCTCTTTTGCAAGAGGACTACATAGCCAGCTTTCCCCATCTCTTAGGTTACACAGCTAATGTCGCCCATGAATCACCCACTAGCAGCAGCATCACAGTCTTACTTAAAGAGAGCTTGGTAGAAGATGACGCACGATATCTCCTCAATGCATGAGTCATGGATGCCACAATGAACTAAGTACGAAGCATAAATATCTGTGCCCCTTCTGGTACAGAGCGACAGCAAGAACGCTTCGGTTTTTTGCCAAAGACATCGCGCTGCTCCGTCAGTGTCGTCTAGCCAACATGGTGGTTTGGAGAGACTTCAGTTGCACACAAGTACCTTCAGGCCAGCTCTCGCGCCATTTCCTGTACACTGAGTTTTACATCCACGATGTTCAAGTGGAGAGCACCTGGCGCCACATCCATGGCGACAGACACAGCTATACTCACTTCACCAGTCACTCCTCCACCCAACTCGAATGGATTTATGTCACGTGCTCGTTACAGACAGTGATATGCAAAGCGGAGGTGTGGCCAACACTGTTTTCGGATCACTTGGCCTTCATTTGTGCCATAACCCTCAGTTCACTAGTGAGTGGTGAAGCACAAGCCCATGGGAGCTAAATATTGCCCACTTGATCTCCCCGATCTGTCGAATAGCCGGGGGACGTACATGGAATAAGTGTGTTTGCCGCCATGGTCTGTACCACTCGGCCTTAAGATGGTGGATTGATTGCGTGAAACTGGTCCTCAGAAGAATCTTCATAGCATGCAGCAGAGAAGCAGGTGCATGTCACAGACACACAATAGACTTTTACTTTACATTCTTAGGGAGTGTTTCGATCAGCTGCATTCACCGGACCTACAATTGTCAACTGTCCACAGTAAAGATCGTTTCTACCAAGCGCCTCCATTTAGGAGGAACTGTAGTAAACGTGCGTGCACAAGACAGCCTGCCCTTGGAACAAATTTCAATGCATCACATGTTAGCGAAGTGAAAAAGGCAGCGATGGTCTCTGCTCTACATTACCAACACAAAGGAATGAAGATGTCTCAACGAATAACACGATATAGACAAGCTTTTCATAACCACTGTGCTCGACTGTATTCAGTGCAGCATGCGGATCAGGCAGTCATTAAGGACGTATCAGGATTGATCCACGACCCCATACCACAGAAATTAGAAGTGGACTTGTCAGGGGATGTGACTGAAGACGAGGTATCCGATATCAATGGCAGAGGAGCGGCTAACAATACCCCAGGACTAGATGGCGTCCATTTTGGTGTTTTATCAGGTCTTCAATCAGTTTTTGGAATCGCGTTGGACAGAGATATGCAGTGAACTGATGTTTCCAGATGTTCCACTTCCCATAACGTTCTTAGATGAATTGATGGTGGCTACCGCATCCATGATTACCGACCTTGACACTGCTGAATAGTGGCATGACAGTCTTCACCAGATTGATGGCTACGCATTTCAGGGGTATGATGCAGTACGTACTTTTGCAGGATCAAGGATATGCACAGTTCGGAGCCGATATAGGGACACAATAACCTGGCGAAGCTTGGCATTTACCTGATGAGCTGCCATCCATCTACTTTAGTTAAGGAGTTGATCAAGTTGACTACTCATTGTTGACTGCAGTTCTCTGGAGCGTGTGATGCCAGCACCATTTCAAGGGTGCTTGATAATAGTCATTTAAAGGCGCCCATACAGGTCCACTGATCAGTGTGCCAAGACTGCCTATCATCTGTGATATAGTTGTTGGCCTAAGAAACTTTTGTTATGTGGCTACACCACAGGTCACCTGGGGTGATGCAAGGTACCACCACCTTCAGATGCACTGCTTGTGTGGATGGCTTGATGCCTACGGGGCACTGACAATATGAGAATCACATGGAATGTATCAAGTCCTGTGGGGCAGCCATGTGTACTAGGATGAGACTGACACCTGGCAGAGTCAGTCACAGTTCAGCGACCAGATGAGATGATTGGGTTTTCACTTCACGACTGATATATGCTCTACGACGACCCATAATTATAGGCACCTCCTTCACCAAACTAGAGCAGGCATAGCAGATCACCACCTGCTGATTTTGAACATCTTCCAGAGGACACAGTATGCCATTGGTTACCCAGTGCTACACAACCTGCATGCCGCACAGGCACTTCCATTATTAACCCAGTGGCCCACAACGTTATGGAGACTCAGCTCAGGAATATTCTTCAACGTTCGATAAATCAGTTGTCCTGTTAGTTCGCATCTACAGTCATGGCTTCGCTGCCCACCAGCCTCGTGAGCCTGCTGCTGAAGGCGCTAGCGAAAGCCTACTTGGAGTTCACAGTGTTGTTGCAAAACATCCCAGAACCAGTTTTCTACCTTGGGCACTTCTGATTGGAACTCACACATGTGGTGCTTTTCTGGCTCCACCCTTGGCGACGGCGAAGGAGCTCTACTGTGGCCAGGGAGAGACATGGCATTGAAATGCGGAGGAAACGAAATGCTCTAGAACGCAAAAGCGTGCCTTGTGGTGGACGGTCCACACAGGCATGCTCGACTCTGACGTCTGACCCACTTGGTACGTGACAGTCAGTAGTAAACATGTCACACAACCATGTCTAAAATCAGCCGTGTGGAGTCCCTCCACTGCATGCAATGTAATGTGACTGACATGGGCGAACACCTCCTTAGCTGCAGAGAGGCCACAGTGGCCTTGTACTTCATCAAAGAAATGTTGGCTTTTCTAGTGCAGATAACACCGGCACTCATCAGTGCCGGAACTCTTCTTCTCTTTCTTCTTCTTCTTCTCCTTCAGGAATGGCCCAAAGGATGTACTTGATGTTTGGAACTTCATACAGGAACAGCACTGCGTGATAGGTTGTTGTTGTTGTAGTCTTCAGCCCTAAGACTGGTTTGATGCAGCTCTCCATGCTGCTCTGTCCTGCGCAAGTTTCTTCATCTCCCAGTACCTACTGCAACCTACATCCTTCTGAATCTGCTTAGTGTATTCATCTCTTGGTCTCCCTCTATGATTTTTACCCTCCAAGCTATCCTCCAATACTAAATTGGTGATCCCTTGATGCCTCAGAACATGTCCTACCAACCAATCCCTTCTTCTGGTCAAGTTATGCCGCAAACTTCTCTTCTCCCCAATCCTATTCAATACTTCCTCATTAGTTATGTGATCTACCCATCTAATCTTCCGCATTCTTCTGTAGCACCACATTTCGAAAGCTTCTCTTCTCTTCTTGTCCAAACTATTTATCGTCCATGTTTCACTTCCATACATGGCTACTACACTCCATACAAATACTTTCAGAAATGACTTCCTGACACTTAAATCTATACTCGATGTTAACAAATTTCTCTTCTTCAGAAACGCTTTCCTTGCCGTTGCCAGTCTACATTTTATATCGTGTCTACTTCGACCATCATCAGTTATTTTGCTCCCCAAATAGCAAAATTTCTTTACTACTTAAAGTGTCCCATTTCCTAATCTAATTCCCTCAGCATCACCCGACTTAATTCTACTACATTCCATTATCCTCATTTTGCTTTTGTTGATGTTCATCTTATATCCTGCTCTTCCAAGTCCTTTGCTGTCTCTGACAGAATTACAATGTCATCGGCGAACCTCAAAGTTTTTATTTCTTCTCCCTAGATTTTAATACCTGCTCCAAATTTTTCTTTTGTTTCCTTTACTGCTTGCTCAATATAAAGATTGAATAACATCGGGGACAGGCTACAACCCTGTCTCACTCCCTTCCCAACCACTGCTTCCCTTTCATGTCCCTCGACTCTTATAACTGCCATCTGGTAGGAACACCAAATATAGACAATATTCTTATAACTCTGGAGTGCACTACAAAACCCACCACACAGCTGGATCATCAATGCCGATGGATGATGAGCATGTTGCAACGCAGATGACTTTGTAACGAACAACACTGACCAAACAAAAGATACAAGGAGATACACTAGGACCCTAGGTGCAACTACTAGTGGAGTGAATGTTAAGTTTTCTTTCAATTGGAGGGTGGAGGACCCTTTTCTTTTCTTTTCTTTTCTTTTCTTTTCATTTCTTTTCTTTTCTTCATGGCATGACATGACGTTGTATACATCGACTGGTTAAAAAAAAGTCCTGCTTCTGGATAGCGTTCTGTTTGTCCTTTTTCTTTCCGATTCCTCCTTCCCCATCTTCTTCCTTTTGGTGTGAAGGGGACAACGTGACGACCGCTGCCCCCTCTGCCCGCTCTGACCCAACTCCTAAAAGAAGGGGGTGCTTTGTTTGACAACAAATGTGATTTTGTTTGAATCATTACTAAAAGTAAGAAAAGTATTGTACATGGAAAGGTGTCAATATAGGTTCAGAAGTAGTGTGAAACGTAAAAACGCCCACTCTCGAAAAAAATTGCTACCAAGAGAACTAAAGAGCTTTTAATGTATACTTTGACATACTTCTACACAGATGTTTGTTTTTGTCGCCAATCTGACTCCTCTGACCGGAAAAAAACTACACAGAAGAAGAAATGGGTTTCCGTAAATATGGAACTATTTTCAGTGATTAGAAATTCGTTCAACCTTATTGTGAGTATAATGAATCAGTAGAATTTCTTATAGAATCGATGTGCCTTATGACATATGATGGACGTCATATCGTTACACACAAAAATGTAGATCAATAAATGCTACACATATTTAAGTTAATGAAAACACGATAGACTGATTTACGATATAATGTGCAGTTTCCAGTAGACACACCGACAGAATGACGTAATGCCCAAAAAAAAAGAGAGTAAACGAAGAAAAGAATCAAAATATCACCTTAATGATGAAGTGTTTGGTTTCCTTTAGGCAGCCTTGAACTCAGTTAATGTATCTGAAAAAGTCTAGTGTTTTTACATGTCAAGACCGAAATCAGTTTGGAAAATAAAGTTTGTTGCACTTTTAGTGTGAGTAGGCACGTTGGTACCACTTCTAAGCACACAGAACATACTGTACTGTTAGAAACGTCTCTCAAGGCCCGAAAAAAAACGAAACGGTTAACTAGAGAATTCAATGGTCTGTTGCCAGACTGGTCTACTCCAACACGTAGTTAAATACGAAAAAAATCATTTTTTTCCACAAACTGTTTTGGAAAAGAATGTTATACAGGGTGTTACAAAAAGGTACGGCCCAACTTTCAGGAAATATTCCTCACACACAAATAAAGAAAAGATGTTATGTGGACATGGGGTCCGGAAACGCTTAATTTCCGTGTTAGAGCTCATTTTAGTTTCGTCAGTATGTACTGTACAACCTTCCACCTACACTCAATGGAGCACGTTATCATGATTCCATACGGGATACTCTACCTGTGCTGCTACAACATGTGCCTTTACAAGTACGACACAATATGTGGTTCATGCACGATGGAGCTCCTGCACATTTCAGTCGAAGTGTTCGTACGCTTCTCAACAACAAATTCGGTGACTGATGGATTGGTAGAGGCGGACCAATTCCATGGCCTCCACGCTCTCCTGACCTCAACCCTCTTGACTTTCATTTATGGGGGCATTTGAAAGCTCTTGTCTACGCAATCCCGGTACCAAATTTAGAGACTCTTCGTGCTCGTATTGTGGACGGCTGTGATACAATACGCCATTCTCCAGGGCTGCATCAGCGCATCAGGGATTCCATGCGACGGAGGGTGGATGCATGTATCCCCACTAACGGAGGACATTTTGAACATTTCCTGTAACAAAGTGTTTGAAGTCACGCTGGTACGTTCTGTTGCAGTGTGTTTCCATTACATGATTAATGTGATTTGAAGAGAAGTAATAAAATGAGCTCTAACACGGAAAGTATGCGTTTCCGGACACATGTCCACATAACATATTTTATTTATTTGTGTGTGAGGAATGTTTCCTGAAAGTTTGGCCGTACCTTTTTGTAACACCCTGTATTGTTACATACTTGAAGTTGCATGTGTAGACTAAGCATGGCTGGGAAACGCAAGATACAATATATTGATAACTATTTCTTTACTTTTACCAACAATAAATTTATTTTTTATAGTAAGTCATTGCTGCAAATGGACAAAGTCGGAACGGAATCGTTGAAGCGTCTGAAATGTTTCGAACCTTTGAAATTTCGTCAGTGTATACATTGTAGTCTGCGCTGCTCGGTACTGTAACAGCACCATGAAACTTATAATAATTTGATCAAGGGAAAGAACTAGAGGTAGGAACTTATCATCATCAATACATTTAACCATTGTTAAATAGTTTCTTAGCAACATAAGCTATAAATTTACCTCCTCCTTCATCTACAGGACGCTCACCTTCATGGTTTCTGATGTTTCAGTATTTCAACATGTATCAACGATTGGCATAGAGGATATTAGTTGCAAATTGTGAGGCCATCAAATGAAGCTGAAATCAAGAAATTGTAACACACTGCGTACATCTTAGCAATATGGAGATGAAAATAAGTAATTTAAAATGCCATTCTTTTATCAGAATTGGAGTTCACAATCAGCTTTCTTCAGATGAGGGATAACTGACACTGAGATTCTTACCATCTCAAAATCAGAGGCTTCCCATAAGTAGCTGCGGATGACAGGTGGAATTTACCACTTATTACAAATTCAACACTTAATACTTGATGTTATGAGATGTGCGAACACCAACCCTCCCTTTTTTCCGTATGTAATATCTTGCCCTACCATCTCGCTCCTTTTCTTCCCTATGGGTTGAAAGAATTTTTCAGAATTTCTGCTTGGACCTCTGCTACATAATACTATAAAATGCGTCATGAGTGGTGATAATAGTTTCTCATGACATGTTGCCGATCAACTTTCTTGATCGAATGCAGATCACATCTGCAATGCAAAGCGATTTTGAGACAGAAATGAGATAATGCCCTGATATATGACAATTACATATCCAGTCTTCTGAATGAAGACTGCAACATCAACATTACTAAGGAATTAAAATTAAAAGCCAAACTGATTCCCTCACGTTGTTCGATTTTGGAAACGAAAAAAATCACTCCAAAACTCATTTCTGTTGCTATGTCACGACACGTTTTGACTAAACGTGTCACAATAATCACTTACATAGTAAGCAGATGACAGTAACACTAAGTCCGCAGAAATCTTCGTTAGTGTAATGTTACTTACGATAAACATGCACCAAAGTAATCAAAAATAGACTGTTAACTGACAAATGCATCACTGAAGCTATAGTGAAAACTTTTGAAAAAGAAAATAATTAATAATATGTTAATTTTTGAAAATGAAGGACGTTTCAAACCGAAATAAATGAGTTTTAACCAAAGCTATGATCAATATTTTCTAATTGAATTACATCGCTATGTGTGAGATTAACTCTTACAATCTAATGAAAAAATAGTTTGAGCCGCTAGTTACATGTAACATTACCAGTTAACATTGATTGGAGGAATTAACGTATGTAATTATGTCTCACGTAGGCTAGGCCCTATTAACGACAGGTCTCTGTGAATTTCTTATTTTTACTCTGAAGAAGCAAAGCCACCCTATCAGGTGTCAGAAGGAACAACGAAACAAATGTGTGCCTGAGCGCTCTTGAAGCAAAGAAAACTATTTATTTTTATAAAATTGAATTTAGAAATGCTGGTAAGTCGCTTACGTAACACAGATCCAGATAGTATTGAATCCTTTAATATGCTCATGCCGCGTTTCGGGAGTAGCTCATCATCTGATGACCATTTCAGATCATTAAAAGCATAGAGAAGGACATTGGATGTCAGATTTACAACATTTCTTTTTATTGTGAAATGCTCCGTAAGTTCACAAATTTTTAATGTTTCTGATTCCCTTGAGAGGGTTGACAGCACATGACTGGAGTGATCTACATGTAAATAGCAACGAAGGCACCAACTGATTGATCTTGGTAGGTGCTTCACGAGGAATCGAGGTGTTGGAAAGTCATCTGTGTTCATTGAGTTACTTCTACGGTTGTCGATTACACTCCACACACAATAACGTTCTGCGTTCTCCCTACCAAGAAATCCTGAGTTCAGTCACAAATTACGTTTGATTCCACATATAATTGTATACACATTAATGGGCGTTGGTTTGATACTGTGTGAAAGGCTTTCTGGAAGTCAAGAAGTACTACATCTACCTGATTTCCCTGGTGCATAGCTTTCAAATGTCAAGTGAGCAAAGAAAGAATTGATTTTCGTGTGACAGATAGGTACGGTATCTATCCTCTTTGGCATGTGCGAGGTAATATTCCTCGATAAAGCTCATAACGTTTGAGCTCAAAATATGCTCTCAAATGGCAAAAAATATGGATATCGGTAACACTAAAAGGTAGTTTTGGAATCACTTCTATTGCACTTCTTCTACAAAGGTAAAAACTTTGCTTTCGTCCAGTTACTGGAAGCAGTTCTTTGAGGAAAGGATCTACGATGTACTGTGGTTTGGAGAGAGGTTAACTCAGCTACAAATTGTGTCTGGCTGGGATTCCAACGGGCTCCACGGTCTTACTTACTTCTAACTTTTTCAGCTGTTTCTTAACGGAACTGACACTAATATCTAAATTACTCACATTAGAAATGGTGCAAGGATGAACTGAGGCAATAATCCTGCATCTTTCTTCATAAAGGTGCATTTGGAAACATAGTTCAGCATACCTGCGTTTGCAGGCTTCCTTCACTTTCGGTGTCTGTTTTTTCTACTAGTTTCTTTCTTTGGCGCCAATGACAGGCAGAAAAAATGATTAATTCTTTTTTTAAAAAAAATTGCTGAGAGGTTTTCGATAAGATCTGTTTTGACAGTCGTTGCAGGCTTCACGTATTCCCATTTCGACAAATGATTTTCATGTAGCATTTACATATATTTGTAGGTTTGTTTTACTTCCATTGTCCTCGTATATCTCTACACTACGATGGTCCTCCCAATTTAAACTAGATGTCCATATGGTATATTTGTGTCAAATAGCCAGTGCTAATAAATCTTACAACCGTAAACAACAGATGCGCAGTCGACCAGCAAGTCGTGTGTGGACAGTAGACACCGTTAAGTAGCGGAAGAGCATTCGTAGTACGCCAACGTAGTTCATTGTCACAAAATGCAATGGAGCAACATTTTCAATTTATATTATACTTTTGAGTATGGCTGTCTTTCAGCAACCGTATGCAGGCTGTTACCGTAAGAGCGTGCAAAAATTTAACAGGACATAGAGGATGCTTCACTGAACAAATTGAGGCAAGGAACTTGGTGTCGGCGAAGCCAGCTTAAGAAGATATTAGGAATAAAATAACAGTACTGCGTACTTTTTATGTACATTAGTTCACTGCAGATACCAACACTAACACAATGAACGTACCATTTGGACTGTATCTTAGAAAATGTGCTGAAATGGCGGTCATCAAGCTCAATGCAAGCACGAAATCGGCGAGCAAGATTCTGATGCACCCTGACAAATATCGCTGGTGTACTCCGATTCACATCAAAGGCAGATACAATTCTGGCAAATAATTCCTTGTCCTTATCCACATGTGAGTTTAGATATCCGCATATGGAATAATCAAAGGCATTCATATGAGGTGACCTCGCAGGCCATTGAATTAAACGAACTTTCACGTATGTCATGTGTGGTCCACAACGACCAAACCCAACGATCAACAACGAACAAAAATGAAAAAAAAAAGCGGTCTAAGGCGCTGAAGTGATGGACTGTGTTGTCTGGTTCCGGCGGAGGTTCGAGTCTTCCTCGGAAATGAGTATGTGTGTTTTTCCTTAGGATACTTTAGGTTAAGTAGTGTGTAAGATTAGGGACTGATGGCATTAGCAGTTAAGTCCCATGAGATTTCAGACACATTTGAACATTTTATTGTACCGGTGCTGCCCCATCGTATTGTGCTGTACGTCTCTGAACAGCATTGAGTAATGAATGAGTCTGTCGTTGATTCATAACGCGTTCTTTCATGGGATAATGTAAATACGATACAACAGAACCACGTCATGGACAAGAAAAGTAAACAGAACCTGCATCATGACTTCCTAGTAATCAGGCTCGTCCTCCATGGCTCATTGCAAGAAATAAAGAATGTACGTGTAAATAAATAGTACAGTTCGTGTAAGCTTGTACCACGCTAGTTGTAAATAATCTTCCCGCGCCCGGGTTCCCGGGTTCGATTCCCCGATGGGGTCAGGGATTTTCTCTGCCTCGTGATGACTGGGTGTTGTGTGATGTCCTTAGGTTAGTTAGGTTCAAGTTGTTCTATGTTCTAGGGGACTGATGACCATAGATGTTAAGTCCCATAGTACTCAGAGCCATTTGAACCATTTTTTTTGTAAATAATCTGGAAAACAGTAATGCTAGACAAAACGGTGGACAAATTTACTTCCATATCTCCTGAAGCAGGCTTCTCCGACCCGAGATTTCCTATCTCAAATTGCCCAGTGGAGCATTCTCTATGTCGTGTTACGTTTTTGCACGCTCTTGCGGAAACACCCCTGCATAAGTTTCAGTGGAGAAATAACACAGCCAACTGGCTGCAAACAGTTGCTTAATACATTTATCTAGGTTTCGACACTTCTAAGAATTTCTTCATCAGTATGAAAATTAAAAAACGTTAAGTGACATTGCGAGGAACCAATAGTCAAAGCTTAGAGCAGACATGCTCAAATCAACAATTAAGACTTAAAATCGTACCAAAGGCTGATTTATCTGTTTAGAGTTATATTTAAAAATAACGTGTGCAGTGTTTGTCCCGCACACCTTGACTCCTCAACAAAAACAACTCATGGATGTCTCCTGCGACTTGTTTTGGAAAACTGCACTGTGGGTGAAGAGACCTGGTGTAATCAGTTGGTATCTGCCATAAAACGACGAAGCGTAGGAATTCACATAAAGGATCAATGTTTTGACGACAAAACCGACATTCAAGTCAATACGAGTTGAACAATATCCCAAAGAAATATTTTTCTTAGAGATTCACATTGCTGAATGGACATTCTGCGCGTTGTATTCAAGTCAGGGGGGACTATACAGGGTGGTCCATTGATAGTGACTGGGCCAAATATCTCACGAAACAAGCATGAAACGAAAAAACTACAAAGAACGAAACTTGTCTAGCTTGAAGGGGGAAACCAGATGGCGCTATTGGCTAGCTGGCGGTACCATAGGTCAAACGGATATCAACAGAGTTTTTCTTTTTAAATAGGAACCCCCATATTTTATTACATATTCGTGTAGTACGTAAAGAAATATGAATGTTTTAGTTGGACCACTTTTTTCGCTTTGTTATAGATGGCGCTGAATAGTCACAAACATATGGCTCACAATTTTAGACGAGCAGTTGGTAGCAGATAGGTTTTTTAAATTAAAATACAGAACTTAGGTAGGTTTAAACATTTTATTTCGGTTGTTCCAATGTGATACATGTACCTTTGTGAACTTATCATTTCTGAGAACGCATGCTGTTACAGCGTGATTACCTGTAAATACAACATTGATGCAATAAATGCTCAAAATGATGTCCGTCAACCTTTATGCATTTGGCAATACGTGTAACGACATTCCTCTCAACAGCTAGTAGTTTGCCTTCCGTAATGTTTGCACATGCATTGACAATGCGTTGACGCATGTTGTCAGGCGTTGTCGGTGGCTCACGATGGCAAACATCCTTCAACTTTCCCCATAGAAACAAATCGGGGGACGCCAGATCCGGTGAACGTGCGGGCCATGGTATGGTGCTTCGACGACCAATCCACCTGTCATGAAATTTGCTATCCAATACCGCTTCAACCGCACGCGAGCTATGTGCCGGACATCCATCATGTTGGAAGAACATCAGCATTTTGTCATGCAGTGAAACATCTTGTAGTAACGTCGGTAGAATATTACGTAGGAAATCAGCATAAATTGCGCCATTTACATTGCCATCGATAAAATGGGGGCCAATTATCCTTCCTCCCATAATGCCACACCATACATTAACCGGCCAAGGTCGCTGATATTCCACTTGTCACAGTCATCGTGGATTTTCCGTTGCCCAATAGTGCGTATTATGCCGTTTAGGTTACCGCTGTTGGTAAATTACACTTCGTCGCTAAATAGAACACGTGCAAAAAATCTGTCGTCTCTTGTGCCCAGTGGCAGAACTGTACACGACGTTAAAAGTCGTCGCCACGCAATTTCTGGTGCATAAGAATATGGTACGGGTTCAATCGATGTTGATGTAGCATTCTCAACACCGACGTTTTTTATATTCCCGATGCTCGCACAATTTGTCTGCCACTAATGTACGGATTAGCCGCGACAGTAGCTACAACACCTACTTGGGCATCATCATTTGTTGCATGTCGCGGTTGACGTTTCACATGTGGCTGAACACTTCCTGTTTCCTTAAATAATGTAACTACCCGGCGAACGGTCCGGACACTTGGATGATGTCGTCCAGGATACCGAACAGCATATATAGCACAAGCCAGTTTGGCATTTTGATCATAATAGCCATACATCAACACGATATCGACCTTTTCCGCAATTGGTAAACGTCCCCACTGGCGGAATGTTGCGTGATACCACGTACTTATACGTTTGTCACTATTACAGCGCCATCTATCATAAATCGAAAAAAGGGGTCCAACTAAAATATTAATATTTCTTTACGGGCTACACAAACATGTAATAATAAATGGTTGTTCCTATGAAAAAAAACAAAAACAAAAAAAAAAACGCAGTTGAATCCGTTCGGCCTATGGCAGCGCAATCTAGCGGGCCAACCACAGCGCCATCTGTTTTCTCCTTCGTGCTAGACAAGTTTCGTTCTTTGTAATTTTTTCATTTGACGCTTATTTCGTGAGATATTTTGCCCAGTCACTATCAATGGACCACACTGTGCAGAACATCTGAAACATTAAAACCACAATATTAACTTTTTTTGTTAAACCAGTCACGAAACTTCTTGAACTAACGGGGCAGGCTCAGCAGTACACTGTTTTGCGTGACGGGGAACGTCAGTGTTTAACGCCGAGCTCAGTCAATACAATCGTCAAACGGGCTGTATATTATTTCCAGGTGTACACTGTTGGCAAAAATATTGTCCACCCATTTAGAGGTTTCCAGTTCACCCAAGATTTATTGCTGTTTACACGGAGTACATGTAATGATTGCATTTACATATCAGTTGCACAAGTGTTTCAGAAGTACTAAGTATCGACCAACGCTGAGACGCCCATGTTATTACGTTGTGTAGCCTACCCTGGGCTGACCCTGGCGTCTCGTCGATTGCACAGGTGGCAAATAACGTCCTCTTCTTTAGTCTTTTTCTTCTTCTTGTTTATTCCGGCTTCTTGAGATCTCTTGTGAAGAGACACGATACAACACTTTCAGTAGTGGCGTGGGGCAATCAATGAAGTTACACAACAGTGAATAACTTAACTTTTGAAACTACCGGTTTATTGGCATTTATGGAAGGAAAAACACTCTCATACTCTCTGCGGCCAGAAAACTTCGTGTAACATTTTGTGTGTGTAATGAGCCCTTAACTACGTCACAAATCGTTCTAATGAATTAATTAATCTGCTTTAAGTGTTGCTGGGAAACGTAATCAACAAGGTTCAAATGGTTCAAATGGTTCTGAGCACTATGGGACTTAACATCTGTGGTCATCAGTCCCCTAGAACTTAGACCTACTTAAACCTAACTAACCTAAGGACACCATACACATCCATGCCCGAGGCAGGATTCGAACCTGCGACCATAGCGGTCACGTGGTTCCAGACTGAAGCGCCTAGAACCGCACGGCCACACCGGCCGGCAATCAGCAAGGTGCTACGTATCTCAATTAAAACTGGACCTCGATATTTCTAAGAAACTTTCGGTTCATTTTTTGTCAAGATCAGCACTTGTCCCAAAATTAATTTCCAACTTCGTGCATTAAGTCCAAACGCATTTGCAACTATTGTACGCGATTTACTAGACAGCTCGATCACACACTGGCGTGTAACGTTTTTGAAATCGAGCGCGCAGGTTTCAGTTTTCCCTGATGGGCTAAACTACTCTTTAGTAATAGCGTGATGTGTCTATCTCACGTAAAGTTTAAATAAAACTGGATTTTCTCTCCATTCGGGTGAAGATCATAAAATAAAATTCACCACATAGGTCAGAGAACTGTACACGCGCACTTTTAGCACTCTAAGTGATAGCTCGTCTCAGAGTAAAAGCCGCACATAAATTCACACTCTTTTATGCAAACAAAATTCAAAACACCTTTATATTAAACAAATAGATTACGGCATGTAATTACTAATTAAACATTTCTGATTGTGAATAAACTTCAAGAACTGGTATTTCATAATCAGTACAATTTTATCGCCGGAAAGAAACTATTAGTTTGCTAAAACGGATTCAGATTACAGTCGACTCATGTCTGAACGATGACGTTACGAATCCACACTTGCTTGGAATGAACGAAATACCTGTACTGAAAAATACTGTACGTTGAGTAATTTACTGACTTTTATAACAAATTTTTTGCCCCTTGCATCGCTTCAACACCTTATGGCACATGCTCGATCTGTATTCGTAGTTCTGTGTGAGTTGTTGACAAGTCGCAGGAGCCACTTCTCGACCCTGTCGACTGGAGACAAGTCCGGAGATGGTTGTTGCTGCACGTCTGGCAGAGCACGTAATGTTTCACAGGCATTGTGTGGACGAGCATTATCTTGTTGGAACATTGCATCACCTTCCTGTTGCAAGAACGGCAAAAGAACGGGTCTCACAACATTCTGCACGTATCGTGTGCTGGTTAGCGTCCCCTCCAGAAACACCAAACGTGAACAAGGGTTATAACCTATCGCACCCCACACCTTTAAAATTGGTTTGGGGCCACTGTGTTTTGGAGGAACGCACTCTGCAAGATAGCTCTCATCAGATCTACTTCGTACGCGCAAACGACCATCACTTGCGTGCAGGCAGAATCTGCTTTTATCCCTGAAGACCAAGACGGGCCATTTCATCTTCCAAGTAATCCTCTGATGGCATTAGTCGAGCCGTGCACGTCGATGCTGTAGCGTGAGTGGAACATGGGCAGAGGAGTGCGTGCCCGGGGACCCACTGCTAACAACCGGTTCGTAACAGTTTGTTTTAACACGCCTGGACTCACAAGCCCTCTCATCTGAACCATGGTAGCTCTCCTCATATCAAGATGATCCTGGCGGGCGGCTGTTCTGCGTGGACGTCCAGAACCATGTCTACTGGTGTGAGAACGTTCACGTGACTACTGATACCAGCATCGCTGCACCACTGACGTAACACGTCCAGTGCGTGTGGCAGTTCTCCGAAAGGACAGTTCCTCCATTTGGAAGGCCACAATTCGACTCCTTTAAGACTCTTTCTGAGTGGCATAGTTGTCTACTTGCTTCACACCTTTGCACCACACTGAGGCTGGCAATGAACATTCTCTGTGACAGGGTAGACTCAGATGTCGCTCTGGTAACTATGCCACTATACCATCTGTTGGCGGATGACGTTGAAACTATTATCAGTACACCTACTATCCCCAGATGGCATATTTCGTCAGCAGGCGTACTAATTTTTTTTTCCGGCAGGGTATATTTCGTCCGCGGTGCTTCATTTTTCACAAACGCTATGATATGGCAGTTCCTCCGCAGTCCTCAAGTAATGCATTTGTTTAAATAGATATCAGGAAGAACATAACGAGGCAGTTGTCGTGTTTCTGTGGCAGACACAAAGTCTACCGGCTGGTGCCGACGGAGGAGCAGCTGCAGGCGCTGTCTCAGCTGCGGGATCACCCGGCGCTCGACTTCTGGTCGCGAGCCCACCGCGCCGGCCACCCCGTGGACGTGAGGGTGCCGCCGCACATGCACGACCACTTCCGGGGAGTCCTCGACCGCCACGGAGTGCTGCACCACGTGCTCATCGACGATCTCGAGCAGTAAGTTTCAAAGCTCTTTGATAGACCTCTTTCATTTCACATCTCTCCTACACGTAGCGTATATGGTGGGGGAATTAGGTAAGAGTGACACACTAAAAGTAATAGATGGGTTTCGTTATTTCGGCGGCAAAGTAGCTGGTAATGACCGAAATTGAGAGGGTATAAAATGCACACTGATTATTGCAAGGATATCATTTCTGGGAAAGAGGAATTTGTTGACATCGATTATAAATGTAAGTGTTAAGAAGCATTTTCTGAAGAAATCTGTCTCGGAAGTATTCCTGTATGGAAATGAAATGGAGACGGTAAACAGATCAATTATTCTCGACGGCCAGTGCTCGTCAGAGACAAGTGCATCGTCTGGAATGCCCCAGGAAAGTGTGATGTGAATGCTGTTACTTTCTGTGTGCACTGGTGTCCAAACTTAAAGCAAAAACCTGTTTTCCAAGGGTGCGTTTATTTTGCCACACAACAGTGTAAAAAGGCGATATTAGAGTGGAAATAACATAAAGTACAGAAAATGTGAACAACCGCAACATGCATAACAGTAGACGATAATATTCTTCGTTTCTTTCCAACTTAACAGGTTTGCACACAAATTCCGACAACTGGCTAATGTGCTCACTGTGGTGTGTGACCACCTCTCGTAAAAATACAGGCCTGCCAACGACAGTGCATGCTGCAAATAAAGTCGTCAATGTCATGGTATAATGCCCACTCTTCCTGCGGGGCTGCTCCCATGTCCTGGAGAGTGGTTCGTGGATATTCACGGGATGCAATCCGTCTCCCAAGTGCATCCCAGACATTCTCAGTGGGATTCAAATAGGGAGAGCGAGTAGGCCACGCCATGCATGCAATATTTTCTATTTTCAAGAAAATAACAAGCACTCGTGCTCTATTAGATCGAGCATTACCGTCCATCAGTACGACGTCTGGACGCACACTACATCGCAACAACCGTACATGAGGTTCCAAGATCTCGTCCCATTACCTGTCAGCTATTAAATCTTGCTGATTCCCCCGTAAAATTTCATGAAGGGGTGTTCCAGTAGTTAACATAATCCGTGCTCACACCATTAGCGATCCTCCTCGATATCGGTCTCTTATCACAATATTCGGGTCTCGAAATCATGTTCCACTTCAGATGCGGATCCGTCGAGAATCACTCCCCAGACCAAATCGGGACTCATCTGTGAAAAGAACTTTGGCGCACTGTTCGACTGTCCAGATGGCATGTAGACGGCTCCATTTTATGTTCCCTTCTGGCCCGCATCTCGTGGTCATGCAGTAGCGTTTCCGCTTCCCACTCCCGGGCTGCCGGGTTCGATTCCTTGCGGGGTCAGGGATTTTCTCTGCTTCGTGATGGCTGGGTGTTGTGTGATGTCCTTAGGTTAGTTAGGTTTAAGTAGTTCTAAGTTCTAGGGGACAGATGACCATCGATGTTAAGTCCCATAGTGCTCAGAGCCATTTGAATCATTTTTTTGTTCCCTTCTGTGAAGATGAGTCAGAGGCACACATATAGCAGGTCTCCGACAATGAATTTCACTATGTCGAAGCATTCTCTGCATCGTTGTGGATGCTGCGAGGTCAGATTCCAGTAGCTGCGCAATACTAAGATGGTACTGTCGTGCCCTTACAACCAACTAATGGTCCTCTCGTTGTGCCCTCGTCTTCGGGATACAGTTTAGGTCTCTATAAACTGTCGCCACATCCGAGAAACATCAGAATGATTCACGTAAAGCCATCGGGCCAGATGAGCTCGCGACTGTCCTGTTTCCATTTTTGCTGTGGCCCTCCACCGCAGAGATTCTGGTAGGCGTCTTCTCTGTGCCATACTGCGCCGTCTGTGACTGTATACACAGCGATTGTGGATGTGGGACTACCCGGTAAACACTAGTCCGTTTGATAAGAGCCGTGACTTCATCGTTGGTGTGTCCGCCCCGATAGCTGAGTGGTCAGCGTGACGGATTTCCGTCCTACGGGCCCTGGTTCGATTCCCGGCTGAGTTGGGGATTTTCTCCCCTCAGGAACTGGGCGTTGTGTTGTCTTTATCATCGTTTCATCCCCAACCGGCGCGTAGGTCGCCCAAAGTGGCGTCGAATGTTATAACGCCTGCACCAAGGCGGCCGGACCTGCCCTGTAAGGGGCCTCCCGGCCAATGACGCCAAACGCTCATTCCCATCGTTGGTGTGGTTTGCCGTTGACGGAAATGACATCTTCCGTGCACAACTCGAACATACGCACATATCGTGAATTAGTCACAGGACGGGGACATAGCAGTCTTTTCCGTTAATTTTGGACACAAGTGTAGTTGGTGTGACGACTGACAGAGTGGTCTAAACGTAAAATACGTAAGTTAATGCAGTTCAGTGGGAATATCGATTCTGTAAAGTCTAAATGCAACATTAATAGTGTGCTGCTTGACACACACACGTCGAGTAAATCTCTAGAGGTTTTTCAAAATGGTGTCACATGGAAGGACTACGTAAGGACGATATTAGAGAAATCGAATGATAGACTTTGGTTCATTGGGGGAACTTTAGGAAAATGTAGCTCATGTATGAAGGAGTCGGTGTACTGAACGCCAGTGGGATCTATTCTTAAGTATTGCTCAAATGTTTGGGATACAATTTGAATTAAAGGAAAACATCGAAGCAGTTCAGAAACGTGCTGCTATATATATTGCCGGTAGGTGTCGTCGAGAAAGACAAATATTCCACAGTGACGGTGTCATCAAACGGGTGTTTAATTGGGAGAAATGCTGAGAAATAAATGTGTGGACATGAGGAATGGTGAGGCAGTATGTTAATAACTATTGTTTTATTCGAACACATTTACAGTATTCTCATAAAATATTCACAAGCATTACATTTCAGTCTGTCATCGTATACTGAAGTAAGGATGTATAGACCAAGCTCAAACAAAGAACTTGAAGATTATACCAACATAAATTCAGATACGCAGAACCTCGTTCTAAAATTCCATGGAAAATTAAAAGAATGGCTCCAAACAGATTAACAAGGAAGGCTGCGTAGTTCTACGAATTTCGCAATATTGGTAAAAAGGAAACTGTGTAACGGATGAAACGGATTGATATTAAAGGAGGCCCTGAAGGAAGCAAGGATAACACAACCTGATATATTAGCCAGGAAACAAAATTAGGTACGATAGTCATGACTGAACAGTTTTGTTTCTGAGTCATCAGTCTTCTGACTGGTTTGATGCGGCCCGCCACGAATTCCTCTCCTGTGCCAACCTCTTCATCTCAGTTCCCTCTAGTACCGTGGGAGTCATTCCCTGATGTCTTAAGAGGTGTCCTACAATCCTGTCCCTTCTTCTTGACAGAGTTTTCCGCATATTCTTTTGCTCTCCGATTCTGGGCAGAACCTCCTCATACCTTATCTTATCAGTCCACATAATTTTCAACATTCGTCTGTAGCACCACAACTCAAATGCTTCTATTCTCTTCTGTTCCGGTTTTCCCAAGTCCATGTTTCACTACCATAGAATCCTGTGTTCCAATCGTACACACAAAGAAATTTCTGTCTCATATTAAGGTCTATGTTTGATACTAGCAGACTTCTTTTGGCCAGCAATTCACTTTTTACCAGTGCTAGTGTGAATTTGATGTCCTCCTTGCTCCATCAGTTATTGTTTATTACGTTGCCTAGATAACAGAATTCCTTAATTTCATCTACATCGTGATCATCAATTGTCACGTTTCTCCTGCACTCATTTCTGCTACTTCTCATTACTTTCGTGGCCGGCCGTGGTGGCCGTGCGGTTCTAGGCGCTCCAGTCCGGAGCCGCGCTGCTGCTACGGTCGCAGGTTCGAATCCTGCCTCGGGCATTGGTGTGTGTGATGTCCTTAGGTTAGTTAGGTTTAAGTAGTTCTAAGTTCTAGGGGACTGATGACCACAGCAGTTGAGTCCCGTAGTGCTCAGAGCCATTTGAACCATTACTTTCGTCTTTCTTCGATTTACTCTCAAGCCAAGTTCTCTACGAATTAGACTGTTCATTCCATTCAGCAGATCAAATAATTATTCTTTATTTTTACTCAGGATAGCAATGTCATCAGGGAAATTGTCATTGATGTCGTTTGACCTTGAATTTTAGTTCCACTCCTGAACCTGTCTTTTATTTCCGTCATTTCCTCTTCGATGTACAAATTGAACAGTAGGGGCGAAAGATTACACCCCTGTCTTACATCGCTTTTAGTTCGAGTACTTCGTTCTTTGTCTTCCACAATTATTATTCCCTCTTGTATCTTGAACATATTGTATATTATCAAAATATCCACGGGTGTACTGCCGGTCTATAGTGTCCAACGGGCACAATATTTCGGCGATCAAACATGTCGCCATCATCAGGTGAACTGACGGACTGAGCTCCTGTGAACGTGCCGGCACGGAGATTCGTACGCTATGGCTGCTCAGGGGGAACTGGGTTCGGTCGCGGCGGCGGCCGATTTAAATACCCTCCGCCCGCGGCACGCTCCCTCCGCCGTCCGCGCCCCGCGCCATGGTCTCGCGGTGGAACAGATTGCGACGGCGTCTGAGATGACGTCGGTGTGATGGCTCTGTCCGCCGTGGTCGTCACAACTATGCGTTTGCTCGATTTACTCTTGATTAACCCAATCGCTGGTTCCCAAGCCTTGCTAAGATTATAGCCACAGTCACGGTTTATGAGGTCGTCATTGGTGCGAATTTCGATGGCCTCTCTAACAACGCTGTCCCAGTATCTCGACGTCTGTACCAGAATCCTCGTGCGATCATACTCCATAGCGTGATTTTCCGACAAACAATGTTCAGCGACCGCCGACTTGCTCGGATACATTAGTCGAGTGTGCCTCTGGTGTTCACGGCATCGATCCTCGACAGTACGCATCGTCTGACCAATATACGACTTGCCACATTGACACGGAATCTGGTACACGCCAGCCTTCCTCAAACCGAGGTCATCTTTGGCGCTCCCCACCAGTGCACGAGTTTTATTCGGAGGACAAAACACAGTTCTGACACGGTGTTTCTTCAGAACGCGGGCGATTTTCCCCGAGAGTGCGCCTGTGTATGGAATAAATGCAGTGCCTACCTCCTCCCTCGTGACTTCATCCATATCAACAGGTTGTGCTGCAGTGGTTGGGCGGAGAGCACGTTGGATCTGCCACTCTGAGTACCCATTTTTTTTTCGAAACACAGTTCTCAGATGTTCCAATTCCTGGGGTAGACTCTCTGTGTCAGAGATAGTGCGCGCCCTATGTACTAGAGTTTTAAGTACCCCATTTCTCTGTGAAGGGTGGTGGCAGCTGTCTGCGTGCAAATACAGATCAGTGTGTGTTGTCTTTCGATACACCCCATGACCTAGGGTGCCGTCAGCCCTTCTCCTGACCAAGACGTCAAGGAAAGGTAATTTACCCTCCTTTTCAGTCTCCATAGTGAATTTGATGTTGGGGTGTATGGAGTTTAGATGTGTAAGGAAGTCAAGGAGTTTATCCATACCATGTGGCCAGATGACGAACGTGTCGTCCACGTAACGGAAAAAGCAAGTAGGTTTCCATTCGGATGACGACAGGGCTTCCTCCTCGAAGTTCTCCATGTACAAATTCGCCACCACCGGTGAGAGTGGGCTACCCATGGCGACTCCCTCCGTTTGTTCGTAGTATTCTCCATTAAAAAGAAAATACGTGGAAGTCAAGACATGCCTAAAAAGTTCAGTGGTGTTCTCGTCAATCCTCTGACCAATCAACTCTAGCGACTCTCGCAGGGGTACCCTCGTAAACAAGGAAACGACGTCAAAACTCACCATGATATCTGACTCATCCAACCTGAAGCTATCAAGGCGTTTAACAAAATCCACGGAATTACGGATGTGATGAGGGCATTTACCCACATAAGGACTTAATATTCCCGTCAGGTATTTGACCAACAAATATGTAGGTGCCCTGATGTTGCTGACAATGGGGCGTAATGGTACCCCCTCTTTGTGAACCTTCGGGAGTCCATATAGTCTAGGCGGTACCGGACCTTGGGGTAACAATTTCTTAGCGTCACCCTCCGGTAAATCTGCGTCCTTGAGAAGAACCCTCGTCTTGTTCTCCACCTTCTTTGTAGGGTCAACGCTGATCTTCCGGTAGGAATCGTCATTTAGCAGGCTCTGCATCTTATCCGTGTAGTCCTTACGGGAGACAACAACTGTAGCATTGCCTTTGTCAGCCGGTAAGACAACTATTTCAGAGCGTTCCCTCAGATCACGAATGGCCGCCCTCTCTTTACTGCTGATATTTGACTTCATCGGCTTGGATTTCGTCAACGCACGACAAGTTTCACGACGTATTTCCTCGGCTGATTCTGGCGGAAGTCGAGCTGCAACCTGTTCAACAGCACTAACAATTTCTGCGACCGGAGTGGACTTGGGGGTGGGAGCGAAGTTGAGACCTTTCTGCAAAACCGAGACCGCATCATCACTCAACACCATGCCACTCAAATTGATGACAGTCTTGCACGGAACCTGCAGAGATGGTTTTTCCGTTACGTGGACGACACGTTCGTCATCTGGCCACATGGTATGGATAAACTCCTTGACTTCCTTACACATCTAAACTCCATACACCCCAACATCAAATTCACTATGGAGACTGAAAAGGAGGGTAAATTACCTTTCCTTGACGTCTTGGTCAGGAGAAGGGCTGACGGCACCCTAGGTCATGGGGTGTATCGAAAGACAACACACACTGATCTGTATTTGCACGCAGACAGCTGCCACCACCCTTCACAGAGGAATGGGGTACTTAAAACTCTAGTACATAGGGCGCGCACTATCTCTGACACAGAGAGTCTACCCCAGGAATTGGAACATCTGAGAACTGTGTTTCGAAAAAATGGGTACTCAGAGTGGCAGATCCAACGTGCTCTCCGCCCAACCACTGCAGCACAACCTGTTGATATGGATGAAGTCACGAGGGAGGAGGTAGGCACTGCATTTATTCCATACACAGGCGCGCTCTCGGGGAAAATCGCCCGCATTCTGAAGAAACACCGGGTCGGAACTGTGTTTTGTCCTCCGAATAAAACTCGTGCACTGGTGGGGAGCGCCAAAGATGACCTCGGTTTGAGGAAGGCTGGCGTGTACCAGATTCCGTGTCAATGTGGCAGCCGGCCGCGGTGGTCTCGCGGTTCTAGGCGCGCAGTCCGGAACCGTGCGACTGCTACTGTCGCAGGTTCGAATCCTGCCTCGGGCATGGATGTGTGTGATGTCCTTAGGTTAGTTAGGTTTAAGTAGTTCTAAGTTCTAGGGGACTAATGACCACAGCAGTTGAGTCCCATAGTGCTCAGAGCCATTTGAACCATTTTTTTTGTCAATGTGGCAAGTCGTATATTGGTCAGACGATGCGTACTGTCGAGGATCGATGCCGTGAACACCAGAGGCACACTCGACTAATGTATCCGAGCAAGTCGGCGGTCGCTGAACATTGTTTGTCGGAAAATCACGCTATGGAGTATGACCACACGAGGATTCTGGTACAGACGTCGAGATACTGGGACAGCGTTGTTAGAGAGGCCATCGAAATTCGCACCAATGACGACCTCATAAACCGTGACTGTGGCTATAATCTTAGCAAGGCTTGGGAACCAGCGATTGGGTTAATCAAGAGTAAATCGAGCAAACGCATAGTTGTGACGACCACGGCGGACAGAGCCATCACACCGACGTCATCTCAGACGCCGTCGCAATCTGTTCCACCGCGAGACCGTGGCGCGGGGCGCGGACGGCGGAGGGAGCGCGCCGCGGGCGGAGGGTATTTAAATCGGCCGCCGCCGCGACCGATCCCATTTCCCCCTGAGCAGCCATAGCGTACGGATCTCCGTGCCGGCACGTTCACAGGAGCTCAGTCCGTCAGTTCACCTGATGATGGCGACATGTTTGATCGCCGAAATATTGTGCCCGTTGGACACTATAGACCGGCAGTACACCCGTGGATATTTTGTTTATCAAATACGCCGGGAGAAACTCAAGAATCATATTGTATATTACCTGTTTCTCTCTATAGCTTTCCCCTACTTTTCTCAGAATTTTGAACATCTTACACCATTTTACATTGTCTAACACTTTTCCAGGTCGACAAATCCTATGAAAGTGGCTGATTTTTCTTTAGACTTGCTTCCATTATCAACCGCAACGTCAGAATTGCCTCTCTGTTGCCTTTACATTTTCTGATGTCCAACTGATCAACATCTAACACATCCGCAATTTTCTTTTTCATTTTTCTGCATATTATTTTTGTCAGCAACTTGCATGCATGAGCTGTTAAGCTGATTGTGCGATAATTCTCGCACTTGTCAGCTCTTGCAGTCTTCGGAATAATGTGGATGATATTTTTCCGAAAGTCAGATGGTATATTGCCAGACTTATATATTCTACACACCAACGAGAATAGTCGTTTTGTTGCCACTTCCCCTAATGATTTTAGAAATTCTGATGGAATGTTATCGGTCCCTTCTGCCTTATTTGATCTTAAGTTCTCCAGAGCTCTTTTAAATTCTGATTGCAATCTGGATCCGCTATGTCTTCTAAATTGACTCCTGTTTCTTCTTCTAAACGAAACTTCTCCCTATAGAGGCCTTTCCACCTCTTTCCGCCTACCTACCCTCTCCTTGCGTTTAACATTGGATTTCTCATTGTACTCTTAATGTTACCACCTTGCGTTCAATTTCACCGAAGGTTATTTTGACTTTGCTGTATGCTGAACGATTCCTTCTGACGATCATTTCTTTTTCGATTTTTTCGCATTTTTCATGCAGGTATTTCGTCCTAGTTTCCCAGCAATTCCTACTTATTTCATTCCTCAGTGACTTGTATTTCTGTACTCCTGAATTCCTTGAACATTTTTGTATTTCCTTGTTCTATCGATAAACTGAAGTATTTCTTCTGTTACCCATGGTTTCTTTGCAGTTACCTTCTTTGTACCTATGTTTTTGTTTCCAACTTTTGTGACTGCCCTCGTCAGAGATGTTCATTCCTCTTCAACTGTACTGCCTACCATGATATACCCTATTGCTGCATCTATAGCCTTAGGTAACTTAAAGCCTATCTCGTCACTCGTTAGTACTTTTGTATCCCATTTCTTTGCATACCGATTCTTCCTGAATAATCTTTTAAACTTCAGCCTACTCTTCATCACTACTCATTGTGATCTGAGTCTATATCTGCTCCTGGGTATGCCTTACAATCCAGTATCTGATTTCGGAATCTCTGTCTGACCATAATGTAATTCGACCGAAACTTTCCCGTATCATGCGGCCTTTTTCAAGTATACCTCCTCCTCTTGTGATTCTTGATTCGCTGTTACTAGCTGAAATTTATTACATAACTCAGTTAGTCTTTCTGCTCCTTCATAATTGTCCCAAGCCCATATTGCCCTATAACCATTTCTTCTACTCCTTCCCTTACATCTGCATTCCAGTCCCCCACGACTATTAGATTTAATATCCATTTACACTTTGTATTGCCCTTTCAGTATCCTCACATATTTTCTTTATATCTTCTGTTTCATCTACTATATCTAGATTGAGCTTTGGCATTTCCCTTTTCATATGTTCCAGCTTCCCCATCACGTTCAAGCTTCTGACATTCCACGGCCCGACTTGTAGAACGTTATACTTTCCTTGGTTATTCAATATTTTCCTTGTGGTCACGTTCCCGTCGGCAGTCCCCTCCCAAAGATCTGAGTGGGGGACTATTCCGGAATCATATGGAGAGATCATCATGTCACTTTTTCAGTTATAGGCCACAGGTCCTGTGAATACACGTTATTTGTCTTTACTGCAGTGGTTTCCACAGCTTTCTGCTCCCTCATGCCTTTGATTATTCCACCTTTAGGAGTAGTTTCCCACACTAATGGCAAGAGAGTGCCCTAATACCCGGCCCGATCCTCCGTCCTCTTTGAAAAGGCCGTTGGCAGAATGAGAGGGATTTCTTATGCCGGAAGTCTTCAGCCGTCAACGGTGATCATAATCAAAATTTAAGCAAGGCCGCGTTACGAACCCAGGACGTTTCGATTACTAAATTTACCCCCAGACCGCTGGTGATGCGGACACTTCAGCTGCCATAAAAACCTAAGGAGAAGGGAACGACACGATCTGACGGACGGAGACAATGAAAATGAAGTATAGTCGTATTGGGTGTATTGTTGGGAGACCACAAAGGACAGGTTCAGCTTCCTAATTGGAGAGTTACACTCCTGGAAATGGAAAAAAGAACACATTGACACCGGTGTGTCAGACCCACCATACTTGCTCCGGACACTGGGAGAGGGCTGTGCAAGCAATGATCACACGCACGGCACAGCAGACACACCAGGAACCGCGGTGTTGGCCGTCGAATGGCGCTAGCTGCGCAGCATTTGCGCACCGCCGCCGTCAGTGTCAGCCAGTTTGCCGTGGCATACGGAGCTCCATCGCAGTCTTTAACACTGGTAGCATGCCGCGACGGCGTGGACGTGAAACGTATGTGCAGTTGACGGACTTTGAGAGAGGGCGTATAGTGGGCATGCCGGAGGCCGGGTGGACGTACCGCCGAATTGCTCAACACGTGGGGCGTGAGGTCTCCACAGTACATCGATGTTGTCACCAGTGGTCGGCGGAAGGTGCACGTGCCCGTCGACCTGGGACCGGACCGCAGCGACGCACGGATGCACGCCAAGACCCTAGGATCCTACGCAGTGCTGTAGGGGACCGCACCGCCACTTCCCAGCAAATTAGGGACACTGTTGTTCCTGGGGTATCGGCGAGGACCATTCGCAACCGTCTCCATGAAGCTGGGCTACGGTCCCGCACACCGTTAGGCCGTCTTCCGCTCACGCCCCAACATCGTGCAGCCCGCCTCCAGTGGTGTCGCGACAGGCGTGAATGGAGGGACGAATGGAGACGTGTCGTCTTCAGCGATGAGAGTCGCTTCTGCCTTGGTGCCAATGATGGTCGTATGCGTGTTTGGCGCCGTGCAGGTGAGCGGAACAATCAGGACTGCATACGACCGAGGCACACAGGGCCAACACCCGGAATCTTGGTGTGGGGAGCGATCTCCTACACTGGCCGTACACCTCTGGTGATCGTCGAGGGGACACTGAATAGTGCACGGTACATCCAAACCGTCATCGAACCCATCGTTCTACCATTCCTAGACCGGCAAGGGAACTTGCTGTTCCAACAGGACAATGCACATCCGCATCTATCCCGTGCCACCCAACGTGCTCTAGAACGTGTAAGTCAACTACCCTGGCCTGCAAGATCTCCGGATCTGTCCCCCATTGAGCATGTTTGGGACTGGATGAAGCGTCGTCTCACGCGGTCAGCACGTCCAGCACGTACGCTGGTCCAACTGAGGCGCCAGGTGGAAATGGCATGGCAAGCCGTTCCACAGGACTACATCCAGCATCTCTACGATCGTCTCCATGGGAGAATAGCAGCCTGCATTGCTGCGAAAGGTGGATATACACTGTACTAGTGCCGACATTGTGCATGCTCTGTTGCCTGTGTCTATGTGCCTGTGGTTCTGTCAGTGTGATCATGTGATGTATCTGACCCCAGGAATGTGTCAATAAAGTTTCCCCTTCCTGGAACAATGAATTCACGGTGTTCTTATTTCAATTTCCAGGAGTGTATTTTCTATGCATCCACGCTTACAGGCAGCGTTCCTCGGTGAAGTATGAGAGCTGTGTGTGGAAGAGTATATGTTAAGTGTAGGTGACACTAATGGGTATGCGTGTAGTGTAGCCTCGTGTTCGCGCAGAAACGATAAGAGAGAGAGTGAGGGGGGGGGGGGGGGGTGAAAGCCGGTGCCGTCACATAGCCTACTCCTGATGAAGAGGACCAAGGGGGACGCCCCAGTTTAACCTACCCATCCGACGACCCTATCACGAGACACTGCTGACAAATATGAATTTTAATCCAGGACATTGGCTCAAGGACTAGAGATCCATGAATTTCGCCACCCCCCCCCCCCCTCCCGATGTTGCACATCTCGTGGACCAGTAGAAACGTACGTGCAATAACAATAATGATGAAACTTCCTGGCAGAACCGAGACTCGAACTCGGGACCTTTGCCTTTCGCGGGCAAGTGCTCTACCACCTGAGCTACCCAAGCTCGATTTACGCCCCGTCCTCACAGCTGTACTTCTGCCAGTACCTCGACTCCTATCTTCCAAACGTTACAGAAGCTCTCCTGCAGAAGCTATTTTGAATAATAATAATAATAATAATAATAATAATTATTATTATTATTATTATTATTTCCTTCTCTAAAGTGTCAACTAAGGACTACGTGCTATTTCAACTCCTTATTCCTTGTTCTTTCTTTCAGCACTCTTTCATCTGTTCACTACGTTTCTTCTTCCTGTCTTCTGACGATTTCACACCTATTTTGTCACTCATCTACCTTGGAATCCTTCCATTTTTGATATTTTTCCCCTAAACGCTTCTCTGACTGTCGCTTCTTCGCCTTTTATATTATTATTTTTTTCTAAATGCTCTTTTACTTCATGAATACAAGTTGTAGACATCTTATCCCACAACTGTTGTAAGGTCTTCTTTTGGTTAATCTAGCGTCTTGTATTTGATATAAATGTCTCAAGACGTACCAGTTTGTTTGTCTCTCTAGTTCTAGTATGTTTTACATGTTTCGTAACGTTAATCATTACTGTGTAATTTCCAAACTGCCACAGTTTTTCGTGGGCAAATATTTTCCTAATATTTTGGCTTTCTAGTATTTCTTATTTATCTAGAATATATTATACTGCTATAGGCCGCTACGATAGCCGCACCTGTTAGCACTCCTCTACTGGGATTAGGGCAGGCGTGCCGGCCCCAGATATAATTCGCCCAGCGGTTTAACGATGAGATCCAATGTGCCGGCCAGCGTAGCTGTGGTTTTCAGGTGGTTTTCCACATCCTACTAGATGACTACTGGGCTTGTACCCAAGTCCCCCCCTCAATTACACTATTTGCATACATTTAGAAAACGTTCCCAGACTTTTACATGAAATGACGTTCCCACGCTTTTACATGACATGATGCAGACGGTTGGGGTACACAAATTCCTACTCAGGGGCGAAGGAAGGTGACAGGAATAGCAGCTGGCCACCCTCTAACATTAACAATGCCAAATCAGCATGGGTTTCGAAAACGACGGTCGTGTGAAACCCAGCTCGCGCTATTCGTCCACGAGACTCAGAGGGCCATAGACACGGGTTCACAGGTGGATGCCGTGTTTCTTGACTTCCGCAAGGCGTTCGGTACAGTTCCCCAGTCGTTTAATGAACAAAGTAAGAGCATATGGACTCTCAGAGCAATTGTGTGATTGGATTGAAGAGTTCCTAGATAACAGAACGCATGTCATTCTCAATGGAGAGAAGTCTTCCGAAGTAAGAGTGATTTCAGGTGTGCCTCAGGGGAGTGTCGTGGGATCGTTGCTGTTCACAATATACATAAATGACCTGGTGGATGACATCGGAAGTTCACTGAGGCTTTTAGCGGATGATGC
Organism: Schistocerca gregaria; assembly: GCF_023897955.1. Classification (NCBI taxonomy): domain Eukaryota; kingdom Metazoa; phylum Arthropoda; class Insecta; order Orthoptera; family Acrididae; genus Schistocerca; species Schistocerca gregaria. The sequence goes on along the minus strand of NC_064923.1, from coordinate 251,415,860 downwards.
TGTGGTGTATCGAGAGGTTGTAACAATGGAAAATTGTACTGAAATGCAGGAGGATCTGCAGCGAATGGCAATTGAATCTCAATGTAGACAAGTGTAATATGCTGCGAATACATAGAAAGATAGATCCCTTATCATTTATCTACAAAATAGCAAGTCAGCAACTGGAAGCAGTTAATTCCATAAATTATCTGGGAGTACGCATTAGGAGTGATTTAAAATGGAATGATCATATAAAGTTGATCGTTGGTAAAGCAGATGCCAGACTGAGATTCGTTGGAAGAATCCTAAGGAAATGCAATCCGAAAACAAAGGAAGTAGGTTACAGTACGCCTGTTCGCCCACTGCTTGAATACTGTTCAGCACTGTGAGATCCGTACCAGATAGGGTTGTTAGAAGAGAGAGAGAACATCCTACGGAGAGCAGCGCACATCGTTATAGGGTCATTTAGTAATCGCGAAAGCGTTACGGAGATGATAAACTCCAGTGTAAGACTCTGCAGGAGAGACGCTCAGTAGATCGGTACGGGCTTTTGTTGAAGTTTAGAGAACATATCTTCACCGAAGAGTCAATCAGTATATTGCTCCCTCCTACGTATATCTCGCGAAGAGACCATGGGGATAAAATCAGAGAGATTAGAGCCTACACAGAAGCATACCGACAATCCTTCTTTCCACGAAAAATACGAGACTGGAATAGAATGGAGAACTGATAGAGGTACTCAAGGTACCCTCCGCCACACACCGTCAGGTGGCTTGCGGAGTATGGATGTAGATGTAGATGTAGATACTAACAATGCCGACTATCTGTAAGTACGGGGTAAAGTCTAAAGAAAATGAAGGTAGTTTAATGCTAGACATTCTCTTGGGTATAGACATTCCGTCTTCGTTATTGTATTGCAATGTCTTGTTTTTGCATTAATAATAATAATAAATTTTATTATTATTATTATTACTATTACTACTACTCTTATTATTATTATATTATTCTATTATAAACAGAATCATTTCTATGATAAACAAGTACTACCAATGTCGATTTTCAGGATTTTCGAAAAGGAGCGAAATCTGACGCTAGTGAGATCCATCCCCAAAAGCCCCGAGGACCGCATATCATTCACCGAGTACCAGCGCTACGATGATGTGAGTATTGCCAGAGCTAAGAGTGTATTGTCTGGTTCCCTATAACAGCCAAAAGATGGAAGTTCAAAATTTACAACAATTATATGTAACTAAGTACGATCAATACTAACATATGAGCCGGGCATAGCTACCTAGACATAATTTGTAAAATCCTTACTCATTCGCCTGCGACTGTCTGCTAAATATGATGAACATTTCTCTTGAAACTATTACAGTATCGTATACACCTTTTACCGAAACGACACTCTCTCCCATTGTATAGTATATCGTACGGCTAGACGATAAACTGAGATCATGGACCATGGATGTTGTATGCCAAGCGTTTCATCTTGGTTAAAATGTTTGCTGTCAAGGCGTAAATTCCTGTTCGGAAAATATCGCCTTGTATTTAATGTTGCAACGTCATGACAGAGTGAATAAAGCTTTATTTACACCGTGACATTGACAATGGCGCTGAATATCTCGTAACGGGTCATGCGCGTTAATTAACTGGAAAGTGCTAACGGGACTGTACTGTCCTCATAATGAACTGACATCTTTGTACGCTGTTAAATAACTACGCTTACCACACAAGCGCTTCTTTTGTCGGTCACTGAGATAAACATCACATCGATGCACGTCGGTACTGTACTGAGGACTCAAATAAATCCATTAGAACCACCGAAAAAGATTACGTATGGTCTTATTCGAATGTGGTGGGCGTTACCATACCGAAATACTATTTAAAATTGTGGGGTTGACCATTTTCAACCATTCCAGCACCTCTCTAAAAGAGAACGATTTAAGGTAGAGCGATCTCATAAAACTAATACAAGGTAAGGCATATGTCTGACTGACATTCACTAGAAGAATCCTCACCAACTGTAGTCCATGGGACCAGTGCCATATAGAGCTACTAGAGGAAGATGAGAATCTCTAAAGAAAAGTATCGTGTTCATTACAGGTTCATTTATTAAGAATGAGGCCGTCGCGGAGAGTTTGTGGTCATGTCGAGTTCTGAGAAGTGGGAGTGCATAAAAGGGCAAAAAAATATATAAACTCACATGCACCCTGCTTTAGCGGAGACGTTATTAATCATGCAGCGACACGACAAAATAGAGAAAAAATGTCGTCAACTACTACCCTCCAGGTGGCATATGCCAACATTACATCAAAATCGACGTCATCTTTGAGGTGAACTAATTTATTTTCGGCAGTGTAGCAGCCGCTTTGGACTTTGAATTCTTTGGTCCGTCCATTCACCTGTCTATGTGTCCCGTCCAGCTCCATTTCGTTTTCAGAATGGCTAAGATTAAGGCCTCCACTCCAGCCTTTTTCCTGATCTGCACGCTTGTCCCATTGACTACCTTAGGAATTCTCATCATGCACATGTACATATCTCGCTGAGCAGCCCACAATGCTTGAATGTTTCTCGCACCGAAAATCTATGTCTCACTGTTATAAATCTAAGCTAGTAATACAGTGTGTGACTACCACTCCTTTAACTCCTATACACAGCTGAGGTCCTAAAACTCATCCCTCCTGCATACTTACTACAGTATGCTGAGAACATGACCTTCCCTGCACTCAATACTATCCTACATTCGTCCCTGAAACTCCATTTCAACAACTTTATACCATGAAATAATCAGTGATATCTCTCCATCAATCCTGCAAAACTCCAGTCACTAATTCCAGGAAATGTCACCCGAGTAGTCTGCACCAAAACCCTTCACCTGATAGTCTACAACCTAATTAATCTTAAAAACACACCATATCCTCTCCCCGTCTAATTTCAAACGTCATCCCCTTCCATATCACGAACTCAGCGCTGAAATCTATTCCTCCCAACCCATTCCAAATGTAGTCTTCAACGTACCCTTTCCTCGCCCAACTGACATCCTATTCGTCTCCTGACACCTACAATCCAACTATCTCTTCCTTCCCACATAGCCATGCCACATATTTTTCCATCTAACATCTTCTGCAGTACTTGCCACATAGCAATCGCTACCCACAAGTACTTGGAGCCTTCATAAAGACTTTCTCATAAGGAATATAACCTACGTCACATCATTGTGCAACGAAAATAATTTACACTGCCTTACAGAAAACGTGAAGCTTCCAGAAGACATGGTCGATTGTCAATGTAACTTAGCACACTTACTCACCATTGGCTGGTATGTTAATCATGTGAGTTGCAATTCTCTTTGACAGTTAGAATGGCCACTGGAGTAGATTAATGTTGTTTGTGTTTAGTGCTGTTACCAAGTCTGGTAGGTCGTGGACAGCGTTAGACGTTGAATGATCACTGTGAAAGCCACAGAGTTACTATGTAATCATATGAGACAGAATTGTCAGCACCTGACAGAGTTCGATAGGGACCTTATTGAGGTTTCCATTTGACCAGCTGCTCCAATCGGGCAGTATCAAGATTTGTGGGGCAGTCGAAACTGACAGTAGCCGGTTGTTGGGCTGCACGAGAAGGTGAGTGCAGACATACACGTTGTCAAGATTCTAGTCAACCACATCTGACCAACACAAAGATGGATCAACGTAATGTGTACCAAACACATCGTAACCCCTTCACACCTGCATCTGCCATCCGAGATGAAGTAATGGACTTTTTGCAACATTCTGTGTTATTCCACACTATCGGTCGGAGAACAGCAGGGGCCGGACAAGAGAATTACGGTCCCACGCTTAGGCTGCCATTAACACCATGACACAAACGGCTACGTTTGGAGTGGTGGCGCGACAGGGAAGCATGGACTGCTGATGAAGGTCATATCACTGTCTCCGGATGACCATCGTCGGCGAGATTGCTGGCCGCCTGGGAAGAGCTTTCATTTATCCATTGTTTTAGAGAGACACGGAGGTGTTACTCATGTTGTGGGGTGTCATCAAGCATAGCTTCAGCTCACGGCTGGTAGTGGTGAGGAAACTCTGACAGAATAACACGTCAGGAACATCTTGTGTGATGACGTGTTATCTCTCATGCGACAGTACCGTTGCGCCATTTTTTGGATGAGACATTGTTCGTCCATTTCGGACGTCAACTCCATTCCAGTGTCAGTATAATGGATATCATGGATCAGATAGTAGTTGTGGGCTATTTCGCCTCAGAACAGGACACAACAGCTTTAAAATACTTTCCCCAACCGAAGAGCCTGAATTCTTGCCAGACGCAACATCACACAGATAAGTGGACTTGTAGTGCCAAGTTCTTTGAAGATTCGCTTCGATTTGGTAATATGTGAAATCAAAAAACATATGCTCTCAACCCTTGAAGTTTCATTTCGTCTTTCCCTCCGTTTCTTGACACTTAACTTTTATGTTAGGTGGTGTATTTTGCCTACATAAATTGTAAATTAGAGTATGTAATGGCTAAAGAGTGTTCAGTTTCAAAGACGTTACAGGTTTTGAAACTTCGTTTAGCTTTACAAATGCCCTTTATCTTGTTATTATTCACTTATTAATTGAAATATTGGTTTCTTAAATTACAAATTATGGATTTGTACAGAGCTATAGATTTAATTTCTAAGAAAGCTGTACAAATAGAACCTCGTTTGTGGAGTATCTTGTCACAGGGTCAGTTTTTGAGGACGGAGCATATTTGTAACAGTTTCGAAATATATTATATCGATTCACAGCAGACACAAAAAGGAAACTAAAAATTTATGTAGTGGACCAAACAACACTTAACAATTAGGCAATTTTAATTGTTCTGTTTATTTATTTTGCTTTCCGACTTGACGTTTTCTTCAGCAAAACTGACTACAATACCACGTTATATGGTTCTATGACATCATTATTAATTTGATCTTTTATTTAATGTGTTGATTGTGTATTATGCTTAATTATAGTTGATGTTTAGGTCTACTTTCAAACTTAATCGTCCATTTTCGAAATAACATTTAATAAAAAATCTTGCTGCGGCTATTACTCGCAGTACTGAATACCCAAGCAATCCACAATCGTCATTTTAAATACGACGAATCTGTTTACACCAAAAATGACAATTCAGCCCTTGTTGCTGAAATCATTATGTCATAACCATCCTTTGAGAGCTAACCAAGTAGAATCCAGAGTAGCCGGCCGGGGTGGCCTAGCGGTTCTAGATGCTTCAGTCTGGAACCGCGCGACCGCTACGGTCGCAGGTTCGAATCCTGTCTTGCGCTTGGATGTGTGTGATGTCTTTAGGTTAGTTAGGTTTAAGTAGTTCTAAGTTATAGGGGACTGATGACCTCAGAAGTTAAGTCCCATAGTGCTCATAGCCATTTGAACCATTTTTATAATGCAGAGTAAAGGGGAAACTTTCACCATCAACATTTAAAGAACTGAAGGAAGGTTGCCCAAAGTTCCATATCGACAGACTTTTTACCAAAGTTGTACCTTAATTATTCATCTTCTACGCGGCGACAGATAGGACGAGTATCTGACACAGCTGATTGTGGTCTGTCGTTTCAGTCGGAGACACTTAGATTGTCAGTCAAGTTAGTGTTACACCAAACTGGAGCCTTCTAGCGAGTGTCGAGTTATATACGTCTCGGCACCATGCTTCACCCCCTCCCTTTCACTCAGTAAACAGAATGCCATAACCTCACAACGGTACACTGCACAAGCATCCATCATAATCTGCCATACCGTTGGTTACCAATGCGGAATCCCTCGGTTGTCCCTAATTTCGAGGCGCCCGGCTAACATTCTGACTTGGGTTTCACAGATTCGGCAGTACCTGTCGCAGCTGGCATCAAGCTATCCCAGTACAGTAACTGTGCACACCATCGGACAGACATACCAGGGTCGCCCTCTGGATATCATCCATATATCCTCTGGAGGCGGCGGCTCCAGGCCGGTCATCCTGATCGACGCCGGCATCCACGCCAGGTAGTGGATCGCACCAGCTGCCACCCTCTACGTCATCAACCAGCTGGTCGAGAACGCAGCCGAGAGCGCGCTCACAGACAGCGTCGACTGGCACATCATCCCCGTGCTCAACCCCGATGGATACGAGTACACCTTCACAAACGTAATGACTGCTTGGATATCTTTGTCGTAGGGCTGCTATTTATAGAGAAACTGTATTCCAACAAAGGCACTCATTTGGAATGACACTCTTTAATTACTGATTTATTGATGTATTACTGAGGGTCTGCCGTCTTGCAAGAGCACAGTTATTGATTTGTTCAATCCAGAAACATGTTTCACTGCAGTTGTGGCATCTTCAGTGCGTTTTTTTCTTTTGTTGTTTCTGAAATACAAAGATACTAATTTTACGCAAGTTAGGAACATGTTGACATCGGATTTTGATGTTGTTGAAATCACAAATAATGTTTACCTTTTTTATGTTGTGTGTACCATGTGGCTTTCAACAAAAATCAGCCACAGCTTCTGAGCAACACTTGAGTTAAATTTTTGTCGAGAATGTAACGTCTAAACGGTGAAGTTTATCATTGACGCAGATGAACTGTCTTGATCTGTGCTTCGTTACTATTTGCCTGCTGAATGTGTTGTTGTTTTTCTGGGTAAAGTGACTCTTGGGCATCAGTAAAATTGCGTTGAGGGTTTGATTTAGAAAAAAGTTTGGTGTGGTTTACTATTTATAGATTGTGTTGGGGATTTACAACGGTAAAACATGGTAACCATCTGTATCATTTATCGAGAGTAGAAAAAGAGTACCACAAAAGTTGTCATATGGGGAGACAAAATCATCATTGATCCAGCAGTATTTTGCAACGCTGTAAGCTAACTAACAAACAATAGAGAATAAATTCAGGTGCGCCAACGCGAATTTCGCTGCCCCCAATCGAAAACAACACAGTAGAGCAAACGACTGTCAGCAGCCTACCTGAAAGGTAAATGTCAGTGAAAAGTGAGTGAAAGCCACAGCAACATTTTGGATTCGCCAATGAGCACGAGAAAACGTAAGTAAAAGCTATTGTAAATCCGCAGCGCTAGCAATAAATAGGGAACACCGCTAAATAGTTTTTCAAACCAAAACATCACTAACTTTTACCGATGCCCACAGGCCACTTCAAGCATAAAACCAATAATACCAACACATTCAGCAGACTTATAATAGTCAAGTACAGGTTAGGACATGTCAAGTACTGAAATGGTAAGTGAAAAAAGGGGTATAGGCCACCATTGTACCGGAATACATAGTTTAAAACATACATTCTGAACAAATATTTGGTTCAGACCTTGTCCTAAAATTCTAATGTTACGTATGAAATGATGTACACTGGCAGAAAAAAGGTCGCAACACCAGGAAGGATTGTGTGACATAAACGAAAGTTGGCAGGCGTGTTTCTACCATTGGATGGATGTTGCTTCTGCAATATTGGAGAAAGACTTGACAGAAATGTAGCCAATGCACGTGAATGCTGATAATGATGGTCAAGAGAATGTATGGTCACAAGAAGACCGGGGGTCCGGACGGACACATGGCACTACCGAATGGGAAAACCATCGTATTCGCTGTACTGCTCTGCCGCATCATACTGCATCTACAGCAGAAATTTAAGCAGCAATTGTCACCACAGTAACACAACGAACTGTTACAAACCGCTTACTTTCTACGATAGCTCCGAGCCAGATGCTCTGAAGCGTGCGTTCCGCTGCCCGCAAACCACCGTCATTCGCGACTTCAGCAATGTCAAGCGAGAACTCATTGGAGGTCTGGGTGGAGGTCTGGATAGAAGGTTGGGAGGTTCTGCCTCAGTGCCAGTACGGCCGTGTCTTGGTTAGAAGGAGGCAAATTGAAGGCCTGCAACCAACCCGTCTGCGTGCTAGACACACTGGGCCATCTGGAGTTGTGGTCTGCGGTTCGAATTTGTATGACAGCAGGAGCACTCTCGTGGTTATCTCACAAACACTGACGGCAAATATTTACGTCAGTCTGGAATTCGATCTGTTCTGCTGCCATTCATGAACAGCATACCAGGTGCGTTTTCCAACACGATAGCGCTCGCCCACGTACCGCTGTTTTAACCCAAGATGCTGCACAGAGTGTTGACATGTTGCCTTGACCTGTTCAATCACCATATCTGTCTCCAGTCGAGCACATATGGGACGTCACGCACGACAACAACAGCGTCATCTATATACAGCATTAACTGTCCCTGTATTGACCAACCAAATACAACAGACATAAGACACTATCCCCCAAACTGACATCTGGCACCTGTAAAATACAATGGATGTACGTGTGCACGCTTGCATTCAACATTATTGCGGTTACACCGGTTTTTAATGGACCAGCTTTTCACATTGGCAATGGCTCATCTAGCGCTTACATTAACCTGTGATATTGCGAAGTTAACCACTTACATATGTTGCCTAGACAAACGTATTCCCGAAACTTCATTACTGTACATTAATCATTTTTTTTGGTTGCGATTTTTTTTACATCCGTGTGTTAATATAGACTTATGGCTCATTTCTGTTGGCAGCCACAGAGTACACATGATGTAAAAAACTTGGAAACTAAGCAACAAAATCTGATGTCAACACATTCCAAATGTAAAGAGTTTTCATAATTAAAGTGCCAGCTTTAAAACAGTGTAGAATGAGAGCCACTGCTCAGAATGACGTAACATTTGAACTGTATATTATTGACGCAGGGGAAAACCTCATGGCAAAAAAGAAAACGAAAATTTGGCCAGTAGATGGCGCTGTAAGCGCCAGAATACGCACACCAACAGACTCGCGGCACACGACTTTTCCTCATTTTGCTTCCGAGACGCCCACCAACTGTCTATGTCCATGAAGGATCGGGCGCTGCTGGTAAAGCTGCAGAAGTTCCGGACACTCAAGGGCGTGGTAAAAGACATTGGTCCCATTTATGCTAAGAGTCTGGAGAAAATGACTACAAAATTCTAAAAGACAAGTTCTTTTGAAGTGAAATGTGCCAGAAGGGGGAAACCAGTTGATCCGGCGTCTGTGGAAGATGTGGTCGGAGCACTGCAGGAGGGGTCGAGCGCTGGTGTGCAAACAGGCAGTGTATGGGGAATTGCCGAACGTAGGACATGCCTGCGAGCACAGTGCATAAATCCTACGAAGCATCTGGATTTTTATACCTACAAAATGACTCAAGTTCAGGAGTTTCTTCCTGCTGAGTTGCCAGCAAGACAAACGTTCGCTCTGGAATTTCTTGCTCGCATGGAAGTAGGCAATGAATGGCCTTGGAACATTCCGTCGACATTTGAAGCCCACTTCCATCTCCAAGGTCATGTCAATATGCAGAATATGTGCAACCGAAAATCAGCACGCACATCAGCTGGCACTACTTCATTCTGCAAATATAACTGTGTGGTGCGAGTCGACAGCATCTTTTACCACAAGTCCGTATTTTTTCGAGCAGGTGAGCGTTGCAGCTTCTCTTACTTGTATCATCACTGGTAAGCTCTGTTAGAGTCTTCTGCACAGCGACATTCAATCCCCCCCCTCCCCCGCCCTCCCCCTGAACGGAGAATTTGTTTTGTGCTTACTGTTCACTCTGTTCAGTTGCCTTCAAGATCAAACAGGGTGTGAATTTTCGTTTTAAGGCCAGTAGGGTTGTCGGCAAACGAAGTTGCCCGCCTAATGTGCGAACATCAGAGCGACATTAGCCGAACATTCAGCCGGTAGCGTGAAGCACAGAACATTTAAAATCTATCTCTTAGTGGTCGCCAACTGATAACATCAACTGATGGCCACTACCTACGAACAATAGGTCAAAATTACGTAGAGAGGGATGAAAGAGAAATGCCACGCTGCCATTTTTAAGACAACTGAGACGGCTGTGTCTATCCAGACACTATGCAACTACTAATGTGGTCAATTTGGCCACATTATGAATCTGGCCACTACGCATACTTAAGAATATCTGTACACGCCCCTTACCACTGCAGTTTCCGAGGAAAGTGGGGAAGAGAACAATGCTAATGGAGCATGAATCAGTGACATAGAGTTCGCTTCATTGACGACTGTTAGATTTCTCTGACAACTACCGATGCTTGAGTACACTTTGTCCGAGTGGCAGACATCTATAATTTTCCTAACGATTATTCTAATATTTCTTTTTGTCTGATTTATAATTCAGTGCAATATATTTAATATAATTTACATAGCTAAATAGGGTAGATAGTGCCACAGACATGTTACGTGAATTGGAGTGGCAATCTTTAAAACAAAGGTGTTTTTCATTGCGACGGGATCTTCTCACGAATTTTCAATCCCAAGTTTTCTTCTCCAATTGTGAAAACATTCTGTTGGCACCGACCTACATAGGGAGAAATGATCATCACGATAAAATAAGAGAAATCAGGGATGACACAGAAAAATGTAAGTGCTCGTTTTTCACGCGCGCCGTTTGAGAGTGGAACGATAGAGAGACATCTTGAAAGTGTTTCATTGAACCCTCTGCCAGGCACTTTGGCGTGAATAGGAAAGTAATCACGTATATGTAGATGCGAGACGTTCCGCATACTGTCCGTCAGCGTACAAAGTGACGTTTTCTGCCAAAGGGGTGGCGCAATGGCAGGCGCCTGTAACTTCGTCACTCTGTAGCGTCGTTGACACAGGCTCCTATTCTAGACTTGTTCCTCGAGACACCCTCTACAACACCTCGAAATTTGTCACTACCTTTTCGGGACACCCTGTTTACCAAATATGCTCCAGGCGTCTCTGAGTTAAGTTTCTGTGACACACCTTTTCACTTTCACCCTCAGCTTTCGGGGCGATAGGGGTGTCTTCCTGTCAAATAATTTTTTCCACGTAGCAAGTGTGGTGAAGACGTTGCTTCAGGTTTTATCGGGGTACGCTGATACTTCGCTATCTTTGTACTCCCTACCCGTCCCCCATGCCTAGGGACCTGTCACCATTGAGCTCAGTGATCCTGAAATCTATAGATTAGGTACTAACATAGGTCGCTGTCGAAATTATCTACGTGACATGGCTTCTCACCCTCAACTCCACCGCTGCAGGTGTACTTCCACAGTATTTTTGCACAAATAATACAAATAAGTCTATGCAATTTTTTTTGTAATTACTTGAGAAGTTCCTGAGATAATCTTCTATGTCAGCTCCTTTTTATCTCACCCTCCTATATGGACAGTAGGTGTGTCTTACCCCAAAGTACGTTTATTCAGATAATATGTTGTAAGTGTAATTTCCATTTAACTTTGATAACAATCAATCTTTAATATAAAACCAACCAAAGGTGGTCTAAAAAGCTTCTTCCTTACATCTGTGGAGCAATTACAGGCCGCTAGCACTAACAAACGCTCTAAAATTTGATTGTAATGATGCGGTCGATACGTGAAAGCTCATAAAACCTTGCCGTCCGCACTTCTACTCAGGCGAAGACGCCCACAGTATATACCATTACTGATATACAGTTTTGTTTTTCGCAGGATCGTTTGTGGAGAAAGACCCGATCAACAACAACATCTTCTAGTTGCCCAGGAGTGGACGGCAACAGGAACTTTGACTTCCACTGGAATGGTAAGGAAGCAGCTGTGTTTTACATACTAAACGTCGGTTGCATTGTATTAGATTCGTACATACTGAACACTGACTTTACAGCGAACAGCTAAACAGTTTGGTCATATTGATCACAAAATTGCGCTACATTTTCCTTCTTCTTCGTACGATCCAGTAAATATACTTGCCAATATTCACATCTCGTGTTGTCTCGGTCCGTACAACCACTCTCAGATGTTTGAGGGCTGTGAATCCAGTCAACTATCGACTGTTGTGCAGCCAAGCGATAACGCTTTTTTCGCCTATTTACACAAACTGTATTAGATTTAATTAGGTAGAAAGTGGATGCCATTCGCGCGCACATCGGTGATCGACTGCTAACTTCTCTGAATTTCGTAACAATTTTATGACGGCATGCCTCAGTCTACACAAACATACTGGACAAAAAAGTCTCTGAAACATTACGAACGTACATCGTACAGGAGTTTCGGAAATGCATCTCGATAATAAATACAATTGCAAATTATTAGTTCCTGATTGTTCTGTTTAATGTCTACTTTCAAACTGCATTTATTTTGCAATCAATATGGAAGAAATTAAATTGAGAGGAATAGTTTTTCTTAATCACGAAAGCTCTCAACATCCCTCCAGTAAACAATTCTAACTCCAACGCTACGTTTTAGAAAACAGCATTTCCAAGCAGAAAAAGTCAGCGGTGGTACTTTGATAACCGAAAAAATGAACTCAATATCTCATCCAGCGACACGGAGAATAATTCTATAATAACAGCTAGCGATCTGCTCCACCCTCGCGAGGGTAGCATTACGTATCTACGGCCCGACGGCGAGCATTCACGTACAGACATAGAAACGTATCGGGAGGCTTTAATCCATATATTAATTCCCACATAAGCCCGATGCTCCTCACGCCCGAGATTCAAGTAATAACGAACTAACTAAAAAAGGGTAGATAATAATAATGTTAAAAAACCTGTTGTTACCTTCACTTAATTTTCTCATAAAGTGCAGTGTAGCCAACTTTCGAGACAGTGTTACCACTTAACAAGCAATTTAATTAGAAATAGTTAGTCAGGACATGAAGCGTACTGGTTTCATGTGGGAAACACGGTATAATAAAAAAGTATTTACACTTGTTTGTATATGTGTTCCACACGTCCTCCTAAGACACTGGACCGATTTCAACCAAACTAGGTACACGTATCCCTTACCGCCAAGCAACAATCGATATAGGGGTAACAACCGCCTACCTATCACAGTTCAGGAGATACGGCGATGTAATCATTGAGATGCGTGAAGAACTGCCGAATCATGTATGGCGTTTAAATTTATTACTGATGTGCTACTGACTCTACTCGCAGTAAATTTTACAGGCAGTGTCTACATCTGGCGCTAAATCCACGTGCGGAGATATTTTATCATGGTAGCACGCTTAGTTGAGGAGATATGACGTCATAAAATCCAAGATGCGTGAAAGACACCGCATTGTGCATGACGTTTAAATTTATTACGTCTTTGCTATTAACTTAATCCGCAACTTACTTCGCAGACGGTATCCACATGTACTGCTGAATATATCTACAAAATTATATCAATGTACGAGATGTAGTACAAGAGATATGACGTCATAAACTTGAAAAATGTCACATTATACGTGAAATTTTAATCCCTTATTACTAAGGCACATCTATAATCAGTCAACGAAATCCCTGTCACCTAACAGTGTTTTTGGCAGCATTCAACTGCAAAGCGCAAATGGCTGTAGGAAGCAATAGCCGTCTATAGAGCTATGAAAAGACATTGCCATGGAGACAGACGTTTACAAAACCGCGTTTTAGACAGGCAAAGCAGCTGCGGGCAGCATAGAGAAGCTCTCCGGGATCACGTTTACTGATTTGCATACTGCACTTATAGATTTGTACGTTACGCATATTTCCTTGTACGACTGTTTCATAATTACAAAGGTATTTTCACGAATATATGGAAATGATTTGTTTTCGATTCGTCACTACAAACTCAAATTCTTTTTTGTTTTCGTCTCTTAGGAAACCTACGAAATGAATACCCGGGCAAAGCATTGTTTGGCAACTAGATTATAATATTTATAAATTATGGTCAAGGTTCGGGGCTCTCTGGATTTTCGTCAGCAGTTAGTTCGCCCTTTTCCCGTCAGATACGGCCTGCTCTCCAGCTGATGGGCTTGTAACTCCTGTCGACACCAGGAGATGACTCTCCAAGCGCCAATAAAATACGGAACAGATAAAAATACATATATTACACGCTCATAATTACTTAGAGATGATAAGCTACATACAGGAACTTTCTTCGTGAATCAAGGTGTCAATTAGTGAAAACGGTATCAAAATTGCTACAGTATTTCCTGAGACTGGTTCGAAAATACAGACAGAAACTTTGGCGGCGGATGTTATAACATAGACAATAGAACCACAAACACCTCCACACCCTTCATCTCCTTCATCAGGGCAATTTCCAGCGCCTACCTCTCCAGGAAGATGAACTTCGCCGTAACGTCTACCCTTCCTTCCAACTATAACCTGGCCTTGTTCACCCCCCCCCCCCCTCCCCAGGGCCCCCTTTTTCCTGTCCCCTCCTTCGCCCAGAACGGATTTTCCTCCTCCCCCCCCCCCCCCCCTGAGACCCTGCACCCCATCCTTGCATCTTTCATTCCAACATCCTCCTCTCCCTGGCCCTCTTCAGTGCGGCCACCGCCCATCTCCCCCTCCCTCCCTTCTACCGGTCTCCCTCATCTGCTTGTGCCTTTCAGATCCTCCGTTTTGATCATCGTCAGTGTGCCACGTCAGTGTTGTGTTTAGTGCTGTTTCTCCTGTGTGTCAAGAGGTGTGATTTTAATTGTGTACTGCCTTGAGGTTCGCTGTCAGTGTCTTGTTATGTGCTATGCCATCCGTCGATACTTTTATGCTCCGGTCATACTGTGACTCATGTTCTTTTAATAGTCACAGTGTGTGTTTTTTTTGTGAGTGCTACCTTTTTACGGTATTATCTCCATTTTACAGCCGCCCCTTTTTTTGTCTATTGCCTTCCATGATGTTCCCCCTTTTTTATATCTACGTTCACCATATTCTCTCCTTTGTATATTTTTAACTGTCTTCTATTGTTTGTTCTATGTCTTTCGGCTGAATGGGCAATTGAAAAACAAAGAAAAAAAAAAGAAACTAATCCGCACAGCCGCCTACATAATGGAGGTAAAAGCCAACATGCATTTATGGCACAGTTCAGTTGAATCAAATGTGAACATATGACATGTTTTGCAAACGCTGCCCAGTCTGTCATCAAAATGACCTGAAATTTAGACTGAGTGCCCATTGTCAATTCACAGCAAGAAAGATTAGCTGCAGGGGAAGTAGCTCGCCACCAGAGGCATTCGAACATTTAGTCGACAACGTAATACACAAAAGAATGAATATCTACCCTTAGCAAACAACACTGGCATATGACAAAAACTATATGAAACTCCGTTCGAACAGGCCTCGAAAAGGCCCATCGACGCCAAGGGACCACCCTGTCATCCTGATCCGATAGGTGTCACTGGATGTGGATGTAGAGGGGCATTCAGTTAGCACAATGTTCTTCCGACCATTCTCAATCATGTAGCTCCTCAGCTGGCTTCACAACAGCTAAGAGCAAATGACACCTACCTACAACTTATGGCTTGTACATACACCATTTGGTCAAAAGCATCTGGGCACTTATTACTATATGTTAATGTAGGGCGTGTCAAAGCTTCCCCTTTATGATGTTTTGAACTCTGCTGGTAACACTTTCATTTAGGTGTCTGAATGTGTGTGAGGAACTGCTGGCCCATTATTACTCAAGAGCCGATAGTGGTGATGCACACTCGGTTCAGAAGCGAAGTCATGGTTGTAGCTCATCCCAGAGGCGTTCCATTTGGTTCAGATTGGGGCTCTAGGCAGGCCAGTCCATTTTAGGAAGATTATAGCCTCACTATAGCCTCACAGATGCCTCAGCACTACACCATACTGTAAAATGTGTTCATATCCTTCTGCATTTAGCGTTTTGTAAAACGCAATGAGAGGACTACACACTAACCACGAAAAACACCCGCATGCCGTAACACCTCTTCCATACTTCACTCTTGGCACTACACATTTGTGGCTGGTAAATTCTACAGGCGTTGACCGGACCCCTATTCTTCTATTGGATTGACACAAGGTGTAGTCTGATTCACCATTCGTTTCCAGTCGTTCACTGTCCACTGTTACCCTTTACACCGCATCTGGCGTCAGCATTGGCTACAGAAATGTGTGGCTTATGAGCAGCTGCTCGACCACTGTACCACATTCTTTTTAACTCCCAGCGCACATTCGTGGTTCCAGCCAGATCGCTGTAGCACTACGGAACTCACTCGAGTGATTCCTTCTTCTGATTTTACACCATTTTGTATCCCTCCGTCCCCCCTTACCCCACAACAGTCGACGGTGCCTGTTCGTCAGTACATGAGGTCTACCTTGTTCTGGATGTCGGCCCCTGGTAGCTGAGTGGTCAGTGCGACAGAATGTCAGTCCTAAGAGCCCGGGTTCGATTCCCGTCTGGGTCAGAGATTTTCTCTGCTCATGAACTGGGTGTTGCGTTGTCTTAATCATCATCATTTCATCCCCATCGACGCACAAGTGGCCGAAGTGGCGTCAAATCGAAAGACTTGCACCTGGCGAACAGTCTACCCAACGGGAGGCCGTAGTCACTCGACTTTTCAAAAAATGTGTGAAATCTTATGGGACTTAACTGCTAAGGTCATCAGTCCCTAAGCTTACTCGGTCTTCAGGCCACGAGAAGCCTACCGGGACCATCCGACCGCCGTGTCATCCTCAGTGGAGGATGCGGATATGAGGGGCGTGGGGTCAGCACACCGCTCTCCCGGTCGTAAGGTGGTATTCTTGACCGAAGCCGCTACTATTCGGTCGAGTAGCTCCTCAATTGGCATCATGAGGCTGAGTGCACCCCGAAAAATGGCAACAGTGCATGGCGGCCTGGATGGTCACACATCCAAGTGCCAACCACGCCCGACAGCACTTAACTTCAGTGATCTCATGGGAATCGGTGCGTCCACTGCAGCAAGGCTGTTGCCCCCTAAGCTTACACACTACTTAACCTAAATTATCCTAAGGACAAACACACACACCCATGCCCAAGGGAGGACTCGAACCTCCGCTGGGACGAGCTGAACAGTCCATGGCTGCAGCGCCTTAAACCGCTCTGCTAACCCCGTGTGGCCACTCGACTTCCTTGTCTTCGTTTGGCTGTGTCTGTTCCTACGTTGAAACTGGTAGCCATCAAAATGAAAGTAATTAACATCTCAATTACATGGCAGTTGGAGAATTCTGTAATGATACCACCACAGTCGATTTTGGCAGCTTTAGAATGACTGAAGTCTTCCTGGTGGATCTGTTACTCGAGAGACATCCAATGACGTTCTAAGTCAGTGAGCTCTCCCGACCAATCCATTTTGCTGTTATTCTTTCTCTACTGACAACTCAATGCTCCCCGTCTCCTTTTACACTGGCTAGTTCCCCTCTCTTGACATCTAGTGGTCAATTCCATATGTGTGTCTGGGTACTTTTGATTGGATAGTGTACCTTGGGGAGAATGTAACACAACTGGATACTACCCCTATTTTGCAGAGTTTGGGCAGGATTTTGTTGGAAATTCAATTTGTCCCATAGGAGTCCATAACGAAGAACAGTCCAGACTTGTGAATATCAATGAAATTCTCCAACAGCCATGTAACTGTTGATAGCAGGTCTTCGAATTAAGCACTAGTGAAGCGGTTGAATTCACGACATCCATGGATATATGGCACTATATGACATTTTCGTTTATTTGGAGAGGTGCACATGGGGCATGAAGAAGGATTAGTTGGATTGCTGAAACTGGTAGCCATCAAAATTAAAGTAATTAACATCTCAATTACACGGCAGTTGGAGAATTTCGTTGATATTCACAAGTACTTAACTTGCTAATGTCCCCTGTCCGTGATGGAACAACACAGAACATTGTAAACCTCTCAGCATCGTGAAGCACCAAGTACAGGATTGGAAAGGGAACACATAACATTGAATCTGGATCAGAGGCGTGTATTCTCTTTATCAGCGAGTGTAGTATTTGTCTGATGCGATGCGTCACGACCATGGTAGACGAGTGTGGAGACTGTGAGGTACGAAGGCACGTCTCAAGCATGCAATCTGCATCTACGTCTACATCTACATCTACACCTACATACATCTCCGCAACCCACTGTATAGTGCATGGTGCATGACTATTTTATACCAGTACTAGTCATTTCCTTTCCTGTTCCACTCGCATATGGGCCGAGGGAGAAACGACTGACTATATGCATCATTCTGCCGCTAGTCACAAATTCCGATTCTCTAAATTTTCTCAACAGTATTTCGTGAAAAGAACGTTATCTTCCCTCCAGGGATTCAACGAGTGAGATGGTGCATTGGTTAATACTGTGCACTGCCATTCTGGACAACTATGGGTCAGTTCCTCATCTGCCAATCTAGTTTTCCATAAATTGCTTAAGGCAAGTACCGGCATGATTCGCTTGACACGTCACGGCCAATTATTTCCTGTTGTTGTTGTTGTTGTGGTTTTCAGTTCAGAGACTGGTTTGATGCAGCTCTCCATGCTACTCTATCCTGTGCAATGTTATTCATCTCCCAATATATACTGCAACCTACATCCTTCTGAATCTGTTTAGTGTATTCATCTCTGTGTCTCCCTCTATGAATTTTACTCTCCACGCTGTCCTCCAATTCTAAATTGGTGATCCCTTGATGCCTCAGAATATGCCCTACCAACCGATCTCTTCTTCTAGTCAAGGTGACCCACAAATTTCTCTTCTCTCCAATTCTAGTCAATACCTCCTCATTAGTTATGTTATCTACCCTCTAATCATCAGCATTCTTCTGTAGCACCACATTTCGAAAGCTTCTATTCTCTTCTTGTCCAAACTATTTATCGTCCATGTTTCACTTCCATACATGGCTACACTCCATACAAATACTTTCAGAAACGACTTCCTGACACTTAAATCTATACCCGATGTTAACAAATTTCTGATACTGCGTGAAGAGTTTGACAGAGCACTGGAAGATCTAAGTCGAAACAAGGCCCCAGGAGTAGACAACATTCCATTAGAACTACTGACAGCCTTGGGAGAGCCAGTCCTGACAAACCTCTACCATCTGGTGAGCAAGATGTATGACACAGGCGAAATACCCTCAGACTTCAAGAAGAGTATAATAATTCCAATCCTAAAGAAAGCAGGTGTTGACAGATGTGAAAATTACCGAAATTTCAGTTTAATAAGCCACGGCTACAAAATACTAACGCGAATTTTTTACAGAAGAATGCGAAAACTGATAGAAGCCGACTCGGGGAAGATCAGTTTGGATTCCGCAGAAATGTTGGAACACATGAGGCAATACTGACCCTACGACTTATCTTAGAGGAAAGATGAAGGAAAGGCAAACCTACGTTTCTAGCATTTGCAGACTTAGAGAAAGCTTTTGACAAGACTGGAATACTCTCTTTCAAATTCTGAAGGTGGGAGGGGTAAAATACAGGGAGCGAAAGGCTATTTACAATTTGTACAGAAACCAGATACAAGAGTCGAAGGGTATGAAAGGGAAGCAGTGGTTGGGAAGGGAGTGAGACAGGGTTGTAGACTATCCCCTATATTACTCAATCTGTATATTGAGCCAGCAGTAAAGGAAACAAAAGAAAAATTCGGAATATGAATTAAAATCAAGGGAGAAAAAATAAAAACTTTGAGGTTCGTCGATGACATTGTAGTTCTGTCAGAGGCAGCAAAGGACCTGCAAGAGCAGCTGAACGGAATGGACAGTGTCTTGAAAGGAGGATATAAGATGAACATCAACAAAAGCAAAACGTGGATAATGGAATGTAGTCGAATTAAATCGGAATTAGTTTAGGAAATGAGACGCTTAAAGTAGTAAATGGGTTTGCTATTTTGGGAGCAAAGTAACTGATGATAGTCGAAGTAGAGGAGATATAAAATGTAGACTGACAATGGCAAGGAAAGGGTTTCTGAAGAAGATAAATTTGTTAACATCGAGTATAGATTTAAATCTCAGGAAGTCTTTTCTGAGAGTATTTGTATGGAGTGTAGCCATATATGGATGTGAAACATAGACGATAAATAGTTTAGACAAGAAGAGAATAGAAGCTTTCGAAATGTGGTGCTACAGAATAATGCTGAAGATTAGATGGGTAGATCACATAAATAATGAGGAAGTATTGAATAGAATTGGGGACAAGAGCAGCTTGTGGCACAACTTGACTAGAAGAAGGGATCGGTTGGTAGGACATGTTCTGAGACATCGAGGGATCACCAATTTAGTATTGGAGGGCAGCATGGAGGGTAAAAATCGTAGAGGGAGACCAAGAGATGAATACACTACGCAGATTCAGAAGGATGCAGTCTACAGTAGGTACTGGGAGATGAAGAAGCTTGCGCAGGATAGAGTAGCATGGAGAGCTGCATCAAACCAGTCTCAGGACTGAAGACCACAACAACAACAACAACACCTATCATAATTTCGGAGATATGAAAAACCCATTAAAAAGTGCTTGGCCGAAACTTAAGAAAGTAAATTCAGGTAAGAACCATAACAGTTTATATTTCTTTTGTTATTTAAAAACAATAATATCACTCTTAGTGTGCCTATTTATTTTGCAAAGATTTTCATTTGTAAACTCTCGACAATTTTTTTTCGTAGTGAAAATAACAGTTTAAAAATTAATATTTATATTTTGTATTAGGGTGAGAGTAAATGAGAGTGAATGTGAGTGCATGTGGCAGACATACATCAAATTTCTAATTTATATTGCAATACACCTTACGTAACTAGCAAGTGTTACGCCACCAGGATGTCATGAAAATTGTAAACCCTCCCAACTGGCGGATGACGTATGTCTGAGTGTTTGCTTATGTAATAAAGCAGCCAGAAAGTCGGTAACGATGTAATCAACTTTCTTAAGTTATCTGAAAATTAATTTTCATTTAGTTTCAGTTAATAAACATTGTAGTAATAATTAGCTTGTCGAAGTGGGATATTTTGTTCAGGAGATATACACTGTGACTTGTTGGAGTTAGAAAATTCCGCGTGGCGATGTTCTGTGTTCTACTACAGAATATTTTCGGGGAGCAGTTTTCGTGAAAGAAATCCACTGAATGACTTATGTTAGTGTTATGTGTAGAAAGTGATTGTACATTCGCGTGATTATTTTCGGAATGGACTGAGGAGAAGTCTGGCTGCTTTACGTGCGACATAAACTGGGAACTTACAATAGCAGTTCTGCATATTAAATGTGGGCTGATGACACTTGTTTAAGTAGAGAAAATAAAACCTACTTTTACCAGATTTCCTAACTTTCAATGAAGATCAGGACTCAATTTTTCGACCCGAAAATTTATTATGAATATTTACAGAAACAATCATGACGAGATTTACGCGGCCTCAGTAACTGTAGATATTAGGTGCTGTTTTTATAAACGTAGCTTTTTCATCACCTTGTAAGTATCTACGTTGCAGAGTAAATGGAAACTGAGCAGACGTCAGTATGCGGAAGGTGAATATCAATTTGCTGCTTGCTTCAGTGACAGTGGGCTAAGAGACAATTCCGTCGCAACACCAAATAGAAATTCTGTCTAAGCTATCCTGTGCTCTTCTACAGACACTCAGCGACGAAATTTCCGCGTCACTCCTGATTATAGTTTTGTCTATGGTGAACAATCGCCGTCCAGCGGAAGGTACAAAAATCTACTATTTCAGAAGTCTTCGAGTCAGTGGCGTATCTGGGAACCTATTCCATCTGCGCTCTCAACAGGGAAGTGGTATAGTCACGCTTTTCATCGGTGTCGTGTTTGGCTATCAGACACATGTCTTCGCTGTCGAACGTAATGTGAGGTCTGGCTACACATACTTGTATAGCATTCTACAACATAGAGTCCATCCATACATCAACATTCGGCGATGACTTCACCTCTCACGGTGAGCATACCCCAGCATATTGTGCCCACCTCGGCAACACCTTCCTGGAGAAGGTAGTAATCAACCGAGTGGAATAGCCTGTAATATATCTGACACAACTGACTCTGTATGGGACCAGCTGAGACTTGCTGTTCATCATGACAGGGATTACTTATTCTTCAATTTCATAAGATTTCCCTTATCCTTTTTAAAGTAAGGAAGCGTTCGTTCGCAGCTATTCAGATGGTGCAGACAATGTCTGTTCCACCTCCTGATAGAGTGTGGAGGCGCGTTGGTGTTGATCCAAGAACTGGCGCACTTCTTGGTGCCCAAAAATGGTAAGCGGTAAAATATGCTTACTTTTCGGGCTGTACAATGGCTACGAAACTTTTTGTTACCATCATGATTCCAGTCGGGACTTTTCAGGATCGACCACTGCAGCACTAGCGCACTTATTCTCGTCGACAAGTGGAAAGAACATGGCTGCAACTTTCGTCTTTACCAACGCAAGACAATATGGAAGGCCTTGATCTCTCACCAGGTGTTGGTTTCCTTTTTTTCAGAGGTCGGCGCTGCCAGCTATCCCTGCTCTGAGGTTTACGCTGGTCCTCAGACGTTCTCTGAGCCTGAGACGCAAGCTCTCAGAGACTACATCTTCGCCAACGCCGACCGCATCAAGCTTTACCTAACGTTCCATAGCTTCGGAGCCGTAAGTAACTAATACAGTATTATTGAGGTGTTGTTGTATTGGGTTGATGCCTAAGTTCGTAGCTTTGTTTCTAGCTTTTTTCCATAATTTTAATAAACACAACAGATACACGTAATAGAGACTTTAGTCGTCAGTACTATAGTTTTCTTCACTATTTACAACAGTGGGCCAACGCTGGGCCAGCTTTTCGATTCCGCGACTGTGGAAACCACATGGTTTCGAGGCGAAGAACTCGTCGAGCCTTGTTCGAGCGCATTTTCATGCGAAAGGAATTTCCTTGAAGGTTGTACGATGGAAAACGGAAAAGGTGAAAATGTGCGAACGTAAGATCAGGTGAATAAGGTGGGAGCGAAATGTATTCCCAATATAGTTAGAACGCGGGTGTTGCGCTATCGTGGAGTAGCAACACTTCAGGCAGTCTTCCCGGTCGTTGTTCTTGGTTTGTGTCGGCAAGGCATCTCAGATGCTGCAGTGATGGTTACACCTCAGGGTAATTCGTAGTATATCACACCACCGTTGTTCCTCCGGTTGCACAACGTTACCATTCGTGAATGCAATCAAATCTTTGTGCCGGCAGACGCTTCTTTATTTGGGCTCGCCCATTTCTTTCTTCTCGCCACCAGTAACGATAGTGGATACGAATGGTCGGTGTTGTTCATGAGCCAGCCGATGACGGGCAAGCAGACGCACGTATGGTTACCCGCTTTTTGTTATTTTGGCTTAGACCAAGCGGTACCCATACACCCGATTTTTAAACCTTCCCCATTGCATGCAAATATCGCAAGATGGTGGAATGATCACAGTTCATCACATCTGTCAGTTCTCGATCACATTGACCTGGATCATTGAGGATTAATCATACAATGAAGGCTTTCAAGACCGGGTGTTTCAGCTGCCGAGAATTCTTCCGGGGTTGTATGGCCGTGGTCCATGGAACTCTTCTATCCCTGACGTTTCGTCCAAAGCTACGTTGGACATCTTCGGAGGTGCTCCTGGTTGCGCTGAGTCTTGCCGACTGACGAGAAGGACGTCGAAGAACGGCCTCAATACCGTGGAAAGTGGGCGTGTTCTGGATTTCTCGTGATAGGGGGGTAAACATTGTCAACGATAAAATATAACTGTCGATCATAGTAATTCAAAGACTTTCATGGCTTCTTCTTTTCTGCGTAGGTGGAAGCACATGGGGCCCAATCAAGACATCAGCAACAATGCCTGCCCAAGCGTTCACAGAAAATTTGTGTTGATGACGTGATTGCACAATTGCGGATTCTCGTCAGCCCATACATGTTGAGTGTGAAAATTTACAATTTGATCACGCTGGAAACTAAAATGAGCTCTAACATGAAAATTGAGCGTTTCCGGACACATGTCCACGTAACGTCTTTTCTTTATATGTGTGTGAGGAATGTTTCCTGAAAGTTTGGCCGTATCTTTTTGTAACGCCCTGTATAGCCGTGAATAATAGTTCGTCATAGTACATAAAACTTGTTTCCGAAAATTTCACTACGTGATCACCCGACTGCAGAGCATGTTTCGCGACGGCTGACTTGTCTGTTTTCCCTTGTCGGCAAACTGAAGTTGTGTGTGCTGTGACGAACTATTATCCACGGCTATATAGAGAAGCCATCGAAATATATAAACATGGGGATAATTTTAACAGAAAAGGAGAAGCCATGAAACACAACGACATATGGACAGTGGCGCTACAGAAACGCTGAAAAGTTTTTATCTTTGACGTACAATGAACGACAGTTATATTTTATCCTTGACAAGGTTTATCTCTGCTATCACATGAAATACAGACCACGCCCACTTTCCATGGTATTTAGACTCAGCACAACCAGAAGCACCTCTGAAGATGTCCAAAGCAGCTTTGGACGAAACGTCAGGGATAGAAAAGTTCCATGGACCACGGGCTTACATGGTGGATTAATGCCTTTCAGCGTTCTTTATCAAACCCCGAAGGTCTTCCTGAATATGGAGAGACACTAACATCAAAACGAACATCTTTGAAACTAGGAAACCGTTTTCTTGCCGAGCTCTGTCCAATGGCATTATCCCCATACGCGGCGAAAATGCTTCTGGCTGCCTTCGCTGCAGTCTCCTCTCTACTAAACTCAAACAGAAGAATATGTCGGAAATGCTCCGATTTCTCCACTTGGCACACCATTTTCTAGCTCCCACAGCTCCACTCTCTATATCCAAACGACAGAATGACAGTATGTAAACTCAAATAGCAACAGTGGTTGAACTACAGATAAAAAGACATTCGATAAATTAATCCATGCTGTTGTTGTGGTCTTCAGTCCTGAGACTGGTTTGATGCAGCTCTCCATGCTACTCTATCCTGTGCAAGCTTCCTCATCTCCCAGTACCTACTCCAGCCTACATCCTTCTGAATCTGCTTAGTGTATTCATCTCTTGGTCTCCCTCTATGATTTTT
Organism: Schistocerca gregaria; assembly: GCF_023897955.1. NCBI lineage: Eukaryota > Metazoa > Arthropoda > Insecta > Orthoptera > Acrididae > Schistocerca > Schistocerca gregaria. Next base: position 251,391,045 of record NC_064923.1, on the reverse strand, counting down.
ACCCTCCACGCTGCCCTCCAGCACTAAATTGGTGATCCCACGATGTCTCAGAACATGTCCTATCAACCGATCCCTTCTTCAAGTCAAGTTGTGCCACAAGCTCCTCTTCTCCCCAATTCTATTCACTACCTTCTCATTAGTTATGTGATCTAGCCATCTAAACTTCAGCATTCTTTTGTAGCACCACATTTCGAAAGCTTCTATTCTCTTCTTGTCTAAACTATTTATCGTCCAGGTTTCACTTCCATACATGGCTACACTCCATACAAATAGTTTCAAGAACGACTTCCTGACACTTAAATCTATACTCGATCTTAACAAATTTCTCTTCTTCAGAAACGCTTTACTTGTCATTGCCAGTCTACATTTTATATCCTCTCTACTTCGAGCATCATCAGTTATTTTGCTCCCCCAAATAGCAAAACTCCTTTTCCACTTTAAGGGTATCATTTTCTAATGTAATTCCCTCAGAATAACCCGACTTAATTCGACTACATTCCATTATCCTCGTTTTGCTTTTGTTGATGTTCATCTTATACCCTCCTTTCAAGACACTGTCCATTCCGTTCAACTGCTCTTCCAAGTCCTTTGCTGTCTCTGACAGAATTACTATGTCATCAGCGAACCTCAAAGTTTTTACTTGTTCTCCATGGATTTTAATACCTACTCCAAACTTTTGTGTTCTTTATTGCTTGCTCAATATACAGATTGAATAACATCGGGGGTAGGCTACAACACTGTCTCACTCCCTTCCCAACCACTGCTTCCCTTTCATACCCCTCAACTCTTATAACTGCCATCTGCTTTCTGTACAAATTGTAAATAGCCTTTCGCTCCCTGTATTTTACCCCTGCCTCACGTGTTCCAACATTTCTACGGAATCCAAACTGATTTTCCCCGAAGTCGGCTTCTATCAATTTTTCCATTTGTCTGTAAAGAATTCGCGTTAGTATTTTGCAGCTGTGACTTATTAAACTGATAGTTCGGTAATTTTCACATCTGTCAGCACCTGCTTTCTTTGGGATTGGAATTATTATATTCTTCTTGAAGTCTGATTCTATTTCGCCTGTCTCATTCATCTTGCTCACCAAATGGTAGAGTTTTGTCAAGACTGGCACTCCCAAGGCTGTTAGTAGTTCTAATAGAATGTTGTCTACTCTGGGGGCCTTGTTTCGACTCAGGTCTTCCCGTGCTCTGTCAAACACCTCACGCAGTATCATATCTCCCATTTCATCCTCATCTACATCCTCTTCCATTTCCATAATATTGTCCTCAAGTACATCGCCCTTGTATACACCCTCTATATAGTCCTTCCGCCTTTCTGCTTTCCCTTCTTTACTTGGAACTGGGTTTCCACCAAAGCTCTTGATATTCATACAAGTGGTTCTTCTTTCTCCAAAGGTTTCTTTAATTTTCCTGTAGCAGCATCTATCTTACCCCTCGTGAGATAAGCCTCTACATCCTTACATTTGTGCTCTTGCCATCCCTGCTTAGCCATCGTGCACTGCCTGTTGATATCATTTTTGAGACGTTTGTATTCCTTTTTGCCTGCTTCATGTACTGCATTTTTATATTTTCTCCTTTCATCAAGTAAATTCAATATTTCGTCTTTTACCCAAGGGTCCACATCTGCCCCTGGAAATGTCTTACAATTTAAAACCTGGTTCCTAAATCTCTGTCTTACCATTATATAATGTATCTGATACCTTTTAGTATCTCCGGGGTTCTTCCATGTATATAACCTTCTTTCATGATTCTTAAAACAAGTGTTAGCTATGATTAAGTTATACTCTGCGCAAAATTCTACCAGGCGGCTTCCTCTTTCATTTCTTAGCCCCAATCCATATTCACCTACCATGTTTCCTTCTCTCCCTTTTCCTTCTCTTTAATTCCACTCACCCATGACTATTAAATTTTCGTCTCCCTTCCCTACCTGAATAATTTCTTTTATCTCATCATACATTTCATCAATTACATCGTCATCTGCAGAGCTAGTTGGCATATAAACTTGGGCTACTGTAGTAGGTGTGGGCTTCGTGTCTATCTTGGCCACAATAATGCGTTCACTATGCTGTTTGTAGTAGCTTACCCGTACTCCTATTTTTTAATTCATTATTAAACCTACTCCTGCATTACCCCTATTTGATTTTGTATTTATAACTTTGTATTCACCTGACCAAAAGTCTTGTTCCTCCTGCCACCGAACTTCACTAATTCCCACTATATCTAACTTTAACCTATCCATTTCCTTTTTTAAATTTGCTAACCTATTTGCCCGATTAAGGGATCTGACATTCCACGCTCCTATCCCTAGAACGCCAGTTTTCTTTCTCCTAATAACAACGTCCTCTTGAGTAGTCCCCGCCCGGAGATCCGAATGGGTTCCATAGCAGTCTGAATGCGAAGACGCAAAACAAAACCACTACGAACTTATGCAACAACCTGATAAATTCCGAGGCGTTTATAAAGTCACAAATACCTATATGAAATTGTTACACAATAATTGGCACCTGAGTTCATTCGACAGCTCCTGCAGTGAATCGATTGCACCTGCCATATCCTCTAGGAAAATGGACATTGTTATTAAATGAACTGAAAAAAACTAAATTCATTAAATTATCGCACAGAAAAACGAATCAGTTTATTTTGACTGTTGTTGAAGAAGAGTGCATCGTCATATCTAGTTTCCGCTTTAGAAATGGTTTCAGTTTTTCTTTATTGCCCTAGAGACTCATACTGTGTATCATGTTGTTGTTGTTGTTTTTGTTATTGTAGTTGTAGTCTTCAGTCCGAACAGTGGTTTTATGCACTCTCCACGCAAGCCTATACTGAGCAAGCTTCTTCATCTTCTAATAACTACTACAATCTGCATGCAATGGAACCTGTTATTGTATTGAACTCTATGTTCCCCTTCACATTTTCTTCTATCTTACACCACTACACTAACACTAGATAATAAATTCACAATTTCTTGATGCCCAGCATGTGTCCTGTGTACCGATCACTTCTTTTATGCAAGTTGTGCCATAAATTTCTTTTCTTCCCAGTTCGATTTAGTACCTCCTCATTATTAATACCCATGCATCTAATTTACAGGATTCTTCTACAGCATTACACTTCATTCCATACATGGCACTCCAGACAAATGCCTTAAGAAGAAATTTCCTAATACTTAAATTTATATTCTGAAACGCTTTTCTTTCTATAGCGAGTCTTTGTCTTATATCTTCTCGGCCGTCATCTGTTATTTTGCTGGCCAAATAGCAAAATTAATCTACTAACTTCAGTTCTTCATTTTGTAACCTAATTCCGTCAACATCATCAGACATAATTCGACTATATCCATTACACTTGTTTTATTTTTGTTGATGTTCATCTTATAACCCCTATCCAAGATATTAGTGGGGTTCAATGAGTTTATGAAGACAGACAAAGTATTTTTCTCACCCCCACACCCTTCCCCACCTTGACTGTCGAATAAAAAACGACATATGGACGCCTACAGTCAGCCGCGGTGGCCGAGCGGTTCTAGGCGCCTCAGTCCGGAACCGAGCGACTACTACGATCGCAGGTTCGAATCCTGCCTCGGGCACGGATGTGTGTGATGTTCTTATGTTAGTTAGGTTTACGTAGTTCTAAGTTATAGGGGACCTATGACCTCAGAAGCTAAGTCCCATAGTGTTCAGTGCCATTTGAACCATTTTTTGGACGCCTCCTGCGACTTTATTGAGATGGAAAATGTCGATTATTATTTTCTAGAAAAAATCGTGAGACCTGGTGTTATCAACAAGAGACTACCACAAAACGACAAACTACCAGTTGAGTCTCTGGTGGTTCTCCAAAACGGAAGAAGGTGTGAATGTGAAGCGCAAGTTAAACAACATCCCAAAGAAGGTATTTTCTGACATTTCATGGGGTTACATGAACGTTTTGTATGTTGTACTGAAGTGGGAGGAGACCACTGAAGCATTAAAAGTGTCATCTTAACTTCTCTCTATTTTGTTTCTTCTTTTTATTAATTCAGTCCTGTGATAAATTTACGTGTTATGAAATCTTTTCCGAAATTTTTGTCAGGAGTGTACATTGCACGGTAGTGAAATTTGGACAAAAACCATTTGAGACAATAAAAGGTTTCGAAATGTGGAGATGCAGAAGAAGTCTGAGTATGGTTAGCTAGATTTGAAAGAGGCACTGATTTCAGTTGGGCGAAATGAAATTTTATGGTATAATTTGACTAAAACAAAAGACACATTACATAACTTCTTGCAAGTGTTTGGTGGGTTTATTATTATATATTTTTTAAAGGTGCTGTACCACTTCGCTATACAAGATGGAATCCAAAATTTTCGGGACTGGTGCTGCCATCTGGCAAGTAGGAATAGTAGGTAGAATGAAATTTTCACTCTACAGCGGAGTGTGCGCTGATATGAAACTTCCTGGCAGATTAAGACTGGAAGACCCGTTAGCCGCACAATGCCAGACACTGTTTCCAAACTTCAACAACTATTTCGTGCGGATCGACGTCGAACCATTCAAGTTCTTGCGGATGAAATGGGCATTGGTTATGGGACATGTCAACAAATGTTGACTGATGAATTGGGCATGCATCGTGTCGTTGCAAAATTTGTGTCGAAGTTGTTGACTGCCGATCAGAAGGCACAGCGTGTTGAAGTGTGCATGGACCTTCGTCATAACGCATTTTATGATCCAACCTTCTTGTCACGGGTTATCACCGGAGACGAAGCAACAATTGTCCCAGTGGAAGAGCCAGGGCTCTCCAAGACCCAAGAAAGCGAGACAGGTGAAGAGTAAAGTGAAGAGTATGATCATCGTTTTCTTTGACACCATGGGAATTGTGCACAAAGAATTCGTACCACCCATCCAAACAGTGAATTCCACGAACTACTGTGACGTTTTGCGACCGCTCCATGAAAACGTGCGCCGACGATGACGCGAACTTTGGCGTCAAGGGGACTGGCTGCTGCATCACGACAACGCGCCCTATCACACGTCCTTGCTCACCAGGACCTTTATGGCGCCGGCCGATGTGGCCGAGCGGTTCTAGGCGCTACGTTCTGGAACCGCGCGACCGCTATGGTCGCAGGTTCGAATCCTGCCTGGGGCACGGATGTGTGTGATGTCCTTAGGTTAGTTAGGTTTAAGTAGTTCTAAGTTATAGGGGACTGATGACCTCAGAAGTTAAGTCCCATAGTGCTCAGAGCCATTTGAACCAATTTGAACCTTTATGGCGAAAAACAACATAGCGGCTGTACCCCACACACTGTACTAGCCAGGTTTGGCACCTTGCGACTTAGCGCTATTCCCAAAACTGCAACTCAAATTGAAAGGGCGTTGGTGCGACACTCTAGAGAGGAGTCAAGAAGCATCGCTGGCGGTGATAAACACCCTCAAAGAACAGGACTTCCAGAAAAACTTTGACCAATGGCAGAAGCGCTGGGACCAGTGCGTACGAGCGGATGTGAACTACTTGGAGGGTGATGGTGACCATTAGCCCAAAGGTAAGGTTTTCCGCAGATGGCAGCACCAATCCCGAAAATTTTGGATGGCACTTCGTATGCCTATCAGGACTACCTCGTTTTGGACTTTTTGACATTTTCGAGAGAACCTGCATACAGTAAGGCTGCGGGCTCATCAGAAAGGAAACATGTGGAAAGGAAGAGATCCACTGATAAAACATATCCTAAGCAACAAGGAATAATCACTGTGGCAAAGGATCGAAGTGTTAAAAAACTGTTGAGGCAGACTAAGGCTCGACTACAGTATGTGCAAGTTGCTTCTATGAAGATGTTACAAACTTTCAGGGTGATGAATAAGGATAAGTGTATCAGTCTGCGTTAAGGGATCCTGGTCCGAAAAATATCGTGCCGAAAGTTACAAGCGAAAATCGGTCAAAGGTATCTGACAGTGGACTACTTGTACTGGTACTGTTGTTGCTAAAATTGTAGAATGGACAACTTTCAATATAGTAGTTTGGCCTAAAACATTGTAAGCAAACATTAACTCTAAAATATCTTAAGAGCTATGAACATTTTTTGATGTTCAGTAATGTAAAACCCATCTCTTCTACTTCAAGCTCTTTGGTTCCCACGTTTTTTGGAGGAAATAGTATGGAACAAAACAAGAAAAAAGCCCATTAAATATGGGGGTTAAACTGTATATCTTAGGAGCTGTGGCCATTCGTTCAGTAGAAGAGATGTACTTCACAGTAGCGAAGACGACGAAATGCCCATAGCTCTTAGAATGTGCATTTTAATGCCCATGTTTACTAGTAACTTTTTTCTTGTTTTTCTCTCTATTACCACATCTGAAACTTGCGTAGTCTACAATGTTAGCAACAACAGTATCGGCACATGTATTCCACAGTCAAAGGTGTCAAAACGATTTTCACTCATGACTTTCGACTCTCTCGTTTCCGCACCAGGGTCCTTTACCTCAGATTGATGCATTTATCGTTCTCCAACATACCTGAAAGTTTGTAACGTCATAACGAAATCATCTTGTAGATTCAAGTCGACAAAGGTGAAAAAGTGCTATAAACTAGCGTGGAAAGTGGCATTTAACCAGTCTTCGGACTGAAAACCACAATGACAACAACAAAATCAACACAACAACTGTGTATCATCTAAACGTTTCTGAAGTTTTTTTTTTTTGGGGGGGGGGGTTTAGTCATTAGTCTTCTGACTGGTTTGACGCTGTCCACCACGAATTCCTCTCCTGTGCCAACCTCTTCATCTTAGAGTAGCACTTGCAACCTACATCCTCAATTATTTGCTGGATATATTCCAATCTCTGTCTTGTTCTACAGTTTTTATCCTGTACACTTCTCTGTGGCACTATGCAAGTTATTTCCTTATGACTTAACAGATCTCCAAGCAGCTTGCTTCTTCTTCTTGTCAGTGTTTTCCCCATTTTCCTTTCCTCAGCTCATTCCTTACCTTATCAGTCCACCAAATTTTCAGCTTTCATCTGCGGCATCACACTCAAATTCTTCGAATCTCTTCTGTTCCGGTATGCCCACAAGTTCGTATCTCATTACCATACAATCGAGTATCTGATTTATGACTCTCTGGCTGACTATAATGCAATGTAACTGAAATCTTCCCGTATCTCACGGCTTTTTACATGTATACCTTCTCCTCTTGTGATTCTTGAACAGAGTAATCGCTGTTGGTAGCCGAAATTTATTACAGAACTCAATCAGTCTTCCTCCTCTCTCATTCCTATTACTGAGCCCACATTCTCCCATAACTCTCTCTTCCACTTTTTCCTTACAACTGCATTCCAGTCCCCCAAGTCTATTAGATTGTCTTCTCCCTTTATGTACTGCATTACCTGTTCATTATCCTCATACACTTACTCTATCTCTTCAGCTTTAGCTTGCGACGTCGGTATATATGCCTCAACTGTCGTTGTCGGTGTTGATTTGCTGTCGATTCTGATTAGAACAACCCTATCACTGACTTATTCAAAGTCACACACTTTCTGCCCTACCTTCTTAAACACAACGATTTTTGCTCCCATTATACCATTTTCTGGTGCTGCTGATATTATTCTATACTCATCTGCCCAGAAATCCTTATCTTCTTTCCATTTCACTGCACTGACCCCCACTATATCTAGTTTGATCCTTTGCATTTCCCTTTTCAGATTTTGTATCTTCCCTACGACGTTCAATCTTCTGACGTTCAACACCCCAACTGACAGAACGTTATCCTTTCGTTTGTTATTTAATCTTTTTCTCATAGTCACCTTCTCCGTGGCAGTTCTTTCCCAGAGTTCCGCATGGAGGACTATTCCAGACTCTTTCGCCAATGGAGAGTTCATCCTGGCACTTTTTCAATTACAGGTCATATGTTCTGTGGACACACATGATGTGTTCTTAATGCAGTGGTTTATATTGCCTTCTGCTTCCTAATGCCGTTGATCATTGCTGATTATTGCGCCATTAGGGCCAGTTTCCCACCCCTAGGACAAGAGAGTGCTCAGAACCTCAGTCCGCTCCTGTGTCCTGTTGGCAGAATGAGAGTGACTACTTATACCGGAACCCTTCGCTTGCCAGTGCTGATTGTTATTCAAAATTTAAGCGGTGACGGGTTTCGAACCGGATCCAAGCATGTTTTATTACCGATCAAAGGCGCTTTCATTAGACCAAGGGCGCACACTTGTATTTTAATATTAACCCACCAAAAAACTAAAATGACTTGAACGGAAGTGATATGTGCCTTTATCGTGAAGTGATTTTGCTTCTCACTGTCAGCTTTTTTTTTTTGTAATTTCAGATCACAATTCGCTTTAATTTTATCCGTGTGATTTTAGATGTGATTGTCGATAATGTGTGCTGAATACATATACAGGATGTTACAAAAAGGTACGGCCAAACTTTCAGGAAACATTCCTCACTCACAAATAAAGAAAAGATGTTATGTGGACATGTGTCCGGAAACGCTTAATTTCCCTGTTAGAGCTCATTTTAGTTTCGTCAGTATGTACTGTACATCCTCGTTTCACCGTCAGTTGGCCCAATTGAAGGAAGGTAATGCTGACTTCGGTGCTTGTGTTGACATGCGACTCATTGCTCTACAGTACTAGCATCAAGTACATCAGAACGTAGCATCAACAGGTTAGTGTTCATCACGAACGTGGTTTTGCAGTCAGTGCCATGTTTACAAATGCGGGGTTGGCAGATGCCCATTTGATGTATGGATTAGCACGGGGCAATAGCCATGGCGCAGTACGTTTGTATCGAGACAGATTACCAGAACGAAGATGTCCCGACAGGAAGACGTTCGAAGTAATAGATCAGCGTCTTAGAGAGCACGGAACATTCCAGCCTATGACTCGCGACTGGGGAAGACCTAGAACGACGAGGACACCTCCAATGGACGAGGCACTTTTTCGTTCAGTTGACGATAACCTTAATGTCAGCGTCAGAGAAGTTGCTGCTGTACAAGGTAACGTTGACCACGTCACTGTGTCGAGAGTGCTACAGGAGAACCAATTGTTTCCGTACCATGTACAGCGTGTGCAGCCACTATCAGCAGCTGATTGGCCTCCACGGGTACACTTCTGCGAATGGTTCATCTAAAAATGTGTCAATCCTCATTTCAGTGCAAATGTTCTCTTTACGGATGAGGCTTCATTCCAACGTGATCAAATTGTAAATTTTCACACTCAACATGTGTGGACTGACGAGAATCCGCAATTGTGCAATCACGTCATCAGCACAAATTTTCTGTGAACGCTTGGGCTGGCATTGTTGGTGATGTCTTGATTGGGCCCCATGTGCTTCCACCTACGCTCAATGGAGCACGTTATGATGATTTCATACGGGATATTCTACCTGTGCTGCAAGAACATGTGCCTTTACAAGTACGACTCAACATGTGGTTCATGCACGATGGAGCTCATGCACATTTCAGTCGAAGTGTTCGTACGCTTCTCAACAACAGATTCGGTGACCGACGGATTGGTAGAGGCGGGCCAATTCCATGGCCTCCACGCTCTCCTGACGTCAACCCTCTTGACTTTCATTTATGGGGCATTTGAAAGCTCTTGTCTGTACAACCCCGATACCAAATGTAGAGACTCTTCGTGCTCGTATTGTGGACGGCTGTGATACAATACGCCATTCTCCAGGGCTGCATCAGCGCATCAGGGATTCCATGCGACGGAGGGTGGATGTATGTATCCTCGCTAATGGAGGACATTTTGAACATTTCCTCTAACAAAGTGTTTGAAGTCATGCTGGTACGTTCTGTTGCTGTGTGTTTCAATTCCACGTTTAATGTGATTTGAAGAGAAGTAATAAAATGAACTCTAACATGGAAAGTAAGCGTTTCCTGACACATGTCCACATAACATATTTTCTTTCTTTGTGTGTGAGGAATGTTTCCTGAAAGTTTGGCCGTACATTTTTGTTCAAATGGTTCAAATGGCTCTGAGCACTATGGGACTCAACATCTTAGGTAATAAGTCCCCTAGAACTTAGAACTACTTAAACCTGACTAACCTAAGGACATCACACACACCCGTGCTCGAGGCAGGATTCGAACCTGCTACCGTAGCAGTCCCGCGGTTCCGGACTGCAGCGCCAGAACCGCATGTCCACCGCGGCCGGCGTACATTTTTGTAACGCCCTGTATATTGCTGAACAATTTTCCTTTAAAAATCTTGTCATGTTCTATTACCAGTTCATAAATTCAGTATGATGTCAGTAACTTGTCTGTAATCTCTTTCCAGTGCGTACTCTACCCGTGGGGTTACACTAGCGAACTGCCTGACGACTGGGAAACTTTGGTAAGCCCTCTTTTCTACTTGCCGCTCTCTTTAAATCATCGACCACCTTCATTGTGTAGTACTATCAGTGTGACCGGGAACGCGTTAAATGTTACTAATAATTCTGTTTCCACGCCGCCACAGGACGCATTGGCACAACAAGCAAACGCCGCCCAGGTAGCAGCGGGTGGTCCTAGTTACGAGATCGGCAGCTCAATAAACGTCTTGTGTAAGTACTCCTCCCGTGTCCACTTGCTCTCATGAATCGGCAGCTGTAAGTGGGTAAATGATCTTTCCTGCATCATCTTCAACTCGCTCTGTGTAATACGAAAATGTAACCATGGTGGTCGCATTGTTGTACGACACTCCCGTCGCCCACTGTCCCTTTTCCCAAGTCTTGTCACTGAATCTTCGTGGTGTGGACTCAACTAGTCGTTGGAAGTCCCCTGCAGAAATATCAAGCCATGATGCCTTTAGAGCCGTCCATAATTACAAAAGTGTTGCCGGTGCTGGATTTTGTGCATGAATTAACCTGTCCGTTATGTCCCATAGATGTTAGATGGGATTCACGTCGAGCGATTTGGGTGGCCAGATTATACGCTTGAATTGCCCAGAATGTTCTTCAAACCAATCGTAAACAACTGTGAGATGGTGACATGGCGCATTGTCATCCATAAAAATTCCATCGTTGTTTGGGAACAATCCACATGCACAGCCCACTCCATTATGGAGCCACCATCAGCTTGCACAGTGTCTTGGTGACGATTTGGGTTCTGCCCCACTTAGGAAACCTACCATCACCTCTTACCAATTCAAATCGAGACTCATCTGTCCAGGCCACGGTTTTCCATCGTCTAGGTTCCAACCGATATGGTCACGAGCCCAGGTCAGGCGTTCATGAGATGTCGTGCTGTAAGCAAAGGCACTCAAGTCGGTTGTCTGCTGCCATAGCTCATTAACGCCACTGATACGCTCGTCGTACATCGACATTGATTTTTGCGGCTATTTCACGCCGTTTTGCTTGTTTCTGGCACTGACAATACTACGAAAACGCCGCTGCTTTCGGTCGTTAACTGAAGGCCGTCGACTGCTGCGCTGCTGGTAATGAGAAGTAATGCCTGAATTATGTTATCCTCAACTCTGCGAATCACACAATATTGGATTCCTTAATGATTTCCACAATGGAATGTCCCATTCGTATAGCTCCAACTACCGTTCCGAGTTCTAAGTCTGTTAATTCCCGTCTTGCGGCCATAATCACGTCGCAACAGTTTCACGTGACTCAGCTGAGTACAGCTGACAGCTCGGCCAAAGCACTGCCCTTTTATACGTTGTGTACCCGATACCACCGCCATGTGTGTACCTGAATATCGCTGCCTCATGGCTTCTGCCGCTTCAATGTATTGTCTACATAGGGAGTCATTGGTTGGAGTTGTGTGACAAGTTTCGACATATCTCGCTCAAGATGACGAAATTTAGCTTGACTTCCTGGCCGGTAATTAGAATCTTCGTTGAAACCATGCGGTGGTGGATACATACAAAGTCTTCTGCCTTCTGGGAGTCCCCGCCAGTTCGGGCCACCCAACTTGAAGGCAAGAACTCGGTCGCTCCAGTCGGTCTGAACACCGGGAGCGGTTACATCTCCAACTTCTGTTAGGTTGGCATTGTGGTTCGTCGACCGAGTCTTTAAGTAGGACGGAGAGCAGCTCTCCGCACCCGTCCGTTGCAGTTACAAAAGGCGTCGACATCGCGATTTTCGTCGTACAGCAGTTACCGCCATTATGTGGCAAGTGTTGTCTTCCATATACTCGGGAGCAGCCTTGTGTTAACCATCCGCGAGTTGCTCGTAATATTTAGAGCTACGAAGCACACTGCAACTTTGCTGTCGTTATATTTTCACCCCGAGATACCAGCACTGCAAATCGACATTTAGCGTGGTAAGCTCTATAGTCTGATCCCTGTCATTGTTACTTTTCTTCTCTCATGGCTAACTTCTTTGTTGTAGTGGCTCAGACTGGTCTTCATACAGAAGAATGTATTGTTTATGTGTACTTTTGTTATTTTGACTGGTCCTACATCAAGTCTATTGCTCGACTCGCAACTGCTTTTTTATTTAGGAAACTAGTGAAGGGGCTGTCTCTTATTTAGTTGTCCATTTCTGAATTGATACGTGGCCAGACAATAGATAACTTCCCTGCTGTCCCTGTAATCAATTCTTTACGAGGTGAGGAAATACTGTATTAATAAACGAAGTCCGATGCCTGGGACACAAGATCATCAGTGAGCGATCTTCTAGGGAACAATGGTAGTTACTTCAGACTCTTGAGAGGGCATGTGACGGAGACTGCAGCCATAACTACAGCTATTCTCCGAACCAACCCAATCGCTGCAACTGACACGAGCTGCCTAGGAAGGCGCCACAGCAGCCCACCTTGGAATTCTGTTCATCAGGTTGCCTGTTTACAGGTGCAAACTAATTCGATGCAATAGTACGGACCGGATGATTAGTCTACGTGTACTGACATATCTACTCTCTAATGCAAATATCCCACGATGTGTATTACAAATCGAATCTTAGAGGGATGTTCTACTCTCTGACGTGAGTTATTTTTTTATCTGCCTTGTAGTTTTCGTGCAGTATCCTTCTAAAACGTTGGAGGTACCTATGAATAACATTGTATGTTATAGATACAAGCATAGAGGAGAAGAAAAATGAATGAAGAAATGTTTGTCAACTTAGAATTTCACTACTGACCATTAAAATTGCTACACCAAGAATAAACGCATTTGATAAACGGGTATTCGTTGGACAAATATATTATACTAGAACTGGCATGTGATTACATTTTCACGCAATTTGAGTCCATATATTCTGAGAAATCAGTACCCACAACAACCACCTCTGGCCGTAATAACGGCCTTGATACGCCTGGGCATTGAGTCAAACAGAGCTTGGATGGCGTGTACAAGTACAAGTGCCCATGCAGCTTGAAACACTATAGCATAGTTCATCAAGAATAGTGACTGGCGTATTGTTACGAACCAGTTGCTGTGCCATCATTGACCAGACGTTTTCAGTTGGTGAGAGATCTGGAGAATATGCTGGAAAGGGCTGCAGTCGAACATTTTCTGTATCCTGAAAGGTCCGTACAGGACCTGCAACATGCGGTCGTGCATTTTCCTGCTGAAATGTAAGGTTTCGCAGGGCTCGAATGAAGGGTAGAGACGTTTTCAGTTGGTGAGAGATCTAGAGAATATGCTGGAAAGGGCAGCAGTCGAACATTTTCTGTATCCAGAAAGGTCCGTACAGGACCTGCAACATGCGGTCGTGCATTTTCCTACTGAAATGTAAGGTTTTCCAGGGCTCGAATGAAGGGTAGAGACGTTTTCAGTTGGTGAGAGATATGGAGAATATGCTGGAAAGGGCAGCAGTCGAACATTTTCTGTATCCAGAAAGGTTCGTATAGGACCTGCAACATGCGGTCGTGCATTTTCCTACTGAAATGTAAGGTTTCGCAGGGCTCGAATGAAGGGTAGAGACGCGGGTCGTAACACATCTGAAATCTAACGTCCAACGTGTTCGAAATGCCGTATAAGGTGACCGAGACTTGTAACCTTTGGCACCCCATACCATCACGCCGGGTGATACGCCAATATGGCGATGACGAATACACGATTCCAATGTGCAGTCACCACGATGTCGCCATACACGGATGCGACCATCATGATGCTGTAAACAGAACCTGGATTCATTCGAAAAAATGACGTTTAGCCATTCGCGCACCCAGGTTCGTCGTTGAGTGCACCATCGCAGGCACTCCTGTCTGTGCTCCAGCGTCAAGGGTAACGGCAGCCATGGTCTCCGAGCTGACAGTCCATGCTGCTGCAAACGTCGTCGAATTGTTCGTGCAGATGGTTGTTGTCTAGCAAACGCCCCCATCTGTTGACTCAGGGATCGAGACCTGGCTGCACGACCCGTTACAGCCATGCGAATAAGATGCCTGTCATCTCGACTGCTAGTGATACGAGGCCGTTGGGATCCAGCACGGCATTCCATATTACCCTCCTGAACCCACCGATTCCATATTCTGCGAACAGTCATTGGATCTCGACCAACGCGATACGATAAACCGCATTCGCGATAGGCTACAATGCGACCTTTATGAAAGTCGCAAACGTGATGGTACGTATTTCTCCTCCTTACACGAGGCTTCACAACAAAGTTTCACAAGGCAACGCCGGTCAACTGCTGTTTGTGTATGAGAAATTGGTTGGAAACTTTAATCATTTCAGCACGTTGTAGGTGTCGCCAGCGGCGCCAACCTTGTGTGAATGCTCTGAAAAGCTAATCGTTTGCATATCACAACATCTTCTTCCTGTCGGTTAAATTTCGCGTCTGTAGCACGTTATCTTCGTAGTGTACCAATTTTAATGGCCAGTAGTGTACTTTGACTTATACTACTTGTATTGTCACAAAAATGATACGAGAGTTGCGTTTGTGTAACGGACTCCTTCTAGAGAGCTAAAGAAATAAGTGTTGGGCCAATCGAAAGTACACAGACTGAAGAAAAGTCTTAACAACAAGAAAGATATGTGCGACATAAAGGAAAGTTGGTAGACATGTTTCTACATCCGAAAGATGATGTTTGATCATATTTCGCGCCAGTCGCGTACGAGTAGCGCTAGTAACCCCACTATGAGGATGCAAAACAGCTTTTCTTTCTATTCGCGCTGTAATGGTCGTGAGCGTCAGTTACCTTTGAGACTAGACATGGTGAGCTGATGCTAGTCAGGAATGCCGTTAGGGCGACAAGACGCCTTTATGAACAACTCAGTGTGTTGGAACGAGGTCGTCTAATAGGACTAGAGGATGCCCGATGTTCCTTCTGCGACATTGCAGAAAGACTTGGGGGGAATGTAGCCACCATACCTGATTTATGACAACGGTGGTCACGAGAGTGGTCGGTAGCAATAAGACCGGGGCCTGAACGGCCATAGCAGTCGGTACCGCAGTGACACAACAAGCTATTACAAATCGGTTACTTCAAGGACTCCTTCGAGCCAGACGCCCTGTCGCGTGCATTCCACTGACCTCAAACCAGCGCCATTTGCGTCTTCAGTGATGTCAGACGAGAGCTCACTTGAGAGCAGGGTGGGGGTTTGTTGTGTTTTCTGATGAGAGTCGATCCTGCCTCCGTGCCAGTATGGCCGTGTGTCGGTTAGAAGGCCAGTTGAGGGCATGTAGCCAACCCGTCTGCGTGCGAAACACACTGGACCTACACCAGGTGTTATGGTCTGGGGTGCGATTTCGTACGATAGAAGAAGTATTTTTGTGGTTATCCCATGCACGCAGACGTAAGATTAACAATGATCCAGCTGAAAAGTGACGTAGGTAGTTAAACGAACCAATTCGAGTTACAGACTGTAAGCCAAATGGTATTTTGGGGTTGAATTTCTCGGGGTCGAAATGTTATGTTTCTAAAATGAAGCGATGAGCATTGGCTGTATTGTTGCCTGCTACTTTTCTTCAATTTTCGTCAGTATTTTTAAAAATAACTAAGGATGCCAAGCATGTCTCGTTTCTGAAATGCCACACGCAACTTTTACATTCCTCAGTTTACAAACTGCAACTAGGTGCAATAAAATATATTTACACGATGTTTAGGCTAAGCTATTCGCCGGATCAGATGTTTCCTGAATCGTTTAAGGTACCACAATGCAGTTTCCAACCAAATGAATTGTGACAAAGTTATCACTAAACGACGTGTAGCGTCTTGTCACTACTGTATGAATAACAGAAGAATCGGCTTGGAGATAACTTTTTTCAAATGTAGGTATACTAATTTCTGCTGCTAATATCGTAGTTCTAAACTAGACGAATTCAATGGCATTTAATTCTTCGGAATCGCGTTAGTAGTTTCGGAGACATTACAATTATTAGAACTAAGGAGTTATCTATTTCAAACATGAAACCGATTGCTGTCTTATGAGGAAGCTCATGATGTTCGATGGGAACATCATGGGAACAAGATTCCAACTAGACGTAGCTCAGACAGTTTATTTAGAAATGAGTAGTCGACACAAGGTTAATTTAAAAATGATTGTAATCACACGTGGCTGCATGTATTTGAATAGACGCATCAAATGAAATATTAAGGACGTGGCATCTAGGGATGATTCACCATTTAACAACTATAACAGTTCTGCTTTTGTTTCTGCCAGAGCCTTGAAAGAAAGGTGCCCTTCAAAAATTGAATGGTTTTGTAAAAAAATAGACAACAGATATAAAAACTGTTAAATAATAACATCATATAAAAATTTAATACTAAGAGACTCACTTATGTTGCAAAATTACTTCAGCAACAAAAAGAAAATCTCAAAAGAATGTGGGTACATAAAAACTTCCTTGAAACTCTATTTATGATCAAATATTCTAAATGCTTACCATCTACAGCAACAACACTGGTCAAAAGAGTTTTTCAAACTCTCAGTTTCATGAGATTTTTTTAGTGATTCTTATTGTTTTCGATATGCAGATTTCAAATATGATATCGGTTTCACTCTGCATGCACTGGT
Source organism: Schistocerca gregaria (assembly GCF_023897955.1). Taxonomy (NCBI): domain Eukaryota; kingdom Metazoa; phylum Arthropoda; class Insecta; order Orthoptera; family Acrididae; genus Schistocerca; species Schistocerca gregaria. The sequence goes on along the minus strand of NC_064923.1, from coordinate 251,374,173 downwards.
TTCTATGCAACTCGAAATTTTCCGTTCCAGCTTTCTGCTGTTAGATTAGTTACTTAGAAGGGAGATGGGAGAAATATATGATGGTAGACTGCTGCTAGAGTATTAAACGAGACCTGCTGAACTTGTCACAAAGGAAAGAACTTGAAATGAAATTGGCTGTCTCTCCAAAGTTGCAGCTGAAGTGATAACCTCCAGATTGAAAGAACAATATGGCATCGAGTTAGTTAGTTAGTTACATGTTCCTTTTATCAATCTGACAGTAACTGTTATGATGTGGAAGTGTCAAGTGCATAAGAAATGCAAACATGAATCAAAGCGGCTTTTTTTTCTTAAAATTTTTATTATTTACCCCACTCCGTTAAATGGCACAAACTGTTCATATTATTCCTATAGATGTATTTATTCCTATCCATGAATTCATGTGTGGTGTAGAAGGAGTTGTCAAGAAGACATGATGTCAATTTAGTTTTGAAACTATATCTACTGTCTCTCAGATATTTTATTTCATCTGGTAATTTATCGAAAAGTTTTACAGCACCATATTTTACATCTTTCTGTGGCAAAGATGGGTTAAGTAGACGATAGTGTAAGTTTTTCTTTCTTCTAGTATTATAATCATGAATGTCACTGTTATTTTGTAAACTGGTCCATGTTGTAGAGAACAAATTTGATTAATGAGTAAATGTACTGTGAGGTTATTGTAAAAATTCCTAACCTTTTAAACAGGTGCCGACAAGATGTGCGACTATGAGCCCTACACATTATTCTAATCTCTTTCTTTTGAGCAGTGAACACGTTTTGCCTAAGTGTTGAGTTACCCCAAAATATTATTCCATATGATATCAAAGAGTGAATCTATGCAAACTATGTTAGCTTACTAATTTATAAACCCTCAAAATCAACAATTATTCTGATTGCAAAAGTTGCTCAACTTAGTCGCTTTAGGAGATCCAAAATATGAATTTTGCAGTTAAAATTCTCATCTCTATGTGCACCCAAAAACTTAGTATGCTCTACCCTGGCTACTGACTTCTGTTGATATGTTGTATTTATTGAAGGAACTGAACTCCTTGCAGCAGAAAATTGGATGTATTGTGTTTTTTCATAGTTCAGAGCAAGCCCAATAGCAGAACACCATTTAATAACTTTTCCAAAGACATTATTTGTATCATTTTCTATTGTAGTTTCTTTTACTGCATTAATAATGATTCTTGTATTACCAGAAAACAGTGTCAGTTTAGCTTCTTGTTTCAGATATGAAGGGAGGTCATTCACTTATATCAAGAACATTAGGGGACCCATGATCGAACCCTGTGGAACAGATAATGTAATTTCACCCCAGTTAGAAGAAGTGGCGAATTTCCTTAAATCACTTACACCATATAAAGAAACTTTTGGCTTCCTCTTCTATCGATATGACTTAAACCACTCATATGTTGTTTCATTTATACCATAGAATTGTAAGTTCTGCAACATAATGTCATAGTTCAAACAATCAAATGCTTTGGATAAGTCACAGAAAATTCCTATTGGCGACATTTTACTATTTAAAGACTATTACATGGGCAGTGAAATTGTATATTGCTGTCTCAGTGGAAAATCATTTTTGAAATCCGAACTGTGATTCACTACATATCCCATTACTAATGAGATGGCTAACCACTCTTCAGTACATTACTTTCTCTATGATTTTTGAAAATGCTGCAAGCAAAATTACTGGTCAGTAATTATTGACATCTGTGGTGTCCCCTTTTTTTGTAGAGAGGCTCGACAATGGCATATTTTAACTTTTCTGGGAAAATACCTTGAGTTAGTGATGCATTACATATGTGACTCAGAACATCAGCAGTAACTGTTCCACATTGTTTTAATATCCTGTTAGAGATGTCATCTACTCCAATAGACCACTTATTTTTCAAAGATTTAATGATTTTCTTTCTTACACAGGAGGACATTATGTGAAAATTAATCTGACTAAGATTTCTCAAAAGTGATTCTTCCATGTACTGATTGGTTTTTTCATTTGAACTATTCTCATCAATTTTTTCACCTACACTTAAAAATTGTTGTTAAATACATTAGTTACCTGTGTACTGTTGGTTCAGATGGTCTCATTCTCTTTAATTGTAATACTACCCACCCCAGTGGCTACTTTTACAGCCTCCCTTCTAACAAAATTCCATACTGATTTGATTTTACTGTCTGAGATATTAATTTCTTCTTCAAGATACATATTTCTTGATTTTCTGACAACTTTCCTCAGTATGTTACAATAATTTTTATAGTGTAAAATTACTTCTGAATCTTCATTAATTCTTGCTGTCTAATATAGTTTTTGTTTTTTTCTGAAGAGAATTTAATATCTGTAATAATCAAAAGTTTCTTTGAAGACTATTTGGTATTGCATCAGGTAATTACTTGGGCAACTGTGGTGAAAAAATGTTATAAATTTATCAAGAAATATGTTGCAGTTATCATTAGCATTTGACTCATCATATATGACTCCCCAATTAATATTACTTAAACTTTTTCTGAAGTGCTCTATAGACACCACGTGAACAACCTTACACTTTTTCTTAATGGCTTCGGAACTATACACCCTGATAGATTTTACAAGTTAATCAATTGTGCATAATGGTGTAATAATCCATTTATCATAGGGAAAGCATGTGCTAGTTTTACTTCCTCTTGCTGTATAAATTCATTGTCGATTAGAGTGCTACTGTCTTGAGCTATACCCACAGGGAAATTGATCACTGGTTCTAAGTTATATGTCATTAATAACACTTTAGTTCACTTTTCCTATCAGAACTGCTTAGAAAGTTTACTTTGGAATCACCACAGGTTGATAAATTCTTCTTCTTCTTGTCTGACAAGCAGCACAATAGAAAGTCAAACTTTGTATGAATAGTTCCCAATCTCCTAATGGGAAGCTGGACACTGTTGCTAATATCAACACAATATTATCTAGCTGTAGTATTTTTGAGGTCATCTGAACACACTAACAGCTCATCTAATTTATTTTTTATTCCCCTGATATTCTGATGTAGTAATTGACACTGCCCTTAGCTTTATCCCTAATTAACGAACATGAAGCTTCTTTTATTCTATTTTTCCTGATTGTTGTCTGACTGGACTTTGGCTTTAACATAAAAAATCCGTATCAGCGGCCTCAGTAGTCATTAGTGATTTAAATCTTCGATATTGTGCCTCTTGAAATGCCAAAAAATGGTCAAATGTGTGTGAATTTCTAAGGGACCAAACTACTGAGGTCATCGGCCCCTAGACTTACACCACTTAAACTAACTTATGCGAAGCACAACACACACAGCCATGGCTGAGGGAGGACTCGAACCTCCGGCGAGAGTGGCCGCGCAGTCAGTGACATGGCGCCTCTAACCGCACGGCCTCTTGAAATACCGAACACTTCGGCTCGCTTGGTTACACCAACAATTGCCCAAATTCGAGTTCACTCAGTTCAGACGTAACTGTGCAGAACACTGTCTTGACCACGACTGACATTTGCGAAGTAGTGATTGCATTACACAGCCGTCGTTCCAGATCAAATGCAACAGCGCAACCTGCATGCTTGCTTAGTATCTGCATATATGTTCAAGCATGCATTTCTCACGGTGTTTCCACATTTTGTGAACACATGTATTCTGATAATTTGCTGTCTAACACCCTAATCCACAAATCATCATCATCATCATCATTATCATCTGCCCTCTCGGTTGCTAGATACGTGGGGCGGTTGAGATCCTGCATTACACTAAAAGCCAACCTGAAATTTGGCGCTATGCGCCATCTTACCGTGCCACAACTGTTTGCGATTGGTTTGAAGAACATTCTGGATAATTCGAGCCAATGCACTGGCCACACAGATCGCGTGATATAAATACCGTCAAACATTTATGGAACGTAATCGAGAGGTCATCTCGTTTACAAAATCCTGTACCGGAAAACGTTCGCAGTTGCGGACGGCTATAGAGGCAATGTGGCTCAATATTTCCTCATAGGACTTACAACGACTTGTTGAGTCCATGCCACGTCGAGGTGCTCTACTACGACGGGCCAAAAGAGGTCCGAAACGATATCAGGAGGTATCCCAAGACTTTTGTCACTTCCATTAGTCTGTAGAAAGAGGTGGGATAGTAAGAGCAAATTTATTACTAAAATCTTAAAATTACATCTTCTCTATATGATTATCAAACAGAATTAGATATTTATTGCCACATCTCTTAGAGAACTGAGAAATTTCCACCACGTAAATTTCTGTGGCATGAGATGACAGAATTTTGTTCTTCACCGGAGTCTTGGGAGCCTGGCCAGTTTTTAATGCTCGTGAACAGGTGGAAGTCATCTGGAGCAAAGTCCGGCCTGCAGTGCGGATTTAAAAAAAATGTATTTTACCTGACACAACAATTCTTTTGTTTATAGGGTACAATGTGTGCAGAGAGCATTGTAGCAAAAAGCCTATAAATCATTTTTCTTAGTCTGATTGTTGTTACTCAGATTTCTTAATGTCTGATAACACGCTTCAGAATTGACTGTGGTTCCACAGTGCATAAAATCCACAACAAATTTTATTTTAGCTGTAATCTTTCTGTCTCCGAATCTGAGCGCACTTTTTGGTTTGTTGCGTTGGGTGGCGTGCTCTATCATCATTGAATGCTGTTTCGTCTCTGTTTCAGTATAGCAAACCCATGTCTTGTCACTCGTTCCGATTCTGTTAATTTGGTCTTTAACGTATCGTAACGTAAAACATAGACCATAGAAGGAGGCATCCAATGAGTTTTGCCGTTCTCGGAATGGAATGTCGGAACGCAACGAGTAGCAAACGTTCAGTAACTTAACCGGGATCACGATCTCAGATTCGCTTTCTCGACGATTCTACAGAGAAACTCTTTTCTTTTGTCATCAGTGCACTCAAATTTCAGCATCGATCTACAATACTAGATCGCAAAGCCTTCGATTGTTTTCTTAACCGGTTTTTCCACAGTCCATAATCTCGTCTATAAAATCCCGTGTTCCGAAATTACTTTGTCAGAAATTTATTTCTCAAATTAAGGCCTATGTTCGATACTACTAGACGTCTTTTGGTGGGCAATGCTCTGTTTGCCTGTACTAGTGCAGTTCATACGTCCTCCTCTTTCGTGCATGCGTTACTTAGCTCCAGTGTTGGTAGAATCATTCACTACGTCTGCTAAGTTATCCCAACTTTGAAGTTTATCGCTACTTTCATTTCTGATGCTCCTCGAGACCTTTATGTTTTTCTTTGTGTTACGGTCAAAGTTTATGCTATGTGCAGTAATATTTTGATATCAAAATGTTAGAAACAGTCACAATCAGGCTACAGTAGACCATTACAAACAGTACTGTGAGGTGCTTAAAAATGTGATTAGGAAGGCAATGAGTATGTGGTATGCAAATAGAATAGCTAATTCACACGATAAAATTAAAAACCTATGGTCAGTTGTGAAGGAAGTGTGTGGTCAGCAGCACAAGGTCGACGATATAAAGTCAGTTCGTAGTAAAATATTTCTGTTGCTGATAAATCAGATATATGTATATTACTTAATAATCATTTTCTGAGCATTGGTGGTGAATTAAATAACAATTTAGTTTCTACAGGGAATCATTTAACTCTCTTGGCAAATGCCTTTCCGAGATTAAGGTCTGAAATACTCCTCTGTGATACAGGCAATGGGGACATTGAGTCATTAATTAAATAACTGAAGACTAAGGATTTTCATGGACATGCCTAGCAGAATATTAAAGTACTGTGCTGCACATGTTTGCCCTGTACTTAGCCATATTTGTAATTTTTCCTTTAGGAATGATCAGGTTCCTCAACGATTAAAGTACACAGTAGTAAAGCCACTTTATAAAAAGGGAGAAAAAGGATAATGTAGATAATTTTAGACCTATTTCTATGCCATCAGTGTTTGCGAAAGTTATTGAAAAGTCTGTGTATGTAAGGATAATTGATCATTTTATATCACACGATTTGCTATCAAATGAACAGTTAGGCTTTAGAAGTCGTTCAACAACTGAAAATGCTATATTTTTTCTCTGTGGGGTACTGGATAGATTAAACAAAAGGTTTGAAAGCTAGGCATATTTTTTGATTTAACTAATATGATTGTGTTGATCACGAAATATTGCTCCAGAACTTGGACCATTACGATATAGGGGGATTAGGTCACAATTGGTTCACCTCTTACTTTAGCAACAGGCAGCCAAAGGTCATTATTCACAGTGTTAAGAATGGCTGTGATGTGGGGTCTGAGTGGGGTGTGGCCAAATGGAGGGTGCCCCGGGGATCAGTGTTGGGGCCACTCCTGTTCCTTATTTATGTAAATGATTTGTCCTCTAGTATTACAGGTAACTCTAAAATATTTCCCGTTTGCTGATGACACTAGCTTGGCAGTAAATGATGTTGTGTGCAACATTGGTTCGGCTTCAAATATTGCAGTTCATGACATAAGTTCATGGCTTCTAGAAAATAAACTAACGATAAATCACAGTATGACTCAGTTTTTACAATTTCTAACACACAATTCAACAAAACCTGACGTTTTAATTTCATAGAATGGGCATATGTTTAGTGAAACCGAACAATTCAAATTTCTGGGTGTTCAGACAGATAGTAAACTGTCGTGGAAATCCCAGGTTCAGGATCTTGTTCAAAGACTTAATGCTGCCAATTTTACTATTCGAACGGTATCTGCAGAGATCGTTCGACACGAAAATTAATCTACTTTGCTTATTTTCATTCCATTATGTCGTATGCTATTATATTTTGGGGTAACTCGTCCCATTCTAAAAGGATATTTTATTTTGGGCTCAGAAAGGGGCGGTTCGGGCAATAAGTGGTGTAAGTTCAGGAACCTCTTGTCGACCCCTGTTCACGAGTCTGGGTATTTGGACGTTTGCCTCTCAATATATATATTCCTTGCTATAATTTCTTGTTAACAATATCCGCTTATTCCCAAGAATAAGCAGCTCTGAATCAGTTACTACTCGGCTGAAATGAAACCTGCATTTGAATCGGACTTCTTTAACTCGTGTGCAGAAAGGTGTGCAGTATACTATTGCATCCATTTTCAATAAGCTACCACAAGAATTAAACAATCTTAGCAGTAATCCAAGCGCCTTCAAATCGAAACTGACTAGTTTCCTTAAGGGTTACTCCTTCTATTCTGTCGAGGAGTTCCTTGAATAATTAAGTTGATTCTTGTTGTACTCTTGATTGCATTTACTTAAACTTATGGCTTGACTTTTTTTGGACTCATAAACATTTTATTTTTATCTGTTATTAGTTTTACGTTGTAACTTCATGTACTGACACGTTCCGAGACCTTGGAGATTTGCTTCTCAATTTGGTCCTACGGAACCTGATGTGTAAATAAGTAAATAAATAAAGGTCCTATAATAATTCTCTGCTTTCTTGCAGGATAGAAATGTCATCGGTAAATATTATCATCGATATCATTTCACTCACAATTTTAATCCCACATCTGAAACTTTGTCTTATTTTATGCGTTGCTTCTTACAAGGGAACCTCCCCATCGCACCCCCATCAGATTTAGTTATACGTTGGCACAGTGGATAAGCCTTCAAAAACTGAACACAGATCGATCGAGAAAACAGAAAGAAATTGTGTGGAACTATGAAAAAATAAGCAAAATATACAAACTGAGTAGTCTGTGAGCAAGATAGCAACAACAAGTAGAATGTGAGATCTGGTGTGTCGTGGCCCCGTGGTTAGTGTGAGCAGCTGCTGAACGAGAGGTCCTTGGTTCAAGCCTTCCCTCGAGTGAAAAATTTCAATTTTTATTTTCAGACAGTTATTATCTGTCCGTCCGATGCCAGGTAACTGACATCCACAAGAAAACCTAAATCGGGCAAGGTAGAAGAATCTTTTTACCCATTCGCCAAGTGTACAAGTTAGGTGGGCCGACAACATATTCCTGTCATGTGACGCACATGCCGTCACCAGTGTCGTATGGAATTTATCAGATGTGTTAACCTGTGGAGGAATCGGTTGACTTATTACCTTGCGATCAACTGTTTTCGGTTCCCATTGGAGAGGCACTTCCTTTCGTCTACTAATCGCACGGTTTTGCGGTGCGGTCGCAATACACAGACACTAAACATATTACAATAAACAGAGACGTCAATGAACGAACGGACAGATCATAACTTTGCGAAAATAAAGGAAGTAACCAAGGACCTCTCGTTCCGCAGCTGCTCACGCTAACCACGGAACCACAGCGCTCCGCAGATCACACTATCCTTGGTGTTGCATTATCTTGCGCATGGGCTACTGAGTGTATATTTTGCTTATTTTTTTCATAGTTCCATACAACTTCTTCCTGTTTTCTCGATTGATCTTTGTTCAGTTTTTCAACGCCTAACCACTGTGCCTACTTGTAACTAAATCTGACGGGGGTGCGATGGGGAGGTTCCCTTGTTAGATGTACAGGTTGAGCAGTAGAGGAGAAATACTGCACCCAGACCTTGCGACGTTTTAATCCCAATCTTCTGTCACCCTCTTGGTTCCTGTACTTTTCATATATTATGTCTTTCCCTTTCTGTGTATTATTTTTCCGATTTAAAACGTTTTGCATCATTTTACATTTCTATGAACGAGTCCTGATTTTTCTTAAGCTTTTCTCTCACAATAAAGCGCAACAGTGGAACTGCCTCTCTTGTGCTTTTACGCAACTAAAGTCAAAATTATCACCAATGTAGAATCTCAGAAGTACGGGAGGACAAATGACGTTTACGTAACTAGTCGGTAGAGGCGACGAAATGAAATACTCCGAGCCATAATAAAATAACACGTATTATTCCGTGGTGAAGGGCTAATCATGAGTATAAGCTGGCTAATAAAAATATTTAAATGCAGCTTAAGGCGGAAAGTAGTTGCAATTCATGAGACTCTTTTTTAATTTCAGATTTCACTTAGTTAAAGGCTAAACATGCCTCATTCCAGAAGAAACAACTATAAATAAAGGAACAAAGAGCTTGGAATGTTTCACAGGAAATGGTAGATGTGTTTGTAGCTTACTCATGATGATTGCACTACAGACAGCGTTATGATTGATGAGGAAATGATGAATGTTGTTAAGACAACCCCAGTGAGGGAACCGTTCCACAAATGTGCAGGAGCAACTCCGGGAGGACAGAAGTATTGTTCCGACTGAGATTTTACGATGCAGATAGCAGGCTTTTTACAGTGCCGGTGGCAGCTGAAACCAAGTATTATTTCGTACTACGTGCTTTTCATTAGTAATTACATTTTAGTTACGACTCTTATCGGCATTGTAAAATCTTAAGCTCCACTGTAGAGTGAGGGGCTCTCTGCCGTCAGATATTGCATTGCATGTTATTGTATGCTCCATCTACAATTTCATCCGCACTCTGCAGACCACTGTGAAGTGCATGGCAGAGGGTACTTCTCTTTGCACCACGTATTAGGGTCATTCTATTTCAGTTCGTCTATGAAACCTGGGTGGAATGACTTCCTAAATGTCTCTGTGCGCGCTGTAGTTGGTCTAATCGCCTTCGCGATCCCTACAGGAGAGCTGTGTTCTGTGTGGTGTTGCGTATGACGTAACAGGTTAGAGAAACGGCACTATACTGATGAGTTGTTATGGATGGGAGAGCAGGCAACCTGTTTGAGGATTATTTGGTTAGTAGAGGAACTGAGCTGTGGCTTACAAAGATGAGAGAAAGAGAAAAGGTGACGAAGTGAAGTCAAAGAAGGGAAGTACTAGAATAACTCTCTTAGTTCATAGTGAGAGGCTGTTGAGGTAGGGCAGTTGCACAGTATGAAGAGTATGTAAGTATCGCTCGAGGGAGATGTGTCGGTACATGCGTCGCAACGTACTAGGACTAAAAATTAAGGAACACCGAGAGACGTTATAGCGTAGTGGTAGTGACAGCGTCAGTGCTTAGATTATCAGTATGGACGAAGAAGTAAAGGACTTTGACAATCCCGGTAAAAGATCCTATCAGGAGGCTGTTGTGCCAATACCTACGGCTTTATTCTAAAGTTTTAGAGATTGAAACCGAAATTGAATCTGAAGGAGAAAAATCGTTTCTACTTCTAGACTGCGGCTAGGGTTGTTCGTTCTCAACGTCCTCATATATCTCTTCCTTGACCTAACAACATTTCCCCTTCCTCTACTCCCACAGCACACAGTTATCGTGTGTCCACTTACTTTCTGTTTTCTTGTATTCCTGCTGTTGCTTGCTACTCCTCAAAATTCCTGACACTGCGGTCTTGCCGGGTGGCGTCTTTGACAAGTAATCAAACTTCGTGGGTCCCCGCTCCGATTCCTGCCAAGGCTTAACTTTGGATTAAAAGTAATAAATAAACGGCATCTGAAGACTTACGACAACGGCCTCATCAAAGAGCGCAGACTAGCAGAAGGAGGCTAAGGGCAACCTGTGGCCCTTGGGGTGGGAATATGCTCCTAAGAGGCGAAGGAATCAGCGATGATCAATGCTAAGAGGATGGAGAAGGCAATGGAATCCGCTGCATTTAAGATACGTAATGTGTATTCACAGAAAATGTGGTCTGTAAGTGGGAAGTGTCGCTGGCAAAATATTCCAGATTTTTCCTCCACTCGGATCCTCCATGACGAGGCTGAAAAAGGGATGTAAGCATGAGAAAATGATTGAATAACTAACAAAAGGACAACATTCTATGAGGCGGAGCATGAAATGTCGCAACTCTAAACGTGGAAGGGAAACTAGAGAATCTGAAAAGGGAAATGCCAATGCTCAATATAGATATAGTGGGGGTTTAATGAAGTGAAACGATAAGAAGGCAAGGATTTATGGCCCTAAATCACATAAGGGGAGCAGGTTCGTGATAAATGGGAACATAAGTCAAAGAGTGAGTGACTTTTACAATTTAGTAATAGATTTAATCTCACCAGAATTGAGAGCAAACCAACGCCAATGACAATAGTTCAGCTGAGCATAAAGTAGTTACAGTCACATGATATTCCCTGATAAGTGTTTCAATGTAGTATCCGATTTTAGAACTGTCTGAAGGAATGCGCACTGGAGACCGGCATAAGCAGTTTCCGGCATTTTGTACCGTTTTTTTTTTGTTGAGACATGAAGTTCGATTTTGTGAAGCATTTCAAATTATTTTTAATTTTATATTTATAACTTCTGCATAATATATTGACAGTGTTTTTAAATTTGTTATTAGTTTTTCAGAAACAGAATTTTATAGTAAGTAAAATTTTACACTTTTATAAAATATATAAAGTGTGGACGCTGAAGCCATACTTCTCGTACCTTGAAATGGAGGAGGGGGTTCTTCCATGTAATGTGTGATATTTGAAAATAACGGAGTTTCTTTAATGTCTTAAGACTTTTACTTGTCTTGAAAATGGAAATTGTGTTCTGTTTCAGTATGTTTTATAAGATAAGGGAAAACAAACCGATATGCCAAAAAATAATTAGAGTAGAGTAATGAAATTTTCATAATGTATTTGTGTAGGTAACGTATGTAACTGACTAACATTGCAAGATCACAGGTTAAAGTTAGCGTGATACAAGCTATTACAAATGTGAAGCTCTGGTTCATTTATAACAGGTGTAACCGCCAGAAAGCTGAATGCAAGCATACAGGCGTGCATTCATTGTTTTGTACAGGTGGCTGATGTCAGTTTGTGGGATGGAGGTCCACGCTTGTTGCTCTTGGCCGGTCAATAAAAGGACGGTTAATGTTGGTTGTGGATGACGTTAGAGTTTTCGTTCCATGATATCCCATGCATGCTCTATTGGAGACAGATCTGGTGATCGAGCAGGGCAAGGCAACATGCCGACGCTCCTTAAAGCTTGTTGAGTTACGATAGCGGTATTTGGGGGAGCGTTATCCTATTGGGAACACCCTCAAGAATGCTGTTCATGAATGTCAGCACAGCAGGTCGAATCACAAGATTGACGTACACATTTGCAGTCAGGATGCGCGGCATAACCACACCTCAGCTCTTCCTGTCATATGAAATAGCAGCCCAGACCGACCCAGGTCTAGATTCCGTGTCTATCACACAGCCAGTTAGGTTGCAGACCGTCAACTGGCCTCCTCCTGGCCAACACACGGCCATCACTGGCCCGGAGGCAGAACCAGCGTTCACCAGAAAACACAACAGATCTCCACCCTGCCCTTCGATGAGCTCTTGCTTGATACCACTGAAGTCGCAAACAGTTGTGGTTTGGAGTCATTGGAATGCATGCTACAGGGCGTCTCGTACGGAGCTGCCCTAGAAGTAATAGCTTTGTAACAGTTCGTTATGTCACTGTGGTGTCAAATGTTGCTCAAACTGCTGCTGCAGATGCAGTACGATGCGGTCTTCCAGTGCCACGGGGCCGTCCGGAGCCTCGTCTTAATTGCGACTGAACACTCTCGCGACGAACGCTACCAGCAAACATGTACATTGGCCACATTCCTGCCAAGTCTTTCTGCAGTATCGCAGAAGGAACTCCAGCTTCTCGTAGCCACATTACAGGACCTAGTTCAAACTCAGTGAAGTGTTAATAATGGCGTCCTGTCGCTCGTAAAGGCATTCTTTACTAACATCAACTCACTACGTCCAGTCGTGTAGTTAACTAACGATCACGACCGTTACAGCACGTATTTGAAGCAAACGTGATTTGCATCCTCAAAGCGACGCTACTACCGCCACTCTTATGCGACTGTCGCGAAATATTAATAGACACCATGTTTCAGATGTAGAACCACCCTTACTAACATTAGTTTATGTCGCACGACTCCTTCCTGGTGTTGCAATTTTTTTCCCGTCGCTGTACATTTGATAATATTGTACTTCTACTAAATTTGCTTTCACTTACTGATTACTGATGTGTGACAGAATAATAATATGATAGATAGACTATTAAATACAATAATGACAAGATTTTCTCGAGTGCAACTCTAAAATTTCTGTACGATCTTTGTTCCTAGATACATGATCATGTAGTATCTTAAAACATTTTTTCACATTAGCATAAAAACCTAACTTTTCCTTAGTTTTTTTGTAATTTTAGAAAAGACTGCAGGACACAAAAAGTGAATGCTGTCGTTTAATAACGGAATACTGTAATGTATGAGACTTCTATTATCCGGCCATAAGTGTAAGTCTAAAACCTGTTCCAAGGTACAACATTCCCCCCCCCCCCCCCCCCCCCAAACACAACCAACATTACAAACAGAAAATGGAAAGTATATGACGATACTGAACGCGTAATTTAGTGTGTAAAGGGAGACGATAGTGTAGTAACCACAGAGTATTTAAATGTAGCGGTAGGGAAAGAAACTGAAAATGGTATTATGGGAGAATATGGCCTCGGTAGTAGCCATTAGAGAGGAAAAAGACCAATAGCGTACAATTGCTGGAATACGGTAACGTAAGTCCCTTAGGAATGGAATAAGCAAGAAGCGCAGGGAAACTAAAGAGAAATGACTGCAGGAAAAATGTGAAGAAATAGAGGAGGAAATTATCGCCGGAAGTTTGAGTCAGCAGACAGAAAAATCAAGAAAATCTTCTGTGAAATTGAAACCAAACTTGCTTTAAGAGTTGAAGAGCAATTCTACTCTTAAACGAAGAAGAGAGAGCAGATAAGTGCGTGGAATTGATTGAAGACCTCTAAAGGGGGAGGAATTGTCTATTCACGTGATAGAATAATAAATGGGTGAAGATATGGAAGAAATACGGGATCCATAATTACTGGCAGAACTTCGGACGACGTACAATCAAATAAGGCGGTAGGAGTGAATAAAATTCATTCGGAATTACTTAAATTGGGGGAAGTGGAAACCAAATGCGTACGATATTGCAGATGGCGTGTAGAATCTATAAGACTGGAGACATACCATCAGAATTTCGGAAAAATATTATCCACACAATGCCGAAGATTGGAAGGACAGGTACGTGCGAGAACTATCGCACAGTCAGCTTGACAACTCTTGCATCAGAGTTATTGGCAAGAATAATACGCAGAAAAATGGAAAAGAAAAAGAAAGGGTCTGTTAGATGACGACAGTTTGGGTTTCGGAAATGAACAGGCACCAGAGAGGTAGTTCAGATATTGCGCTTGATGAAAACAAGACTAAAGAAAAACAGGATCTGTCGACCTAGAAAAAGTGTTCGATGGTGTAAAATGGTAGAGAACTTTCGAAATTCTGAGATAAAGAGGAGTATGCTATAGGGAGAGACGGGTAATATACAATACGAATAAGAATTGACAAGGAACAATAAGAACGGAAGGCTAAGGACGAACTGAGGATTAAAAATGGTGTAAGACACGGGTGCGGACCCTGTAAATAACATTTCAATCTGTACACTGAATAAGCAGTGATCAAAATAAAAGATACATTCAGAAGTGGGGTTAAGAATCAGAGTGAAAGAGTATAATCGGTAAGGTATACTGATGTCACTCATATCCTCAGTGAAAGTGAGGGAGTAGTATCGCACGTTCTGAACGGAATTAACGGTCTGCTGAGTGTATAATGCGAATTGAGTGTAAATAGAAGAAGGGCGGAAGTTATGAGAAGTTGCACAAATAAGATGAGTGACAAAGTTAACACAAAAATTTGAGACTTGATATTATACAGAGAGATGGAATTCTGCGACACTGGCAGCAAAATAATGCATGACAGACTAGCAAACACAAAGAGGACTTTTCTGCCCAAAAGAAATCTACTAGTATTAAACATTGGCCTTAATCTGAGGAAGAAATTTTTGAAAATATACCCTTTGAGCGTTGTGTAGAAATGAATATGGACTGCGGAAAAAAACGGAAAAGTAGATAATCGAAGCGTCTGAGATGTAGTGCTACAGATGGATGCTGAAATGAGGTTGGCTGATAAACTAGGAAATCAGGAGGTCCTCCAAGGACGACAGGACATACGTTAAGACATCTGCGAGTAACTTTCGTGGCACCAGAGGAAGCTGTAGAAGGTAAATCTATAGGGCAAGTTGGATACTGGAATACATTCAACAAATATTTCAAGACTCAGAGTACAGAGGTTTATTCTGAGATGAAGACATTGGCTCAGAATGGAAGTCGTGACCGGTTGCATGCAATGATGACTAAAAGTAAAAGAAGTGTTCCCTTAAATATACCTTCCCATTTAATCCTTCTCAGGAATGACATTTAACACTCCTGTTAGTCTCTGTTTTCTGTGGTGTATTTACCTCTTACACTCTTTGCAACCTACAAATTACAATGGCATTATAAAATTTAATTAATATTTGTGGCCACTCTTTTCAAGTGATACGTATGGGTCTATGGTCCACCTCCCCCACCATATGATTGGCGTCGCTGCGTCCAGTGTGGAAGGACTCAGATGTAATTTTTGGTACCTTCTCGGATTTTTCTGAAGTTCAGAGGTGTGGAAGTGGGGCACTCAGCCTCATTAGGCCAAATGGGGAATTGTATGAATAAAGAAGCGGTGGAGGGAGCGCTGATATGAAACATCCCAACAGATTAAAAATGTTTGCCAGACTGGGACTCAAGCCTGGAACCTTCGACCTTTGCGGGCAATTACTCTACTGAGCTACCCGAGCACGACAAGACCCGACAGATCGTGAGTCGTGCCCGGATAGCTCAGTTGGTAGAGTGCTTGCCCTATAGAGTCAGACAGATGTCGTGGGTTTGCATCACGGTCTGACACACACACTATTAATGTGTTCGGCCAAATGGGAATCGTACAGGCGCTGTTCTCTACAAAAGGATTACTTGTAAGTTTCTGTTTTTGCCATCTCACAGTTATATCCCGTCCCCTGAATTAACGCAAACACAATCCATAAACACTTACGAAAAATAAGCAGTCGCTTCCAACAATTATCGGATGAGTCACCGTTGAGTCGAAAGTGACAACAAAGACATTACGATTCTCCGTGTTCCTGTATGACTTACCAGCAGTGCTGCCAAAAGGGGGTCGTGAGACCAGTGACCCCAAAGTTGGATTCACGTTTACACCAGTCTCTTCGAATAGCATATGCGGTCGTGAATGAAAGTGGACGTGTCGCGGCCCACTCCGGGCGCTGATAAGGCAGCCTTTATATGCGAAGGTTACGCGCCACAGTGGCAAACGGTACGATGTGTTCCTCAGGACTGCGTCTCCTGCTGTTGGCAGCACTATTGGCTTCTGCTCTGGCAACCGTCACCTACCGGGGGTGAGTCAGTCTCGCAATTATTCCAACTGACGTAGTGGCATCTCTCATATTATACGGATGCACGGTAGAAACGCCCTTACTATTGTAAACATTTGAGCCGTTTAAGAAAATATAACTCGCATACATCTAAATCTACATGACTTCTGTGCAATTCACACTTACGTGCCTGGCAGAGGGGTAATCAAACATCAGATTATTTATTTACCGTTCCACTCTCGAACACAATGCGGGAGAAACCAACACCTAAATACTTTCATGCGAGCTCTTATTTCTCTTATTTTATTATGATGAGCATTTCTCCGTGTGTAGATAGCTGTCAACAAAATATGCACACATTCTAAGAAGAAAGACGGTGATTGAAATTTCGTAAAATGATCTCGCCACAACGAAACAAGCCTTTGTTTTAATGTTTTCCATCCCAAAACGCATATCATATCTGGGACATAGTTTCCCATATTTCCGATAGTACAAACCGAGCTGCCCTTCTTTCAACTTTTTCGATATCCCCTGTCAATCCTATCTGGTGCAGCAATACGTACTCAAGAAGAGGACCGACAAGTATTGAATAGGCAGTCCTTTTAGTTGATCTGTTGCGTCTTCTAAGAATCCTGCCAATAAAATTCAGTCTTTGGTTGGCCTTTCCCCATAACATTATCCAAGTGATAGTTCCAGTCTAAGCTGTTTGTAATCGAAATTCCTACGTATCATTCCTTATGTCATTTATCGTGCAATCGAGGTTTTCCTGATTCCTTATAATACTCATGTGGATGATCACACACATTTCATTATCTAGAATCTTTCACACCATACAGATATCTTGTCTAAATCATTCTGCAGTTGTCATTGATCCGATTGCGTTACTGAACTGTAGACGAGAACACCATCTACAAACAATCTTAGAAGGATGCCTAGATTGCTAAACCGTTTATACAGATTAGAAACAGCAGTCTGTAACACTTTCTTGGGGAATGCCAGGTATTACGTCTGTTTTACTCGATGACGTTCCGTCAGTAAGTATGAACCGTGCCCTTTCTGACGGAAATCACGAATCCAGTGGCGATACTGAGACGATACTCCATAAACACACAGTTTAATTACAACCCGCTCGTTTGGAACTGCGTCCAAAGCATTCTGGAAATCTAGAAATATAGAATCAGTTTAAAATCTCCTGTCAATAGCACTAATTCCTTCATTTGAATAAAGAGCTAGTTCTGTATTGCAAGAATATTTTTTTGAATCTGTGCTGGCTGCGAGGTAACTCATAACTTTTCAGCGTGGTATAGTTCCCAAGCCCTATTGCAAATCAAGGTCAGTGATAATGGGTCTGTAATTTAATGGATTACTCCTACTTCCAGTTTTGTGTATCGCTATAGTGTGTCCAATTTTCCAATCTTTATGTAAGGATTTTTCGTTGAGAAATCTGTTGTATATGATTGCTACGTAAGAAACTATTGTATCAGCATACTCCAAAAGGAACCCAGCTGGCTGCATACACATACACTGTGACACTTTCACTTATTTATCAAAATATTCGAAGAGGTGCTCTATAATATTACAGGGCACTCATGGTGGTCATGCTGATATAACTTACAAGATAAAAGTGCACTTTTCGGTGACAGACTTATTCTGTCATTACAGTGGAAACTATAAGACACTACAATGAAACATTTCCATGCAGATTAAGATCCTACATTACCTGCAAGATAACTTCATAGGTTAATACCTATAGGATAACTTCATAGAAAACCCATTATTGCGTTACGTTTACTGTGGTTTACTGTGTGTTACATTTCAGGCAAGTGAAAACAGAGTTAGTACACTTGATATAGTGAAGGAGTGGAAGTCGGAAAGCTAAAAAATAGTTGATGGAATGTGCTTCTGCTTTAGACATACCCATGATGGTTGCTACCCACAGGGTAGTGATATAGGAGAACAAAGACAAGAAACAGCATGCTACTCCAAAGCAAAATCTGTAAACAATTCTGTGTGTCCCACTCCAGCATACCATAAAGCTTATCTACAACCACTATGGCGCACTGTAAACTATAACTACCTTTCCCTATCTGGCAAGTGAGATCACAGTCACTACATTTGTCATAATCATGGAAATCACACCGTTGTACTTACTGGCATATATACACTTGCACATCAGCTTATAAAGTGAACATTTTTTGACTCACGGAAATCCCTCCAGTCTGCATGCACATATTACCAAATTAATTTACCTGACACTTCCACTGTACTGCGTTCGTGTTTCGCTTTATATTATGTGATACCTATATTCAACAGGTTCATTGCAAATTAGTCGAAGCTGTCACACTCTTTACTTATTCATATGGAATTCCCTGATAAAGTTTCACATTTTATTATTTATCCTTAACTTACATTGTATTAAGTACTGCCTTTAAATCCCTGGAGCTCATATTATTCTGATTTCCTTATACATTTACCTGTGAACACATTATTAGTATCTATATATTTTAAGTACAGAACTCACACTGTAATGTTAATCCCATCACTGTACAAGCTTAATCTATCTAGAAGGTATTTAATGTTAATTGCATCAAAATTGGAGTATTTATAGGATAATTTGCTTAATGAATTATTGGTCCTTCAACTTCAACATTTGGTTTAAGTGAAGAAATAATAATAGTTTCTCTGTGAAAGTGATAATTATATTTAACAAACATTCCATCAGCTAGATTAAAATTTACATTTATTAATTAAATGCAATAAATTTAGGACCATTGTTAGTTATTGCTTTTTCTTTAACTTCAGTAATTTTGTTATTAAATTCTCAAGTTTCACCAATACAATCTTCTTTATCGATAAATAATTTAATATCACTTTCAATAACAAATTTATTTAAAATTTTACCTTCTTTAATCTGTATATAAGGTGTTTTCGACTGAATATATTTTTCCAAATTTTCAAACTATATTGACCAATAGGAATTTTTTAGTTGTGGAAAAAAACACTGATGATTGGTAATTATGTTTTAGTACCTGTATAGTGAAACTGGAATAAAATTAATCAATCATATTTTTTCTAAGAGTTAGATCAACCACAATATCAAGAATTTATAAGAGATATGGAAAAAACTGAAGACAAAATTAATGAAAAAATTACACATTTTACTGAAAATAATGATGATATTACTCTCTTACATGAATATGAAAATAATTCAGTTGTAGTTTTTGATGACTTCATAAGGTAATTGATTGTTTTTGCTTAACCCAGACTTACACAAAAATAACAAAATCTATGTGTTTTAAATATTTTCGTATAAGATGACAAAATTTAAAATCATATTTATCATGAATTTGTTGGAAGTAATTTAAAATTTTAAAGAAATGTGTAGTAAATGTTGGCATATATATATGAACTGAGTTTTATTACAATAGATATAGGAAGAAAAATTAATAATGGTGAATACAGGGAAAGGGTTAAGATTTTTTTAACATCAAACATAAATGTTGAACATAAAAACGTTGTCTGAACATAAATGTTGAACATAAAAACGTTGAACATAGATATGTTAAACTTAAAAATGTTGAACATAAGAATGTTGTCACAAAACATTGAACATTAATCATTAAATAAAAATGATGAATGTAAAATAAAAATGGTTATTGTATTTTATCCCTAATAAATGTCTTCAAAATACGATCCAGAGGTGGTTACAGAATCTAGACAAAATAGAAAGATAAAAGAAGAGGTTTAAGAAATAAAAAACAACCAAGAACAAAATATGAAGAATTTAAAATAGAGATCGAACAGTTATTGATGCAATTGAAATAGGAATCAACGGATTAGGTAATAATGGGTTAAAAGCAATTGAAGAAAATACAGAAGTTAAAAAACTGTTCCTTATAACCAACATTATTTAGCGGAATTTAATGATTTTCCAACACTTAAAAATTATTTTAGTGATAAAAGAGACTGTACATGAAGTAAATTGGAAATGAGTAATTTATTGAATAAATATGAAGAAGTTAAACATAGAAAAAATTGGAAGTGAAGATGTAATTGAAGGAATGTTAAAAATGATCAGCCATACTGAAGATACAATTTCTGAATTAAGGTCTGTTGGTCAACTTAAATACATTGATAATTTACCAGTTAAATTCAATTATGAAATTGGTAATAAGGAATATGAAGCTTCAGATTGGTTAATGAATGTTTTAAATGAAAAATAAATTGCTGTGGATGACTTAGATAACCAATTTAATTATACTGATTTACAAAAATATGCTAGAATTTTATTCAACTAAAATGCTGTATATTCAGTTAATAATCCCAATGAAATTAAACCAAGTAAAGGGAAAAATATAATTATTTGATAAAAACATTTCTTGGAAATGATTTTCGTAATTTTTCAGTAGGAAATCTAAATGACAACTAACTGTTGATGAAGGATTAGCAAAAAGGATACATAATAACCAGTTGAACATATTTGGATCAATGTTTGCCAATTAGTTTACAGAGTAGGAGTAATTCATGGTGAAGAGTTTGCTGAAAATTAATATTATTATAATGAAAAAGTTGCAAGATCTCAAATGTTAACAAATAAATTTAGTGATTTTATTGTTAATGACACAAAAGAAATTCCTTATTAAATTAGATTTTGGAATAATATACCACATGCATTTTGGAAAAGGGAAATATGTAAAAGGAGTAATTAATACATTAATTAAAAAATACTTCTGAATTACATGTATAATTATTTTGGACCTGAGACAAAATTAGAAGAAATATTACTAGAATTAATCCTTAGGGTGGAGGTTGTACAGAACATGTTTTTATAGGGGTAATAAAGTATTAGAAACAAGAAAAGGAGCTGATAAAAACTGTAGTTATCTTCAAAATAAAGAATGTATGTACCTGATGCTTCATTTGGTGAAGAATAGCAAAATATTTTGCTGCAGATCTGAAGATAGTCATTATGGACCGATACCGGTAATCTGTTGATGAAAGGTTGTGACCATAGACGTAAAGTAAAGCAAATTTATTTTATATATGGGTCACTGGTTTATTCGCGACAATGTTGCAGCTTGTGCACTTTAGCTGGCATTAATATCAACAGACTTTCGATATTCAATACATTTTAGATTAACATTCGTAAATTTATGTACCTTCTTTTCCTGTTACTGCTATTGTGCATAGAGACTGGTATGACAATACTGGTTCCAAATCGCCTCTCCTCTGCTCACACAGATTATTCTTGTTTGCTTCGATATTCTTGATGCAGGATTCTCAGTGTGAGAGAAACGAAGCACAGAATATGAATGTGTGAATAAACTTTGTTTTACTAAGAACGTTCTATAACACTTCTTTAATGTACAGTTGGAATACACATTTTTTTGACAATATTAGCTTGGTGGAACTCATCATACGTCTGTCTAACATCACTTACAGAGGCAAACAGGTGAAGATAAATCAATTGAAGTGTGTATCTCTGCTTGTGTTGTTTGTATGTTAATATTATCTGTGGTATATATATATATATATATATATATATATATATATATATATATATATATATATATATATATACTATGGTATATATATATATATATATATATATATATATATATATATATATATACTATCCTATGGTATAATAAGAAAAGATTGAGAGGAAAAAAAACAATATCATTCTTTACAATTGCCCCACACTGCACACTGATTTCATATGGAGGTGCACCGTGGCTGAGCTTATATCTCTGTTTATGGGTTGATAACTCTGGCCAGTATGAGCCTAGCCTTTATTTTTCAGCAATTGTAGTTATCCTATATGGTTGTCAATATATATATATGCATGTCAGTTCCCTTAACACATACATACTTTTTCCTTCATGACAAAGTGCTCGCTTTAACCGCATAGTCCCATTATTGTCAATCAGTATCTGCCCAGTGTTTAGCTTGTGAAGCATAAGTGCCCAGCTCAGGGTCTGTTACCATCTCAGATTGTTTTCACATGTTTAATACAAAGTCAGAGTGCACGTGTTGTGCATTCACATAGCCTTCACTGCACAAATTCGTGAAGCTCATGTTCAGCGGCGTGATCCTTTGTGAAATCTTCGATGTGTTGACAACTGGTTTCCATATCAGCAGCCCGAGGAATGAGTTTCACCTCGTCGCTCACACTTATTCAGTGGGGACACAAGCCGTACATCTGACATCCACTGACAAGGTAAGTTTCTTGTCACTTCTACAATGTTGTTGAGCATAGAAAATTCACATTTTTACGACGTTGTCAAGCATAGAAAATTCATGTTACACAAATTATTGTCATTTTTAGTTCATCGTGTGCACACCCACATATATCACTCGCACAGACTTTTGCATGTTTTTGCACTTTGCTTATGGACGTCTTACATACTGTTGCATTACACATAATTTCTGTAGTGTCCTTTCCACATGCTATACACATTACAAAAAAAAAATAAAAATATAAGAACAAAAGTAAACTTCTCCTATTCATTTACTGACATACCATTATCATTGCTCATGTACATTATAGTCTGATTGTCATTTCGTTTTAGTACATTTTATTAAATTATGATTTCGCTGTTCAATTCCAGTTATATGAGTACACTCTTTCCTCTCACTTGGTTTTACATTCTTTGCATAACAATTCATATAATAACAGTATCTTTTTTCTTTTTTATGGCATAAATTAACATAATTTCATTTTAATTTACAGTGATTTCTTGTTGGAGCATATCTATCAGTTTCAAAGAATTAAAGAAGCAAACAATGCAACAGATTCTACGCACTGCCCAAATAACTATGCATGGCCGTGCCTCTCTATCATTCTCCTGGATGGATCTAGACTCTAAAGGGTTTAGGAAATTTCATGGAGGGGCATTTATGTGCTGAGTTATGTCTTGTTACTAGACTTAATTGTGATCCCAAGAACAAAATAATTTGTTGTTTATAAACATAATGCAAACCTGAAAATACCAATCATATCGAATACTTGTTCAATGTTTAAAGAGGAGCTCATATTTACTTGTTATGTTCATTGTATAAAGGATAAGTGTATCACTTGCTGAAGTATACAGAGTTGTATCATCAATACCATATGTTATGTACAATGAGCGTAAAATAGTGTTTATGTAACTAACAAATGTGTAAAAAAGATATAGATATAACGGTACATAGTAACGTAACTTCAGTAAATATTTCGTAGTTTAGGGTTTAGGATCCATTTCCGTACATATAATCTCTTAGCTTATCTTTGTTTGGTGTATTTTGTGTAGATAGTCGTATTTGTAGTAGAGACTCTCCCTTAATTTCCTGTGTTCCGTTTTATGCAATAGGCTTTAAAAATGCTAGTGCAGGCTGTGGCTCATAGGGTTTGTTTGTTTTGGGTGCTCCAAGACTTTCAGCTGTGCCTGTCTGGCGTTCACGCGTTTGCTGTTGGTTGACTAGCTTACTCCCCAATGCGCATGTGCTGCTACCATGTGTTTCACAAGTTCGTTTATTCATTTACAACTGGGCTACGTGCAAGGCAAGGCGTTGTGTTTAAAGTATCACAGTATCTAGACACACAAAAATAAAATTCTTCCTTGTTACATCCACTCACATTATCATTTACATACTTGACATATAAGAAAAAACACAAATAAAAAGTTTCGTTATCAACTAACAACATAAATTCTCGAATGTGATTTTACAACATGCTAAATCTAATATTGTTAAACATATACACAACTTAGAGTGTATACCTACCTTCATGGTATCTGATAAAGCAAATGTTGATCAAGCTCATGCACCCACTCCACTCTAAGGTCACAGAATGGGGGCCTACCGTGACCGATTGAAGTTTTCTGGTGTCGTGGTGGCATCGGTCTCTGTGTTAGGCATAACATCCACTATGTAGACTGTTGGTGTTTGATCAAGCCAATTAGTATCCTGAGAGGCTCTCGACTGAAATTATCTTTGCCTCTGCGCGTTATTCGGCATATGTGTGTTACTTTGCTGGCCGAATTCAGCTGTCTGTTGGTTATTCTGTTGTCTGGTATAGTTTTGCGCTTGCTATGGGCTCGGCTGATTAATGCTGGTAGCTTGTGTCTGTATGTATTGTAAAGGCTGGCCGTACGCTACTCGCCCATTGTTATCGTCTTTGCTAAGTTTTTGCCCATTTCTTTTATATCCACTTTTGAATTTATGGATTTTTCCATTGCCATTGTGATTATCGTTACCATTACCATAGGTCAGTGTGGGGTAAGGTTGTCATCCGTGTTGCACTACGAATCCGTAGTTTACTTGTTGGTCCGTTAATCTTGGTTGAATACTTCAAGCCTGAGCCTCTCTTGTAGGGCCTCAGACCAATACATATCCAAAAAATGCCCTCTCAAACTGTTCATAATAGTGGCAACGTTCCGCCATGTGCGTAGCCCATAGCAGAACGTCACCCTGTGCGTTCCCAACAACGAATCTAATTTTCTGGTCTCCCCCCCCCCCTTTCTGCTAACGCAAATTATTCTTGTTTGCTTCGGTCCTGTTGATGCAGGATTCTCGGCGCGGGCGAAATGAAGAACAGAACCACTATCACTTATAGAGACAAACAGGTGAAGATAAATCAATTGAAGAGTGCATCTCTACTTGTTTTGTTTCTATGTGAATATTATCTATGGTGCAAAATTATTAATGTTTTACATGTATATCATATATGTATTGCACCATCTCTCCCAAAACTGTCCGAGTACAGTTTTTTGCTCACCTGTACATATTGTGCTGTACCCCCCGCCCCCTCCACCCGGCCCCCGACAATTGCGTTCAAGCCTACTGCTGTGCTATACATTCTTGCTGATGTGTTGGCTCTACCACATACGTAAGTCGTATATAGCATCATATTTGTAAAACGGGACCTGCAGTAATGTACAAAACAAGAATGTCCTTTTGAATTACAGCCTGTTGTTGCCGAAAATAAAATGTGTATATTTTTTCCAAAATGTGAAAAAATGGCGAGAAAGGCCTTATTCTGTAATGTTGTTTCATGTGTCTGAAATGTTTGCAATACCCACGAGCATGACAATATATTTACAGGGACTGATTTGAACGCCAGGGATTTCAGAATTTAAATATTTGCTTTTTCTTTACTCTGATCAAAGTTTAGAAATAATAAGGTCTTTCTGCAGTAATCGATAGTTTTTGCAACAAAATAGTGGAACATTTTCCATTTTGCACATGGTAGGTTTGTATAGGAGATATGGAATAAGTTGATACTTCTGTCAGATGTACCGCTATTGAGTACTGGCCTTTGCAATTTGGTCATCGGTATTTGGCTGTAGTGCTGTAGTTTTCTTTCACATCGTTGGATATCACGAAATAATGGGAGGTGGTTGAGAGAGAGAGAGAGAGAGAGAGAGAGAGAGAGAGAGAAAGAGAGAGAGAGAGAGATGCGAACTTTACCCTGATGTCGAACGTAAAATACTATACAGATTTTGACCATGAAACTAAAGGAAAATAGACTACACGTATTTTGGTGGAAACAAGACATTTATTATCATCACGATTGTGTTTTTTAATAGATGCTCAATTCAATTACAAGAGGTGTATTGATGTTAAATGCAATTGTCACAGTGAAGTGTTTTCCCTCACAGAATGGTAGGCGCTTGCGAGTTGGTATGCTGGAGGTGTGGGTGCATGTTCCATAGGAAGTCACAGAAAAAGAAGTTCTGGTCGGGGTAGCCGTCATTTATCTCGCTTTGTTCCATGGCCCGAGGGTATCACAGCCCGTCGTGTATGTCGGCATCGTTAGCAACGACCGACCCCCTGGATCACCCAGCCAAATGCACTGCTGGGGATACATTGGACTGAAGACTCTTCTCCCAGACACGGATGGAGGTTACAGTCAGCATAGGTGGTAGCAGCTGCCTGTTCCCCAAGCTGTGGATGTTTGAAAAAGTGATTTGGAGAGTACTCCGAAATTTCGTTGTTTTTCTGAAAGGGGGGGGGGATCTTTCCAAGAAATACGTTTAATAGATTGCAAGAAGCGTCCATCTGAGACTGATTTCCGAAAATCGGAGATAGTATATCACTCCCAACAGACAGATCGGCTTGTAGACCATCAGCGACAAGATAGAAAAGGTTTGTATCGCTACCTACGGTGAGAAGACGGAGGAATGAGGGCTTGAAGAGGGGAGGTAAGACTGGCTCTTAGTTGGTTAGTTTGTGACTGCACATTGAGGACAACAGATGTGCAACCACTGAACCTCTCTCCTGATGTCATCTTTTGAGACGATGATTTTTCTAAATCCCAGTTCATGTGTTGCATTATACTCGTAATTTATGAGTGCTGTTTTTTCACGAAAATTTCAGTGTGTAATTGAACAGTCAAACAATTTACATATCTCGTGGTAGCGTGTATTGGCATTCCTGAATTTCGATCATTTTGGCTGCAGGGAGATTGTCGCACAATTCAGCAGGAGACGTCTGTAGTGAACTCTGACATCAAACAGAGATAGACATTCCTAAGCTGTATGCTTACAAATAATACACTTATTAATCTCCTCTCTGTCCAACACCAAAATCTCATCAGTTGAACACAATTCCCGCTAAACATGAAGATAGTACCTTCCACTCCAACCTATTTCCCCGCCAGCTTGTAGGGGACAGGATCATCCCATGTGGGCTTTAAGCATGTATGCCACTAGGTTGGGGTGGCATTGTGAAGTTTTTTCCAACAGGATAACACTAGTTAAATAATATTGTAAGTTTTTGAGCTGTATTGCGATTTAGGCACTCATTGTGTAGAGCTAAGGCATATGTGTATTAGGACCGATTTTTATGATTAATAACGAAGTTATATTCCACCCCAAAATAAGTACAGTACACTAACCTAACCTTCCTCTCCTGCAGCTGGACAGTTTCCCTGTGCTGGAGTGTGCACTTGAGCTTTCTGTCCAGAAGGTGTGGGGTTCGAGTCCCAGGATGGTCACTGCCATTTTGTATTTCCCGCCAATTCCAGTGGGAGTGGGTGGGGTGGGAAGTCAGCATGGCCTTGTGTCAGAGAAATTCCCATTTTGGAATTGCACCATTTTTTGGAATTTCCCTCCAAAATTCGAAATTCCGTCCAAAATTCGAAATTTCCGCCAATTGCGTAGTTGGGGAGGGGGAGGGTAGGTGTGATGAGTGGGAAGGAGCAGGGACCCAATTGCCGACTGGGGATACAGATGGCATCATAGGGGGGTTGGGGTGGGAGGTGTGGGGCACTTAATAGATCAGTTTAATTAAGTTGCGTATCAGTTTGATATCAAAACTGTCCTCAGAGTCCCGTCATCGCCTTACTGCTGCTCTGACTCTGTAGACCTCTGTTCTGTCTTTTGGGCTACATCCAGTACATCTATTGTTTCAATTTGGTATATCTAATCTTCTTCTGTCTGTATCTAATCTTCTTCTTTGCAATTAACTAAACCTTCGTCTTTCAGCAATAGCTGCCAAGTGTTCCTTCCTTCCATATTAAATCTATCAGGAATACTGCTTCGTTGATCTGGAACAACTATTTTCCCGCATAGAAGGCGACACATCCCTCCATCTCCCAGATAGTGTCCTTGTCCAAAATAAATTCTGATATCTATCCTTCAACATATAAAAAGACATATCTTTGGCTGTATTTCCTAGCGTTAGATTTAACTACTCCTGTTTTCTAACATTCCTTCAATTCATGCCTACCGCCTCAACAACTTGCAATTATGTAGGGGGAAAGTTGGCACATGAGCTGTGTGCGATATTCGTTAGAAAAGCAGACTTGATGTAACAACCACCGTTACT
Organism: Schistocerca gregaria; assembly: GCF_023897955.1. NCBI lineage: Eukaryota > Metazoa > Arthropoda > Insecta > Orthoptera > Acrididae > Schistocerca > Schistocerca gregaria. The sequence goes on along the minus strand of NC_064923.1, from coordinate 251,346,169 downwards.
CCAGCATCAAAAACAATAGTGACTTGAACAACTACAATTGTTGTAGAAATTTCAGACAAAGGTACTAATGGGTGCTGCTGGTCACGTTAATCAAAATCTCGCTAGACTTAACTTTCAAACATTTTCCTTCAGTATATTTTAATTTATGTACATAATCATCAACACCCCTATTCTCTTCTGCAGTCGGTCCTCCGAGGTGTGACGCAACTGGATTTAATTTGACGAATGTATATCACCATATCAGTTAATCTCATCTATCACATCTATGATTACAGGTGGTAGCGACCTTCACTTATTATGTTGGCTGTCGGAGTTTCCGTCTGTGCCTGTACTTGTCATTGCCCATTATTGTTGACAACCCATCTCTGGTTATTATTTTCATTATAAAACCTGTATCTGCTAAACCCATTTCCATTTGATATGTTGAAGAATGCTGAAGATTAGATGGGTAGATCACATAACTAATGAGGAGGTATTGAATAGGATTGGGGAGAAGAGACGTTCGTGGCACAACTTGACTAGAAGAAGGGATCGGTTGGTAGGACATGTTCTGAGGCATCAAGGGATCACCAATTTAGAATTGAAGAGCAGCGTGGAGGGTAAAAATCGTAGAGCGAGACCAAGAATGACTACACTAAGCAGATTTAGAAGGATGTGGGTTGCAGTAGTTACTGGGAGATGAAGAGGCTTGCACAGGATAGAGTCGCATGGAGAGCTGCATCAAACCAGTCTCAGGACTGTAGACCACAACAACAACAACAACAACAACAACAACAACAACAACAACAAACATGTTGTTGTTACAGCTATGTGGTTCTGCTCGGTTCGGATCGTTATCGTATCCTACCACATGAATTGCATGACCGTTGTTTGAGTTGTTACTGTTGGTACATGCATGACTCGGTCCAGGATTTGATCTCAGATCTGTTTGTAAAACTGACATGAACTCCTCTAACGTCTCTACTGATACACGTCTTAACTTTTATCATGATGTCCATGGGCAACTCTGCCTTTAAAATTCTCAAAATATTGTTAATTTCTGACAGTTTACAATCGTTGTAAAGCAACGGCCATTTATTAATTTCATGAGAAATATAAACTGTGGAAATCCTGTTAGAAGAGTCACTAACGAGATAAAACACCTAACAACATAAATCTTCTGAGTGATGTCTGTCAGTTGCGTCTTGAGCAGGCACACGTATGTGTATCTTAACCTAAGATTATTAAACCTGTCTACACTCAACCCAATCAGAATATTTCCACTGCTGGTCTTCTTGGCGGCGTCTGGTATCAGCCTGGTTACGATGATGCAGCGGTTTGTCTAGAAGTCTCTGAAATTAGTTATTATATTCGCTCGCCACATTGAATCATCCATGTGCGATGATAAATATTTCAACGGACTATGAATGATCGTCCAATAAAATAGTGCTTTATATACACTCCTGGAAATGGAAAAAAGAACACATTGACACCAGTGTGTCAGACTCACCATACTTGCTCCGGACACTGCGAGAGGGCTGTACCAGCAATTATCACACACACGGCTCAGCGGACACACCAGGAACCGCGGTGTTGGCCGTCGAATGGCGCTAGATGCGCAGCATTTGTGCACCGCCGCCGTCAGTGTCAGCCAGTTTGCCGTGGCATACGGAGCTCCATCGCAGTCTTTAACACTGGTAGCATGCCGCGACAGCGTGGACGTGAACCGTATGTGCAGTTGACGGACTTTGAGCGAGGGCATATAGTGGGTATGCGGGAGGCCGGGTGGACGTACCACCCAATTGCTCAACACGTCTGGCGTGAGGTCTCCACAGTACATCGATGTTGTCGCCAGTGGTCGGCGGAAGGTGCACGTGCCCGTCGACTTGGGACCGGACCGCAGCGACGCACGGATGCACGCCAAGACCGTAGGATCCTACGCAGTGCCGTAGGGGACCGCACCGCCACTTCCCAGCAAATTAGGGACACTGTTGCTCCTGGGGTATCGGCGAGGACCATTCGCAACCGTCTCCAGGAAGTTGAGCTACGGTCCCGCACACCGTTAGGCCGTCTTCCGCTCACGCCCCAACATCCTGCAGCCCGCCTCCAGTGGTGTCGCTACAGGCGTGAATGGAGAGACGAATGGAGACGTGTCGTCTTCAGCGATGAGAGTCGCTCCTGCCTTGGTGCCAATGATGGTCGTATGCGTGTTTGGCGCCGTACAGGTGAGTGCCACAATCAGGACTGCATACGACCGAGGCACACAGGGCCAACACCCGGCGTCATGGTGTGGGGAGCGATCTCCTACACTGGCTGTACACCTCTGGTGATCGTCGAGGGGACACTGAATAGTGCACGGTACATCCAAACCGTCATCGAACCCATCGTTCTACCATTCCTAGACCGGTAAGGGAACTTGCTGTTCCAACAGGACAATGCACGTCCGCATGTATCCCGTGCCACCCAACGTGCTCTAGAAGGTGTAAGTCAACTACCCTGGCCAGCAAGATCTCCGGATCTGTCCCCCATTGAGCATGTTTGGGACTGGATGAAGCGTCGTCTCACGCGGTCTGCATGTCCAGCACGAACGCTGGTCCAACTGAGGCGCCAGGTGGAAATGGCATGGCAAGCCTGCATTGCTGCGAAAGGTGGATATACACTGTACTAGTACCGACATTGTGCATGCTCTGTTGCCTGTGTCTATGTTCCTATTGTTCTGTCAGTGTGATCATGTGATGTATCTGACCCCAGGAATGTGTCAATAAAGTTTCCCCTTCCTGGGACAATGACTTCATGGTGTTCTTATTTCAATTTCCAGGAGTGTAGAGTTGCAGATTAGAACAGGACCGTGTCTTAAACGTTCCCTAATAGCATCCAAAATCCATCAGGTCACACCATTTGATACCTACGTGCTCATAGGTAGCAAACCGTGCCTAGTACACGTCCAACGTGGCGCTCAGGGGCCACAGCACAGTTGCGACAACTAAGGATGGTCTTGTGAGAGCCCGAAACCGGTCGTTATAATAAAAGAAATTTACAACTGAAGCGGTATTTTCAACCTCTAATTTAATGCTCAGTTGCGGATGTTCGTCTAAAAGGATTGTTTGTTGCTTCTTATCATGGACTGAGTGGTATTCCTTGTCACATCGGCACTTATCGAAGCACATGCTCTGGCGGTTCTCTCTCGCATATCTTCAAGTGTAGTTTAGAACATCTATACAAAGAATGTCTTTTACGAATTCCCACAATAAAAAAACCAGAAGCGCCAAGTCTGGCGAACGAGCCGGCCTCAACACATCTCCTCCACGTTCAATCCAACGATTTTGGAAATGTATCTGCAACTCATTTCTGGCGAGAAATGTACTGGATACCCGTTGTGTTGATACCACATTCTGTTCCTTGTTCGTAAAGGTTGTTGTTGTTGTGGTCTTCAGTCCTGAGACTGGTTTGATGCAGCTCTCCATGCTACTCTATCCTGTGCAAGCTTCTTCATCTCCCATTACCTACTGCAGCCTACATCCTTCTGAATCTACTTAGTGTATTCATCTCTTGCTCTCCCTCTACGATTTTTACCCTCCACCCTGCCCTCCAGTACTAAATTGGTAATCCCTCGATGTCTCAGACATTTCCTACCAACCGATCTCTAGTCAAGTTGCGCCACAAACTTATCTTCTCCCTAATCCTATTCAATACTTCCTCATTAATTATGTGATTTACCCATCTAATCTTCAGCATTCTTCTGCAGCACCACATTTAGAAAGCTTCTAGTCTCTTCTTGTCTAAACTATTTATTGTCCATGTTTCACTTCCATACATGGCTACACTCCATACAAATACTTTCAGAAACGACTTCCTGACATTTAAATCTATACTCGGTGTTAACAAATTTTTCTTCTACAGAAACGATTTCCTTGCCATTGCCAGTATACATTTTATATCCTCTCTACTGCGACCGTAATCAGTTATTTTGCTCCCCAAATAGCAAAACAACTTAACTACTGTAAGTGTCTCATTCCCTAATCTAATTCCCTCTGCATCACCTGACTTAATTTGACTACATTCCATTATCCTCGTTTGGCTTTTGCTGATATTCATCTTATACCCTCCTTTCAAGACACTGTCCGTTCCGTTCAGCTGCTCTTCCAAGTCCTTTGCTGTCTCTGACGGAATTACAATGTCATCGGCGATAAGTTTTTATTTCTTCTCCATGGATTTTAATACCTACTCCGAACTTTTATTTTGTTTCCTTTACTGCTTGCTCAATATACAGATTGAATAACATCAGGGATAGGCTACAACCCTGTCTCACACCCTTCCCAACCACTGCTTCCCTTTCATACCACTCAACTCTTATAACTGCCATCTGCTTTCTGTAGAAATTGTAAATAGCCTTTCGTTCCCTATTTTACCCCTGCCAGCTTCTGAATTTGAAAGAGAGTATTCCAATCAACATTGTCAATAGCTTTCTCTATGACTACAAATGCTAGAAACGTAGGTTTGCCTTTCCTTAATCTTTCTTCTAAGATAAGTCGTAGAGTCAGTATTGCCTCACGTGTTCCAACATTTCTACAGAATCCAAACTGACCTTCCCCGAGGTAGGCTTCTATCAGTTTTTACAATCGTCTGTAAAGAATTCGCGTTAGTATTTTGCAGCTGTGACTTATTAAAGTGATATTTGGGTAATTTCCACATCTGTCGACAATTGCTTTCTTTGGGATTGGAATTATTACATTCTTCTTGAAGTCTGAGGGAGTTTCGCTTGTCTCATACATCTTGCTCACCATATGGTACAGTTTTGTTAGGACTGGCTCTCCCAAGGCTGCTTAGCCAATTCCACTTTCTGTCAATATCATTTCTGAGACGTTTGTATTCCTTTTTGCCTGCTTCATTAAGTGGAGTTTTAATTTTCTCCGTTCATCAGTTAAATTAAATATTTCCTCTGTTACCCAAGGGTTTCTACTAGCCCTTGTCTTTTTACCTATTTGATCCTCTGCTGCCTTCACTATTTCATCCCTCAAAGCTACCCATTCGTCTTCTACTGTATTTCTTTCCCCCATTCCTCTCTATTGCTCCCTTACGCCCTCCCTGAAACTCTGTACAACCTCTGGTTCTTTCAGTTTATCCAGGTCCCATCTCCTTAAATTCCCACCTTTTTTCAGTTTCTTCAGTTTTAATCTACAGTTCATAACTATTAGATTGTGGTCAGAGTCTACATCTGCCCCTGGAAATGTGTTACAATTTAAAACCTGGTTCCTAAATCTCTGTCTTACCTTTATATTATCTATCTGATACCTTTTAGTATCTCCAGGGTTCTTCCATGTATACAGCCTTCTTTCATGATCCATGAACCAAGTGTTAGCTATGATTAAGTTATGCTCTGCGCAAAATTCTACCAGGCAGCTTCCTCTTTCATTTCTTAGCCCCAATCCATATCCACCTACTATGTTTCCTTCTCTCCATTTTCCTACTCTCGAATTCCAGTCACCCATGGCTATTAAATTTTCGTCTCCCTTCACTCCCTGAATAATTTCTTTTATCTCATCATACATTTCATCAATTTCTTCGTCATCTGCAGAGCTAGTTGGCATATAAACTTGTACTACTTTAGTAGACATGGGCTTCATGTCTGTCTTGGCCACAATAATGCGTTCACTATACTGTTTGTGGTATCTTACCCGCACTCCAATTTTTTTATTCATTATTAAACCTACTCCTGGATTACCCCTATTTGATCTTGTATTTATAACCCTGTTTTCACCTGGCCAAAAGTCTTGTTCCTCCTGCCACCGAACTTCACTAATTCCCACTATATATAACTTTAACCTATCCCTTTCTCTTTTTAAATTTTCTAACCTACCTGCCCGATTAAGGAATCTGACATTCCACACTCCGATCCATAGAACGCCAGTTTTCTTTCTCCTGATAACGACGTCCTCTTGAGTAGTTCCCGCACGGAGATCCGAAAGGGGGACTATTTTACCTCCGGAATATTTTACCCAAGAGGACGCCATTATCATTTAGTCATACAGTAAAGCTGCATGCCCTCGGGAAAAATTACGGCTGTAGTTTCTCCTTGGTTTCTTGCCGCAGCCAGCATGGGTTTCCAGTTGCCCAATAATGCATGTTATGCAAATTAACATTTCTATGGTTCGTTAATGTAGCCTCGTCAGTAAATAAAATCAAATTGATAAATGTGTCATCCCTCTGAATTGGTCGTGGCGGAGATGTGGCTTGTCTTGCTTGTTCACCAGACGTGACGGCTCTGGATTTTTTCTTGTGGGGATTCGTAAAAGAAATTGTTTATAAAGACGTTTCAACTACACCTGAATATATGCGAGAGAGAATGGTCAGGCATGTGTTTCGATAAGTACCTATGTGATAAGGTATACCACTCAGTCCATGATAAGAAGATTTCAGCACTGCATTCATACCAGGGGTCATCATTACAACACCTTCTGTAGGCTAAATGAACGTTCATGCCGCCTTTGTGACCTTCGTTGACCTTCAAAGACCTCACTGTTACACATCATTGGATTCGTCTCGATAGACGCTATCAGAAAATAAGTACCAAAGTATAGCATCCCATTTCAAAAAGAAAAAAAAAATGATCTTCATATCTCTGAAGCGACCCCGCCTAGCAACAAAGAACCAACGTCATATTATGGACCCCGTTGTTCCATGCAACTTTTGTCCGATAAACTTTTCAGCTCCTATCGTGTTTTCGGAGTTATTTTAGGTGACAATAGTCAGTGACTCACCCTATAAAATGGGACAGTGCATATACACTTACGAATGAATTATTTTGGCAAGATCTAAAAACTATACTTTGCGCTGCAGTGTAAGGAGTGAAGATAAATGTTTTACGAGGGTTATTTGGAAAGTAAGTTCCGATCAGTAGAGAAATGGAAACTTCAGTAAAAATCTGAGATGTTTTATTTGCAGCGGTTTGCTACACCTTCCAGTTACTTAGTCGCTGCTCCTACTTAGACATTTGTCATAGCATTGTACCAACGTTCTAATACCCTCATCATAGAAGGCAACTGTCTGTACTTTCCGCCACTTTTCTACACTGGTCTGCAGTTCGTTGTCTGCGCCAAAATATTGTCTTGATAGCCAGCGGCTCGTGTGAGCAGCGATGAACATCAGAGGGAATCACAGTCGGGTGATCTTCGTACTTTGATGATATAATTCTCTACGAAGATCCATCCCTCTGTAAATTCTACGCAAAGCGCTCATTTATCGCCTTAATTTCCTAAGTAAAGCTGATTTTGTTACTGCAACATTCCATGATTTCTGGACGCCATTTTATAGCAACAGCTGTTCGGCTCCATCTTGGAGCTGGAGCTTGCACCTCGCGTACAGGACCCCAGGGCATGTCGGGTGAGGCTGTTTGTTGTATCTGGAATGTAGCGATTCCAGATATCACGCACTGTCGGTCACTTCTGTCGCTTGCACACGAAGCGGCGTTAACGACATAACTCAATGGAATGTTACTGCCACATGTTACAACTTCGCGTGTCGAGCGATTTGCTTGACAGGTGTTATGTGTGAGAGAGATTATGGTGGTCTCGTGTTCTTGTTCACGACATTAGTGCAGCATACTGTTTAAGTTTGGACGTCAAACGCTGCTGTCCAGCACACGTCTGATTCTATCAAGAGGTCTGCTTCCAATGCATCCGTTTTATGACTGGAGGAATAACTACACTGATAAGCCAAAACATTATTATCGCTTCCCACGGCGGCGCTGGGTGACGCGTGGTGTCTTTGTGGGCATGTGATGCGACAGCAAAGGTATGCAAGCGCAGCAGACACGGAGGTGGGATAACCCTAACGAGGATATGGACTGCAAATTGGAAAATCTATTGAGATAAGCGTGCCACTCGTCAGTGACATCGTCTATGACATCAATGTTGACCTACGTTGGCCCATGTTGACCTACTTGTCACCTGGCTCCCAAATCCAAAAGATACATTTCAACCCAAACTTGCCTAAGGAGACTTTTTGTCGCATGTAGCGTCAAGAGTAAAGTATGGAGGACGTGGTGTTATAGTACGGAATGTTTTACTTAAGCAAGTATGAAAACATTTTACAGCAATGTGTTCTGCGTACAGTAGACGAATGGTTCATAGAAGATGGTCATTTGTATGAGCATGAAAATGCACCGTACCATAAAGCAGTGTCACTGAGGCAGTCTTTTATGGACAATAACATTCCTTAAATAGACTGCTTGTCCAGAGTCCCAACTGGAACCAAATGGCACAGCTTTGGGATGAGTTACAACGGAGACTTCGTTCCACTAACCCCAGCATACAACATCACTATCTTCCTTCTCTGGGTTCGACTCTTGACGAAAACTGAACTACCTCTCCTCCACAGACATACAGACACCTTACGAAAAGTGTGCCAAGCAAAATCGTCATAAGAGCGAAAAAAAGAGAAGGATAGACACACTCTATTTTAAGATCCACTAACAGATGTCCAGGTACAGACGAGCAGGTAAAGTATGATCTTACCTTGACCATCTTAAAGCAGTGTGTATACCCTACTGCCCATTAAAATTGCTACACCACGAGGATGACGTGCTACAGACGCGAAATTTAACCGACAGGAAGAAGATGCAGTGATATGCAAATGATTACCTTTTCAGAGCATTCACACAAGGTTGGCGCCGGTGGCGACACCTACAACGTGCTGACATGAGGAAAGTTTCCAACCGATTTCTCATACACAAACAGCAGTTGACCGGCGTTACCTGCTAAAACGTTGTGATGCCTCGTGTAAGGAGAAGAAATGCGTACCATCACGTTTCCGACTTTGAAAAAGGTCGGATTGTAGCCTATGGCGATCGCGGTTTGTTGTATAGCGACATTGCTGCTCGCGTTGGTCGAGATCCAATGGCTGTTAGCAGAATATGGAATCGGTGGGTTCAGGAGAGTAGTACGGAACGCCGTGCTGGATCCCAACGGCCTCGTATCACTAGCAGTCGAGATGACAGTCATCTTATCCGCATGGCTGTAACGGATCGTGCAGCCACGTGTCGATCCCTGAGTCAACACATGGAGACGTTTGCAAGACAACAACCATCTGCACGAACAATTCGACGACGTTTACAACAGCATGGACTATCACCTCGGAGACCATGGCTGCGGTTACCCTTGACACTGCATCACAGACAGGAGCGCCTCCGATGGTGTAATCAACGACGAACCTGGGTGTACGAATGGCAAAACGTCATTTTTCCGAATGAATCCAGGTTCTGTTTACAGCATTATGATGGTCGCATCTGTGTTTGGCGACATTGCGGTGAACGCGCATTGGAAGAGTGTATTCGTCATCGCCATACTGGCGCATCACCCGGCATGATGGTATGGGGTGCCATTGGTTATACGTCTCGTTCACCTCTTGTTCAGTGGACGTTACATTTAAGATGTGTTAAGACCAGTGGTTCTACCCTTCTTTCGAACTCTGCGAAACCATACATTTCAGCAGGATAATTCGCGACCGTATGTTGCAGGTCATTTACGGGCCTTTCTGGATACGGAAAATATCCGACTGCTGCCCAGGCCATCACATTATCCAGATCTCTCACCTATAGATAACGCCTGGTCAATGGTGGCCGAGCAACTGGGTCGTCACAACACACCAGTCACTACTCTTGATGAACTGTGGTATCGTGTAGAAGGTGCATGGGCAGCTGTACCTGTACACGCCACCCAAGCTCTGTCTGACTCAATGCCCAGAAGTATGAAGGCCGTTATTATGGCCAGAGGTGGTTGTTCTGGGTACTGATATCTGAGGATCTATGCACCCAAATTGCGTGAAAATGTAATCGCATGTCAGTTGTAGTATAATATATTTGTCCAATGAATACTTATTTATCATCTGCATTTCTTCTTGGTGTACCAATTTTAGTCGCCAGTAGTGTATTTAAACAGAGATTTGGGACAAGGTAATGAGGCAGTTGTTGTCTTTCTGTGACAGACACAAAGTTTACCGGCTGGTGCCCACAGAGCAGCAGCTGAAAATAATGTCGCAGCTGAGGGACAACCCGTCCCTTGACATCTGGTCTGGAGCTCTCCGTGCTGGCCACCCTGTGGACGTCCGGGTGCCACCCAGAATGCACGGCAGCATCCAAGCCTTCCTCAACCGCCAAGGAGTGCTGCATCACGTCGTTATTAATGACCTCCAACAGTAAGTTTTCCATTCACACTCAATGCTACAGTTACCTTTGATTTCAGAACTGGGAAATGATACACTGTGAGTAGTAAGCGAATTTTGCTATTGGGGCAACAGAATAACTGATGATAACTGAGGTAGAGCAGATTAAAAATGCAGTATAGCTACAGCAAGAAAAGAATTTGTGAGAAAGAGATGTCTGTTAACATTGAATATAAATTTATTCGTTAGGAAGTATTTTCTGAAAATATTTGTCTGGAATTTGGCCTTGTACAGAAGTAAAACGTGGATGATAAAACATTGAAGTAAAAGTAAACAGAAGCTCTTGAAATGTGATGCTATAGAAGAATGCTTAATATGTGTAGGGCGACTTAAAATGGTTAGGGTGTGGGGATCCGGGAGTGGTAAGGGACTGAGCCCACACTCAGCAGAAAATTTTTACACTTTATTTGGTTTCAACAATTTACGAAAGCCACACGCCGTTAACCAGAACACACTGGATTGTCAAGTTAAGCACTCGTAAGGTAATTATTGAATTGTTTAAAAGCGACAGTAAATAAATGAGATACTATCAAATAAAGGCGCCAATAAGAAAGGTAGAAATATAAACATTAAAAAAGTTATGATTGAAAGAAGGGATCTGTTGGTAGGACACTTTGCAAGGCGTGAAGGAGTCATCAGTTTGGTAATAGAGAAAAGTGTCAAGGGCAAAAATGCTACAAAGGGATCAAGGGATGAATACAGTAAACAGGTTCAAGGGTCTGTAGGTTACAGTACTTATGCAGAGAGGATTGGTTGGTTGGTTGGTTTGGGGAAGGGGACCAAACAGCGACGTCATCGGTCACATAGGATTAGGGAAGGAAATCGGTTTTGCCCTTTCAAAGGAACCATCCCAGCATTTGCCTGGAGCGATTTAGGGAAACCACGGAAAACCTAAATCAGGATGGCCGGACACGGGTTTGAACCGTCGTGCTCACGAATGCGAGTCCAGTGTGCTAACCACTCTGCCACCTCGCTCGATGTGCACAGAGGAAGATAGACTAGTGAATACAGCTAAATCAAACCAGTCTTCGGACTGAGGCAACACAGAGCATACACATTCACGGAAACTGTTGTTTAAAATGCGTTGTTGTTGTGGTCTGAGTAAGACGACTGGTTTGACGCAGCTCTCCATCCTACTCTATTCTGTGCAAGCCTCTTCATCTCCGAATAACTATGCAACTTCCATATTTCTGAATCTGCTTACTGTAGTCATCTCTTGGTCTCCCTCTACGAATTTTATCTATTTTACTCCCCAGACATTCCTCCAGTACCAAATTGTGATCCATTGATGTCTCAGAAAGCGTCCCATCAATCGATCGCTTCTTCTGGTCAGGTTGTGCCACAAATTTCTTTTCTCCAGTTACATTCAGAACCTAACTAATCTTCAGCATTCTTCCGTAACATCACATTTCAAAACCTTCTATTCTCTTCTGTCTAAACTGTTTAGTGTCCGATGATTCACATCCATACATGGCTACAGTCCATAAAATACTTTCAGTAAAGACTTTCTGAGACTAAAATCAATATCCGACGTTAACAAATTTCTCTTCTTCAGTAACGCTTTCTCTGCCATCGCCAGTTATTTTTCTTCCCAAATAGCATAACTATTTTACTACTTTGTGAGTCTAGTTTCCTAATCTAATCCCTTTAGCATCACCTGATTTAATTCAACTACGTTCCATTGTCCTTGCTTTGCTTTTCTTGATTTTCATGTTATATCCCCGTTTCAAGACACTGTCCATTCCATTCAACTGCTCTTACAAGTCCTTTGCTGTCTCTGACAGAATCACAATGTCTAATTTACTTGACTTTAATTTGGAATTAAATTCTGGTTGGTTCTAGTGTGGAAGCTAGCATTCTGATTCAATCATATTCTGTGAAGCAGCCATCTTTAATTTGACGTGTCACTTAATGGAAATGGTTTTCTTTAGGAAAAATTTTGCGTTGAGTAAAGCCAGGTTGTGCCACAAATATCTTTTCTCCAGTTATATTCAGAACCCAACTAATCTTCAACATTCTTCCGTAACATCACATTTCAAAACCTTCTATTCTCTTCTGTCTAAACTGTTTAGTGTCCGATGATTCACACCCACAGCAAAATAATTAGGTCAGAAAGAACTGAATCACAAAGCACCAATGTATTCAATTAAAACTTCCATTTTCTGTGTGTGAATTGTCACTTATGTCAGCAGTGTTAACATCATTGTTTTCAGTTCTTTTAGATCACGCAGCACAATGGGTTGAAAGAAATGTTTCAAGTAGTTACAAAAGTGACTTGGATTCAGGAGCATGAAACCGATTAGATTGAGTTTAACACTGTCTTTAACAATTATCAACATATAATTTACCAACTATGACGTAAAAGAAACTGCAATAAGCTCCCTTGCAGTTCTAGTCAATAATAAAATTAATTGGAGAGCCTTGCCTTATCATTTTGCGTGATGTCCGACGGCCAAAGCAAAACTGCACGGCTACTTCAGGTCTCTGATGCATTAATTACTCGTCGACCAATATGACGCCACTTAGAGCCATTGCTGCTTCGGCAGCCATAGCTCCAAACTTAACTGCGTCACAAGTGTCGAAATTCTTTCATCCGCTGTTTACAGGTATTGAAGACGATTTGATGTCGAATAAAGTAACACTACACTATTTTATAGTTGTTAAAACGCTATTTTTCCCACAAAGTAAATTTTTACGTCACCAGCTACAGAAAAGCGACTGCTGAGTTCGGAACGTCGCTACCCCCTCTCCCCTTGCTACTGCACATGACACCACTTCTCGGCCCATCTGCGCAGCCAATTACGACTCGCGACTCCCATTATTCTGACTTTCAGATTGAAGTAGTTTTTTATCAACACTTGGAGTAGTGCATTAAACTAAATTAACAAAATTAATTATTACAACTCTTTCTGCGTATTAACTAACACATATTCAAAAACTTGTAACTTATCTGAGCTACAAAGGTATCTGCTCTCCATTTACTTACAGCTATATATCGAAATTTATCAGTCAACCACAAAATACCAACAACGTTTATGAAAACAATTTAATATTATTATTTTTTGTTGTGAACTGTAGCAGTTCCGTTACATCCTCGACTATTATAACCGCCGTTTGGTTTCTTTACAAATCGTAAATAGCCTTTCACTCCCTGTATTTTACCCCTGCTACCTTAAGAATTTCAAAAAGTGAATTCCAGCCAACACTGTCAAAGGCTTTCTCTAAAACGTAGGTTTCCATAAACGTAGTTTTGCCTTTTCTTAACCTAAGAGTGCCAAAAGATCAGTATTTCCCAGCGTGTTCCTACTTTTCTCCGCAATACAATATATCTTCCCCAGGGTCGGCTTCTATCAGTTTTCCCATTCTTCTGTAAAGAATTCGTGTTATTATTTTGCACCCATGATTTACTAACCTGATAGGTCGGTAATTTTCACACCCACTTTCTTTGGATTTGGAATTAACATATTCTTCTTCAAGTCTGAGGGTATTTCGCCTGTATCATACATCTTGCTCCCAGATGAAAGAGTTTTCTGTGTATTTCGCCTGTCTCATACATCTTGCTCCCCAGATGAAAGAGTTTTGTCATGGGTGGCTATACCAAGGCTATCAGTAGTTCTAACAGAATGTCATCTAGTTCCAGGGCCTTGTTTCGGTTAAGATAAATCTGTGCTCTGTCAATGATTTTCAAAAAATGTCGTTGTTGTGCGTAATGTACGGAACGACGTTGTATGCAATTCATTTTCGGGTGTCTAGAACATCAATGAATGTAGCCAGCGAGGTCATGCATCAAATGAAATAATCTGAATCCATGACAGTGTCTGAATAAAGCAAGTGTCTACAATAACAAGTGTATACAAAAGGATGTAAATAATTTGCAATGTTAAAATGGAGCCACTCTTAGCGACAATAGTTCAATAGTTGGTTCGCTAATACTGCAAGTGTTTATTGACATAATTTATGAACGATTTTGGATTATGAAATTAGAGCAGCAAGCTACTCCAAGAAGTGGTATTAACTCTCAATATGAATTGTATCCATACCACGAAACATTAGTACAGATAAAATACTGTACTTTGCTTCTCACTTTTTTTTGAAATCCGACAAGAACTGCTATTGTCAATCAATGCAGGTCTCTCACAACTAATTCCTGAGCTAATATTGTGAAGGGAACTGCATGCAAGGAAACTTTGAAGCTCGTAAAAAACATCGCTGAAAGTGGTGCATGAAGCTGCACGCCTGCAGTTCATTCAGGCTTCCAAGAACGTGAACCAGTAAGTTTATTCACCAGTCTATGTGACCAAATGTTGCCCTTTCTTCTACAAATCTTCTGTGTTGACTTCTGTCTTTCGAGACAACGACGGCCGTGTTCACACGACTGCACACATATGTTCGTTGTTTGATGAATTGTTAGGGATTCCATCACATCTCGACAAACCCGCTAAATTATTGGGTATTGGGCCCATGGAAAATGTCTTGGACTATTTTGAACAGTGGGTGACAACTGTAGAAACTTGTATTCTCTTCCTAGCCGGACTGAGGCCATTGTAGAGGCGGGCGTCGGTGGTACTAAATCTTAGAGTGATGTATTCTGCGATGAGTGAATTCTTGCCCCGTGTTCTTATGAGAAGTGTGTTCAGTGTCTCCCAAGTCTCAACACACACACTCATCACGGACTAAATTACAGCAGCCGTGCAACCATGCGCAGTGTATCTGCAGCGAAGTACAGAGTGAAGTGAGCCGATACGAAAAAATATTTGGAACACGCTCGCCCTATCATGTGACACTTCTGTCAGAGACAGTGCGCTCGGCCCCACTTGAACAGACTATTTCCAGAGATCCAAAGACATTTATTTACACTGACAACACCAATAGTCATAGAAAGTAGATCATTGGATGAGATGGAAATATAGTTTACTAAAGCACTTGAGTGCCTGCACCAATACTACTGCTGTCCAAAATATCTAATTCCGGTCTCCACTAATCATCTTCGCAACCGGCAGTCCTCAATAAGCTGATGACTTGATGTCGAGTTACGATACAGGACCACTATGCCAATCCCACTTACTTGAGATTTACTGTAGCTGCAGTCGAGATGTTCCATAAAGATTTTCACAGCACCATATTGAAGACCAATGTTAGAAATCATAGACTTTGGATGTTAACTAGCACAACTAGTGAAGCCAAACCATTTGATTTGTAAACAACGACATCAACAATGTCCAAGAATCGTAGCCCTGTGTGGTATAAAATAGCACATTCCAAGAAATTTGACTATGCTCTAAATAAAAGCCACAGATTTATTACAATGTTTAAATAAATAAGTAGACGAAACAGAGATAGCTTCATCCAGTAGAATATCTTCAATAAAAACAAATACTACAGAGATATTCACAAATGCAGCTAGTATTCAGAAAGAGGTCAGTGATTTTACTAACACAGGCACGATATCTTTACTGAAAGAGTTGAATGAAATTAGATTAAAAATTGAAAAATATTACTACTGTACAGTAAATCACAGTGCAAAAAAATACAAGTGAAGACCACTATTTAAAAGTTTGTACTTTACATAATTTTTCGGCAAAAGGGAAACTCAGTCCTAAAGCTTTTGTGAAACAGTTTCAAGGGCTAGTGCAAGAAAAATGGGACGAGAGGAAGAAAATAGGATGTGCTACGGGAAGGAGATGCTCAGTCATGGGGAACAAAGTAAAAATTCTTAGACTAGTACTGGGCTAACAGTACTGAATGCAGTGTTAGAAATACCACCTTTCAGGGGGCAAATTTCTTAGACCTTGGGTGTGATAGCTATAACGATTATTTTCAAAGTTTCTGCGAGAAGAATTTGTATTTAGATAACCCACTTAGTCATCAAGACCTTATTGGTGTAGTATTGGTCAAACTACAAGTGAATATTCAGGAAATTTTTTTAGGGATATATAAAAAGATAACAGAAGATATTTTACAAGTTTTAGACTAGCTGGATGCAATTTGAAAGTAGGAAATATCCAGTAATTGGTGGAGAGGAGTAATTTGGAGAGCGAGAGAAAGTGGTGATTGGAGGAAACAAATTAGAAACCATAATGATCAAAAGGAACATAACAGAAATCAGAATGGGAGAGGCGACGACAGGCATGGCAGTGGGATCAACAATCGTGGTAGAGGAGGCTGGAACCAAAAGGTAATAATAATAACAATAACAGGCGGTGTCAAGAACAAAATGAGAGACGTAATAATGACAGGACTGGAAGAAACTACAAAAGGGGAGACCAAGAAAGGGAAGACTAGAAAGGAGTTTGTGTGAGGTCCAAACACAACCTCAGCTAAGTGTTGTACCATTGACTATGAAGAGGTTGACAGGGAAAGTCCTGGGGGTTTTACAGAAGTTCTTTTCAAAGATAATGAAATAGACATGAACAGACAATAAAGAAGAATGCAAACCGGTTGTAGATGTAGAAATTGATGGAATTAAAGTAATTAATATTGTTAATACAGGTAGCGAGTTATGTACTGTAGCAGACCAAATAAGCTGTGTCCAAATAGCTATGGCCACATTAGAGATAGAATGAGATACCAGTATAGCCATTAAATGAGTGCAGTAGGTTCAAAAAGTTAGAAAATAAAGAATCAACGGTTATTAGTTGTAAATATTCGAGGAATTTTATTGGAGGTTGGTGCTATGATGGTCCAAAATCTTGGTATTGGACTGATACTTGGGACAGATGTTTTGCTGGACCACACAGCAGTTATGGATTTAGGAAAGGGTAGTACGACCTTAACGGTAAACGGTACTCATAGAGAAATTGAATTTGGTATCATGTTTAGTCCCTGCGTAGGTTGTTTAAATGGCCTACACAAATAAATAAATAATGGCGCTATCTGTACTGACAGAAAACGGAATGCTGAAGATAAGAAATAGCACTTATTTTATGTACCTCATTTTTTTTACCGATCTCGGTGTCTGTCAGTCTTCTGAGTTGGTGTGAAAAAGACACATGTAATTAAGTCTCAGTATTTTGTTAAGTAAAAGTTCTAATACGCAATAGAAACAAGTTTTCATTCTACTACCGAGTTATTTCTTGATTGCCTTCTACCGATGCGACAAGAGCTTGCATTTTTAAATGGCCACATTCGGAGACAAAAGTTATTTACGAAGAGAGAACAGCCGCCGCAGCTTCGTAGGCATTGTTGTACATCACTGGGGACAAAAGGTAAGTTACCAGGCTGCTCACCAAAACTACGAGATTAACATTTATCTATACCTACACGCATTTCTGGGCAGACAAGACGTGATGCGGCTTACTGGTAATTGCTGCATATATCTCTCTCCAAACCAATATATCCCATAGGGAAATTGCAGGATAAGTATTACCAAAAATAATGTGTGCATATGTTCAGTAGCAAGTAAATAAAGAGGAAGGTATTCCACAGCGAAAAGAAAATTAGAATCAGAAACAGTAAATGAAATAAAGTATAAAGTAAAGAATATTGATGTTATTTATAGAAAGCATTTTCTGATAGATCAGGATTAATGAAGGGAGAATCTTAGAAATTTAAGTTCAAACCACATCAACCTTTTAAGGTGAGAGCACATGTAACATATGTGTAAATAAACTAGGCCGTTGATAGAGAAATACAGAAGACGTTGTCTTTACAGATTAGAGAGAGATCAACCAAACATTGCTGTAGCCCACTAGTTTAAGTTACCAAAACGTAGCCTCAGTTTAAGTCAAGAATAGCTAGTAAGTTATCTAGTATGGACTTGGTCATGGACAGAACAATGTCAGAAGGAACTTGATAATATTGAGCGGGCTCTCTGTAAAGATGGAAAATTGTTTCACCAAGGCTAGATAAGGAGTTTTGTGTATCTGCTAACAGTTCCTGTTTACGAATTGCAGCACATCTATTCCAAGTAATTCAGACTGAGAATGGTGCAGACCAGAGATCAATTAGTGTTGCTAGGAGAATGTTAACAAAGTCTGAACATAACTATACAGTTACTGAAACAGTGGCATTAGCAGTTTTGTAGTGCTTGAAAATGTTCCAATGCTATTTGATAGGGAAACATATATAGACCACAATGGACTGTCTTTTATTAAGAATTACAGACTGACACATGGTAGACTCACCAGATGGGCCATTGCTCTTCAGGAATTCCAATTTGATATACATTACGTCCTGGCAAGGAAAGTGTGGTGGCAGAAACATTGTCACAATTGCCATTAGGAACGGAACAAGGGGAGCAGAGTGAATCAGATCGCAGAGAAATACGTTTGTTTTACATGACAGAGGTAAAGCACGAAAGAGAGGGTCCGAAAATCTTGAGAAACATAAAAAAGGAACAAGAAAAAGATCTGATTTTGGCTATGGTAGAGCAAACGTGGGAAGACAACCAGAAGACCAAAATTAGGGAACACTATTTGGTGGAAAAAGGAACTGCAGAACTAATTTGGTGTGGGAAGACTGGAAGTTATATTCACCTGAACATATCATAGATGCGTAAAATTACGGTATATCGATAATTTTTACTTATGAACCGTCTGACAGCAACTGAATAAAACACAATTCTAATGCCATACACGTTTCGCCTTTATTTTCCGTAAGGCATCATCAGTGGTTTGGAATATGTTTGCTGTTTAATTTACATTTTCGTCACTGTACCTTGTAATGGTACTTGAATTACGCAACCATTACGGCACCTCACCTGAACCTCTCGATACCAGTAATATTCTACTGTATTTCTGTTAACTACTTAACATATTTCTGAGACAACATTCGGATTTGATTTCACTTTTGATACATCGATGTGTTTATATTGCAATGATATTATTCTTATGTGTATTCTTTCTTTTGTCACTATGATCTTTGACGTATTTGTAACTCTGATTTTTGGGCGCGTAAGCGATTGTTAGTTGTTGAGTTGTAAGAGAGTCGGATCTTGAAAAGGTCACGTCTTGGACGTCATGTTGGAAACACGCATTTTGTAGTTGTCTTATAAAATGTGAGGAAGATGTTTTCAAGTATGATTTGTATTGTGAAGTGATATTTTGTGTTTACGTGATATTGCAATTAAAAGGAAGTGTAACTTAAATTCGGAGTGCCGATTGCTTTTTTTACACCACCATTGTCCTGCAAAACCGTACTCTTCAAGAATGGTTTGTGAAGCGCATCTACAAAACTTTTGAATATAGCAGAATAAAACCTAGGAAAACTTTTGAATATAGCCGAATAAAACCTAGGCCTCTTTGCATCCGAGCTTGGAATCATAACCACTTAGATTTTCAACGACTGAGCCATGATTTTACGACGAGACCAGCGTGGGAAACACAAAAAGATGAGTGTCTAGTTTTTTGATTATTACATGAAATGACTTTATTAACTGTGCTCCAATGACACCTGCCACATAATATGACTGTTGTTGCCCGAAAATGCAGTATTTAGCAGCGTGAGAAACACCACAATCGTTATTAAATGCTGACCTTTGTTGTGGTAGGGTTGTTAGAACCTATAGGTTATAAGCAGTTCTGGTGGTTGGTATTTCCTATTAAGTAGTAATGTTTTGAACTGTACTTATAGGTTTCGTGGACGATTTCCTATATATTACGCTCCTGTTGCATATTTGGTGATGTTATTCTTTTTATGAATGCCAATTAGCGGTTTTTTCCCACATTCCACAGCACTATGAACTGAACACTTGTTTCGATGCAATGTTTTGGTTTCTGTTGCCGACTGTCAAATGTTTTTGTCAAAGATCGAATGTTATTGCCACATTTCGAGTGTAAGTATTGAAGCATCTTTGATCTGTTCGTGTATGCACTTGTGTGTGTATGTGTGTGTGTGTGTGTGTGTGTGTGTTTGATTTGGTGTGATATAATTTTTTTGTGCTGTGTGTATGTTTTTTGGTATGATATACAGGGTGTTACAGAAAGGTACGGCCAACCTTTCAGGAAACATTCCTCACACGCAAATAAAGAAGAGATGTTATGTGGACATGTGTCCGGAAACGCTTGCTTTCCATGCTAGAGCTCATGTTAGTTTCGTCCACCTACACTCAATGGAGCACGTTATCATGATTTCATACGATATACTCTACCTGTGCTGCTAGAACATGTGCCCTTATAAATACGACACAACATGTGGTTCATGCACGATGGAGCTCCTGCACATTTCAGTCGAAGTGTTCGTACGCTTCTCAACAACAGATTCGCTGACCGATGGATTGGTAGAGGCAGACCAATTCCATGGCCTCCGCGCTCTCCTGACCTCAACCCTCTTGACTTTCATTTATGGGGGCATTTGAAAGCTCTTGTCTACGCAACCCCGGTACCAAATGTAGGGACTCTTCGTGCTCGTATTGTGGACGGCTCTGATACAATACGCCATTCTCCAGGGATGCATCGGCGCAACAGGCATTCCATGCAACGGAGGGTGGATGCATGTATCCTTGCTAACGGAGGACATTGTGAACATTTCCTGTAACAAAGTGTTTGAAGTCACGCTGGTACGTTCTGTTACTGTGTGTTTCCATTCCATGATTAACGTGATTTGAAGAGAAGTAATGAAATGAGCTCTAACATGGAAAGTAAGAGTTTGCGGACACATGTCCACATAACATATTCTATTTCTTTGTGTGTGAGGAATGTTTCCTGGAAGTTTGGCCGTACCTTTTTGTAACACCCTATATATACAGTCCTGGAAATGGAAAAAAAGAACACATTGACACCGGTGTGTCAGACCCACCATACTTGCTCCGGACACTGCGAGAGGGCTGTACAAGCAATGATCACACGCACGGCACAGCGGACACACCAGGAACCGCGGTGTTGGCCGTCGAATGGCGCTAGCTGCGCAGCATTTATGCACCGCCGCCGTCAGTGTCAGCCAGTTTGCCGTGGAATACGGAGCTCCATCGCAGTCTTTAACACTGGTAGCATGCCGCGACAGCGTGGACGTGAACCGTATGTGCAGTTGACGGACTTTGAGCGAGGGTGTATAGTGGGCATGCGGGAGGCCGGGTGGACGTACCGCCGAATTGCTCAACACGTGGGGCGTGAGGTCTCCACAGTACATCGATGTTGTCGTCAGTGGTCGGCGGAAGGTGCACGTGCCCGTCGACCTGGGACCGGACCGCAGCGACACACGGATGCACGCCAAGACCGTAGGATCCTACGCAGTGCCGTAGGGGACCGCACCGCCACTTCCCAGCAAATTAGGGACACTGTTGCTCCTGGGGTATCGGCGAGGACCATTCGCAACCGTCTCCATGAAGCTGGGCTACGGTCTCGCACACCGTTAGGCCGTCTTCCGCTCACGCCCCAACATCGTGCAGCCCGCCTCCAGTGGTGTCGCGACAGGCGTGAATGGAGGGACGAATGGAGACGTGTCGTCTTCAGCGATGAGAGTCGCTTCTGCCTTGGTGCCAATCATGGTCGTATGCGTGTTTGGCGCCGTGCAGGTGAGCGCCACAATCAGGACTGCATACGACCGAGGCACACAGGGCCAACACCCGGCATCATGGTGTGGGGAGCGATCTCCTACACTGGCCGTACATATCTGGTGATCGTCGAGGGGACACTGAATAGTGCACGGTACATCCAAACCGTCATCGAACCCATCGTTCTACCATTCCTAGACCAGCAAGGGAACTTGCTGTTCCAACTGGACAATGCACATCCGCATGTATCCCGTGCCACCCAACGTGCTCTAGAAGGTGTAAATCAACTACCCTGGCCAGCAAGATCTCCGGATCTGTCCCCCATTGAACATGTTTGGGAGTGGATGAAGCGTCGTCTCACGCGGTCTGCACCTCCAGCACGAACGCTGGTCCAACTGAGGCGCCAGGTGGAAATGGCATGGCAAGCCGTTCCACAGGACTACATCCAGCATCTGTATGATCGTCTCCATGGGAGAATAGCAGCCTGCATTGCTGCGAAAGGTGGATATACACTGTACTAGTGCCGACATTGTGCATGCTCTGTTGCCTGTGTCTATGTGCCTGTGGTTCTGTCAGTGTGATCATGTGTTGTATCTGACCCCAGGAATGTGTCAATAAAGTTTCCCCTTCCTGGGACAATGAATTCACGGTGTTCTTATTTCAATTTCCAGGAGTGTATATATATGAAGGGGTAAGATTATTTTGCCGGCCGCGGTGGCCGTGTGGTTCTGGCGCTGCAGCCCGGAACCGCGGGACTACTACGGTCGCAGGTTCGAATCCTGCCTCGAGCATGGGTGTGTGTGATGTCCTTAGCTTAGTTTTAAGTAGTTCTACGTTCTAGGGGAGTCCCATAGTGCTCAGAGCTATTTGAACCATTTTTTTAAAGATTATTTTATTTTATCTTATCGTTTCCTTGATTAAGTGTAGTAGGGAGCCTGTGCTGATGTGTGTTAGTTCATTTGTCACATGTTTTGTTTTCAACTTTGGCTTTCTGAATGTGGACGTTTTCTTGCGTTTGTGTAAGATGTTTGTCATGGTTGTTTATTCTCATTATTTTCATTCCTTTTCCATGTTTGTAGGACGGTGGTTATGATGTATTAAATGTTCTGCAAATGTGGAATGGTTTGTTTCGTACTTCCAACATCTGATATGATATGTTCTTTGTATCGTGTTTTAAACTTCCTACATGCCATGCCTATGTGTACTGCATCGCAACTTTGACATTCAAGTTTATATGTTCCTGATTGTTGGAATTTGTCCCTCTTGGTAGCTGGTTGGCTTAGGCAAACCCTTCAGTCACACACAGACAAGCGCAGCCACACACAGAGCACAAAAATAATTATATCACACCAAAACACACTGACATACGCAAATGTGGTGTGCTGTGGAATGTGGGGAAAAAACCGCAAATTGGCATTCATAAGAAGAAGAATAACACCAAATATGTAACAGGAGCGAAATATGTAGGAAATCGTATAAGAAACCTGCAAATACAAAAAAATGGTTCAAATGGCTCTGAGCACTACGGGACTTAACATCTGAGGTCATCAGTCCCCTAGAACTTAGCACTACTTAAACCTAACTAACCTAAGGACATCACACACACCCATTCCCGAGGCAGGATTCGAACCTGCGACCGTAGCGGTCGCGCGGTTCCAGATTGACGCGCCTAGAACCGCTCGGCGACACCGGCCAGCCCTGCAAGTACAGTTCGGAACATTACTACTTAATAGGAAATACCAACCACAAAAACTGTTTATAACTTATAGGTACAGAGACCAAAATGTAAATTAAAGAGCGAAGATATGTACATATCCAGGCCACTGATGATGCCTTGCAGAAAATAAAGGCGAAATGCATATGGCACTAAAATTGTGTTGCTGTCAGACGACCCATAAGTAAAAATTATCAATATACCGTAATATTACACGCAACTGAGGAAGACAGGACTACAAAAGTTGAAGTGTGCGTAAAAGTTGAAAGAAACTTGCATTTTTAACAATATGGGAAAGAGGGCTAGAAAAATATTAGAAAGACGTGGAAAGTGTCAGAAAACGAAAAACCAACAACCAGCAGTAAAGGACAAATATATTGCATTATACCAAAAGAGATGCAAAATTGTCGAATATCAGACCGCCGCAGTGGTGTCAGCAGTTCCCGTCAGATCACCGGAATTAAGTGCTGTTGGTCTTGGCTAACACCTGACTGTGTCACTGTCCAGCTCTGTGGAGCGCTGTTGGCAAGCAGGGCACTCTCAGCCCTTGTGAGGCCAGTTGAGGAGCTTCTTGATCGAGAAGTGGCGGCTCCGGTCACGAAAACTGACAACGGCCGGGAGAGCGATGTGCTGACCACATGCCACTCTAATCCATATCCAATGACGCCTGCCGGCAGTTGATGACACGGCGGTCGATTGGTGCAGTTGGGTCTTCCGCGGCCAGTTCGTATGGAGTTTAGTTTTTCTTTTCAAGCCGTTTTTTTCAGAAAGAATTTTAATTCTGAATCTAATTGTCAGACATTAAAAAATTCATAATAAGATGACTTCTAAAAAGATCTTAGAACTTCGTTGGTTGTAAAATTCTTTACCTTATTCTGAAAGACTCGATCTCAAGAACACTGCACATATTAGTGACATACTAAATGGTACAGTATCTAAGGTAGAATTGGGGGAGAGATTTTGGAACATTTGACAAGATGATGGACTCTCTTCATTACTTTCAAGCTACGTCTCAGAAAAAGTGATCAAAAAACTAAAATCGGAGCTTAAATTTGACGAATCAGCCAAATCAGGACGGACCCGCATTACGGTAGACTATGTAGCTTTTGCAGACGACCTAGTGACTATGTTAGTACAATACAACTGTTTAAAAAAACAGTACAAACTGCAGGTCTCCAAATGTCATTTAAAACAACAAAATTCTCAAAACTAAATACGGGAAAATCGTGAGACTTTTCTCAGTTCAAATACATAGGTGAAACCATACATGAGATTGACCTGTAAAAGATTGGTTACCAAATTCATTGCCACATAATGGAAACAGCCTTCAGACTTAAAAATACATTCCTAACAAAGATGTATATCAAAATTTACAAAATTCATCCATTACAACATAGTCATCAAATGAGAGTATGGGACTGAAAGACTCACTTTCAACATAAAGAGAAACACTGAAGAAACCCAAAAGAGATAACGAAAAGCAAACTGGAAAATTTTAGCTCCGAAGTAGGAATATAAAGTATAAGAGCAAATAGATAAATTGAGAAGTGAAGTAACATGTTGTAAGATATGGAAAAACGCATCTTAAAATTCTATTGAAATATTAAAAGAATGTATCCAACCACATTACCTATGAAGGCTATGAAAGTCTACAAAAGACCCGGTAATGCTTAATGGAAACAATGAAATGGATCGATGCAGTAAAATAAGTGACCTGTCATAAAAGCCCAAGGAGGCCGGAATAGTTTTGTCTGACGAGCGGAAAAGAGCCCATTCTGAGAAAACGACAGTAATATGAGCACAAAGGAAAGCTAAAACAAAAATCAGATAATGGCTTTTGTTGTAATTTTCGTGTGTTAGTAATATTTATATTAAGATAAAGATAAATTATTTTACAAACAGAAACGTTTATATGCCGTGCAAATAATATCCATGCCGATTTCCAGGGTCTTGGAGAAGGAGCAAAATCAGGCGCAGGCGAAGCCTATCAACAGCAAGGACGACACTCGCATTTCATTCACCAAGTACGAACGCTACGATGATGTGAGTATCGCCAAAGCTAAGAATACATTGGATGGCCACCTACGACAGCCAAACGATGAAAATACAAAATGATTTATAGTAACGAACAAACTGGAAATATCTACCTAAACACAACTGGATTAATCCTTTGATATTTCTTTTGTAATTGGTGGAATAGTTTTGTTGGAACTGCTACGGGATCGTACGTGCCTTTTACCGAAACTAAATTGTTTCCGGTTTTGTAAGGGTGAATCACAAATAAATATTACGAGATTTCACAGAGCGAGGCGTTTGAGATGATTATTTTCAGAATCGTTGTAGTACGGCTAACACTTCAGCATAACTACAATGGTTTCCAATCTTCATTTCATCGTCAGAGCAAGGTACCGATTCCTGTGTGGAGATATTTCCACGCAGTTTACGTTGCCACGTCATGTTAGAGAGTAAAACAGCTTCATGGACACGTGACATTGATAATGACACTGATTTTACTGAAACTGGGTGTCAGTCCAATAACTCTCATTAGAAGCGCCATAATAGCTAATGTGGGATCATGGTTGACTGTGGTGGTTATTATCAAATGTTCAAATGTGTGAAATCTTATGGGACTTAACTGCTAAGGTCATCAGTCCCTAAGCTTACACACTACTTAACCTAAATTATCCTAAGGACAAACACACACACCCATGCCCGAGGGAGGACTCGAACCTCCGCCGGGACCAGCCGCACAGGGTTATTATTATACAAAAACATTATGGCTACTGTGGGAAGATGGGATCATTTCCAACAATTCCACTTCGAGACTATAATCAATAATCAATAATTTCTGGTGTATTGTTTTGATTGCTCCTTTTCAAGTGTCAAGTGTCATAGAATACTCATAAAGATGTGTAATCATTCCAATATCAAGTTGTTGCGCGAGTGCGTCAGACATAATAGCAATGCCAGTCATTCTTTGCCTATTTGGAAGTTGAGATGAGTTACTCGCTGAATTTCTCTTGAACGGTAATGCGAGTGTTTGCCATGAGATGCCGAGATCGTTACGAACTGAGCGAAATTGCCAGGATCGTACTCACACACATATAGTGTATGCCATTCGTTGTCAGTTACGATGCACGTACCTGGTGGACCCAGTCGCATCTTGCTGTTCATACTGGGTTCAGTCTCTATCCAAATCTACCAAGTGAGGTAGCACAGTTTTTAGCACACTGGGGTTACATTCTGGAGGACGACAGTTCAAAACCCGTTCGGCCAGCCTGAATTAGGTTTTCCGTGATTTCTCTAAACCACTTAACGCAAATGCTGGGATCGTTCCTTTGAAAGGACAATACCGAGTCCCTTCCCCACTCTCCCTTGATTGTAGCTTGTGCTGCGACATTGATCACCTCGATGTCGACGGAACGTTAAACTGTAATCTTCCTTATATCTGCTCTAAATCTGTGCCTCAGACCCGAGCCTCTCCCTCTAACCTGAATTCTAACTACACTCTCTACCATTCTGACATCAACAGAGAGGTGCTCCTTAGACGCATCTAACTGAACACAATTCGTATTCCTGCTTTGGAGTGTATAACCGGAACTCAGCGACATTCCGGCAGATAGAACGCGACTCCGATTCGATATGGAGGAGTGTAACACGCATGTAAAAGTAAATTCCCTGTCTCCAAGTTTTAACCGTCGATGTAACAACAGCTGGAAAAGAATACAGACAGATACAATCAAATCTGATCCTCATTTAGAGTATCAGTTTGATTTAAACTTTTCTCATGTCTACTGCAACTCCTTACCCGAAGTACTTAACGTATGACCACTCGCTAAATATACTGATTCAAATCCTGGCGAGGAATTGGAAAATAGATTATTTCTCTTTACTGTAAGATAACAGTTGTGCAGACTACTCGAATGAAAATATTATAATACTAACAGTAATAAAAAAGATTTTTATCATAGTTAACGATTTGACGCATATTGACACAGTGCATTCCGTACATACATAAGCATCCATGTTGATTTTGCAAGTTTTCTAATGTCACCTACCAATGATTTATTAGGTTACTGCTTCGGACCTTTTTCATTCATACCAACAATGCCACAAACTGCATCTCAACAGCTTTACTCCTAGGTGCAAAAAGTGGTACCCTTCCATCACTTTTGCAAAATCCCAGGCGATAATTGTAGGAAAAATCACGCTACAGACCTTTAACTGACAATACACAACTTTCTAATCCACGCGACTGAAACATTAAAATATCATGGACTGAAACCCCATTAAAAACTTCACCTACGAACCATCAAAAAGAACGCCCGCAGTAGACCAAAACTACTCGTAGAAACCAGCTGGGCGCGGAGATTAAATCACACAACCATCACCTTCACTTACAAGACTATCTGCTTCATCCTTACATGTTCCAATGTATTTAGTGAAGATGAGTAGGGACAAAATGAAATGATCGTATGGCATTGCCGACCGGGAGGCCCATCCGGGAAAGTTCGGCCGCCGAGTGTGAGTCTTATTTCATTCGACGCCACGCTGGGCAACTCGCTTGCCGGTGATGAGGATGAACTGATTATGAGGACAACACAATAGCCAGTCGACGAGCGGAGAACATCTCCAACTAAACTGCGAATCGAACTCGGGCCCGCTGCAAGGTAGGTAAGCACGTAACCACTCAGCTAAGCAGACGTACAAGACTAGGGAATCTCCCCACAACCTGCTCTGCGTCAGTGTTCCAGGTTAAGTATTGAACCTCTATTCGGTGAGTCATAGTGCGAGCACGTGACCCTGTTGATGGCAATCCGCCCGCCCAGTGTGAGACGCTTATCCTGTATACCTCTTAGTACTACTTGAAAGGGATAGTCTAACAACATTGTGGTGCACTATATGATGGCAGCATGTTTCACCATCTTCGTATCATTGAGTAAATAGTCATCCATAATCTCACAACAATACACTATAGAATCACTCATCACAGGTTGCTGTACGCTACTGATATGCACTTTATAAGTCGTAACAGGTCATAGGGAGGAAACTGCACAGCATCTGTACTTTACCATCTGTACTCCACAGGAGACACCAGTATGGTATTCACGGGATGTCCCTAAGGCGACTAAGTATGAAATGCGTAACATTCTCACTTCGGTTTTACAGATTCGGAAGTACTTGTCGCAGTTGGAATCAAGCTATCCCCGTACAGTGACTGTGCAGGCCATCGGAAACACATCCGAGGGACGCCCTATAGATATCATCCAGATATCCTCTGGAGGGGGCGGCAGCAGGCCCGTCATCCTGATCGACGCGGGCATCCACGCCAGGGAGTGGATCGCGCCAGCTGCCGCTCTCTACGTCATCAACCAGCTGGTCGAGAACGCAACGGCGAGTTCGCTCACAGGCAGCGTCGACTGGCACATCATCCCTTTGCTCAACCCTGATGGCTACGAGTACTCTCTCACAAAGGTAATGAATACTTGGATCTCTCACAATCTACCTTAAGACTGTTACTTACCTAGATACTACATTACAATAAAACCACTCAGTTGGAGTGGCTCTATTTAATTATTTACTTGTTGAGTTAGCTCATCTTGTCAACGCTGAGGCCATTATAAGTCGTCTTCTATCTGTGCAGAAACTTATCATAAAATGATCTAATACATGTTTTATTCCCTCCATTTTTTGATCTGAAACCTTTTTCTCGGTATCCTTTTCACCATAGGAATAATCGACGTACAGTCACCTTTGTAATGGAGGAAAAGTACACCAGCATCCACAGTTACTGTAACAGCACGTACACCACAGCCCCATTGCGGTAATGGGACACATAACAAGCTCTTCTACTGTACTATATGCAAAATTAGTGTTACTCCTTTCATAGGATTGATTGATCGTGATGGTGTTTCTCAAGGATAATAAGTATCGGACTTCGTTTCTTGACGAACCAATAAACAGAGTTCGAATCTAAATTACTCATGTAATAATAACAGAATGTGACCAAAAGTCAAAACCGGACAATTAATTCAAAGTAATTGTTAATAACATTTTTGTGACATCTTCCAGAGATCATGATGCCACACCAAAGTCGGCAACGCGAATCGATACCGCAGACATTATTAGCGAGGGCTCGCTGGAGTTTGTAACGACGTATGAGAGGGGCTGCTGAGGCCCACACCTCCCCCTCCCCCTCCCTCAGCATAGCAGTGCCCTCACGCTGAGGTCAGCATAGTGCCAATCTAGCAAGAGCTCAGCTCCAGCTGGAGACCCCCACCTTCGCAGTTGATGTCATCGATTAAGACTAAGTTTCTGATGACACGTACTTCGTAAATACTGCATTTTGTACCTCAGGAGAAGAGTTTGTTAACAAGTGCTTGAAGTGATGCTTTACTAGTCAATGTCAGTCGTAATTATCAAGCACTCCTGTGACAACAGTCTGTGTCAACGTTAATCATATCTTTTATTCATTTACATAATAAAGTGAACTAATATTTCAAGTCTTCTAGTTTGTTGAGCCTTCTCCCAGACCAATCAAAGAACTCACAGTTGTGGCCGGACGAAAGTAACTTCTTCTGGTCATGACATTTTTAAAACTCAGAAATGAAATATAAGCTCTTAACTTTTGGAACCTTACGAGAACATGCCACCAACATCAATCATTCATCACCTCTGTAAACATCGGTATCGTTATTCGTGCATAAAGTAATCAATATTACCAGACTGCAACATTTACTAGCTAATGAGTTTAGTAAACATAGTACTCTTTAATAAAAATTGATTAATTACTGACAAACACAGTGCCTGGGCTATGGGGTCCTAAATCTGTTATGACTTTCAACAACACTTTAAGATGCACTTTTCATATAAATTTAGGTATGGCACAGATAACACGCTTTGTAATAATACCTTAATCTAAATTAAGCGAATTTGAACCTTAATTTTCGGCAGCTACTTGACTCTGATATCACAGGGAGAAATTTCAG
Organism: Schistocerca gregaria; assembly: GCF_023897955.1. Lineage (NCBI taxonomy): Eukaryota > Metazoa > Arthropoda > Insecta > Orthoptera > Acrididae > Schistocerca > Schistocerca gregaria. The sequence continues at coordinate 251,315,841 of NC_064923.1, read as the reverse complement.
TAGCATCGTATATCTCACATTGAAAGTGAGATTTCACTCAATATTTTGATCACGTTAGCAATTAATGCATTCAAAAGTTCACTTAAATATTTTCACACTTTACTCACTCGGAAATACACTATTTGATCAAAAGCATCCGGACACCTGGCTGAAAATTACTTATAAGTTCGTGGCGCCTTCCATCGGTAATGCTAGCTCACCCTTAGCCTTGATTACACATTCCACTTTCGCAGGCATACGTTCAATCAGGTGCTGGAGGGTCTGTTGGGGAATGGCTGGCGTTCTCCACGAAGTGCTGCACTGAGGAGAGGTATAGATGTCGTTCGGTGAGGCCTGCCACGAAGTCGGCGTTCCAAAACATCTCAAAGGTGTTCTACACTATTCAGGCCAGGACTCTGTGCAGGCCAGTCCATTACAGGAACGTTATTGTCGTGTAACCGCTCCCCCACAGGCCGTGCACTATGAACAGGTACTTGACCGTGTTGAAAGATGCAATCGCCATCCCAGAATTGTTCTTCAACAGTGGGAAGCAAGATGGTGTTTAAAACATCGATGTAGGCCTATGCTGTGCCAAGCAAAACAACAAGGAGTGCAAGCCCTCTCCATGAAAAACACCACCACACAATAACACCACCGCCTCACAATTTTACTGTTGGCACTACATGCGCTGGCAGATGACGTTCACCTGGCAATCGCTATTCCCACACCCTGCCACCAGATGGTCACATTGTGTACCATGATTCGTCACTCCACACAACGTTTATCCACTGTTCGATCGTCCAATGTTTACACTCCAGACACCAAGTGAGGCGTCGTTTGGCATTTACCGCCATGATGTGTGGCTTATGAACAGCCGCTCGAGCATCAAATCCAACTTTTTTTCACCTCCGGCCAAACTGTCATAGTACTTGCAGTGGATCCTGGTGCAGTTTGGAATTCCTGTGTGATGGCCTGGATAGTCGTATGCCTATTACACATTACGACCCTGTTCAACTGTCGGCGGTCTCTGTCAGTGAACGGACGAGATCGGCCTGTATGCTTTTGTGCTGTACGTGTCCATTCACTTTTCCGCTTCAGTGTCACATCGGAAACAGTGGACCTAGGGGTGTATAGGAGTGTGTAAATCTCGCGTACAGATGTATGACGCAAGTGACACCCAATCACCTGACCACGTTCGAAGTCCGTGAGTTTTGCGGAGCGCCCCATTCTGCTCTCTCACGATGTCTAATGGCTACTGAGGACGCCGACGTGCAATACCTGACAGTAGGTGGCAGCAATATGCACCTAACATGAAAAACAGATGTTTTGAGGGTGTCCGGATACTTTTGATCACATAGTGTACTTAGGATGAGTATCAGTAACCTATCACTGGTGACATGACTTGGGATTACGATGTTTTCTAGATAGACATGCGTTAAAATTCACACATATACCAGGTGTAGAAGTATGAAACCGAAATTTTTTTCTTCGTGGTGCTGTCCGTTAGTGTAGGGCCTTGAGACCGCGTCTGCAGCGCCATCTGCTTCCTGTAACGGCTGAAGAGGAATGTCAACACACAGTAACCCAAGTTCCGTACATCGGTATCTGTTTCAAACCCTTAAAATGTCAAATTTTGTGCCTACGAACTAGGATTTGCGGACAGCGTTGGTTCTCTGTTATCATTTGAAGAAAACTGCTACCGAATCGCATCTAATGCTTGTCGAAGCTTTTGGCGAACATAATTTTGGGAAACACAGTGTTTTAAGTGGTTCAAAAAGTTCAAAAGTGGCAATTTTGAGGTGAGAAACGACGAGCGCCGGAAAGCACCGAAAAAGTTCGAACACAACGAATCACAGGCGCTATTGGATGAAGATGGTAGTTAAAATCAATAGGAACTTTCGGAACAATTGAATGTGACGCAAGAAGTCGTTTCTCTACGGTTGAAGAGTATCGGAAAGGTGGAGAAAGTGGGAAAATGCGTTCCTCATGAACTGAATGAAAGACAGCAAGCAAATCGAAAGACCACTTGTGAAATGTTGCTCGCCAGGTGCAAAAGAAAGTCGTTTTTCCATCGAATAGTAACAACTGGTGAAATATGGATATATTTAGAAAATGGGTAAATCATGGGTGAATCCAGGAATATCATCGACATCCATTCCAATCCACAATGGCTGTTAGATTTTCATTACCCTTTACGTACTGAATTACTCATTCAGTATCCTCATACACTTTCTCCATCTCTTTACCTTCGGCCTGCGACGTTGGTATGTATACTTGAACTACCTTTGTCAGTGTTGTTTTTCTGTCGATCCTTCTGAGCGCCACCCTATCACTGACATGCCCTACCTTCCGATTCATAGCGAATCCTGTTCCCGTCAAACCTTTCTCTGCTGCTATTGACATTACCGTATAGTCATCTGACCAGAAATCCTTGTCCTCTTTCCAGTGCAGTTCACTGAGCCCCACTATATCTAGACTGAGTCTTAGCATTTCGATTTTCACATTTTCTAGCTTCTCTACCAGGTTCAGGCTTCTGACATTCCACGCCCCAATTCGTAGAACGATATCCTTTCGTTGGTTATTCAGTCTTTTTCTTGTGGTCACCTCTCCCTTGGCAGTCCTTTCCCAGAGATCTGAATGGTGGCTAGTATGGAATCTTTCACAAATGGAGGGATTATCATTTGCTTTTACAGCTACAGACCATTTGTCCTGTGAATACACGTTATGTGTCTTTACTGTAGTGGTTTCCATTACCTTCTGCATCCTCATGCCGTTAATCAATGTTGATTCTTCAGACCTTTAGGTCAGTTTCCCATCCCAAGGGCTAGAGAGTGCTCTGAACCTCTATCTGCTCCCTTTGACAAGGCCGTTAGCAGAATGAGGGTGTCTTCTTACGCCGGAAGTATTCGGCCGCCAACGCTGATTATTATTCAGAATTTAAGCGCTGGCGGCGTTCGAAACCGCAAATGAGCATGTTTTATTGATCAAAGATGTCACCACAAGACCACGGCTTCACAATCTTGAAAGCTGGTATTGTCCAGTGGTTGAAATGGCAGAACAAAAACTGGATGTGGAAGGAATTAATCTTCAAGGGACGTACAAATGGCTAAACATCCTACCACATATCACTGATTAGTGTAAACGCACGGCTCACCAAACAATTAAGAATGGACATATTGATGTCCGCAATAATGGACTTTAAATACAGTATACAACAGTATTAAGGTGATGGATTCCTGCAAGCAGAAGTTCAACGCAGGTGATTGATTTTGTAGTACTTCGAACTACAAAACTGGCTTATCGAGATATCAAAGATGAAAAGAAAGTGACAGTGAAGAAATTCCAGACAGCTTTTACACAGAGAAATCACAGAAAAGCTGTGAACCGAACGCTTCCCACGTAGAGCGGATCTTAAGACGTCGAGGGAACAAGACACTGGTGAAATGACACAAGGCACAACAGTTGGGTGAACGCTCGCAACTTGGTGTATAGTAGGCCACACAAACCACAGACCAGGCAGTAACGTGACATGAGTGTTAGGAAACGTATCAACAGAGATCAAGGTGGTATTCTCGAGAATCTACCACTCAAACTTTATTTCCCTGGATAGAGTTTTTGTGGACTTGGAACGTAATTGAAACAGTGCCTAGCCCGTGTTGGTAAGGGAATTAATATCCTAGACAACGCATGCAAGAAGCACGACATTGCTTATGCTACAAATCAAGATCGTGGCATTGCAGATGAAACATTAGCTGTCAAGGCTAGGCAGATTCATCGAAGGAAGGACACTGGCATAAGACAACGAATTGCTGCATCCATGTTCGATACGGCAATATGTGCAAAACTGAAATTGGGTGCTGGGATAACCTTCAAGAAAATATTGACTGCATCTGGACACACACTAAAGAAGAAGGAAAAACCTATGGGATGTTAAAAAAAAGCATCAAATAAGCGTTGACAGCGGGGAAAGGTTCCTTGAGGCAGAGTGGAGGAAGGAAAAGACATATTAATACGCCCAAGATTCTGCCAATATCAAAGACACCTGGCGGAATAATTCCGTTTCTAATCCCTGCCTTTGCTGTGCTATCAGCCTTTGGTTCGTTAGCAGGACACCTGTTGCAATAACTCAAGCAGTAACGAATGCGCCAAACGTTGAGAAGCAATTACAAGAAGCTAAAAGGCATATTTTTGTCATGGGGGCCTTCGATATCAGTAAAGGCGTATCTTTAACCACATAGGAAATGGCTTGGATTGCACATATACAGAAAGGAAGCCCATAGCGATACTACCAGCCAGATCGCTTACAAACATAGATCTTCTTAAACTCGTCAGAAAACTGAAGTCCCAAAATTTCGTGGCGTGCTTATGCGGGTGTATTGCTTGAGGCAATGTGGAAATCCAAAGCATGTGGAATGGTCAATCTAGATGTTGTGTGAGGATATGAAACTCACTCAAAATACTATCTAATACTTTGACTCATTCGGCGGTTTAAGACCGCACAAAGAACTGCTTTGTTACTTCACTAGCAAGAACCAGGTGTTGTATAATTTTCGTAGCTACCAAGACGTCAATTCACACTTCTGTGGATATTTCTGCATCAAGATCCTCCTGAGAATTGCATTAAGACAGGCAGTATGCACTCCACTGCGCCATTTGAGGTCGTGTTGCGCCGTCATTCACTTTAACTGTAAAACAGGGTTCGCTTAAATTAAAAGCGAAATAGTTCCCTCCAGCAGATGTAAGCGGGAGCAAGTGTAGTATAGCATTGATCGGTCTGGAAACATACAACAGTATTGATAATGTCACTGAGCTAAACAATAAACTGCGTCTAGGGAACGGGGCTCCTACGACATTTACTATTTAGTTGCGTATATAAAACGATTCATAAAAGTATTTGAGGGACATGCAAACTTTAATACGTTCAAAACGGAAACACAAACAACAGAAGAGACAGGACAAGGTTTCTCAAGCCTACAAGTGCTAGTGCACAATACTGAAAACATTTAAAGAGTCGAATTAGCCAGTGGAAATACTGCCAATCAGTACGATTCGTGCCGTAACGACAGATTGCTGCATGCTGTATACGCACTATTTCCAATAGTGGGTCCTGTTTGTAAATGTACAGAGATTCCTAGTAATCCAATATATCTTGCTGTGACTGTTCAGACATTAGTCCACCTCGAACTGTATATCGTTGATCAGTACTAAAGTTAAATTATAGTACGTCTTCATCTAAAGCAAAATTGTGGGTATCAGGTACACTCAGCATACAAGACAACTTTTCACCGCAAACAAAACTGGAAAATACGCGAGGATTATGCGTATCTTATGTCAATTCGAGTGAAATCTCACGATGACATCACCCTATGTAGTAACTCCAGTTCAAAATGACAAGAATATCAGTAGCTACGATTATTACTCCCACAAAACGTTTACCTTAGCTATGTTTAATAATAACGATAAGGTATTAACACCTAATGAGGCCGCTGTATCATCAGTAATATGGTGTCTTACACGTATTGCATTCACCTTTCTATTTCACGAAATAAGATAAGAACTTAATAGAGTTGAAATCTAAAATACCAGAAACTTTAGGATCACATGTACAATTAATACATACATCTCTGCATCAATATCGTTCCTGAATGCTCTACAAAACGCAGGATGCTCCATAGACGAATAGGTAATTTCTTTAGTTTGTGAATTTCACTCAAAATGTTAGTGGGCTTCTTTGAAGACAGCAATCGTATGCAGGACCGGATTCTAGTTCAGAGCACTACAGATATCAACTCGTACATTCCATGACAAGGGAAATATGAATATAAAACTGTGCTGGATAAATTGATGTGCAAGCTACCTTACCTATTGCTCTCAGACGGAGAGAATCTCAAACTCCTACATGTTCTGGATTCATGGGTACAACTGCCCTTAACATTCTGTTCGTGGGAGTTGCTTGTGTATCCGACCCTTCCACAATCGTCTTGCCATGCATGGAGTCTTTAAGAGCCCTTGGTCAGCTAGAAACATCTCACTTTCTTATTGTGGCGCAGGCAGGAAGGGAATTCTGAAAATGATTCAAGCGTATTTTAGAACTGTAAACTGAGCAGTGCTAGAGTTTACCTAACTCCCAATTTTTCAATTCAATAATTTAAAGCAACAGATAATTTACTGGAGCTGAAACGATTAAAGACTATACATGATATGTACAAAAGATTTTATATCCATATTTGCAAGAGCGATGATGGTTTCAGATGCACACTTAGCCTGCAGGAGTTTAAGGAATTATTACTCATAGTGGTGATAGCGTGCTCAAAGCAACACGAGCGGTGAAGACTTGAAGTCTGGACATATCTACTGAATTCGAATCATCCCTGCAGGCGTTGCAGCATATGTATTAATACTGCATGATCAAATGGCTCTGAGCCCTATGGAACATCTTAGGTCATTAGTCCCCTAGAACTTAGAACTACTTAAACCTAACTAACCTAAGGGCATCACACACATCCATGCCCGAGGCAGTTTTCGAACCTGCGACCATAGCAGTCCCGCGGTTCCGGACTGAAGCGCCTAGAACCACACACACACCGCGGCCGGCTACTGCATTATCATTTCATAAACTACTCGCCACTAACAGTAATTGTGTGACTTGTGGTATAAAATATGTAGAGATATTACACAACATGTAATACATTACGCAAAAATGTCTCAAAGAGCAAAGAATGTTGCAGACTTCCAAGAGTTCTACGATGAATGCGGACAATTTGTGTTCACGGATGTGCCGTTCCTTGCATTCTCCAATATCGTACCAGTACTAAAGTGGTATTCCCAATTAAACTATTTCTTCACTCAAACCGTTCAACTCAGTGCAGCGTGCTAAAACTCGAAAAACAGCGGCGTGGTTGACACGATTTTACCTTACAAATCGCTGGTACAATGAACGAATGGTCTATGGAGATATGGTGTCGTCATTCTGATAATAGTAACAGCATAGTTTGCATCAAAGGTTGTGACAATATTTCCTTGCTTCAAGAAATTTGCAAATATGCATCTATGCAGGATCGGAAACAGAAGAATGTCCTGCCCTCAATCAGTTGAATAAGAGATACGGACAACATAGATTTATGAATGCTTCATAAGATATACAACTATAATTTATTTGGCTTATTAATAAACAAATTGCTTCTTTTTCTAAATTAGTCTTCGTGTTTATTTATTCACTTCCTACTTTTTTTCTGCCCCCTCGCTCACAGGTTTTAGCTGCGTAGTGAGTATTTAACTTACGCTTTCAGCTGTTCTTGCAAAGAAGCAGCTTGAGGGCTCTGCTAGGGAGCTGCACAGCGACTGTAGCTCATAAGCATCGAAATATTGTGAGTATACATGAGGGTTTTTTAGGCTAGGCTGTAGTTCAAAGAAAACTTGCCAGTCAAACGGCGTTCAGAATAAAAATACTCAACTGTCACAGTTTCTTCAGTAAACTGTCTGAGTATTCTTACTAAAGGTCCAGAATTTACTGTCCCCCTGGAAAGTTCTCGCGCTCGAATTATTACTGGAATCGAAAGCTGGCTGAAACTCGAAGTGTAAAACTGTGAGATGTTTAGCGAATCGTGGTACGTATTTCGGAAAGATAAATTAGAGGCCACGGAAGGGGAATCTCCATTGCAGATGACAAAAATATTGTCTCTGAGGTCGAAGTTGAGTGTGACAGCAAAGCCGTCTGGCCTAGGTGACACTAAGTTAATTGTTGGATGTTTTTTACCGGCCACCTCAGCAGTCAGTCATGAGAAAAGCTTTTGAACACATTTTCTGAAAATTATGTTGAGCAGCCTGCACGCAATGGAAATATCTTAGACCTTGTAGCTACCAATAGGCTGGACCTTGTCGACAATGTCAGTGTAGAAGCGGCGAATAGCGATCATGATGTGATTATAACAACTAGCGTTACGAAAGTTAATAAATCAGTCAAGAAGGCTAGGAGAATGTTTCTGCTAGATAGAGCAGATAAGCAGCTATTAACAACTCACGTAGACAGTGTCCGCCCCCGATAGCTGAGTGGTCAGCGCTACAGAGTGTCAGTCCTCAGGGCCCGGGTTAGATCCCTGGCTGGGTCGCAGATTTTCTCCGCTCAGGGACTGGGTGTTGCGTTGTCCTTATCATCATCATTTCACCCCCATCTAAGCGCAAGTCGCCGAAGTGGCGTCAAATCGAAAGACTTGCACCAGGCGAGCGGTCTACCCGACGGGAGGCCCTAGTCACACGACATAGACATTGAACTGTCATCGCTTAGTTCCAGTGTGATGGATGTAAAGGATGTATGAGCAAAGTTTAAGCAGATTGTAAATAATGGTCTGGAGATTTACGTGCCTAATAAGTGGGTAAAGGATGGAAAAGAGTACCATGCTTTAATAACGAAATTCGGCGGATGATGAGGAAGCAGAGAATGTTGCACTCTAGGTTCAAAAGGGGACGCACAAATGATGACAAGCGAAGATTAGTAGAGATTCGTGCGTCGATGAAAATGTCTATGCGCGAAGCATACAATAACTACTACCGTCACACTTTAGCAAAAGATCTGGAAGAGAACTGGAGAAAATTCTGGTCGTTTGTAAAATCGCTAAACCGGTCTAAGGCTTCCATCAGTCCCTTGTTGATCAGTCTGGTGTGGCAGCTGAAGACAGCAACACGAAAACCGAAGTTTTAAGTTTCAAGTTCAAGAAATCGTCCACACAGGAGGATCATATAAACAAAAATGGTTCAAATGGCTCTGAGCACTATGGGACTTAACGTCTGTGGTCATCAGTCCCCTAGAACATAGAACTACTTAAACCTAACTAACCTAAGGACATCATACACATCCATGCCCGAGGCAGGATTCGAACCTGCGACCGTAGCTGACGCGCGGTTCCAGACTGAGCGCCTAGAACCGCCAGACCACCGCAGCCGGCGATCATATAAACGTACCATTCTTTGATCATCGGACAAACTTCCGTGTGGACGAAATAGAAATAAGCATACCTGGCGTAGAGAAACGAAGTATTTAAAAACAAATAAACCAACAGGTCCGGATGGAATCGCTGTTCGATTTTACAAAAAGAACTGTACGGCGTTCTCCCCTTCCCTAGCTTACATTTATCGCGAATTTCTCGCCCAGCACAAAGTCTCAAGCAACTGGAAAAAGCGCAAGTGACTCCAGTATATAAGAAAGGTTAAAGAACGGACCCTCACAATTACAGTCCAATATGTCTAATTTCTGTTTTCTGCAGAATCCTTGAACGTATTCTCAGTTTGAATATATTAAACTTTCTTGAGACTAAGAATCAGCATGGCTCTGGAAAGCATCGCTCATGCGAAACTGAGATTTCCGTTCGCACATGATATACTGAGAACCAGGGATGAAGGGCAACAGGCAGATTCCACCTTTATAGACTTCCGGAAAGCTTTAGACACGGGCTGCGCGGGACTAGCAGAGCGGTCTTGGGCGCTGCAGTCATGGTCTATGCGGCTGGTTCCGGCGGAGGTTCGAGTCCTCTCTCGGGCATGGATGTGTGTGTGTTTGTCCTTAGAGCAATTTGGGTTAAGTTGTGTGTAATATTAGGGAGTGATGGCCTTAGCAGTTAAGTCCCATAAGATTTCACACGCATTTAAACATTTTTTTTGACACGGTACCCCGTTACAGGCTATTGAATAGGGTACGGGTATACGGATTAACTTTACAAATATGTGAGTGACTCTAAAATAATAGAACCCAGTATGTTGTTCTCGATGGCGAGTGTTTATCAGGGGCAAGAGCATAATCACGAATGCCCCAGGAAAGTGCAGTAGGAGTGCTGTTGTTCTCTATATACACAAATGATTTGGCGGGCAAGGTGGTCAGGAATCTGCGGTTGTTTGCTGATGATGCTGTGGTTTACAATAAAGTGTCGAAGTTGAGAGACTATGGCAATTTAAAAGACGACTTATTCACAATTTCCAGCTGGTACGATGAATGACAGCTAGCCCTAAATGTGGAAAAATGTAAGTTAACGCGGATGAGTAGGAAGAACAAACCTGTAATGTTCGGTTACAGTATTAGCATTATCCTGCCTGACACAGTCAACTCGTTTAAATATCTGAGCGCAACGTTGCAAAGCGATATGAGGTGGAACGAGCATGTGAGAACTGTGGAACGGAAGGCAAGTGCCGGCCGCTGTGGCCGAGCTTTTCTGGGCGCTTCAGTCCGGAACCGCGCTGCTGCTACGGTCGCAGGTTCGAATCCTGCCTCGGGCATGGTTGTGTGTGAGGTCCTTCGGTTAGTTAGGTTTAAGTAGTTCTAAGTCTAGGGGACTGATGACCTCAGATGTTAAGTCCCATAGTGATCAGAGCCATTTGAACCATCTGAAGGCAAGTGGTTCATTGAGAGAATTTTAGGAAAAAGTGGTTCACCTGTAAAGCAGACCACATATAGGACGCTGGTACTACTCCAGTATTTGGGATACGTACCAGGTTGGCTTTCGCTTCAGGCAAATGCCGGGATGGTTCCTTTGAAAGGGCACGGCCGATTTCCTTCCCAAACCTTCCCTAACCTGAGCTTGTGCTCCGTCTCTAACGACCTCGTTGTCGACGGGACGTTAAACACTAACCACCACCACCACCACCACCACAACCAGGTTGGATTGAAGGAAGACATCTTAGTAATTCAGAGGCGGGCCGCTAGATTTGTTGCCAGTAGGTTCGAACAACACGTAAGTGTTACGGAGATGCTTCGGGATCTCATATGGGAATCCCTGGAGGGAAGGCGACGTTATTTTCGAGGAACACTATTGCGAAAATTGAGAGGACCGACACTTGAAGCTGCCTGCCGAACGATTTTACCGTCGCCAACATACGTCGAGCGTAAGGATCACGAAGATAAGAAACGAGAAATTAGGGCTCACTCGTAGGGGGGCATATAGATAGTCGTTTTTCCCACGCTCTGTTTGCCAGTGGAACAGGAGGGGAAGTGACAGATAGTGGTGCGGGATGCCCTCCGCCATGCGCCGTGCGGTGGCTTGCGGAATGTCTTTGTACATGTAGATAAAGATGAAATGCAGAGTTACAGACATGCAAGTCGAGGTTGGTTAGATTATGCCGACTCACCTGGGACATTATCACGATAAAACGTATGCATGCATAGTAATACTTACAAGAGTAGTGGATTACAAGTATCATGAATGTGCACGCATTACCAATCAACCGTGTTGGACTTCACGTGCTTTCATGCTTGAACTACAGATAACTCACGCTCTGAGGAAAAGTGCATGGTACATGTAGATGAGTACAGTACGTGAGCTGAGAAGAAAAAGAAACACCAGCTCAACGCTGCACTAGATTTACGTGAAGGCACTCTCGGTACTTGTATACCTTTACCCAGGAGCACGTGCTGCCTATATATAAATAATCAGCACTGAACGACTCCTTCTCATTTCAGTCTGATCAACCACGAAGCATTCTGGGCAAACTGATGACCAAGTGCTGGTAAGAGCACTGGTTTGGTGGATGCTGACAACTTGGTTTCAATCACAACGTCATCGCTTTTCGATGATGAGATAACGGCGTTTCTGATGAATGATTTACATGAAGGCGAACGTAAGAATTTTTTTTACATGTGTGTGTAATTTGTTCTTTTTGTTTTCATGTTTGCATGTGTATCTGTGTGTTCCTTTGTTTTTGCTACAGGTGAACAGATCGATACTGATCAACCACAACAAGCGCCTATTATGCCCTCTTGCACTCAGAGCTCATGAGGTTTTGGTCCAATCGTTGATGACCGATTACATGCCATTCACAGTAAACTTTCACCATTTTCCACTCAGGGCTCCTGGGTTTTTGACCAAGTTCTGCATGAGTTACCACAAGTAACAACACAATTTTTCTCTAGTCAGGGGTCGGCGCCAGCCGCTGAGAGGCACATGAGTGAGTAGTAGTATTACTACTTCTTCTGTCAGTAACAACGATTTTTTATGGTTGCAACGTAGAATGATTTTTTTCTTTTTTTGATGAATTGGCATTGATATTACAAGGAAAACAAAAACCGAACATAGAATATACTACATCTAATTAATTAATAATGAAGGAGATGAGTGACTGAAAGCACTTATCATCAGAGAACGTCTACGTATTAGAAATTAATTATTATAATTGGATGTACATGACTATTGCTTCTATCTATGTGTGATATTAACGAATTCTGCTCCTTCTTCAGTTGTAGAGGGCTTATTGGTACCTTCCCGAAGTGCTGGATCATTCATTGACGAGGGTGTTGACATGTGTGTCACCTCAGCCTAGCGGAGGCAGGGCAGTGCGACGATGTCTACATCACCTCGTCTGGGGCCATCAGACTACTGCCCCCAGCCTAGTGGTAGCAAGACGATGGCATTACCATCTGCATCACATCAGCTGGGGCCATCAGGATAAGCCCTTAGTCTAGCAGTAGCAGGCCGGTGCCGTAGATGTCCGCGTCGAGGGTGGTACCATCAATGTCTGCATCACCTTAACTGAGGTCGCAGGCTAGTACCCCCCCGTTCTAGTGGTAGCAAGGTGGCACAGTCAGCACCCCCCGTTATAGTGGTAGCAAGGTGGCACTGTCGGCACCCACAGAAAACAGAAGGTCCGTCCAGCAAGGCTTGAGCAGCGACAGACTTGACTGGTATACGATTCTTCTTGTCTCCAGCTGTTGTAGCAAACTCGATGTTCTCGATAGTTTTGTAGACTGTTTGTTTGGAACGGCGACGGTATCTTCTGTACGGCATCTTATAGAAGTCCGATAACGCGTGACCTTGAGTCGGACTTAGAATATTTCAGCCTGCCAGCGGCGCGTTATCCCGGACGGGAGCACTAGCCGTACTAGGTGCTCCCTTCCGGCTGTACGCTAAGTCCGCCGCTGGCGCGCTGCCAAGATTGCGTAAGCTGCTCGGCGGGTTGCGTCAGCCGCCTTGTAGGCGTAACATGCTGTTGCATCCTTGAGCCCCCGGTTCTAGATGTACCCTTGTCCGGTTCTTAGCTACGCTACAGATCAGTTTGCAAATAAAACTGTACAAACAGTCTACAAAACTATCGAGAACATTGAGTTTGCTACAACAGCTAGAGACAAGAAGAATCGTATACCAGTCAAGTCTGTCGCTGCTCAAGGCTTGCTGGACATACCTTCTGTTTTCTGTGGGTGCCAACTTAATTTTAGTTTAGATATTAATGATTCATTTGGTCATGGTAACGGGTGGTTTACTGTAGCCATTGTTCGTGGTGGTTCTGGAGTACCAAATGTTCCTGGACTTGAAAGTTTCGTCGACAGACGCCCTTAGTCTAGCAGTAGCAGGCCGGTGCCGTAGATGTCTGCGTCGAGGGTGGTACCATCAATGTCTGCATCACCTTAACTGAGGTCGCAAGCTAGTACCCCCCCCCCCCCCCCCCCCCCCCGTTCTATTGGTAGCAAGGTGGAACCTGTCAGTTCACAATTACCAGCCTGTTCACAGCCTAGCAGCAGCATCATTACAGCTCGTCTTGTTTGTTCACCAGCACCATGTAAATCATGCAGCCACATTAGATTATTCTGTCGCTCCTTGTCCTTTCAGAGACAGGATCTTACAATTTCGCATTGATAACGTCGATGCTGGATTTCGAGATCCTGCTACCTTCCTTCACGCTTGTCAAGCAGTGTTGGGAAGGGAGCCTCCTGAAATCATCAATGACCAGCTACTGCTGCCATCTGGTGCAAAGTAGTTTTGTATTGTGAGCTGTTGCATCCCCATAAAGACGGTGGCAATGATACTGCAGAGACGAGTATGATCAAACTGGGGGAAGGATGGTGTGTTATTGCAGGACGTGATAAGTGCTGAGTGGTATGGAACTTTCACCGAAAGCATCATACTGAAGCGTTTTCCCACTTGAAGGGAAGAGGCTCTGATCAGGCGCTCAGCTGCATACTCTAACATGTCGTGTACTCACATATTTTTGATGCAGTTTCATCCGTCTTACAGAGAGTATTACTTTAAACAGGGATTCATTAATGTCCAGAATATCAAGAAGGGGGATAAATATTGCTTCGAATGGTCGCTTCTGTCTTGTAAAAGAAAGAACTCAATAAAATGCACCAGCTCTGAGACATACAAGACATCTAACGAACATCTTCCCGAGTGGGAAGGCGTGCCGGTCCCCGGCGGATTTGTGTCGAGACTCGGTGTGCCGGCCAGCCTGTGGATGGTTCTTAAGGCGGTTTTCTATCTGCCTTGGCGAATGCAGGCTGATTCGCCTGTCGGCGAATTGCTGCACAAACACTTTCTCAGTGTGCGCGTTCACCATAATTACTGTACCGTGCAAACATGTGCTGTAAACTCGCCTGGTATGAGACGTTGCCTGGTGGGTGTGTATGTGTGTGTGTGTGGGGGGGGGGGGGGGGGGGATTCCACTGGGAGCCGATCGCACAATAACCCTAGGTTCTGTGTGAGGCGGCGTTGCGGTGGGTGGACTGCTGTGGCCTGTTGTGGGGTTGTGAACCACTGAGGGCTACGGTGGGACGAAGCATCTCCGTCGTTTCTAGGCCCCAGTTGAATACACAATACACAAGTCAGAAGATGTGAAGGATAAAGTAGTTGGAACCTTCTACTCTTCCAAAGTAGTAGTTCTGCATCACATAAATTTTATGCTCTTCTCCAAAGGCGAGAAGCAACACTATGCCTGGATCAAAAACATGCCCCGTCTACTTACCACCCAAATGTCGTTTACTGCAGAAGGATGGGCAATTATTAAGACACCTGATTGATTTCTATAGTTAGGAACTGGTACATGTGGAAATGTCCACTGTCGATGAAAAGTTCTTAAAGTTTTTAGAATAGTCACCTGCAGGAACGATGTTCCTTTGTTGTATATACTGACTTTGAGTCTTTACTAGTTCCTTTGGGGCACAGTAAAGGTGAACCCAATCTCTCACACCACTTTCACAGAACGACACATAACGTATGTGGCAGCACATTAAGTTGTATGCTCACCACAAATTTGACTCCCATGTCGAGGATAATCCTGCACGATGGTTGCGCTCTGAGCTCGAAAAACTTGCATGGTATGTTAATGTCCTTTATAGCACGCACAGTCAAAAGACCACCTCGCAGGAGAATGATGCCTCATACAAACAGGCAGTTAAAGGTCATATTTGTGATCTGCCTTTCGACAGGTAAGCAGAAATTTCATGTAGAGGCACTGCCATCTAATGGAGAAGTTTCATAGTGTAGCTCACAACGCTCGCAACTTGAAGCGCAAACTGCCACTACACATACCTGTCTTATTTCATAATCTGAGTGGGCATTATGCTCACTTTCTTGCTGAGCACTTGGGTGCTTTCAAATTGTAGAATGAAAAGGTCAGTATCATACTTGACAATGGTGAAAAATATATTTCATTCTTCAAGCGAATAACACCTAGAATAACTTGCCATTTCCTGGACGCGCTATAATTTATGCAGGCGCCTTTCCGGAAACTTGCTGAGATGATGAATCGATAGTATACACACATCATTCGATCTGCATTTCACGATAATGCGAAGTTTCAGCTGGTAACGAAGAAGGTGATCTTTTCATATGAACATCTCTCATTTAGAGGGCACATCAACTATGAATCCTGGCTCCTATTACACTGAACCGGCGCTGTCATGGGACACAATTTAAAAAAGATACATTCCAACTTCAAAATATTGGCCAATGTTGATATGTTGCTTTTTTTCGCATGCGGGATTCATGGGGGACTTGGTCCACAGGTATGTCGAGGAGAAAAACCCGTGACTGAGTGGGAAGAAGTTCAGGCTGTCTGATGATTTTTGTTACATACTTTAATTGGATGTAAAAAAGCTCTATGAACAGGCCAAGCAACAAACTCTGCCACTTGGAGGATCGCGATGGCTGTCCAATTATGAAATCTTCAAATTCAAGGTTAAGATCCTGAATGTAGCTGCTGATGCTGGTAGGGAATAGGTTCTGGAGGCAGACCTAGAATATCCCACCGATCTACGTGACGAGAACAGTGACATACCATTGTGTCCAGAGTGCCTAGTCCTGCGAAATTGTTCCATACCCTAGCTGTTGATAACGCTGCTGAACAAGCTGAGATACATTCTGCATTACAGGAACCTCCAGCAATGATCCAGGTTTGGGATGCGACTTCTTAGAATCACTCAGAGCACCTCCTTCGCCATCATTCTTAGTTGAAGGAATATATTGGTTTCAATACCGCAGGGGGCTCTTGTGCCATGTGATTTAAAAAAGATTTTTATAAATTAATAAATAATTCAGATATTGGCAAAACCATGGCGAGTGTTTGCAACCTTTATGATATTAATTTATTATCATTGGGATGAGCAAGAAATTACATCAGTAGGCCAAATTTTAAGTGGGCCACAGTCTTCAATGAAGTACAAGTCACTGTGGAAGTTGTTAAGGTTTTAGTGGAGTTCACGCGGCCTGTTATGTCAGTACATGTGTTCTTGATCTCTCCAAATTCCACATGCACTGATTCCATTCCATTTGCAAACACAAACTTGTCAAGTTACTTTATTTGGATAAGACAGTTTCATCTAGCGTGTTAAAGGCTGTGGTTTATATGAAGTAATTAGGGGCAGTCCAAATGAATTTGATATGTCTGGATTTGAAGGCGATTATCCTTATGGTGGCATATCACCTCAGAACGAGAATGTTATCGGTCTGATAAAAGACGAGGCAAATGGCTCACAGGCTGTGGAGTTTACAGGGCTGAGATCGAATATGTATGCGTTCCGTGTAGATGCAAATACCACCCATAGACAAGCTAAGCATGTGCATCGTGTGGCGTCACAGGGGCTCATGATCGAAGTCTATAAGGAGCGTCTTTTTCTGATGATCAATCTCCTCACATGGCGAAGCAAGCAGCCTTTAGGCCATGGGGCATACTGCACTTCAACTGAATGATGATCTGTCGTGCCATGGAAACAAATGTATGTATGAGTGTGTGTGTGTGTGTGTGTGTGTGTGTGTGTGTGTGTGTATATCAGGTATGTGTGTGAATTGTGTATATTATTATATGTATTATGTGTACCATGTGCATGTAAAAAGAACAAAAAAAGTATAAATTATGTGTTTTTTATGTGTGAGGTTCTTCACCTGCTGCTGCTAGTCCCTATACTATGTAAATATTGTAAATAATAAAAATCATTGTCCTTTTCCCTTAGTATAATGTGTCTCTACTGCAGTAAATAGTGTATAGTTGATCAGTTGTTGTCATGTTAAGAAATTGTAAACAAAAGTACTGTGAAATTACAAAATCTCTTTTTTTGAAAAAGAAAATGTATTGTTTCTGATAATAAACAGAAAAGTTGCTTTCTATATCGGTCTTATAATTATCGTCTGATCCTTTCACCATTAAAGTTATTGTAGGGCGGAAGTAAATAATAACAACTTTATACACAGAACTTTTTTTTTTTACACAGAATCATCCAGCTTTACAGAAGGATTCAATAAATTGCTTTTCATGTGTTTTGAATTCAGCCTGTATTAAACTCAAACCTAAGGTGTAATTACATACACGAGAATTCCTTCAATAAATTCTTCCTCCACTGATTCTATTGTTAAAGCCTCAACACTTACAGTGTTTGCTATATCGGGAATACAAGCATTGATGCATTGTTCTCTTGATCAATATCTACACTATTATCGCTCAAATACTCAACAAATTCATTGTATGCTTCTCTCACATGCTGATACCAACGACACAATCTCTCTGTGGCAACTGGTAATGCACAATACAGAGGTTTCATTTTAACAACGCTTCGGTGTTTTAGATATATTTCTATGTCCCGTGAGGTTAATTGTAGAAGTCATTTTCAGGTGCCAAATCTACATTTACACGTTTAGAAGCACTGACAGTTGCATTGTCTGTGTTGGCGAATAACAATACTCTTGTGGGACTTGGCTACTGTGGTTGTGCTACAGCACAGTCAGATGACAGCATGTCCGAAAAATTGGCTGCTACTGTGGAAACATCTCAGTGTCCTCATTCAGCATTGGATCAGGCGCCTATTGCAGTTGCTCTGCTCATGCTACTGTAGAATCTAACAACGTCGAACATCCTGTGGGCTACAGCTGCTGCAGTGTGTTTCAAACACACCAACAAACCAAGTGTAATGAAGCTAGTCAACGGCCTTGCCGCAGTGGATACACCGGTTCCCGTGAGATCACCGAAGTTAAGCGCTGTCGGACGTGGCCGGCACTTGGATGGGTGACCATCAAGGGCGCCATGCGCTGTTGCCATTTTTCGGGCTGCGCTCAGCCTTGTGATGCCAATTGAGGAGCTACTCGACAAATAGTAGCGGCTCCAGTCAAAGAAAAACATCATAACGACCAGGAGAGCAGTGTGCTGACCACACACCCCTCCTATCCACATCCTCAACTGAGGATGACACGGCGGTCGGATGGTGCAGATGGGCTATTTGTGTCCTGAAAACGGAGTGCTATACATAATGAAGCATACACAGTTAGTAATAATAATAATAAAATAATAATAATAATAATAATAATAATTAGAGATGTACTGACATAATGTACACTAGTAGTCTTCTTCTTCATCCCAGCTGATCGATGCTGCTTCCATTGCTGTCAGCATTTCATTCTCGACAGCAAATGATGATGCAAACACAATCAAATTATCATAGAAAAAATTCTCGAAGCGATGGGGAGCTGAGCTTGTGCGCTGCTTGCTGCTGAGTGGGAGCACCCGGGATGAGGGGTGCTTCATGCAAAATGTGCAGAAGTGCAGAGTGAGATGTGGCAGTCCTTCCCTTCTCTCACCTCCCTGACCTAGGCATGTGGCAAAATTTCATAATTTCTGAAATGGCGTTGGAGACAAGGAGCTGCCGACGGCGCTTCAACAAAATGTGACACGAGTAATTGCCTCAGTTGTAATATGACCTCAAAGGTCATTTGATTTCGTATCCGCAGTGCCCTACTACTGATAGCTACACTATCCCCATGGTCGCTAAGTTCACACACAATGTATAATTACGGTTATTATAACCAGTCACAAAAGAGTCAATTTAATTAAAAAATTAATCAGTTAAAGAAGGGTACTTTGAGCCATCAATTAATCCAGGATCTCTTTTACCAATCTCAAAACGATGTAATGTGACTAATTAATAACATCAAAATCAAGATTCACAGGTTGGTTAATTCTTAGGAGAAAACTGTTCATTAAAATTATTTTCTTTTTTGAGAGAAAAAATTAATCAGTTAAAGAAGGGTACTTTGAGCCATCAATTAATCCAGGATCTCTTTTACCAATCTCAAAACGATGTAATGTGACTAATTAATAACATCAAAATCAAGATTCACAGGTTGGTTAATTCTTAGGAGAAAACTGTTCATTAAAATTATTTTCTTTTTTGAGAGAAAAAATTAATTTCATCACCACAGGGAATCAGCCCCTGAGGCACAACTACATAAATAAACAAGTAGATAAATAAATAAGTTGTAACCATTAAGAAATTTAAGTGGATCAAATTTACAAGAGTAATTAACATTTGACCAACAATATCGTCTTACAGAAGTATCAGCTGGAACAACATATTATCAAGGAAAGACTTGTGGCACAAAACTATTAACCAGCACAGTAACAGATCAGATCCAAGAGCCTTGGCCAGTTTCAGACCATAATAAAGAAAAACTAAACTTTGACTATTAGCTGTGTGGTCTACTTCCAATAAGCACAATATACAGGCAGAGCCCATGCTGGGGTAGCAACACACAACAGTGTTCCCTCCCCCCGCCCCCCGTCTGATGTCTAGGTGTTCCTTACTGACCGCACATGTGCGGACCTCTCAGTGACCCAAGTGAGGAGGAAGTAGCACCATACAAGCTAGTACATACAACTAGGTTGGGAGGCAGACCTAGTATACAAAAACTTATTAGTCGAGGTAAAAGTGGAAAAACTCGCGTTAATTACACAGAGGAGAAACTAAAATTTGAATTACAATATAAATATTAAATTTTTACTAGCAAAACCGTGCGCCAGGTTTGTTTGGGACTGACAGAAATTTGAACAATCGCCCGAAATACTTGGGGCTTACTACCTTGAAAAGTCAATATCATGAATGAGCTCACGAACGTAATAAAATGCAACTAATCTGCTGACTAGGTATCTTAAATATATAATTCGCGGTGAAATGTTAACTAGGTTACAAATTCACATCACTAAGACCTGCAATGTTGCATAGTGTGTTACACGTAAAATTCCAAAACTAAAACAAGGAAAACGAAGCGTCAATATTTTACAGTTTACCACAGTACCATCAGTGAGCAGACGAGTAAATAACAGGTCAGGTGCACCCAGCAGAACAACCGTCGAGTGAAGTAACCATACTTTAAACTTAGTAGTCCTTATTAGCAGCACTAGACCACACCAAGCTTTTCAAATTTCAATACAAATATATACGTAAATCTGAGACAAATCGCTCACATACACGATTGACTATGTTATGTTGTGCGGTAGTCTTTCAAAATACAAGCACAATTCAGCTCACAGCCTCCATGGAAAAACAGATTCAGCAGGAAGTAATTATAATAATTGGATCCAGAGTTCGATACAGTAACACTTTCGCTTCCAGAGGATGGGCTTAGTTCTCCGCAAATATGGCATTAAAGGATAAACGGAAGGCTCCCAAAATTATTTCTTTCCGTCGGCCAACGTGCAACCAAACTACGGCACGACCACCGGGATCACCACCACTGTATAATGCTGCCAGGCCCCGCAGCCCACAGAGCTGCCGCTGTCGTGCAACACGCCCAGTAGCGCACACTTGCTTGTAAGCCGTCTAGTGAGGTCACCAAAATGCCCCTACAAACCTCCCCCTCGCTTCGCTCGCCTACAGCCCCAGCGGCACCTGGCCACATCGCGCAACACCAAATTAAAGATACGCATGCAGCTACGTGTCGACTCGAGACGAGCCGCCACGCTTCACCTTTGGTGCCTTTACATTTCCCAGACATAGAGGGACTTACCTTCACCTTCTCTATTACACTTCTAAGATTCTCTTCACGTGAACCACTCAAGTTACAGAATTGTTCATAACATGTGAGAGAGAAAAGCAATATATTTGGTAACATTATCCAATAAAATAAATACAGGGTGTTTATAAATGAATATCGGGGTTTTAACGCTTTATAATATTTATTATATTAAACTTACAGCTCTAAATTATATGTCAAATGGAAGGGCAACTCAAACAGTTTTACCAAGAACCTTGTAAATGTCACATGGCACACATCAAGTCTATAGCCGAGTTCTTCCCAAACGTTGATAAGTGTGTCTTCACTGATTGTAGCAACAGCTGCTTCAACCCCGTTTCTTAATTCAGGGAGGTCTGCTGGTAGCAGAGCCACGTACACACGATCCTTGGAGAAGCCCCAAAGGAAAAAATCGCATGGCGTTAGGTCGGGTAACGTGGAGGCCATGCAAAGCAAGCCCTGTCATTGGTCCCCTTGCGGCCTGTCCAGCGCTTGGGTACAGTGAAGTTCAACCAATCGCGTACTTCGCTCTGCCAGTGAGGTGGCGCACCATCTTGCTGAAAAATGAAGTTCTCTGTCTCATCTTCTTCCAACTGAGGGAGAAGCCATTGCTCTAGTGTATCAAGGTAAGAAGTGCCAGTTACAGTAGGTTCACCAAAAAAGAAAGGCCCATAAACTTTACGCCGGGATACAGCACAAAAGAAGCTGCTTTATTGGAATCTCGTTGCATTTGTACCACCTCGTGAGGATCTCGTTGCATTTGTACCACTTCGTGAGGATTTTCTGAGCCGCAGATGCGCACATTGTGAGTGTCAACTTGTCCACTAAGGTTAAAGGTCGATTCACCACTGAAGACAACATGATCCAGAAAATCTTCATCGTCATGAACATTTCGTAATCCATGGTCTGCCGGCTTTAGAGCCTGTAATAACTATAAACGGCGAGGACGTAGTTGTACGTGTTTCCTTAAAACTTTCCTAACAGTCGACAAGGGAACTCGTAATTCACGACTAGCCTTCTGGTCTGATTTCTTTGAGCTGTGAGTGAACAACTCTCTCACTCGCTCAACAGTATCTTCACTAACTCTCGGTCGTCCTGTGCTCTTCCCTTTACAAAGGCAGCTGGTATCTTCAAATTGATGATACCATCTACGAATGTTATTATCACTTGGAGGATCACAACCGAATTTCAGCTGGAACACACGTTGCACAGTAACTACAGATTCGGTCTTTGCAAACTGCAAAACACAATGCGCTTTATTTCACTAGTCGTCATCTTCGCTACTACCGCTGTCTAGCGGACTGCGGCGAAAACATTGTGCGCTGTGAATGCGCACTGGTGCGAAACACAACTGTTTGAGATGCTCTTTCATTTGACATATCATTTTCAACTATAAGTCTAATGTAAGAAATATTGTAAAGCGTTCAAACCCCAATATTCATTTATAAACACCCCGTATATAGCTATAAAACGTGCAATCACTATGATACACAAATATTTACACACATAGCTCAAAAGTCTTACTGCAGTAGTGTCAGAGATACAAAATAATGATGTTACAATAGAGCACGCTGCGTTATGTGTCCCAATGTGAACAGGACAATTAGTTTTGTTGAATCTGTCAATAAACCGCCAAAGTTTCATTTCAGACTTTATGGCAAGAAGGTTAACCAGCACAGGAAGTTGCCCACCGAATTGGCAAACATCTCAGCGACGTCATCTGCATTTTCAGTCGCCAGCGCAAGACACAGAGCAATGAAAACTTACTAAGGAAGCAACACAACAGCGCCCTCTAATCAGCTGAAATGGCTGTGGCGAACCAGAAAAAATGCAGTTGTTTTTCCACGTATCCGACCGTCTCATAAGCGATGGAAGTAAGCAAGGGAACACCTGGCCAACGATGGTGGTTTTTCTTCAACGAAAAGTGGAGGATTTTGCTAACGTCTAATGATGCGTGAGCACACAGTGTCTACATCACGAACATTTTTCCAGCTTAAGGGAGTCGGCTGATGTGAACCGAATTGAACATGCTTGGGACCAATGACTCTTGCACTGCAACGTCGGGAACCCTCAACACTCATCGTATTACCCCAGTAGGGCCACCATTGAGCAGCAGATGTCTCTACCTCCTTATGGACCGTAAGCCAAGTAGGATCCGAGAGTGTTATAAACTATGGGTCGCGGTAGCAGTGTATTGATAATTACACAGCAGCGTGTCTAGATTTCACTGACACACCAGTATGGGTTGTTCCGAAAACACTGATGCTGTTGAGATTATTTCACATTAAACTTATTTCCTATTGTAATAAGACTTATTCTTTTATTACCAACTTAACCATGAGTGTACGCCCATACATATGTGCAATATGCAGTTTATATTACATTACCACCAATATGACACACGTGTTGTAGCATTAAGTTATTTCAACAAGATGTGAAACTGCACGATCATCTTATGCACTAAACCTCTTTAAATCTCTGTTTATTATAGCCACTATAGGCCGATTAAAAGTGCTTGATAGTTGACACTTCACGTGTTGGAGCTGGTTTCCTTCGATGAGACAGCTCAACGTCATTCTCGAACTGTTCGCCGTTGCCAAACTGCCACAACAGTTGGGTCAGTTCACTTCCAATTCCTTGCCTGGCACTCTTTCTTGACGTGCTTCGATCCAGAATCATGGGTCTTTATTTCGTATTTCGTCACACATGATGACCCCACCAAAAACAAAATCACACACACAAACAGTATGATAAAAATGGTTCGAATGGCTCTGAGCACTATGGGACTTAACATCTGAGGTCATTAGTCCCCTATATTTAGAACTAATAAAACCGAACTAACATAAGGACAGCATACAAATCCATGCCCGGAGCAGGATTAGAACCTGCGACCATAGCAGCAGCGCAATTCCAGACTGAAGCGCCTAAAACCGCTCGGCCACAACGGCCGGCAAAAACAATGACATTGATGAAATACACACATTTCACGCACAGCACTAATCAACACTACTTGAAACTTCCGCACAAGACGCGATTCAGCGTCTCACATACATTTATCAAAATCACAGAGGTGGGCGTACATTAGATAAGCTCCTCACGACATTCTGTGAACTGAATTTTTGAAGTCTGCAATTCATCGTTCCGACTGGAGCACCACAGTCGTAAATATAAGTACTGACCACAATTTTTCAGTGTATTGCAGTGGATAGCACATAACCTTCCACATAGGAGGTCGTAGGTTCGAAACCCGTCAGGTACAGCGAAGTTCTTATTTCTAAATATAATCGAAAGAGTTTAATTATTATTTTATTCAATTAACTGGATCATGTCTAATTTTCTATTTCTAATTTTTTGCCGTGTCATTGTCTTCATCGTTATTTCATCGTATGAGGACACCTCCAGGTAACCCATGACATCGATAAATTACAATTTGTTTTTTGGCACTGAGACTGACTTTTTTTCTATCTTGAGTTTGCTCGTAGAGGTTAATTTTAATCGCCGTAAACAAAGCGATGGAGATTTTAGTTCTGCCGCAGACTATCGACTGTCGGTTCTCGGATACATCGCACATCACCTGGTTGTGGTTAGCTTAGGAGCTGATTGTGAGTTTAAATTCTAGGTAACAAAACATGTCACCAGACGTAATTCAGTCATTGGCCACTTAAAATCAGCTGTCGACAGAGCATTCGCATTCTCGACATACTTCGCGGCGGCTACTTCCAACATTGCTCTGCGTTGCACATTAACAGCGTTCGTGAAGTTACCCGCCGTGTGCGTGTGCGTGTAGCGGTAAGTGACAGATGTCAGCTACCAAGTAATTTTAATTGGATTATACACTGAAGCGCCAAATAAACAAGTATAGGCATGCGTATTCAAATACAGAGATACGTAAACAGGGAGAATACGGCGCTACGGTCGGCAACGCCTATATAAAACAACAAGGGTCTGGCGCAGGTCTATTACTGCTGCTACATGGCAGGTTATCAAGATTTAATTAAGGTTTAACATGGTGCTATACTCAGCGCACGAGCGATGGTACACAGCATATCCGAGGTAGCAATGAAGTGGGAATTTTCACGTACGACCATTTCAGGAATGTACCGTGAATATCAGAAACGCTGGAAAACATCAAATCTCTGAGATCGCTGAGGCCGGGAAAAGACTGTTGATAATTGGAATCATGTTGCCTGGTCGCAGGAGTCTCATTTCAAATTGTATCGAGTGGATGGACGTGTACGAGTGTGGACAGAATCTTTTGAATCCTTGGACCCTTCATGTCAACAGGGAATTGTTCAAGTTGATGGAGGTTCTGTAATGATGTGGAGCACGTGCAGTTGGAGCGATATGGGACCCCTGATATGTATAGATACGACTCTGAAAGGTGATATGTACGTAAGCATCATGTCTGCATCGATTCATGTTCACTGTGAATTCCAGCGGACTTGGGCAATTCCAGCAGGACAATGCCTCACCCCACAAGTCCAGAATTGCTACAGAGTGGCTCCAGGAAAACCCTTCTGAGTATAAACACTTCCGCTCGCCACCAGATTCCCCAGACATGAACATTATTAAGCATATCTGGGATGCCTTGCAACGTGCTTTTCACAAGAGTTCTCCACCGCTCGTACTCTTATAGATTTATGGACAGCCCTGCAGGATTCATGGTGTCAATTCCGTCCAGCACTTCTTCAGACATTAGTCGACTGCATGCCACGTCGTGTTGCGCCACTTCTGCTTGCTCGTGAGGGCCCCACCCAATATGAAGGCAGGTGTACCAGCTCTTCAGTGTAGTTCACGAAAGGTGGCAGGCGATGTACACAATTACTGACTAATCTGTTCACCCAAGAGTGCAAAAGTAAAGATAACCTTCCTTGGATTATCTTTGTGAAATGGCATGTGGAATTTTCTTCAATCCTTTCTGTGTAATGTTCTTGCTGATAAAGTCCCTACTAGTAGCATTTACTGTTGTGAATTGGAAATCTTTTGAGCTGCTAAGAGTCTATACGGTTATGTCTGGATGAGTGAGTAACAAATTTACTTTAAATAATATTATCTGGAATGACATCATAGAGCGTTTTTTGATTAACGCTTGCAAAATGTTATTGATTGGCGACTCCACGGAGTGTTCTGAGCACCACGACCAGATAATGGATATAATTGGAAGGAGAAACAGCATTGGTCGTATTTTTTGGTTTATTATCCGCAAAATCGATTTTCAGTCACTTAGTGACCATCCTCGGTGCTAGAAGTTAAAAATCTTTACATAAAGATCAGAGAGTATAAAACAGAAAATGACAACTACACCTGCGTATGAACATAACAGTTGGTAGGAGCATACCTGTAATATACAATTAAAATAGGTAGGCACCGGTATCAACAAGCTTAGAGCGTTCACATAAGCTGAGGCCGCGCTTTACATGCACCTGTTCAGCAGACCTCGGTGTGACAGGGCTTGGAACGCCCTCTATAGGACATGTATCACGTGAAGACTTAATATTGCTGGTTTTGCGAGATATTAACACAAAATAATTCTTGTGCATTTGTGAATCATGAAGTAACTCAAATTTAAAATGTACGTAAAACACATAGCAGACGAAGAGGGAAGGAAACATCTAAAATATATTGGCGTATTGTTTTTAAAAGACGTTAGAAGTATAACGTTCGTGACTTAAGTAAAATGTTACGTTAAGGCTAGGGAGTCAAATATATAAAAATAGTAATAGTACGAAACAGCCATTACTTAATAATTAAAATGCCGTGAAACACAATGTTCATTACAAAAAGTTTGTAGGTGTGGATAAACAATTTTGTTATCATATTTAACAGACATGATGATGTACATCTCGTTTGTCCCTTTGGACAAGCTAGCATTATTATAACAGTGGTTATACGCTTCCACCCAAGCACTGGGTCACTACCCATACATACATGACATCAAATATACACGGTTGCTTACTGTAAAACATAGCACCCACCATTTGGCGTGGGAAGTTAGAAGTATATCGTTCTTGATTTACGTAAATATTACGTTAAAACTGAGAAGTCAAATATAAAAAAAAATAGTAATAGTACGAAAATGTCACTAAGTAACAATTCAAATGTCATTAAACAATATTCATTACAACAACAACAACAACAAAATAACAATTATAGCCTGTCCAAATGGGACGAATGATATGTACGTTATCACGTCGATAAATATGATAACAAAATTGTTAGTCTACACCCTCAAACCTTTTTTGTTGTTGTAATGAATATTGTTTACTGGCATTTGAATTGTTACTTAGTCGCATTATCGTACTATTACTATTTTTATATATTGGACTTCTAAGTTTTAACGTAATTTTTACGTAAATCAAGAACGATATACTTCTAACTTCCCACGCCAGATGGTGGGTATTATGTTTCTTTAAAAACCTGTGTTATACCTCATTTCATGTTATTCATGTATTATTCTTTTTCATTGTCTTTTTCTCTTTTACCTGCCCTGCACTATGACGACTTATTATCGATCTGTTTTATGTTTTGTAAGTTGTTTCTTTTAAAAACAATACGCCAATGTATTTTAGATGTTTCCTTCCCCCTTCGTCTGCTAGGTGTTTTACGTACATTTTAAATTTGAGTTACTTCATGATTCACAAATGCACAAGAGTTATTTTGTGTTAATATCTCGCAAAACCAGTAATATTAAGTCTTCACATGACCATTGTCACATAGAGGGCGTTCCAAGCCCTGTCACATCGAGGTCTGCTGAACAGGTGCATGTAAACATCAGCCTCAGTTTATGTGACCGCTCTAAGCTTGTTGATACCAGTGCCTACCAATTTTAATTGTATATTACAGGTATGTTCCTACCAACTGTTATGTTCATACGCAGGTGTAGTTGTGGTTTTCTGTTTTATACTCTCTGATCGTTATGTAAAGATTTGTAACTTTTAGCACTGAGGATGGTCACTAAGTGACTGAAAATCGATTTTGCGGATAATAAACCAAAAAAAAAATACAACCAATGCTGTTTCTCCTTCCAATTATACTTACAAAATGATTCAGAAACACTCAATTCGGTACATTTAATTTTATAGAACACTGAAAATCATGGATATGATCTATACAGAGATCGGTCCTGGAGTACATCCGAATGCCGACTGATCTGCTTGGCACACAACAAGAATCACTAGCAGACTTCGTACTACATCGGAAAGATTCGTTCTTTGTCGGTGCAATATTAGACATCGTTTGTTTTTTACTAGTTTTAGCTTATTGTTAGTGTAACAATAGTTATGAAGCTTTAATTCCCCTGGCATTTATTATGTCAAAAGTGGGTTCTACTAATTAATATTTTAAATGGAAAAATCAGTAATTTGGCGCTTAAAAAGTCTGTAGGTCTCCGGTGTTCGTGGCTGCGAGGTTAGATTCGCCCTGACGCCCAGCTGTATTGTACCGATAAGGATATTTGAGCGGCATTTGGAGTTGCCAGCCCCTCTGTCCGCTTTTTAGCTGCTTCACTGCTTTTCGCTGTTGCGTTTGTATCACTGCTCAGCACTGCAATGTATTCATCTTGACTGCAGTGTTCAAATACAATATTAAAACTACTAAGTAAATTGTGACTGGAACAAGTGGATTCTCACAAAACGGGACTTAAGGAGTCTCCTTTATTACTGCGACCCAGTACACCATGAATGGAGAAAACACTAGACGGATAAAACTAACCATAAATGCATGTGTGGATTACGTCAGTGTGTTCAGTTAGGGTAGTGGTTGCAGCCGGACAAGTTGCCTGACTACCACAGCCTATAGCGTCTTCACCTGCTTCCCAACGTGAACCGCGCTAAGTGCTTTTCATGACAGATCAGGTACCTATAATGTCATTCATAGAGGCATTGGAAGATCTCACTTACTGGTACTCCCGCTGTACCCACCCGTAAAACAAAAAACTTGATCACTGCATCACCACTGTTCCCTATATCCCTGAAAGAAACTAACCTGCACTCTACGCACAATTCAGTACCAGATTACATTTAAGGAAAGGCTGAAGCTTTTTCTTATGTCATCCCTGTTATTTTTCCCTATCGAGCATTGAAGAAAATGCTCACTGCTTCCTCCAGTTACGCTTCTTTCTTTTGCCATTTTTCAATCTCAGCAAATTACGTTTTATTTTTTTGTCTGTCTCACTCTCCCATCTTTTCTTGCACGCCCATTTCTACCACAGCTTACAATTTAATTCAACTGTTCACAAATAAATACTGGGTGTTCCTGTAGGGATGATCAGTGTTCAGCGTCTGACACGAAGGATCAGTAGAGGTAAAAAGTTCTAGCCAACATTAACCATAATATGCTTACTTAAGAGCTGTGAGCACTTCTTCCTCTTCCACACTGTGAAACAAAAGCACTTCTATCGTAAGCTCTTTGCTTTTCCATATTTTGAGAGGAGACAGTATGGACCAAAACAAGAAAAAATTGTCAATTAAACATGTGCTCTACAATGCGTGTTTTAAGAGCTATGAGCTTTTAATCAGTAGAATAGATGCGTTTCACAATATTGAAGATGAACAAGTGCTATTTTGCTACCGTTGCTTTTTTGACTATTTCTGTCATAACGAATTCTAAGTAGCGGAGTCCATGCAAAATGCTTATAACAAATTCTAAATAGTGCAATCCATAAATAATGCAACGTGAAGTCCATACAAAATGCAATGTGGAGTCCATACAAAATGCAACAATCTCTTTAGAGGAATCCTTGTTTGGTTTCTTGAGTTGATTTAACAACAAAGATGATTAACAGTCTCGTTTGAATTGCATGTTCTGATTCTAGTGTAAATTTCTTATACAGTGTTAGTCTGAAGTACATAACGATTTCCAAAGTTACACTTTCGAGCTTAGAACTTTTAATGTCTTTCACTTGTGGTAGTTGACAGGTTTCTGCTCACGTAAAGCTAGCGTCATGTACAGAACGTGCATATGCATATGCCATGTCTGAAATTTGTCGAATTTGATGTATCTTTCATGTACCTTTAACGCGTACTTAATGGTTTTAAATTTTAAAAATAACAGTGTTTTCTGATACTGATACTGTTGCATATGATGCTGCGAATATTACGAGTTTCTAATCAAAACTTATGGACAACACGTACCAGTTTTTTTTCTAAATTTACTTTCACTTCCTTTGTAAACTGTTACATAAAAGAATCATGTAGTTTACAGTTTGTTTCATCGATGAACACTATTATCATGAAGACGAAAGGCAAATCACGAATTGCTTTTTCATCAAATATGAAACTTCTCTCTCAGACGATGTAGTTTGCTTTTTCCCTCGGCGAAAAGACCTACATACCATTACTGACATGTACTTAATGTATTTCGCAGGACCGCATGTGGAGGAAGACAAAATCAAGAAAATCCGGTTCGTGCTTTGGAGTGGATGCCAACAGGAACTTTGGTTTCCACTGGAACGGTGAGGAAGCAGTTACATTGTGCATACGGAATGTTGGCTCTGTTATCATAGATTCATACATGTAGAATATTAAGTCCGCGGAGAACAGCTAAAAAGTTTGATACCCTTGATAATGACATCCTGCTTAGTTTTGCTGCTTGATCCTAGGTTCCAGTAGAGATGTAGGCAAGTAACTTCACGCGTGTTGTTGCTCTGTGCAAGTCAGTCAGTAACATACTACGTGGTGTTTTTGATGGTTATGGAACTGACGCACTAGCCTAAAGTGCTAATTAGTGCTACGATTTTCTCAGACCATTTCCTAAGGCCGGTCACAGCTCTTTAAGTTTTTTTCAAATTTTTTTGCGTTTCCTCAGATGCGACCCGTGGGGAGGCTGCAACATTTACCAACTGTAGGTATGGTGCCAGGGCTCTCTAAAATCTTTAAGGACTACATTTGTTTGTCTTTTCTCAATTAGCTACCAAGTAACCTCAAACGACAACTCTAATATCATAGACAGGTTGATTCAGTTGTCCCTAATGACGTCGTTTTATGCAACCTGCAATGTTATATCTGGCCTTCAAAAACCACACACTTAATTTTCGTATTCTCTAGCTCGTTACGCGAAAACTATTTGCCCTCATAAAAAATGAACAGCTCCTTTTTGTAGGAAATTAATGTAGTTAAATTTTGTACTAGGAAACGTTTTCGCTGGAGACCACTGTTTTCGAAGTATTTAAGAAAAACATACAAAATTGACCTTTAAACTCACCTCCACCCCAACACTCACCCACTAGTTACGATTTCTGGTATGTGGTTTATGGCACTCACTCGTACCACTGTACAAAAATCTCCGACTACACTAACTAATACCTTATTTCGGCTTTATTGACCGCTGCAAGCTACTTCGTTAACATTATTGATTTTCACGTGCCCGTGAGGACAATGAAAGAAAAACGACCTCACGATTTTGTGAATTTTGACACTATGAAATAAACAACTACATCATTATAATTGTCAGGCCTTCTGATTAGAAAAACCATTGTGTTTGCAAGGCTCAAGTTTCGATTGAATGGGAAATGTGAACTTAACCCTTACAAGTACAGTCGTTTCCTAGTCAGAAAGCCTGACGAATACAACGATGTAAATGTTTATTTTTTGCTGTTAACGAAATTGTTGGGTAAAATATGCACAAACGTAAATTTTTAAATTTGTAATTGCTCGTCTAAGGAGGTGGTGTAAAGACCAAAAAACGTCAAATGTGGGAATTAATTGGTCCAATTGGAAATTTTTGTGCAGTGGTATGAACAAAATACTAGAAATTCTGATGGTAGGGGGTTGAATGTGGGATTTCAGTTGGAGGTAATTTTGGACGTCCTTCCTGAATGACTTGAAAACTAAGACCTCAAGCGAAAACGTATTGCAGTAAAAAAGTTAACTTCATTAAATTTGCAGTAAAAAGTTTCTGTTCACTTTTCTGTTGGTCTGTTCGCAAATAGCGAGCAAGAAAACTGAAAATCTTGCACGAGGTTTTGGAAGGGCAATATATAAAATGAGTATTACAGAAAATGTTATTGTTAGGGGCACCTGCATCACACGGTATATAGGTAATCTGTTTAGCTGCCGATGTCACATTCCTTGAAAAATAGCGCAAGAAACTGGACTAAAAGTGCATATTTTATTGACAAACAAGCATAAGTTTGAAAAATAGAAAATACTGTACATCAGATTCTTATAATGCTTAATGTTTTTCGTATATTCACCTCTCATCCTGAACAAGGCGACGTGACGCACTGCTTAGCACACTGGACTCGCATTCGGGAGAACGACGGTTCAAACACGAGTATGGCCATCTTGATTTTTGTACGCCGTGCTTTCCCTAAATCGCTTCCGGCAAATGCTGAGAGTTTAATGAAACAGAAAAGCCACCAAACAAATGTTTGGTTGTGAAAATGAGATAGAATAACTTCTTATATTGCACCTCTGTTTGGCGATTTTCTTTGTTAAATATTTCCGCATCCACAATAGATTAACAGAGATTAAATGCCGGGATGGTTCCTCTGAAATGGCATGGCCGATTTCCTTCTCCACCCTTCCCAAATCCGAGCTTGTGCACCGTCTCCAACCACCTCGTTGACGACTGGACGTGAAACACTAACCTCCTCCTCCTCTTCCTCTGACCCGAGTCGTTCAACATTTTCGTGCACGTTCTATCCGAGTCAGCGTGTCGAAACACGGATATTCTCGCCAAGTCACAGCTCCTGTCATGTAGTTCACTCACAGAAGCAAACCGGAAGCAGCCATGTTGATTCAAGCGTTTGTGAAACGCAAATGTTGTATTTACATGAAATGTAAATGCATAATGGAATGCGGACAATAAAAATTTAAGCCGTCCGGGACTCGAATCCAGATATACCACTACTCGCCAGTGCTCGCCTTTATAGACCTAAACTTTGTGTCGTCAATCCTCTTATCTAATGATAAGGTGACCGCTCATGTTCCGACCCAAATTTTCATATCCCTTGTTTAGTTATGCAGCTGATGGTAGACCATACTCGCAACAGGGAATATATTTCATGTGTTACATATCGCTTTAGTCGCAGCAGTGCCTTTTCTTTCGGACTACACGAACTATTCCGAGCATTGAATCGTAATTCGGAATAATATGGGCACTTGAGTATCGTATCGCACTTGCTGTATTCGGCGATTTTTGTATTTATGCTCCCTTATTAAAAAAAAAAAGATGCAATCTTAAGTGATACACCGCGTTAAAAGTATTTCCTAAAAGCTTTGTCCTGCTAAACTGCCCATAAATATGATACCATTGACTAAACGTGTTACCCACTCACACTGTGCTGTTTTCAGACTCATTGCATGATGCACTAAATCACAAGGAAATCAACTCTCAAGATCTCCGTAACAATAGACTAAAAAAATGAAACTTGCTAATATGCATTTCATCTCCCAAAAGCCCTCAGCAAGAAAGGGAAAATGAAATGAAATAATCGTATGGCTCTATTGCCGAGGAGGTCGCATAAGGGACTGGTGGTAGATCGACTGCCGGTTGCAGCTTTCTGTTTGACGCTACTTCTGTGACTTGTGTGTCGATGAAGACGAGATGTAACTAACACCAAATCCAGACCGAAGAAAATCTGCGACCCCTGGCGCGAAGCCGGCAGCTGTGACCTAGCGATTCTAGGCGCTTCAGTGGTGCTGCTACGGTCGCAGGTTCGAATCCTGCCTCGGGCATGGATGTGTGTGATGTCCTTAGGTTAGTTAGGTTTAAGTAGTTCTAACTCTATGGGACTGATGACCTCAGATTGTAAGTCCCATAGAGCATAGAGCCATTTGAAACATTTTTGAACCTGTCATGAATCGAAACTTGGACACTGGGCTCTAAAGACAGCGACGCTGCCTTGTTTACTCTGATCATTAGTGAGACTCTAAAGAGACAATTCCAGAAACGAAGAGGTACCTGTAACACTGTAAAAGATTAATATTAAACGTCGATTAATGGTCTATGTGAGATTAAGAGGGGTAAGAGTTCAACCACTCTGCTGGGTCTGTAATATGTTACTGGAAAATTATATCAGAATGCAATTTGGGACAGCTTAGATCCGGGGCCTTTAACTACGAGCCACACCTTGGCGTAACTCTGCAAACAACGGGCTGGAACATCTTGTAGCGATCGAGGCCTGCCAACATAGGTACAGGTTCATGTGGAATAGAGGAGGCAGTGCTCATAACAGCCTGCAGTACACTGAGGAGACAAAAGTCATGGGATAGTGATATGCACATATAGGGATGGAGGTAGTATACCGAGCACAGCATTTAAAAAGGCACTCCATTGGTGGAGCTATTATTTGAACTAAGGTAAGTCACGTGACACGTTGACCGATGTGATGATAGCCACACAACGGGAATTTACAGACGTGGAGAGCGAGTAATATATGGAACCTTTGAGCACACTAGGTGCAAAATTCTTGAACAAATTTTTGATGAATTATTTTACTATGAGACTGAACACAGTCGAAATAATTAAAAAAACTAGACAGTTTGAGAATTCGGAACGAAGATAAATATGGTTAAATTTAAAAAGGAGATAATTCATAAGAAATACACAACGAGTTCATATAATGAACCCCAGATCATGTCGTACAATCTAGGTCTTTCATTTGACATACCAAAAGTCACAATAAAATTTTTGTAGAAGTATTATTTTCAATATGAAATTTCTTGAAATTGTACTCCATTTGAACTATTTGTTCAGTAATAAAACTTGATATCAATATTATCTAACCAGTCATCCAAAATTATTTTATAAAATTTTCATAAATCTGCCACATACTCTGTTTAACTCATATTTTGACATTGTCAAAATTTTCCCTGTA
Source organism: Schistocerca gregaria (assembly GCF_023897955.1). Classification (NCBI taxonomy): domain Eukaryota; kingdom Metazoa; phylum Arthropoda; class Insecta; order Orthoptera; family Acrididae; genus Schistocerca; species Schistocerca gregaria. The sequence goes on along the minus strand of NC_064923.1, from coordinate 251,281,017 downwards.
ACGGATTCAGACATATCTTTGCAAACAGCTCGTTTTCCAGGATTTACTTTGATTTTGTCAAGATCTAAGTCAATATCCACTTTTTCTTTGAAATATTTTTTATACATACCATCATTATCAAAACAATGACTGGTTTTTCAATTTTACTGTGATAATTAACATAATTTCTAAACAACTTCTTACTTTTTTCCTCAAAGTTACACACTCTGTAGATATCTAAAATTTTATATCCTTTTTCTACAATTTTTTTTTGTCTTCATCACTTGTCCAAGTTCCAATGAAACTTGTTTCTTCATCATTATAATTTCATTGTTCTATTTTTTCTTCAACACATTTCACACTCATTGGAAAAAACAGTTTTTTCATTTCTGTTAATCTTTATTAGTGCTGGTAAAACTGGATGATACAAACATATAGGTGCAAATACTTTACATTTTATAAAACCATACCATTCAGTATTATGACACTCTGGTTTAGATATTTTTATTGGATGACACATAGGATAAAAATCTTAAAATTGGACAATTGGATAAAGATAACATATCTTCATCTACATAGATACCCTGTAAGTCAAGCTGAAGTGCCTGGCAGAAGGTTCATCAAACCTCCTTCACAATAATTCTCAATTATTCCAATCTCGTACAGTGTGTGGAAAAAACGAACATCTATATCTTTCTGTGCAAGCTCTGGTTTGCCTTATTTTATTATGATGATCGTTTCTCCCTGTGTAGGTCGGGATCAACAAAATATTTTCGCATTCGGAGGAGAAAGTTGGTGATTGAAATTTTGTGTGAAGATTCCGCCATAACGAAAAATGCCTTTGTTTTAATGACATCCATCTCAAATTCTCTATCGTTTCAGTGACACTCTCTCCCCTGTTTCCACGATAATACAGAACGTGCTGCCCTTCTTTGAATTTTCCCAATGTACTCTGCCAGTTCTGTCTGGTAGGGATCTCACATGATGCAACAGTTTTCTAAAAGAGGCCAGACAAGTGTAGTGTAGGCACACTCTTCTGTAGATCTGTTACAGTTTCTAAGTATCCTGCCAATAAAACGTAATCTATGGATAGCCTTCCACATAATGTTTCCTGTTTGTTTCCCTCCAGTTTAAGTTGTTCATAATTGTATTTCCTAGGTATTTAGTTGAATGTAAGGCCTTCCGGTTTGACTGATTTATTGTGTAACCGAAGTTTAACGGATTAATTTTAACACTAATGTGGATGATCTCGCACCTTTTGTTATTTTGGGTCAATTGCCAATTTGCATCAGACAGCTATCTTTTCTAAATCGTTTTGCAATTTGTTTTGTTCTCCTGATGACTTTACTGGTCGATAAACGGCAGCATCATCTGCATACAATGTAAGACAGCTGCTCAGATTGTCTCATAACTGAGACAATATTCCATAAGTACACAAATTCACTACAACCTGCTTGTTTGATACAGTGTAAAAAGCCTTCTGGAAATCTAGAAATACGGAATAAATTTGAAGTCCCTTTTCAATAGCACTCAACTCGTCACCTGCGTAAAGAGCTGGTTGTGTTTCACAAGAACGATGTTCTCTACATCCGTGTAGAGTGTGTCAGTAGCTCGTTTTTTCAAGGTAGTAGTTCATAACGTTCAAACACAATATACGTTCCAACATCCTGCTGAATATCGACGTTAACGATATGGGCCTGTAATTTACTGGATTACTCCTATTACCTTTCTTGAATATTGGTGTGACCTGTGCTACTTTCCAGTCTTTGGGTATGGAACTTTCAGCGAGTGATTGGTTGTATATGATTGTTAAGTATGGAGCTGTTGCGGTAGCATACTCTGAAAGGAACCTAACTGGTATGTAGTCTGCAGTGGAAAACGTGCTTATTTTAAGTGGTTTAAGCTGCTTCACTGCTCTGAGGATATCTGCTTCTACGTTACTCATGTTGTCAGCTGTTTCAGATTCGAATTCTGGAATATTTATTTCGTCTTCTTTGGTGAAGGAATTTCGGAAGGCTGTGTTTAGTTTCTTTGACAACTCTGTCGTCAATAGTATTTTCGTTGACATTGTGTAGAGAAGCCATCGATTGTGTCTTGTCACTTGCATACTTCATGTATGACCAAAATCTCTTTGGGTTTTCTGCCAGGATTGGAGGCAAAGTTTCGTTGTGGAAACTACTACTAGGATCTCCCTTTGAAGTCAATACTAAATTTCGGGCTTATGTAAAAGATAGCCGATGTTGAAGATTTTGCTTCCATTTCAATTTGACACGGTTTTTCGTTGTTTCTGCAACAGTGTTCTGACACATTTTATATATCAAGGAGTATCAGCTCCATCATTTGTTAATTTATTAGGTATAAATGTCGATATATTTTATTTTTGTGTATACACCATTGCTTTGTCTCTTAATTTAATGTCTTTGTATGAACACCTGAAAAAGCATCTGTTGGATTTAATGGTTCGACAATTTATGGTAACCGTTTTAGTTTCTTAGGTTTTTCATACACAGGTGATGTAATCCGATCACATCCGCACATGTCAGGTAATTATATCTGACATTTCGTATTTCTTCACTTCATGTTATTATCTTTTGATATAAATCATCCATTGTTTCTTTACTTTTGCTATGAATCGTTTGACTTTTAAAACATTTTTTACGATCATGCCAGGAAGAACCATGGTATTAACGAACAGTATTTGTTTCTTTATCAAATCTATCTACTTTTGTTCCAACTATTTTTACTTTTCTGTCATTAAGAGTGTGTTGAATTTTTTTAACGTGAAAACAATTTAACCAACCTATAGTTTCTTTGCTGTTCCTTCTTTTTGTTCTTTATCCATTACAGCAACTGTATTTTGTGGTAAATATGTAGATCTGTAAATCGATATACAAACACCAGCAGTTGTTAGATAACAGAATGGATCAATATTAACTATCACCACCAATTGTTTTCTTAGGTCTTAACAACCTCTTCTTAATAAATCAAGAACAGAATTACAATATTCTATGATTTCCTTCTTCATATTGAATATGCAATTTTCTTTAACTCTTTCACTATGTCATTTGAGAACTTCTTTTCTCACAATAATATTTGAAATCAGGAATTGGACCTATGCAATTTTCATTTCTACATAGGTTGAATAAATGTGGTAAATATCGTTTCTGAATTCTTTCAAATCAAACGTTTTTGGAAATTTACTAAGTGGTGAATGTAAAAAATGGGTACTATCTATAACTCTCAGACCTAACTCTTCAATCCGTAATACCAATTTAGTTCCAGGGAAGATAGGGTATAGTTTTATTGTATTTTTAACACAGTACTTCAGAATGAATTGTTGATCATATCCTTGAGCATAATGTATGATGAAACATAATTTTTTTATATCAGGAAAGACACAATTTTTGATTTTCTTAAATTCATAAGCCATAGTGCTAAAGATGTGAACAATTATAAGATCTAGAATATGTGTTCCTGTTTCTTGTTGAACTTTATAATTGAAAAAATGTATCGTTCAGTAAATGTACAATTAATTTTCTTTGGTTTTTTATTTACATAATGTAATTTTAAACTTAATTTATATTATAATATTTGGAAAAGCAAACACCTAGCAATATTTAAATTTGTCATAAAGATAACAACAATGTTTACTACTATTTAGGCAAAATGACACTTTAAATTTTTTAATTTTTCTTTCACAAATTCAACCTTTTTGTAATCTGTATTGCATGTAACATTGATGATTTTCAAATTTCTATTTCTTGTTTACTTTTTTTACATACTTCAAAACTGCACTTAACATTCTTCCAATCTCAAACAAAACCTTTAAGAACTTCACATTTATAAGCTGTATCACAAACCTCCTGCTGGTTGTTGAAAAATCTTCATTATAACAGTATCTATTATGTTTTCACAATAAATTTTATTTTCTGCAGCTTTGTGTTCAGATTCAATACAAAATGTACCTATTTTTTCTTGTATTTTAGATTTACAATTATCGTTATTATTAAATGGTTTATTACATCTAATACAGAATAATGACATTAATAGAATGGTTTCATACTGTTAATTACATGAAAATGTTTAAGATATTTATACAGATAAAATTTCATTGCTTTATCAGCACGAAGATAAATAACCAAATTGAAATGTTCAGAATATATAACATTTATTTGAATATCTATTAATTTTTCATTTTTTAAACATTATCTATGGTAAATCTCTCGTCATTGTATTCATCTACTCGATTGCACAAAATTCTAGTTAGTTCTTTTAGTAATTTGTACTTATCATTTTCTATTATTTTCTTAATTTTAGCAGAAGTTAGTTCTCTGTTAAATACAAAATTTCTGATTTCTTAATGCAAATGTTAGTGCTGTAGGACAATACTGATTATCAGCATTTTTAACTATAGTAGTACATCACTGATCTTTTTATCATCTGTTGAACTTATTATTTTATTTTGTCTGCCATCTTTTGGAATTACCAACATTTGCATATTATATGAAGTATTTCATATATCAACAAATGTTTGTATACCTTTGAGTTTATCACACAAAACTTCAACAGGTTGTTTAATATTATTCAATTTATGTGTCTTGTAGAAACTCGATAATGAAAGTTTCGCATTTGAAATTTTCATTATCTCCTTTCCTGAAATTAGTTCTTTTTTACATAACTGTGCTCCAGAAACTTGTATTTTCCTTATATAATCTATTTCATCAATCACTGAATTATAGATGTCATTTGATTAATATCAAATAAATCATTCTTCAGCGTTTCTTCTTCTTGTTCAAATAGTTCAATATTAAGCAGATAAATCTGATCAAGTGTCACATTTTTTTTCTTGTCTCACTGATCGATTTTTTCAAAGACATCATTGTCAGATCTTTAAAAATAATTTTTATTATGTGCATGTTTCAGTCTTGTTCTAGTCTCTCAAAATAATTCTTAATTAAAAGGAAAGTCTTGTAAAACAATTAAATTAATCCATTGATTCTGATTTATTAATTTACCTGCCATTTTATACAAAATTTTTTAACTATCATTGTAAGTTCTGATACTTAAATTACCTTGATTTCTTGTAGGATTAGGTAAATTATGGGAAGCAAATAAAGTAATTGATTCATCTTTTCTTAATTGTCTGTAATTAGTTAAATTATTTCTTCTGGAAGTATCACAGAATTGAGTAACATTGAACAGCTCAATATTTTCTTCTATTTCTAAGGGAAAAACATTTGATTTTGTAAAATGAATACCTTAAGCTTATTGAAAAATTAGAAACAATATACTATTAAATCCATCGTCGTTTACAATATTTCTTAAGACAAACCTTATATCTACTAGAAAATTAGCACCTAGATGTGGAATTTGAGTAGAAACAATAGCAATATTTAACTTCTTGATAATTTATACACTTTTTGGCAGAATTATCACGCCTATCATCACTGTTTTTCAATAGTTCAAAACGTTCATCATTGGAAACTCTTTTTAAATGTCTCTCCTAAATCTTGGATGCAACATATTTTCCACATACGTAAAGAACATATTTATGAAAATACTTTTATAATAATTTTATAACATTCTTTAGTAACATGCTTATGCTTATCCTCTGTATAATTATGTGAGTAAAAGTTACAATTGACTGCTCTACTTCACGTTTCCTACACTTCTTGACTTTCATTTATAAAAATAATTTTTCATTAATTGTATAAAAATTATTTTCTATAAACAGACATGGAGTCAACCACAGATCCTGTTAACAATAATCAGATGTATAATGATAAACCAGTTTCAATAATTGTTGACGAAAATAATAATCCTTGATTTGATGGAAATCAGGTAGTTGATATTTTAGGGTATGAATGACCTAAGAAATCAGTTACAGGTACTGCTAACGGATAATATTGCAAAAAAATTTGTAATATTAAGTAGTCCCGAAATTGAGCCATCTAAAAATATTAACCCTCATACAAAATTTATTAATGAACCTGCTTTATATTCTTTAATTGTGATATCCAAAACGCCTTTTGGAGAAAGTTTCCAAGACTGGAATTGTGAAGAAGTTGTTCCATAAATTAGACAAGATGGTAAATACAAAATAAGAAAAGAAATCATAGATTCCTGTAGATATTAAATACATCATTTACAAGGTATAAATAAACTCCAGAATGAGATATTCACTCTGCAGCGGAGTGTGCGCTGATATGAAACTTCCTGGCAGACTCGAACTCGGGACCTTTGCCTTTTGGAGGCAAGTGCTCTACCAACTGAGCTAACGAAGCACGACTCATGCCCGGTACTCACAGCTTTACTTCTGCCAGTACCTCGTCCCCTACCTTCCAAACTTTACAGAAGCTCTCCTGGAAACATCCCCCAGGCTGTGGCTAAGCCATGTCTCCGCAATATCTTTTCTTTCAGGAGTGCTAGTTCTGGATGTCTTTCAGGAGAGCTTCTGTAAAGTTTGGAAGGTAGGAGACGAGGTACTGGCAGAAGTAGAGCTGTGAGTACCGGCCGTGAGTCGTGCTTCGGTAGCTCAGTTGGTAGAGCACTTGCCCACGAAAGGCAAAGGTCCCGAGTTCGAGTCTCGGTCGGGCACACAGTTTTAATCTGCCAGGAAGTTTTATAAATAAACTGTTGGCAAACATACAGAAAATTTGAATGAAATAGTTGATGTGGATTTAGATATGTTAAATGGAAGAAAGAGAAAAATAGATAGATCAAGACCTCATATTGTTTCTCCAATAACTGATTAAAGTTTAAGAGATATTTTTGTTACTTTAAGATTACATGATAATAATTCTGTTTATTAAATTACCAGAAAACAAGGCAGAAATCTTCAAAACAAGTAAATATTATTAGAAATAAACATCCAAATTATGAAGAAGCATTTAAGAATTAATTATGTACTTAATTCAACAAATTTATTCAAAAGAACAGAAGAAAGATTTAATATTATTTGTTATCAAAATAATTTCGATACTTGGGTTAATTACTAACAAGAAGAATTGATGATATAATTAATCTTGTATCTTTTGACAGCTGAAGGAGTCTCCAGTCTGTGCCCAGTCTTAATATGAGTAACTTTGTCTGTGTCTTGGTAATGTTTCTTAGAAAATAAAACCAAATTTCCAAGTACTTTTTTCATGATTAAATTTTATACAAGATTCATTAATTTTTATATATATCTAATAAATGAAACCTATTAAAGCCACCTGATTCAATAAATTCAAATTTAAAATTTCCGAATAATTGTGACATGTCATTCTTATTAAATTTTACTTTAATATCAAAATATAATCTTCTTTAATAAAACAATAAGTGTAATTAATATTATGAAACTTCCGGGCAGATTAAAACTGTGTATCAGATCAAGACTTGAACTCGGGACCTTTACCTTTCACAGGCAAGTGCTCTATCAACTGAGCTACCCAAGCATGACTCATGACCCATTCTCACAGCTTTTAATGCCACCAGTATCTCCTCTCCTAGGACTTACAGAAAGCGTTTGACAATGTTGACTGGGATACTCTCTTTCAGATTCTGAAGGTGGCAGGGAGCGAAAGGCTATTTACAATTTGTACAGAAACCAGACAGCAGTTATAAAAGTTGAGAGGGATGAAAGGGAAGCATTGATTGAGAAGGGAATGACACAGGTTTGTCGCCTCTCCCTGATGTTATTCAATCTGTACATTGAGCAAGACGTAAAGGAAACAAAAGAAAAATTCGGAGTAGGAATTAAAATACATGGAAAAGAATTAAAAACTTTGTTGTTTGCTGGTGAGAATGTAATTCTGTCAGAGGCAGCAAAGGACCTGGAAGGAGAGTTGAATGGAATGGATGAATGGATAGTGTCTTGAAAGGAGGATATAAAATAAACATCAACATAAGAAAAACAAGGATAATGGAATGTAGTAGAAACAAATCAGGTGATGCTGAGGGAATTAGATTAGGAACTAAGACAACTAAAGCAGTAGATCAGTTTTTCTACTTGGGGGAGCGAAATAACTGATGATGGTCGAATTAGAGAGGATATAAAATGTAGACTGGCAATGGAAAGGAAAGCGTTTCTGAATAACAGAGATTTTTTAACATCGAGTATAGATTTAAGCCTCAGGAAATCTTTTCTGAAAGTTTAGTATGTACGGATTGTAGCCATAAATGGAAGCAAAACATGTATGAAAAAATTTTTATTCAAGAAGAGAATGGAAGCTTTCGAAATCTGGTGCTACAGAAGAATTCTGAAGATTAAATGCGTTGATCATACAACTAATGAGGAGGTGCTGAATAGAATAGTGGAGAACAGGAATTCGTGGCCCAGTTTGACTAGAAGAAGGGAAAGGTTATTAGGACATGTTCTGAGACATTGAGGGTACTTGAAAGTAGCACTGGAGCGTAACACAGAGGGTAAAAATCGCACAAGGAGACCAAGGCATGAATACACTGAAAAGATTCACAAGGATTTAGGTTGCAGTAGATACTCTGAGATGAAGAAGCTTGCTCAGGATAGAGTAGCATGGAGAGCAGCGTCAAAGCAGTGTCTAGACTGAAGACCACAACAGCAACATAGAAGATCGTACTGCACAAATTTTAGGTTTTAATCAGCAATTATTGAACCCAATCAACTGACATTTCATAATTATCTATCAAAAATAAAACTATTCGAATTAAATAATATGAGTTTTAATCTGGCTGTTGGAATGTTTGTTAAAAAAACTAATTATTCTCATCAAGAAACTATTATTATTTCTTCATTTGAACCAAATGCTGATTTTGGGGGACCAATATATTATGAACCAAATTTTCGTGTAAAATTCCAATTTTTGATAATATTAAGAATTTGGAAATACCTATAAGTGATGGAAATGATGGTCTGATTGACTTTAATGGATCAGATATAACAGTTACTTTATAAGTGTTTAATTAATGTTTTCCTTTATAAATGATTAAGTTTGGAATTTACCATTTTCACTCTTCTCCCATAAATTAAAAAAAGTAAATATACCATACAAGGCTCGAAAATTAATATTAAAAATTGAGATGGATGGATTCATCCTAATCATTATCCAACTTTATATTAATTTAAGTGTTATAGGAACTGATGGAACAGATTATCCGACTTCCAACATAAAATCCGATAAAAAATTAATTATTTGGCAAAATTGTTCGACATTGTCACAATCAAAATAAGGAAATAATATTCTGTATAGATACAACATCCATTTATTTCTTCATTGCTTCTTATTCAGTGGCCTTCATCCCTATCAAATGAATTAACTGTGAAAGGACTCACACTTAATAATGGAACAATAAAAAAGTAAGAAAAACAAAGTACTTTATCCATTAGAAATATTTGGCAGTAATTTTAACTTAGATTTCAAGTTTTGGACATTCTACTCATATATGGTGTGATCCTAATGAAGACGGATTTGAATATGTGACCACAGTTTCAAAAGAAGATAAGGTTGTTGTAGAATCGATGAGCTGAAATTTTGGTAACTAGATATGATCCAAGGGTTTTATTAGTTTTACATGATACATTTAAAATAACCTTTCCATCTTGTTACAATAAAATCTTCACAAAAAACAAATTTATATTGGAGAAAACTGTTGGATTAATTTTCATAAATCGAAGAAACTCAAAACTAAAGATGAATTGCTTAACATTATTGAATTTGAATGAATTTTAAATCTTTTTATATTTTTTAAATTTGAACTGAATAAATTTATTTTATTACTTGTTAAATTTTAACTGAGTAATTTTATCAGATATCTGAATTTTTTTATTAAATGATGTTTTTATTTGTTAGTATACATAAATATTTTAAATGGGGGATGCAGTGAAACCAAAATCGTGGTTTTATATAAGGAAACTTAAAATATTAATTCAACTAACTGCATTCAGTGTACTAGTAAAATAATTGGTAAAAAGTTCACGAAATTACCATCTAGTAAGCTGAACATGCCCATATACTGCTAATGCAGGAATGTAGTCAGGAGGACGACGGTTCAATACCGCGTCCAACCATCCTGATTTAGGTTTTCCGTGATTTCCCTAGATCGCTACAAGCAAATGCCTTGATAGTTCCTTTCAAAGGGCACGGCCGACTTCCTTCCTCTTCCTTCCCTAATCCGATGAGACCGATGACCATGCTGTCTGGTCTCCTTCCCCCAAAACAACCCAACCCAACCCCGGGATGGTAGTTGGAGCTAGACAGATAGTATATTCCATTTCCGAAATCGTTAGGTAATTCCCAGGCAACTGGGAGTGATGTGTCGACCAAAATGGTAGCCAACCTTCTCCACACGATCACTCTGAACCTCTAGCCTACTATCATGAACAACAGTACTGTTCATGCCTCCTCTTCCCCAGCATCACTGACCGGGGAACCTGGAACTGAGCGTGCATCAGTGGCTTTGGGTTTCCCTTATCAGTCGGTGTAGGACTTGTCTGACGTCTGATAATCGTCTCAGAAAAGTGTGAAGGTGAAGTAGCGGTGCACGACTCATGGTGCAGCCTCACGTGTTCTGCAATGACGGGGGTGACTCGTGTTTTTGGGGGACACCTCACATCACTGTCGAGGATAATTTGAGTGTTTTGAGCTTTCGACATCGGATACTCCAACCCCTTGAACACTTCCTTTCAGGCAGCGAGAGTCAACCAAATGGAATGGCCTGCTTTACCTGTTGACATGAATCCGATGAAAATTGCATATTAACAGTTTCTGCTTCTCTTAAACCTAAAACTAGAGACTTTCGCTGCTGCAAAAGTTTTTTAAGCAGTTTATGTTGTTGGACCCCAATTCTTGAGACTTTGAGGAGACGCATGGTGCTCTGTCTGAATCAAAAGTATACAGACCACTAGACAAGGGGTCTGCCAGTATGAAAGGAGGTAAGAGGAACTGTACTGTTAGCACAGAAGCAGAAGTAGCAGAATGGGTCGGCCAGGACAGATCAGAGACTTCGAACGTGGGCTACTCATTCGACGTCATCTTCATACGAAGTCAATCATGGAAATGTCAACTCTTCTAATGCTTCCCATCTCGTCGCTTTGTGATGTAACTGTGGGGTGAAAATACGAAGGAGCTACCACAACAAACAAATACCAGGCAGACCTCAAGAACTGACGGCCAGAAACTGTCGAGCATTGTGAAGGATGGTTATAAGACATCGCATGGCATAAGCGGTCCATAGTGCTAAAAGGAGACTAGACAGTACAAGGTGCATACAGAATTGGGTAGAATGGTCGACCAGCTCCACAGACCACACATCTCTGTAGTCGGTGCTAAGCGACGCCTAAGGTGATGTAAAAAGTGACTCCACTGAGCAGTGGATCACTGTTGGGAACTAATGAACTGGCCCCTTATTGAACTTAAGAAGGGCTGAATTCGGATGGAAGTGAACACACGGTACATCATTGTACAGTTCGGAACAGTTCGGAAACGATGACTGTATCCGCATGATGCAGCGTCCTGTCGTAAAGCGTCATCCATGTACCAATGGTTTGTGGAAATTAACATTACCGAAATAGACCGAACTCCCCAGAGAAACCTAAACGAAATGCACCACCTTTGGGATGAGCTACAACGTGGACTTTGCACTGGCGTCCAACATCAGTACCTTCTCTGGTTTTGGCTCTTCAGTAACAATAGGGTGCCATTCTCCAGAGACTTTGAGGTATGTAATTGAAAGTGCCTACGAAAGAGATCATGACAAGGCGAAAGATGGACACGTCCCCTATTAGCGTCCACTATTAGATGTCCCTACAGATTTGATCTGAGAGTGTATTTGATCGATGACATCGACGCCCAACTTGTGGAGCAGAAATAGTATCTCATGAAATGTGCCTACTTTTCCGGCTACATAAAAAACTTAACTCCATCTGAATATGCCATGACGGCCCTACGTTACCGACCGGCTGCCATGTCATCCTCAGCCCTCAGGCGTCACTGGATGCGGATATGGAAGGGCATGTGGTCAGCGCTCCGCTCTCCAGTCCGTATGTCAGTTTAAGACACTGCAGCCGCTACTTCTCAATCAAGTAGTTCCTCAGTTTGCATCACAAGGGCTGAGTGCACCCCGCTTGCAACAGCGCTCGGCAGATCAGATGATCATCCATCCAAGTGCCATTCCAGCCCAGAGCGTTTAACTTCGATTACCTGACGGGAATCGGTGTTAACACTGCGGCAAGGTAGTTGGCAGCTTCGGCTACATAACTGATACCTACATATCTTTCCCCACCACGACCGGGACGTCTAACAATTTGACACTGCAGTCTAGTACACTGATTGACGTCACCAGTTACAAACGTAGCTTGCAGCTATCCCTCACCAGGTGTTGCAATCCTTTCTTTCAGAGATCGGCGCCAGCAACAACCCCTGCTCTGAACTCTATGCTGGCCCTCATGCCTTCTCAGAACCTGAGACGCAAGCTCTCCGAGACTACGTCCTGAAGAACTCCAAACGCATCAAGCTCTACCTAACGTTTCATAGCTATGGACCCGTAAGTAACTAACACAGTTTTTTTCATCATTAGACTTTGAAGCTTATTTATTGGTCGTGTTAGTACATAAAAAATTACTGGATGTAAGATGTGTCTCCTATGCTAAACACTGTTTCTTCATACAGAACGAAATGTGTTTCAGCACTTTCGTATCATCCTCAGAGTTTCTCTTTCGTTTTTGTTTTCATTTAAATGTGTAAAATTTCAGCATATTTCAAAATATAATTAATCTACAAAAATGAAACCCAATACAATTTTGTTCATCGTTGTCATTCCCTTAATTTTACATGATAGTGCTATGCAGGGTCCTCTGTACATTCTATTGGATTGGAGCTTGTCATCTGCAACTAAGCTATGTTAATGTGAATTTCACTGCTGACTTAACTCATCACTTTACATCTAAACGTAATTGAATTGTGCTAAGGTCTTTCGTAAGGGTATTTGCGATTGCTTGCATTTAGTTCTCGCAAATATTTTTTTATCTGCATTGTGTTGAAATGTTGTGAAGCACAGACAAGCACTGCAGATATTTTCCACATTTTCGTTTGGAAATAACACTAATCAAACTTCACCAAAGTACAGTATAAAAGTTGTTGTTGTCTGTCCAGTCTGTTGGCGTTCACAGTTAGTCAAGTAAGCCTGGCGCCAAAATTTGAATTTTGTTTGCCTTGCCCCCCCCCCCCCCCCCAAATTCCTTCTTAGTGTGTTTGTATGTTTATTGTATGTGTGTGTGGGTGTATGTGTGGGTGTGTGAATATGTTGGTTTTTGTTTTTGTGTTTAGCTGTTTGTTTCGTCTTTTCCTTATATGTGTTATACTATGCACCTTTGCCTGTCGTAATGCACTAATTTATAATGTGTTTTGCTTCTGCTAATGCCTTCTGTATGTGGATATTTTGTTGTATTATAAGTTTATGTTATAGGCTGTGGCCGTATTTTAGAATTTTTAAATGTTTCCATTTTTCTTGGGAGACGGATGTAAGTTATCAGGAGGGCAGCAAATGTGCTATGGAAACTATTACTTTTTTACAGCTCTGTAATGTCCTGAAAATCTTGTTCTACAATCCCTGCATGTTTGCTCTATATATACAGACTGATAAGTTCATACAGTATCCTTGCTAAGTTGAATTTATATGTGTGTTTTGTGTGTGTTTTGGACATTTTCTGTGTTGTTTTGTCTTTCATTTGTCGTATTTAGAGTCTCTGTTTTTTTCCATGATGTTGCCTTTTCTGTGAACAATTTTATTATTGAAGGTGAGTAAGGGTGTGATTTAATCCCCCGTTACATCGTGGATGATGTTATTGTCTGTAAGTTGTGTTCTTCTGTGTTGTTGTGCAAGGTCTTGTGTGTCTGTGTCCTGTTCATTAATTTTCCATTTATATATTCGTTGGTTTAGTTTGTCAATCATATGGGTATCATAACCACTTTTAGTTGCTATTTATTTCATTATATTTACCTCTTGAGTGTAGTTCAGTTTGGTTATGGATGTTCTGTTCAATCTGTGGGTGAGAATCTGAAACCTGCTTCTCATTTGTTTGACTGTGAATGGTAGTCGTACACCTGAATATTGGGAAGTCGTGAATGTTGTTTATTTTTTGTATGGTTAGAGCTAGAAAATTAGTGTGTTTTTGTTTTTGTTTCTAATATAAATTGAATTTCTCGGTGTAAATTGTTTATATTTTATGTTTTTACAGTCCTGAGAATGGCTGCTATTTCATCAGTGTGGGTGTATAGTGTGTTGCCTAGTTATTTTTCTGATGTAGATTGTTTAATTTATTAAAATGAAAGAATTTTTTTGTGCAAGTTTTACAGGGGATTTAGGATGAGTGTTTTGGATTTTCGGCTTAATTCTTTTTATATAGACGTTTTTGACTGTATTTTTAATATTTTTCAATGTTTGTTGAATGACTCTGTGGTACCTTGCTGTTGGCTAAGTGATCAGTTTGGTAACGTTGTCCTTCAGAATATCTAGTGTTTTATCTATGTATTTTCTTTAATTCATGATCAGCATTATATTGCTTTTGTCTGACTTTGTTAGAATGGCATTATATAGTTTTAGTTTTTGTTTTTGCATCTTGAATGTGATATATTCAGATGCTCTGTGTTGGAGATTATGTGGATTTGTGTATTCTGATAATCTGTATTTCTCTGCAGCTATTAATTCTCTTGTTAAGAAAGAGACTAAATTTTCTAAATCTCACCGCAAAAAGTTTGACAACAGTCATTGTAAACTGGTAATCATGAGCACCACCACTCACAATCAATAAAACCTCCACAAGGCACATAAATGAGCAAGATTCAAATTCATACTCCACATATTAAAACCAACATCGATAAGCAGACTGAACTAACCACAAGAGCTGAACACAATAAAACAAATAGCAACAGAAAGTGGTTATGATACCCATTTCATTAACGAACTAAACCAAGAAATATGTAAAAGGAAAAGAAATGAACAGGCTATATGCACACAGGACCTTGTACAACAATACAGAAGAATACAACTCCAAAGACAACGACAACATCCAAAACATAACAGAGCAACAAGACGCACACGAAGTGGCACACACTCACCTACAATAACAAAATTATTGACAGCATAGACAATATAAAAAAACAACAAAAAAAACAGGGAAATCAGATATGATACCGGAAAGACAACGTGACACGGAAAAAGATCAGAATACAGAAGGCACTCACATAAATTCAACAAATACATGTAACACTTGCCAGTCAGTATACATACTTTAAACATGCAGGAACTTTAAAACAAGGCCTTCAAGACACTACAGAGCCCTAAAAAGTAACAGCTTCTGCAGAAAACTAGCTCACCACGTAATAGCTCTCAACCGTCACTCAACAAAACTGGAAAGATTTAAAAATACTAAAATTCATCCTCGGTCCATACCATAAACTTACAATAAAAGATAACTACCTAGAGAAGACATTAGCAAAATAAACAGGCTATGAACGTCTACACTACAATATGTAAAGACACACTGCTTAAGATATTAACGGAACTCTACAGAACAGACCACACAAACGCTAAACACAAACACACACAGTCACAGACATACACAAACACACACACACACACACTCACACACGCAGACACACAGTGAAAGGAAAAAGAGAGAGAAGAGGAGGGGAGAAGATAGTACACAAAAGTAAATTTTGGGGCTAGACTCACTTGAGGAACAGTGACCTAGACACACAAGAACAACATTGGTACTGTATTTTGGCGAAGTCTGATGGATGTTATTTACAAACGAATATCTGCAAAACATGTGTTTCCTTTAAGTGTGCTTCACAACAACATGAAAGATTGCAGTCGCGAAATAAATTAGCACGTTTAAATTACCTCTAGATATAAAGTGTTGAGTTAACTTGTCATCCAAATTTACATATCATAATTTACTTGCAGGTCACAAGCTACCATCACGCGATAATGTACAGACGGCCTTCACGGCCCTATCATGTAAAATTAAGGGAATGCCAACAACAAACAAAAATTGTTTTAGGCTTCATTTTCGTACATTAATTATCACTTGAAACATGTTAAAATTTTACAGGTTTAACTAAAAAGAAACACCAAAGATTACGCGAAGTTGATGAGGCCCAACATATCTGAGCAACTTCGTGTAAACCTTGGTATTTCTTTTTATTTAAATCTGTAAACTTTTAACATGTTTCAAGTGATAAAAAATTAGTGTTTTGCGTAAAAAATGCATGTAATACTGTTACAGTTTCATGTTGTAATATTGTAACTTCCCAGCCCTTAACTAAATCCTAGAAGATGAAATGAAATTCTTATGCCCTAACTACCACCTAAGTATATTCGGCCGCCCCGTTCTCAAGATATTTGCACTTCAGCGTATCTTCCAGGAAAATGGACATTACTATGAAATGAATTTAAAAAATTACATTATTTCAGTTTCTCTGAATTCTACCATCGAGAAGATACTAGTACTTTAGGCAAATTAGACTTTTGCTGGTCGATAAATATTTTCATGCTGGAAAACATTTACTCGACACTACGCATCCTAAATAAGCATTAAATGAGTTTGCTACATCTTCCGGCTTGTGCTAAACTTCTGAGGGTCGAAAAAAGACGAAATTTTTGGCCTTTTTCAGTTTTTTCATTATAACTCGAAATATCCAACAGAAACACGAAAATGAACGCGTATAAAATTTTGCGTAAAAACGGTTATACCGTTTAACCGCAATCGATCATCAAAGATCGGAAATTTTTACTATCCAACGCCCGTAACTCAAAAATGGCTACTCCAAAGGAAACGTGTTAGTCATGAATGTTGTAGAGCGTTACTTCATGCGTAAAAAGACCTCTACGTTTTAAAATTCACTCACTCCTTTGCAAAGATATAACTAAAAAGTTGCAGGTATTCGTAGCGCCAAATTCCTGCTAATACGTCTTTTTGAAGTCTGATTACTTCTGAAGACCAAAGCATCTATATTTGTCCAAATGTTAAAGTTTAAGGTTAATTTAGATAGGTACCTACTGAGCTATGTAGTTATCTCTATGTATTAATATTAATTATTACGCCAGTCTAAGTTCGTAATAAATGTGTTTAGAAAAGGAAAAAAATACGTATTAAATGAAAGGTTTTATTAGTGAAAAATACTTGAGTTACAATAGCGAATCGCTCATAGATAAATTTCTAACAATCATTCTCTAAGCAGTTGTTGTTTTGTAGTTACATCCATTCAAAATTTATACTGTCGATGTTTTTCGGGGGAGAGGGTACCGGAGAAGACACATCGTTGTCCAATTCTTCGTCTTCTTTTGGGGTGGGATTCAAATCGATATCCTGCTAGACGACGGCAATGTCATCGTCGATTTGCACCCATCAAGGAAGATGTCCTCTTCTTTTCTAGAGGTATGGCATACAGCCAAGCACTTTATAAACGCTTTCCTGTAGGAACCAGATGCTTGGCATCCCTTCTTGCAAGTGCAGGATATTGTGTTGAGCTGTGATGGTTGGGTGACGAGTGATTGCATTGTGGATTAGACCTCTTTTTTTCAGATGATTGTTCCTACACATCTGCACCTGCAAGTAAACCCTGAGGGAGTTCTGGCGAGCGACG
Organism: Schistocerca gregaria; assembly: GCF_023897955.1. Taxonomy (NCBI): domain Eukaryota; kingdom Metazoa; phylum Arthropoda; class Insecta; order Orthoptera; family Acrididae; genus Schistocerca; species Schistocerca gregaria. Next base: position 251,263,432 of record NC_064923.1, on the reverse strand, counting down.
GTTTCGGTGGGACGTGAACATGGAAACTGGAGCAATCACAGACGCATTTCACGCACGAGTTTGAAGCTACTACCTGTGTATAAATACACAATGAACTTAGTTCCTGCATCAGAAACCTTATCAGGAACGGCGTTTTGAAATGTGTTTACAAATTTGATTTTGTTCCGTCGAGAAAGGTAGAAGTTCGAAGAAATAATATATATTCATTGGCTTCTTCAGAGAGTTTAGTAGTCTTGGGGATGTAAACAAATGTGTCTTGGTTTGCTTTTTTGAGGTTTCATAAAGAAGATACCGGTGACCAGTTTATCCTGTTCCCTGCTATTAGCTATGTGGTCAGTCAGCAGGACCAACAAATCAGGATCTTCCACCATAATGAAGACGTACCCCCCCTCTCCTCTCTCTCGATGTTTCTACGGCTGTATCCACAATCAGGAGCCTGCGTCCTCGATGGTCTGCGTCAACTTTGACGTGAGACGTTCCCTTCTAGATTCGTTTAGTACGAAACGTTCTTTTGGCATAGTTGGCGACATTGTGACATCAAATAGAAGAGACGTGTACGATAGTGTGAGCTCTTCGGGCACGTTCAGCAGGTTCTATGCTTTTCTCAGGTATCCATCATACAATATAGTGAAGCTGGACCCAAAGTGTTTTTTGATGTAGTTCACGTATTTTTCAAGGAAGAAGGAAAACACTTCATCCGTATTACACGCAATTCGATGTAAGATTAATACACCTTCAATTACAGTGTTCCTTATGAGTTTACTATTGACTGGCTTGAACAGTTTAACGAGGGCTGTTTTTTTTTGTCATGAGCGTTATTCCGTTGTCATCAAAAAGAGTTAACCGGTATGGGGCTAGCTCATGGGCGAAGTATGACTTCATATGGAAATAGATTCGACCGAAAATTGTATTAGCACTGGCTGGGAGCAGCTCACCATTCATCTTGACTGTGTACTTACGGCTTCCTCAGGAATTAAGCTTCGTTAATTATTCCTTGAATAATTGCCACGCTTTTTCCCGTCGTTAGCTACTCCTCGTATGGATACCACAAACACAAATAATTAACACAAAACTCTATAAATTACATACTTGAATAACTGAAATAATAAGTAGAGCTAAATACCTAGGCACATAAGAACGTAAGTAAATTATCCTTAAATTTGAAAATTTGGACCAATGTGGATGATTTGGTCTACAAAAGCAGTTTGATTGCAGAAGGAATTTAGCGCTACAAATACTTACACAATTGTATTTGTATCTTTGCACAGGAGAGAGTCGTCCAGCCCCCAAAGGAGGCCTAATTTTAGTGCCAGAAACAACTTGAGAACTCCTTTAGCCCTCACAAAACAAATTGGCATACTTCAAACATATTTGTTTTTCCAATACGAATCAGCAATTTTATACGATGTTGCCGCTTTGTGTTATTACAACATATAATTTTTATAGGCTTTAATAATATAATGCACAAAATAAACCACTTAACTGCAGTATGCGATTTTTCAAGCAAATTTTTTCAAGAGCAACAGCCTAATGTAGTGGTTATTTATAATGCAAACTTTTGTTCATAAGATTATGATAATTTCTGTCAACTGGTTTAGTTGTAAAAAACATATACACCCCACTCTACAGGATCAAGAGATAAGCTTTATCTTACCAACAAAGGTACGAGAGCAAAAAAATATAACTGTATTAAATTACTTAGTATGTCAGACCTCTTACATGACAATGTGTAAGATGTTAATGTGCTAAATAGCATATTTAGGGTGCAGCTTGTTTGAAGATTTCCTATAACAGCATGTAAGCCTGCAGTGAATATGAGAATAGCGAAACTATTCCTGTTGACTCTTTGGAAATTGGTCTGAAGATTCCTCAACACATTATTATCATCTTTTCAGCCAAATTATTTAAACTCTCGTTACACGCAATTTTGTAACGTGGGAGATTAAACTGTACGATGAACGATAAAAGTAAACACTGTTTCCTTGATTGGCAAGTTTTAATTCTGGAAAAATATTCACTACCGAGCATGCATGGGAGTTTTAATCAGATTTACAAAGTGGGACTCGAACCCAGAAACTTTTTGTGGCTAAACTTTCTCAAATTTCAGGAGTTGTATACAGCTCTTGAGGCCGTTTCCTGCAACATTGTATCAAAGCCTCTCGAACCTTATTAAAATCATCATTCCAATTTATTCGTTGCGTATCCTCCTGCACTTGAATTTTCAATTCTGGACAGGATGTTCCTCTTTCTATCTTGTACTGAATTTACCAACAAAGTATTTCTATCATCCATCGTCCATCCCCTAACCTCATCATATGCCCATACCATTTTAATCTCTGATCTTTCTCCTCTTAGGTGATGAATTTTCTATCACTTACTGATCTCTTTATTTAGGGTCCTCTCTCTCACCTTAACGATCTACGATTTCTTAAAATACCCATTAGCACGGCTTCAACTCTTGTTCTATCTTGTCTTGTCGTTTCCCAGGATTACGTTTGATATAAACAAATGCTTTGTATTGTTGTTTTATAGAACCTTTATTTCGTCTTTCTCTTAATTTTATCTGACCAAAAGATGAACTTCAGCTTATTGATAAAGGTGCCCATGGCTCACACTTGGCGCAGTCTCACAATAAAAAAGCGACATCAGTGTTAGATCTGGGCATAACATTCGGATACGAATTATTCCCTTCTCGTTGGTAGCAGAAGCACTCTTTTGTCAACACCATATCTCTTGACTTAAATCTGTAGTATGGTGATTTAGAGCTGTCAGACGTAGAATTTCATAAACTGATCGATCAAATGCTTCGCTGAACTGTTATATAGAAAAACAGATTAGTATTTTTGGGTTCTGTCAGCGACAGAAGGGAGTTGAGAGATCGGTTAAAGGAATGGTTAGTTGCTTGAAAAAAGTTATGAACCGAACTTCAAAAATAAAAGAAGTATGATAGAGTGTAGTCAGATCAGAGGGAAACAAATTAGGAAATGAGAGACTACAAGTTGTAGATGAGTTTTGGTATCTGGGCAAGAAAATAACTGATGATGGCCGAATTAGATGGCGTAAGGTACAGACAGGCACTAGCAAGAAAAGTGTTTCTGAAAAAGTAAATATTTTAACTTGCAATATAAATCTAAGTATTGAAAACATTTTCTGAATGTGTCCATCTCGAATGTACCCTTGTACAGAAGTGAAGCGTGGACGATAAACAGCTCGGACAAGAAGCGAAGCCGGCCATGGTGGTCTCGCGGTTCTAGGCGCGCAGTCCGGAACCGTGCGACTGCTACGGTCACAGGTTCGAATCCTGCCTCGGGCATGGATGTGTGTGATGTCCTTAGGTTAGTTAGGTTTAAGTAGTTCTAAGTTCTAGGGGACTGATGACCACAGCAGTTGAGTCCCATAGTGCTCAGAGCCATTTGAACCATTTGAACCAAGAAGCGAATGTGGCGCTGTAGGTGAACGCTGAGAATTAGACGAGTAGATATCTAATGACAGGTAGTGAGTAAAAGCAGAAAGAAACGAAATTTATGGCACAACTTAACTGAAGGGACTTCTTATCTAAGTAACCCGAAATGCACATAAGGTCAAAATATGATATTTTATTTGACTCGTGTTGATTACACTGATTAGCAACAAGATACTTTCTGCGGAATTACCATCTTCAGCTGTTCCTGTTGAGATCTTGTACTTGTTGTATATACGTACACCTATGTATTTTCTAAGTAATACTACATTGTATTGTTAATAGCTTGAATAAAAAACATTAATGTTCCACAATAATATTTATTTAATAGTTCGTTATGAACCGGCTTTCTGCTTCTTAGGTCATTGTCAAATAACTTGATACTAAATAGATAGTCCGTACAAAGTCAACGATAATTAATAGCTGTACACAGATATGTGATTATTTATGACTATGTCGACAAAAAACACAAGCATGATGTAAGACCTAAAGAGACTATGGACATATAAATCTTCTGTTACAGTATATTCAAATACTGAACCTATGTGAATGTATAAGCCAAAAATGTTCTACAAATGAGTAATGAGACAGGATCCTGTGCTGTAAGGATAAACTGTTGATTGTGAGGAACAGACTGAATAAAGGGAGGGGTAGAACGAAGGCTACGGAATGTGGATGTGGAGCAGATATAACAAGCTTATTATCCAATGCTGAGAGAAATAATGACTGACTGCTACTTTAATAAGGGTGAATAATGGAAAGGTATTTGGTCATTAAGGACCAGATCAGGATTCTTTGATTGGCGGTTGTTAATGGCCAGATGTTCAAGTAATGTTAGTTTTCTACCTTCAGTTCAATTATCGAGAACATCACATTTCACATTCTATGAATGAAATTTATTCACAGCATGTTCAGTAAAGGTGGAATCTTCCTTCTTCAATCTCCAACTCATTTTGTGCTCAGTCAGTCTATCAGTTATAGCCCTACTGTTGAACAGTAAAAGTCTGGGATATATTTCCTGGATTTTAGGTTCCTGGAAAGAACCTGTGAAGTCCTACCCACATAGCATGGGTACTCATTTCATATCAGTGTGGTTGTGCTGCCTGAGGTGGATTAAGGAGTACTGTTATCCTCTACCTCTTATTTTTCTGAGTATGTTGTCAATTAGTGTGGACTATAAACCGTGCTGATGCTCTTTCTGCAATTATTTTCAATTCATTTTCAAAATCTGGTTTGGCTTGTGGTATAGGTAGTAGACAGTGCACCATAGAGTCGAACATGCATGTTTGTGGGTTATGGGTTGCTGGAAACCGACAGGTATTACTATGCCTGCTGAGGTTACTTTCCTGTATATCTTAAATGAATGCTGTTGTTTACTGATGTCAAATGTGAGGTCTAAAAAGTTTATAGACTCTTCACTCAACTCCACTATAAACCTGATTGTACTGTGGTATTTAATTGTCTGGTGGTCCACAAGCACAGTACGCCATCCACATAGCTAACCCAATATTGTACTTTAGAACTTAGAGGCTGTTTATCTAAAGAAGCTTGCCGAAAATTATCCATAAACACTTCATCTAATATGAGTCTCCTGATCAATTAATAATTTTAAGAACACTAACTATGACAGAAATTTGGTGGCACCGCAACAACAGCGAGTTCGCTCGGGAGCGTGTGTCTCATCTAATTTACGCATAGTGACGCATACTCCAGACAGTCAGGCTCATGACTTTTCGTATACACAAAAATTCTTCACATATACTATTGGATCATTAGAGGAAGGTTTCTCGAGCCTTGAAGTTATTGGCCTCCCCTTCTCCTTTGAAGAGATGTTACGGCGTCCAGCTTGCTCTACTTAAATTTCATGCATTTCCGAGGTATTACAGATACCAGTAACACAGGCAGATAGATCAGGTGAAATAAGGAACTAGTAAACGAAGTTGACTTCTTACTACAAGAATTTTACATTATGAGTGAGCTAAACGTCCTCTCTCTATTATGGACAGGAAAATAAAGACGGTACAAGTTCGATGAAACATCCCATAGGAGTTTTTACAAACATAAGAAAATTAATGTTCATCTTTTCTCGCTATTTCCACAAGCTTGATTGCTGCGGGATTACAACGTTTTAATCTTTGCCGTAAATTGCTTCCATGAATGAACAGATAAAAATAGACAGAAAAAAACATATACCCATATAGGTAAACCAGCACAAGTTTCCGCCCCCCCCCCCCCTCGTTATTTTATACTGGCGGTGCCCACAATTACTGGACGACAGTACACACTAGCAGTGCCATTTCTGCATGTAGCATAACATATTAAAATTTCTTTTCTGTTAAGCTAATGTTGTATATTGGTCCTTCCCGCGATGTAAAATACATTTATTAATGGCCAATCTTATTTTAATTTATAACCTAGACGTACCAGCTCTCTCTTTAATTTTCCTAGTCAATGCCGCGACATAGAGTATGTTCAAAGTGAGAGTCAACAGTTTGTTTTCACAGTTTTAAGATAACGATGAATTTCATATCTTTAAAATTCCCAAGAGGTGCTCCATGGGATAGTGTGTATAGGTGAGAGAGTGATTGAGAGTTTCCGATGATGCAACGGAAAGACCCGAAATTTCCGACCTTCGATACTGGAACCAAGTCGTGCGCCACGTGTTTCAGTTTCCAAGGCCAGCCCGTACATTCGGCATCACATCGAGATCTCATTACATTTCGGTTAAGTCCGTAAACGTTTTCATCTGATGTGTGCCTTGTAGCAAAGTCCAGTTCCCCTCGCCGCTAAAAACGAATCGAAAACGTTTGACTAATTGTAAGCAACCGCGCATCCACTCACTAGAACTCACGTAAATGTAATCTTTTTACAGTTCCTCCTGATGTCTGTTTTGTCAGTACGTATGTGGTTTCACATAACATATACAAAATAAGCAATACAGTTCAATATCATTTGATTTACCCCAAGCATATATAACCTGTAGCTACTTTTTGTTGACACGTCTGGTACACATGTGATACAGTTTATAGATATTCATACTTAGATCCATTATAATATTTATAACTTGTGCAGAAAATAACATTTATATATCACAGTACGGCCTTTAAGATCTAACTTTCGCCCTTAGGACGCATATAACACCTTATGACACTTTAGATACACAATGTTTGACATTTTTTCTGGCCACTCAATGGCTGTTTGTCTCTTACAGATTTGTCATGAGCAGGGAACTCTCTTAATATCTGAGTTCATGAAAAAGTATTTAAGTTAGATAAAACAAAAATTAAAATGTTTTTTTTTCAATTTCAGGGTTGAAAGGACTACATACATTATACAGTTTGATGATATGCATAAACTACTGTCCTCAAATTTCGTCTGACTCATACGTCTGTGAATCCAAACTGCTAACGAAACAGAAGAAATCGTCATTACGCGTTAACCAACTACTCTTAGCACCGCCCTTCTGAACTCTACTAGGAATGCGTCTACTGATCTACAATGAATGTTGACACGGAATGGAATGAAGCAATTTTTTTACCTGTTGGTGAAATCTATCGTCTACCCACCACACAATGATTGAGTGTTCTTTGCATCTTTATGAAACTACTTAGTGTTTGCTGAACTAATTGCAGAATTCTGAGAGCACAGTTTCGTGTAAGATATCAATATTTCTTGCCTGAAAGTAACCGTACTGGGAGTAATTCAATGTACCTAACATAGGTACATCCACATCTTCAGGATCCCACTCATGTATAAATAATATGTTAAAATATGTCACTACGAAGTTTGTGCCGAGAAAACATTGGAGAAAAACGTTCCGATAAGTCGTGATCCCGTGTAAATGCATCATGACTACTCATAGTTGGCGCTCTAATCAGTAGCTTGCGCTTTTTAGTATGCAGTCTAACCAGTGTGGTCCCTTTTTGCGTTGATAGCACCAGACCTAAGCTCCATTTAACAACATTCCACTTACTGCAACCTCTTCATTACACACGTACATTCGCACTGTCATTAATACACATATTTTTAAACATATAATTACTCAATTGCGATATTGCGCCGTGGCCCGTTTTCTTTGGTACCAGCTACCTAAATTTTCATTCCTGCTTTTACTAGGGCATGTCCTTGCCTGGTAGCCTGAAAGAGAAATTTAAAAATAACGTATAAACTACGAATGTAGTCGCTCCATGGCTAACTAACGTATCATTTTTCTCCTTACAAATATGTTTTTTTTGTTTTACTTTAAGTACGTGTATGTGTAAATTAATCAACTCATGTTTAATTGTAAAAACCAATCCCTTTTTTATAAGAGCACAAATATTCAGAGCATGTCGATCGTTTCGACTTATTTTTTTTTTACTCCTTCCATATTTATACTACGATTACACCTGTAGTTGTTAAGTTTGTTCAGAATGTGACCATAGTTACTCTTACATTCTTCAGATACAAATACTTTCGTTACAGTGTTTTATTCCATGTACAACTACCGTGTAAATTTGTATATACTGTAAATAGTATTGTAGTGTGTGGATAGTTTTCTGTAGTTAATCATTCTTTCTTCCTCTGTAAATTTTGTGTTTTTTTAAACGTCCTTACTCTATTACTTTTATTTTTATAGTGTAGACTCATTGACTGTAATAATAATTAACTTATATTAAAACCTCCAGCACATAACTTATTTGCCGGCTAGATGTCAAGTTTACATTGCATCCGGCGTGTTAAACAGCGTGTTAGACTGAAATCGTTTCTGTGTGTGCGCTGAGGTTGCTGACCTATGAGTTAGTTCCTACTACGCCTGCGGCTCCTCTCCCTCTTGTAATGCTACTTCACATGTTTACATCTCAAATGCATTACCGCACTGTATTTGGAAATGTACGCATGAATCGGCACCATTGCGATCGTGTTTGATTTTCAGGCTTCATATAGCATTTCGAAATTAAACAGAATCTTAAAATACTGTCACTTACGTTGTTTCCATTTAAAAACTTATAACTAAATAAAATGAAATTTTTTTCTTAAAACTAAGCAAACAGTTATATCTATACATGTTACTGAAGTATTTCATTTGTTCATCTACAGTGCCTCAAGTGAGATTTGGACTTAGTCCAATCCTTTTAGTGCACATATTCTCCTAGATTCTTGAGTGCATGAAGTCCTTTGACCTTTCCACTATTAGGGTAGGCTAATCCGTACGCACCCAGATATGGGATTTTAGTAACTACAAATGGCTCATTGTTGAAAAGCTGCCATTTACGACTGGGCTTCCCATGTTGTCCTACTTGAAACTGTACAGTGCGTCCTATTCTTCTGTCGTATGATTTTTTCCTCTGTCCAGCTTTTTCCTCCATAATAATCAAAGCGTGGTGTACTTTTTCTTCAATTGGCATCTCTCCTGGGTACCTATTCGTCGACTTCTCCCCTTTTAAACGTCAGTCAGTAGATATAAAAGCGGTTGAAGTGTGTGGTAAGTTATTAATGATTTGGTGAAACAGGGAGACAAAGTCAACCCATTTTCTGTGCTTCTGGGGTGTATAGGTGCGTATAAACCTGATAAATTATATGAATACCCTTTCTGTTGGGCTTGCTTGGGTCGGAAATCTGGTTACTAATATTTGTTTTATCTTGTTTGTGTTAGTAAATCCCTATCGTCTATTGCCTATGAAGTACGATGCATTGTCTGTTAACAATATCTGTGGCCTCCCCACTCGCAGGAATAATCTTCTGGAATCATCCTAATAATAGAACCTGCAGTCACAAACCACACTGCATACATCTTAACACATTTTGTGAAAACATCATACAAGGCAATAAAATATTTTACACCTACCTTCCCTTGTGGATAGAGTCCGGCAGTATCCAAGGACACCACTTCCGAATTACTTAGCGAACTCTTCTCCACAAGTTTTGGTGAATTTGGAAGCCGCATAGAGAACCCATAGATTATGAGTGTACCAAATGAAATAATCAATGCAACTTTGCAGTAGACAGTCACACCACTCTTCCTGATCTGATGTACGCCAATGAAACAGGTCTCCCTTGTACAGACTATAGAATTTCTTCAAATTCTCTTCGTTATTTTCAAACAGTTTCAACATTATCTGTCTCCATTTCAGGTGTCCCTCTATCAACTGCTCCCAACTCTTACACATCTGTACATGATATGCTTGTTGTGTCTTGTCCTGCATAAGCAGAACCCGTGTTTCAGAATTCTGTTCTGTGAATTCTAAGAACTCATCGGGGCCTTGAAGTAACCTTGATAAGGCGTCTGCGGTTATGTTTAGTGTACCTTCGTGTATACGATTTCAGAACTGAACACCTGCAAGTACATGCGACACCTGGCTAGACTCCGATCTAATAATTTGCACGTCAACAGAAAAGAAAGTGCTTGATGGTCACTGTTGACTTTTGTATGGTTGCCCCACAAGTAGTACTCAAATTTCTTAAATGCCAGTATAGCCCCAAGAGCTTCCAGCTCTGTCATTGAATATGACCGCTCAGATTCAGGAAGTGTTCGACTAACAAAACTGATTATCTTAGGTATCAGTTCCCCAGCACCTTCAGCAATCTGAAATGAACATGCTCCTGGTCCACGTGAAGATGCATCGGTATTCAAGCAAAAATCCTGTGACATATAAGGGTGGTGAAGAATGTTTTTACGTAGTAAGGCTTCACATTGATTGGTCCATATCCATAAATTGTTTTTCCTCAAAATATTCAGCAGTACACTCTATTCAAAAACTGATCTAGAATGAATTTGCTAAAATTAAACCAAACTCAAATATGTCTTTATATTCTGTGGTGGTGGGAAATATTTGATCACATATAGTTTTCCACGAATCAGGTAGTATACCCTTTGGCAATATAATATAACCCAGGATTTTTTTTTCAAACTCCGACTTCGTAAAATTTTCTGTGGCTCCATATTCTGCATATCGCTATAATACCTGTGCCAAAAGCCTCACACGTTCTTCCCATGTGCGTGTAGCTATTAACAGGTCATCAACAATGTAGAAAGTGATGCTACTGAGGTGTTATGATCCCAAAACTTCGTCCAGTGTGGAAATGAAAACACCGCGCACACTTTCAAGATGAAAAAAAAAAAAAATTCTTAGCTCCCGCCCCCAACATAAAGGCTGTGTACTTCCTACTGTTTCATGTAATGCTATTCGCGAATAGGACGCATTTAAATCAGTTATCGTGAGGTATTTATCATTGCGAATTTTCAGTAACTGTTCTCCATGGTTTTCAGGGCGTGTCCTCACCGGAACAATGATTTTGTTTATACTTCGGGTGTCAAGCACAAGCCTGACACTTCCATTAGGTTTAGCAATAGCTGGATGTGAAGAAAAGCAGAAGGTCTCATGTGGGTAAACGTCCAGTTTATGCTCGTAACTCTATATTACCATGGCGCACCTTCTAAATACTAGTGTATATCAAAGTATTGCATCTTGTAACGCCTCCTTCTGATTATCTGACAAACAAGCACATTCACTCACCTTGGTTTCGACAGTCTATGGATTAATATCTTCTTCAGACTGCTGCTCACAGTTTTGTGTGTCAAGAAACAGTACGTTTGGAGATGAATGTTGTACTCTGATATCAGTATTCAGTTTGAGTATTTTCAAATGTCACTGTTTTAAGGAAATTTACTGATAACTTCTGTCCATTGATTGTAAAGAAACATTTTCCTCGCCCTATGTCAGTCTGTACTTGTCAGAAAGTATCCTCACCAATAGGGCAGTTTATTATAAGTTTTTCCACCACCAGAAAAATGCAATTTAGGTAAAAATCGCTTATAGTAATGGGTATTTATGCTTAAAGTGTAACTTCTTTTGACTTGCTCCCCGCTGCGATCAGAATGTAACATTTCTGTGCCGCAAAAGTTGGCGTATTACATCGTTTTCCCAGCTCATTAAACTGACCTTTTGAGATCACATTTGTCGATGTACCCATGTCAGCTACCGCAGGTTAGAGCATTAATTACAGCTTGCACTGACCCCTCATTGACCATGTTTAATTTGTTTACATCTTCCTGAGACCTTCTTTCGTATCTACCCCTTAATCATGAGCCGGCCGCGGTGGCCGAGCGGTTCTAGGCGCTTCAGTCCGGAACCACGCGGCTGCTACAGTCGCGGGTTCGAATCCTGCCTCGGGCATGGATGTGTGTGATGTCCTTGGGTTAGTTAGGTTTACGTAATTATAAGTCTAGGGGACTGATGACCTCTGATGTTAAGTCCCATAGTGCTTAGAGCCCTTTGAACCATTTTTGAACCTTAATCATGCCTGGAAATTAATTTAGAATAAATTACAGGCCTCCACCCCTTTTATTGGTCTGCGAATGGGGGCTCATCGTGAACTGTTCCGAGTTTTCCTGTTTGGATGGAGGTTAGCCTCTTCATTGTGAGTAGCTACAACTATGTTGTCAGTTTGACATCGCCAGTTCATATCCTGTATTGCCCTGGAATTAAATTATCATTGACTTTGACCCCCACTTGATGCATAATTGTTATTCCGTTGATTTTAACTGTGGGGTGGAGGACTGACGGATGGTATATTTGCGGTCGGTTCCTGACAATGACTGTGTTAGTCATTGCCACCTGGTGGAGATGTGAACTTGTTGGCCATAGCCACTCTGTCTATTGTACTTCTGTTTATGATTTTCTTTGAAACCTCGTTTCCGCTTTTGGTTTTCCCCGCTACCATAATTATTTCTTGTATTATTGTTGTTGCACAGGGCATAAGGGTGTCAAGTGTGACCGTTATTGCCAATGTTTCCATTCTGCTGTTGACTACTTGGCGGAGGATCTGTGGTTGCGACGCCCCTCTTCATATGTCAGGTCAGTCGAGTGGAATACGGATAAGAAATACTCTGCCTCATTTTCGGGTGTAGTGATCAGCTTTTCCCTGATATGGGCGGGCAGGCGTCTATTCAGTATTTTCAATACGACCACGTGGGAAACTAAGTTTATCCAATACCTGGTTTTGTTTAAGTATTTTTCAAGTTACTTCCTCAGTCCCCATTGTTTACTACTGAATGTTGGTGTGTTGAAAACCCCTCAACATAGCCTCTCTTGGCCGTCTGTTGACCAATATTTGTCCAAGAAAGCCAGTTCAAATTACTAGTAGGTATGGCATCTGTCAGCCATATCTGTTGCCCACAACGAACCGGATCTTCAGTGCTTCTGTCAAATTGTGCAGTAACACGCTGTGAAAAGCTTTGATAAACACTATGAATTTCATTTTCTTATCCTCTGTTGAAAAAGTCGACAATTGCCTGTGGTGTATCAGACCCTCGCCTTTCGCTAATGAAACAGATACGCAGTGTTGTCTGTTGCTGATGTGGCATTTTTCGTATGCACGTGATTGTACTCTGGATATGTTTACGCAACTCGTATTGTCATTGGCAGTGCCTCTTGCCTTTTGCAAGTCCTTTCCTCTCCATCTCAAGGACTGGTACCAAATAGTTGATAATTATTGCCGCTATCTATCCTGCTCGATTGCACCTGACTGCTTGCTATTGGCGTCTCTCTGATGATATCCACATTATTAATTAGACTGCTCTGCAACATCTGTTCCGTTGCCCTTAAGCCTAGCTCAGTTGTAGCAAAACAAATTGTTTTCTCTTTCCTTAACTGTTACGACATTGGCCTTGTGCTCTTGTATGACTTCCTGTTTGAGGGCCGTACTCTTACCAGGCTTTCCGCTTTTTCTCCGTCCTTTAAATTCCTCACTTCCTTTTCGAGTTTTTTCTTTTGCTTTCGTTATGAACTTAGCGCCTAAATCTAAAATACTCAATTTTCATAGTTTCTAATGTTTTGCAAATTCCGGACAGAGCATGTGAGTGTGCATGTCATTCACGATCTTTAGATTACCTGCCATTTCTTCTTGTGTCTCTCCAATAGATGACACTTTTTGATTTTGGTTGTTTATCTGCTGAGACAAATCAGTGAATAATTTCTGCACCCAGATCTGCAAGTTTGCATGTTCTACATCTACATCCATACTCCGCAAGCCACCTGACGATGTGTGGCGGAGGGTACCCTGAGTACCTCTATCGGTTCTCCCTTCTATTCCAGTCTCGTATTGTTCGTGGAAAGAAGGATTGTCGGTATGCTTCTGCGTGGGCTCTAATCTCTCTGATTTTATCCTCATGGTCTCTTCGCGAGATATACGTAGGAGAGAGCAATATACTGCTTGACTCTTCGGTGAAGGTATGTTCTCGAAACTTTAACAAAAGCCCGTACCGAGCTACTGAGTGTCTCTCCTGCAGTGTATTCCACTGGAGTTTATCTATCATCTCCGTAACGCTTTCGCGATTACTAAATGATCCTGTAACGAAGCGCGCTGCTCTCCGTTGGATCTTCTCTATCTCTTCTATCAACCCTATCTGATACGGATCCCACACTGCTGAGCAGTATTCAAGCAGTGGGCGAACAACCGTACTGTAACCTACTTCCTTTGTTTTCGGATTGCATTTTCTTAGGATTCTTCCAATGAATCTCAGTCTGGCATCTGCTTTACCGACGATCAACTTTATTTGATCATTCCATTTTAAAACACTCCTAATGCGTACTCCCAGATAATTTATGGAATTAACTGCTTCCAGTTGCTGACCTACTACTTTGTAGCTAAATAAGGGATCTATCTTTTCATGTATTCGCAGTACATAACACTTGTCTACATTGAGATTCAGTTGCCATTCCCTGCACCATGCGTCAATTCGCTGCAGATCCTCCTGCATTTCAGTACAATTTTCCATTGTTACAACCTCTCGAAACACCACAGCATCATCTGCAAAAAGCCTCATTGAACTTCCGATGTCATCCACCAGGTCATTTATGAATAGCAACGGTCCTATGACACTCCCCTGTGGCACACCTGAGAGAAAGGTCATTACGTAGCTTTTGACTTAAATTACCAGACCTCTATGATAGGTCATTCTTAAAACCATCAAATGTTTGCTTTCGTTCATTTTTAAAGTCGCGAAATTTTACATCGAGTTCTTCGGTTTGTTTTGTAGAAAAATTATTAAACAAATTTTTCGTTAGGTCAATGAGGCATTTATACACGTCCTGCGTTGAATGCACTGATGACACATAAGCGTCTTGTGTACTTACCGTGTCTTATTCCGCCACTTTTGAAAGGTTCCGTGACGTGGAGGAATCGAATTTTACTGATTCCTCACTAGCGCGTCTTTCACTGGCTTCATGCGAGAAAATGCGTCTCGGTGAGATTTGTGAATTACTCTCGTCTACAGTTAGCACTGTAACGTCATGAGGTAAGACATTCTTGTCATCAGTATAAACTAAATATGTGTAATATCGTCAATATGATAGGCGTTTTCGGTGTCAATATTATTTGTGGTAGCACCGCTTACGGCGACATTTTGCATCTCTGCACTATTTCCATTAGTCGGTACGCATTTTTAGCTGGTTCGATTCTATAAATCTTTTTTTGAAGTTACAAATATAAAATAAAATATTGTAGCTTATTGTTGGCGTTTATTTCGTGTATTCACATTCCAAAAAATCAAAATAATGTTAACGCAAATCTCTATTTCTGTTAAAAATGCTTCAGATTTATAACTGGATAAGGTAAGGTGCCGATGAAACTTTTGATTGTGACGTTACCAAGCGCACTCTAGCGAACTATAAGCTGGGGTTCTTTCCTACCTTATAGACGATCTTCTTAAATGTTGTTGGAACAATTCCTCCGATTAACCATTTCTATATGCATGACATGTAATGTTTGCCCTTGGTTTTATCTTGACAATGTTATTCCAGTCATGAAACAAAATAAATAAAAACGAATTAGGGCAACAGAATGTTACACAACATGTTTCACTCAATCATGAAACAAAGTAAATAAAAAACCAATTAGTGTAACAGAATGTCACACAACGTTTTTTATATAATTTAATTATTGCACCTGTCGAATCTTTCTCGCACCGTCCAGGGAACGGTCGCCATTTCTACTGATTAATTAACAAGTTTAAGAATAATAATTACGACGGAAATTTTTTGGCGCCGTACCAGAGGCGCAACAATAATGAGTTCGCTCAGATGCGTGTGTCTCAACTAATTCATGCACAGCGACGCACATTCCAGTCAGGCTTTTGATTTTTCGTATACACGAAAAATCTATAACATGTAAAATCGGGTTATTAGACGATAGTTTTTAGAGTGTTGAAGTTATTTACCTCCTCATCTTCTTTGAAGACAATGTCAGCGTACAGCTTGCTCTGCTTAAATTTCTTGCTTCTCCGAAGTATAGCAGATACTGGTGACGCAGACAGATAGATCAGTTGAAATAAAGAACTTGTAAATGAAGTTTACTTCTTAGTACAGGACTTAATGTATTTCACATTATTAGTGAATCAGACAGAAATCTGTGTCCTATCTTTATCATGGACAGGAAAAGACAGACAGTACAAGACCGATGAAATATCTCATAGGAGTTCTTACAAACACAATAAAAATTATGTTCTTCGTCTTTTCTTGCTAGCTCCACAGGCTTGATTGCTGCGGGCACACCGAGGTTTAATCTAGCCACAAAGTACTTTGGTGAATTAATGGAAAAAATAGACAGTAAAATCAAAATATATACTCGTATAGGTAAACCAGCACAATTTTCAATAGAACTGCCTCCCTACTGTAAATCGGCGTAGTCCATGGTTATGGGATGACAGTGTAGAGCAGTGGTGCCCTTTCTACGTACGATCAGAACATACTACAATTTGTTTTCAGCTGTAACTTATATTGTACCTTTGGCTTGACCGAGGTTTATAATACACTTATTGATGTACAAACGTATTTTAACGTATACCCTAGACGTGCCAGCTCTCTGTAGTTTTATTTACATATTCTGAAAGTTTAAATAGGGATCCCTTTGCTGACCCATCTGACTGACTATACAGAGCCTGTTGAAACTGGGAATAATTTTGTTTTAAGCATGTTTCAGGTGCCATCCTTATACCTTGTGCCTCCACTGGATTTTTTCTGGTTTTCTGTGATCATATAGTCAAAATTTACATTGCCTCAGCAACAGCAATGTTAGAAAACAGGTTATTAACATCAATTGAGTCTAGTTTTGAAGTAGATGGCACAGGCACATGTTCTAGTTTTTTCAGTAACACAAGTGAGTTAGATCTTCCAAATTTGTTAGAAAGCTAAAATCGAACAGTTATCTGAACTGACACAAGTCACAACAACCACTAAAAGTCAACAGTTTGCAGAATGTGCCATTAACGTATCAAATCTAAATTTGTCTTCTGAAGATTGCAGTTATAAATAAGGAAATTGAATAGGCACCGAAATGCAATATTTATGAAAAACAGCTAGACATACTGAAAGTGGACCTTTGTTACGCGATGTGTTCACGAAACATCTGGTAGCTCACAAACTAAAAATTGAAAATACAGATATGTTCAGTCGTCGTAGGAAATTTTATAAGTACCTGGATTACAAAAGAAAAAAATAGACCTCATTTTCCCTCATCTGATTTTTGTTTTTACATTATTGCTTGTGCGAAATGCTAGTTTTATTTTCTTATTCTTTAAGACGTTGTTAGACTTGCTCGATATGTGCCCTACATACGTTGTTGGTATGTAGGTTGGTCTAAATTTACTTTTGTCCTCTTTTTTCAGTGCTAATTCCCTATTTATATTATCTGTTACAGGCTCTATGTATCTCTATTACGTATAAAAGGCGATGTCTCGACTGACGGACTCAGTCACTCTCTGTCTCATCATCGCCCAGCCCAAACCACTAAGGATAGAAACTTGAAATTTGCAGAAAGTGTTGATCTTATAACGCAGGCGAGGTTTAGGAAGGGATTTTTTTGGTATTTCACTCCTAAGGGAATGAAATGTGGGATGAAAGGTTGCTTGAAAAATATAGCTAGACCTACGAAAATTGGTATTTGGTTACCTGGTCAAAAATAAAGAAGCAAGTGTAACAGTATTTTTGATAATTTAACCACTATGGAGGTGAAATCGTATGTAAAAGCCTTTTTTTGAAATGCTTTGTTGAAAAACTATTAAAATGCATCTATCAAAATTGGTATTTGACTTCTCGGTTAGAAGTGAAGAAATATGTGTTTCACTGTTTCTGGAAATTCATTCCCTAAGGGGGTGAAATAAGGGATGAAATTTTTTATGAAGCTATTCCATTACACAAGGATTTTTGAAGCTAAATCTATAAACATCTGAATTTGGCGTCTCAGTTATAAATAAGAAAAAGTGTTTTTGGAAATTCAACTCCTGTGCGAGGGAAATAGAAGATGGAAGTTTTTACGGAACTGTTTCAGAATGCAAGCATTCTTGAAGCTGCATGTATAATCTTTTCTATTTGGCTTTTCTTTTAGAAATAAAAAATAAGCATTTCAGTGTTCTTGGAAGTTGAACCACTAAGGGGAAGAAATACTGGGTGAAATGTTGTATGGAAATATGTCATTGTGAAAGTATTTCTAAAGCTAAATATTTGAAAATTGGTATTTGGCCTGTTGGGTGGAAATGAAAAAAATACTTATTTCACTGTTTTTGGAAATTTAACCCCTGCGGTGGTGAAATAGGGTAAGACTGATTCACTGACTCATCATAGCCCAGCCCAAACGGCTAAAAATTTTTTGAAGCTAAGATTGGTATTTCATTTCTCAGTTAGATAACAAGAAATATGTGTTAGAGGATGACAGCTTCTACCAAAATATTACCATAAGAACGAAAAATACGTGATTTAAAAAAAAACCTTAACTCCAGACTTTAACCAAAATCGCTTTTTGGCCTGAAATATATTCGGAAAGGACCATGTTTCAGTGACATTAATTAGCGAGAAAAGTTTAAGTGTTGCAACTTGCGAACAATATAAAAATTCAATTACAGGAAAACAAACGAAAAATGTGTGCGGACCATATAGCCTACACGAGCGGAGCAGCGAGCGATAAGCTAATTCTTCATATAATTTGAGCATATTTCCTTGCGTTGTACATTGTACTAGTTGAAAGAAAAAGTAACTGAAAGAAGCCATGGGCTGGTAGCACATATGTTCAAGCATCAAAGAGTCGCCATTTTGGTAATGAAATGAAGTGTGGGGGTAAAAACTGTAGATGGAGATAAATGTTCAAATGAGTGTAGATTGCAGCAGTTACACAGTGATGAAGCTTTTTGCACACGATAGGTTATCGTGGAAAGCTGCATCAAACCGGTATTCAGACTATGGAAGACCACAAAATGAAAGTGTGCAGTATAACTAATATTACAGGTATATCAACTGAATGAGTGCACTACGATCACCGTGAAGGACTGTACATGAATAAGGTGGGCGTCTGTTAGGTATCGCTGTAACAGGACAGCGATACCTATACAGGACATCAATACAAAATTTGCAGTTTATGAATCTTCTCGAAAAACTAAAGGGAGACGTACATTTACTCTTCAAATTTTGTTTTTATTACTGCCAATATCTTTTCGGAGAAACAGATTTTAGATTGCAATTGATTAGTCTTGACTTTACGTTTTTAAATGTGATTCTTGACAAAGTATGGTGAATACCAATATGTTGCTGAAGAATTTTTCCTTTCTGAACCGTATCATGTTACGTTACCTGTTTTGTGAAATCAGTTTAGATGAATAATATGCCTTTCTCTCTTTCCAGCAAATACTCTATCCGTGGGGATACACTAGCGAACTGCCTGACGACTGGAAAACCCTGGTAAAGTCTCTTTTTGTACTCAACGCTCTAATTGAATCCTGTTTGTAATAGTATAGCTCGCGGCGCAAACCTCCCCAACTTCTAACTGGAAGCTGCTTTCTGCCATCACAGGACGCCTTGGCAAGCAAAGCAAATGAAGCCCAGATAGCTGCTGGGGGTCCTAAGTACGGGGTCGGCAGCTCTACAAACGTCTTGTGTAAGTAATGATCTAGTCTTTTAGTAGCTCTCATTAAACAAAAGTTACGAGTGAGAGAATGTTCTATTCCACTTTTCATTTAGCTGTTTGTAGTAGCAAAATTTAGCCATAGGGTTCGTGTTAGTCATTTTCCTCCCTGTCCCACTTATTTTTAGCTTTCGACTCTGAATCTTCGGAAGTACACTCATGTGATTAAGAGACTCATTTTCTTGACTGTAAAATATAAAAACGGCGCAAGTCTCTATTTTGCTTATGTATATCATTGTCATACTCATTTCATCACTACTTTCAGTTTGCTTTCCGCGTATATTGAGCGTTGGTAAGGAATTCGCGAAAACACAATGACCAAACTTCATAGAAGAAATAAGCAGTTTTTTTTAAGTTTTCGTGGTTTCATACACATACTGTACTACACTACTGGCCATTAAAATTGCTACACCAAGAAGAAAAGCAGACGATAAACGGGTAATCATTGGACAAATATATCATACTAGAACTGACATGTGATTACATTTTCCATGCGGTTCTAGGCGCTCAGTCCGGAACCGCGCGACTGCTACGGTCGCAGGTTCGAATCCTGCCTCGGGCATGGATGTGTGTGATATCCTTAGGTTAGTTAGGTTAACGTAGTCCTAAGTTCTAGGGGACTGATGACCACAGAAGTTAAGTCCCATAGTCCTCAGAGCCATTTGAACCATTTGATTACATTTTCACGCAATTTGGGTGAATAGATCCTGAGAAATCAGTACCCAGAACAACGACTTCTGGCCTCAATAACGGCCTTGATACGCCTGGGCATTGAGTCATACAGAGACTGAATGGCGTGTACAGGTACAGCTGCCCACGCAGCTTCAACACGATACCACAGTTCATCAAGAGTAGTGACTGGCGTATTGTGATGAGCCAGTTGCTCGGCCACCATTGACCAGACGTTTTCAATTGGTGAGAGATATGGAGAATGTGCTGGCCAGGGCAGCAGTCGAACATTTTCTGTATCCAGGAAGGTCCGTACATGATCTGCAACATGCGGTCGTGCATATATAACGTAGGGTTCGTAGGGATCGAAGGAAGGGTACAGCCACGGGTCGTAACACATCTGAAATGTATCGTCCACTGTTCAAAGAGCCGTCATTGCGAACAAGAGGTGACCGAGACGTATAACCAATGCCACCTTATACCATCACGCCGGGTGATACGCCAGTATGGCGCTGACGAATACACGCTTCCAATGTGTATTCACCGCGATGTCTCTTTGTGTCAATGCTCTGAAAAGCTAATCATTTGCATTTCACAGCATCTTCTTCCTGTCGGTTAAATTTCGCGTCTGTAGCACATCTTCGTGGTGTAGAAATTTTAATGGCCAGTAGTGTACTGTTAACACTACTAGATAATTGCCGATGGAGTGGAATATTTAAAGGTCAAGGATGTTAATTCTTAAGAGCGTAACGTCCACATTCTGAACAATTACAGCGAATGGTTTTGTCACCCAAATCACCCGACATGAATCTCATCGAACATTTATGCGACATAATCGTGAAGTCAGTTAATGCACAAAATCCTGCACTGGCAACGCTTCCGTAGTTATGGACAGATATAGAGGAATCTTGGCTCAATATTTCAGTAAGGGAACCCCAAGGACTTTTTGAGTCTACGCAACGTCAGTTGCGGCATGAGCGAGGAAT
Source organism: Schistocerca gregaria (assembly GCF_023897955.1). Lineage (NCBI taxonomy): Eukaryota > Metazoa > Arthropoda > Insecta > Orthoptera > Acrididae > Schistocerca > Schistocerca gregaria. Next base: position 251,242,387 of record NC_064923.1, on the reverse strand, counting down.
GTCATTAGGAAGCATCCCATGACTTTTGTAATCTCAGTGTAATTTCGCAGGCTTTCCTGGCCGGAGTAAATGTCCATAAAAACTCTTCTGGGATGCAGAGAGCATTTTGTTGCAAAATGATATAGCAAAATTTCATCAGGTGTGTTAGTGTACACACCAAGGTGACAAAAGTCATGGAATGCCTCCTAATATCGTTCCGTACCTCCTCCTCACGCTATTAGTGCAGCAACTCGACTCAACAACTGGCCGGAAGTCCGCCTACAGGAATACTGAGCCATGATGCCTCTATATCCGTCCATAACTGCGAACGTGTAGGACTTTGTAACACGGAATGAACTGCCAGTTACATCCCATAAATATTCGATGTGATTGATGTCGGGTGGTCTAGGTGGCCAAACCATTCGCTCGAATTGTTCAGAATGTTCTTCAAACCAGTGTCGAGCAGTTGTGGCCCAGTGACATGGCATTTTGTCATCCATAAAAATTTCATCCTTGTTTGGGAATATGAAGTCCACTAATGGCTGTGGATGTCTCCAACTGTTGCTGCTTCTGGATCACAGGGTCCCGGGTTCGATTCCCGGCCGGGCTGGGACTTTCCCTGTCGGGGGATTGAGTGTTTGTGTTGTCCTCATCATTTCATCCTCCTCATCATCATCATTCGAAAGAGTGACTAGATTGGACTGTGTAAAAATGTGGACTGTGAAAAAATTGAGACTAGGTAGAGCGCCCGGCAAAGCAAACATAATCATCATCGTCGTCTCCAACTGGCCGAACATAACCATTTCTAGTCGATGATCAGTTTAGCTGGACCAGCGGACCCAGTCCATTCCGTGTAAAAACAGAATTATGGAGCCACCACCAGCTTGCACAGTGCCTTGTTGGCAACTTGGGTCCATGGCTTCGTGGGGTCTGCGCCACATTAGAAATCTACCATCAGCTCAACTGATATCGGGACTCATCAGACCAGTCTATGGTTTACCACTCGTCTAGGATTCAAACAATACGGTCGCTGGCCCAGCAAAAACGCTGAGGGTGATGTTGTGCTGTTAGCAAAGGGACGCGTTGGTCGTCTCCTGCCACAGTCCATTAACGTCAAATTTCGCCGCACATCCCTAATTGATTTCCGTGGTTATTTCACGAAGTTTTGCTTGTCTGTGAGCAGTGACAACTCTATACGAACACCGCTGCTCTCGGTCGTTAAGCTAAGGCCGACTGCCACTGCGTTGACAGGGGTAAGAGGTAATGCTTGAAATTTGGCATTCTCGGGGCACTCTCGACACTGTGGATTTTGAAATATTGAACTCTCTAAAGATTACCGAAATGGAATGTCCCATGCGAATAGCTCCAACTACTGTTCTGCATTGTACGGCCGTCATCACGGCCAAAACCATTCCACATGAATCACCTTAGTAACAAATGACAGCACCAATGCACTGCTCTTTTGCACCTTACCTATGCGATACTACCACCATCTGTATATGCTCATACCGCTATCCTATGACTTTGTCACCTCATTTTGGTACTACTGGAGCAATGCAACTTTAAGCACACACATCAAAAAAATTTTGCATCACCTCGGTTCCGAGAGTTCCGGAAACTTTACAGAAAATTGGAATAGAGATCAACATAAACATCATTTCCGCCCTTTTCATTGCTCATGAAAACCGAACATTGCATGTAGTGCCACAGCAAGACCTTCAGAGGCGGAGGTCCGGACTGCTGTACACACTGGTACCTCTAATACCCAGTAGCACGTCCTCTTGCATTGATGCACGCCTGTATTCGTCGTGGCATACTGTCCACAAGTTCATCAAGGCACTATTGGTCCAGATTGTCCCATTCCTCAATGGCGATTCGGCGTAGATCCCTCAGAGTGGTTGGTGGGTCACGTCGTACATAAACAGCCCTTTTCAATCTATCCCAGGCATGTTCGATAGGGTTCATGTGTAGAGAACATGCTGGTCACTCTAGTCTAGTGATGTCGTCATCCTGAAAGAAGTCATTCACAAGATGTGTACGATGGGGGCGTGAATTGTCGTCCATGAAGAACGTCTAGTCAATATGCTGCCGATTTAGTTGCACCATTGGTCATAGGATGGCGTTCATGTATCGTACAGCCGTTACGGCGACTTCCATGACCACCAGCGATGTATGTCGGCCCCACGTAGTGGACCTGCACTCGCTGGACAGTGTGTCTAAGGCGTTCAGCCTGACCGGGTTGCCTCCAAACACATCTCCGACGATTGTCCGGTTCAAAGTATATGCGACACTCATCGGTGAAGAAACGTGATGCCAGTCCTGAGCGGTCCATTCGGAATGTTGTTGGGCCCATCTGTTCCGTGCTGCATGGTGTTGTTGCAAAGATGGACCTCGCCAAGGACGTTGAGAGCAAAGTTGGGTGACGGAAGACGAGCCGAACGAGGGAAAATCGGCTCACTGAAAAGGCCGTCAGTAGTGGTTCACAGTGATCTTGCTGATTGATCCCATAAGAGAGAAGATGATTGTATGCTTGTTTCTCGTCTGTATATCCAGCGCAGAGACACAGAGTGTACAGAATCCCGTGGCGAGATGGTCAAATTAGGTGTTGAGTCCATTGACTCGGACGCTGGAATCCAGTTACAGGCAACGAGCGTTTCTGACTGCATGTCAAGGACTCTCTACCCCGAGACCTGGACCGTGAACCGCAGTGCTTCAACTGGCAAGGTGAGGACCAAGTGGTTAGGTAATGTTGCAACACCGCGAGGCGCGCGAAGAGCTCAGGTGAGCATGACGGCTGCACCTGCAGCAGAGACAAAGAAGAAACTACAATGTGCACCTGCTGTGTTGTTGGGTCCCATGTTGCCAACTGGCGAGGTTGCCAGGTTTTGTCAGACCACAGCTAGATGTCAGGATGTTGGCCCCAGCCGCAAACTAACAACGGCGAAGAGTGATTCAGCAGAGAGGAAACCAGCCGCAGTTCCACTCGCCACGAAGGGCCAAAACAAGTGGTAGCAGGGACTGGCCACAAGCGGAAAGTCGGAAAACGCAGCCCGACTCAGAGAAGATGAAAATGAGGAATGATGACACATACACCACACAATGCGTTGCCACTGATTAGCAGAGAGGAAAACCAGCTGCAGTTCCACTCGCCACTAAGGGCCAAAACAAGTGGTAGCAGGGACTGGCCACAAGCGGAAAGTCGGAAAACGCAGCCCGACCCAGAGAAGATGAAAATGAGGAATGATGACACATACACCACACAATGCGTTGCCACTGATTAGGCAACTGTAGGCTAAGCCTTCAAGGCGGCAGAGAGGGCTGAATTCAGAGCCATGCCTCCACCGCTGGCTACTTCACAGAACAGAAGGAGGGGCCATCATCTCGATCACTGAACAAATTGGACCAAACGAGAAGACGCCGGACACCACAATCGCCCTTTCCTGGGCTGCTAAGACAACATCCAAAACCCAGCGGAGGCAGTGTGGTGAGATGGACTAGTTTTGAGGCAGCATACTTTCGCATATGGAATAATCACTTGATGTGTCGTCTCACAGGGAGTCTAAGCTACGCCATCAGATCTCCCCCAACACTCGGCCACCTGCTTAGAAGATAGGTGGGCACACATTGTGACGCAGCACATGTAGGCGACGTAGAAGGAGAAACTTAACCAACATCAGTCTCTTGTTGTGTCCAGTCACTGTTGTGCATGACGCTTCTGCATCGATTGAGACAAGTATCTAGCAGCTGCGTGGCAACAGTATCCTACCCTTACATGATGCATCACAAATGGCGAACAGGTACGTGAACATCCCTTACTACCTGTGCTGATTGTCACAGAGGCTTCTTTTCCCATGACACTCTTCCTGGAACCTTTAGCTCCTACACTGGACTCGCTTTCGGGAAGACGACGGTTCAATCCCGCATCCGGCAATCCTGATTTAGGTTTTCCGTGATTTCCCTAAATCACTCCAGGCAAATGCCGGGATGGTTGCTTTCAAAGGGCACGGCCGACTTCCTTCCCTGTCCTTCCCTAATCCGATGAGACTGATGACCTCGCTCTCTGGTCTCCTTCCCCAAAACAACTAGCCAACCTTTCGCTCCTCTACCCTTAACCCATTATTTACTCAAACGTTTCTATCTACTACCTCCCAAAGTCCCCGAATTATTGGGTAAATGTACTCACACACAGATCTTGTGACTCCTTGATTGAAATATTAACTGATTGCAGAGGTGACTGCAGAACATTTTGTGTTAGTCAACATGCTACTGCGAGCATGGAGGGGTACACTCTTGGAATAAGAATGATTAAAGTCAAACTGTCACCCGAAAAATGATTCTTCATATATTTTTATTCTCCTTTCTTTTTAGAATTCTGAAATACACAAGGTTTTTCACAAGTGCCTCTGGAGAGCAGCACGAAAATTACAAGATATACAGAAAAATGGACATAGCATGGCTCCAAGATTCGATTCATAATGAACATTGCCGAGTAGTTGCACGAGGAGCAGACGTATTTGTTTAGGTAGACATAACCACTCTGCAAACCTTAAGGCAGAGATAGACGAAGTAATATGACAGTTAATAACTCGATGGAAATGAATAAAAGTGCGGGAACATACTGTCAGAGGTCTCTCAGTCGTGCACAGAAAGCTGGACGTCACTTGACGCGAGATCAGCGTGGCTGTAATGCCAAATGGTGCTGGCCCCATAACACGAGGCAGCTGAAGGAATGGGAAAAGGCAGCAAACAGCTGCTGGTCTTCTTCCTTAAAACAAGGCCTGGAGGCAATATTTGGATGACTTCTCAATAGGAAAAACTATCGGGAAACTGGAAGACGACGAAGAGTATCGAATGTAGGCCAGGAGTTTCGTATTAGCCACAGCATTGTTCTGTAAGCATAGAGAGCATTCTGAACAACCAGCACTGCTATCCGTTGGAGACGAGGTCAACTACAGCAGCAGATGACTGCTACATTGTGCAGCACACGAGAAGGGAGACACGTCAAACAGCTGGTGTAGTTGCAACCATATTTAACAGGACTGAAATGCAGGAAATCACGCCCACAGTGGCACGGCGACTGCCCATCGACCAGTACGTTGTGTTGTGTTGTGTTGATACCCGCACGTCGGTGGAACATTTTGTGATGGTGCCAAGAACCTAGAGACTAGATAAAAGGAAAGTGGGTCGCGCGCTTTTCTCGGTTGAGGACAGATTCACTGACAGCAGCGAATCGGGATATGGGAGGTGGGAAAACGTAATGCACCCAGGAATATTGTCGAACGTAGTCGTTTTAGTGTTACAGGTGTCACGGTGTGGGAAGGTATAACGTTGCAGGCCCATACTGACCTTCCAATATTTGAACAAAGTGTGCTAACCCGTCAGCGTTATTGCGACGGCTTACACCTTCAATGTGTACATCTTCTGAGGGTTGCATTCGTTCCTGACTTCATTTTCATGGGTGGCAATGTGCGATGGCATTTAACAGCGCAGGTGGACCAGCTCTTGGAACGAGAGGACATTCGGTGGATTGACTGGTCTGCCCATTCCCCGCTCTTAAATCCCATAGGGCATGTGTGGGATGTTGCTGGGAGACGTAATGACCACACAGCAGTTCTCAGTCGCACTGGCGGAGGTGTGGAATGCCCTACCATAAGAACTCGTTACTATCATTGCGGCCAGGATGGGAGCACGTTGCAGAGCATACATTGCCGACCGTGGTGGTCACACACCCAATTAAGAACCACGTCCTGCCTTTTGTAATAACCAGGGAATCACAGTGACTTCAGTGTACTCATTGTCTTTGAACAAAAGTGTCATTACTGTTCGTCTCATTACATATTTCTCTCAGTTAAACTGTGTATTAAACTGTAGCAGTTCTTTCTAAATATTGTCCAGTTTTCATCGAGCTGTGTCACTTGTCAGTGACACATCATGCGAAAGTTACTTTCTCCCTCAAGTTGTGCACACCAGCGTATCATCCTCTCCGTATCGTCGCATTGAATTAGTTCGCGCCTGCAGACAGGCAACCCAATGAACAGATTTGCAAAACGGACTGCTGATGCTCTTTCCCAGGCAGTTCATATCAGTGACTTGAATGAATAGCACGCACCTATCGACGTTTGTCACGTTACAAACTGTGCAAACACTGAGCACCTGTCATGTGAGTAAAAAATTTGAAGAGGTGCTCTATCCACTGATGTCTCTCTGTTTCCTATATGTCTTGTAATTTCTACACAACCGTTTTCTGAAAGCCTGAAGGTACTTAAGAATAACCTTGTATAGTTTTGGAGCTCCTCTTGGATACAAATATCAGAATTCTGCTTCTGCAGAAGGTGCAGTATAATGTTGGTAACGTAGTTCTGTGTATATCAGTTCCAACACTAATCTGGAACCGCTGTAAATATTTGATCAAACTAGGTACGCGTGATTTTATCATTGTATTAGCTACTATCAGGATTAAAAAATAAGCCGGTCGAAACAGCTGTAGCACACTTAAGGGTCGGAACGTGAGAGTGAAGGGGTGAGGTGAAAGAGTAATAAGAAACTCCTAGAGATATTCACCAAAAAAGTTGTGTGACGCAGCCACAGCCCTAATGCACCTCGAGATGGTGATGAGGGTTCGAAGGGGGTGACACGTGAAACTAAACATAACTCTGGAAAGGCTAAAGAATTTTTAAGCAGCCATATTACTCTCTGAACTAAACTACGGAGGAAATATACTGCATACGAGGAGATGCAATGCTCATGGCTTCACTTACATAAAACAAGTGTTGTATTTTGACCAAATCCAGTCCTTCGAAGACGGTCAGAGCCCGAAACTTGCACAGAGAAGTGCGTCAGTGAGAAGTGTTCGTGGTGAAGATGGGACAACTGTGTTGTACGACAGTAAATTACATCATCACAACACCGCCAGTGTTGGGAGAAGCGTTCGATAGGGGATGACATATAAAACTAAGTGTAACTATCTGAAGCTAGAGGAACCTCATATGCACTTGGTAAATATGTAACTTATAATCCGGAAAAATAAATTATGAGGATGACACACCCACTATATTTTAATGGTGTTACCTGAGGTGAGATTTACACAGCTCCTCGAGAATTTTCTGTCAATAGCCAAACACCAACGAGATTCCATTTGAACAGAAGGGAAAGTCACTGATATGAGTAATTCTGGGATCGCTAGGCTGATTAGTAATAGTCTCCGCGACAGTCAAGTCGAAATTTCGATGAATAGAAAGGATGGAAGACTTCTGAACTTTCTAGAACTTTTTAGGCTTACATACTAGAAACGTCACACAACTGCCTCGAGTAAAATGCTCAACAGCCCGAATGGGAAAGAAATATTTCAAACCACCTGACTGCAAAACAGGCATAATCTTTTTAAGAGGGCCACAAAGGAGGGAGCAGTTGTGACTATGGTGATATTTCAAGAAGTACGAAGCCAAAAACGTGGTATAGAGAGCTGGAAAAGTATTTATGTTTGTCAGAACTGAAAGTCAGTAATAATTTTCTTAAACGACCAACTAGGAACGTTTAGTTCACAGCCGACAAACTACTGCACGCTTTGTATAAAAGGAGAATGCAGGGAAGCTGATCCAAGAGACTTTGTGGCAGTTCGTGTTTGTGTGAAACCTATAATAATTTCCACAGTCATTTACAGGCGAAAGATTAATCGCGAAATTCTAAAAACTTCTGAACTTACGTAGTCAATGAATGGATCTTATCCATCATTTTGTCTAGCGTTGAAACTGAAGGCAATCCACAAAAAAAAAGATTAAATTTTGAATTTAAAAATTTATTGGAGAGTTGGGATACTACCACACCAGTGATTGGCTGCAGCACCTTTTAGCAAATAAGAAATATCGAAACAAACATTGACGATATCGGAAACAATTACAACTACTTAAAGCAATTGAAAACAGAGTTGTGTACTCTCTTCGCAAAAAGCTAAAGGACCAGAACCATGAAATTACAGACCACACACGCTGAAGTCTGAAGTCAAATACCACCAGTCGGGTAAACGCATATTATGTCAAAAAATCAGCATGGATTCAGGAGAAAGTAATTGAGTGAAACACCGTTTGCTTTATTCAAACATGGTATCTTACAAACCGTAGATTCAGTTGAGAGTGGAGATTTCGTGTTCATGTTGTTGTTGTGATCTTCAGACCTGAGACTGGTTTGATGCAGGTCTTCATGCTACTCTATCCTGTGCAAGTTGCTTCACCTCCCAGTACCTACTGCAGCCTACATCCTTCTGAATCTGCTTAGTGTATTCATCTCTTGGTCTGCCTCTACGATTTTTACCCTCCACGCTGCCCATCAATGCTAAATTTGTGATCCTTTGATGCCTCAGAACATGTCCTACCAACCGGTCCCGTCTTCTTGTCAAGTAGTGCCACAAACTCCTCCCAAATTCTATTCAATACCTCCTCATTAGTTATGTGATCTACCCATCTAATCTTCAGCATTCATCTGTAGCACCACATTTCAAAAGCTTCTATTCTCTTCTTGTCCAAACTATTTATCGCCCATGTTTAACTTCCATACATGGCTACACTCCATACAAATACATTCGGTAACGACTTCCTGACACTTAAATCAATACTCGATGTTAACAAATTTCTCTTCTTCAGAAACGCTTTCCTTGCCATTGCCAGTCTACATTTTAAATCCTCTCTACTTCGACCATCATCAGTTATTTTGCTCCCTAAATAGCAAAATTTCATCTCATATCCTCCATTCAAGACACTGTCCATTCCGTTCAACTGCTCTTCCAGGTCCTTTGCTGTCTCTGACAGAATTACAATGTCATCGGCGAACCTCAAAGTTTTTACTCCTTCTCCATGAATTTTAATACCTACTCCGAATTTTTCTTTTGTTTCATTTACTGCTTGCTCAATATACAGATTAAAGAACATCGGGGAGAGGCTACAACCCTGTCTCACTCCTTTCCCAACCACTGCTTCCCTTTCATGCCCCTCGACTCTTATGCCTGCCATCTGGTTTCTGTACAAATTGTAAATAGCCTTTCGCTCCCTGTATTTTACCCCTGCCACGTTCAGAATTTGAAAGAGAGTATTCCAGTCAACATTGTCAAAAGCTTTGTCTAAGTCTACAAATGCTAGAAGCGTAGGTTTGTCTTTTCTTAATCTAGTTTCTAAGATAAGTCGTAAGGTCAGTATTCCCTCAAGTGTTCCAATATTTCTACTGAATCCAAACTGATTTTCTCCGACGTCGGCTTCTACCAGTTTCTCCATTCGTCTGTAAAGAATATGCCTTAGTATTTTGCAGATGTGGCTTATTAAACTGATAGTTCGGTAATTTTCACATCTGTGAACACCTGCTTTCTATGTGATTAGAATTATTATATTCTTCTTGAAGTCTGACGGTATTTCACTTGTCTCATACATTTTGCTCACCAGGTGGAAGAGTTTTGTCAGGACTGGCTCCCCAAAGGTGGTGAGTAGCTCTAATGGAATTTTGTCTACTCCCGGGGCCTTGTTTCGACTTAGGTCTTTCAGTGCTCTGTCAAACTCTTCATTCAGTATCCTATCTCCCATTTCAACTTCACCTACATCGTCTTCCATTTCCATAATATTGTCCTCAAGTACCTCGCGCTTGTATAGACCCTCTACATACTCCTTCCACCTTTCTGCTTTCCCTTCTTTGCTTAGAACAGGGTTTCCATCTGAGCTCGTGATATTCATTCTCTTTTCTCCAAAGGTCTCTTTAATTTCCCTGTAGGCAGTATCTATCTTACCCCTAGTGAGATAAGCCTCTACATCCTTACATTTATCCTCTAGCCATCCCTGCTTAGCCATTTTGCACTTTCTGTCGATCTCATTTTTGAGACGTTTGTATTCCGTTTTGCCTGCTTCATTTACTGCATTTTTATATTTTCTCCATTCATCAATTAAATTCAATATTTCTTCTCTTACTCAAGGATTTCTACTAGCCCTCGTCTTTTTACCTACTTCATCCTCTGCTGCCTTCACTGCTTCATCCCTCAGAGCTACCCATTCTTCTTCTACTGTATTTGTTTCCCCCATTCGTGACAATTGTTCCTTTATGCTCTCCCTGAAACTCTGTACAACCTCTGGTTTAATCAGTTTATCCAGGTCCCATCTCCTTAAATTCTCACCTTTTTGCAGTTTCTTCAGTTTTAATCTACAGTTCATAACCAATAGATTGTGGTCAGAGTCCACATCTGCCCCTGGAATGGTCTTACAATTTAAAACCTGGTTTCTAAATCTCAGTCGTACCATTATATAATCGATCTATTCAAAAAATTCCGAAAGGCGTCAGGTGTTCGATACTGTACCATATGATCTAGTAACAATCAAACTACGATATAATTAAATCTGTTCTCAGATATGCGGCAGGTGGATGAATTTTGCACTATTAGAACACAACGCGTCGAACAGGATGAAGAATGTTCAGCAGAAAAGTGGCTCTGAGCACTATGGGACTTAACATCTGAGGTCATCAGTCCCCTAGAACTCAGAACTACTTAAGCCTAACTAACCTAAGGACATCGCACACATCCATGCCCGAGGCAAGATTCGAAACTGCAAGCGTAGTGGTCGCGCTTCCAGACTGTAGCACCTAGAACCGCTCGGCCACCTCGGCCGGCTGTTTAGTAGAAGTTACATTTACATTTGGTTTGGAAATGGACGTGTAGTGGGCCGGTTGATGTTCACAAAATACACAATTCGACGAAGAGTATCCAGATAGCTATTATTGAACATCAGTGTCGGGTGATTTCAGACTTCATCTTTTTTACGGCTTGCTCTTGGCTGGGGACACTTTGAATGAGATTTCTGAATGTCTGTGGAGGAGTGGTAGTTTATTGTTCCTCAATAGCCGAAACGAGAAAAGGTATTGATGTTGGACGCTGAGGTCTACAGCGAAGTCAACGTTCTAATTCATCCCACGGATGATTTATTACTTTTAGGTTGGCACTATGGGTAGGGCAGTCTATTTCACGAATTTGCGCAAACCATTGCCTCACAGATGGTGCTTTATGTCAGGGTGTAAAGTCTTGGTGATACAAACTATGATCGTCTCCGAAGTGTTCCTCTACTGTACACAATTCTGTAAAATGTATTCATATCTTTTCTTAATCTCAACGAGAGGATCGCATCCTGACCACCAGTAGTAACCCTCACACGGTAACACCGTCTCGTCTTTACGTAACTGTTGGCAGTACAAATGATGGAAAGTACCGTTCTCCAGATATTCGCCAAACCCCAAGCCCTTCCATCGGATTGCTAGAGGGTATAGCGTAATACATCACACCAAATCGGCCGTTTCCAATCATCCACTGGTCCAGTGCCATCCCTCATCAGACCTACTGAAGCGTCGCTTAGCAGTGGCTGCAAAGATGTGTGGCTTTTTAACTCTGCTAACTGGACTCCTGGTAGTACATCGGAATTGGCGAATGATACCTTAGGCTGATTTCGTATGTTTTTTTACAACCACCCTTCGCTGTGCTCGATGGCCCCTGTCAGTTAGTACATGAGGGTTATCTGGTCTTTGTTTAGCTGTGTGTGTGCTTATGCGTTTCCACTTCACAATCACATCGACAACAATCGGGAAGCTTTGGATGGGTTGAAAGGTCTCGGGTGACATCTAATGTTGAGCCCACATTCGAAGTCGACGAGGTCTCCTGACGGAGTCATGCTGCTATTACTGCTTCTAATGTTGATATTTTCCTAAAAATTATAAAAAAAATTATGCGCACAACTAATTTCTTCTAGACACTTTCAAGAAAACGTTCGACAAAATTAAATGTAATATGTATATTATTCTCTTGTCAAGTGCATGAGTCACCAGGTCGAGATACTCTGTTATATTCAGTAAGAAAAATTTCTTCATTGTTCCATATGTCATAACCCCGTACCTCGTGCTCTTTCTACAGACGCTGCCGCAGGCGGCAGTGATGACTGGATCAAGGGTGTTGGCGGAGTAGCCCTCTCCTACACCATCGAATTTCCCGGTGGTGGTAGCATGGGTTTCTTCCCTCCAGCATCAGACATCCTGAAAATCGTGACGCCATTCTTCGAAGCCGTGCGCGTCTACGGGAAATATGTTGCTGATAACTATGGATAAAAAGAAATACCACTAACTGATCATTTGCACATGATACACGTATTGCTGGAATAAACAGAGAATACTTTATAAGTTTTCTGCTTATTAGTGCAAAGATGAATGATAAACCTATTATAAATGTCATTCCCACTCTTAAAATGTAATATACTTTTCCAGAAATGCATCATGAGTAGCAGTATTAGAAATACTCGTTTCTAAGAAAAAATGCGACGTTCGAGTATTCACCTAAACTGTGTTTACTTTAACGTTTTCATTGAGTGAACAGGTTACGTTTAGACACATTATGTATTAGAATCGATTATTAAGATCAAGATCTCATGGATTGTAGTATTGTACAAATTACTAAAATACTTTCCTCATTTTCTTAAAATAAAAATTAATAAATAACTATTAGAACCTCCAGCGGCACCCGCCTCGGTAACTGTGCGGTCAGCATGGCGGATTTCTGACCGAACGGCCCGCCATCGATTGCTGGCCAGGTCGGTGATTTTCTCCACTCAGGAACTTGCTGTTATGTCGTCCTGAAGTTCGTATCATCATAGAAGACATTCCTCTACTGAGGTGGCTGTATAGGCACATCCTGAAAGCAAGTAATTTTAAAAAAATGCTACTATGGCCATGCTGAACAGTGTAGTAGGATACATTTTCTTGTCTGGCCTGTTCCTAGAGATAATCACAAATGGACTAAGATTAATAGAACTTCGTTGAATTATTTCGTTCTTCATGATTTTCTCCACTATTTTCGAAGGAGAACTTTCTTTCCTTGGCCAAAGTTGTTCTATATTTCATTTGCTATTAAATATCTCTATACCTTATGCTGCGTCTACAGACGCCGCGGTCGCTGGTTTTCTTATTTTATTTTATTTATTTATTTCAAATAGAAATTCAATACCTGTAGTTCATAAAAAGTGTAGATGCTGAACTTGTATTTCCAGAACAATATGTTATCAACTGCAGACTACACAATAGAGCTTTCCACAAAAATGTTAGAGAAGATCATAAAAAATATGCCAAAGCAGAATGAAACATATACTGGTGTCAAAAATTAAAGCAATAAACGGAAATTTTGCAAAGTTTTGTGTGTTTTGCACAAGTGAAAATAAAGTTAAAAAAAATAGAACAACTGCAATTGCAACATGCATGTCGGCAGACAAAAATGTTCTTTTACAACTTAACGGATTTGCATACACATTCCGACAACTGGCTAATCTCCTTAGCATGGCGTGTGGCCACCTCTAGCAGCAATACAGACCTGACAACGATGGGGTATGCTGTGAATGAAGTCGTCAGTGTCACGTTGAGGCAATAACGCCCAGTCCTCCTGAAGAGCTGCTCGCAAGTCTTGGAGACTAGTTGATAGATGCTGACGCGAAACAGTCCGTCTCTCTAGTGCATCCCAGACATGCTCCACGGCATTCAAATTGGGACAGCGAGCAAGTTACACCATGTGTGCAATAAATGTGTGTGAATTCCTAAGGGACTAAACTGCTGAGGTTATCGGTCCCTAGACTTACACACTACTTAAACTAACTTATGCTAAGAACAACACACACACCCATGACCGAGGGAGCAGTGCAATCCGTGACATGGCGTTTCAAACTGCGCGGCCACTCCACGCGGCCTGCGTGCAGTATCTTCCGTTTACAAGAAAGCATCAATCACCCACGCTCTTTGATGTCTAGCATTATCATCCATCAGTACGAAGTCTGGGCCCACAGCGCCTCGCAACAACCGCACGTGAGTTCCCAAGATCTCGTCGCGATACCTGGCCTCAGTTAAACCTTGCCATTCAACCATTCAATTTCATGAAGAGGTGTTGACAGTGATCAACACGATCCCTGCTCACACCATCAGGTATGCTCCTCCATATCGGTCTCCTTTCACAATGTTTGGGTCCACACATTTTGTTCCAAGTTCCCTCCAGGTGTGAATCCGCTGAACATCACTCTCCAAACGAAATCGGGACTCCTCGTGAAAAGGACATTGGCCCACTGTTCGACCGTCTAGGTGACACCTTGACGACTCTCTCTAGACGTTGCATCCTGTGGAGACGCGTCAGAGGTACACCTACAGCAGGTCTCTGACAATAAAGGCTACTCTACTGAAGTCTTCTGTACATCGTTTGCTTCTATAAAACACGTCGAGTGAGTGCTGCGAGGTTATATGCCAGTTTCTGTGTAGTACTAAGGTGGTACGATAATGCCCTTTGTGCCAAATAACGATCCTCTCTTTCTGATGTCACACTAGGTCGGCCCTGCCCTGATCTTCGGGACACAGTTTCGGTGTCTATAAACTGTCGCCATATCCGAGAAACAACAGAATGATTCACATTAAGCCATCAGGCCACATCAGTTTACAGTCTGGTAGGGGTCTTCTCTGTGTCGTCTTTGACTGTGTGCACAGCGACTGTTTGTGTGGGACTACCTGGCAAACACTATCCTGGTTGATAACTGTCCTGCCGTCATCGTCGGCGTGGTTGTCCGTTTACCGGAATGCCATCTTCCGCGCAGAACACGCTCTTACTGACATCTGTTGATAGCTTGTGTAATTATGTCGCGAGTTAGTCACACGACGGGAAAATAGTGGATTGCTGCTTTAATTTTGGACACCAGTGTATATATATAAAATAAAACCGAGGTGTGGCTGTACAACTTCTGTTTAAAAAAATCCATTTTGACAGAGATATCATGCCTACAGAAAGATTATTTCAGTGATAAATACTCTCTCAAGAAACTAGCTGACCTAAAGCTCCCTATCAGTTATTGTCATAACATGTTCTGATAAGTCAAGTTTCCAATTGTACCTTGTGTCTTTGTTGTAATTTCGTTCTTCAACTTAAAAAAATAATTAATGGATGTATAGCTATTTCCCTATCACCCTTCATCTTCTTTCTACCTTCACATAAGGACACATTTCTTTATTACAGATAATTTTGCAAATAATAATCATAACATTTAAATTCATTTTCAGTTCCATTTCATAGTAATCCAATGAAAGTCCTTTCACGAATGATGTGTTTAGCGTGTGTGTGTGAGTTGTCCACCATCAGTGCGCCGTTCTACATATGCACGTTTCTATTTTTCATAACTCGAACCTTGCAATCTAAATTTCTTGTCATGAAGTCCGCTTACTACTTTTTCTTTGGGTAATGCATCTTATTGTGTTGCACAACGCCACATATTGTCACGTTTTTCATTACCAAACTTTTCTGCTTTCCAACAACGAAACTATAACTGCATGTAAAGAAAACTGGTAAGACAGGAGTTTTATTTTGGCCATGAGGGAGTTTTGAGTTGAATGAAAAATGGATTCCTGACGATATATTTTTCTCTATAATGCTCCTGATGTGGTCAGTGTGATGTTTTCCACTTCCATACAACTAGCTTTCAGACGAACTAAGCATTAGCAACACATTTCGTGTCCCTCTAAATCTCTTAAATGGTGCATTACATTGGCAACATGGTGACATGACTTTATATAAATTTTATGTACGTGATATGAAAAGCATTTGTGTTGTGGCATAGCTATAACCTTCTCTTATTTGTTTCATGAAAAATACATCTTATGAAGACCAAGAAAGAATAAGTTGAAACATAAAAAATTATTGGAAATAAACAAAAAGAAAATAGTATTAACGGAAAAGTTATAAAACTAAAAATTACTGAAAATTTGCTGTCTACACGACGCTGCAAATAAAACGTAAGGACTGCGTTGTCTACTTTCGTTTCCATGAGTGATATTCATTCAAAACCGAGAACAGCTTGGTAAATTAAATTTTAGCAGATATTACAACAGTAATTAGCTTTAATTACAGGGTGTAGCTTATTTGTACAAAATACCTGAGTTCATGTCGCAAATATTCATAAGAGTGCAGAAATGTTTTGTTGTTTCATCTCAGTAATTTCACATTCTAAAAAATTCTTTGTATGCTGTAATTAATTTGTATTGAGCGATTTCAGTCATTCTACATGTTCTTCTAAAGATAGGGAAATTGTCAAGCATGTAACGTAGAACCCTTCATGAAAGAGGATTTAGTGTCTATGAGAGTGAAATCGCTGATGTGGCAAGATGGTATAAGTGCTTCAGCCCAGGAAACTGAATCGCATGCTGAAAGTGAAGATATTTATTTTATGGTTAGTCCCGTCACTAATGAAATATGGGATCACAATACCGTAATGCTACACAGATTAGTAGCTAAAATACAGGAAATTTAAAGTAAACTACTATCTCAAAGTGAACAATTCTGTACTGATAACAATTTGTCCATTTTATTTGGACTGTTGAGCTCCGTGGCCGTGGATAATGATATTTCACTGAAAAAATACGGCAACCAGCCACTTTTTAATGCGTTTTTTATTTACGCCAATATGCATTTCGGGTTTGCACCCATCTTCAGCTGGCAAATTACATGGATCTTCAGTTACTACAGTAGTACAATCTCGACAGCAGTTTGGATGCTGCAGCAAGCTTTCTCCTCTCCTTGTTTTTCCTGGCTTTTCTTCTTTTTTGCAACGACACAAACACTTTTTATCACGTATTTTGCACAGGCGCACTGCGTTATCCGCCATGTTGTCGACAACATGATTTACTGACAGATTGGTAAATAATATTTAATGATTATCTAATTCAGTAAGTGTCATTGTAAGTAGATTGCATCATTTTAACTAATTGTCGGATATTCCAAAAACAGAAACCAGTGTCTGTTACAGATATTTATTAATAATGGAGCGTTTCCCTCGTTAGCGTATCTTAAGGTTATCTGTAATCAGTAATAACACCCTTGTTACGTAAGAGTTTATTCGCGAAGTTTTCTAGCAAATGTCTATGGGAGAGCTAAGTTAAAGGCGAGAGGTAAAGTGATTCAGTTGCCTTGAATACCGGATACCGCCTTAGTCACATTTAAAAGCCATTGATACGATGGCTTTCAAGCGAAGGTAGCAATCGTCAAATATGAGCTTAGGGAAACCTGAAATGGAAAGTGAAAACCTCCAAGTTAAAATTAGAAATTAATAACAAACAGTTTGCACAAAAGTTTTCTCATTTGTAACTGATTGAAATTCCACTACCATAAATTAAGCGACAACTACTACCATGAACAATGGCAGGAGGGTGTCCACAATGAGGAAATCAAAGAAAAACTGGGAATGAACTCCATAGATGTAGCAGTCAGGGCAAACAGGTTTTGATGGTGGGGTCATGTTACACGCATGGGAGAAGCAAGGTTACCCAAGAGACTCATGGGTTCAGCAGTAGAGGGTAGGAGGAGTCGGGGCAGACCAAGGCGAAGGTACCTGCATTCGGTTAGGAATGATTTTGAAGTAATAGGTTTAAAATCAGAAGAGGCACCAATGTTAGCACTGAATAGGGGATCATGGAGGAATTTTATAAGGGGGGATATGCACCACACTGAACGCTGAAAGGCATAATCAGTCTTAATTGATGATGATGATGATGATGATGATGATGATGATGCTACTTCCACAAACATCCAGATTACAAAAAAACATGCAGATATCCACTTTAACAGAAAGCGCCCAGAAAGAACATTCTAACCATATGTACGTAAGGATAATGAACTACCACTGCCACAACATACATTGTATATCCAGTCAAATTTTGTAAAGCTGATTTTTCTATTACTTCCGTGAAGAATGGCGAAAAGCTATGCTGCTGCCTTGAAACGGAAGATGAAGTTGACTCCATGCAAGAACTACTCCATTTCAAATCTGACGAAAAATGAGAAAATTGACCTTGTACTTTTTAAATTATTAATAATTTCTACGTGTGTAAATAACTGTATGAAAAAACTTTCATAAAATCATATCTTAACTATAACCATTGCTGTGAAGATTAAAAGTACATAGATATGAACCTCTTTTTATTACGCATTGATTTCATTTTAAAGTTATATGGATCGCCTTGTCTGAAACGTGGAAAAAATAATTAAGAGATAAATATTTCTCCTGCGCTGTACTTAGGATGCTATGGGCTGCCGTCCGCCACTCAACGTGGGAAGAGGTTTCGTTGCGTTATGTTGCGTGTATGGTGTAGTGTTGCCAAGGGCTTTTTCCGTTGTTTCTACTTAGTTTTTACCTTGAAATGTTTACTAACATAGCTTTTTTATCAAATGTTGAAAAACATGGCAAAATTGTATTCCATTAAAAATATGATTTCAGTAGAAAATAAACAAGATGAGAATTACATTTTATAAATTCGTTGTGTATGTTTTTTGGGGCATGTCCGAAAAAACTGACACAGCGCAGAACCCGCAGCTGTGATACATATTATGTAATTAGTGGTGGAGAGGGGAGGAAGGAAAGGAAAAGGGAAGAATTAATTATATAAGCTGGTCAGGACATTATGTGGAACGGTGACGAGGGAAAAAAGTGTACCGGATCGGGACTCGAAGCCAGGATATCTTGCTTCCGAGGCAGTTTCGTTAACCACTGTGCCACCCACACATACTGCCCCAGTACACTCCACGGCTGATCCCCACCCCCACCTAGTGCCACCTATCCGCAGCACCCATCCACGCCTTCCACTCTCACTGATCTCACATTCGCGGTGGATGTCGGATGTGAATGTACGTCTGCACTGAATGTTGTGCATTAACTGCCCATCGAGGTGAATCAGTTACGTGAAAGTGTGGTGTCTTTTCTTTCGGACATGTTCAAAGGAACTGATACCATGTTGAATCCGCAGCTGTCAGAGATATTATGTAATTGATTAATGGAAAATCTCATATAAAGATGTGAAACAATTACTAACAAAGAGATAGAGGGGCTGGCCAGTACTTACCTCAGCTCAGTACAGCCGATAGAAACACAAAAAACAACCGAAAATTTAAGCTCCTAGCTTTCGGAATAAATGTTCCTTCATCAGGGAGGAGAGAGGGGAAAGAAAGGGAAGAAGGGAAAGTGGATTTAGTTACTCACAACCCAGGTTATGAAGCAACAGGGAAAGGAAAACAGGGAAGGTAGCAAGGATGGAGGCATGGTTGTCAGAGGGAAGCCAACAATAGGTTTCCACTGCGTTCCATATGTTTGTGTTTCCCCCATCTTTCCTTAGGCCTTTCCATCTGTTTCTGGGCCATTTCCGTCGGCTTCTTGTTATAATGCGGGCAAGGAAAGTTGACTTGCGACGTCGGGTCTCTGGCATACTTGACCTGTCCAGTGGGGTTGACTTGGTTCATGATCTCATATATTTCAGTATCATTTCTAGGTCTCCAAGTACCTACGTCTTTCACCGGGCTCCAGATTCTTCTCATTACCTTTCTTTCAAATGTCAGAAGCTTTAGCGACTCCGTTTTAGTTGGTGTCCAGCCTTCTGGAACACAGAGGATAATGGGTCATATAACGGCATACTGGATTTTTGTTTTCGCAGAATTTGATACGGCTGTAGACTTGAACGTACGGTAAACAAAAAACCAGATGTCAAAAGGATCCTTATGAGTTAAAAAAACAGATTTTAAACGTATTCGCAGGACGGTCCATTTTATTCAAACATAAAACGTGCAGTATTATCGACGTTCTACGTGATGAGCGCTTTTTTATGACGTAATGAGGAACTAAACGGACTTACTGATTGATCCACAAATTTTATTTCTGTCACAGCGTTGTATGCTCTTCACTACAGAAAAGTGCTCTTCTACATCAGTGTCATCGTAGTCTCACTGAATGGAGGCTCAGTACGACCAGAGATACCGGATTTTAGGCATGTTACTTGACATTTCCCACAAACTTGAATAAAACGGTGTAAATTTCACATGCAAGTCCGTGAATTAGGTGACGTGCACCCAGAGGTGCCGATATCAGAACTTCAGTGAAGGATGAGACAAGAACGACAAGTAAATTTCTTTATCGGTATATGCGAACAAGGTTATGTTTAAAGGTTGTCCTCGACGTTATACCTAAATCCAGGTAATTTTTTCCAGTTGTTCTTGGGAGTCAAACGCATAACTAAAATGAAAGCTTCTAATGAACTGTACCGGTAGTAGCAGCCACTATTCGTTGGGGGGGGGGGGGGGGGGGGGGGGGATGGACAAGACAAATCATGCTTTACACCCAGCGTCACAACTTAGTGGAGGCCACGGATTCCAATAAAATTCCAGGCCCATCAGTTTTATGAGGTGTTAGGACGGAAACTTGTTTCAATCTGATTCGTTTTCACCAGTCTTTAACACTAACGGTAGATATGGCAAATGAAATTTTAGTTTAAATGAAAGTAAAACACAATCTAGCTGTGATGCAACTGATGAGAATTTCCTGTACATAGATAATTATTAACACAATCACCTACCAAGCATTGTGGTTCCGTCTGGAAACAATAGTTCCAACGGAACACAAAGGAAAATAAATCTCGAAGTCGCAGTGTAGGGCGGTAATTAGTTTTATCAAAAGTGCTTCTAGAGAACGCAGGTAATCGAGAAACGAATTTTCTAGTTTCTGAAAAGATAGTATCAAACTGCAGTTCGCAACTTGTCTGCCATACATACATATCCTGGACTAAACATGTTGATAATCGATTGTGAACCTTTACAGTAACACCTAATCATTCAAAAATAGAAGTTTTATTATTATACTTAATGATAATCATACGACAGTATATTCGGGCTAATACTGGCATATACAATAGTTGAACAGACGGTTGAAAGCACTGTGTTTTGTCACAAACATAAGCTTACTTAACTGCGATCACCTGACGTAACACTGGCCAACCGACACAAATTCCGATGGTTCGTGTCACATTTTTGTTGCTTATCGATATGCTGATCACTACGATTTTACCATCGCAAAGAAAAACATGTATGTAATTTTAATTATAATGAGGGATCAAAACTTCTACGAGGAAGTTATTCTGGTCATTCACATTGGTGTTCTCCAACTTTGAAAAAGTCCTAAAAAAATAAATATAGAACTGTGTAGCATCAAACGAAATTCACGCAGCCATTAGTTCACAAATGGATAATGATTTAACACATTTTTTTCAGTAATGACACAAAAATCAAATTTCGTGTTTAGAATTTGTCATTACCTGTGACATCCGCTCTGTCATCATCTAATTTGAACAGAAATCAGCCCAGCCAGCAGCGGGAGACATGATGTTGAAATAAGATTCCGAAAGGCGGTTGAAACTGCCGTTCTTTATTCGGCTTTGGCAGAAGTAATGGACATCTTTCGGTAGTTATTAAAATTTGTCTTTCAGGTGAGAATTCAGCATAAAATAGGTTAATAAAGAAAGCGCAAGACTCAGTCTACCATTCCAATTAAACCCACAAAAATGATGTTGAAGAACACAGACTTGTCCATGATCGAATTATTTTGAAATTGATCGAGAAGTCGAGCCCACAGTCGTAGGATAAAGTGGCTCCTGGTGTACCTATGATATGATATTGATATGCTAATTCATCAAATTGATCTATTAGACCACCCCTCTCTGTAACCTATCATTCCGCTAAGTGGTTTATGACTCGATGGAAGCACCTGTTTTGGCACCATGAGGATAATCCATCCTTCTGAGAACCCGCCCCCCCCCCCCCCCACACACACACCATCTCCTGGCCCCCTCCTCCTCCCCCTCACCACTGGGAAAAGGGACACTTGTTAAGTTCTG
This sequence comes from Schistocerca gregaria, assembly GCF_023897955.1. NCBI lineage: Eukaryota > Metazoa > Arthropoda > Insecta > Orthoptera > Acrididae > Schistocerca > Schistocerca gregaria. Next base: position 251,220,682 of record NC_064923.1, on the reverse strand, counting down.
AGCCACTTTTCGCCCTCCTGGTAAATCCTCTGGCCCTCTCATTCCCGCCCCCAATTGACCCCTCCTCTCCCGAATTTGGAAATTAGCGGGAAAAGACAGTCCATGCTGTAGAGGAAGGATCTCATGACATGAAATTCAAGTCATTGTAATTAATATATTTATTTTAACAGTTTCTGGGAGACAGGATTCCCTCACATCAGTAGAGCTCACATATGCAGCCCGTGCCGCCACTTCCCATGACAAAATATCTGTAAGCACTGAGGAACGGAATGAAGAGTCATTTATTAGCCACTGTTCTGAGTTGTCCACATGTATGTCTGTCGTTCAGATACCAGACGATGCATCTGCCATCATGGAGGTCGGACCTCTACTCAAGCTCTAGTTACTCATGCCAGCGCCAGGTGGCAACAGCTTTCCAATTGGCTTTCACCCATAAATAGCACAGTCTGTGCTGAGCTGTCTGACAGGAAGAACACATTTGATGATGATTAAAAAAAGAGAGATGCTGTGGTACAGCGTGTACTTTGGTGGATATTTTTGCACAGTTGACAACTATGTCACTATTACCTGTTAGCATGCAGCTAGGACTGCATCTATTACCTCCTACATTTGAAATGGAAGGAGGTGATTATGGATGAGTGTGTGGTGAATTCTTTTCAGAAAATAGTGGCGATGCAGTGCGATGGGCTGCAGATGCAATTCAGAGCTTGTAGAGACTGCTGCCCATGGTGGAGTGGTTCGTGTTTTTGGAATAGCCTGTCAGTCCACAGTGCAGGTGTCAACTTCGCCCTGTTCCAGTACCCCAAACAGAACTAAACAGAGGTGTCCAACTTGGAATATAGGTCTCGACTGAGTTAGTTCACAATATCAGCACCATGGGTTTTATTTCCCACCCACCGACCACTTCTCTTGGGACCCAATATCAATGCAGCATTCCTCCTTCATCACCTGAAATTTGGTGGTAACCAATAGGAATGTGGAAACGCTATATCTGGTCATGTGATTGCCACGTCAGGTGATGTATGATCGATACTGACTCAGTTGGCCAGTTAGTGGAAGAACTATTAAGTGTCAACAGCAGGAATAGCCAAGAAGACATGTGCATGACAGCAGAATAGTAGGAAGTGGAAGAGTAAGCACTCATTACATATCTTTGCTACTGTAATCGCACGTACTGGTCCTTCCTCTTCTGTGTCAAGTTTCATTTATTTGTTCAGGCCATTGTGTTTATCTATGGATGCTTATTGCTTCATCTTGTTTCTTCAGAGGCCTCTGATGTGTCCAGGCTGCCAGCACTCTACAACTTGTTCGGACCTGCATCGATCTCTGGCGTGTCTAGGCCAGCAGCAGCCGCTGCTGGCTCGTCGGGATCGGCAGTGGCCTCTGACACGTCAGGAATAGCAGCTATGTGAGATCCTCTAGCGCACCCGACCAACATGATGTAGCAGGATAAAGAGTTGCTATTATCCATCCATTCCACTGATTTGTTTGTCAGACTCTAACAAATGTGCTAAGGGCCATACACTGGAAAGATGCAGGCCAGTACTGGTCTCCAACATACGCTTGGTCCCAGAACATTCTGGTGTTACTGCAAGGGCAGAGTGTTGATGTGATGTATAGGTAGTTGCAGATACCTCCCATTGCTCTACTGCTTTCACCTCGACTTATGATTTAACATCTAGTGGTTCAAAACGCTTAAATGTTGATATAGAAGCACTGGACAGTGGAATATTGTGGTAGAGATTGAAAATGCATTGAGGAGTGTTACAGTGCAATTTACACAGTTGGAATGGGATGAACTGTGTTGTGCAGACCCTACGTCCTTCAACAAGTGTCAGCGTGCAAAGCATTCAAAGAAACATCATCGATATGGGCTTTCTGAGCCGAAGGGCCACTCGAGTACCCTCGACGACTGCCTGACACAAAGCTATATGCCTCACCTGGGCCCATCAACACTGGCAATGGACTGTTGATTACTGGAAACACGTTGCCTGGTCGGACAAATCTCGTTTCAAATTGTATGGAGCGGACGGAGATGTACAGGTATGGAGACAAACAAATGAATCCATTGACCCTGCTTGTCAGCGGGGGACTGTTCAAGCTGGCGGGGGCTCTGTAATAGTGTGAAGCGTGTGTAGTTGGAGTGATATGGGACTCTCGGTATGTCTAGATACAACTCTGACAGGTGAGACATACGCAAGCATCCTGTCTGATCACCTGCATCCATTCATGTGCTTTGTGCATTCTGGCGAACTTGGGTAGTTCTAGCACGACAATGCGACACCACAAACTTCCAGAATTTTTACAGTGGGCTCAAGGAACACTCCTCTGAGTTTAAACATTTCCGCTGGCCATCAAACATTATTGAGCATATCTGGGATGCCTTGAAACGAGCTGTTCAGAAGAGATCTCCACCGCCCCTCTTACGGATTTATGGACAGACTTGGAGGATTCATGGAATCAGTTCCCTCCAGCACTATTTCAAACATTAGTCGAGTCCATGCTATGTCATGTTGTGGCACTTCTGCATGCTCGTGGGGCTCTACACGATATTAGTCAGCTGTACCAGTTTCTTTGGCTCTTCAGCGTAATGACATTGTCATGGCGCATGTAGGAACCGACATGCCATTCAATGATTTTGTAAAGATGTGTGTAGATTGCTGGAATATCATACAGTACAGGTTTTTAGTTATTGATAAATCAAGAAACCTAAATGGCGGTACATATGTACGAAACATCCAGAAGTATCTTTATCTACAGTTATGGAAAAAAGTGATGAATAAGTTAGAGTACATCGCACCATGTGTGAGGTGGCACGTATGTCAGGCATTCAGGCCAAGAGGATAGGTGTGCATGGAGAGAGAAAGCGTCTGTACATAAATGGAAAATTTCAGTCCTTGGAACTGAAAGTTAAAGAGCCAGAGCAGAGACATATGCCGAGACCCTACTGAGACTGATCAAAGAATTAGATGCTAGCCATAAGGTCATCTCTGCACGGAAGGCCTTTCTCGCGAAGTTGCGGCTGTTAAGGTTAGGACATTTGGATCGAGCTCAGACACTGAAAGAAACCTGTAAACCAGTTCTTGAATCTCTCAATGAACGACGATGATGATGCTATTGCCAGTGTCATTAACCAACACAGCGATGCTAGGATAGACAAAAAATTCGGTCAGTGATGAGAAACAGTGTATTATGGACACGGGAAAAACAATATAGACAGGTGATACGGAATTTCAAAGACACCAGGTCTACTGAATCTCATTTTCGTAAAACAGTAAAGTTTTCAACCAAAGATCGAGAGATACAAGGCAAAACACTACAATTGACCATTGTACACAGGAAAGCAGCAAACCAACGCAATGCGAAATACAAATACTTTAGAAAACCATTATTATTAGGTTGTCCGTACGGCAGTGAATGTGGTATTTATATTCAGCATACAAGAATCAACAAACGGCAACCTTTGTATATATACTGAGACGACACCCATGAGCTAATGGCTCGATTACCACAGCTCATAGCATCAGCTGCTGTGAGTAATACCACTCATTCGAATCAGGCTGTTTTAATAATTTCAGGCCTTTGAGAGGGGTATAATTGAATAAGTATGGAGACAGTAGTTTGAGATCTGCAGAAAGCAAGAGGCTAAACTTAACTTTGCAGACGCATTATGATTAAAGGTTTGGATGACTTATGGCAGGCTAATCTTTTGGATATGAGTGAATATTCACATGTGAATAACAGTTTGAATTATATTTTAATGATCAATGATACATACTCCAAATATGTATGGATATTACCTGTTAAAACAAAAACAGGCCGAAATGTCGCCGAGGTGTTTGAATTTTTGTCGCAGACAGAAACGAATCGATGCCCAGACAACCTGCAAACCGATCACTGGTGGAGAGTTTTATAATGGGTGTCTCAAGACTGTGATGCAGTGGTATGGAATAAATCACTATTCAACATTCACCTGTCTGAAGGGGAGTCACATGGAACGTCTGAACAGAACAATAAAAGGTCAAGTGTGGATGCGTTTTAAGCATCGTGGCTGTTACAAAAGGGTAGATATTCACTCAGCAATAATTTCACAGTGTAATCAAACCAAGTATAGCATAATAAAAATGAAATAAATCGCTGTTGATGATAACGGACTCACGAACACGGTATACTATCACATTAAAATGCAGGATCCACGTAAATAGAAATTAAATAGGAGTGGTTTTGTACATATCTCGAAACACAAACAGTATTCGAGAGGTCATACTACCCAAACTGTTCGAGTGAGATATTCATAGTTTCCAAAGTGCAGAGAACAAACCCCAGAACGTACAGGGTGTTTCAAAAATGACCGGTATATTTGAAACGGCAATACAAACTAAACGAGCAGCGATAGAAATACACCGTTTGTTGCAATATGCTTGGGACAACAGTACATTTTCAGGCAGACAAACTTTCGAAATTACAGTAGTTACAATTGTCAACAACAGATGGCGCTGTCTGCGGTCTGGGAAACTCTATAGTACGATATTTTCCACATATCCACCATGCGTAGCAATAATATGGCGTAGTCTCTGAATGAAATTATCCGAAACCTTTGACAACGTGTCTGGCGGAATGGCTTCACATGCAGATGAGATGTACTGCTTCAGCTGTTCAATTGTTTCTGGATACCGGCGGTACACCTGGTCTTTCAAGTGTCCCCACAGAAAGAAGTCACAGGGGTTCATGTCTGGCGAATAGGGAGGCCAATCCACGCCGCCTCCTGTATGTTTCGGATAGCCCAAACCAATCACACGATCATCGAAATATTCATTCAGGAAATTAAAGACGTCGGCCGTGCGATGTGGCTGGGCACCATCTTGCATAAACCACGAGGTGTTCGCAGTGTCGTCTAAGGCAGTTTGTACCGCCACAAATTCACTAAGAATGTCCAGATAGCGTGATGCAGTAATCGTTTCGTATCTGAAAAATGGGCCAGTGATTCCTTTGGAAGAAATGGCGGCCCAGGCCAGTACTTTTTGAGGATGCAGGGACGATGGGACTGCAACATGGGGATTTTCGGTTCCCTTTTTATTGACGAAGCGGTCCAGGTAAAAATAATCTTCGTCAGTAAACCAAATGCTGCCCACATGCATATCGCCGTCATCAATCCTGTGCACTATATCGTTAGCGAATGTCTCTCGTGCAGCAATGGTAGCGGCGCTGAGGGGTTGCCGCGTTTGAATTTTGTATGGATAGAGGTGTAAACTCTGGCGCATGAGACGATGCGTGGACGTTGGCGTCATTTGGACCGCAACTGCAACACGGCGAACGGAAACCCGAGGCCGCTGTTGGATCACCTGCTGCACTAGCTGCGTGTTGCCCTCTGTGGTTGCCGTACGCGGTCGCCCTACCTTTCGAGCACGTTCATCCGTCACGTTCCCAGTCCGTTGAAATTTTTCAAACAGATCTTTTATTGTATCGCTTTTCGGTCCTTTGGTTAAATTAAACCTCCGTTGAAAACTTCGTCTTGTTGCAACAACACTGTGTTCTAGGCGGTGGAATTCCAACACCAGAAAAATCCTCTGTTCTAAGGAATAAACCATGTAGTCGACAGCACACTTGCACGTTGTGAACAGCACACGCTTACAGCAGAAAGACGACGTACAGAATGGCGCACCCACAGACTGCGTTGTCTTCTATATCTTTCACATCACTTGCAGCGCCAGCTGTTGTTGAAAATTGTAACTACTGTAATTTCGAAAGTTTGTCCGCCTGAAAATGTACTGTTGTCCCAAGCATATTGCAACAAACTATGTATTTCTATCGCTGCTCGTTTAGTTTTTATTGCCGTTTCAAATATACCGGTCATTTTTGAAACACCCTGTATATTTTAAACAATAGCAGTGGCATCGAAATTTCAGTGCTTTTACGAGGAGGAAATGCAGAAGAGCTCAAAACCACACGTGTTACCCATAGAGAATGTCATAAGACGTCGAAGGAACAGAGCATTAGTTAAATGGTAAGGAACAGAATAACACAAAACAGGTGGACTGACGCTGGTGATTTGCTGTATAATGGGATGCACAGAGCACAACCAGCACAGCAGCATAACCTGCACGATGGGAGACACATTATAGAAGGTGATGGCGTCTTGTAAATTCTGGGATATAATTACTGCGGATTTTGTACAAAGCTTCAAATACGTTTATCTCATAGTGATAAGGGGGTTAATTTGCTCGGCACTGCGTGTTTGGAACACGACATTGCATACACTCTGCATAAAGATCTTCCAGATTGAATTTTAACTGATAAAACCAAGGCATACGTCTGAGAAAGGATAATGGTATAGGGCCGCGCATATCAACGTTTGTAACTGATGAAACCATGCATGGCAAATCTAAGTTGGGCTTGGTGTGAATATCAAGAGAGTTGTGAACATAATACGTTGTACACTGAAGAAGAAGAAGAAGAAGAAGAAGAAGAAGAAGAAGAAGAGAACGGTGCATTAGAAACAAAACAAAAAATGCCAGGGGAGGGGTGTTTAAAAAACTGTATCTTGACAGCGATGTATGAAGCTAAAAGCGCTCTGAAGCATACAGGACAGGTTAAAGCACTCCGGGTTCCGCTGATATCCAACACGTAGGTGAAATTATCCTCTTCCTGATTCTTGCCCTTGCAGGTCTCTCAGCGTTGAGTGCACTTGGTGTTGGCGCTGCGGTTATTGCCAGAACAATCAAGAACGCACACAACTCACAGGAGCAGCTAGAGGAAGCAAGAAGACATAACCACATAATGGAAGCAATGGCCATACAAGAAAGGAATAGGTCTCTTCATTAAAAAAAGGTCCCTTTGCTATCTTAGTGGACAGACTGCTTACAAATATAGATCTGCTCAAGTTTGTAAGGAAAGTATTCAGTATTCTAAGATTTGGTGATACGTTTATGCTGGATACATTGCCAAAGACTATGTAGAAATCCAGAGAAGGTGGCATATGTTAAGAAAAATACAAATAACGTCTACTGTTTTCACTCATTTGGAGACCTGCAGCCACCAAAAGAATACGCATGCCTATAACAGAAACTGGTATAGCCGCGCGTATTCAAATACAGAGACATGTAAACAGTCAGAATTTGACGCTGCTGTCGGCACTGCCTATATACGAGTAAGTTAACAAGGGTCTGGCGCAGTTGTTAGATTGCTTATGGTGCTAGAATGGCAGGTTATGAAGATTTAAACGAGTTTGAACTTGCTGATATTTTCGGCGCACGAGCTATGGGACGCAGCATCTCCGAGGTAGCGATGGAGTGGGGATTTTCCCGTACGGCCATTCCACGAATGTACCGTGAATATTAGAAATCCGGTAAAACATCAAATCTCTAACATCGCTGTGGCCGGAAAAAGATCCTGCAAGAACGGAACCAACGACGACTCAAGAGAATCTTTCAGGCAGAATCGTCACAGAAGTGCAACCCTTCCTCAAATTGCTGGAGATTTCAATTCTGGGCCATCAAGAAGTGTTAGCGCGAGAACCATTCAACGAAGCATCATCGATATGGGCTTTCGGAGGCGAAGGCTGGTCGGACGTGTCTCTTTTCAAACTGTATCGAGCGGACGTACATGTAAGGGTAGGGAGACAACCTCATGAACCCATGGTCTCTGCATGTCAGCAGGTGACTGTTCAAGGTAGTGAAGGCTCTGTAATGGTGTGGGGCGTGTGAAGTTGGAATGATATGGGACCCCTGATACGACTCTGACAGGAGACACGTAGGTAAGCAACCTGTCTGATCACTTTCATCTATTCATGTCCATTGTGAATTTCGATGGACATTCCAGGAGGAAGGTGTGATACCCCACACGTCCAGAATTGCTACAGTGTGGCTCCAGGAACACTCTTCTTCTTCTTCTTCTTCCGAGTCTGAACCCTTCCGCTGGCCACTAAACTCCCCAGACATGAACATTATTACGCATATGTTGCAACGTGCTGTTCAGAAGAGATCTCCATCCCCTCGTACTCTTAGACATTTATGGACAGTCCTGCAGGATTCATGGAACGAATTCCCTCCAGCACTACTTCATACATTAGTCAAGTCCATGCCACATCGTGTTCCGGCACTTCTGCGTGCTCGCGGGGACCACACACGAAATCAGGCAGGTGTACCAGTTTCTTTGGATCTTCAGTGTACGAGGGTTGGAACTTAAATAGTGGCATCTATTTATTCACAACCGACACAAAAAAGTTACATGTTTGCACCTGTTACTGTCCTTAAAAGTAGTCACCAGCGTTGTGTAGAGCCCGTTGCCAGCGATGTGGAAGGCGTAATATACCGTTAGCAGAGCCTGTTCTGTTGATGGTGCGGATGGAGCGGTCTGCTGCCTGTGGAATCTCTGGAACAGTTCTGAAGCGAATGCTACGAAGTGGTTCCTTCATCTTCGGAATCAAATCAAAGTCACAAGGAGTGGAGTATGGTGGATGGTAGAGGACGTCCCAGTCCCATTGACCGAACAGAGCAGTCACGGATTGCGCTGTATGCACCCGCGCATTGTTGTGCAAAATGATGGGTGGGTTGAGCAGATAGTGTCGCCGCTTCTTTCGCAAAGCTGATCGCAGGTGATGCTCCAAAAACGAACAGTTACACTGTGCATGACGGTCTGCCGTGGAGGAATGTAATACGTTAGGATAAGACCATCACAGTCGTACACGAGAATCACCATAACTTTCACCACAGTGGGGCTCTGGAGCATCACCGGTTTTCATTGTTCGACTGCTGCCACCATTGTCGATTAACGTGTAAATGTCTCTCAAATGTTCACTTAACCTATGACAAGTCTTTCTGCTTGGAGCAACCAAAATAACAGTGAATTTGTGGTAAGATCTTATGGGACCAAACTGCTGAGGTCATCAGTCCCTAAGCTTGCACATTACTTAGTCAAACTTAAACTAACTTGCGATAAGGAGAACACACATACCCATGCCCGAGGGAGCACTTGAACCTCCGACGAGGGAGCCGAGAATTAATATACGTAATTATTATGCACCCTACACCATATAAAGTAGTTTAATATTAGCGAAATGAGTTTTCGGAAATTCACAATGGGATTGGTGCATGTGGAGTGCGAATAGGTCTAATATGCAAATCCCCACACAGATTGGATTCGTGAACTTTACTGCAATCATCGCCATGTACACAGCAACAAAGTATTCATTGTTTATTGTGACCCGCTTAAAATTTGGTCTGGTGGTGCATTTTCTTACGCCCCAACGACCATCCCACCAAAATATCATAATGTTTTCTGAACTTCTCCATTCTTTTACCGAAAGTTATTCATTAATTTAAAAAGGGTTGAAGGAGATAGCCCAGGTGATACCATCCAGCCTCATCCGAAATCTGAGACACTGCTCGAAATTACGGTAGTGAATAATGTATCTCTGCTTCCCCCCCCCCCCCCCCCCCGGTGTCATCTATACTCCTCCTTCCTTTCTTCTAATCTCTATATGACAACTTAAGGCAAGTGTCACACTTAAGTTAATTTGTCATCACTCTTGCCAGTTATGGGATACTCGGATACTCTGTCATTGACCACAGCAGTAAATCGAAGGAACAGCATTCATCAACGCCTGTATGTCTTCCTCAACATGGTCATTAATTTATCTAAAACTGATCGTACTTGAAACGATACAACTGGACTTCGTCCGTAGTACTCAGTCAATACCAGTTCCGCTTGGGACGCCACAGCGGTCGGACGTGCCGGTACTTCCACGTAGTCGTAGCGCCGCAAGCCGTGTTTATAATAATTCTTGGATTTGGACCTGTGATATTCTGAGTGCTTCTTCACTACCGTCGTACATAAGCTTATAAATTCACTCACAGCGGTCCCGACCGCTCATATAGTGCAGTTATTGCTCCCAGTGTACCTCGTAAGAATACCCTGTGTTTTGCATTGGAATGCGCAACCGAGCTCTCTAGAAATCCATGACTGGATAGTAGATATTATTGGCATCGCATCCGATCAGGTCCACGTGGCATATTATGACATGGCGGAATACTGTTTCTTTGTGAAGTTTTTAGACCAGATACAACTGGAGAAAATTTTGGTGAATACTGGTGGGAAAGCAGAGTTCCGACATCGTGATCAGTCGGTGAGTACAGTTTCAATAACTAACACTGACATTGAGTATAAACAAGTGCGAGTGTTCAGTTTGCCACCTGAGGTTGAGAATTGCTTTCTTATAGATGTCCTCGCCAAATACGGCGACATCCGACAGATTAGAAACGAAAAATGGTCGAGCCGTCACAAACTCCAATGTTATAGTGGGGTTCACTCAGTTGACATGGCCGTTAAAGTCAATATCCCATCCTACATAATGGTTTGTGGTTATAAGGCCCATGTCATTCACGAGGGGCAAGCAGGCACTAGTTTTATCTGTAACACGAAAGACCATTTACGAGAGGATTGCCCACGGCGCGTTGTCGTACTTGGAAACAATCTGCAGCAACGACAGAGATTAACATTGGCTGATATCCTAACTCAAAATCAGACGCCTTCTGTGACTGGCTCCCAACCGAGTGAATCTGTGCCAGAGGACAACGATCTCGGTAACAGCACTTTCCCACCCTTGCCTCACAAACCCGTGGCCAGTCACCCCTTAGTCACCGATGTTGCATTATCTGTCGGTAACAAACGACGAAGTACTATAAGTGACGGTAGTGGTTCCGGCGACCAGGTAGTAAAAAATCAAACCGATGACGCGGAGCCACGGGCCTCCACACAGGATACGCATGTGTCAGATGGCTCAGTTACGACCCGTCAAATTCCCATTCAACCGCCCGACGCAGAAACTGTCAATACGAATGCAGTCGAGTGTTTACAGCAATCCATTCCGATGCCGTTTGTCGACTCGCCGCCGGAAGCGCTCTAAACACAGCGGATGAAGCAAGCAACATAGAGCATAACATAAACAGCCGCCACCTCGAAACTGCTTCCAAACAACACGAGGAGCCGGACAGCTGTATACAAACAGCCAGTGCGGGTACAAACAAACACAGTGAGCCTACCGAAGCCGCGTCTTCGGACTTGCCGTCACCAGTTCCGAAGCAAGGACTTTCACATACTGCTTACAGCCATGATTCGCCGACTCCGCCGTCTTCAATGACATTTCGGACGACTTTGCGACGGCAAAATAAAGTTAAACCAAAGGACTCCGTGGCTTGAAGTAACTAAAAACGTAAAGTCAGCGCAAAAACTCGTACAAAACCTGCGGATGTAGGTTCGAAGTCTGATGGTGAGATTGACTGGGCTTCCTACGCTTCCCATCACCCACAAGTCGCGGTCGATCATGAGTCAAGCTTATAAGGTTTTGTCCCTGAACATTAATAGAGTTAGGACAGACTCAAAATTAGCAATGCTACGGCAGTTTATCTGTGAGTCCGAAGATAATATAGTTCTGTTACAGGAAGTGTCTGTCTATCTTAAGTTTTCATGTATCAGGATTTGCAACAATTGTAAACACCGTGGTGGACGGGTACGGCCATTCTATCATGAGACGGAATCCCAGTGAGCAATATCGAAATGTTGGACTCCGGTAGAGGCATAGCTTGCCAAATTTTTGACGTCACCCTCGTCAATATCTATGCTCCATCTGGAACGACCTTAAAATCAGAAAGAGCTAACTTATTTAAACAAGACATCATATACGCCGCAACCCAACCCAGTTGATAATTAGTGGTGATTTCAACTGTGTGATCCACAGGAAAGACCAATCGCCAAACTTTAATTACTGTAGGGAACGGCATGATCTGGTGCGTCACCTGCAGCTGAAGGATGCGTGGGAATTAAAATTTCCTACCCTGGTAAAGTACACGTACCTGACCACCACCGCATGTAGCCGTCTAGACCGTTTGTACATCTCTGAGAACATTTGCCAACATATTATGGACGCCGATGTCATTCTGGCTAGTTTCTCCGACCACTGCGCTCTCTGTGTCATGATAAATCTGGTCAAACAGCACACTAAAAGGCATAGGATTCCGTGGAGCCTAAATGTTTCTATTCTCGCCGATGCCTTACTACAAGATGTCATCTCCACGACCTGGGCTGATTGTCTCAAACAATGCTGCAGATATCCGAGCAAGATAGCCTGCGGGAATGCTATAGTCAAACGGAAAATGCGATTATCCTTAAGAAACTACAGTTGGCAACGGGCGCAAGATGTCAAACGCACGATTGATTTTTACCAGACAGTTCTGCGAGAGTTGTATGCGACTACGACACCAACCAACACACAGCTGACGACCACAAACAAATAAAGGCAAAGCTTATAGGCATAAAGCGACGCAGCTTGAAGGACTGAAGATCAGATCTAAAGCAAAATCGCTTCAAGAGGACGAACTTGCATCGCAGTATCACCTCATAAAACATCGTGCCTATCGCAAGCGATCTTTTATCGGGGAGCTGGACACAGATGATGGACTCCGTTTGACCCGACAGAGTGATAATCTTACGGTAGTTTACCGGTAATGACGGCGGCGGTATCGTACGTGCTCTGCCCACCGCAGTCACGCCTGCGGACAACTCGGCAGTCATACACGATTTTGCTCCAGACGAAGTCCTTGAACTGATTTATGGCTCGCCATCGAATAAATCCCCTGGCCCTGATGGTTTGCCACGGGAATTTTATGTGCACTTCTGGCCCATAATCGGACACGCATTTACAGACGTTCTCAATGAAGTGATGTGAGGGAGTGACGTGCCGGCCGAAATGAAGGAAGGCCGAATTGTATTGATACCAAAAAGCAAACACCGAAAAACCTTAGATAACTTCCGACCTATTACTTTACTCAATTTTGACTACAAAACCTTCGCACTCAGCAGAAGATTGTCTCCGTTAATGAAGCAAGTGATTCACAACCATCAATCATGCATCCCTGGTCGCACTATAATGACGCCCCTTTTGGAATATACAGATGTAATAGCCATGGTGTCAGTCACTAACGTGAATCTCGCATTGCTGTTTATCGACTTTTGCAAGGCTTTGGATCGCGTCTGCTACGAGTACCTCCTACAACTACTGCAGCGGTGTGGTTTTGAGCAACGGGTTATAAACGTCGTGCAACATTTCGTCGCGGGCATTACAACCAGAATCAACGTAAATGGACAGCTTACTCAACTCATCGAGGTCCAAAGAGGAGTGCTGCAGGGGAGCCCTCTCTCCATGATGCTATTTGTTTTAACGCTCGAGCCGCTCTTACGCTCTATTCATGACAAACTTGCAGGCCTTTCGATCGCCGGGACGTCCTTCGTGGTTCGTGCTTACGCCGACGACGTCGGAATGTTATTGCGCAACGACGGAGACGTATCAACCCTCAAGACCGCGGTAGACGAGTACTGTCGTGCTTCCGGTGGTAAAATCAACGCCGGTAAATGCACCTTATTATATCTCGGGCGAAGCGTGTCGAAACCCACTCTGGGGATGATTATCGACAAATGCCCGCCACAAATGAATGCAAAAAATTGGAAGCACGTCACCAATAAAATGTAAGGTGCCACCTATGAAAACAATTGGCGGTCCATTAACATTCTGCAACGCATACGACTCCTCAGCAGTTATATATTCAGTAAAGCGTACTATATGGCCCAAGATGCAGGCCAAACACGTGATGAAACTCTCTAATAGATTTATCTGGCAAGGGCATCTGTTCAAAGTGAAATACTAAACATGCCTGACGTTAACCGAAAGTGTACTGCGTTACATATTAAACGAACCCATTTGTTGGACAAGGAAACTCTCAGCGTAACCAGTTGGCCCTTCCGAACCTTACAACCCACCGATATGCATCCACCCATTGATGTAGGTAAAATACATTACAAACTACGACATGTCAAGCAGTTCTTTCTTGAAGTAAGCTATACTGAAGGACGTTATTTCAAGCAGGATTTACCGACGACGCACCTGTTATTAAAATGATGGTCATCTCCAATAGTCGGGAATCCTATTGAACTTAAATACCCGAGTGTTTAGTGGAAGGCAGTTTGGGACAACGTACGTTTAACTGTCCACACTGCTGAAGTAGCGTCCACATGCTATAAAGTGGTAAACGATGTTATACCCACTAATGAAAGGTTGCATAGAATCGGTTTAAGTGACAGTGATACATGCGTCCGCTGTGGTCCGGTCGACACCGTACGCCATCGCTTCACTTGTGGCGGTCACCTCATTAACTGTAAATGGGTGCAGCAGAGGCTGGGCCTGATTACCCGCAGCAGCCCAGCCAGCCACTGCACCGACATCCTGCTCTGTCCGGACACGAAACATTTTTCCGCTACCAAGAACAACACCGTGATGTGGATGTTAGGACAGTTTGTGACATATATCATCATCCACAATAGTGAAGACAATCTCATTAGTTTCGAGGCTTACATGAGAACGGCACGTTGGAAGATGTAATGTTACTCAAATTTCAACAAGATGTTTGCTAACATGTTAGACATAATTTTTGAAAAACAAGGCGTAGGGTAATTCTCGATGCCGGTAAGGACACAAATCTCATGCAAGACTATGTAGCGAACAAAATACACAACGAATAAGGGGTTATACCAATTCCAAGGACTACTCCCAACTTCTAAATGGTGTTATTAACATCATTATGATATTTCATTAATTTATGTTCCTGTGCATCTCTTGTTATCCGTTTGTATGCTCCAAATGACTTTGAGTTTAACGGTTATGAATCAAATGACAGAACTGTCATTCCAGTGAATACAATCAATTACATATATGTTTGCGTTTCGGTTCTATGTCTCTGTCTGGACTGAAGAGGCTATTGTCAGTTTACTATTTTTGTTCTATTTTGTAAGCTTACATATGGCACTATATTGAAATGTGTTCTTCAGTCTATTGTAGGATACAATTCGTGTTGAAACAGTTCCAGCACTTCAATATTTTGTTTTGTGCTTATATACATATATGGTTGTTTTAATAAATGAAAAAAGGTAAAAAAATACATGCCACATGTGTTTGGAATCGTCTCCACGGCATTCCCCCGTTTAATAAACACAAACAGAGAACAACATCACAAATGGTATACTTTGCTACGTTTAAGACTCAATTTTCTAACGCATAAACGACGCTCCTAATAGCGTCAAAAGTGAGAAATATACAAGTTCTCATGGCACCAGCTATAATACAAACTTGAACAAACTAAGACTATACTTAAACACCCTGATAGCAAGATGCCATAAAAATCGCCACTGAGATTGCTGAAATATAGCATTATATCATATGCAACATTACATAATGTTATATATGCCAATTCGAGCACCGAAAAGTCGTCCGCTAGAGATCATAGGCTCTATGTACGATGCGTCGCGATCACTTGGGCGGACGCCGGTCTGTATCAAGCAGTCGCTGGTTGATGGCACTGAAATTGGTGTTACCATGCCTGTACCCCCTTCGAGAAATATGTCTTTGCAAGATTTTTCTATTGCGGCTGGATACAAAAAGTGGGAAAATGTCTCTGACCTTCTGTCAGACTGATGGTCTTAGCATATAGACGGAATAAAGATTAAAGAAACGAAAGAAAATGTTGGGTTTGACGTTACGGCTTTGCATTCGCACTGCAAGAGATTGACTAAACATGAACAGGTTATTCGCAACAATCACTCAAGTGGAAGTCATAACTTCTCGTACCGTGCTGCATACCCCATTATGACAAAAAAAGTGATGCTACCACAAGTGAAATTTGGTGGTTGGTTGGACTGAGGCCAGCCTGTAATGGGTAAAGTGTCGGTTCGATTCCCGCTGAGGGCACCGATTTTTAACGGCCAGAAACATACCATCTCCACCTCGAGTAACGCCGAGTAAAGAACCTAGGACTGTAATGTGGTTCCAAATCAATATTAAATGTGTACACTCGCTGCTGACTGGAAAAAGAGTTGGTTGAGATTTAGTTGTCAGAGGCCGCAGTCGCTGCTTGCAGAAAATCTGTCTCTAATAAGCTTTCTTACACATATTATTTTAGTTCTCGAACCAATCGTCATGTAAGGACATATGACCTTCATTTCTTATTTCAAGCGACCTTGAGATTTTGTAAATATTGACACTGCTCTGGGATTCGAACTCCGATTCCAATTTTTCTTTGGAATTCAAAGTTACGAGAAAAAACTGTCCCAGAATTTCGTTGTTCCCTCATGGTGCCAAACTCCTCCAGGTCTTTATGAACGGCGCGATCCTGCCAACTTGTGAAAGAGAATTTTATTGTTGACACCTCTTCCTGTGGGGTTAACAACAGCGATATTCGTGGGGTTGGAGTTTCAGGCAGCACAGAATTAATCGTTGTGTTACGTCTAGCAGAACATATGCTCTTCGCACTACTGGTGAAGGAAAAATAAGCATTTCCTGCCATTCGTAGCTATAAAAAATAGCGAAAATTCCCAGGTTTGAATCCCTAACACACCAAAGCATTTGTATCGTAGTTTCAGACTCCAACATCATGCTAATAGTGAACATATTTAATATTGAGATCTGATTGCGCTTAGTTAACAATTCATATAGGAACTGGCTTCTAATCCCCGTACATGAGCACGACTTTACTTCATGCCGTTTCTCACTTGTGCATTGCACTTGATTACATGCTTTTCGTGGTGATTTTTCAGGGGTAAAATAAGCTTCGTGGGTGCAGTGCTAAACGTATCTAGTTTATTTCAATGTTCGAACATTCGGCCTTGTATACTAATATTGGTGAACACTTCGATATTTTACGTCTCTTTATGCCTAGACGAGTCTCGATCAGACATGCAAGATTTATTTTGTTAACAATGAGTTAAAATTCTGATCATGAAGGACAACTCGTCATGTCATTTAATGAGACTTCTGAAGTATCACTTATTCTAATGAAGTTAAATTTACAAGCGTAAAGGACTGTGTTTCCTAATATTTGTTGTATGACGGTATTGGTTTACATCTGGACTGACTGCTGCATGCAGCAGTGTTATCTAATAGTGTGTTGTGGTACCCACTGTGTATAGTCAAACAACTGTACGGCAGAGGACTGAGAGGACCTCCGAGACAGCTGTGCTATGTCGGTTGCATACAGTCAGATGCGGGCTACACATTGGAATTCAGTGGTGGCCGACTTCTTGTGCTGACGAATGTACCAAGAGCTGGTATAAAGAAATACTAATACTTCTTTATTATGAGATTTTATTTCTTTTGCTATCCACAGAGAAACATAATTATTTGTAGTATCAAAAAATTAAAAGTGATAGTAAATATCATTCAAAAACTGCAGCGCCTCTGAACTGAGACGATGATGATGAATAACCTTTTGAAAGACGCAATAAAACATAATAAACCGGTCAACCCCCTTCCCGAGAGCTGAACCCAGTCAATGAGCAATTCTGAAGCGTTAAAATTGACTTAGCTATTGACAGGTAACACTGGTCATCAAATTTTTGTTGCAAAGAGTGTGAATGGCTTTCTTTGCTAAGTGAAGGGTACTGAGTGCGAGAATAATTTTGGCTTGTCCTTTGATACTATACAATCTTTGAATTCCTCGATACAGTGCAATATTTTTTATTTTTTGTGAAGTAACACGAATAGTCTGCGAATTTTATTGTTACGAAATAACCGAAATATCTATAAGTAATTATCATACCTGACCCTCAGTTCAGAAATATATCTACAGAAAATGAAATTGGTTTGGCAGCACTGCTGGAGGGTTTTACCTGGTCACGTACAACCAAGTTGTGCTTTTTGGCACTTACATCGCGGCAATGACAGTACTGATAGTTGCTGGAAGTGACTGTTTGGTGTTCGTGAGAGGTTATGGTTTGTCGTTTGTTCGAATCCAGAAAAAAGAATTGTCTCTTACCTGTCAAAAACAGCGTAAATTGATATTTCACTGAAAAAATACGGCAACCAGCCACTTTTTAATGCGTTTTTTATTTACGCCAATATGCATTTCGGTTTTGCACCCATCTTCAGCTGGCAAATTACATGGATCTTCAGTTACTACAGTAGTACAATCTCGACAGCAGTTTGGATGCCGCAGCAAGCCTGTGCAAAGCAACGACTCCAATCAGTTACTTCAATTTCGCGAGTTTAAAGTCACACACTATCAGTAGTAAAATGAACAGCTGATAGTGTGTGACTTTAAACTCGCGAAATTGAAGTAATTGATTGGAGTCGTTGCTTTGCACAGGCTTGCTGCAGCATCCAAACTGCTGTCGAGATTGTACTACTGTAGTAACTGAAGATCCATGTAATTTGCCAGTTGAAGATGGGTGCAAACCCGAAATGCATATTGGCGTAAATAAAAAACGCATTAAAAAGTGGCTGGTTGCCGTATTTTTTCAGTGAAATATCATTATCCACGGCCACGGAGCTCAACAGTCCAAATAAAATGGACAAATTGTTAGCGTAAATTGGTTTCGTTACTTATTTGGAGAGTTAATTAGGAAACAGCAAAAACAGGAACTTACAAGTAATCCTCTTGTAAAGAGGCGTGAGTGTAAGATTGGCGGGCAGGACAAGAATTGGGCCCTACATTCGATGTTCGTCATTTACTGCATCATTGTTAGGCTGGATAAAAGGTCACATCACATGCCCTTTGCAGTTTCCAATATTTAGATGGAACCAATAGACCTCACAAAGGACTATTATTTTTGTCTGATAGTAAGAGACGGAATCGCCTTGACAACAAGGAAAATTGTGCAATATTGTAAATTAACATCTGCTTCAAGGGCTGTACGTCACAGCGAAGAACTGGCGATATGGAAGGTTCCTGGGAATGTGACAGTGAGTGAAGATGAATACAAGGACGAACACGCGGACTGCAGCAAAAGCGATCAACTGTCGACACATCATTTCAAGTCTACCGTGAATCACATGTGCCATACTTCTTGTCTCAGAGCGTCTCAACGATCTTATCCGCGATTTAAATTGATGAAAGCAACTGCTTCGCTATTAGAATGATAAAATCTTCGATACGAAATAAAGTGTATCGTGACCTCCAAGCTGTTTTTCACAAAGTTTTCAGTGTTCATTCCGAAGATGCCTTGATGTATTTTGTAATGATATCCTGTCCGTTACTTCCATATGGCCATGATTTCAGTGTAAATGAGTGGTGCTTGTTCGTAGGTTCCAGCAAAGCAGATCTAAAGAAGTGCTTCTGCACAATGGGAACATCTTTCCTTCTGTTCAAATTGCTCATTCAGGAAACTTTAAAGTGCTACTCACACTTATTTGGTTAGAGAAATATAAATGGTGTATATATGGAGACCTTAAGGTAATTGAAACTAATCTCTTCATGCAGTTATCGTACATAAGGCACTGTTGTTCTCTACCGAAGCGCGACAGCAGATATAGAACCACTATTGTAGGAAAAATGGCATCTTCGGAATAAACACTGAAAATTTTGTGAAAACCACGGAAAAAACTTCACGTGAGTTCATACAGTAGCAAGAGATGTTTTGAAGGATAAGCAAAGCAAATTAAAAACAATGAATATTTGTATGGCCGCATATTAGGGATTTATAGTGATGAACATTTTCTTGATTTGCTGTGTGGTGTTGAAAGAATGACATAGGTATCTGTCACTACAGTCTGCAGGTCCTTTATAATCTACTGTAGAGCAGTGCACTGACGCAACTGAGGTCGCATCACTTTATGGGATGTAATGTGTTATTTAAACAACATATTTTGAATGATCATTTCGGTTTCTTCCTGGGCAACCTGGGCGCCATTAGTGACGAACATTCTAAACAGTTCCACCAGGACATTTTTCAAATGTAAATACATATCAACGCTAATAGCGTACACCAATGTGGGCCGACTATCGCTGTTGTCAGACAAAGTGTAGTAGAAAATTTGAAACGAAATATTTTTAGGTATGTTTATTTAATTTCTTAAATTTTATGTTCATCATTTTTTTATTGTTTTGTGTACTAACAACATTTTTGGAGTTTGTATTTGGACGACTTGTGAGAAAGTGTCATTTAATACATACGCTGCCACAAACATTTACAGAAACCATTATTATGTGAAAACTTAGGCCTGTACAGAATTCAGAAATTAGATCTGGATCTAGGGCTGAGTTATGTTCTCGAGACAATGTATATTTTTCTAGCGACAAAAACAGACTTTCTTCTCGACCGTATAATCCACATAAGAAAGAAAAAAATTCAAATCTTTCACAGTAAAAGGAAAGAGAAAATGGCTGACTTTGGAAACACATGCCAGATAAGACAAAAATGTTCTGGCATGTGAAGTACTTAAAAAATGATACATAGAACCTGAGACTATTAAATGTTGAAGAAACTGAAGTAGGAGATACAACGCATAAGAAATAAATTATGTTGTACTAGCAACAGAAACAAGAAATTGAAAAGACCAAAGTGACATACCAACTACACAACGAGTTATAGGGTGTGTCATAGAGAATACTAGAGCTAAATCCAGGGCACTCTTATCTATAGGTAAAAAGTGTAAGACTAGAAAATAAAAAAATTGCATCATTTCCAATGGGAGAATCATACACTTTATATTAATAATTTGTAGTCGCTATCTAACAGTGATAGTGATTTCTGGAGAGGAGTGAAAATAGGAAACAATACTACATCCAGTTACAAAAAGTAAATCTGGTATTATATAAAGCATATAATGCAGAGTGTGTGTGTGTGAATGTGTGTGTGTCCGGGATCTCCTTCTTGATTTATTTGAAGCAAATTTGGCACTAAAACAGCAGGCCTCACGAGAGTCAGTCCTGTGAGGCTTATAGCTCACTAACATCAATAGGCGCAGAAATAAGACGAAATGATCATGTGGTATTGCTGGCCAGGAGGCCCCATCTGGGAAAAAAAAGTTCAAATGTGTATGAAATCTTATGGGACTTAACTGCTAAGGTCATCATTCCCTAAGCTTACACACTACTTAACCTAAATTATCCTAAGGACAAACACACACACCCATGCCCGAGGGAGGACTCGAACCTCCGCCAGGACCAGCCACACAGTCCATGACTGCAGCGCCTCAGACCCCTCGGCTAATCCCGCGCGGCCATCTGGGGAAGTTTGGCCACTGGCTGCAAGTTACACTGGGCGACTTGAGTATCAGTGACGATGAGATGATGTTGAGGGCGACACAACACTCAGTCCACAGGCGGAAAAAATCTTCAACCCCATTGGCAATAGAACTCAGGCCCATTCCATGGTAGGCAGCACATTACCAATCAGTTAAGGAGGTGGACTATAGAAGCAGAGATATGTCTTTTATTCAGCCCCTGGTATGTAGGTTGCTTATGCACAATAGGCATCTTGTGTGGGAACTATTAGTCTGACAAATCAACCTACTTTCCAGAACAGCTTACATGTCAGCAGAAATAAACCGTCCTCTGGACCCTGAAATGTAAGCTGCCCTGTATGATAGATGTGTAGTGTTGGAGTAGTATCATCCGAATTTATCGACCTGCTTTGGTTCGTAGCCTGTAAGTCAAGGGCAAGTACATAATACTCAAGTGCCTGTTATATAGCTTGCTCTGCATGACGGGCATGTTGAAAGAGTATGGTACTATCAGCCTGCTTTAATGAAGTATATTGCAGGGACTACATATGCTGATAAGCAAGGCTGGGGTTAGGTTGAGATAGAGAAGGGATGGACAGAGCACGAGGACGACAAATGTACAGAGAGATGGAAGAAGAGGGAGATATATGAGGCAGGCGGAAGGTGTAGAGGGATAGTTGATAGTTGGGAAAGGAAGAGGGGGAGGCAGAGATGGAAAGACCGAGGGGAGGAGGATATGGCCAGAGAGAAGGGTGGAAGAAGATATGGACAGGGAGGGTAGTTGAAAAAAAAAACTCAAAGAGAGTGGCAGAGGAAATGCAGAGACAGGGAGAGTGGGGAGGGGGACCTCGACAGAGGTGGAAGGATGACGTCGACAGACAGAGGGAAATGGAAGTGGTGCATTCAGTATATGTGTCGATCGAATACATGGGTGAAGCCATGGGGCAAAGGCTCATATAATACATGAAGACGTCTGACTTAAATGTTATTGTGATAAATTTACCGATAACAGAGATAATCACTAATTGTGTGGACAGTAATGTTCATTCAAATATCATACAACTATGAACATTTACTTGGTTTAAACAACCTGAAAGATGCTGATATCATTTTTCAGAACCGACATATTCACACTATGCATGAGAAATCCAAGACCGTGAGTCGTTTATTGACTACAAAATAAAAAAAAAATGTGCTGAGGATCCTTTCCAAAAGGAGGCTGAACCTACCCCGTAGGATATCGCAGCCAACAATGTCATACAAAAGTTTCCTTTTTTCCGTTAATAAACGATAAACTGAGGCCGTTAAAGAGGAAAATGTAACTAAATAGACGGTCTGATGTTACCTCTAATCGTTATCTCTCAGTAGCCAAAATCATATTGTGAACTAAAAGAAAGAAAAATAAAACAGGATAAAAGACAATGCAGCACGAAGTCTATAAAATACATCTACTGTAGAAAGAGAGCTTCGAACAGTTCTGACAGAAAATATTGGCGGAATATGTGCTAGGTGACCGAGAGAATGGTACTTTGTAATCGAATAGCGGAAAGTCTGTAAATGTATTAGTTAAAGTCGTTGCAGAACAATGATGATGAAAAGAGGCAAATCTATATATAGAAATAAATTCAGCCAAAGAAATAAACTAAACTACAACTAAATAACAGGTAGACTAACGGGAGAACGAAAAACTGCACAGATAACTTTCCTGTTTAGTAAATGCAGTAGGGGAGGACGAAAAAATTACAGAGGGATTAGTTTCCTCGATACAATCACAAACTATATGCTAGAACAGTAAATAAAAGATTGTAGCTGAAGTACTCATACGAGGGGACCGAAATCTATTCAGGACAGAGAGCTCCAATATTAATATTAGTTTCATTCTACAACAAATTCTAGAGACAGGCAGTTATACACCTTATCGAAGACTGTGTTAGGAAACGATCTTCCCTAACCAACCGACAAACGTGTTGGAAAGTCCCTATGACAATGAAGGAAATAGTAACCAATCCAGGAAAACAGTATACATTAGAAATAATCGCAAGTAAAGGAGTTAGACAATGCTAATCTACGGCGTCAGCGCGTTTCTACATTTTCACAAGTGACACAATCAACGGCTGGTAACAAAATTGTTATTTTCCTACCTGTACAATTAATCCAAGATAAAAAAATGCAGCAAATGAAGACTGTGTTGTAACAATTCAATAAACTGAAGCTAAACTATAATATTCTGCTCATCACCTCAATCACGTCTGTAAAAGACATACCATTAACGTACTCACTGGTAAAACTAAGGTAATGACACAGTGATAAAAGCCGGCCACTGTGGCCGAGCGGTTCTAGGTGCTTTAGTCTGGAACCGTGAGAACGCTACGGTCGCAGGTTCGAATCCTGCCTCGGGCATGGGTGTGTGTTACGTCAGTCACAATTGACATAAGGGAAGACAGCTAAAAACAAGGGTGGAGAAAGGGCTACAAAACTAAAAAAATTGGCCTTTGCCCTATTGCTTTGACGGATAAAAAGTAAAACGAGGTCGACAGCCCGAGGGTCATTTGCTAAAACGGCCGATAACTCAGACGGCAAACGCAAGCGGGAACATGAACGGTTGATGACATTCCGCCAGGAAGTGGCGGACAGTTAAAACTTGGGAGCAATGTATAGAAAGTGTTCGGCGAGTGCCACTTATCAAACGACAACGGCTAAAAAGACAGTACCTAGTTAAAATGACCTCTTCCCAGCTGGAGGAGTGAGAGCAGGTCGTCCAAGCCGCTGGGAGAGGCTTAATAATCCGGAGCTTAATCCCATGAAGGGTGGACCAATGGCGATACCAAAGAGACATCATCTCATGATAAAAGGCATACAGATATCATTGAAGGGAACATAGGAACTTGTGGTGTGAGTTACTAGGAAGCTGTCTTGGCAGCAGCGTCAGCAGCCTCGTTCCCTGGCAGACAGACTTGTCCAGAAACCCACATAAACAACGCAGTGGCTTCACCAAGAGTGAGCAAGTGACAGTTTTCCTAGATCCGTTGCACTAAGGGATGGGCGATGTACAGCGCACATAGACTTTTAAGGGCGCTGAGAGTTTGAGTAGAGGACACAATTGAAGACTGTGTCGCAGTATGTAGTCTATGGCCTGAAACAGGGCGAAGAGTTCGGCTGTAAATGCTGACCAAAGTGCCGGAAGCCGATATGAAAAGACGTGGGTGCCATTGACCAAGGCACACCCGATGCTACGGTCAGCCCGAGACCCATCAGTGTACACAAAGGTACTATCGTGAAGTTCCATGTGAAGGTCGTGAAAGTGGAGACGATAGAACGAGGCTGGAGTAGTGTCCTTAGGAAGTGAATGAAGACCAATGTTAACATGGGTCGCTTCACGAAGCCAAGTTGGTGATTCGTTCACACACACCGGGAGGGTTGCAGGTGGTGTGAAGCGCCAACAGTGGACTCCATGAGGCAATACAGAAGAGGGACGCGCCCCATACTGGCGATCAAAGGAATCATCGCAGAAGGAGGCATACGATGGGTGGCCACCCATGGCAAACCAATAGCATGCATACCTGCCGAGGAGGCAGTCGTGGCGGTAGGACAGTGGTAGTTCAGTAGTTTCAGCATACAGACTCTGAAAAGGCCTTATGTAAAAGGCGCCAGTGGCCAAATGGATGCCACTGGTTCACAGTGTTGAGGTGGTGTAAGAGGGACTGGTACGAACAGAGTACGGTGGTTCGATGGGCACCCCAGGAAGTACCTTTGAGGACACGTAGGACATTGTGAGACCACGTACAGACGGCTGCCAGGTAAGACACATGGGAGGACCAAGAGAATTTCCTATTGAGCAAGATCCCCAGGAATTTCGTAGTTTCAATGAACGGAAGAGCAACAAGTCCATGATGTAAAGATGGTGGGATAAACCAACTGCGCCGCAAAAACTTCATACAGACGGTTTTGTCAGTGGAAAAGTGAAAGCCACTCTGTCGATGCTCCAGGAATGAAGACGATCAAGACATTGCTGGAAACGCTACTCAATGAGACACGTCCGTGGAAAACTGCAATAGATGGCAAAATCATCAACAAAAAGGGAACCGGAGATGCCTGGCAGGAGAAAGGCCAGTATAAGGTTAATGGCGATAGGAAAGAGGATGACGTTCAGGACATAACCCTGAGGCACACTGATTTCCTTGATGAATGTGTCCGACAAGGCAGGACCCACTCGGACCTTGAAACCACGGTCTTTTAAAAAATCCTGAAAGAAATAGGTCAGGTGGCGTGGAAAAGTACGGAGGATACCAGTTCTCGAGCAGGTGTCGTGGGCCCCTAAATTGAAAAACACGGCCATTGTCTGGGATTTCCAAAGAAAACAATTCATGACATGGGCGAAAAAGTAATGAGAAAAGTAATTGCAGAATGACGCGCTTGAAATCCACAGTGTGCAGTCGTTAGTTAATTCCGAGACTTGAGTCACCATACCAACCGAGCATGAAT
The DNA here is from genome assembly GCF_023897955.1 of Schistocerca gregaria. Lineage (NCBI taxonomy): Eukaryota > Metazoa > Arthropoda > Insecta > Orthoptera > Acrididae > Schistocerca > Schistocerca gregaria. The sequence goes on along the minus strand of NC_064923.1, from coordinate 251,195,160 downwards.
CATAGGTTCCATCACCTTGCAACCACAGCGGGTGAGAGAGATGGGGCAGTAGCTAGAAGGAAGGTTTTTGTCCTTACAGGGCTTAGGCGTAGGTATGATGGTGGCTTCACGCCAACATCCGTGAAATGTGCCCTCTGCGCAGATGGGGTAGTACATATTAAGCAGAAAGTGCTTACCCGCAAGTGAATGGTGTTGCAACATCTGAATGTGGACAGCGTTTGGCTCTGGGGTGGAGAATTGGGAGGAACTGAGAGCATGATGTAGCTCCCTCATGGTAAAGGCGGCATTGTAGCACTCACGATTCTGAGAAGAAAGGGGTATCGCCTGAGCCTCCTCCGCTCGTTTCCGACTGAGAAATGCAGGGTGATAGCGGGAAGAGTTCGAAATCTCCGCAAAATGGCGGTCCAAGGCGTTGAAGATAGCAATAGGATCCACGATGACTTCGTCTTCTACTGTCAGTCCGAAAATTGGTGAATGGATCTTGATCCCAGAGAGCCGTCGGAGGTTCGCCCATACAACAGAGGAAGGGATGAAACCGTTAAAAGAACTAGTGAATGAAATCCAGCTAGCTGTTTTGCTATCCCGAAGAACGCCATGGCACTGTGCACTCATCTGTTTATAATGAATACAGTTTGCCATCGTAGGATGACGGTTGAAAACGCGGAGCTCATCTCCGCACTCGAATTGCGTCGCAGCATGCTTCATTCCACCAAGGGGCTGGGACAAGGCGTGGTAAAGAGGAATGGAACATTTTGCAGCAGTAGGGATAACATTTGAAGATATTCCACCTGGCCATCACAACTGGGGAAATCTTGTTCTTCCAAGGTCGCCAGGGAGGAGTAAAGCCGCCAGTCAGCCTTTGTAAGGTGCCATTTGGAGAGCACACAGGTGGGGTAGGAGTCAGAAAACGGATAGCGCATTGGAAATGGTCGCTCGAGTAGATGTTAAGAAAGAGCGGACCACTCAAGACGATGGGCAAGCCGGGCAGTGCAGAAGGATAGATCCAAATAGGAATAGGTGTGCGAGGAGTGAGAAGGGAATGTGGGTGCTCCAGTATTAAGGCAAAAGAAGTTGAGTTCATTAAGAAGATCAGCCAAGAGGGCATGTCTCTGACAGGTTCTGGGAGAACACAATATTAAAGTCACCGAGTAGCAGAAATGGGGGAGGTAGCTGCCCAAGAAGCTGAAGGTAGTCTGCCCTGGTGACATCGAAAGATGGACAGACAAAAATGGAAGAGAGGGGAAAGGTCAGGTGAGGAAGGGAAGGCGAATTGCAACAGATTGAAGATGGGTAGTCAGGGAGATGAGTTGACAATGAACATCATCGCATATGCGCAGCATGACGCCCTCCATGAGATGGAATGCCGACCTCAGGGGGAGTTGAAAACGAACCAGGAAGAAATGTGAAAGCCCAAAGCGTCGAGAAGCAATTTTTTTCCTGAAGGCGGAAAACAAGGGGACGCTGCGATGCTAAAAGTAGCCGTAAATCCTCTTTGTGGGACCGAAGGCAGCGAACGTTCCATTGGAGGAGAGTTAATATGAGGAAGAAATAAAGGGGAAACACCTCGGCGGCTGCCGAGTGACTCCGTGCAAAGACTCGCCGCTACAGCGCACAGAAGCAGAAGGATCCTGCTCCGTGAGGTCCACAGAAGCACAGGCTTACTTGTGCGGTCGGACTGTGGAGTCCAACGCTGAAAAACGGTTGGTGGTGCGCACCGGCAACATGGAGACCGGCCGGGCTAAGATATCACGTGGCAATACCGCCGAAGGGTATCTTCGAGTTGGGGAAGGAGAAGACCATTTGCCTTTGCTGGACTTCTTCGAACCTTTCCAGTTAGCAGAGAGAGGTGTTGTTTGGCTGAAGGGACATAGGAAGTAACCTTTTGTCCTTCCCGGCCTACCGATTTTGTAGCTGGTAGCTTCGCCCCTTGAGGTGAGAGTTTGTTGGCTTGCTGCACAGCTCGATGAGGGGGATGGCGATGCTACCTTGACACTGGGTGACTTCACAACCTCAGAGCTGAATTTGAGGTCGCATGTCTGTGTGGCCATGTCCTTTACGGAGGAAGGGGTAAGAAGAATAGAACTATAAGTTAAGGAGAGCGCAGATTTTACGACTAGCCAATAACTTGCGAGCGACTGGGTAAGGCACTTTTTCCTTTACCCGGATCTCCTTAATGGCCCACCCATCAAGACACATGGGACAATTCAGAGCGGAGGCAGCATGGCCACCACTGCAGTTGATAAAGCGGGGAGAAGGAGGCGGACAATCACCCTCATGTGCGTCCCTACCACAGGTTATACGAGGTGCATTCAAGTTCTAAGGCCTCCGATTTTTTTCCTCCGGACTGGAAAGAGATAGAAACATGCGCATTGTTTTAAAATGAGGCCGCGTTCATTGTCAATACGTCCCAGAGATGGCAGCACCGTACGGCAGATGGAATTTTAATGCCAGCGGCGAGAATGAGAACTGTTTAAAATACTTAAAATGGCGACGTTTCCCTTACTTGAACAGCGTGCAATCATTCATTTTCTGAATTTGCGTGGGGTGAAACCAATTGAAATTCATCTACAGTTGAAGGAGACATGTGGTGATGGAGTTATGGCAGAACATCGTGTGACAAAAAACCGAAACAACCTCGGGCTCGCACAAGCCGGTCTGACGACATGATCGAAAAAGTGGAGAGAATTGATGTGGGGGATCGCCGAATGACTGTTGAACAGATCGCCTCCAGAGTTGGCATTTCTGTGGGTTCTGTGCACACAATCCTGCATGACGACCTGAAAATGCGAAAAGTGTCATCCAGGTGGGTGCCACAAATGCTGACAGACGACCACATGGCTGCCCGTGTGGCATGTTGCCAAGCAATGTTGACGCGCAACGACAGCATGAATTGGACTTTCTTTTCGTCGGTTGTGACAATGGATTAGACGTGGATGCCATTTTTCAATCCAGAAACAAAGCGCCAGTCAGCTCAATGGAAGCACACATATTCACCGCCACCAAAAAAATTTCGGGTAACCGCCAGTGCTGAAAAATGATGGTGTCCATTTTCTGGGATAGCGAGGGCGTAATCCTTACCCATTACGTTACAAAGGGCACTACGGTAACAGGTGCATCCTAGGAAAATGTTTTGAATAACAAATTCCTTCCTGCACTGCAACAAAAACGTCCGGGAAGGGCTGCGCGTGTGCTGTTTCACCAAGACAACGCACCCGCACATCGAGCTAACGTTACGCAACAGTTTCTTCGTGATAACAACTTTGAAGTGATTCCTCGTGCTCCCTACTCACCTGACCTGGCTCCTAGTGACTTTTGGCTTTTTCCAACAACGAAAGACCGTCTCCGTGGCCGCACATTCACCAGCCGTGCTGCTATTGCCTCAGCGATTTTCCAGTGGTCAAAACAGACTCCTAAACAAGCCTTCGCCGCTGCCAAGGAATCATGGCGTCAGCGTTGTGAAAAATGAGTACGTCTGCAGGGCGATTACGTCGAGAAGGAACGCCAATTTCATCGATTTCGGGTGAGTAGTTAATTAGAAAAAAAATCAGAGGCCTTACAACTTTAATGCACCTTGTACATTTGGACGGGGGTCGACAAGATGTGCTAGTGTGGCTGAAACAATGACACTGGTGGCAGAGCATCAGGTTTGGAATGTACGGTCGGAGTGTGATAATGTGATAGCCTGCTTTGATCGAGGACGGAAGAACTACTCTATTAGAGGTGAGAACGGCAATGCCACCCTGATCAGAGAGGCGCAATTGGATTTCGGCCTCTGTCAGTCCGTTGAGCAGCCTAGTATAAAGAACACCACGGGAAGAATTCAGAGTTGTATGGTCCTAAACACGAACAGGATAGCTATGGAGAAATGAGGCGCAAACAATTGTTGTGCTTTAGAATCAGAAATTGTTTCCAAAATCAAAGTGCCATTCCCTAAACGAGAGCAGGATTATGTTGAGAAACAAAGACGTATGTTGACATATAAATCTATTACTATGATGAAAACAAAAAGACTATTTACTTCCTTTTCTAACCTGACCTTAATAGAAAAAGTATCTTCTAGAAGTTGTTTCACTTAAGAGTCCGCGGCTGCCTGTGCTGATCAGAATCATTCCTGGACAAGAGTTCCCTCTCGATGCAACAGACTACGGTCACAAGCCAACAACTCCCTGACACTAGCCTGCATCCGTCCAGGTGATCTCAGAACTTCAGTGCGAACTGAGAGGCAGGAAATTATGTATTATTTTGGTCTGAGTTTCTGTGCTACAAATCTTCTATTAACCGAGTCAACTCTGTGCCGTAACAACAGCGTTGAGACCATTGGTAATGGAGCGTATGACAAGAGGAATATAGATTGTGTAATCTACCATTGCAACCTATTATTCCTGAGAAAGAGGGATCGTGTATACTTTCGTGGCGATTTTGTTTGACGTATTGTCACTCAGGGTGCTGTAATTATATTAATTAATTGCCTTTTCTCTTGAAGTTGTAAGAATTGGCATCTGCGCATTTCATGGTTAAGAAGAATATTGTTTAACTGTTAGAAAACCGTGCGCCCATAAAAAGTCTGATATTTGTAACATTTTGTTTGCTTTCTCTATCAGCCTATTGGTAAGGGATGAGGGGTTTAGGCGGTGGAAACAGCTCGTGATGGATGTGCTGTCTCAAGAACAATCCTATAGATGTGAATTATTAATCATATCGAACGGATAAGCTTCAAAAGTTAAGAAAAAAAGGAAAATATGAATATTTAACGTCTCATCGGCAATTAGGTCTTTGCAAATGGGGCAGGGGGAATTGGGAAGTAAACTAGCAGTGTCTTACGAGAGGAACCATGTCACCATTTTCGTCAAACTGTTAGTGGAATGATGTGATCATAAATTGAGATGACCAGATAATGAGTCCACAATCAAGGTTGTAGGGGTCCTTTGTGCTCTCATTCAGATCAGTCAACAGCCATATATGTACTTTTCTTGAATTTAAACAGCTGTCTCGTCGATCTTATATATCGAACTGGTGAGACTACATGGTGCATTTGTTTTAACTACATTAAAACAAACTATTGGTTGAGACATAACAAAAATATCCTAACGACTTGCGTGAGTCTACAACAGTAACGAAATGCATGTCCTGACGTAAAGAAAGTGTTTCATACAACGAAGTGCTTCAAAAGATATAACTAGTGCTGTCACCATATATGAATAGAAAATGATATGGAACACTACAGAAAGTGTTACTACGGCATGATAATGCCCACAAACACTCTGCTACTCTACTTATCTGGCACGCTCAAGGTTTGCCGAATAACAGCGCCTATCGGACAATCATCAAGAGTGTCCGTGTCAAACTCCACATTACTCCAGATTAATAGCTTTCTATGCGTGTGAAAGTGAAAACTCATCCGATCGTTATCAGATTGATTTAGATATGGGAGACTATATTGCTAACAATTAATTTGATTCTTTCTTTTGAGCGAACTATCAGAAAACTTTACCAAGCATTCAATGTTCTAATTCAAATAAATAACAACTGATCATGATCAGTTTATTAAGGAAGTAGTTTTGAATAAAACAAGGTCTGTTGTGGGATATCGCGGAATATTCACTCTTCAGCCTCAATAGTTACATGAAGTTCCGATAGGTGAGGGGGCTGTCACTGAGTTTCTTTTGGTGATAAACCAGGCCGAATTGCGGAGAGTCTACGGAAACCCGGAAATGAACAATAGGACGATGAGACGATGAGCGAGGCGTTTGTCGTCATCGCAATAAGTTCGCGCACACAGATGTCCGATCTCCCACGTCCCACCATGGCGGACACAGCCGTGACTCCTGCAGTTCTGAAACGCAGGGACACTCTCATTTGAAGTGATCGACATATCACAAACACATCGCTACACAACTGCATGTCTCGTTCGTAGTGCTGCTACATTCGTCCACCTGTTGTGGTGCTCAAAGATGTGTGACAGTTGGGTACCTCGCCACCTAACAGAAAAGCATAAAGAGCAAGAGGGGCCATCTGTGCGTAATGTCTTCCACGGTACAAGGTTGATCGTGACAAGTTTTTGTCGAACAACGTCACAGGCGATGAAGCAATGGGCTAATCACTTCGAACCGGAAACAAAACGGTAAACAATTGAGTGGTCCTATCCCTCCTCAGCTCCGAAGAAAAGCCGCACCCTCAGGAAGTCAAGTCCTGGTGACTGTCTTCTGGGCCTCTGAAGGGGTTATTCTCTTTGATGTCCTCCCTCACTATGCAACGATGAACACTGAAAGGTACTGTGCTATCCTTAGGAAATTGAAGGAATGACTTCAGCGTGTTTGTCGCAGCAAAAATTCTAACGAACTTCCCCTTCTCCATGACAACGCAAGACCCCAAAGAAGTCTACACCCATAAGAGCAGCTCACAAGAATTCATTTAACTGTTGTTCCTAAATATCCTACAGCCGGCATCTCGCACCTTCCGTCTTCCATCTGTCTGGCTCGATGAAGGATGCACTCCGCAGGAAGCTGATCGTGGATGTTAGGGAGGTTATTGGTCTAGAAAGATGTTGGCTTCGACGTCGACCATTATACGGTAATATGCGGGCATATAGTCCCTTACAGTACTTTGACGAAAGGACGTTGTACTGAACGGAGACTAAGTTGAAAGACAGATGGCTTTGACGTCGAACACTAGAGGGTAATATGCGTAAGTACAGTCCCTTACAGTAGTTTGACGAAAGGACGTTGTACTGAACGGAGATTAAGTTGAAAGACAGATTTTGTAGGGAAAAGAGAAGGAATAATAGGGGGGACTGGAATCCTGAATAAATTAACATGTATTCAGAAAAAATCAGTAGCATTACGTATAAAATGCTGTTCGTATAATCAATGCTTCGACGCTCTAGAACCTCACACATTACACAGGGGCCAAATCTTAGTTGATCGATATATTGCTTAGCTATCTCTTATTCTGTTATGTGAATGTAAATTCCTGTTGGTTAGAAGTTGCAGAAAGGCTAACCCTGGTAGAAGCGTTAGTGGTAGATAAAATGTCGTGTAACTAGGGCCTCCCGTCGGATCGATAGTTCTTCGGGTGCAAGTTTCTCGATTTGATGCCACTTCGGCGACTTCCGCGTCATGGGGCTGAAATGATGATGATTAGGGCAACACAACACTCAGTCCCTGAGCGGAGAAGACCTCCGACCCAGCCAGGAATCGAACCTGGGCCCTTAGGATTGACATTGTGTCGCGCTGACCACCCAGTTACCGGGGACAGATGGTAGATAAATAAATTCCTTGGATGACCCATGAGATACTGAATTTAATTTATTAAAGGAGAAAAGATAAAAAATGCGTCAAATAAATCAGAGAAAAGGGAATATACTCGTCTAATAATGGGATTGACAGAAAATGCAAAAAACCTAAACAGAAATGTTGAGAAAATCTTCAAAGCCCTGCAAGTGTGACGCATCCAAGAAAATGAATGAGGCGTTTGGAGTAAAGAAAAGTAGCTCCGTGAATTTCAAGATCTGACATGGCTAGCTGGCAATAAGCAAAGAAGGAAAAACCGAGCGGTGGAAATAATCCGTTGAAATGCTATACAAGCGAAATAATAAGACAATATTATACAAAGGGAAGAAGCAGTAAATTGTGAATAAATGAGACATATGTTTTTGTGATAAAAATATTTGACATAGCGCTGAACCACATAAATCAAAATAAAGGCATCTGGAGTAGATGACGTTTCCTCAAACGTATTTGAGATCAGACGTCAAGAAGAACGTAGTAATTCCAATTGCTAAGGCGACAGTTGCTGCCGGGTGATTATATTGCCGAATTATCGGCCTAATGAGTGGTGGCTGCAAAATACTGACGTGAATTGCTTACAGTAGCACGGAAGTAAAAGCCGAGCTCAGAAAGATCAGTTTGGATTCCATAAAAATGCAAATCAGGCATCACTGAACCTATATTAAAAGATAGGTTGAAGAAAGGCAAACTTATATTTACAATGAGCTGGGAAAAATCATGAGAAACCTTTTAATATCGTGTTAGACTTCCTTTCGTCCAGCGTAGAGCAGCATTTCAACGTGGCATGGACTCAACGAGTTGTTGGAAGAGCCCTGAAAAAATATGGAGCTATGATGCCTCTATAGCGGTCAATAAGTACGAAACTGTCGCCGCAAAGAATGTTATGCACGAAATTACCTCTCGATTATGTCCCATCAATATTCGATGGGATTCATTTCGGGCGATCTGGATGCTTATATCATTGCTCGAATTGCCCAGAATGTTCTTCAAACCATTCGCGAACAATTTTGGCGTAGTACTACGTTTGGGTATATGAAGTCCTTGAATGGCTACAAATAGTCTCCACCAAGACGAAAATAGCCGGATTTCCTACCAATAGGCGATTCAGTTGAACCAAAGAACGTAGGCCATTCCACGTAAACACAGCACACATCACTGTGGAGCCACCACCAGCTTGCACAGTGGCTTGTTGACAACTTGGGTCCGTGGCTTCGTGGGTCTACCCCTCACCGGAGCCGAGCCGCCAGCTCTTAATAACTGAAGTCGGGACTCACCTGACCAGGCCGCGGTTTTCCAGAGTCCCACCGCTGTGGTCGCGAGCCCAGGAGGGTTGCTGCAAGGAATGTCGTGTTGCTGGCAAAGGCAGTAGCGTCGATCGTCTGCTGCCAGGGCTCATTAACGCCAAATATCGCCGCACTGTCGTAGTGGATACGTTCGTCGTACGTCCCACATTGAGTTCTGCGGTTATCAGTCGCTTGTCTGTTAGCACTGACAACTTGACGCAAACGCCGCTTCTCTTGGTCGTTAAGTGATGCTCATCGGCCACTGAGCTGTTTGCGGTGAGACGTAATTCCTGAAATTTGGTATTCTCAGCACACTCTTGACACTGTAGACCTCGGGATATTGAATTCGCTAACGATTTCCGAAATGTAAAGTCCCATGATTCCAGGTCTAAGTACCATTCCGCGTTCAAAGTCTGTTAATTCTAGTCGAGTGGTCGTCATCACGACGGAAACCCTCTCATATGAGCTGCAATTTGCATGAAAATGCTATGAGACGACGCAGCCATCTTGGTGCACTTTTAATTGCCCTCAGTTTTATTTTTCATCAACCTTACGCTTTTCAACTGTCCGTCTTTTTCAAAGGCTACAAAAATACAACATAAAACTGGTATCAGACATGTGAAAATATGATACATTTCACCAATGATAAGAGACATGTTATAACGACTAGAATGTGGCTTCCTACATTCAAGCTCATAAATTAAGGATAATTGTAGAATGTGGTACTACACAACAAGGCACCTCACAAAACTGGCTCTAATAGCATAGGCACATAGGGAACACACACGACACACATCTTTAAGTCCACGGCATTGGTGATAAGCTGAGAAAACCGTCCCGAAACACATGTGCTATAAAACGCCTCTGTTTCCTGCGCATGTACCCCGACATCAATATGGGATATGCTCACCATGCACTCGTACACAGGTCACACAACGGGTTGGCATACTCTGGATCAGGCGGTCGAGCAGTTGCTGGGGTATAACTTCCCATTCTTGCAGCAGTGCCTGTTGGAGCTCCTGAAGTGTCCTAGTGGTTTGAGGACGTGCAGTGATACGTCGACTGGGAGCATCCCAGACGTTCTCGATGGGGTTTAGGTCTGCAGAACAGGCAGGCCACTCCATTCCACGATGGCAGCTCGGTGGGGCCGTGCTTTATCATCCGTCAGGAGGAAGGTGGGACCCATGCACCCCTGAAAAGGCGGACATATTGGTGCAAAATGACGTCCCGATACACCTGATCTGTTACAGTCCCTCTGCCAAAGACATACAGAGGTGTACGTGCACCAATCATAATCACACCCCACATCATCAAACAACCTCCATACAGCTCCATTTCAAGGACATTAAGAGGTTGGTATCTGGTTCCTGGTTCACGCCAAAATAAAACCCAGCGAGAATCACTGGACTCGTCAGTGAACATAACCTGGGACCACTGTTCCAATCACCATGTACTGTGTTCTTGACACCAGGCTTTACGGGCTCTCCTGTGACAAGGGGTCAGTGGAATGCACCTTGCAGGTCTCCGGGCGAATAAACCATGTCTGTTCAGTCGTCTGTAGACTGTGTGTCTGGAGACATCTGTTCCAGTGGCTGCGGTAAGGTCCCGAGCAAGGCTACCTGGAGGCACTGATGGCGAGATATCGGTCTTCTTGTGGTGTTGTACACTGTGGACGTCCCGTACTGTAGCGCATGGACACGTTTGCTGTCTGCTGGAGTCATTGCCATAATCTTGAGATCACACTTTGTGGCACACGGAGGGCCCGTTTCTACGACCTACTGTGTTCGACCAGCCTCCAGTCACCCTAGTATTCTACCCCTCACAACGTTATCAATATGTTTTCTTTGAGCCATTTTCAACACACAGTCACCATTAGCATGTGTGAAAACGTCTGCACACTTACTCGCTCTACCGTACTCTGATATGCAGCAACACACCTCTGCATATGTGCACTGTTGCCAGCGCAATCGTGCGACGACCCCAGATCAAAGGCACCGCTTGGTCATACCCCGAGGTGATTTAAACCAGCAACCGCCCACCAGAGCTTTGTTTCACCATGTATCAGCATTATCCTTAATTTATGAGCAGGAGTGTAGATTACCATTGCTATGTCAGTGATATAAAACATTAGATACATTGAATCACGTCAATATTTCTCGAGCACGAACCAAGTGCAAACTGCTACCAAGTGAATATTTTTGAAGCCAACTGGACTATACCGCCACAAGGTGCTGGGTGCATAGTTCACGCTTCAGTTTGTTTCTGTTTACAATCACAATGTTCATCGTTACATCGTATAAAATAATTTCATCAGTCAAATATGGGAGTTACAATGTTTCACAAAAGATATTACTTTACCAAATAATGTGTTACAGTTTTTTTTTTCTAACACATTGGAAGAGCGCGCTGGGGCTGATGAAATTATTTTATACGGTGTAACGATGAAAATTGTGATTGTAAACAGAAACAAACTGCAGTGTGTACCACGCACCGAGCGCGCCGCCTGGAGGTCTAGTCCACTTGGATTCCAAACTTTTCACTTGGTAGAAGTTTACAATCGTCTCGTACTCGAGAATGTTGACGTGATACAATGTATATAATGTTTTTATATGACTGACATGGCAATGGTAACCTAGGAAGCCACATTCTAGTCGTTGTAATATGTCTACTATCAACGGTGAAATGTATCATGTTTTCATATCGTCTGATTCCAGTTCTATGTCGTATTTTTGTAGCCTTTGAAAATGACGGAAAGTCGAAAAGCGTAAGATTGGTGAAAAATAACAATGTGGTCAAGACAAAAGTAAAGTTATTAAAACTACTTCCCATATGAATTTCCTGAGATGAATTTTTTGCCTTGTGTACACGATACTGCCGCCATCTGTCTATGTGCATATCGCTATGTTATGACGTTTGTTACCTCAGTTTGTATCCTTTTTCGGTTCTGAGGAAACATTCGACAATGTCGGCTGGAAGACACACTGAAATTCTGAAGGTAAGTGGGATATAATATAGGAAGTGATAAGTTAGTAACCAATTGTGTATAAATCAGACTGTAGTCGAAATACATGAAGTTTTGCAGTAGTTGAGAAGGAAATGAGAAAATCTTCTAATATATTCCCGATGTTAATTTTTCTATGCGTCGAACAAGTAGTAAACGATGTGAACTACAGCTAATGAAAGAAAATTAAAGTTAAGATAAAAAAAGGTTGCCGATGATATCGTAATTTTGTCAGTAACGGCAAAAGAGTTGGAAAAGCAGCTGAACGGAATGGGCAGAGTCAGGAGTGGAGGTTATAAACTGCACATTAGCAAAAGTGGAAGAAGTGAAATGCAGAAAGTACCTAGTCGAATTAATCCAGGCGATGCTGAGGGAATTAGATTCGAAAAAGATAAAGTAAAGGTCGTAGATGAGTTTCACAAGTTGGGTAGCAAAATATGAGTAAGTGATTATAGTTGAAGTAAAGATAATACAAAATGTAGATCCCTTATAACATGGAACGCATCAGTGAAAAAGAGAGCTTTCCACATCTACATCTACATACATACACCGCAATCCACCATACGGTGCGTGGCGGAGGGTACCTCGTACCACAACTAGCATCTTCTCTCCCTGTTGCACTCCCAAACAGAACGAGGTAAAAATGACTGCCTATATGCCTCTGTACGAGCCCTAATCTATCTTATCTTCGTGGTCTTTCAGCGAAATATAAGTTGGCAGCAGTAAAATTGTACTGCAGTCAGCCTCAAATGCTTGTTCTCTAAGTTTCCTCAGTAGCGATTCACGAAAAGAGCGCCTCTTTTCCTCCAGAGACTCCCACCCGAGTTCCTGAAGCGTTTCCGTAACACTCTTGTGATGATCAACCCTACCAGTAACAAATCTAGCAGCCCGCCTCTGAATTGCTTCTGTGTCCAACCTCAATCCGACCTGATAGGGATCCCAAACGCTCGAACAGTACTCAAGAAGAGGTCGTATTAGTGTTTTATAAGCGATCTCCTTTACAGATGAACCACACCTTCCCAAAATTCTATCAATGAACCGAAGACGACTATCCACCTTCCCCACAACTGCCATTACATGCTGGTCCCACTTCATATCGCTCTGAAATGTTACGCCCAAATATTTAATCGACGGCACTGTGTCAAGCGCTACACTACTAATGGAGCATTCAAACATTACAGGTTTCTTTTTCCTATTCATCTGCATTCATTTACATTTATCTATATTTAGAGTTAACTGCCATTCTTTACACCAATCACAAATCCTGTCCAAGTCATCTTGTATCCTCCTACAGTCACTCAACGACGACACCTTCCCGTACACCACAGCATCATCAGCAAACAGCCTCACATTGCTATCCACCCTATCCAAAAGATCATTTATGTAGATAGAAAACAACAGTGGACCTACCACACATCCTTGGGGCACCTCAGATGATATCCTCACCTCCGATGAACACTCACCATCGAGGACAACGTATTGGGTTCTATTACTTAAGAAGTCTTCGAGCCACTCACATATTGGAAACCAATCCCATATGCTCGTACCTTAGTTAGGGGTCTGCAGTGGGGTCCCGAGTTAAACGCTTTCCGGAAGTCAAGGAATATGACATCCGTCTGATGCCCTTCATTCGTAGTTCTTAACATCTAACAAAAATTTAATTTGTCTGAAGTGCAGACGCATACAGATGTGAAATGAAGAGAAAAAGCGGTTCAGGCTAGAAGAAAAAATAAGCTTTTGAAATGTAGTGGTACAGAACGCTGCTGAAAATAGATATTATCATCTGTCAGCAACTGTCGCCTTAGCAGTTGAAATTACTACCCTTTTCTTGACGTCCGATTTCAATACGTTTGAGGGAATGTCTTCTACTCGATGTGTCTTTATTTTGATTTATGTGGTTCAGCGCTATGTCAAATTTTCTGACCAAAATATCATATGTCTCGTCTCATCATGCATCTTCCCTTTCTATAATATTTTCTTATCAAATTTACGCATGCCTTCTACCGTTCGGTTTTCCCTTATCTGCAATACCCACGTCAGAACTTGGTATTCACGCAGCTATTTCTCTTTACTCCAAACGCCTCCTTATTTGTCTTGTATGCGGCGTACTTTCAAGGCCTAGAGGAGTTCCTTAACCCTTCCTGTCTAGTTACTTGCGTTCTCTGACAATTCCTTTTTAGACGAGGTATTCCTTTTTGTCTATTTTATTTGATGCATTTTTATCTTCTTATCTCCTTCCGTAAATTAAATTCAGTATCTCATGTGTTATCCGCGGAATTCGTTTATCTAACACTAAGGCTTCTATCAGTGTTAGCCTTTCTGCAACGTCTAACCAAAGGGATTTAGTACCTACAGGAATTTACATTCAGATGACAGAATAAGAGATAGCTAAACAATTTACCAATCAACTACGATGTGGCGCCTGTGTGATGCGTGAGGTTCTAGGGCTTCGAAGCAATGAATATACGAGAGGCGTTGAGTAAGTAATGCAACATATCTTTATTGATTGCAGATTGGTTTTATTCAGGATTCCAGTACACCATACTATTCCGATCTCTTTTTTTACAAACCCTATTTTTCAACATAATCATCGTACAATGCGACGACCTTACGTCAGCGTACTGTGACCGGTCGGAATATCCGAGCGGTTCTAGGCGCTACAGTCTGGAACCGCGGGACTGCTACAGTCGCAGGTTCGAATCCTGCCTCGGTCATGGATGTGTGTGATGTCCTTAGGTTAGCTAGGTTTAAGTAGTTCTACGTTTTAGAGGAACTGATGACCTCACAAGTTAAGTCCCATAGTGCTCAGAGCCATTTGAATCATTTTTGAGCGTACTGGGAGTGACTGTATGCATGCATGGTACCCTCTACCGGTCGCCGACGGAGCGAGCATCTTGCTGGACCAACAACCTCACCAACATCCACGATCTGCCTCCTGCGGAGTGCATACTTCATTAAGCCAGACATGATGTGGAAGACGGAAGGTGCGAGATCCGGACTCTAGGATGAATAAGGAACAACAGTTCAATGAATTTTTGTGATCTCCTTTCGGATGATCAGCCTTGTTTGGGGCCTTGCGTTGTCATGGAGAAGGAGAAGTTCGTGTTCATTTTTGTGGCGACAAACACGCTGAAGTCGTTGTTTCAAAATGCTTCAAATGGCTCTTTACAAGAGAATTAGTTGTAAGTTCCTGTTTTGCGATTTCATAGTTAATCCTTCAAAGAAGTAACAAAAACAATTTTCGCTATTTTCACAGGTAAGAGGCAATTCTTTTTCTGAATTAAAACAAACCACAAACTCTCACGAAGACCAAGCAGTCACTTCCAGCAACTATCGGAACTGTTATTGCCGCGATGTAAGTGATAAAAAACACAGCATGGTTGTACATGTTCAGGTACGACCTATCTGCAGTGCTGCCAACCACTTTCATTTTTTGAAAATACACTTCTGAACTGAGGGTCATGTGTTATAATTCTTTATAGATACGTAGGTTATTTTTCAACAATAAAATTCGCAGAATATTTGTGTTAAGACACAGAAAAATAAACAATATTACAGCGTTTGGAGGAATTGTAAGATGGTATAGTATCAAAGGGGACGCAAAATCGTATTTCCGAACTCAGCAAAGAACGTTATCATACCGATCGTAACAAAATTCGTTGACCAGTGTTACCAGCCCATAGA
Source organism: Schistocerca gregaria (assembly GCF_023897955.1). NCBI lineage: Eukaryota > Metazoa > Arthropoda > Insecta > Orthoptera > Acrididae > Schistocerca > Schistocerca gregaria. Next base: position 251,179,906 of record NC_064923.1, on the reverse strand, counting down.
TAGGTAGCCGCAGGCTGCTATTGTCAATGTATACCGTTAATATTTGCTCGTTGAGAGGATTTGGATCTCGAGAAGGGAGATTACAGTTCGTTTATGTTTTATGGCGGATTTCAAAGGGTCTCAGGTCAGAGTGGGTACAGGCTTTGAATGGTAGTTACTGTCATCCCTCGTATTAAAGTACTACAAACAATAAGGATTTTACTATTAAGAAAACAGTAATAAAATATGATAATAAAATAACTATTAGTATTCGCTTATATCAGCGTTGGGTACAATCGACAGCACAAAAAGGCGCCACTATTGAACCCCAACGTGTAGGCCTCACCTGACTGTCTGGAACCAATACAGTACAGCTGTGTCGCAGCTACTCTAAACCCTCTGCAGTACAGTCGTTTGACTATACACAGTGGGTACCATGAGAAACCATTAGAGAATTCTGCTCTTTGTAGCAATCAGTCCAGATGTAAACCAATACCGTTATACAACAAATGTTATAAAACAGGTTATTAGAGATGAGACAGTTCTTAACGCTTGTAAATTAAACTTCGTTACAATGAATGACACTCCAGAAGTCTTACCACAATCATTAAATGACATGACTAAATGTTGTTCATGATCCGAATTTTGGGTCACTTTTAATCAAACAAAGCTTGCGCGTCTGGTCGAGACTAGACCTGGCGCAAAGAGAAGTCAATTATCGAAGGTTTCACAAATATTAGTTTCCAAGGCCGAATGTCCGAACCTGGAAGTAAATGACGATACAATAGCGCTGCATCTGAAACTCCATGAACCTTATTTTACCCTTGAGAAGTCACCACTAAAAGTGTGTAATAAAGTGCAATGTACAAGCGTGAAACGGCACAAAGGAAAATTGTGGTCATGGACGGGAAGTAGAACACAGTACCTATAAGAATTGTTGACTTTACAGAATCAGATGTCAGATGTTAAGTATATTTGCCAATTGTGTGATATTGGAACCTGAAACGACAATACAAATGGTTTCTGTTGGTAAGGATTCGAGCCCGGCAACTTTCGCTATCGTATCATAGCTACGAATCGATATGAAGTTTTTATTGATCCCCCGGTAGTGAGATGTGCAGCCTGGAACACCAACTCCTCGCATATCGTTGTAGTTGACCCCGCACTAAGAGGCTTTAAACCATCAAAGTCCTTTCCACTAGTAGTTACGATCGCACCGTTCGTAAAGATGTGGAAGAGTTTGGCGCCGCGAGGAAATAACGAAATGATGGGACAGTTTCCTCCCGAGGACTTCAAATCCAGAGAAAAACTGGATTCAGACCTCGAATTGGAGTCCAGTGCCAATATTTTCAATATCCTAAGATCACAAAAAATAAGAAGCGAAGATCGTATGACTTTACATGACGATTGGTTCGTGAACTAAAATAACAAGAATAGTCTAAGAAAGCTTATTAGAGACAGAGTTTCTGCAAGTAGCGACTTCTGCCTCTAACTGCTAAATCTCGTCCAACTCTGTCCCACTTAATAACGAATGGACACAATTAATGTTGATTTAGAACCACGATACAGTCCTGCGTTCTTTACTTGGCGTTTCTGGAAGTGTAGAGTGTATGTTAGTGGCCGTTAAAACTGGTACCCGCAGCGGGAATCGAACCCACACTTTACCCATTACAAGCTAGCCTTAGTCTAACCAAAGCCAAATTTCACATGTTAGCATTACAAGCTAGCCTTAGTCCAACCAAAGCCAAATTTCACATGTTAGCATCATGATTTTAACACAATCTGGTATGCAGCACACGGCATGAGAAGTGTTGACTTTCACCTGAGCTGTTGTCTTGAATAAGTTATTCATCGTCTAGTAGTGGAGATCTTGCAGTGCGAACGCAAAGCCATAATGTCAACCCATACTTTTCTTCTCTTTTTGAAGCCGTATTCCGACCATGTACTAAGAGCATCAGTCTGACAGAAGCCCAGAGATCGTTTCGATCGTTTTTTAACCAGCCAGCAACATAAAAATCATGCAGAGCTCGTGCGTATCTGTCATGGCAAGACCAGTTTCAACGTCATCAGCCAGCGATGGCTTGGTACGGACTGGCGTTCGTTCAACTATTTGCGACGCATCGGACATAGAGCCTCTGAACTCCAGCGGAGTTTTGTTTGCTTGAATTAGCAAGCATAACACTAACGTCTCGTATGATGTAATACTATATTTCAGCAAGCTCCGTGGCGATTTTGTATATCATAAGCGTATTTAACTATATCTTATTTTGTTCAAGTTTGCAGTACAGCTCATATCACTGTTGAATTTATGAGAAGCGTAGTGCATGCATTAGAAAATAGAATCTAAAACAGTGTGAAAGCTAACATTTCCTACATTTTGCTCTGTTTGTGTTTAACAAAATGATGAAAGGAGTGGAGGCAATTCGAAACACATGTGCCCTCTAGAGGCAATTCGAAACACATGTGCCCTCTACGGAGTGAGTGCTATCTGCTACCACAAGTTGTATCGTTTGAAATACGATAATTTTGCGATATATTTATGACCATGTTCGGGAAGAGAGTAGGCGTTGATTAATGAAGCTTCAGAGATTTATTATAAATTTCGTGAGAAGCCTTCAGTAGTCACATCGAGGTTAAAAGAAAGGAAGGAGGATTACGGTACAACGTTTCGTCAAAAACGAAATTAGAAATGAAGCAGAATCTCGAGCTTGGAAGGGCGGGGAAGGTAGTCGCCTGTGCTCCTTCGAAGGATTGATCCTGCCATTTGCTGTCATAGTTAACGATGTCTTCGTAAATCTAAATCAGTACAGCCAGATGGTGATTTGAAGTACCGTATGGTATAAGCAGTAAAGGAAACAAAAGAAAGGTTCGGAGTATGTATTAAAATCCATGGAGAAGAAATAAAAACTTTGAGGTTCGCCGATGACATTGTAATTCTGTCAGAGACAGCAAAGGACTTGGACGAGCATTTGAAAGGAATTTACAGTGTCTTCAAAGGAGGGTATAAGATGAACATCAACAAAAGCAAAACGAGGGTAATGGAATGAAGTCGGATTAAGTCGGGTGAAGCTGAGGGAATTAGCTTAGGAAATGAGACACTTAAAGTAGTAAAGGAGTTTTGCTATTTGGGGAGCAAAATGACTGATGATGGTCGAAGTAGAGAGGATATAAAATGTACACTGGCGATGGCAAGGAAAGCATTTCTAAAGAAGAGAAATTTGTTAACATCGAGTATTGATTTGTCAGGAAGTCGTTTCTGAAAGTATTTGTATGGTGTGTAGCCATGTATGGAAGTGAAACATAGAAGATAACTAGTTCAGACAAGAAGAGAATAGAAGCCTTCGAAATGTGGTGCTACAAAAGAATGCTGAAGATCAGATAGGTACATCACATAATGAGGAGATATTGAATAGAACTGGGGAGAAGAGGAGTTTGTGGCACAACTTGACTAGAAGAAGGGATCGGTTGGTAGGACATGTTCTGAGGCATCAAGGGATCACCAATTTAGTACTGGAGGGCAGCGTGGAGGGTAAAAATCGTGGAGGGAGACTAAGAGATGAATACACTAAGCAGATTGAGAGAAATGTAGGCTGCAGTAGGTACTGGGAGAAGAAGAAACTTGCACAGGATAGAGTAGCATGGAGAGCTGCATGAAACCAGTCTCAGGACTGAACACCACAACAACAACATATATATGATTAATAATTGAATTAATTACAAAGTCTTACACTTTATAAGGAGAAAACAGAGTAGTCGCTATGCCGTAACAAACATTATCTCAAACAATGGCCTGTATATGTCCGCAGTATGTACTAGTATCGATATGCATATGGTGACACAAAGAAGATGTTTTGTGTTACGAACTGCGACATAGGGATGTCACATTTGACATTTGTTGCCAACAAATGAGATGCCTTGCAATCGCAGAGTAACAAATTCGACCTGGAAGAGAGCACCAAAGAACTTGATTTGCAAACACGCGTAGTGTACATCTTCTGATCTGGCTCCCCAACTTTTTTACCTGTCTCTCCCCTTATCGATCAGCCACCAAGAAAACTAGTTTTTGTTTTCTTTTGTTTGTTTTGTTTTGGAAATTGCGCTTTAAACATGGATTCTCAGAATCAGCAAGTAGCTACATGCGTGGGATCGAAAAACTACTCGCCCATCTTAAGACGGTTTTCGACAAGGAGGTGGAATACGATGTTGACAATTTCTCTTGTATATATGTCTATGTTGGACTATAACCTAATGGGAAACGCTATTAACATGCTCTACACTAATATTATTGGTGTGTCAGCATTATACCATACAACGAAATCTACCTTAATTTAACATGAATTCTTTTGTGATATTCAAGTAGCTGTACCAGACTACAACGTCAGTGTCGCCCTAACCGCCGTCTGCTTCACGTCTTCTGTGCAGCGAGCTACCTTAATCTAAGTATTATCTGTATTTTTCTTACTTGTCACTTCTTCTTCTGCGTGTTTTTGCTTTTAGGAAGCTTTAATAGTAGAGTGCTATTAAGTGTTCCATAGATCTCGTGTTTGTTTTAAATACAGTCAGAGAGTCCCTTTAGTCAGCCGTAGTGCTAGTAGTGCTAGTGTTTGTTTTCAATACCGTCCAGAGACAGGTAGTGCTATTTTCCTTGTTTCTACAAGAAGTGGTTAGCAATCACAGTTTAGTCAATAATCAACCGCCTTTAGTGAATTAGCAGTCTAGTTAAAAGCTGATTAACACTCTATAGTAAATTGATTTCTTAGGATGGCTAGGATGTGTGGCTGCTGTGTACGGACGCAGGAGGAGCTGGCCACTCTTCGCGAACAGCTGAGCGTGTTGATGGCCGCGGTCAGCCGTCTTCAGGCTGCTGCCTCGGAGTGTAGCGGCAGTGGGGAGTCTGGTGCGTCGCATGGTGCACCCCAGGTGTTAGATGCTTCACCCACTGTCCCTGCTGTCGAGACATCTTCGCGGGTACTGGGCGCGGTTGGGCCACCCTCTCCCCAAGGGGAGTGGCGGGTTCAGCGGCGTTCGCGGCGCACGAGGCGGAGGGTCAATGTGGAGGCTGGCCGTGTGGCATCGCCCGCTCTGCCTGTGAGTGGACATGTGGCTGCTCCTTCAGCAAGGTCCGAGCAGGCACACGGGGGGAGGGGTTTATTAGTTATTGGGAGCTCCAACGTTAGGCGGGTGATGGAGCCCCTTAGGGAAATAGCGGAAAGGTCGGGGAAGAAGGCCAGTGTTCACTCTGTCTGCTTGCCGGGGGGTCTCATCCGAGATGTGGAGGAGGCCCTACCGGCGGCGATAGAGAGCACTGGGTGCACCCGACTGCAAATTGTTGCTCATGTCGGCACCAATGACTCTTGCCGTCTGGGTTCAGAGGTCATCCTCAGTTCGTACAGGCGGTTGGCGGAGTTGGTGAAGGTGGAAAGCCTCGCTCGCGGGGTGGAATCAGAGCTAACTATTTGTAGTATCGTTCCGAGAACCGATCGCGGTCCTCTGGTTTGGAGCCGAGTGGAAGGCTTAAACCAGAGGCTCAGACGATTCTGCGGAGAGCTGGGGTGCAAATTTCTCGACCTCCGCTATCGGGTGGAGAAATGTAGGGTCCCCCTGAATAGGTCAGGCGTGCACTACACGCCGGAAGCGGCTACGAGGGTAGCGGAGTACGTGTGGAGTGCACATGGGGTTTTTTTAGGTTAGAAAATTCCCTCCCTAGGTCCGACAAGACGCCTCCTGAGACGCGGCAAGGCAGGAGTAGGCAAAATGCAACAAGGAATAACAATATTAATGTGCTAATAGTAAACTGCAGGAGCGTCTATAGAAAGGTCCCAGAACTGCTCTCATTAATAAACGGTCACAACGCCCATATAGTACTAGGAACAGAAAGTTGGCTGAAACCAGACGTAAACAGTAATGAAATCCTAAACTCTGATTGGAATGTATACCGCAGAGATAGGCTGGACAGTGAAGGGGGAGGCGTGTTTATAGCGATAAGAAGTGCAATAGTATCGAAGGAAATTGACGGAGATTCGAATAGTGAAATGATTTGGGTGAAGGTCACGGTTAAAGCAGGCTCAGACATGGTAATTGGATGTCTCTATAGGCCCCCGGGCTCAGCAGCTGTTGTGGCTCAGCACCTGAAGAATAATTTGGAAAATATTTCGAGTAGATTTCCCCACCATGTTATAGTTCTGGGTGGAGATTTTAATTTGCCGGATATAGACTGGGAGACTCAAACGTTCATAACGGGTGGCAGGGACAAAGAATCCAGTGAAATATTTTTAAGTGCTTTATCTGAAAACTACCTTGAGCAATTAAACAGAGAACCGACTCGTGGCGATAACATATTAGACCTTCTGGTGACAAACAGACCCGAACTATTTGAATCAGTTAATGCAGAACAGGGAATCAGCGATCGTAAAGCGGTTATTGCATCGATGATTTCAGCCGTAAATAGAAATATTAAAAAAGGTAGGAAGATTTTTCTGTTTAACAAAAGTGACAAAAAGCAGATTTCAGAGTACTTGATGGCTCAACACACAAGTTTTGTCTCAAGTACAGATAGTGTTGAGCATCAGTGGACGAAGTTCAAAACCATGGTACAATATGCGTTAGATGAGTATGTGCCAAGCAAGATCGTAAGAGATGGAAAGGAGCCACCGTGGTACAACAACCGAGTTAGAAAACTGCTGCGGAAGCAAAGGGAACTTCACAGCAAACATAAACATAGCCAAAGCCTTGCAGACAAACAAAAATTACGCGAAGCGAAATGTAGTGTGAGGAGGGCTATGCGAGAGGCTTTCAATGAATTCGAAAGTAAAGTTCTATGTACTGACTTGGCAGAAAATCCTAAGAAATTTTGGTCCTATGTCAAAGCGGTAGGTGGATCAAAACAAAATGTCCAGACACTCTGTGACCAAAATGGTACTGAAACAGAGGATGACAGACTAAAGGCCGAATTACTAAATGTCTTCTTCCAAAGCTGTTTCACAGAGGAAGACTGCACTGTGCTTCCTTCTCTAGATTGTCGCACAGTTGACAAAATGGTAGATATCGAAGTAGACGACAGAGGGATAGAGAAACAATTAAAATCGCTCAAAAGAGGAAAGGCCGCTGGTCCTGATGGGATACCAATTCGATTTTACACAGAGTACGCGAAGGAACTTGCCCCCCTTCTTGCAGCGGTGTACCGTAGGTCTCTAGAAGAGCGAAGCGTTCCAAAGGATTGGAAAAGGGCACAGGTCATCCCCGTTCTCAAGAAGGGACGTCGAACAGATGTGCAGAACTATAGACCTATATCTCTAACGTCGATCAGTTGTAGAATTTTGGAACACGTATTATGTTCGAGTATAATGTCTTTTCTGGAGACTAGAAATCTACTCTGTAGGAATCAGCATGGGTTTCGAAAAAGACGATCGTGTGAAACCCAGTTCGCGCTATTCGTCCACGAGACTCAGAGGGCCTTAGACACGGGTTCACAGGTAGATGCCGTGTATCTTGACTTCCAAAAGGCGTTTGACACAGTTCCCCACAGTCGTTTAATGAACAAAGTAAGAGCATACGGACTATCAGATCAATTGTGTGATTGGATTGAGGAGTTCCTAGATAACAGAACGCAGCACGTCATTCTCAATGGAGAGAAGTCTTCCGAAGTAAGAGTGATTTCAGGTGTGCCGCAGGGGAGTGTCATAGGACCGTTGCTATTCACAATATACATAAATGACCTGGTGGATGACATCGGAAGTTCACTGAGGCTTTTTGCAGATGATGCTGTGGTGTATCGAAAGGTTGCAACAATGGAAAATTGTACTGAAATGCAGGAGGATCTGCAGCGAATTGACGCATGGTGCACGGAATGGCAATTGAATCTCAATGTAGCGAAGTGTAATGTGATGCGAATACATAGAAAGATAGGTCCCTTATCATTTAGCTACAAAATAGCAGGTCAGCAACTGGAAGCAGTTAATTCCATAAATTATCTGGGAGTACGCATTAGGAGTGATTTAAAATGGAATGATCATATGAAGTTGATCGTCGGTAAGGCAGATGCCAGACTGAGATTCATTGGAAGAATCCTAAGGAAATGCAATCCGACAACAAAGGAAGTAGGTTACAGTACGCTTGTTCGCCCAATGCTTGAATACTGCTCAGCAGTGTGGGATCCGCACCAGGTAGGGTTGATAGAAGAGATAGAGAAGATCCAACGGAGAGCAGCGCGCTTCGTTACAGGATCATTTAGTAATTGCGAAAGCGTTACGGAGATGATAGATAAACTCCAGTGGAAGACTCTGCAGGATAGACGCTCAGTAGCTCGGTACGGGCTTTTGTTAAAGTTTCGAGAACATACCTTCACCGAAGAGTCAAGCAGTATATTGCTCCCTCCTACGTATATCTCGCGAAGAGACCATGAGGATAAAATCAGAGAGATTAGAGCCCACACAGAAGCATACCGACAATCCTTCTTTCCACGTACAATACGAGACTGGAATAGAAGGGAGAACCGATAGAGGTACTCAGGGTACCCTCCGCCAGACACCGTCAGGTGGCTTGCGGAGTACGGATGTAGATGTAGATGTAGAACGTGGCTGTGAGAGTAGTTGCTGAATGGGACAAAGTTAAAAGAGTATTCTCTTTTAACAGATTTCCATTAACAGATTTGCGTATTTTCAACAGCAGCTCTGCAGTATTTTATGTTTCTTTCCTCTTGATCTACTGACCGAGCGAGGTGGCGCAGTGGTTAGACACTGGACTCGCATTCGGGAGGACGACGGATCAATCCCGCGTCCGGCCATCCTGATTTAGGTTTTCCGTGATTTCCCTAAATCGCTCCAGGCATATGCCGGAATGGTTCCTTTCAAAGGGCACGGCCGACTTTCTTCCCCGTCCTTCGCTAATCCGATGAGACCGATGACCTCGCTGTCTGGTCTCCTTCCCCAAAAATAACCAACAATCTTGATCTACTGGTTACTGAATGCCGTGTGAGGACGAAATTTCTAAAGATATCGTTCTGAGTTCGGTATAGCTGTTAGTACCTCTGTCACTAGGAGGTAAAATGTTATTCTCGGACCAGTTTGAAACTGAGAGCTGCTGGCTCTTACTCTTTTACAGTGCGTCGACCTTTTCATGGAAAAAGCGACCAACTGCAGCGTTCATCGCTTCCTCGTTGTCCTTGTGTTGGCTCATAATTCGCCTTGTAGATAACGAGATTAGTTATAGTTACTGCGTGGAAGTAATCTTCCCTGTCTTTAAACCTATATCTGATAAGTCGATGACATACCAAAGTGAAATTCGTTCAGAATCTTTGATTGGTATACCATGAATAGGTCAAGTGAAGCTTGCAAGATAATTCTCTATCATTCCAGGAAGTAACAAAATTATCACAATATCACCAGACTTATATCACTACGTTGTAGTGACCCTATGATAATCATAGTACGCCGATTATGTTTCTTCAGGCAATTTCTTTCTTGGATGGGCTAACAATTTAGGAGCGCGTTTTGTGCATCAACGATGCAGCGGCTTAATTACTTTTCCTACGTTGTCATGAGAAATAGTCCAGTATTTATCGTGAGGGAGAAGAATGGAAAGTTGCACAGACCACAGCAATACGTGCGAAGAATAGAAGCTTTCGAAATGTGTTGCTACAGAAGTATGCTGAAGATTAGACGGATAGATCACGTAAGTAATATGGAGGTACTGAATAGAACTGGGGAGAAGAGGAAATTGTGACACAACCTGACTAAAAGAAGGAACCGGTTGGTAGGACACGTTCTGAGGCACCGACGGATCACCAATTTAGTATTGGAAGGCAGCGTGGAGGGTAAAAATAGTAGAGGTAGACCAAGAGATGAATACATTAAGCAGATTCAGAAGGACGTAGGTTGCAGTAGGTACTGGGAGATGAAGAAGGTTGGACAGGACAGAGTAGCATGGAGAGCTGCATCAAACACAACAACAACAACAAAAGGTAATATCCTTCTGGGTATTTTATCACGTTATACAAGGTATTTGTTCACACGTCCTGGTACAAGTCGATGTCAAAAAAATGCTTCAAATGGCTCTGAGCACTATGGGACTTAACATCTGAGGTCATCAGTCCCCTAGAACTTAGAACTACTTAACCTAAGGACATCACACACAACCATGCCCAAGGCAGGATTGGAACTTCCGACCGTAGCGGTTGCGCGCTTCCAGACTGAAGCGCCTAGAACCGCTTGGCCACAACGGCCAGCCAACTTCCCATTCTTCTTCTTCTTCACAATAAATACTAGAATACTCCTCATGATGTCGTAAGAAAAGTCATTAGTCCGCTGCATCACTGATGCACAAGATGCACTCCTAAATTGCCAGCCCACACAAGAAAGACATTGTCTGTAGAAACATAATCGTGCTCTTACGACTACGAAAGATCATAACAACATACTGGAACATGTCTGGTGACGCTGTGATAAATTCGTTACTTCCTGGGAAGTCAGATAATTATCTCGCAAGATTCACTTGGCCTATTCGTGGTACACCAATAAAAGATTCTGAATGAATTCCACTTTGGTGTGTCTTCGACTTATCAGATACATGTTAACAGGAAGGGAAGATTGCTTTCACGTAGCAGCTACAACTAATCTTGTTGTCTACATGGCGAATTATCGGTCTCAGTTATCACAAGGGCAACGAGGAGGCGCTGAACGCTGCAGTTGGTCGCTTGCTCCATGAAAATGTCAACGAAAACAGGCGCGATAGTAACAATTTACCTCCTCAGTGACAACGCTACAAACAGCTATATCGAACTCAGAACGACATCTTTAAAAATTTTGTCGTCATAAGTCTCGCACCGTTCAGTAACCAGTAGATCTAGAGGTAAGAAACATAAAATACTGCAGGACTGTTACTGGAAATACACAAGTCTGTTAATGAAACCGCATCATTGAATACTCTGTTAATTGTATTTTATTTAGCAACAACACTCGCATCCATACAGCCGTACTTGCGTTGTAGTCCGGTAAAGTTACATGAGCATCACAAAAGACTTCAGGTTTAATTAAGATAGCCATTCATTGTATGATATTATGACGAGATACCAGTTATATTAGTGTATTGCATGTTACTAGCGTTTCCCGTTAGTTTATTGAACAAAATAGAGACAAATATCAGAGAAATTGTCAAAATCCATTCCTCCTTTGTTTACTGACGCATAAATAATTTTTCGATCTCACGCATATAGGAACTTCCTGATTCTGAGTTAAGCCACGTTTAAAGAGCAATCACCAAAATTAAAAAAAACTAAAGAAAACATAAATTAGCTTTCTTGTTGGTTGATCGATAAGGGCCGGCCGCGGTGGTCTCGCGGTTCTAGGCGCGCAGTCAGGAACCGTGCGACTGCTACGGTCGCACGTTCGAATCCTGCCTCGGGCATGGATGTGTGTGATGTCCTTAGGTTAGTTAGGTTTAAGTAGTTCTAAGTTCTAGGGGACTGATGACCACAGCAGTTGAGTCCCATAGTGCTCAGAGCCATTTGAACCATTTTTTGATCGATAAGGGGCGAAAAGGGTAAACATGTGGGTGTGCCAGATTAGAAGCCGAGCGGTAAGCGTGTTTGCCAACAAAATTCCTTGGTGCTGTCCTCCAGGTCGAATTTGTTATTTTGCGAGTGCAAGGCATCTCATTTGTAGGCAACAAATGTCAACTGTGAAGGTCACATCTCCGTGAAGCAATTCGTAACACAAAACACCTTCCTTCTGCCACGAAATGTAGACCAACAACAACAGTGCGTTTTGATGATGTAAATAGGCCATCGTTTGACATAATGTTTGTTATGGTATACCCACTGTTTCCCCCTTATAAAGTTACCGTACGGTACTTTGCCTTCAGGCTGCACTGATTTGGGTTTACGGTGGCCTCCTTAAATATAACGGCAAACGCCAGAATCAGTCCTCTGAAGGGACACAGACGACTTTCTTCCCCATCCATCCCAGTTCGTGATTCTGCTTCGCGTTTAATCTCGTTTACAACAAGGCGATATATCGTAATCCTCCTTCCTTTCTTTTAACCTCCATATGGCTACTGAAAGCAAGTATACTGTCACACGAAAGTTAATTGGTCGTCACATGTGCCATATATCGGATATACTTGTCACTGACAACAGTAATAAATCGCAGAAACATCATTCATCAACACCTGTCTGTCTTCCTGGATATGGTGTTTAATTTATCTCAAAACGATCGTACCTGAACCAACCCCACACAGTGCACAGGTGTTTCGAATTCCCTCCACTGCCTTCACATTTTTAGTAAACATAAAGATACCACAATGTCACATGTGCTATACTTCACTCCATATTAGACTCCATCTGCTAACCCATAAACGAGGCTCTTCATATCGTCAGAAATGAGAAATATTGAAGTTGTCATGGCACAAGCTATACTACAAACGTGAACAAAATAAGACCATAGTTAAATACGCTCATAGCAACATGCCATACGAAATCGCCAAAGCGTTAGATCGTAAGCAACATTACGTAATGTTATACCTGCTAACCCGAGCACAGAATAGTCCGCTTTTCATCATAGGCTTCGAGATGATACTGTCCTATCAAAAATGGTTCAAATGGCTCTGAGCACTATGGGACTTAACTTCTGAAGTCATCAGCCCCCTAGAACTTAGAACTACTTAAACCTAACTAACCTAAGGACATCACACACATCCATGCCAGAGGTAGGATTCGAACCTGCGACTGTAGCGTTCGCGTGGTTCCAGACTGTAGCGCCTACAACCGCTCGGCCACCCCGGCCACCCCGTTCCATCATGTCGTTGTTTCCTCACGATGTCAAACTCCTCCAGGTCTCGACGAATGGTGTGATTCTAACTACAAGTGAAAGAGAATTTGATATTTGACACCACTTCATGTGGGGTCAACAACGACAATACGGGCGAAACTGGAGTTCCAGGCAGCACCAAATTATTCGTTGCGTTAGCTGCAGCCGAACATCCGAACATCTACGCTTCTCGCTATTAGAGAAGGAACAATAAATATTCCCTGTCTACTCGTAGCTATAAGACGATAGTGAAGGTTACCGGGTTCGAATCTCTGCCGCGCAAAAAGCATTTGTATAGTCGTTTCATTCCAATATCATGCTATTGGTGAACATTTTTAATGTCTGACATCTGATTGTGCTTAGTTAACAAATCGTATAGGTACTGGGTTCTACTCCCCGTCCATCACCGCAACTTTAGTTTTTGCCGTTACAAAATTGTGCATTTCACTTTATTATGCGCTTTTCGTGGTGACTTCTCAGGGGTAAAAAAAGCTTCATTGGGTTCCCGGTGCAGTGCTAAACGTATCGTCATTTATTTCCAAGTGTGGAGATTTGTCTTTGTAAGATGATAGTGGTGAACACTTCGATATTTTAAGTCTTTTTATGCCTAGTCGAGTATCGATCAGATACGCAAACTTTGTTCGGTTAACAGTGAGTACAAATTCTGATCAAGAACAAAAACTCGTCATGTTATTTAATGAGTGTAATAAGACTTCTGTAGTGCCACTTACTGTAATGAAGTTTAAGTTATAAGCGTTAAGGACTGTCTCCTCTCTAATAATGTGTTTTCTAATATTTTTGTATTACTTTATTACTGACTGCCATAATGAGCAGTATTCCGAAATATTCTCTACTGGTAATCATTTTGTATATTCAGTTGAATGTACTACGCAGGGTTTTGATGCTTAGAGGATCGGTGACACAGCTACATTACGTTGGGTGCCTTGAGGAGTGGCACACTTTTTTTGCAGTCAAGTATACATGGCTTTAAAATAAGGTCTAAGAAATAACGATTCAGAGAAATAATTGATTTGTATAGGACATGCTGAAAAATGTCTCCAAATCTTTTATTTGAGCAGTCTTGAAGTGTTTGTAGTTAAAAAAGCATTATTAACATTCTACATCTATATTATTTATGTCTACATAGCTATTTTTCAATATCGTCCTGTGGCGACAAACACATTTCTCACAAGAAGCTACCAGTTAGTTGATAACATCACTGTAGAATCGTTTTATTTTTCTAACAGAGCCACAACCTCACCTTTGCTTGCACCACTTCAGAACTACCAAAGTGAAGTCCTCGGAGGTGCTTTTTAAGTTTCGGAAGCAAGAGATGGGGCCAAGTCAGGAAGGAATGGAAGATGATCGGTGGCAGTAAGGCAAGGCGTCAGATTGTTGCACATATCGCAGAGCTCGTGCGTGACCTATCATTCCCATGTTGAATGAGAGAGTGCTCGATGTGTGGACAAACTACCGCTTATGTACCGACATAGTTAGGTTATGCACCACCATGTTATTCGTTTGAACTCGGAGCCCTCTAGCGGCAAAGGACTCCAAATACGTAGGTATGAAGAACAAAGACATATAACGCAATAACTTTTGTTTTATTTTAAAATAGTTTCACAAAAAAAATTAGGACTCATTAATTTTCAGCATGCTTTCGTGAAATCTCAGAAGTACACGTGTAATGCGACTAATTTAAGAACAGCAGTAGCAACACACCGTCACATCTTGAATCGTCATCATTTGGTTAACTCCCTTGTGGGATGTTTAAACTTCATAGCCCTCCACTATTATCTGTTCTATACTTTCTCTTGATTCTTTGGTACCATAATTGCGGTTTACTGATGTCATCGAGGGTCTGATAGCTTCTTTTGCTCTTCCCTCACTCCTCTGGAATAAAACCTTTATTTCTGTACTAGAAGGCACCTTTGACCCAAATTACGTCCTCTGCAATTTCGTGTTCTTCACTGCCAGCAACGTCCTTCGATGTTCTGTAAGCCTCGTCAGTACCTCCTCATTCCTGATTTTGTTAGTCTAGCTGATGTTTTCCATTCTAGCCCGTATTCATATTTCATTAGCTTCAATTCTCATCTACTTTTCTGGTCTGTACAAGGCCAAGCTCCATATCAGACATTGCACTAGTCGCTTACTTAAATTTATGTTCAAAACATTAGCTAAGAGTGTTTTCTGGTTTTGAAATGCCTCTTTTGCTAGGGCCATTCTGATTTTGAAGTCCTGTTCACACTGCATATTTTCTCTGAGCTAGCGTCCCTAACATTTGACTGCTTTCACTTCGTCTATGATTTCTGTCCCTAACCTACACTTCACTATTTGTTTCCTTAAGTCTATAATTATACCTTTTGTTTTCTTTTCATTTATTTTCGTACCGTACACTGGAAAGACTTCATTCAGCCAATTTAGCACCTGAAACAGTGTCACTTCATTTTCCGTAAGAATCACCATGTCATCTGCGAATTTTGAACTTTTAATTTTCCGTCCACCTATCAAAATGTTCAAATGTGTGTGAAATCTTATGAGACTTAACTGCTAAGGTCATGAGTCCGTAAGCTTACACACTACGGAACCTAAGTCACCCTACGGACAAACACACACACCCATGCCCGAGGGTGGACTCGAACCTCCGCCGGGACCAGTGCACAGTCCATGACTGCAGCGCCCATGACCGCTTGGCTAATCCCACGCGGCGTCCACCTATCCTGACGCCTCTTCTCCCACCCAAAAAATTACTATGTCGTCCAAATAATTGTTAAATACACTCCTGGAAATGGAAAAAAGAACACATTGACACCGGTGTGTCAGACCCACCATACTTGCTCCGGACACTGCGAGAGGGCTGTACAAGCAATGATCACACGCACGGCCCAGCGGACACACCAGGAACCGCGGTGTTGGCCGTCGAATGGCGCTAGCTGCGCAGCATTTGTGCACCGCCGCCGTCAGTGTCAGCCAGTTTGCCGTGGCATACGGAGCTCCATCGCAGTCTTTAACACTGGTAGCATGCCGCGACAGCGTGGACGTGAACCGTATGTGCAGTTGACGGACTTCGAGCGAGGGCGTATAGTGGGCATGCGGGAGGCCGGGTGGACGTATCGTCGGATTGCTCAACACGTGGGGCGTGAGGTCTCCACAGTACATCGATGTTGTCGCCAGTGGTCGGCGGAAGGTGCACGTGCCCGTCGACCTGGGACCGGACCGCAGCGACGCACGGATGCACGCCAATACTGTAGGATCCTACGCAGTGCCGTGGGGGACCGCACCGCCACTTCCCAGCAAATTAGGGACACTGTTGTTCCTGGGGTATCGGCGAGGACCATTCGCAAACGTCTCCATGAAGCTGGGCTACGGTCCCGCACACCGTTAGGCCGTCTTCCGCTCACGCCCCAACATCGTGCAGCCCGCCTCCAGTGGTGTCGCGACAGGCGTGAATGGAGGAACGAATGGAGACGTGTCGTCTTCAGCGATGAGAGTCGCTTCTGCCTTGGTGCCAATGATGGTCGTATGCGTGTTTGGCGCCTTGCAGGTGAGCGCCACACTCAGGACTACATACGACCGAGGCACACAGGGCCAACACCCGGCATCATGGTGTGGGGAGCGATCTCCTACACTGGCCGTACACCTCTGGTGATCGTCGAGGGGACACTGAATAGTGCACAGTACATCCAAACCGTCATCGAACCCATCGTTCTACCATTCCTAGACCGGCAAGGGAACTTGCTATTCCAACAGGACATTGCACGTCCGCATGTATCCCGTGCCACCCAACGTGCTCTAGAAGGTGTAAGTCAACTACCCTGGCCAGCAAGATCTCCGGATCTGTCCCCCATTGAGCATGTTTGGGACTGGATGAAGCGTCGTCTCACGCGGTCTGCACGTCCAGCACGAACGCTGGTCCAACTGAGGCACCAGGTGAAAATGGCATGGCAAGCCGTTTCACAGGACTACATCCAGCATCTCTCCGATCGTCTCCATGGGAGAATAGCAGCCTGCATTGCTGCGAAAGGTGGATATACACTGTACTAGTGCCGACATTGTGCATGCTCTGTTGCCTGTGTCTATGTGCCTGTGGTTCTGTCAGTGTGATCATGTGATGTATCTGACCAAAGGAATGTGTCAATAAAGTTTCCCCTTCCTGGGACAATGAATTCACGGTGTTCTTATTCCAATTTCCAGGAGTGTAGGACTGGCGAGAACCAGCAGCCTAGTCTGGCTACTCTCCGGATCTCGCTGTCTTGGAGGTCTCTTTTCCTATTTGTGCCCCTGCTCTCCGCTTCAAGTACAGACTTGCTGTCAGCCTTCCACATTATTCCATTTCTGTTCAAGATATCAATCAGCTGATGCCACAGCACCCTTTCGAAGGGGTTTGGAGGTCTGCGAGGGCCGCAAATGCTTCTTTGCTTCTACGAAATTAGGCTGATGATCCCTTGTTCTTCAAACTTCTTACAGTTCATCCTCTTTGGAACTGGCGCTATTGTAGATGCAAGAAAGTCCTCTGGCCGTTCCCGTTTATCGTAGATGAAACTGCAAATAGAGGCAACTTCTTTCTGCCCGTTTGTTGTTGTTGTTTTTTTTGGGGGAAGAGACCAAGCAGCGAGGTCATCTGTCTCATCGGATTAGGGAAGGAAATCGACCGTGACCTTTCAAAGGAACCATCCCAGCATTTTCCTGGAGCGATTTATGGAAATCACGGAAAATCTAAATCAGGTTGGCCGGATGCGGGATTGAACCGTCGTCCTCTGTCCGTTTGTCTTTGACACTCTTATAATTTATCTGCACTACCACATACAGACAGGTCGTTGTTTAATGTTTTTCTCGAAAAGTGACTGACCGATTATTTCAAATTTTTACGTGAGACTCTAGCAAACATTGGACGGACATAGGCTACATCTTTTTAATACGGCTTTAAATTCCGTCTGAAGAGGTATGTTGTGCAAATCTCTGAAGCAAATCGGTCAAGAACTTTTCGAAATTTATGCTAATAGCCTTGCCCCTTTATACAGAATATGTGGACAGATGGAGACATAGGACGGGGGGGGGGGGGGGCGTTGGAGGATGGACATAGTCAGGGGGCAGGAGGAGATTGACGCAGAGAGGAGGGAGGAGGAGATGGAGAGAGAGTCGGTGGAAATGGAGATGGACAAAGAGACAAGGGAGATGATGACGAATAGGAGGAGGGGGAGTAGGATGACAGAGCGAGAAGGAGATCTGGACATATATCCAATTGCCAAATTGATAAGCACTGCAGGGCACGTCCACAAACTATGAACATAATGTGTATACAGGGGTGGCAGACTGGGGCTATATGAGCGTGAAAATGTGGCAAAAGCTTTTCTTTCGCTTGTTTCTATATATGTGTGGGGAATTTTTTTGAACACCTCGTAGTTCTTATTGACACTTCAGTCTACGACATTGTCTGAAAAATTTTGAAATCAGTGTAAGTGAACATAGAAATGTTCGAAGGAAACACAGAAATGCCTATGTAAACCATTCTTTGGGGAGGGGGCGAGAGGGCGGTCAGAGGGCTTTTCGAAGAGCGTGCGTGAGTAACAGCGGACAGTGAGGTAAGCTGTCGCAATGGCCATCGCCGGCGGCCCACTCAGTACGGTGATAACGCCGCCTATATATGCGAGGACTGCGCGCCACGGCGGCAAACGGCACAATGCGCGCCTCAGGACTAAGTCTGCTACTGCTGGTAGCACTGCTAGCTACCGCGCTGGCAGCCGTCTCCTACCGGGGGTGAGTTAGTCTCGCATTTATGCTGTGCTGGCATCTCTCAAATAGCATTCCGCACACACTTCTTATTTCAAACATTTCAGCCGTTGAAGAAAATAGAACTAATCTACATCTACAGCTGCATGACTACAATTCAAGCTTTCGTGCCTGGCAGGGTGTTCATCGAACCACTTTCAAACTGTTTCTCTAGCATTCCACTCTAGAATAGCACGAGGGAAAACGAACATTTAAATATTCCGCCCGAGCTCTGACTTATTTTATTGCGACGATCATTTCTCCCTACATAGGTGGGCGTTCGAAGGTAAAAGGTCGTGATTATCCTTTGCGGTTGAATCGTGATTTTTTTAAAATACTACATTAACAGATCTGTTGTAATGGTTTAATCAGTAGGAAGTACAACATTTTAGCCCAGTATGCTGGTTGTCGTAAACTGACCACTGCAATATATTCAGGTATTCTTGTGAAAGAATACCTTGGGTGTGCAGTTATGTACACTCTTATGCTGCATTTTGAGCAGCCGTACATGTTTGAAACTAGAAGCTACTGGTATCGAGTGTAAAGTACCTTTGATGAAATCGGACGTATTATGTTTTATCGCGTCCAATTTTCATTTGCATTCAGATGAAAATAATGTCCTTCTTTTATTTTTGCAGTGAAGTTTTGTATGTGGGGAAAAAAACTCGTGGTACGATTATTATAACAACTGTTCCATTTGTGAATGGAACAGGGAAGGGTGGATCAGTTAGTGGTAACAGAAATACCCTCCAGTATACCAGAAGTACTCTCCGCCACACCTTTGAGTTGACTTACGAAATATTGATATGGATGTAGATCGAATTTTTGTGAAAAGATCTCACTTCAACGAAACACGCCTTTGTTTTAATGATAGCCACTTTAACTCGCCTATTATATCTGCGACACTCTCTCTCATTGCGATAATGAAATACGAGCTGCCCTTCTCTGAAGTTTTCTGATGTCCTCCGTCAGTCCTATCTGGTGAGGATCCCATCCGCGGAGCAGTACTCTTGAAGAGGATCGATAAATATAGTGCAGGCAATTTCCTTACTAGATCTGCTGCCTCTTCTATTTACTCTTCTAGTAAAATCCAGTCTTGGGTGTACTTTATCGTTTCAATGTAAGTTGTTCGTAATTTTTATTTAGCTTAATTGACATCCTTTAGATATGCGTGATTTATCGTGTAACCGAAATTATCCTTTTAGTACTCACGTGAATGATCTAACAGTTTTCATTATTTAGAGTCAACTGCCACTTTTCTGACCTTATGGATATTTTGTCCAAATGATTTTGTAACTGGTTTTGCTCTTCGCGTGACATTACCAGATGTTAAACAACAGCATCACCTGCAAACAATCCAAGAGGTATTCTCAGATTTTCTGCTTGGAGCTGTTACATCAGCGTACTCTCAAACCAATCTAATTGGTATATAACCTGGACTCGAAGGCTTGCCTTTATAAAACGATTTAAGCTGCTTCGCTTCAGCGAGGATATCTGCTTCTAATTTGTTGATGTTCGCAGCTGTTCTTGGTTAGAATTCTGGAATATTTACTTCGTTTTCTTTGCTGAAGACATTTCGGAAGAACATCTTTAGCAACTCCGTTGTAGTGCCATTATCATCAGTACATTACCATTGCTGTCGTGCGGCAACATATTAATTGTATTTTTATTGATGTATTTTACATACGAGCAGAATCTCTTTGGATTTTAGAATTTCATTGTGTAATTATTAAAAACATTTCGCGTACAAGCACGCGTTAAATTTCGGGCTTCTGTAAAACATCGGGCTGTTACGGTATTCTCTCTCAGTACGACGATCTTGCGGTCACTGATCCCTGTAAATGTCGTGACGCTCAAAATTTGCTCAGGATTATTTGTTGCTAAGAGATTTAATTTGTTTTCACGACGATTTACACTTCGTGTATTTCATTGCATCCTCACTCTTCTAATTTTTCTTACCATTTGTATGAACATATGTTTACCACTTCCTATGGCACCAGTCTGTATCAGTTATTTGCTTATTCGTTGGCACTTAGATGGGCTTTTCCAGTAAGTTCCGCTCTACGGTAAATTTTCATTAACACATTTAACTTTAAATTAGATATCTGTAGTTGCGTACATACTTACCAATGAAAACTAAAACAGTGATTGTTGTGTAATACGTCTTCAACATTTGGACCAGTTACAATAAACAGTAATAGTGTGTCAACTAAAGCAAAGTTTGTAACTGAGAAAATCACTCCGCAGGGAATACATTGTTCAGTATTGGAATGTCGGTACTATCAACCAGCCATCTTCTGGGGTTCACGCAGATGCGCGCTCTTCCGTTTGATATCAGGAGGTGGAATGCGGCGAAAGTTAGGTAAACAATATATGAGAGATGATCGTATTCACTCACTGACAATGCGCTTGGCATCGTTACGTTATGATCTTTTCAGCTGATTCCCAGTTGTTGCCAAGCCATCCTCACAGTCAATGTTTCTGGAACGTGTTGGAGGAATGTCATATACATATAATTTAAACAAGAGAGGAACAAGAACAGGTCCATGTGGTAAGACATTATTCAATGCTTTTGGACGGCTAGTGTCTTTCCTTAGTGTTACTGTTAATGTCCTTTCAGCTAACATGTTATCAAACGTGTTCTGCTGTCAGTCTGCATGGAACATGTTGTGGTAATTTATAACGCAGCTCATGTGTGCCTCCAATCCATCTCACATGCTCGTTGAAAGGCCCTTCAGAAATAATAAGCTATCCTTCCTCCATAACCGACCATAATAGCGGAAATGCTGCCACCAGAGGATTTTATGCACGAACTCATCTCACGATCATATCCCAACAATGTTCAATGGGATTCATGTCGAGCGATCTGGGTGGCCAAATCATTCGTTCGAGTTCTTCAGAATGTTCTTCAAACTAATTGCGAACAATTGTGGTCTGGTGACTTGGCGTATTGTCATCCATAACAATTCCATCGTTGTTTGAGAACATGAAATTCATGACTTCCAGTCAATGATCTGTTCAGTTGGACCAGAGGACCCAGTCCATTCCATGTAAACACAGCCCAAATCATTACAGCCACACCACTAGCTTGCACATGCCTTGTTGACAATTTGCCTTCATGGCTTCGTGATGCCTGCGCCACATTAGAACCCTACCGTCAGCTCTTATCAACTGAAGTCGGGGTTCATCCGACCAGGCAAGGATTCTGCAGTTGTCTAGGGTCCAGCCGATTCGCTGACGAGCTCAAGGAAGGAACGACAGATTTCACAGCACTGTCCTAACGGATACATTCTTTGTACGTCCCACATTAATTTTTCGGTTATTTGACTCACTTGTTTGTCTGTTTGTACTGACAACTCTATGCAAACGCCACTGATCTCGATAGTTAAGTGAAGGCCGTCGGCCACTGCGTTATCCACGGTGAAGAGGTTCTGCCTACAATTTGGTGTTGTCGGCACACTCTTTACGCTGCAAATCTCGGAATATTAAACTGCCTAACAATTTCCGAAATGGAATGTCCCATGCGTCTTGCTCCAACTACCATTCCGCGTTCAAAGTCTATTAATTCCCGTCGAACGGCCAGAATCAATTCGGAAATCCTTTCACATGTATCTCCTGAGTACAAATGACCTTCTGCTAATGCTCTGTCCCCTAATCCTTTGTGTTCCGGCATAAAGTCAAACGTCGGCACGCCAGTCGGGAACGTTAGAGCAGAGAGGGCTGTGAAGTAGGCGAAGAGAACATAAGCACCGCGCCGACTGGCCACGGTCCAGTTCTACAGAAGCGTCAAAACCAGCGACTGTATTACTTCACTTGTATTGGAATCGTTGTACTGAAGTACACTGATTACATTGCGTGTCACACTTTGCTTGCGACACATCTATGTGTTTCTCAAAGTCAGGAATTGTTATTGATTTATTTCGTAGTAAAACTCTTTGATACGATTTGCTTTAATTGTTGTCTATCGATCCGAGAAGCAGGTGTCCTAGACACCCCATCTTTTACAACTAGGCAGGATACAACACTTTGTGTGAGCGATACCACCGCCATCTGTATATGTGCATATTGCTATCGCATGGCTTTTATCACCTTATTGTAAATGCTTAAATGTAACTGTCGAGATATGGAAAAATAGCTCAACTTCAGAAATTTTAGAATACCTTGAAAATATCAATAAATGACATTAAAAAACTAAGTGGATTTCATAAGTTTCCAAAGCAATGCTGAAATCAAGGGAGCTTAACATAATGTCTGAATTTTAATGTTATGGAGAGGAAAATGATTTGAATCGTCATTCTGTTGTCAGAATAGAAGATCTTAATCCATTCTCTTCAGATGTGGGATAATCATTTGGTACTGAGACTCTCACCACCTTAAAATCAATGCTTTCCTATTAGTAGCTGTAAATGGCAGGTGGAAAGTACCACTTATTATAGATTTCAGCACTTGATACACTCACGTAAAAAAACATTAATATGTTCTGTAGAAATGGTTAGCATCTGAACCATGTCGGCCCGCAGGTTTAAGGCCAACACCGATATCGGGGCGCAATACCACCTGCCGGTAAAATGTCCCTGCAGCTCTCGTTGTCGCTATAACCCGAAGGTAATGAATTCGTGTCACTCGAGCAGACATGTAGAATGCCTCGCAGACACATGCGCGAAACGTACCGTCAAACTAATGGGTTTGAAAGAGAGATCATTATTGGCATGGGAGACTGTGATGCAGCCATCCGAGAAACTGCTGCTCGTGTGGGAGGAAATGTTTCGGCAGCACAACGGATGTTTGCAGAATGGTTCACGGAAGGCCGTAGAACAAGACGAGATGGGTCAGGTCGCACCACTCAAACCACTCCCCGTGAAGATCGTCGCCTCATCCAAATGGCATTGCACAATAGATCTGCGTTCTACTCGGTTCTGGCGTACCAGTGGAAAAGTGTAGCACATCGTAGACTATCAGGGTGACAGTCTGTCGCCGTTTATTTTGGCAAGGGTTAAGTGCGCATCGTCCACTTCTCTGATTACCTTTGGCGAATGTGCAGAAACATGCTAGATGGCGATGATGTTAGGCCGGCCAATGTGGCCGAGCGGTTCTAGGAGCTTCAGTCTGGAACAGCACGACCGCTACGGTCGCAGGTTCGAATCCTGCCTCGGGCATGGATGTGTGTGATGTTCTTAGGTTAGTTAGGTTTAATTAGTTCTAAGTTCTAGAGGACTGATGACTTCAGATGTTACGTCCCATAGTGCTCAGAGCCATTCGAGCCATTTTGATGATGTTAGGATGTTCTATGCGAGAGGCGTTCAATGAATTAGAAAGTAAAGTTCTATGTACCGACTTGGCAAAAAATCCTAAGAAATTTTGGTCTTATGTCAAGGCGGTAGGTGTCCAGACTCTCTGTGACCAAAATAGTACTGAAACAGTGGATGCCTTACTAAGGGCAAAAATACTAAATATGTTTTTCCAAAGCTGTTTCACAGAGGAACACAGCACTTTAGTTCCTTCTCTAGATTGTCGCACAGATGACAAAATGGTAGATATCGAAATTGGTGGAAGAGGAATAGAAAAACAATTAAAATTGCTCAAAAGAGGAAAGGCCGCTGGACCTGATGGGATACCAGTTCGATTTTACACAGAGTATGTGAAGGAACTTGGCCACCTTCTTGCCGCGGTGTACCGTAGGTCTCTAGAAGAGCATAGTGTTCCAAGATATTGGAAAAGTGCACAGGTGCTACCCGTTTTCAAGAAGGGACGTTGAGTAGATGTGCAGAACTATAGATTTATATCTCTAACGTCGATCAGTTGTAGAATTTTGGAACACGTATTATGTTTGAATATAATGTCTTTTCTGGAGATTAGAAATCTACTCTGGAGGAGTCAGCATGGGTTTTGAAAAAGACGATCGTCTGAAACCCAGCTATTAGTCCACGAGACTCAGATGGCCATAGACACGGGTTCCCAGGTAGATGCCGTGTTTCTTGACTTCCGCAAGACGTTTGATACTGTTCCCCACAGTCGTTTAATGAAGAAAGTAAGAGCATGTGCACCATCAGACCAATTGTGTGATTGGATTCCTAGATAACAGAACGCAGCATGTGATTCTCAATGGAGAGAAATATTCCGAAATAAGAGTGATTTCAGGTGTGCCGCAAGGGAGTGTCGTAAGAGCGTTGCTAATCACAATAAATATAAATGAGGTTGTGGATAACATCGGAAGTTCACTGAGGCTTTTTGCGGATGATGTTGTAGTATATCGAGAGGCTGTAACAATGGAAAATTGTACTGAAATGCAGGAGGATCTGCAACGAATTCACGCATGGTGCAGGGAATGGCAATTGAATCTCAATGTAGACCAGTGTAATGTGCTGCGAATACATAAAAAGAAAGGTCGTTTATCATTTAGCTACAATATAGCAGGTGAGCAACTGGAAGCAGTTAATTCCATAAATTATCTGGGAGTAGGCATTAGGAGTGATTTAAAATGGAATGACCATATAAAATAAGTAGTCGGTAAAGCAGATGCCAGACTGAGATTCATCGGAAGAATCCTAAGGAAATGCAATCAAAAAACAAAGGACGTAGGTTACAGTACACTTGTTCGCCCACTGCTTGAATACTGCTCACCGGTTTGGGATCCGTAACAAATAGGGTTGATACAAGAGATAGGGAAGATCCAAAGGAGGGCAGCGCACTTCGTTACAGGATCATTTAGTAATCACGAAAGCGTTACGGAGATGATAGATAAGCTCCAGTGCAAGACTCTGCAAGAGAGACACTCAGTAAATCGGTACGGTCTTTTGTTGAAGTTTCGAGAGCATATTTTCACCGACGAGTCAAGCGGTATATTGCTCCTTCCTACGCATATCTCGCCAAGAGTCCATTACGATAAAATCAGAGAGATAAGAGCCCACACAGAGGCATACCGACAATCTTTCTTTCCACGAACATTACGAGACTGGAATAGAAGGGAGAACCGATAGATGTATTCAGGGTACTCTCCGCCATAAACTGTCAGGTGCTTGCACAGTATGGATGTAGATGTAGATGTAGACGTCGCTGGGCACAGGAATGGCATCAGATAGTGTTTTTGGACGAATCCAGGTTCTGTCGGTTTGAAAACGATAACCGCATTTTGTTTTGCCGCAGACAGGGGGAGTGCCCTCACAGTGACTGCATTCTCCCAAGACGAACAGCGCCAACAGAAGGCCTTATGGTGTGTGCTGTTGGGTACAGCCGCAAATCACAGTAGGCAGGTGTCCAGGGCACTGTGACCAGTGTGATATACGTGAATGACACCTGCAACCCGAAGCCATACCCTTTCTGGACAACACCCCAGATGCCACTTTCCAGCAATAGCATGAATGACCACATGTTACTGCAGGAAAATATGCCTTCTTGGTTTCACAGGCTGTCAGCCGTTTGCCTTGGCCCACTGGACCACCAGACTTGTCGCTAATAGAAAATGTATAAGATGTGGTGAAACGACGGCTGCAGTGCTGGACCCAGTGCCAACCACCACAGATAAACTTTGGAACCAGGTGAATGCAGCAAGGGTAGCTGTATCACAGGACGCCATTCGTGCCTAATACGTGTTGATGCCGTCACGCATGAAACAAGTTATCAGGATCCATGGCGGACCCTGTGCCTATTGAGCAACAGGATACATGCTGAACCGAGTTCACAGAAACGCTAATCATTTCCGCAGAACATACCAATATACAGGGTGTTTCACTAAATGTGTTTGCCTCTGTAAGTTACGAAGTAATAGGCGGCGGAAATATTTATTGCGGTAGGTCACCATAAGAAACGTTACACAGACTGCGGAGCTATGAACATAGTTCATTGAGTATGAAAAGTCACATAGTTTATTGTGTTACTATCTAAAGAGTTACAGCAAAAGGATACAATTTTTTAAACGGAACAACAGTTATTTCTATGATGCACTAGAATCAGTAAAACCAGCTGTGTATACATCAATTTATATTATATTCCTATCACTTTTAGTTTGGGAGATACAACCCTTTAAAGATTCAGGGGAAGGTACCACACGCCGTACGTAATACATAGCTGTGTGGTGGGCGATGGACGTTTTAGCGGTGGGAACTTGATTCAAATGAGATGTTCAAATGTCTGTCCATGTTCCTGAATGCACAATCTAATATGCCTTCTAAATTATATGAGGACGTGATGTAACACGTCCTATGAATATGAATTTTCTATCTCTAGTCATTCAAGGTGTTCAGTTTTTTTTTTCTTCCGGGATGTGAGTGTACATGACGACATGGGCTCCGGAAACCTCCAAAAATTCATTTCTTTTCGAGGTCATATCTTTCTGTGACATCAGTCTCCACCTTTAGACTAACTGGTTAAAAGAAGTTGCTGAAAATCCGAGTCATTATTTCAGAGTTGCTACTTATAGCTCTGCTAGATAATATTGTAAAGTGAGTCAAGACAGTTTCACAACGGGTGATGGCGATTATCTTCCTTGATTTAGAGCAGACCATGTGTGATGAGTCCGGCAAGGGGGGGGGGGGGGCGATTTTGAAGTAGAAAGATAAATTTTTTACGAGATAGTGCCCTTACGTATGACAGATAAGAATTCAATCTGATATGCTGAACACTTCGTAAACAAAATGGACTGGATTCCCTAGAAACTCAAGCCCATTAGCCAGACGAATACAACAGGTTATCGCGTTTTCTTGAGTAAATGATTTTAAGTACTCACAAAAAGTTCAAACAGCTTGCGTGTTCTTCGATTTTTCGTAATGGGTTAATATACACCGGTCTATGAATTTTCTCCTCTAAGATGAATGGAGCTATGAATGACCCATACTGTTCCTTCTTCTTTCATGTCACTAAAGTTGATATTCGACCTTGATTAGAGATATCAGCTGCAAATGGATGTGGCATGCAGTAGTTATTCAGACATGAAGGGACTTGCACAGAATCGAATAGCATACAGATCTCCATGAAACAAATCTTCTGTTTGGAGACAACAACAGCAACATTACTAATGAGCCTCTACTTGCGGCATTAGTGCTTCCAATCGAGTGATAACGTTGCTTGCGTCTATAAGTTCACATAGCGCTTTAAATTAATATTGGCTGGATGGAATGTCGTAAGAAGGCTCGTCGAACGCAGGGGCTATAAATGAAAGGTCTCTGCGAATATTTTACATTTCGTATGAGGAAACAAAACACGCATTCACGTATCAGACTGAACAACATGAAGGATTGTGTGTGTTCATCAATACTGTTGAAACACAGACAAATGTTTTTAGACACAATTAAAATGATGGTATTGTCTGCCAGTGAGTATTGCGGAAAGTTGAAAATATGTGGCGAAAAGAACAAACACCACATTTATATTTAAGGTGGAGGCGACTAACTGATCACTTCAATGCGGATGCGCACCCCTCTCGAACTCTTAGGAATGAAGAAATGTCGTGAGTAATGAGTATAATTGGCAAAGGGCACTACATAAGTTGTGCTGGAAATTGAGTCTGACAGGAGGTGTCTTCCATGTAGGAGCACTCGTCTCTTGTGTGTAGGGCACATTGGTGAGTGTATCTGCCTAGTACGTAGGAGACAAGTAATCGAATCCCGATACGGCACAAATTTTTAAGTTTCCCCCTCGAGTATTAGGTCTATACCCACTGGCAGTGTCGTTAATTCATTTATGTCTTGATTCATAGTGGCTGCAGAATCAAAATAGTGCCTCTTCTGTCGAACATGTCAAAACGAACGGGCACCACATTTACAAATGTTTCTTTCTGTTCTGAGATGCTGCACTATCTCAGAATTGTTTCTTGTTTCTGAGCCTCTGGAGGGTGTACATATAATGAGCGACTGAGAGCCCAGCCTAGAAGCGTGTAGCAATATTTTACTTCTTGTTGAATAGTCTTGGAAAGTCTTTCACGAGACATCGAAGTGTTGGGAGGCCAGTCGCGTTCCTTTAGTTACTTCTACGTCTGTCCGTGATTCCCCATACAAAATAACGTGTTGCGTTCTCCCTGCCAAGAAATCCTCAGTCCAGTCACACATGACCAAGACTACTGCGTTTGTCTGACACCATTGATCCACGGCTTTCAAATGTCGTGCGAACAAAAGACGAGTTGTGTTTCGCATAACCAACGTGTACGGTATCCATGGTGTTTGTCATGGAGGAGGTATTTCTGTTTGAGGTACCTCATGACGTTTGAGCTCAGAACATTTTCTGATAGATGTCAGCGATATTAGATGGAAATTTTGTGATCACTTTAGCTGCCCTTCTTTTACAAGAATATAAATTCTACTTTCGTCCTGTTATTAGTGACTGTTTCTTGTTAAAGTGATGTACGGTGCATTATGGTTTGTAAAGGGGTTAACACAGCTACAGATTTCGTTTTACAGGAAGCCCAACGCGCTCGGTGTTGCTTTCTTTATTCTAGCAATTAAACAGGAGTCGGATGGTTGTTTGGTTCAACATTTTTGATTTTCATTTTTTGCACTTTTTTGTTACGCAAATATTTGGGTTTAAATTGATACCAAATTCATTAATTCATGTTGAGTGGTTTCCGTTTTACTAGCGTTTTAGTAAAACCCCGCAACGCACACTTTTCATGAACTCAACCTTCCTTTTACTGGCTAGTGACTACTTGTTATAATACAGCTGTTTGAAAGCTTAGTTGGTAACACTGATGAAACACTGTTAGCAACAATGATGAAAACAGCTGCCAGTTCACTTTGTTGTTTTCAGTTCTTGGTTTGTGGTGATTGGAGGTGAAGTTTGTTTACGATATTTGTATTTCAGTGTTTAGATCTCAGCAAATAAGTTTATATTATGTAAAAATCCCGCGAATACAAAACAAGAAAAGAAAACGTGAGTTCAGTGGGGGGAGATGTAACCAAAAACAGTTTTTGCATCGTGGTGAATCTGAAGTGGAAGTTCATTGTGAAACAGAAATTTGATAATGCAAAAATTTCCTACGGCAAAACCATTGGAGGTCGTGGCCACCTTACTGGTGAGGCTATAAATCAAATACAACTACATTATGGCCTAGCTATAAGAAAGAATGCTACAAAAACTCTAAAGGACATAAAGGCAGTGGTCTAAAAAATGGTTCAAATGGCTCTGAGCACTATGGTACTTAACACCTGAGGTCATCAGTCCCCTAGAACTTAGAACTATTTAAACCTAACTAACCTAAGGACATCACACACATCGATTGACCGAGGCAGTATTCGAACGTGCGACCGTATCGGTCCCGCGGTTTCAGACTGAAGCGCCTAGAACCGCTCGCAGCGGTCTGGGAAGAATTTTTTTTTCATTTGACTGCTACCAATGAAGGCACACCTGGACACGGACTATGCCACAAAGGTGAGACAAGCTGGTGCAAATTTTGAAAATCCCAAAAGGGAAATTAGCCTTATGACCACAATGACCACACTTATCTTCATTTCGCTGTCATGGAACAAATAAAACCCATATTTAGAGGCTTGGCTCATCCTGACCTCTTGTGTAAGTGCCTACATGGTGGAACGCAAAATCCGTTATAGTCGGTCAACAATGCTGTATGGCTGCGGATACCAAAAGCAACTTTTATTTTGAAGACTACATTTCAGTTGGAAGTGTACGAAGCTATTACAAGTTTCAATGAATGAAATTTTCAGTCATCTAGGCATATCTCCAGGCAAGAACTGTGTCAAGTTTAGAAAAAGGACAATGAACTTCGGATTGAAAAAGCGGACAAAACTGTCACAGAAATTGAGAAAAAGTGTCGCCAGGCCACACAGCAAGCAAGATGAAAGATTGAGGACCAGTTTAAAGGGCTAGAAGGTCCAGATAAACCTTCATATGAAGCTGAAATGTACCAAAGTAAGAATAAAATCATTGTTTAATAGTCTTATCTTTATTTGCGTTTCCCCAACAACTATGATTTTCAATGATTAGAAACATTTTTGTTCGCTACTATAATGTTATCAACATGATTTAAAAAAAAAATTGTACCTTATTTGTTAGTTGTTGATTTAAACTGAGGAACTATGAATATCTTTTAAAGAACTATGGTATAAATTGAATTAAAGTAAAAAATTACAGTTTTCATGGCCACCTTAAAAAATATTTTTTTAATATAAATTTTTATTATTTCTAAGACTTATTAGTTTAAAATGAAGATAAAGATATAAGGAATACAACAAAAAAGTCATGATAAAGTCAGTCGGTTAGGGAGGAAAATATTCCTAAAGTCATATAATTTAACATGACCGAGATAGGACCATACGACTTACCTTAATCGGTTTCTTAACGCCCTTGGCACTAATAGCTGTATCACTCATCTCATTTGGGGTAGCTCATCAAGTCAAGCTAAAATGTTATGTGTCCAAAAATGTCTAGGATTAAAGATATGTGGCTTGAAGTCATGAACGTCCTTCAAAGAAATTTGAAAATTTGTGGTTGGTTCCTATGGGACCAAACTGATGAGGTCACACACTACTTAACCTAACTAACTTACGATAAGGACAGCACATACACACCTCCGACTGGGAGAGCCTCGCGGACGTTGGCAAGGCGGCCTAGACTTCACGGCTACCCCAGTCGGCCGTCCTGCAAGGAACTGTTTAGGGACTAGAGTTCATGGAAGCAATATTAGCACTGAATTTCTTAGCAGAACCGATTGATGTATATATGTTACTAGTAATATCAAATAATGTGATCATTACCTACAATCTGACTTCCGTACAAATTCAGAGAAGTAATACGATAATTGTAAATAAATACTGAAAAATGATTTCTCTTTCATGATTCATGGCAACAACAGCCTAGTAATTATCATGTGCTTCTCAGTGTATTGAAAACTTAAATATTTTGTGAAAGTTCGTTGTTCTCTTTGAAATGAAAATATGTTAAAAAATTTTGACTTATTTCAATTCCCACGAGGACCTTTTCACTTGCGATCTTTAGAAAGTACTTAAGTGTATCTGTTATTATTTGTAAATGTTTATTGCGTGTTCTTGTTTTATGGACTGTTCTACATCCTGGAGGTTCCCGCATACTATGGCTACGTTGCATCGAGTAGTACACCTAATCGAATGTTTCGGGTGGTGCGAGGATGAACTGGGCTAGTACTTGTTTATCTTCGTAAATGAAAATTTGAAAAACAACATTCGAGTTCAACGTAACTGAGATTGCTTTACTACTCTCACATGTCATCAAAGAGTTTCTATCTCTGGTGCCACTGAAAGACTTATTTGTGAAGCGCATTTCATTTAGTAAATGTCTATATGCTACCTTTCTTTTGCTTCCACTTTGTATTTGTCCCTGTTTCTTTAGCCACGTCTAAATTTGCTTGGCAGAATTTCTGTAGTGAGGGAGTCTCTCCAAAAAATGGTTCAAATGGCTCTGAGCACTATGGACTTAACATCTGTGGTCACCATTCCCCTAGAACTTAGAACGACTTAAACCTAACTAACCTTAGGACATCACACAACACCCAGTCATCACAAGGCAGAGAAATTCCCTGACCCCGCCGGGAATCGAACCCGGGAACCTGGGCGCTGGAAGCAAGAACGCTGCAGCACGACCACGAACTGCGGACGGATTCTCTTCCATCACATAGATTTCCATATATTTTCTATCCCATTATCGGCGCTAATAAATTTTAAAAAACAGTGTGCACTAACCACGGGATTACCGGAGAACCCAGTGCAAATTTTTCGAATAAATCCAAGGGTGAAGAATTTGTAGAAAATTTATTGTCAGGAAATGATTCAGATTACAAAGCAATGGCCAACACAAAGACTCAGCAGCACACAGTTTTGCGTGGCAGGGGATAGTCTGTGTCAACAAGAAGCTCAATCAATACAGTCGTCAAACGATTTGGTAAATGTTTTATTTCATATATTTCTTCAAGCGTGTAATGTGGAATTTACCACTAGACGTCACGAGAGGCGGAGCCGCAAGGATAAAAGAATTATATGAATCCTTGGTGTCTCTTTTTTCGTAAACGTGTGAAAGTGTAGACACCATGCATTCATATATTTGATTAGCCTAGCTGGGCAATGGATCCACCTTCTTCAATCCGGATGCACAAATACGTTCGACCTCCTGTAGGAATCTCAGAGTGACGAGCATGGAGGACATGGACAGGGACTGAGGGTAGGTGGCGCACGATGGGAATGTGGGACGGCCGTGAGATCTGCCAAGATATTCCGCGCAGTGGCGCTGACGCTGTGTACCGGATGGCGCAGTGGTTAACGCACATGCCTAGTACGAGTGGAGTTTGAAAAGTCCGTGCAAAGTCCGAGAGATGGCAGCACCGGCTCGTGTCGAGGTCATATTTAGTTACTAGCATCTTTGTAAAGAACGAACACCAAGTTTCAGCTGTATTGGTCTATTTATTTGTGTTTGGCATTCGTGTGAACAAAGGACGTCGAGTGCCTGTCAAAAAAATGGACGAAAAAGAATTTCGTGTGGTGATTAAACATTACTTTATGAAAGACAAAACTCCTCAGGAGACTAAAGAGAAGCTTGATAAACATTATGATGACTCTGCACCTTCGATTAGAACAGTTTATAAGTGGTTTCAAAATTTTCAGAGTGGCCATACCGGCACAAGTGATGATGAACGTTCTGGTCGCCCTGTGGGGGTTACGACTCCAGAAATCATTGACAAAATCCATGATATGGTGATGGATGACAGAATATTTAAGGTGCGTGAGATTGCTAGTGCTGTGCGCATCTCGAATGAACGTGAACATAATATTTTGCAGAAACATTTGCACATGAGGTACTTATCCACTAGATGGGTTCCGCAATTGCTCACGCTTCACCGAAAACGGAATCGTGTGAAGTGTTTCAAGGATGGTTTGCAGCTGTTCAGGAAGAATCCGCAGTACATTAATCGTCGTTTCGTCACTGGATGAAATGTGGATACATTACTATACTCCTGAGACCAAACAACAATCTAAACAATGGGTTACCAAGGGAGAATCTGCACCAAAAAAGGCTAAGACCATTCCTTCGGCTGGAAAGGTAATGGCGACTGTCTTTTGGGATTCGCAAGGGATATTTGGAAAAGGGTAAAACTATTACAGGTGAATATTATTCATCGTTACTGGACTGTTTGAAAACCGAGCTGCTAGAAAAACACTGGCGATTGGACCGCAAAAAAGTCCTTTTACATCGCGGCAGTGCTCCAGCACACACCTCACCTGCTGTGGTCGCAAAATTAATGGAAATAGGATTCAAACTCGTTTCACATCCCCCCTGTTCTGACTTGGCTCCCTTGGACTACTATTAGTTCCCCAGTTTGATGAAATGGCTGGCAGGACAAAGATTTTATTCAAACGAGGAGGTGATTGGAGCAACTAATAGCTATTTTGCAGACATAGACAATTCCTATTATTCGGAAGGGATCAACAAATTAGAACAGCTTTGGAAGAAGTGTACAAGTCCACAAGGAATGTAGAAAAATAAAAAAAGGTTTACCCCAAACACGTAAGTAGTTTTTATTTTTGCACGGATTTTTCAAACGCCCCTCGTAAGCAGGAGATCGTAGGTTCGAATTGTGGTCCGGTACACATTTTCGCTCTTCGCCGATGATTCTGCATAATGCCCCGATGCAGCTGACTGCATTGATTGCCTTCCTTTCCATTCCCTTTCTCCCCCTTTACACAATCAGTTTACATAGAATAAAAGAAGGTGGGGAGTATTGTTCTGTCAGCAGAGAATCAGTAACAAAACAATGGATCCCATCAGGAGAAATCATTGACATCTAATGTGGACTAGTTATTGGATGTCAGCTGAGTAACAAATCCATCAGTGACTTCTCAAACCAACTAAAGCCTCCCTAGTCGAGTGTTACTCGTGTGTAGTGCCAGCTATGAAGTATTTAGGAGGTGATGTTACGGTATGGGGATGTTTCTCGTGGTTAGGG
This sequence comes from Schistocerca gregaria, assembly GCF_023897955.1. Classification (NCBI taxonomy): domain Eukaryota; kingdom Metazoa; phylum Arthropoda; class Insecta; order Orthoptera; family Acrididae; genus Schistocerca; species Schistocerca gregaria. The sequence goes on along the minus strand of NC_064923.1, from coordinate 251,145,445 downwards.
TTTGGCCCTTTATTGAGCTTAAGAAAACGATAAAATGGAAGAATATGAAAACATTTTATAATATTGTGTACTGCGTATCCTAGAGAAACTGTTTGGAGATGGTGATTGTATCAGTACAACAACGCACTCTGTCATAAAGCAGATTTTGTGGGAATCGTTTGTGAAGGATAACATTCAATGAACAACCTGTCCAGAGTCCTGACCTCCACCCAATGGAATACCTTTGTAATGCGTTAGAACCTCGAATTCGTTGCAGACCCCGCTGTCCGATGTCACTACCTTTTCTGTTTTTGACTCTTGTGAAAGAAATTCAGACACATTATTGAAAGAGTCTCCAGTAAAGTAAAAGCCGCCATAAAATCGAAGGTTCGACACACACCATACTGTTTCCCATTAATAGGTGTCCATATACTTTTGACCTGATAGTATATGATTGTACCTTGACTGCCCTGAAGCAGTCTATATATTCAGTCAGATGTCAGGAAGAACGTAACGAGGCAGTTGTCGTGTTTCTGTGGCAGACACAAAGTCTACCGGCTGGTGCCGACGGAGGAGCAGCTGCAGGCGCTGTCTCAGCTGCGGGAGCAGCCGGCGCTCGACTTCTGGTCGCGAGCCCACCGCGCCGGCCACCCCGTGGACGTGAGGGTGCCGCCGCACGTGCACGACCACTTCCGGGGAGTCCTCGACCGCCACGGAGTGCTGCACCACGTGCTCATCGACGATCTCGAGCAGTAAGTTCTCGACTCTCTTTCACACGCTGAATGCTGCAAATCTCTTTGATTTCGCAACTATTCCATGTCCTATACATAGATTACTTGCTGGGGGAATTACATTTGGAAATGATACACTAAAAGGAGTAGAAGAATTTTCACTTAAAGTAGAAAAATGGCTGCTAATCTCCGAAACACAGCGAATATGAAATGGAGACTGGCTGTAGCAAGAAAATCATTTATGGAACAGAGGAATTTCATAACATCGAATTTAAAGTTCAGTATTAGGACGCGGTTTCTGAAGGTATTAACATGGAGTGTAGCCTTGTACCGAAGTGAGGCGTGGATGACTTACAGTTCAGAAAGAAGGTGAATAGAATCTTTTGAAATATGGAAGAACGCTGAAGATTAGATGGGTAGATGAGGTGATACTGGATCATACCGAGTGATAAAAAAATCAGTATAAATTTGAAAACTGAATAATTCACGGTATAATGTAGATAGATGGGGTTTTATTAGAAGCAAAAAATGTCAGTTCAGAAAGAAGGTGAATAGAATCTTTTGAAATATGGAAGAACGCTGAAGATTAGATGGGTAGATGAGGTGATACTGGATCATACCGAGTGATAAAAAAATCAGTATAAATTTGAAAACTGAATAAATCACGGTATAATGTAGATAGATGGGGGTTTATTAGAACCAAAAAATGTCAGACAGATGGCACGTCATCTGATCAGAATAGCAGTAATTAGCATAACACAGTAAGACAAAGCAAAGATGATGTTCTTTACAGGAAATGCTCAATATGTCCACCATCATTCCTCAAAAATAGCTGTAGTAGATGAATGTTGTGAACAGCACTGTAAAAGATGTCTGGAGCTATGGTGAGGCATTGGCGTCGGATGTTGTCGTTCACCATCCCTAGAGATGTCGGTTGATCACGATACACTTGCGACTTAAGGTAACCCGAAAGCAAATAATCGCACGGACTGAGGTAGGGCAAGCATCAGGAAAGTGGCGGCTGAGTACACGATCATCACCAAACGATGCGCGCAAGATATCTTTAACGCGTCTAGTAATACTTCTTTTTTCTTTTGGTTCTAATAAAACCCCTTGTCATTCCAAGCATGTGTGTCAATTTTTATCTCTGTATCTACATTATTCCGTGGTTTATTGAGTTTTCAAATATATACTGACTTTTTGATCACCCGGTAGTAGGGGAAAATGAAATTTATTGCATAACTAGACTAAACGAAAGGATCGGTGAATGGGAACATGTTATCAAGGAATCGTTAGTTTGGTAATGAAGGGAAGCGTAGGAAGCACCCGAGGGGTTAATACAGAAAGCACATTCAGAAGGATACAGGCTACAATAGTTACTCAGAGATGAAGAGGCTTGCACAGGATAGGGTTGTGTGGGCAGCTGCATCAAGCCAGTCTTAGTACTGAAGACCATGACAACAATATAAAGCAGAGACTTTCACAGAAGCTCTACTTTAAAATACGTTGTAATATATTTTTAAAAATGTTGTTACGACTAACGCACGCAGCTGTAATGAACGCAAATTATTTTTGTGCCTCTAGAACGGCAGTGAGTCCAGCCAGCGTGCACATGCATTAAATCAAATATTTTGATACCCCTGATGATTCCTGAGCAACTAAAGAAAATTCAGATAGAAAATTAATCTCGGCGAATAAATCTTATCTACAAAAGAAGACAAATAATCTGCAATGGTGAAATGTTGCTACTAATAGTAACTACAATTAGTTTGTTGACCCTGCAAATGTTTATTGAGATAATTTACTAAATAGCTTTGGAACACAAAATTAGAGCGCTAATCAACTTCAGGCAGTGCTACTGACATTACATTTGAGTTGTGTCCATACTGTGAAACATTAATATAGATAAAAGTACTAAACGTTATTTTTTTCCTTTAAAAAAAAAATGCGACGTAAACTGCTACTGCCAGGAATACAGATCCATCTCAACTAGCTTCTGAGCAGATATTGCGAAGGGAACTGCATGCATGAGAGATTTGATGCTCATAAAAGTCATTACTAAAAGCGGTACATGAAGCTGCATGTTTGCAATTCATTCAGGTTACTGAGAGCATGAACCAGGATTTTTATTTCTCCATTCTGGGTGAAGAGATGTTTCCCTATGCTGCACATTGAAGCTGTGGAGACATCCGCCTTCCAAGATGACAATAGCTCCATTCACAAGATTTGACGCATTAGTTCGTGGTCTGAGGAACTTTTAGACACGCCATCGCACCTCTACTGACCCTCTAAATTATTCGATATTAATCCCACACAAAATGTCTGGACCATTTGGAACAGTGGGTAAAATTAAGTAATTACATCACCCCAGTCGATGAGCGGATTCAGCTGGATACGGCAAACCCACTGAAATTGGTGTACCCTCTTCCTAGCTTACCTAAGGCCACTATAAAGGCTTGCGTCGGTGATACATAATATCAGAGTATGGCTCCGACGGGTGAGTAAATTCTTGCCCGTTTGCTTATGAGAAGTGTGTCCAACGTTTCCCTGTTCTCAACACAGACCCTTTATGGTCAAAATTACAGCACCTGTATGACCATGTACAGCATATCTCCAGCGACGGTACAGAGTCAAGTGAGCTGCTAGGAAAACGTTGTGATAAACATTTAAGGGGGTAGTCGTTGAAACATCCCCGCTTACCCAGTCATAGACACTTCTGTCAGAGACAGTGTGCTCGTCTCCACTCGACCAGCCGCCTATGTCCAAAGAAACAAAGAGCTGCTTGTACCTCGATGACGCAAATAATCACGCAGAGAAGATCATTTGATGAGATGTAACAAAAGATTACTGAGGCGCTTGAATGTTTGTACGAGTACCACTGCTATCACGACAATCAAATCCCGATCTGCGCTATTGATCTTCGCAGCTGGCAAGTCGCAATAAAATGACGATCTCATGTCGAGGTACGATACTGGAGCGCTGTCTCAATCCCATTTTCTTGAGAGTTAATCTAGATAGAGTTTGAACGTCCCAGAAACATTGTTGCATCATCAAATCGGAGATCGGTGCTGGAAGTAATATACTTTGAACATTTAAGGCCATGACTTGAAAAGCCAAAACATCGGTTATGAAAATTACAGTTTTAACAATGAGCGAGTACAGTCGCGTGCAGTCGGCGTGGCTACTTTCTGGGTTACAACTTTATAATTCTGGAACCTGCAGTCATTTATTAGTTTTTAGTTTATTATGAACGGTAATGTTTATGATACATCTGACAGCATTAATAATAATGATAGTATTTCCACTAGAAACTCCCACAAAAATCAATCTAGTTTCAGAAGTACTGAATGAAGGGGAAACAGCTACACAAATTGAAAGGCTAAAAAATAACAAGGAATCTGTTGAAAACAGAGTTTTGCAGAAAATCTTAAATTAGTTGGTCCAAAAACCTTAAAGAAAATTACATTGTCCATGCAAAACTTTTGGAGAAACATGAAAATTCCGCATGGTTTGAAAATTGCAGGGATACTTCCACTACAGAACACTGGAGACAGAACCGACGTTAATAGTTACAAAAAGAGTTCCTTTCTTGTTGTCCCACACCAAATCCTCTCTCAATGTTTCTTGGACGGAATATAGTAACAACTTTAATGAAGAACTGATGAATGTAAAGGAGGTCTCAGACCAAAGGGAACATGCCTAGAATAAATTTCAGTTCTTAAACTAATTCTCAGACATTAAGTAGTTTGTCCTCCTCATAGAATATAGTCGTACTGAAATAAAAACACCTGAAAAACATAAGAGCAAAGTGATCGAGGTGTACAAGAACTTTATGCAGATCAAGATTACACTTCGTTCATGTATCGGATTCCTCACTGTGTACTACCTGCTATCTAACTGGCACCAAATTAGATGTTGTGTAGATTTCAAGGAACAAGACACTATTTGGAGAGGCGGATATAATCCGAGGAACAACACTGGATTCCACAAGCGGAATGGCTCGCTGGATACAAACAGAGGTGGAGCACATGGAAGTCAAGAAAGCAGATGTTGACAGATGTGAAAATTACCGAACTATCAGTTTAATAAGTCACAGCTGCAAAATACTAACGCGAATTCTTTACAGACGAATGGAAAAACTAGTAGAAGCCGACCTCGGGGATGATCAGATTGGATTCCGTAGAAATGTTGGAACACGTGAGGCAATACTGACCCTACGACTTATCTTAGAAGCTAGATTAAGGAAGGGCAAACCTACGTTTCTAGCATTTGTAGACTTAGAGAAAGCTTTTGACAATGTTGACTGGAATACTGTCTTTCCAATTCTGAAGGTGGCAGGGGTAAAATACAGGGAGAGAAAGGCTATTTACAATTCGTACAGAAACCAGATGGCAGTTATAAGAGTCGAGGGACATGAAAGGGAAGCAGTGGTTGGGAAGGGAGTGAGACAGGGCTGTAGTCTATCCCCGATGTTATTCAATCTGTATATTCAGCAAGCAGTGAAGGAGACAAAAGAAAAATTCGGAATAGGTATTAAAGTCCATGGAGAAGAAATAAAAACTTTGAGGTTCGCTGATGACATCGTAATTCTGTCAGAGACAGCAAAGGACTTGGAAGAGCAGTTAAACGGAATGGATAGTGTCTTGAAAGGAGGATATAAGTGACCATCGACAAAAGCAAAACGAGGATAATGGAATGTAGTCGAATTAAGTCGGGTGATGCTGAGGGAATTAGATTAGGAAGTGAGACACTTAAAGTAGTAAAGCAGTTTTGCTATTTGGGGAGCAAAATAACTGATGATGATCGAAGTAGAGAGGATATAAAATGTAGAGTGGCAATGGCAAGGAAACCGTTCCTGAAGAAGAGAAGTTTGTTAACATCGAGTATAGATTTAAGTGTCAGGAAGTCATTTCTGAAAGTATTTGTACGGAGTGTAGCCATGTATGGAAGTGAATAATGGACGATAAATAGTTTGGACAAGAAGAGAATAGAAGCTTTCGAAATGTGGTGCTACAGAAGAATGTTGAAGATTAGATGGGTAGATCACATAACTAATGAGGAAATATTGAATCGGATTGGGGAGAAGAGAAGTTTGTGGCACAACTTGACCAGAAGAAGGGAGCGGTTGGTAGGACATGTTCTGAGGCATCAAGGGATCACCAATTTAGTATTGGAGGGCAGCGTGGAGGGTAAAAATCGTAGAGGGAAACCAAGAGATGACTACACTAAGCAGATTCAGAAGGATGTAGCTTCCAGTAGCTACTGGGAAATGAAGAAGCTTGCGCAGGATAGAGTAGCATGGAGAGCTGCATCAAACTAGTCTCAGGACTGAAGACCAAAACAACAACAACGTGGCAATGCCAACAATGTATAGATGTCCACGAGAAAATAAAAAGGGAAGTATTCAAAGGACGCCCAACATCATCAACGGATCTTCTGCATGCAGATGAAGATCCTTATCCCAAAATGATGAAAAATACCGCCGATTGTTTAGAGGGAAAAACAATGTTTTCATGTTCTCAAAAAGGACAGGAGAAAATTTCTAGTTGTGTATAGCTACGCAACACCACAAACTACAACTGTTTAGCAGTTATGAGTAATGTGTATTCTTTCTCAAAACGACAGTAATGCGAGTTCTATGCAGGTGTCAATTGACAATTTCTTACAGATCCCGCTATTTCAGACGTAAATGGGAATATTTGTAGAGTACGAACTATTTATAAAATGGGTTTTGTTATTTGATACGTTCTGGAATGTGATGTTAAATCACGTCAGGTTAAATATATAAATGTCAAAGTTTTGAAAAAAAGAAAAAGAAGGGCACAAACATGAATACTACTATTACTACTGCTACTACTACTAATACTACTAACTATTATTATTTTTTATTCTTATTTTCGTTGAGATAACGAAACATTCTGTTATAAATAGAGTAGTTTCTATGGTTTACAAATAATGTCATTGTCAATTTCCAGGATCTTTGAGAAGGAGCGAAATATGACGCTGGTGAAATCCATCCCTAAAACCCCCGAGAGTCGCATCTCATTCACCGAGTACCAGCGCTATGATGAAGTGAGTATCGCCCGAGCTGAAAATATTTTAGTTGGCTCCCTACGACAGCCGAAGAATGAAAGCTACTTGAATTTTTTTGGAACTCAGTACTTTACTATACTAACGTATGAATTGGAAACAGTTACCTAAAAAAATTGGAAAATCGCTAACATTTCTTTTGTAATTGTATGTTAACTATCCTGAACAATTTTCTTGGACCTGCTAAAGGAGCGGATATAAATTTTACCGGAACGATGCTATATCTCATTTTATACGGATTAGTTACAACGAAAGATTAGGAGATCTCACAGAGCGAGGCATTTAATTTGATAGTCTATAGTATGGAGGTGGTATGTGAAGCGTTCCAGCATAGTTACAATGCTTGCCAATCGTCTCTTCATCGTTAAAGCAAGGCACTGATACATGGTATAGATGTTTCCATGTCGTAAACGTTGCCACGTCATGATAAAGAGTGGAACAGTATTATATACAAGATGACACTGATAATGATTAAATATATGGAAACTGGTTATGCGAATTAATAAATTTAAACCTACTACTAGTTGCCTCATAACGCACAAATGCATCTTTTGTCTTTCGCTGAAGTGGACGTCACGTCGACCCACGTCAGAACTGCGGAAGGGGGGGGGGGGGGGGAGGCAGTGCATTGACCACCCATTAGAAGCACCATAAAAGTTTGCATGTGACCTTCGTCGAATGCGGTGGAAGACTATGCTTATTGTGGAGGACGAAACCATTTTCAGCAACTCCTATACGACACTATAATAGGCATCCTTCACTGCCATTCCACTCGCGTCAACATCAGCTTGTGATACGTACTAGTGAGGAAATAAAGATTTATTTTACAGTGTTTTGATACTACGAACGAGTGTTTCTTCTCATTCTTCTGGTTCGTGCCTCATAATGATATGACATTATTCCTTTCTCATATTGCTGCGTGAGGTGTTTGAGACGTCAATCGTTCTGTGCCGCACTTGGAAGATGGTTGAATTAATAGCTGACTTCCTCTTGAACGAGATGTCGAAAAGGTTACCACCTAAACTTAGCTGTCAGGGTCCCTCTCTTTCTCTCTCTCTCTCTCTCTCTCTCTCTCTCTCTCTCTCTCTCTCTCTCACACACACACACACACACACACACACACACACACACACATGCAATACGTCATTCGTTGTTAGTTGTAATGGACATGCCCGGTCGACCTTATCGTTGCTCGCTACTTGATGCTAATCCTGCCTCTATCGAAATCTAGCAAGTGAAGTAGCGCAGTGGTCAACAAACTGGACTGGAGGATGATGATTCAGATCCCCGGCTGGCCATTTTGATTTAGACTTCCGTGAATTCCCTAAATCGCTTAATGCAAATGCCGGGATAGTTCCTTTGAAGGGACACGGCTGACTTCCTTTCCAATCCTTCCTCGACCCGAGGGTGTGATCCATCAATAACGACTACAATGTTGACGGGACATTAAACAGCAATCTTCATTATTTCTATCGAACTCTGTGCAATCGAACGCAAGTCTCTCTCTGTTCTGTGAATTCGTGCCGTATTCCCTAGCAGTCTGACAACAGCAATCTGCAGGAGAGAAGCTCTTTACACACAACTAACTGAATACTTTTCGTATTTCTTCTTTGCATTGTATAACCGTGAGCTCAGCCCCCTCGCGGTTTACAGAAGAAGCATCTGTCTCGAAATTGAGGCGTGTGACAAACATGTTACAGTGAATTCTCTCTCACGTTTTAAACGGCGTTGTACCAACCGGACTAGAATAAAGTTAGATTAAGTGACATTTGTCCCTCATTTAAAGGATCAGACTGTTTATCGTGTCTAATATAACTCCTTATCCGACTTACTTAAAAATATCAGCGTTCGCTAAATATTCTCACGTAGATTCTGGCGAAGAACAGCAAAACTCAGTATTTGCGTTTACTTTCAAACTACAGATTTGCAGAGTACTCGGATGAAAGCGTAATAGTAATACTAATAATAATAATAATAATGAATTTCATCATAGCCATTTGACACACAGCTGGATAAAGCCTGCTTCGCAAATTTTTCATACATTTGTATACATATTCTTGATCCTGAAAGTTTCCTAACGTCATCTACAGAACAAGAGTTAAGTTGTGGCTTCGGACATTTTCTGTCTCTTAAAATTTCTGTAAGAAGTTCCCTAGTCCGTACAGTATCTTGGCTTAATGTTCCTCCAGCCCCATTTAATTTTCGTTATGGTTATAATGAAGGCTTCCACTCGAGTCTTTTCCCTGGTCCGTTTGTTTGTTCCCTTATTTCTCATAGAATTTCCCATCACGCACTTTCCATCTGTAGCTGAGCTACCTGCAGAATGTTTGAATGGTGCTCACGCCGGAAGTTACCATTCCTTTATCTCCTATACACAGACGACGAAAGGAACCACTCATTTGTACCAATATTCTTATGACACCAACGTCCTTGCAGTTCATCTACCCTGCACTCATCTCAACAATCCTTCAAACTTCATCAGCTGGTGTAACGAGTGATACCTTCCCATCACCCTTGCACAACTCCAAGCATTACTTCTAATAAACGAATATTTCTTCCCAGTCACATTTATCTAACAAATTAGAACCGTCTTATCCCCATAACTAAAACTTCAAAATTTCTTGGACTAACGCTAGATTGAAATCTATCACGGAACTCTCATCTACACACCATTCAAAACAAAACTCACAATAGACTAAAACTCTAGACGGCTGAACAAGGAGATTAAATTGCCACGACCAGCCTCCACACCTGTAAAACCATCCACTTCATCCTTACCTCTGCCGGTTAGCATAGACTGCTGTTCGCCCCAAAAGTTTATGACTCCCTCCAAATTTTGAGGCGTTATGCAGCCCGCCTGGTTTTCTCCTCTCCCACCCATCTGATGTACCATCTCTTAACATTCGTAAACCTCCTCAAGCACTTTCATCATCTTCGTCTGTCCTGCATCCCCATCGTTTCTGCAGTCTGCTGATAACCTTGAGAACCGTGGCCTACTGCCTCGACTCTATCAATACATCCAATTTTCCTTCATTTTCAAACTTTTCATGCTGTTTTTCAATTACAGTTGCCGTCTCCTTCCAGACCGTAAACTCATATCGTAGCTTGCCGTAACTGTAGTCCAAGCTGCAAGTGTCGAAAAGTCTTGTTGTGTAGACCTCTACAATTACTGTGTGCATTTCTCGTGGGCTGCACTCCATGAAACCCGAATTACTAGGCTATGTCGGTACACTTGGAAAGTGTCCGTTGCTTTTGAACTTAGTTGAAGACTGAATATGATTTTCATTTTATTGCAAATTTTGGTGTGTGACCACAGACAGGCAAGGAAATTTAAATAATGCTGTATATTAATCTTACTGATTGTTATTTACCAATGAAGTGTCACAGATACTTGTAATAAATTCGCATTATATAATGTTTTACAAAGAAATTTAAGCTTGAGACTTAACAATGGTCCAAAATTTCTATCTACAGGTTACACTACTAGTATGGTATTTAAATACTTGAAATTAAAATAGCTCTATTTAATACAAATTCCAGGTATACTGCAGTAAATAATGGACAATAAACATCGATAGAGAATAAATGGGATGCCATATTGATCTTGTCCCCAGATTCAGTTTAAAATTAAAGATTTTGTATTTGTAAAATATTAGGACGAAGCCTGGGTGGGTAGAATCATTAAAGTTTGAGTTGCATTGCGAGAAGTGGGACACTATGGATTTGATTCAATAATTAATTTCTATTTTAATAATACTTGAAATAAAGACTTGGAATAATAGTAATGTACCGTTCTCCTCATTAGCACTTGAGAAGCAAAAGAAGAAATTTGAATGTCATATAGACACAGTCCGGTCACATTAATGTGACCACCGCTCAAAATAACCACTCACAGACAGCAGGCGGCAACACTACAAGGTATAATAAAGCGTGCTGGGGGATGCAGAAAACAGAGAAAAGTCCATAATGCGGAGACGGAGAGCTTTATCTGACGTCGTAAAAGGCATCACCATTGGTTTTCGGGCTAAAGCTTGAAGCATTTCCGAAACGGCTAAGTTTGTAAACTGATCGCGTGCCACCGTGGTTAAAGTATACAGTGCATGGTAAAATGGGGCTACCCAAAATTGGAACCGAAACAACTTTGGTGCACCATATGCCGTAAATGAGAGAAATGAACGACAACTGCGGAGATGCGAATAGACGAATAGACGTGGAACTGTAGAGCAACTGACCGTCCAGGTCAACCAAGGGATTACCAACAGTGTCTCCTGAACGACCGTTTAAAGCGAACGTTTCTGCGTATGAGTCTCCTCAGCAGACACCTGTTTGTTGCAACCATACTGATTATTGTTCATCTGCGACGAAGGCTGGATTTTACACAACAGTACTGCAACTATATGTCCACTGTATGGCGACAGGTAGCGTTTCAGATGAAGCAGGTTTTAAGGTCAATCGAACAGTGCCCGCTGCCGTGTACGGCGTGAAACTTATGAAACCAAACACGCTACAACAATCGTCGGAAGGGTCTCGGGAATGTGGTTTGTGGCATTGCATGGGTTTTCTCGTTGTTCTGGAAGGTATAATCAATCAACACAAGTACGCATCTACCCCTTGTGACCCTGTCCACCCCTGCATGCATTTCGTTTTTCTTCAGCGCTATGGCATTTACCTGCAGGACAATATAACGTGTCACATAGCCCGTAGTGTACTTGCGTGGTTCGGAGAGCAACAGGATGAGTTTCCTGTACTCCTCTGGCAGCCAAAGTCCCCGTATTGAAACGCAATCGAGAATCTGTGACGTCTCTAGGGCTGTTCGAGCGGCAGATCCTCAACGGAGAAACCAAACGCAGCTGGCTACGGTAGTGGAGTCGGCATCGCTCCGCATCCCTGTCGATATCTTCCAGAACCTCACTGACTCTCTTCCTGCTGCTGCAAAAGCTTGTTATTCAAGCTATTACTGATGGTCGTATCAGCGTTATTGGACAGTGCATATGCTCTGCAGACAAAGTGAAAAAATACCCTGGAAAATGGATCATAGTTACGAGAAATTACGGCACCTGAAATCCACCCTTTCATCCTTTTGTAACCAACATACCTACTCGGAATAAAGGTTCCAACTCAACATTTCCTACCAAACGTCCCATACATCTTCTAACCCCTGCATCCCACTTGTCAGATACTTCCCATCTAGCCGTTCCATTTCCTTCCCCATATAAAATCTTCTCCAATACTTCCCACAACCAAATCCCTAACTAAAGCTACCAGGAGCCCCCACAATATCACCCATAATGAAGAGACATTCTACGCATTTGGGAGGACGACGGTTCAGATCAGCCTCCAGCTATCCACATCTGGCTTATCCATGATTTCCCTAAATCACTACACGTCAATTCCAGGACTATTTGCTTGAATGAGTACGACCGATCATTTTCCTCTCCTTGAAACAACCAGAACTAGTTCTCCATACATTATGACCTCACTGTCGATGGCACATTTTAATCTTCTTCACTTCCTTCACAATGAAGAGAACCTACATTACTTCACCATCATCCTCTCATAAAAATAATTTTGTCTTCATAATTTTTTATTCCCCCTCTCTCTCTTTCCTAGCATTAATCCCAATTTGCGGGGTCTGCGGGTTAATAGGAGGTGGCATGTTAATTTTAAGGGGTGACCAGGCCAGATGCCCTTCCTGTCGCCACCCCTTTCCCGTTGGGGAGGAAATAGTGTACTCCAACGGTCTGCAGCTATTTTAATCCACGGAATAGTTGATATTTGCTCAGATGTCTGCGAGCCATATAACTGAGGTGAAACGTGGGGACCAGCCCAGTATTCACGTAACGGGATGTGGAAAACCGCCTAATAACCACACTGGTCCTCGTCATCTATCCGCTTGACGGATTCGATCTGGGGCCAGCGCGCCTACCTCAGTCCAGGAAGCAGCGCGTTAGCACTCTCGGCTATCCTGGCAGGTCAATTTTTTTCTACTAATACTGTAAATTCCATAGAAAAATGGGGGGGGGGGGGTATAAACAGAGCGACCCCAGGAGGAGGAACGTAACTGTTAATTAATAATAATAAAAACTCAGTTTCTGACTGCTTTCAAATTTCAAATACATTGTAGTTCTCAAAACTTTGTTTAGTTTTTCCACTCATTTAGGCGATATTACAATTCTACTTATTTATTTTGCTGTCAGTCCTGTCGTTGTATTCCATTACACTAGATACAAAAACACGTTACCTGGTTCTTTGTCAAAATTATTAATTTTTATGTATTAACTGCATGTTAGTCTTATTACTAATGATGTATATAAGCATATTGTAGCGAACCCAAGCCTATTCCTCATAGGCAGATACTGTAACGCTTATGCCCAGTGGCTCTGCACAACTGCACGGACTGCCCTAGCACGCCTCCCTCCGCAATCCAAACTTACATTCAAGCATCAGGCTGACTAGTATTCCCTCTAATGCAATGCTCTTCGAGTTTATGGGGAATACCAAGTGGGCTGAGGCGCGAATGGGAATCTGAACAGAGGAGGGAGGCAGCTGTGCAGAGCCAGGGTAGTGTAGTGGTCAGCGCATCTGACTAATGAGCAGGGGGTTCGAATTCCAGCCTTGGTACAAATTTTCATTTGTCACTTCAGTCTCCATATACAGAGCATAGATGTTTGAGACTTGGAAGGGTCTGTGGAGCCATAAGGCTACGTTTGATAAAAGCAACTGTGTCTGGGTTTCAGACATTATCTTGCGTTTTGTCTGATGCTGAGTTGCTATTCCAATACAACTGGGGAGCCTCTGCGCTGCTGTTCGGGTTTAGAGGGAAAACCAAATGGGCTAAGCATAGTGGCATAATGTTTTGCACATCTACAGGAGACTAGGGCTCGAATCCTGGCCTTGTTACAAATTTCATTCGTCGCTTCAGTCCGCAAATCTACAGGGTGATTATAATTAAAGTTTAACTTTGAAACCGCTGTCGAAATAACACCACTGGTGACGATGACGTCAAATTGTAAAGGAATATTATCGGGTAAGGGGGAAAACGAATGGCAAAAGAAAATTAAATAGTTGCAAAATGTTGCTATTGATGGCTCTGTGAGCATCATAATTTAATAGTGGTTGACTACAAATGACAAATTCATCATACAACAATGCCTAAGGTGTAAGTTTGACGCTAAGCAAACCGTACTACTCAGTGTGGGTGTACAGGTGTGATAATGTTAGTTATGTAAGCCCATCCACCACGGTAAGGTCATATTAAATCGGATGGAGAAAATAGGTTTATAATTGACCTGAGGCCAAATTTCTTGTGACTGGCGCAAAACATGTTTAGTATGCTGTTCACCGTTTTCTGCGGCAAGTTAAAATTGAGAAACAGCATGTTCCACAACTGATAGAAGTGTTTCCGTGGTCACGTTCAGAATGTGTTACGTAGTGTGTGCCTTCAATGCAGCTACGTTTGCAACCGGAGCACTGAGCACAACATCTTTCAGATAGCCCCACAACCAGAAGGCACACGGATTAAGATCAGGTGATCGGGACGACCAGGATGTAGGGAAATGACGGCTGATAATTCTAGCATTTCCGAAACGTTGCTTCTGCAGTTGCTTAACTGAATTCGCAATGTGTGGAGATGCGCCGTCTTGCATAAAAATGATCCCATCCACACACCCACGCTGCTGGAGAAATGGAATGATGTGTTTGCGCAACAGACACTCATAGCGCTTACCAGTGACAGTGCAGGTAACAGGACCGAAGCACCTGTTTCTTCGAAAAAACATGGTCCTATGATAAGTGATGCAGTAAACCCCTCACTACACAGTGACCTTTCCAGGATGAAGTGGTACTGGTTGATTTGCTTGTGGATTCTCCGCTGCCCATATTCGACAATTCTGTGTATTGACATATCCTGACAGATGAAAGTGCCCACAAAATCTTCCACGGCCAATCATTGTCCACTTTCATGTGAGCAAGAAATTCTAAAGCAAAGGTCCCTCTTTCTTGGCGGTCAACAGGAAGCAACTCGTGCACATGGGTAATTTTGAATCGATAGCAAAGAGGGATGTCTCGTAGGATTTCAAGCACCGTGCTCACGGGTCTGTTCAATGTTCGGGCAGTTCTCCGTGCACTACTGGTTTGCACACCACCACTCGTCTCCTACTGCATTGCTGTGGCCACTGCTTCCACTGACGTTGAACCAATTCGTGTCCTCCCTCTACTAGGTTGCACATCAAAAGAACCCGTCTTTTCGAATTTCCGAATCATGTTCTCCAGACCTACAGCAGTCATCGAACCAAGGCCTTCAGTGTCCGGAACTACTCCAGAGCGAATTGTGCGCAGCCATCATTCTGGTAATACAGCTTTACAAGTGAAATCCTGCATTGAGATAGTGATGGCGAACGTCGCAGACGCGAAAGGACGAAAAGCCGTGTACCCGGCGTGTTTGTACCAACTTCAGTGGGTCTTGCGGATGACAGGTGTTTTTATTTATGAATTCTGTCACATACAGCGCCATCCATTGATCAATTTTCACATTATTTTTTCTTCTGTCATATGTTTATCCTTCTTTCCCGATAATATTCCGTTGCAGTTTCACGTCATTCTGACCAGTGGTGATATTTCTACAGCGTTTTGAAAGTTTAACTTTAATTATAATCACCCTGTATATCATAAATGTTTTGGAAAGGACGCTGGAACGATGTAGTTTCACTTCATTACCAACTATTTTCATGCTTAATCCCACACTTGATCAATTAAGTTTGTCCATTCTGCAAGAAACATATGTAATAAAAATTGTATATTGTTGATTCTTTGCAGTAATTAATTCTCCAGTAATCCACAATAACACGAATATCATATTTATAGCAAAACATGTACTGAAAAAAGTAAATGCACTATTTGCGTCGAAACTGCTAATGTTCCACATCCGACTTTGTCGCTCAAGTTCCTAAGTTGCTATGATCGTCTGAGAGGCTACTGAACAGGATCTAGGTTTAAGGAGACGTTTTTACCGTAAGCATTTACTGGGAAAAGTAGGGAAGGTAGTGGCCAAAGGCTCACCATCACACATTTTGTAGCAATGTTCTAGGTTAAATATTCAAAGTCATAGTGTGAGTACGTGGGCTGTTGATGCCGATCTGCCCACCCTACGGGAGGGACTTTCCCTGTCTGGGTACTTAGTACTGTTCAAAAGAAATAACCTTCTAGCAACTTTGGGCTAAACTGTGTGCTGGAATCATGTTTCAGCAACTTTGGGCTAAACTGTGTGCTGGAGTCATGTTTCACCGTCTTCTACCGTTCACTAAATAGTCGTCCACCATCTCACTGCACAAGTACTCATCATGCGGGGCTGTATGATACATATATACATTCTATAAGTCATAACAGGTCATTGGGAGGCAATGGTTCAAAACCTGTACTTTACTGTTGATCAACAACGCAGGGTTATCAGAATTTTCCTTATCTTCAAGCGACTGAGTATGCCCCCGTCTAACATTCTGCCTTGGGTTTCACAGATTCGGCAGTACCTGTCGCAGCTGGCAGCAAGCTATCCCAGTACAGTAACTGTGCAGACCATCGGACAGACGTACGAGGGTCGCCCTCTGGATATCATCCAGATATCCTCTGGAGGCGGCGGCTCCAGGCCGGTCATCCTGATCGACGCCGGCATCCATGCCAGGGAGTGGATCGCGCCAGCTGCCGCCCTCTACGTCATCAACCAGCTGGTCGAGAACGCAGCCGAGAGCGCGCTCACAGACAGCGTCGACTGGCACATCATCCCCGTGCTCAACCCCGATGGATACGAGTACACCTTCACAGATGTAATGACTGGTTGAATACCTCATAATCTATCGTAGGGCTGCTACTTATCCAGAAACTACATTCCAACGAAACCTCTCCAGATGGCTCTGATTAATAATTTATTTCTTGATTTATTTATCCCGTCAACGTTATGGCCATGGGAATACCTATTTTATGTAATTGGGACATCCAACATATACCCATCAAATAAAAAAAAGTACAGGCGCTGAGAACCACAAGCACCTAAAGCACATCGTCATCGATTTTGATACTGTAGCATGAATGCATGCTCCTTTCATCTGTTGATCTTACGGTGAGCCAGTTTTATATACATCTGTAGGCCCAAAACGTATATATGAATATTTAAGAAAACCGTTCTCACCGATTTTTCCGATATTCATTTCCATACGGGTCAAAAAGCACAAAACATAAAATCATTGCTCTCCACTACTTAGTATTATCTAGGGTCGCTCACATAATTTATTGTCTATATAATTTTTGCTGTAGCAGTACTCCGTAATTGGAGGTAAACTATGTGATCAAAAGTATCAAGAAGCACACAAAAACATACGTTTTTCATATTATGTGCATTGTGCTGCCACCTACTGCCAGGTACTCCATATTAGCGACCTCAGTAGTCATTAGACATAGAGAGGAGAATCGGGCGTTGCACGGAACTCACGAACTTCGAACGTGGCCGGCCAGAGTGGCCGAGCAGTTCTAGGCGCTACAGTCTGGAACCGAACGACCGCTACGGTCGCAGGTTCGAATCCTGCCTCGGGCAAGGATGTGTGTGATGTCCTTAGGTTTGTTACGTGAAGGGACACGTACACCAGAAAAGCGTACAGGCCGACCTCATCTGTTGACTGACAGAGACCGCCGACAGTTGAAGAGGGTCGTAATGTGTAATAGACAGACATCAATCAAGACTATAATAAAGGAAATCGAAAATGCCTAAGGATGCACTGCATGTACTATGACAGTTAGTCAGAAGGTGAGAAAACTTGGATTTCATGTTCGAGTGGATGCTCATAAGCCACACATCACGCCGGTAAACGCCATACGACGCCTCGCTTGGTGTAAGGAGCGTAAACTTTGGACGATTGAAAGTGTGAACATGTTATGTGGAGTGATGAAGAAGCACGGTACACAATTTGGCGACCCGATGGCACGGTGTGAGTATGGCGAACGTGCGGTGAACGTCATCTGCCAACGTGTGTAGTGCCAACAGTAAAATTCGGAGGCTGTGGTATTATGGTATGGTCGTGTTTTTCATGGAGGGGGCTTGCACCCCTTGATGTTTTGCGTGGCCGTAGCACAGCACAGGCCTACATTGATGTTTTAAGCACTATCTTGTTTCCCACTGTTGAAGAGCAATTCGGGGATGGCGACTGCATCTTTCAACACGATCGAGCTTCAGTTCATAATACACGGCGTGTGGCAGAGTGGTTGCGCTTCAATAACTTCCCTGTAATGGACTGGCCTGCGCAGAGTCCTGACCTGAATGCTACAGAACACCTTTGGGAAGTTTTGGATCGCCAACTTTGTGCCAGGTTTCACCGACCGACATCGAAACCTCTCCTCAGTGCAGCACTCCGTGAAGAATGGGCTGCCATTTCCCAATAAACCTTCCAGCGGCTGATTGAACGTATGCCTGCGAGAGTGGAAGCTGTGATCAAGGATAAGGGTGAGCCAACACCATATCGAATTCCAGCATTACCGATGGTGGGCCTCACGAACTTGTAAGTTATTTTCAGCCAGGTGTCCGGATACTTTTGATCACATATTGTATATTAGCAGTTTTTTCTGAAACCGCGCTATAGAATATCCTTAATGAAAATAGTAGTAATAGGAACCTTGATGTGTTGGAGTAGGCCATCATTTTGAATGCTGTGCACTTAGTATCCATTCTTTAGGTTTTGATTCCAGTTTCACATTCAATACATTGATTACAGCTGTCGTGCCGTCGCTTATCATTATGCCGCAGTAAAACCTATAAGATTGCTGGTTTGTCCACAAAACTGATTTCCAACAACATCTATTTTTCTCAAAACAGGATGTATGTGCTTTGGGTTCTTATGGTTCTCAGCGCCTCAATTTCTTTTCTTTTTTTTTTAAGTGCGTGAAATCATATTGGAATTTTAAGCTCTTTTCCAGTGTTTACAGAAATATAACAACAAATTAAAGACTAACCACCTTTTTGCAAGTACACACTTTTTGTTTTGCTTTAATAGCCAACCATGTTTTAGCACAGTTATGGCATCCTCAATGGGCTTCTTCTTTTATTGTTCTTGAAATATATACATATAGATATTGTATAGTCCAATAAATATCTTACATCAGATTTTGTTGTTGTAGAAAGCGCATATGCAGGGTGTTTCAGCACAACGTTTACAGAGATTCAGGAGATAGAAAGTGCACCTAAACGACGGAAAATTAAATAGCAAAGCATGGTCGGAAACAGGTGCAAGAGTAACTACACAAAACACATGAAAGGGAGACACGAACACCACGAGAAAATATGTGTATTCTGCTTAGTACAGCATAATCCAAGAAATAAGAACAAACCAGACCAACTATTATCATCAAAGAAGGTATTCGGAATTACGTCAGACCGTGATGCAGGCTTCACATATCCAGCGCATGGAAGACCTGATATTCTGGACAGTAGCTGATGTGTCCCGAAGTTACACAGCAACTAGAGTGATGCGTTCATCTTCTTTGTTTTCATTTCTCGCTATCTGCTGCTTTAAGCGTAATAAACATGTTTTCCCACTCTGTTATTGTCCTTTCTTTCTTGTGTTTTGTGTCGTGACGACGGCTGTAGGAAAGTGTCTTCGGCCACACATTGCTGTGTGACTTTCCACCGTCTGCGTGTACTCTCTCTCCCCTAAAAGTTTGTAACCGTTGTGCTGAAACAGCCTGTTTACTTTACCTTTTGGTTAGATTGTGTCTGCACTATGGCTGTCAACTTAAATCAGTCACAGGTCTAAATTAATACACCTTATCATCGACAAACATAGGGATATCAGGGCATCGTCTGAATTGAATTTTCTCTTAAAATCCCATCTTTAGAGATATATAGTCTGGCAAAATTAAGGCATATACCCCATTTTTACCATTATCGTTGCTGTAGTTCAGATTTCTCGAGCTGGGGCTGGTTTTTATTCGTCTGCGATACGTGTTTTTGTATGTGTATTTAGAATGGCAAGTGGACACCTGTGAGACTTTGGCATGGAGAACTGCTTGGTGTGGTTTGTTATTTATAGATTAATCTTTAGCTAATAAACCACACCAATTCGTGAGCATGATCATCACAGAGATCAGTACATTCAAACGCTGATGCACAATACGAGTCACTAGCAAACTTCTTACTAAGTTGGAAAGATTTGTACATTTCCCGTAGGATATCAGTCATCATTTGTTACTTATTACAATTAGTTTACTGCAAGTATAGTAATAGTAAAGAAGCTTTAATGACTCTTAGACTGCTCGTAGTATTTATTACGTCAAGAAAAGGTTTCTAATAATTATATTTAATTTGGAAAACTAGTAGTTTTATGCCTAAATGTCGAGAAGTCCCCTATGTTTAAGACTAATAAGTTACATACGCTCTGACGACGAGTTCTGTTCCATTTTCCAAAGTTTCTATTTCTCTCTTTTCCTTCCGTCTCTTCAATCGCACCCATGGGCAGCACATGTCTACTTCAATTACACTTGCCAAACAAAAGTATCTGTTACACCACTCTTCACAAATAACTGTTTTTGTCCTTTAGTTGTTGCTGTTTTTACTATTCCTATCATAACTACTTCTAAGTATTATAGTCCATACAAAATGCAATAATCACTAGCGAGGAATCACTCTCTTACTTGCTTGATTTAATTGAGTTCACAGGAAATTCCAATTTTATATAGCGATTTTAGTGTAAATTTATTGTACTGTGTTAGTCTGTTCAATAAAACGATATCCAACGTCGGACTTTTGGGCGCAGAACTAGATATGTCCACCAATCGCGGCAATTGACAGATATCTCCTCGGCTACTTCGCGTCATGTGCCATTAAAATGCACGTGTCATGCTTGCGATTTATTGAATGTTCTGTAACACGTACATTGCACGCATCCTTTATGGTTTTCAGGTTTCGAAACAGCAATGTATGTACTCTGACACTGATTGTATTGTGTGTACTGCAGCTAATATCACGAGTTTTTAATCAAAACTTACGCGCAGCACATGCAAAATGTTATGTAAATTTACTTTTATAAACATCTGTAAATTGAAACTGTTGGGTAAGACAATCATGAGGTATTTGTCGTTATCGTCTACGATCAACGTATTATGTAAAGAAAACCTAAATCACAAAATCATTGTTCATCAAGTATTAAACTTGTCTGTCAGGCAGTGCAGTTTGCCTCCTTTCCCACCTATGTACCATTGCTGATATGTACTTTTGGATTTCACAGGCGCGCATGTGGAGAAAGACACGATCAAGAGAATCCAATGTGTGCGTGGGGGTGGACGGCAACAGGAACTTTGATTTCCACTGGAATGGTGAGCAAGCAGTTAGAAACTGCATATGAATTGTTGGCTTCATTGTCTTAGATTCATACATGTTGTTCATTGATTATAAAGAAAACAGAATTTGATAACCTTCATTGTGAAATCCTGCAACGTTTCGTTTCTTGTTCGTTGAATGCGGTAAAGTTTATGGGCCAGTCAGACCTCTCATATTGCGAAAACAAGATGTTTAAGCGATACACCGGATTACAGACACTTCCGAAACACATAGTTTTTAGTACGGGTTGTTCTGCTAAAATGTCGGGAAATGTGACGTGTTACCATTTCACATTGTTCTGCTTTCAGACTCGTAGCCTGCTGTAATTGTTCAAAAGAAAATGAAACTGGCAAGGACTCAGCATACGACACACTTAGAAGAAGGAAACTTGCTAATAGCGCACTTCGTCTTGCAATTGCCATCGGAAAGGAAGGAAAAAAATCTAGATAAGTGGGATTAGGATTCGCGCACCTGGAGCTCTCTACAAACTTAGTTATGTACGTAGATAGTTCATCCATCCTGAGACGACTTTTGCTGTTATCGATATCGATACTGACAAGATATCGGTCATCGGACTTCCAAGACTTTCGAGAATGACTAAAAAACAGCTATTTCGTGTGATATAATTTGAGATCAACAGTTTTCTGACTTTCTCCTTCCCTTATACTATGAAACCTCGAATCCTGCCAAATTTCATGGTTCTAGTTCAATGAAGAATACCAAACAGTTTTTGATGAGTAGGTTTATGAGTATCAAAATATGTGACATAAACAGCCTTACCTTGTGACTCTTTTGACTTAGAACCATACAATTTAAAACGCCGTCAAGGGACTATAGACCTTAGTATGCGACAAATTTTAACTTGATGCGTCAACCCGTCCCTGAGAAAAGGCATCTTAATCGACGGACAGACAGACAGGCGAATTAAAAAATGTTAATGTTTTTTCGTGTTACATGATTCCAACTTAACAAACTTCCCATTTTTTCTTTTACTGTCTTTTACTGGTACTGTGAAACCTTTTATTTTCACAAGTCCGTCTTAATCACATACATTTCTTTAAACTTTATTACTGGTTTCGGCTTATCGCCATCTTCAGATCGTTAAAATATTCTGATGTAAGTCATCGTCAAGTTAAACATGTGACATACGACATTTTAACGATCTGAAGATGGCCATAAGCCGAAACCGGTCATGAAGTGTAAAGGAATGTATGTGATTCAGAAGGACTTGTGAGAATGAAAGTGCTAAAATTAAAATGATCGCGGACTCATATACAGACTTCATGTCATCAATTAATAACTGTGAAACCTTGCTTCTTCACAAATTTTATCAATCTTGGAGAACGGAAAGTATCCTGTAGCTTTCGATGAATGAGTTTGCGAGTACGAAAATATGTGCCATGAATGGCCATATCTTTTAATAGAATTAATTCAGAAGCTTAAGTTTCTTTACACTTTCACTCAATCAGGGGACCAAAAACTTTACTATGGCACATAAATTTGAACTTTATACGTCTACCTGTCGCTTAGGAAAAGGGGACAGACATACAGTCACATAACAAATGATAAAAAATTGTTTCGTTTGTAGAATAACAAAATTAAAGTTTTCCGATTTTTTTCTTTTAGTTGTACTGTGAAAAGTTGCTTGTTAGCAAATTTCATATTTCTAGATCAACGGGAAGTACCCTACATATTTTGAAATGTGTTTGCGAGTATCAAAATTCGTGGCATAAACGGCCGTATCTTTCGACTGCAGTTATTTAAAACTTCAATTTTACAATGCCAGTGGACCATCGACCTTAGTATGACATAAATTTCAGCTTGATACGCCTACCTGTTCCTGAGAAGATGGGTTTTAAACAGTAGTACAAACAGATAGAGAGATGGACAACAGAGTGATCCTATAAGGGTTCCGTTACCACCGACTGACGTTCGGGACACTAGAAATGAAACGTAACAGTCTCATACCATTACTGGCAAGACACCCCCATCTGGGTATATCGGATGCTGGGTGCATGTCTTCCTACTTGGCGCCACTTTGGAGACATGTGCGTAGATGAAAGTGAGATGGAATGATGAGAATAACACTAACATCCACACACTGACCGAAGAAAAATCTGAGACCCGGCCGAAAATCGAACTGGCTCATCGGGCTTGGAACCTTAAATAAATAAATGAAAATATAGCGTCCATCCTTTCCTACTGCACTTAGAATGCGAGCTGCGTACATAAGGAACGGAAACACTTATCAGCTGAACGTAACGGCACATGTTTCGCTCCTTTATTTCCTGCCCCATGAACTACAATCATTGTTTGGGTGGGCTAGCTTGCGTGCCCCAACTGAAGGGATAGTCATACTAGGGAGAGGTATCTGTTCAGAGGCCAGACAAATGTGTGGTTCATGAAGAAGAGCAGCGGGGTCTACTGTCTGGATGATTGACTCATCCGACATCGTAACATCAGCCAACACGGCTTTCCTGTGCTGTCACTGTGAACGGTTGAAAGCAATGGGAAACTAGAGCTTACTATTCGCGAGTACATGCAGCTCTAGTGTGTGGTTGAATGATGATGGCATCTTCTTGGGTAAAATATTCCCGGGTGAAAATAGTTCCTCATTCGGATCTCCGTGCGGGAAATGCTCAGAAGAATGTCGTCATGAGGAAAGACAAAACTAGTATTGTACGGATCGGAGGTGAAATGTTACATCCCTTAATCGGGTAGGTAGGTTACAAAATATAACGAGAGAAAGGGAAATGTTGAAGTTATTTGTAGTGGAGATGAACAGGACTTCTGGTCAGGTAAGTAAAGCGGTATAAAAAATAAAATAGTGGAAATAAAGGAGTAGGTCTAGTAATGAATAAGAAAATAGGAATGCGAGTAAGTTACTACTTGCACAATAGTGAACGCATCACCGCCGAGACAGACACAAAACCAAGGTCCACCACCTTAGTGCAAGTTTATATAGAAACTACGTGACGAAGAGACTGGGACATCTGTGATGAGATTAAACAAATTATTCAGTTAGTTAAGGGACAGGAAAATTTAATTGTGCTTGGGAATTACTTGGTAGAAATAGAAGGAAAAGGATAAACAATAGTAAAATATGGGTTGTGAGAAAGGAATAAAATAAGAAGCCATCAGGTGAAATTTAGTACGGAGCATAATTTAATTTTCACTAACACATGGAATAAGAATCATGAAAGAAGCTTGTACACGTAGAAGAAAACTGGAGACACAGGAAAGCTTCAGATTGATTACATAATGTTTAGACTGAAATTTCGGAACAAGACATTTCATGGGACGGTATGGATTATGAACATAATTTATCCGTTATGAATTGTGGATTAAATCGGCAGATCTAGAAAAAGGTGGGAGCTCTGGTAAGTTGAAAGAACCAGAGGATGTTGAGCGTTTCAAAGGGAATATTAGACAAAGATTGACTGACTAGGGGGAAGGTAATACAGTAGAACACGAATGGGTAGCTTTCAGAGATGAAGTAGTGAAGAAAGAAGGATCAAGAGGCACAAAGATAAGGCATAATAGAAATATTTGTACATCTGAGGAGATATTGAGTTTAATTAACGAAAGGAGAAAACTTAAAAAAATTGGCAAGTGAAGTGAGCGAAAGGGAATACAGATGTCTAAAAAGACGAGAATGACATCGAGTGCCAAATGGCTAAGCATGAATGCCTGGATTAGAAATGCAAGTATAGAGAAGCATGTATAACTGGGGGAAAGATAAATACTGCTTACAGAAAAATTGAAGACATCCTTGGAGAAAAGGGAATCAGCTGTATCAATATCAAGGGCCTAGATGGGAAACTAGTACTGAGCCAAGAAGGGAAAGCAGAAAGGTTGAAGGAGTATATAAAAGATCTATACAAGGGAAATGTACTTGAATGCAATGTTATAGAAAGAGAGGAGAACGTAGATGAATATGAGATAGGAGATGTGATACAACGAGAAGAATTTGACAAGGCACTGAAATATTAATTCGAAACAAGACGCCTGGAGTAGACGACATTCCCTCACATCTTCCAATAGCCTTAGGAGAGCCAGCCACAATTAATTATTCCATCTAGTACGGGAAATGAGACGACGGAAAGACCCCCAGACATCAACAAGACAGTAATTATTTTAGTTCCAAAGAGGGTAGGTGCTGACGGGTATGAATAATACCTAACTTTCAGTTGTTGCAAAATACTGATACGTATTAGTTATAGCAGAACGGAAACCTGGTAGAAGACGATTAATTCCGGAGAAATGTTGGAATATCTGAGACAATGCTGACCCTACGACTTACCTTAAAAGGTAGGTTACAGAAAGGCAAATGACGATCTTCATTGGAATATCCTCTTTGAGATTCTGAAGGCAATAGGGATGAAATACAGGGAATAAAAGTTATATACAGCGTGTAAAGAAACCACATGCACTTATAGGAGTCTAAGGGCATGAAAGGGAAGCAGTAGCTAAAAAGGGAGTGAGATAGGAATGAACCCTATCCCCGATTCTGTAGCTGAACGGAATGGACAGCGTCTTGGAGGAAGGATATAAGATGAACATTACCAAATGCAAAACAAAGGCAACAAAATACAGTCGACTTAAGTCAGTAGGGAGTTAGATTAGACAGACGGCATTAAATGTATATTTGCTATTTTGAGCTGCAAAATAACTGATGATGGACGAAGTAGAGAGAAGCCAAATTGATGAACAAGGACTATCGAGAACTGTGGAGGGAGAATGTAAAATATTTCATGAAATTAGCGGTTACACAGCAAATACGAACATTTCTTTCGCCTTCAGAATCTCAGCGGGACGCCTAATGATCGACCAATAAAGTACTCGTATATTGACTCTCGTCAACCGGTAGAAACACAGCTGCAGCTGTTCCTACTTATCGACATATTAATCTGGATCTCTGACCAGTCCTTGCATTCCTTTCTTTCAGAGATTGGCGCCAGCAACTTCCCCTGCTCTGAAATTTATGCCGGTTCTGAGGCGTTCTCGGAGTCTGAGACGCAAGCCCTCAGAGACTACATCCTGGCCAACGCCAACCGCATCAAACTTTACCTCACATTCCACAGCTACGGACCCGTAAGTAACAGATACAGCATTGTCTAATTAACTCATAAAAGCTTAAATGATATTGTTGTGCATTAGTTGCCAACTAAGTGCATTTGACCACTCATTCCTATAGATAGTTGCACATTAACATATTATCCAGGAAAATGGGCGTTACTACGAAATAAACTTAAAATATTAAATTACTTTAATATCGCTGTATTGTTAAATGGCGAGAAATACTATCACTTATCTTGGTTATTGTTGGACAGGCTGACGTTGTCATGCCTCGGTACTGCTTTAGATGTAGTGGCTGTTTTCTACTTCTTATTTATTTTTTATTGCTGCGAAAACTAATATGGCGTGCCATAAGGTTGAAATTTAAATAATGATTCAATTCTAACAGATTGCACGTAGCAATGCTCAGCTTTTATTCTCTTGTTGTTACGCCACAGTTTATCACAGTTTACAGCGTTACCACCACTAAGGCGATACAGATCACCTCACAAGTGTTGTTAACACACTAACAGTAGGGTGCACGCCATCTCAGCTGCCTTGGTTTGAATAAACCCTGCACTTAAACAAATATCCGGTACACCAATACCCTCTATGTTATTTTACTTCACAAATTTCCTTTTTATTTCTAGTGATTTATGTAGTCTAATAAGGTGTTTGCAGTATAACAAATGGTTTCCCGGTTGCGCTACGCTAAGCGATAAGCCTCAGCTGTTAAGAATTTACAAACAGCGTTCAATTTTGTAAAACGACGTTTCACTTATGCTGATATAACTTTAACTAATAATTTGATTTCAATATTAGTAAAATACAAAAAGGGTCAATTTCATAAAATAAATCATGTTAATTTATTAGAGTTTGCTGACAAAACCATAAATAAACATGTTCCCCAAAAAATTGCACTAGGAGTAATAGACATGTTTTCCTATTCAGGAAAATAACTGACGATGGCCGAAGTATAAAGTGAATCAAATGTATGCAGGCAAAGGCAAAAAAACTACACCAAAAAAAAATTGGAAAGGTGCGAGTCGGACTCACGCTCTGGGGAATCAGGACAAAATTAATTATGTGTATAGACAGTTCATCGAGAATCTCGACTATATTTGCCCGTTATCAATATAGATACTAGTAAGATATCAGTCCTGATAATCCCAACACTTTCGAGAATGTTTTAACTTTAAGTTACTTCGGATAACAAATAACAAAATGGCTATTTTTTCTTATAGTGTCATTACAAATTAACACTTTTTGGATTTTTTCCTTACGTGAAACTTTGCTTCTTGCCAAATTTCATAAGTCTAGGTCAACGGGAAGTGAACTATGTGTCTCTATGGGTGAGTTTGCGAGTATCAAAATATGTTACGCAGATGGCAGTATCTTTTGATTCCATTGACTTAGAAGTTTACAGTTATTACTCCGAGAAGGGACTGTAGACCTCAGTATGTGACATAAATTTCAACGTGTTAAATCCTCCCATTCCTGAGAAAAAGGGTTTTAGCAGTAGGGCAGACAGGCTGGCAGAGAGGCGAAAGTGTGTTCCATTTTTTTAGGGACGGAATCCTAAAACAGTTATATGTTAATGTCTGGTGTAAATAAAGACCACGAAGAAAAGATAAAAGACAATAGGGCCCTTACAGAGGCATGTAAAACGCCATTTTCCCCTCGCTACATTTGCGAGTGGAATAAGATAAGAAATCACTAGTTGCGGTACAAGATACCCTCTGCCAACCATCATACGGTGCCATTCAGAGTATGGATGTCGCTGTAGATGTAGAAATATCAATGTTAACGTGTATTTTCTGAATTTGTTTGTCTGGAGTGTAGCCTTATACAGAAATGCAATGTGTATGATAAACAGTTCAGACAAGAGGAGAGTGGAATAAAAAGAAACTATCTAGTCCCAGAGACCTTTTAAAGCTACGAACACCTCTGATGTATACAGGGTGAATCACCTAAAACTTTATCACGGAATGGATTGGTAGACAGGGGCTCTTATTGTTACCCAATCAATAAATTGTAATAATACTTAAAAATGTGTATTATTTGTGTTAACATACACTTTTTAAGTGGAACAATGCCTACATGTTTGTAGTCGAACAATACTTATTGACATTAACATACAAATTTGGATTAATTAGAACGTCAGAGGTGTTTATTGCAGGATTTCAGTGCGATTCGTTTACGAGAAATCATATTTTGGAAAGTTCCCATACCAACTCTTGTACAATAGCTGCAGTAGCAGACGCTAAAGAACAGTACAAGTGTATACACTAATTATGAGAATTCTGACTAGTAAAGAGAAAAGTGACCATCACAGGTTGTGTTCAAAATGACCGTAGGCACCGGTCTGGTATGGAACCAGTGCTGCACACGTGCTAGTATTTCAGCGGAGATGTCGAGCAGGGTGCAGCAATACGTCGTTGCATAGCCTTGGGTGTGGGTCTTTCGACTTTCCTCAGAAAAGTCTGCATTCGTCAAATCTGGAGATCGGGCTGGCCAAGGTACAGGTCCTCTGCTTCCAGTCCAACGACATGGAAACAATTCGTGAAGACAATCTGCACTAATTCGTGGGCCATGCACTGGACGGAGATCATGTAGGTACCTCGCGTTCCTCCTAGTCTGCAGTATAACGCCTTCTAACATACGTGGAAAATGGTCTGCTGAAAGGCTGCAGTACTTCGATACTTCTGCGCGTTAAGTGTTCTATCTATGAAACACAGGCCTATAAGCTGATCCTTCACTATTCACACCACTCGTTTACTCTCCATGGACGCTGAAGTTCCGTCAACGGGGATTGTCCACAGACCAACAGCGCATGTTTTACCAGGCTATAATTGGTAAATGTGGCATACATTTGGAGTATTCTGTCTTAATGTCCATGTAGGGAAGTTAACACGATTCTCAATGGGGAGAGACATGATAGGAATGGAATCTATGCCGATGGAGAAAGCGTAGGACACTTGCTTGACTCATGCCACTTGCTCGTGTGATTTAGCGGAAGCTAACGTGCGGATCAACTGCGACAGAATAAGAAAACTAATTTCATCTTTTCTGTAGTCACTTGCTTCCTTCTGTTACGTTGCCTATGTGTTGCATTGCCGTTTTCACGTAACTGGTTGAAGAAGATGATAAATAATTGCCGATATGGTTGGCGTATGCTGGTATATCTCGTCGCCTACATCGGACAAGAAATAACTCCATTTTCCAACACTCTCCGTACACCATGATCATGTCGGCCGTTTCTGCACAGGTAAATCCCATCGTCCACTCACGAACTGTTGCTTGGATTGTCACACGCTAACGACTAGAAAGCCGCAGTGCACTCAAAGAACACACAAGCACATTGTAAGCAAATATAACAACATTGTACCCAGCAACTACGCAGGCTGAATGGTACAAACAAGCGCCAGTGTGGAAACTTTTCAAAATACGATATCTCGTAAACAGAATCCTGCAACAAGCACCACTGACATTCTAATTTACTCTAAATTTCATTTTTTAAAGCTAATAAGCATTGTTCCATTTAAAAGAGTACGTCTATACAAAAAAATACACTTTCTAAGTATTATTACTATACCTTTATTGGCCAACAATGCGAGCCCCTGACTACCAATTCAATCTATAAAAACTGCACATCTATTGCATTTTCCATTTCCGCAAAGTTTGCGGTGCAAGTTTTAGGTGATTCATCCTATGTATGCAGATTGAGGTGATGAATGAAAATTTGCAACAAGGTCGAGATTCAAACCTGGGTCTCCTGCTCAAATTGTCATTCATACCAGTCGGTATACCCTCTAAACTCAAATAACGTTGTAGAGACTCGCCAACTGTATCGGAATAGCACGGGGATGAAATACCGGCCTTAGTATAAACTTACATTCGTCACTGCAGCCTGCATATGTACATTAGAGATGTTTGAGGCTTGGAAAGGTCTCAGGAACCACAGTTTCATTTAATTAAGCCACCTACGCCTGGGTTTCAGGTATGATCCTCCATTTTATTCGATGCTCCAGTGGCATCCCAGTACAGCTGACGAGCCTGTGCAATGCCGTTTGAATTTAGTGGGAATACCAATGAAGCGTTAATGGGAATTTGGATTGAGGAGAGAGAGGTGCTAAGGCAATCCGTGCAGTCATGCAAAGACACTGAGCCAGGGTGGCGTAGTGATTGGAGCATCTTCCTAGTAAAATGGACATCCGGGTTCGAGTGCCGGCGTTGGTACAAAGTTTCATTCATCGTTTCAATCAGCATATATAGGGGATAGAATTGTTTGAAATGCGGTATGACAACAATGCTGAAGGTAAGGTGGGTGGATCGGATAGATAATGAAGAGATACCGAGTCGAATTCGAGAGAAAAGAAACTGATGGTACAACTTAACTGAAAGAAGGCATGGACTGATTGGTCACATGCTGAAGTACCAAGGAGTCGTCATTTTGGTAGTGAAAGAAAGCGTGGGGAGGGGGAGGGGAGATAAGAACTATAGACGGAGACGGTTTGGCTACAGCAAGCAGGTTCAAATTTATGTAGATTGTAGTATTTATGTTTGGCTACAGCAAGCAGGTTCAAATTTATGTAGATTGTAGTATTTATGTACAGATGCTTCTTGCACAGTATAAGCTATCATGGAGTGCTGCATCAAAGCGGTCTGCAGACTGAAGACCACAATAAGAACGAATGATCGTAGACTAAAAGTGTGCAATATAAGTAATAACATTTTTTTGCATTTGGGCAGGAGTCATACAACAACCGTCGTTTTGTAAAACAATCCTGACACAGGACGAGGTAGCTAACGTGGGCTTGGACGCGGACGGGACGGGGCCGCCTGACCTCCCGAGAGACAGCACACTGGACGAGCTGGTTAACGTGATGTGCGCTGAGTGTGACCATTGTTGGTTTCATTTGGCTCGCACACTACACAGTTTCCTTACGAAATAGCTGCGTTAACTATGTTTTAAAATCGCGAAGAAGATTTTGAACTCCTCAATGGCTTGCACTGCGCATTGCTGGTAGATGAAGACTACATAACGCTGTACATTGTACAAAGATCAGAGATACGTACTGGTAAAAGTTGTTCGGTAACTCAAATGAATTTTCATGCCATTTTAGGTTGTAAACTGAATACAGTTAAACTATTATGCCCCACAAGAAGTCTCTACACTCCTATAACATTCCCATCATTCCTCACGCACATTCAACACCTTCGTATCTCATGTACCATCCGCAAACTAAATTCCAGAAACCAATTGTCATCCCTCCGATCACCAAACATGGTACACTGTTGCGCCTTCACAAACAACATTCCTCCATTCCTACGCCTACACACACTCTAAACCCATGACAACGTAACTTCAGCAACTCCGAGACAATGGAGACAATGATGTTGTTGTTGTTGTGGTCTTCTGTCCTGAGACTGGTTTGATGCAGCTCTCCATGCTACTCTATCCTGTGCAAGCTTCTTCATATCCCAGTACCTACTGCAACCTACATCCTTCTGAATCTGCTTAGAGTATTCATCTCTTGGTCTCCCTCTACGATTTTTACCCTCCACTCTGCCCTCCAATACCAAACTGGTGATACCTTGATGCCTCAGAACGTGTCCTAACAACCGATATCTTCTTCCAGCTAAGTTGTGCCACAAACTCCTCTTCGCCCCAATTCTATTCAATACCTCCTCATCAATTGTGTGATCTAACCATCTAATCTTCAGCATTTTTCTGGAGCACCACATTTCGAAAGCTTCTATTCTCTTCTTGTCCAACCTGTTTATTGTCCATGTTCCACTTCCATACATGGCTACACTCCATACGAATACTTTCAGAAACGTCTTCCGGACACTTAAATCTATACTCGATGTTGACAAATTTCTCTTCTTCAGAAACACTTTCCTTGCCACTAACAGTCTACATTTTATATCCTCTCTACTTCGACCACCATCAGTTATTTTTCTCCCCAAATAGCAAACCTCCTTTACTACTTTAACTGTCTCATTTCTTAATCTAATTCCCTCAGCATCACACGACTTAATTCGACTTCATTCCATGATCCTCGTTTTGCTTTTGTTGATGTTCATCTTATATCCTCCTTTCAAGACACTATCCATTCCGTTCAACTGCTCTTCCAAGTCCTTTGCTGTCTCTGACAAAATTACAATGTCATCGGCAAACCTCAAAGTTTTTATTTCTTCTCCATGTATTTTAGTACCTACTCCGAATTTTCCTTTTGTTTCCTGCACTGCTTGCTCACTATACAGACTGAATAACATCGGGGAGAGGCTACAACCCTGTCTCACTCCCTTCCCAACCACTGCTTCCGTTTCATGTCCCTCAACTCTTACAACTGCCATCTGATTCCTGTACAAATTGTAAATAGCCTTTCGCTCCCTTTATTTTACCCCTGCTACCTTCATAATTTGAAAGAGAGTATTCTAGTCAACATTGTCAAAAGCTTTCTTTAAGTCTACAAATGCTAGAAACGTAGGTTTGCCTTTCCTTAATCTAGCTTCTAACATAAGTTGTAGGCTCAGTATTGCCTCACGTGTTCCAATATTTCTACGGAATCCAAACTGATATTCCCCGAGGTCGGCTTCTACTAGTTTTTCAATTCGTCTGTAAAGAATTCGCATTAGTATTTTCCAGCTGTGACTTATTAAACTGATAGTTCGGTAATTTTCACGTCTGTCAGCACCTGCTTTCTTTGGGATTGGAATTATTATATTCTTCTTGAAGTCTGAGGGTATTTCGCCTGTCTCATATATCTTGCTCACCAGATGGTAGAGTTTTGTCAGGACTGGCTCTCCCAAGGCTGCCAGTAGTTCTAATGGAATGTTGTCTACTTCGGAGGCCTTGTTTCGACTCAGGTCTTTCAGTACTCTGTCAACCTTTTCACGCAGTATCATAACTCCTATTTCATCTTCATTTACATCCTCTTCTATTTCCATAATATTGTCCTCAAGAACATCGCCCTTGTATAGACCCTCTACATACTCCTTCCATCTTCTTTGCTTGGAACTGGGTTTCCATCTGAGCTCTTGATATTCATAGAATTGGTTCTCTTTTGTCGAAAGGTCTCTTTAATTTTCCAGTAGGCAGTATCTATCTTACCCCTAGTGAGATAAGCCTCTACATCCTTAAATATGTCCTCTAGCCATCGGAGACAATGATATCCACCGTTATATTCATCCCTCCTACCAATCTTACCTCTTCTCCATCCATCCCATTCCAGATCAAGGCCACTCTCTCGTATTTCCTCTGCGTTAATACCTCCCCATGTACTACACTACTCTTCATCCTCTGTCTTTACCACTGCTTCTCTTCCCCCTATCAGCCTTTCCATATTTTCCCCACGTAATAGACCCACTCTCTTTATTCAAACCCCTAAAACCTATGGAACGTATTTTCTCCTCCGACAAGACTTCTCACTCATTGCAGGTCCATCAGTTCTTCAGTCTTTTTATCAGAAGAATTTCAACTTTCTATGATGTCTTATTAAAATGGATACATTTTCATTTTCCAGCTTTCTGTTTTTGATTTTTTAATTAAAGTAGCAAAACAGCCACAAATTTTATTTCTCTTACTGTATTTTTAATGCGCTTGACTTCAGAGCGGACTGAAAGCCGACCGTCTTCCACGTGTGGCAAGGGGCACGAAATAACGAAGGAAAAGAAAAGTTATAATGTTTAATGTCAGTCTGTGCACACATAATATGTATATTCTCGATGTTGCATTGACTGCCAGGACTCTGAAATAACGTACTTCTTCACATAGACTTCAGTATCGAGATTATTTTTGTAATTTCTTTCGAATGGAAGAGAGATTTTTTCGAAGCTCCTCACCATCATTGTAAAAGATATTTGCGTGCAAGATACGAACATGATCCAATCCATAAGTCAGAGATAGGAAGACATATTTTACAGAAAGTTTAATAATAGCAAAAACGTCCTGTATGTAACTTGTGCTTACTTTCAGACGTAGACTGTCAGTCACGTTAAGATTTCTGGCCACTGGGGAAACATTCCAGTTGTTGGCCTTGTAACAAATACATTATTTGTAATAAATAACCTATACATTTGAGATAGTACTTCTATGTATCAAGAAGAAAGACCGAGAACCTTTTAGAAAATGCAAAGTGAAAAAATTGTAAGGCGTTGCATGGGAACTTGCTAGTTTTCTATTCGTAACTCTTCACTTCCGACCCTAACTTCTGCGTTACAGCCCAACGTAGCAACAAGGCCTACTTACGATGGTTGAAACTTTAGTAGTGGCAACTATTTATTTACAGCTCGTGCAAAATAGATACGTGTTTCATAGTTTTACTTACCTCCCAAGTAGTCATCAGCATTGTGTATAACCCGCTACCAGCGATGTGGAAGTCGTAGGATACACTTAACGGTGCCAGTTGTGTTGAGAGTTCGGGCGGCGCGGTCTATTGCCCGACGAGTTTGTAGCAGTTCTGAAGTGAATGCCGTGAAGTGTCTCCTTCAGTTTAGAAATCAAAGTCACGAGGGCTTAAGTCAGGGGAGTGCAGTAGTTGGTATAGCACTTAGCAGCCACATCAGTCAAACAAATCAGTAACAGCTTGCACTGTACGTGCTTGAACATTGTCCTGCAAAATGATGGTCAGGTTCTGCAGAAAGTGTCATCACTTCTGTCTCTAAGCTGGTCGTAGGTTGTGTTCCAAAAATGAACAGCATAGAGACAGGAGTGATGACACTTTTTGCAGGACCTGACCATCATTTTACAGGAAGGTATGTGGATGCAAGCAGTTATTGATTTGTTCGACTGATGGGGCTGCTAAGTGCTATATCATCTACTGCACTCCCCTGACTTAAGCCCTCGTGAGTTCAACTCGATTTCTAAACTGAAGGAAACACTTCACGGCATTCGCTTTAGAACTGCTGCAAATTCGACGGGCAATAGACCGCGCCGTTTGAACTGTCAGCACGTCTGACACTGCTAAGAGTATCCTACGACTTCCACATCGCTGGCAGCGGGTTATACACAATGCTGGTGACTATGAAGGTCAGTAAAACTTTGAAACACGTGTCTATTTAGTACGAGCTGTAAATAAATAGTTACCACTATTGAAGTTCCAACTCTCGTATATATGATACACACTCTAAACACTGTATACACATATGTCATTATTTGATGTTTAATATGCAGACCGTACCAAAAAGACGAGTTTTTCGTAGATGTTCATTGTGCCATAGCATTGAAGTGGTATACTTTCAAAGACTCAAGTGTAATACTAAAAACATCAACCACCCATGTGGAGTTTCCCATCACTTTATCATAACAAATCGTAGTTAAAACAGCGCGTTTCCGAGAGATCCTCAGTTTGTAGATGCTTTGAAGTAGTTTACATTCATGCTATACACTGTATGAGAAAGAGAATCCACCAAATCCGATGTTTAGCGCCGTACAATGTCGCGGCTCCCATATTCTCCCTGTAACGTAAAATGATGTCGCATCTCACTTGCCACGTTCCACTCTGACGAGCCAGATTTTTTATTTCACTCTGCGCAGTATCGTGGAATCTGGAATGCGGCGCTGCCACGTCACCAGCTCCTGGTCCACGTTCGTATTTACGTCTCGTGAGACGATGGCTTAAGACTTAACACATAAACGATGAAGGTAAACGTTGGATTTACTGTATTATACATCATCATAAACATAAAGCACACTCATGTCTGAAGTTAACGTGCTCTTACACCATAGCAGCAAAGGCAATGTGGTGTCAATTAACAGTTCACAGTTCCTGAAGATGAATCCTCGTATATGTAAGCTCACAGTAATCTCCTCAAAAAAGCTGACGTGACAAGTACCTTTATTCTTGAAACTTTTTTCTTGTTGTCAACAATTTTTCTGAGTAATACACTACTGGCCATTAAAATTGCTACATCACGAAAATGACATACTATAGACCCGAAGTTTAACAGACAGGAAGAAGATGCTGTGATATGCAAATGATTAGCTTTTCATACATTCACACAAGATTGGCGCCCGGGGCGACACCTACAACGTGCTGACATGAGGAAAGTTTCCAAACGATTTCTCATACACAAAAAGCAGTTGACTGGCGTTACCTGGTGAAACGTTCTTGTGATGGCTCGTGTGAGGAGGAGAAATGCGTACCATCACGTTTCCGACTTTGATAAAGGTCGGATTGTAGCCTATCGCGAATTCGGTTTATCATTGCTGCTCTCGATGGTCGAGATCCAATGACTGTTAGCAGAATATGGAATCGGTGGGTGCAGGAGGGTAATACGGAACGCCGTGCTGGATGCCAACGGCCTCGTATCACTAGCAGTCGAGATGACAGGCATCTTATCCTCATGGCTGTAACGGATCGTGCAGCCACGTCCCGGTCCCTGAGTCAACAGATGGGGATGTTTTCAAGTCAACAACCAGCTGCACGAACAATTCGCCGACGTTTGCAGCAGCGTGGACTATCAGCTCGGAGACCATGGTTGGGGTTACCCTTGACGCTGCATCACAGACAGGAGCGCTTGCGATTGTGTACTCGACGACGAACCTGGGTGCACGAATGGCAAAACGTCATTTTTTCGGATGAATCCAGGTTCTGTTTCCAGCATCATGATGGTCGCATCCGTGTACTGCGACGTCGTGGTAAACGCACATTGGAGGCGTGTATTCGTCATCGCCATACTGGCGTATCACCCGGCGTGATGGTATGGGGTGCCATTAGTTACACGTCTCGGTCTCGTCTTGATCGCATTGACGGCACTTTTAACAGTGGACGTTACATTTCAGATGTGTTACGACCCGTGGCTCTACCCTTCATTTGATCCCTGCGAGACCCTACATTTCAGCAGGATAAGCATGACCGCATGTTGCAGGTCCTGTACGGACCTTTCTGCATACAGAAAATGTTCGACTGCTGCCCTGGCCAGCACATTCTCCAGATCTCTCACCAATTGAAAACGTCTGGTCAATGGTGGCTCGTCTCAATACGCCAGTCACTACTCTTGATGAACTGTGGTATCGTGTTGAAGCTGCATGAGCAGCTGTACCTGTACACGCTACCCAAGCTTTGTTTGACTCCATGCTCAGGCGTATAAAGGCCGTTATTACGGCCAGAGGTGGTTGTTCTGGGTACTGATTTCTCAGAATGTATGCACCCAAATTGCGTGAAAATGTAATCACATGTCAGTTCTAGTATAATATATTTGTCCAATGAATACTTGTTTACCATCTGCATTTGTTCTTGATGTAGCATTTTTAATGGCCAGTAGCGTAGATTGTTGATAAGAACTGACTTTAGGTTTTAGCATATAGTTGCAAATGTGGTTGCTGGCAAAATTTGGTGAATACCAATATGCTGCTGAACAATTTTTCCTTTCTGAACAATATCATGTTCTATTACCAGTTCATAAATTCAGTGTGATGTGAATAACATGTCTGTAATCTCTTTCCAGTTCATACTCTACCCGTGGGGCTACACTACCGAACTGCCTGACGACTGGGAAACTCTGGTAACGTCTTTTTTTATACTTAATTCTTTAAAAATATTTTTAACTGCAAACACGGCCAATACAAGGAGCTGCACATCAAAATGATGAATACTTACTTCTTTCTCTGAATGATTATCCATATTGATTGTGTAGTAGTATTGGCTCAACGGCAGAAATTATCCCACATTTCTAATATTATTCTGGCTGTGTCTTACAACAGGACGCCTTGGCACGCCAAGCAGATGCCGCCCAGCAAGCTGCAGGGGGCCCTAGCTACGACATCGGTAGCTCTACAAACGTCTTGTGTAAGTAATGTTACGTTTTCAGTTGACCTCATGAAACGGGAGTTATACTTGAGAATTTTTAAGCTGTTTGTAGCATCAGAATATAGCCATCTGGTTTGTGTTACAGACAGTTTTCACATTGCTCCGAATTTCAACTTTAGTCTCTCAATCTTGGGAAGTACACTGAATATGAGTTTGTGATTCAGTTTCTTGCCTGATTATTGCAAAGAAAATCGTTCATCCCTCTTTTAATTATCTACTTTATTATTATTACTATTTCATTTCACGACTACTTTGAATTTGCTTTTTGCATGTGTCAAGCTTTGGTTAGGAATTCACCAAAACCTGATGAACAAACTTAAGTAATTTGTGTCTTTAATTTTTCACAATTTATAACCCAAGATCTACTTCTATGAACACTCGTAGCATAGCTGTCTTACACAGAGTAGCTGATGTAGTGGAGTGTTTAAAGGTCACAAAGATTAATTCATATGACCATTAATAATGTCCGCACGCAACAACTATAGGTGAGTGCAATTAAATTTCTTGTTTCCCTCAGTTACCCTTCACAATCGATTGTGCCACTGTCAAATAAAGTAGCTGTGAAAGCCTTAGTACAACTACCAACCGTGTTAATCTCCTTGTCGTAAAAGTCTCTCTTGGTCGACTTTCAACCCCTACACTTCTGTGTGTAGTATTAAAGCAGGCCGCTAAATGTCTAACACGCTTCTGGATATAATTTCGTAGTCTTTCGTGGCCGGAGTCAATATCCATAAAAATTAGTCTGGGTTCTAGAGCGCGTCGTGATGTAAAATGATGAAGCATCAGTTATATTAGTTTGTACTACTACTGTATCAAGCTGTCTTCATTTCTCCGCCCACAATTCCTTAAAATTGCATAAATAAGATTCATTTTGTGACTGGGTGTCAGAATTGCAGAAGGAAGCAGCTGTTGTTTCTTGTGGATTGCAATTTAACACGGTGTGTTATTGTCCTCTTTTGACCATTAAGAGTGAGTGAGCTACTTTTATAGGGTGGTGCTACTCCTGCGTCGCCTGGTGGTGGCTAGGAGGGACCAGTATGTCGAATAATATGGTTGCCAGGCACAAAAACAGAAAAGTCAGTCATGGTGGTGTACTTAGCCATATATTTAGCCCTAAAAGCCGGACTATCCAATTTAAATAGAAATGGAGTCGATTAGATATTCATAGTCATTTATTAATGACCAATTACAGTCAATGGTTTGCGAGATAGACATTAGACGTGCTTCAGCTAAAAACATAATCAGTAAACAGCCTTATAATTTGGCAATTATGATAGCTACTAAGTGCTCAGTCTTCTTAATTGCTCGTTCGGCCTACGAAGAAGAACGTAGTCTACATTTATAGCACTAGTATTGATTCATACATCTATATATACTCATGGTGTATGTCCTTATTCCTACCTATACTTATTTCGGGACTAAGTCATCAGTTTGGAACGGGCCTTAGTTGTGCACTCTCTACTTGATCACAGAAAGGCCCAACAGAAGCCACACAAGGCGGAGATGCAAATATTTGGCCGGACTTGACTGTAAAAATCCGGACATGACACTATATAGCTGACATGATGATAGTGGTTTGTGAAGCACTCAACTGTATGGTTATCAGCGCCCGTGCAAGTTCACAATCCTTGCACTATCCAATCTTGCCTCTTTCCCGAATGATCATGAGATGATGAGGACAGTACAAACACCCAGTCCTCTTGCGGAAAAAATTACCAACCGACCAGCAATCGCAGTCAGATTCTCATGATGCAGAGGCAGCAACACAAAAGAATTTTTTTTTTCGGAATCTTCCTGGCGCAGAAAGGGAGGGGATGGGACAAAGTGGGGAGGGGTCACAAACCGAGGGTCTGGTCAACATGTACCGTTCTCACCCTCCAGGAACCAAGGAAATCGTAGAGAACGTGGAGCAGAGGTACAACGAACATCGTTCATTTATTTATTTTCCTTCCTTTTTATTTTTATTAATCTATTTACTTTTGTCATTAATACAACCGAGGATTTCAGAAAATCGCTGTCATGCGATGAGGGCGCAGCAAGACGTGAGACTAATTGAGACTATGAACGTATAATTTTTCCGAGAGTAACATTGTGATGACCAGTGAATATATCGGTACGAAGTGTGGGAGAGGCGGGGATCAACTCTTCGTGACAGGAACACTGCAGGTCTCTGGTGGGTTAAGGAATACACTGCAAATGAAACTGGAGAAAAATTATCTGTATCTTCGATGACGGGAAACTGCACAACGGCGTTCATTAAGCAACTGCCGAAAGTCAAGGATACTTTTCTCGCCATCAGCAAACAAGCAGTGTGCTGCGTGTTCACAAATCCACTTCACAGAGTTCGTCTTCGCTTAAAGGAAGTATCCCGCGCCCAGAAAGAGTAGCAGTTGAGTATCTGATGAGGAGTCGTACGGGTAATTAGGGACAACACCTATCACAGAAAGAACCATATATCTCTCGTCTTCTACACACCAGGTGGGGTGCTCCTCGTCTGTGTTAAGCAGTGATGGGTTTCGAACCCAGGATAGCCACTAGGCCTCGAGTTGTGGACTATATCTCCGACAAGTCCGGCTAAAGCCGGACATGTGGCAACCCTACTTTACCTGCAGCCGCGTGTGACGGACCAACCCCGTGGAGCGCCTCTGCCAGCCAAGACGATGACAGGCTGTTTCCATCATCGCGATTCATGTTGTGGGACGGTCTGCCCATTTTCCATCTTTTTCACGTTGAAAAAGCATCTACATCTACCAGATAGTGTTAAGAACAATGGAATACTTACCGTTAGTTCAAGTTACTAAGGCTACAGCGTTCAAATGTACTATTGTTTGATTTCTGCTTCGAAGAAGCGTCGAAGGAAAACCAATGGCACTGGAATAGAAGTTGAAGTTTTCGCGACGTAGATATTTTGCACATTAGAAGAAGGACTCCCCCTCTCCACTTCTAACATCCAACCGTATTATAAATTCTTTTAAAGAATTGTTGGTCTAGGACTGAAGACAGCACTCCCCGAGTGAAAATGAATTATCGTGTGACTAGGGCCTCCCATCGGGTAGACCGTTCGCTGGGCGAAAGTATTTCGATATGACGCCACTTCGACAACTTGCGCTGCGATGATGATGAAATGATGGTGGTTAGAACAACACAACACCCACTCCCTTAGCGGAGAAAATCTCTGACGTAGCCGGGAATCGAACCCGGGTTCTTCGGATTGACATACTGTCGCGCTGACCACTCAGCTACCGGAGGCGGACATTCACTTAGTAATATCACATAACTTGCTGAAGGCTGCTTACAATTGGGACCGAAATGCTGTTTTTTTATATTAGGGTGATTCTGATCCTATATGATAAGTGCATACAGTTTATGATCAAAAGTATCGATAGATAGTGCGCAACAGGTGACTAGACATCACGAGATGCCTTTATAAAAGAAGGCGGGAAGTATCGTCCTATCAGTACAGGAGGAGTAACAACAGAATGGATCGGACTTCGACCGTGACCTACTTGCGTAACAAACCCAGGACGAACATTTCAGCACTTCTACAG
This sequence comes from Schistocerca gregaria, assembly GCF_023897955.1. Classification (NCBI taxonomy): domain Eukaryota; kingdom Metazoa; phylum Arthropoda; class Insecta; order Orthoptera; family Acrididae; genus Schistocerca; species Schistocerca gregaria. Next base: position 251,103,867 of record NC_064923.1, on the reverse strand, counting down.
CTGCGCGACTGTTGCTAGCGTGGTTGTGAAATGGAAACGCGAAGGAACAACCGCAGGTAAACCTATGCCAGACGGACGTCATATGCTCTTGGACAGGGACCGTCGAGCATTGCGGAGAATACATTTAAAAAATTGCGTGAAATCACTTCAAGGACTCAGAATTTCAACGTGCTAATGGGAGTCCAGCTAACGCAATGTTCGTAGAGATTTACACTCCAATAAGACAGAAGAAAACGACGCATCACGAAAAAATTGTGCAAATGGGACGGAAGTACCGTGTACAGAAAGAAAATGGTTAGAGAAAAAATGAGCGATTTATTCAAGCGAAAGAGTTCGTAAACTAAGTCAATAAAGCATTGGTCCACCTCTGGCAATTACGCAAGAAGTTATTCAGGTTGGCATTGATTCATAAAGTTGCTTATGTCCCCCTGAAGGATATCGATCAGATTCTGTCCGATTATGCCCTTAGATCGTCAAAACACCGAGATGTTTGGAGGTCCCTGCCATAATGCCCCAAACGTTGTCGATTTGGGAGAGATCTGGCGACCTTGCTGCCCAAGGCAGGGTTTTAGCAAACACGAAGTCAAGCAACAGAAACTCTCGTTGTGTGGGGGCGGTCATTATCTTAAATGTGAGACCAGCATGGGTTGCCATGAAGGACAACCGAGCGAGGTGTAGAATGTCGTCGACGTATTGCTGTGCTGTAAGGGTGCCTTGGATTACAACCAAAACAGTCCTGCTATGCCGCTCGGGATTAGCCGAGCGGTCTCAGGCGCTGCATTCATGGACTGAGTGGATGGTCCCGGCGGAGGTTCGAGTCGTCCCTCGGGCATGGGTGTGTGTGTTTGTTTGTCCTTAGGATAATTTAGGTTAAGTAGTGTGTAATCTTAGAGACTGATGACTTTATCAGTTAAGTCCCATAAGATTTCACACACATTTGCACATTTTTTGAGTCTTGCTATGAACAGAAATGGCACCCCAGACCATCAAGACTCGCTGTCGATTCATATGGCGGGCGACAGTCACATTGGTATCCCATCGCTGGTCTTCAGGGCTCAATTCGAAGCGGACCTCATCACTGAAGACAATTTGTCATCCCCTTCCAACAGTCATTGCCATCTGTAGGAGTATTAGTGCCGTGGCTGCATTACAGCAATTCTTTGGATAAAATAGCTCTAACAGATCAACACTGTTCTATCATCTCAACCCTTCGCATCCCCATTTCAGCCTTATAGGTGCAACAGCTGTTTTGACCGTCTGCATTGCTAATCCCAAAAGAAAAAAAGACATAATTACTCGTATGTGTACCCAGTTCGACAAACATTTCTCCGAGTTTTCCATTTTTGTTTTAATAGGAACACACGCACATATAACTATGCAACCTACATTACACTGAACAAGCAATAATTTAGTGTTAATACCTAAGAGAAGATTCGAAACTGTATGGGACTAGTCTTATGTATATTCAGTGTTTTAGACGACGACTCTCCAAAAACTGCGAGACATGCAGAAAATATACACACATCAGTGAATAGAGCACCTCACTAAGATTATAACCTACTGTACCGCTGCTCAGTATCGGCTACGTTTGTAACGTGGCTGACAGCAATACGTCGCTGACATGAATTGCCAAAGAAGGCTCATCAGCAGACTGCAGTAGATTCGTGTTCACAGAGATGTCTGTCTAGAGGTGCGAACTAATTCGGGGCAACAGCATGGAGAGAATAATATGTCAAATTGTTCTAACATTTCTACCCCTACTGCAACTACTCCATGGTGTGTATTACAGATCTGAGCTTGGAGAGCTGCTGCATCCAATGATACGTGTCATATTTTGTATGCCTTGTAGTTGAGTAGTTGTCTCCCGAAATCGTGGATGTACTTATGAATAACTCTGCATACTATAGATTTCTCAAAAGAAAGCAGAACAATATATGAAGAAATACTTTTCAGTTTAGACTTTGACATGTATAATCCATATTATTATAAAAATTATAGACAACTGACCCCTTCTAGACACTTAAAAAAAGTGGGCGAAATTAAATGTATTATTTTCTTATTAAATGGATGGGTTGGTAGGTTACAATATTCAGCATTGCTCGGTATTTATTTAGAGCTATGTCTGAGACTTATCAAATGTAGAACTTATGTTTTACTAAAAAAGCATCTTTGTACAGAACGTTTGAGGCAGTATGATTCTGGACATAAGCGAAGAGCTTGTTTGCTACACTACCCATATAGAGGTGGGCGTGCGAAAAGCGACTGAAAGTAAGGTTCGCGACTGCAATACGCGTAGCCTAGCTTTGTGCTTTGTCTATGGTCATGGAATAACATAAGCTCACCGGGAATTGTACACATTCAAAGCGAAATAATAAATTGTTAGGAATAAGCGGGATATAGCGTGTAAAAACTCCCTCGCCTGCGCTGCTTCCCGTCCAAATTTCCGCTTCTATAATGTTGCGTCGGAGAGAAGGAACTTTAAGCCTCTGTTAGTGAAGGTTCTCAGGAGCGAGATAATGCATGACGCTCTTGATCAGAGTCAAGCCATGCCCTGTTTTCAGAAGGAGTTTCCAAAGAGCGATGTTCTCAACGTTCTCGAGCAGCAGAAAGTCTCACCTCATGATCTTCATTTGATACTTCATATCGCGTAGTCCTCAGTCTTTTAGCCATTGTGATGTACTCAGATAGACTCTACCGTTTTCTAGGCATTTTTATTCGTAAACAAAACTAAATCGAAATGTAACGAGCAGGCACCAGAATCACAAAGTGGACTTAGTAAATTAGTTTTTTCTGGAAAAGAATACAAATAAAACCTATCGGCAGAAACAGAGAAATGTCACGTTTTAATATATAAAGCGAAATCAATAAATCCGTATATCCTAGCCAAGTAATTTCGTAAAGACAGGATTCCGGTGCTTAATACTGGGAGTGAAGTAAAATTCGGAAAATATATCTGTTGGTGAGGTTAAAAAAATGAGAAGGGGGATCCATTGGTTTTTTGGCGTACTACGAAACTAACGGCACCATCTGTTGGTTGTTTGGTGCACTGCGCCTTGATGGTTAAACATCAACTACTAAGCTGAGAACGTAATTTTTAGATAAAACTTCAAATTATGAAATCTTTTATTCCAGGTCCAGATTTTGATTAAATGAAGCCTACGTGTTGCCGCAAGCTACAGTCAAGTTGCATGTGAGAACCCCATGAAAATTCGTCTAGTTTTGTAGATTAGTGTGATCGAACAGAAGAAAGAAAACACAGAGACGACGTACTTAGATGAAACATTAGATAACGATATTTTTTTCTTGATCCTATTTTGATTAAATAAACTTTATACGTCGTCCCAAGCCAAGTTCAAGCCACCGGTGGAAACCTCATTATAATTAGTGTAGAATTTTTTGAGATTAGGTTGTTCAAATAGGAAAACAGACAGACATGGCGGTTTTACAGTTTTTTAGTAGTATAGCTATAGATGTAAAATATCTGCTTTGCAATTGCAAATGCACAGTGTTCCATGTTCGTTTTGTTGCTGAGTCACCACACTGTAGCTTACGTTGTTTCTGCAGACGCAGCGGCTGGCGGCAGTGATGACTGGACGAAGGGTGTCGGCGGAGTAGCCCTCTCCTACACCATCGAACTTCCTGGTGGCGGCAACCAGGGTTTCAATCCTCCAGCGTCAGACATCCTCAACTTGGTGACGCCATTCTTCGAAGCCGTGCGCGTCTTCGGCCAATATGTTGCTGATAACTATGGATAAAAAGAATCAGTACTCACCTATAATTTGTATATGTTACATGTTTTTTCTGGAATAAAGAGAGATTTCTGTTCAGGTTTTCCGATTATTAATAGAACACTGAATAACAAACCTTTTAATGCATCAAAAATATCATGAACAGAAATACATATTTCTAAAAGCATCAAAAAACCTCATAACCTGTTTTTACACTTATCACTGAGCAGGTTACATTTAGATACATTATGCATTAGATTTAGCAACGAAGGTCATTCGTCAGTCGTAGTAACAAGGTTGGAGAATATTTCTGGTTTCCTCTTTTCCTTAACGCAAACATAAAGGAAGCAGTTAGAACTTATTACACATTCGTGTCTGAGCCATTTGTGGAGATGACGACAACCTGACTTAATTTCAATAGAATTTCATCGAAAATTCCATATTTTTTATGTTAACCCTTATTTTCATTTGAAGGTCTAAGGCTAATAAAAGTTTTATTCTTTTTAAAAAAAATAAAAATTACATAGCTACAATCTAGTAGGTGTCAACTACGAAACACCTAGTACATTTATCCTTCATAAAAAAAGAGTTTCATTGAAAAATTCCATGTTTGCAATTATTTTCCCCGTTGTTTTAGAAGGAGAATATTATTTTCGGGTCTAGAGTTGATAAAGTATTTTTTACACGTTTTTATTTTTATTTATTTATTTATTTTGGAAATAGAAGTTTCATAGCTATTGTTTATTAACAGCATATTTGTTGAACTTGTCTTTCCACAACAACTTTTTTACCCAATAATAAGATCCTCCTTCAAAAATAATGGAGAAGATAATAAAAAGTGCACCTGCCAAATTCTATTAAAACAAAAACATTTTGACTGCGGTGTCATGACCACAGAAGGGATAAAAATTATCTCTGAAGAAACTAACTGGCATGAATTTCCACATTAGTTATTACGACAAGTGCACGTGCATTATTGATTAATTCTGTTCTAACAAAGTCAAATGACATATAGCGAAATTGTCTTAAACAGTTAATTTGTCACTCTTCATTGACAAATTAAGATTTACCTGTATCGAAATTCTCAACGCAGCACAAATTTAAGAAAGGGAATGTTTACACTAGGAAGAGAGATCGTAACCAATTCACTTTATGGACTAAAACTCAAATGGTTGATTCTGGAAGAGCTTTTCGAAGATGGAATGTTATGTACGTAAATTAAGGAGATGAGCATTGCATATATTCTTGACTGCTTTTTTTCCGCAGCTTTCATCAATATCATTAAACGTAACTAGGAATATCCAACAGGTTTCGTTCCTGAAACACCACATGCGATTTTGACGTTGTGTAAATCTACTACGTTAGTAATAATAGTACAATGGTAACCGCGTGAATCGGGCTTCGATCGTGAAGCTAACAATGCACTGTTTTAGATAAGTCATATTGATGTTCGGTCGACAAGACACGAATGGTCAAGAGACTTGTATCCGAAATAAACTGAGTTTTCTGGTGGAAAATATAAATTCCAACGTGGAAATGATCGGTGAAACAGAGACTTATTCAGATGCGTGTCGTACGAGCGATATCTTTTTTCTTAAAGTTTCTATGTTGTGGCTTTAGAGAGAAGCCACACGCTGGGAAATATATTTATAACTCCGGTGTCACACGCTAAGAGGCAACTACTGCTACAAATATCAAGAATCTAGGAAAAAAGTTTGGTGTCCGTGTTAACAGAAACCATCGACCTAGCAAAATGTTACTATAACTGCATAATAACACTGTACTACCACTGCTACAACATAGGCTATATTTCCATTCATGTATCGTGAAGCTTTATTAGTTACATGAAAAATGTCGAAAAGCTACGCTTTTATCTGGAAAGGAATGTCAACGTCAGCCCGATGTAAGTGTAATGTATCCATTGTCTCAGCAAAATAAAAATTCTTTACTCGTTTTTCCGCAATGATTTTTTAGTTCAAATGGCTCTGAGCACTATGGAACTTAACATCTATGGTCATCAGTCCCCTAGAACTTAGAACTACTTAAACCTAACTAACCTAAGGACATCAAACACCCGAGGCAGGATTCGAACCTGCGACCGTAGCAGTCGCGCAGCTCCGGAATGAGCGCCTAGAACCGCTAGACCACCGCGGCCGGCCCAATGATTTTTTCAAAATATCGGGCCATAATCTGGAAACCAAAAGAAATATCTTTTCAGTAATACAGTATACACTATACTGCAAAACAGAATCAGTTATAAGATGCATCTTGACATTTCTGAATAATTTTGCATTTTTTCATTGAATGTCTCCCTTTACAAACTGCGGATATCACAGAAATTATATATCATTGTCATATCCACTGTCTAATATAACAGTAGCAACACTCCACCTTTTTTTTAGTTACCCACAGTGATTGCAGCACTCCAAGTGGAAAGGAAGTTACACTGTTGAGATCGGATAGATATTGTGAAAGTGAATCATAATTGCTTGTATTGATCTGTAGAATGGTTTTTACAAAAGGGGGCGTCTGTAGCGTAATGAATTGCAGCAACAACAACAACAAGACACCAAATTTGTCTTTATTAGGTTTACTAACGATCTTAGGAGGCGTCAATTGCTACATCAAACAACAGTTTATTCACTATTTTCTTGTAAGCTATAGACATTTACTGGGAAATGTCGTGTTCTCTAAGAACAAAAAAACTGCTAGTAAAGTGCAGAACTGCGCTATGTAACTGCTCAAAATTGTGAGATTTTCTTCACTACAGTTTCAGTCAAATCAGTGAATGTGGCACATAGAAAACGTGTGTGGAGTGCAATCCCTACAATGCTTAACGCAGCAGGTCCTACAACTGTAGCTGAAGGAAAATGCACACAGACGAAATAATAATAGAATAAAAGCAATGAAACTGTTTCCCAACACAGAAGAAACAAATTCCACTATTCTTGCTGCATCTGAGCCACAAATGGTAAGAATCTTGTAACATATTCACGTTTGAAGCAGAAGTAATTACATTTACCAAAATCTTTATATATTAGAAAGTCGAGTGAACTGTAAGACTGGGCGAAACATTAAGCTCCCTACAATGTTGCTACGTGTCAACGAAAGTGCATATCATGTTCATGTCTGGGGCGTTTGGTGACCAGGGGAAGTGTTTGATCTATGAATTGTGTTCCTGTACGACGGTAGTGAAGAAGTACTGAGAATATGACAGGTCACAATCGAAGAATTTCTATAACCACGGCTTGCGACGCTACGACTACGCAGAAGTACCGGCACAGTTTTGAGCAGTCTATGTATCCCCTGCTCCACTGCATGTTGCTGCTGAGTGTGCCCGCTATATGGCTGGTACTGCATTTATATGGAAGAATAGACGTTAGTACTGTCTTATGTGTATGGACCATTACTCAGCGTAAGGCTGACTATATGATTATTACACTGTTATTAATCAACTTATTAAGAGTGATCGTACCTGCATCTGATTACAAGGGCTTATATTATTTCTAACTGATGATCCATTTTGTGATTAGAGATCTTTGTACATCTCGATAATAAAACTGTTTTGTGCAAATAAGGCTTCGTGTAAACCTTGACTTCTTGATTTCCTGTTTTCTGGCAAGCCTGGGGGCACGATTAACGACAGTAACCTTTACGTGTATTTTGCGTTTTGTATAGTGTGATTTTATTAAGCCTCTGGTTCCATTTGCTTCTAGCTTATTATGAAACTTGTATATTATTCCTGAACATTTTTCAGTCCATGACTTTGCCTAGTACAAATTAATGCCTTATTTTTAAAGTTATGGTTATTCCCATTTATCTTTGGGCGCTTATTCTGTCATCCGATTTTTAATTATTCTTGTAATCACTTTTTCATTTTTCCTTGATTGACCAAGCTTTAATCCATTGCTGAAAATTTGTTTTTAATTGGCACGTTGGTGGATGTTTTAAATTTATTATTCAGGTTATTAATTTGTCGGAAATTGAAAATTCATACATGTTTTTTAGTAAAATTTTAATATTCACTCACAGCTCAAACCAGCCCAATCACTTCCCTGTACCAGTATGTAATGTTGGCAGAACTGGATTATGTTGTGATGAGCTGTGAGTGAAACAACTAATTATTTAGAGATTCTTTGCTAATTGTAAAGTATTAGACCCTACCACCGTTTTGGCAAATACTGCTGTTGTATTTTCTGCTTCAGTATGACCAGAACGCAGATGACTGGGTTGATGGATCTGGAAATGGAGGAACTGAGATACAAACTGGAAATCCATAACTCCGACATTGGAGAAAGCTCATGAGAAATATTGTAGTGCCAGCAAGAGGTATTCGACCTCCCTGTGGCACTACTGGCCCTACAGAAAAAGGTACTGAGGGGCAAACTGAGACCTCAGATACCCAAACATCGGGGACTGAAGCGATGGAAAGCACTTCCACTACTGAATCAGGTTCTAGACCTGAGCCAGAAGTGGGAACTGTAGCCGAGAAGCTAGACCAGATTAAGATCAAAGGCTTGTCAGGGACCAAAGGAGGAAGCTACTCAGGGAATAGAGGAAAAAGGAAAGAAAAGAATGGCTTCCTAAACACAAGTGGAGGGAAGTAAAGGGACTAGAACCCAAGACCCCAGGAAAAAACTGTCTCAGGCTGAAGGGGACGCATAGACCCCCACAATGTCAAAGACAGGTAGTAAACGGATAAGGGAGGAATCAAAGATTCCCTCCTCCCTGGATAAGCGAGTCCAAAAAAAAAAAAAAAATCGAGGCAAGAAATAGGGAAGCAGACCTATAGTACTGCAGTATCGGTTCTTAGGATGGCAGTTATCCAGGAAGGGTATCCACTGGTGGCCATTACCTCGCAGAAGGAGGAACTAGTACAGACGGTCCTCTTTGAAAAGATTGGGGGGGGGGGGGGGGCGCTGCCCCAGGTCCGAACTTCAGGAGGGTCTATCTAGATCGTGGTGCACTCACTTTTGTCTGTGAGAGGTACACTCAAAGACAAGGTGCCCATGATATCCCCGTGGGAAAATGTGAAGCTGCTGGTCAAGACGACAGTGGAGCTTCTTAAGACCGCAAAGATATATTTATGGGTACCCAGGATCCTTAAGGAAGTCTCTCCCAAGACTCTGTTCGGAAGAATAGGGGCCCAGAACCCAAAAGTACCTCCAGAAGACTGGAGAGTGATTAATCAAAAGGTTGCTCCGGAAGGACGAACCCTGGTAGTGCAGGTTGGTGAGAAGTCCCTGAAGGCGATGCAGGAGCAGTACCTGAAACTGTTTTTAGGTTTCCCGCAGGTTATCGTCATGGTTCTCAAAGACCTCAAAGGTGGCAGTAAGACGGAGCCTGGAGGTGCTGCAGATTGATCTGCAGCACAGTAAAGGAGCCTCTGCTGCCCTGAACGGCTGCCTGGGGAGACAGGAAGTGGACGTGGCCCTGATACAAGAATCCTACTTTACAGAACGGGTGTGTATCGGGCCTTGGAGGAACTGGAGGTAAGCTGATCTGTTCTAGGAATCTAAGAAACTCCAGAACATGCATCTACGTTAGAAACGGCTTTTCTTTATTGCTAATGATGTATTTCTGCTCTAGGGACTTAGTGACCATCAAAATCCAGCAATGTGAGGAAAGTATCACGAGGGAAATTGTCTTGGCCTCAGCATACCTTCCTTATGAAGACAGTTCTCCCCCTCCCTTGGAGGTGAGGAGACTGGAAGAGACTTGCCATCGGCAAGGTGACCAATTGCTGGTGGGGTGCGACGCCAATGCCCACAACCTAGTGTGGGGCAGTAAGGGCACCAACGATACAGGTGAGTATCTTCTTGAATTCCTCTTAGCTAACTACTTAGAGGTCCTGAATAGGGGCAATGAACCTACATAGGAATAGCAGAAGAGAAAAAGTAATTGACATAACATTTGATTCCATGACGATGGGTAGCTATGTGAAACAATGGCATGTGGTGTTGGAGCCTTCCTCATCTGACCACATGTACATTAAATTCAAGATTGAAATGGGAATCAGACAGACCATGTCTTATAGAAATCCCAGGAAAACAGACTGTGAGACATATAGGAGGGACCTTGACTTAGGCGTATCGGAAATTAAAACCATGATAAGGAAGTAGCAGAGGCTGTTACCTCTGCCACAGTGACCTTATATCAGGACAACTGCACAATCACCAGAAAGTGCACAACCAGTGGAATAACAAGCTGCAAACGCAAAGGAAACAAGTACAGAGACTGTTTAATATTGTGAGACGTAAAGGACAATGGGCTAAATATCCTTAGGCCCTAGTAAGCTACAATCTTGCAATAAGACAAGCAAAGGAGGCATTCTGGGAGGCATTCTGTGAGGAAGTGGAAGGCACGGCTGCACAAGCCAGACTTCACAAGATTCTCACTAGCGTACCAACTAATCCAGAAGGTACGTTGAGGAAGGAGGATGACGAATATACGAAGACAGCACATGAGACACTGGAATTGCTCCTCAAAACTCACTTCCTCGATATGCTCTGAAGGATAACACAGACCAGTATGTGACCCCAGAGAGGCAACGATTCTCAGACACTCGAAGAGATGACTGGGAATCGGCCAAGTAAATTGTGAACTTCAGCAAAATCCAGTGGGCGGTAGGAACATTCCAGCCGTTCAAGTCACATGAGCCAGATGGAATTTTTCCAGCTCTCCTGCAACAGGCAGGAGTAAAGCCTATAAGAATCCTATGCAGGCTATTTAGCTTAGCTCAGCAGTAGGAATTGTTCCCAGTGTTTGGAGGGAAGTGAAGGTTGTCTTCATTCCAAAGCCAGGGAGAATTGATCATACCAAGGCCAAGGATATGAGACCAATCAATCTGCCCTCCTTCATTCTCATAACATTGGAAAAACTGGTTAATGTATACATTGGGGAGAGGGGGCTACACCTGAACCGACACGCATACCAAACAGCTAAATCATGTGAGACAGCTCTCCACCAACTCGTCGGGAAGGTGGAAAAAGCACTTCCAAGAAATATCCCTATGCATCTTCCAGGATATAGAGGTAGCCTTTAGTAATACGACCTTCGATTCCATGGTAAAGGCAGAAGAGGTGCATGACCTGGGGACCACTATATGTAGGTGGACCAGAGTCATGCTTAGTAGAAGGAATGTAGGGGCTACCATAATGAATGAGAACATGGTAAATAAGAACACTAGAGGCTACCCACAAGGAGGAGTTTTGTCTCCTCTATTGTGTAATCTAGTGTTGAACGAACTCATTGAGGAACTAAATTCGAGACAATGCTTCTGCCAACGATACACAGATGACCTTTTCACTGTAATATTTGGCAAATTCACTGACACAGTCAGGAATATGGCACAAGGAGGGTTGGACATTGTGTAAAAATGGTGCATTAAACAGGATCTAAGAGTTAATCCTAAGAAGACGGTTGTGGTGCCATTTACCAAGAGACATATTCAGCATGCAAGTTGGAATCTAAAGCTCTTCAATCAGACTCTACCTGTGAAGGGGATAGTGAAATATCTAGGGGTAACCTTGGATGAGAAGCTAATTTGGACCCTTCATATTAAGAGTATCTGCTCCAAGGCAAAAAGCACTTTAGGGGGCCTATGGCAAAAACTTGGAACTAAGCCCCAGGGGTATGCACTTGGTATACACCACAGTGGCTGGACCTAAGATTTCCTATGGGGCTGTAGTGTGGTGGAAGAAGGTAGAACAGCGGGGTGCTGCTAAAGAGCCTGCTAAGGTGCAGAGATTGGCCTGGTTAGCGTTAAGGGGCGGAATTAGCAGCACACCAACCGCTGGAATGGAAGCCATGCTGGATATGCCTCCACTTCACCTTTGGGTTAACATGGAGGCAGCAGCTGAGGCATGCAGACTTAAAACTGGCCAAAACTGGGTCTCCTTCGGATATCCAGAATCGCACACTAACATAATGAGGTAAATATAGGTATGGCTGGGGATATGCCCGCCGACTATATAATAACTCCGAACTGCTTCGACAAGCCTTACAACATAGTAATTGGAAGTAGGAAGCAGTGGGAGAAAACAGTTTGACACTGTATGGGGGTCATCGTTTGGTTCACTGAGGGTTCGAAAACAGATCAAAGCATTGGGGCAGGGTTGTATGGGGTTCAGCCAAGACTGGAGAGCAGCATCTCTCTAGCGAAACTGGCCTCTGCATTCCAAGCCGAAATTACTGCAATCAGTGGATGTGTAGAGGAGAATATGAATAGGTGCTACAATGACCATAGCATCTACATCTATTCAGACAGCCCTGAAATCATTGACAGCTCCTTCAACAAGATCTAAGACTTGCAGATTGCCACAGGGCTCTGGTAGTGCTAGGGGGAAGCAATAGGGAGTACCTAGTGTGGGTCCTTGGCCCCTCAGGGATCTGTGGCAATGAACAAGCCGATAGATTGGCTAGGATTGGGGCAACAACTGCACTTATTGGACTGGAACCTGTCTTGACAATCACCAAGGCTATGATCAAATTATAACTACGGAACTGGCTTAGGAAACAGCACGTAGGATATTGGACCAAGGTCCATAAACAAAAACATGGTAAGGTAATGATGCCCAAGCCATGTTTTAAAAGAAGCTCTATTAGCCTGGGATTGAACAGGAAAGAGATCAAACTCATGACTGACCTACACACAATGGGTATAATGGAAGAGGACCCTAAATGATGGAATCCGTGATGAGGGTGAAGAAACTTCTTCACACCTTTAAATGCATGGCATTGGAGAGCAAAAGATACATAATCTTCGGGACAACTAGACCTGAAGAAAGTGTGTCTAACAAAAAACTGGTAGAGGGACTCCTTGCACTATTTAAGGGCACTAGTTGGTTTTACTAGATATATAGGGAGCGATACCGCACAATAAACCTAGTTTTGGTGCGGGCAGTGGCGTGTAAGACCTAAACTGTTTTAACTCTCCTGTTAAAATCAATCAATCAATCACATTAACACCGTAATCAAGTGAGAAATATTGAAAATCTAGTTAAGGGTAAGATCATAGAATCTACTGAGTAACTAGAACAAAAAGAATAAATAGAATTACTGTTAAAGTAGGTACATGTGTTTGCAAGAAAGCCCAGTATTATAAACACATATCAGTATCAAACGAAAGTTTGCCACACAAAATCTATTGTCATCACACATACATAACTCCATGGATCCAGCAGGTAGCAGTCACTAGTCAGGTAAGGCAAAAAATTGATTACACTGTGCGCTGCAAAGTCTACTGCAGCAGGTCCAAATTCTTAAAATAATAGTATACAGCAATATACTAAAAGTTGGCAAGCCTGCCACCTTGTCGTTCGGTAAGGCTGCGAACTTCACTTATCCAACATGGGAAACATTTTTCCATGAATATGGCATTAAAGATACTAATATTACACTTTCATCCTGAGGGAAATCACATTGAACTTATCTTTCGACAATTTAACAGATTCATTAGGACACAGCAATCACGAGGAGTTGGTAAAATATCTGGAGCTTTTTGAACAGGTAGTGAGCAATTTGCCACTGTGAAACACATGTTTTACTGCAGCTGAACTCATAAGTAAGACGAAGGTGAAGAATGAATGGATAAATCCTCTTCCATGACTACACAGAAAAAATAGTTTCTGGGAAGTCAACGTAAGAAAAGTTTTAATCTCACTGATCGAGCAGGCATGCCTGAGGAAATTGTTCCATGACATATAATACAGAAAAATGGCTTTGAGCACTATGGGACTTAAATTCTGAGGCCATCAGTCCCGTAGAACTTAGAACTAATTAAACCTAACTAACCTAAGGACATCACACACATCCATGCCCGAGGCAGGATCTGAACCTGCGACCGCAGCGGTCTCATGGTTCCAGACTGTAGCGCCTAGAGCCCCTCGGCCACTCCACAAATATATCAGGTAGGAGAATACATATTGTTAAAAACTCACCCAAAATTTTTACTTCTTTAAAAAAGAAACTGTAAAAGACAACTTTTGTGTATTGGTAACTGTGTGGTTGTAAACATTCCACATGAAGAAAGTTATCTCTTGGCTTATCATAAAAATAAAATTAATGGTTTGTCTGCCCTCCAAGGCATGAAGAAGTACCTAAATGAATGAATGGACTTTTTTGTATTATGTGTGGTAATTTATGTTTAGATGTAATTATTACTTGTGATCTGTGACTGATGTAGCCATTGTAATTATTACAAATCTTAATGCCACATATGGGAAGGATATTAGTTTGGACTAAAGGAATACTAGTAAGTTAATCCTACAGGTAAACAGAAATTTAGCTGAAGAAGGAAGTGAATGTTAATAATATTTAGATGAAGAGAATTTTTAACTGCTGATTATATATGTTGAAGGAATTACTTTCTAGGCCTTCTGCTACCTGGGCAATTCAGATACATATTGGTGTGTATAAACGTGTTGATAGTAATTGTAAAAAGAATAAAGCAAAACACACTATGATGTTAGTTTATACACTGCTTGCACGGCTCATCAATGCAATCAGCCTAAGTGCCATAATGGTTTATGCTATTGCTTCTTTAACACATGAAGTGAAAGAGAAGATTTACTGGTCCTGTTTACTAGGTAATATTAATATTGTGTCATTACATTAGAGGATTAGCGTGTTTCTGCTTAGCAGAGAAAGTAGAGACACTGTTTGTATAAGTTAATTGTTCACAAATATGAACAGTCTTCTACCACATGTTTGCAGTACTTAGAAATAAAACTGCATAGCTTATAACCAAACACATTCTTCTAGGTCTTCTGGAATCAGTAAAAGAAAGACTTGGCGCAAGAAAGGAATGCTACAAATTGAAATCCTTTGTAAATATTTGTCGGTTGTATTAGTATAAGATAGCTGTAAGAGAATGACTTAGTTTTAGCACTCTTCAAAACCATGTAAATATTAGCTTTGTAAAGCAAGTCGGTTTTGAATGAGTACAATTTTCTTAGCTACTTGTAAGGCTTTCATATGTGTTTTGCCCACCTGTGTGCCTAAGTTTCTTTTTGATGTCACTTCGATGTTCCACGTTCAGTTTATTGCTTTGATCTGATGCTCTATGCAAAAACTGACTTTTATTCTATAAATAGACAAAATTGTCCTTACCGATATAATATGTAATTCTTAGACAGTACAGAGTTACATGAAGTCAGGACAAAGTTGTACATGAAATGTACTCAGTGACTGTATACCCACATTTGTCCAGTATGACTAATTAGGGTTTTGTGCCATGATTTAATATGTCAGTGAATAATTTCTAACTCTGTACTAGCCTGAGAAGTTCTAATATGTAAAATCAATATTTGAACCTTTTTTTTTATAACATGATATGCAGCTTTCAAATATATTATAGCTGAACTAATTTTTTTATATTTAAAATTGAAGGACAAAAAAGAAAAGAAGCCTTATGGGCCCAGGTACCCGCATAAATTGGGGAAACAGGCTCATTTGTGTCTTAGTTTCATACAAACTATTATTATTTGAATTGTGGTATTTAGGGCAGTTGGCAAAGATGTTAACCACAAGAGAAAATTAGAACAAGACACTTCAGCGACACTGTAGTGGAGTTATCAACAATGTAAGAGAACTCATACACAGTGACTGGATGTGAAATTAGTCCAGATCCTGGAATAACACAACATTCATTAAACTGCAAGATTTAAAATTATAAAAAAATAAAAAATCCTATTGCAGGTACTAATATTTGAATCAATATTATGCATGCAGTTAACAAAGTGTTAAGAAATGCTCGATAAATCAATCAAACCATCAGTCATCATATCTCTCAGTATATTAGATCTGCTTGTAAGAAGCTCTGAGAGTTTTCTTATTACATCTTTTTTGGTAATGTAGGATTCTTCTTCTGTTGCTATAAATATCATTGTTTGGGAACGATGTTGGGAAAACATTGCTTCATGTCCAGCATTCGACTGGTTTGTCACTTTCACTGTGTAGAGCTTGAAAATTTTCTTTTGATTTTCTGCAGACTTTTGCAATACAATTTCACCTATTTATTCTCGGTGTAAATGGTTTCGAGGTGGGCGCAGATACGTCAAACACCTGCTCCACTTACCAAAGTTTTGAAAGATTTGGGGGGTAACTGGGTCAGCACATGAAGTTTGTAATCTGAAGAAGAACATGTACTAATAGTAACATTTCAAATGTTGGTTATGCTTTTACTTTATGCTAAGTTACTTGTAACACTGATAATACTTACAGTCAACCAAACTAGTCTCATAATTTTTATGGAAGAAAACTCAATGGTCCAGTTGCGCCCTGGGCCCAGAAGCTCCGTCTGACTTATAAGATTATGATTCCTACAAGGATTTACAGATTTGTTCTACAAAAATGTTACCTAACAATATTTTATTACGAACACCTAAGATCTGGGGGATGGACCGACAAACATGAGCTCTAAAAAGAAAAAAAAAGACTACTTAACAGTGGCACAATGAACTTGGTTTGTAAATACGAGGTTACTGTATTAGTGAGTCCGAGACGAAAATGTTGGGCAGTGATGAACACGTAATGAGTGCAGTTATGACATAGTCATTTTAGCAGTGTATTAGGGTGTCCAGATGTAGACTACAAAACGAAACTACTAGCGCACGCTTTGCAACGAAGCATGCTCACCGGGGATGAACTCAGCAAAAGACCATCCACTCCTGATGCAGTGCAGAATGATGGTGACGTTATCCAGGTGTGCGATGCGACGCCCGACCGCATACTTCAGAAACATTGGCTCTAAAGACTAAACAGATTCGATGTGCAAGAGCATTAGCGTGTTGTAACCTTCTGCGTTGAGGAACGCCAGTCCTGATTGTCGGTGCATATGCTCAGCGAGCCGCTATTACTGAACTATGTGTTTGAAACAATAAGACTTCTCCAGTGGAGACACTAAAAAGGTGCACGTTGTGGACTTATAACTGCAAACCTGATTGAGATTCTATGAGTTTAATCATTATGAACATTAGTAATTTAGACAATGAATGACGCTTTATAAGTGAAGGTTCCTCCATGCTAAACATGGATCCATCTAATATATTAAGGATATGTTTTGTTCTTTATGTTTATTACTAAAACATTTTTTTTACTTATTACCTAACAAGAATTTTTTCAGTGTAAGCTGTGTATATCATACTCTAGGTAGCACCAATTCCTCACGGGGAATTGAGCGGATGCTATCGCCTACTGTTCCGGTTCATGACCTTCTTATCGAAAACCTGTTCGTTAATTTGGGTCCTGCCACAGTCGACGACATACTGTACCGCACATTGTTCGAGAAACAGAATCAGAACTTTTTCTATTGTTACCGTTTTGGATACAAAATTGCAGTAAGAACCTGTTGTCCTCAGAAACAGTTGAACCGTTAAACAAGTCATAAAACCATTCGTATCTGGAAAACTCCAAAACTACTAAAGTCAAATACAACATTGAGTTGTATTAGTAATTATGAACTCTGATCTACAACGACTCGTCTTTTCACAAAATTGTGCTTGCCAAGTTCTATTACTCTCCAAAGTGTACCATATTACTTCATTCTTAGAATCTAAAATAAATACTGTTACTTATAATACGAACGTAAACATGGGCACGTTTTCATCTAAACAATCCTGAGGCACGGAACTAAAATTCTAGTCGGGAGTCCTACTGTCTCATACATTACTGACAGAATGGTAAACAATATTTAATGATTATCTATTTCAGCAAGTGTCATGGTAAGAAGATTGCATCATTTGAACTAATTGCCTGATATTCCAAAAAGTGTCTGTTGCAAATGTTTGATTAATAATGAAGCGTTTCGCGTGTTGGCGTATCTTCAAGTTATCTGTAATTAGTAATAACAATCTTGTCACGTAAGAGTTTATTCGCGAACCTTTCTAGCAACAGTCTATGGGAGACCTAAGCTAAAGTTGAGTAGTAATGTGATTCACTTGTCTTGAATACCAGAGACCGCATTCGTCATATTTAACAGCCATTGAAGCGAAGGCAGAAATCGCCAAATATGAGCTTAGGGAAACCTGAAATAGAAAGTGAAAACCTCCATGTTAAAAACGTAAAATTAGAAATGAATAAGAAACACATTCTAAAAAATGTGTTCATATTTAAAACTGATTGCACTTCCAGTGTCACAAATTAAGAGGCAACTACTTCCACAAACCTCCAGATTACAAGAAAACATGCAGAAAGTGCCCAGAAAGAACACTCTGTACCATGAGTACGTAAAAGTAATGAACTATCACTGCCAGAACATACATTGTGTATCTAGTCAAATTTTGTGAAGCTGATATTTTTATTACTTGCGTGAAGAATGGCTAAAAGCTATGCTGCTGTCTTGAAAGGAAAGACGAAGTTGACCCATTCAAATGTGACGAAAAATGAGAAAACTGACATTGTACTTTTAAAAATTATCAACAATGTCTACGTGTGTAAATAACTGTGAGAAGAAACTTTCGTAAAGTTATCTCTTAACTGTTTCGTAGTTCTCTAGTTAAAATTCGAAATATTTTGCGTTATTTTACAACCTACACGATTTGTCTGCCGTGCAACTCTAGAGTCTTATATCGGATTGAAATGAACCACTGTTCATTCTCAAGCTGAATCTCTGTTGTTGATAGAGGTATATAGTAATAACGTAACAATTATAAACACAACTTTTAAAAACATTTGGGTCATGTATTAAGCAAAAAAAAAACCATTTCTGTGAAGATTAAAAGTACAAAGACCAGAACCTCTTTTTATTGCGCACTGATTTCAGTTTTAAGTTTTATGAATCACCTTGTATGAAACGTGGAAAAAAATAATTAAGTGTTAAATATTTCTCCTGCGCTGTACTTAGGGTGCTACGGGCAGCCGTCCGCCACTCAACATGGGGAGAGGATTCGCTGCGTTATGTTGCGTGTATGGCGTAGTGCTGCCAAGATTTTTCCCGTTGTTTCTACTTACTTTTTACTACCGCTCTCCATTGAAGATGTCATTAAAATGTTTACTAATAAAGCTTTTTTATCAAATGATGAACAATATGGCAAAATTGCATTACATTAAAAATATGGTTTCAGTAAAAAAATAAACAAGGTGAGAATTAAATTTTATAGATTCGATGTGTATGTTCTTTGGGACATATCCGAAAGAACTGACACCGCGCAGAATCCGCAGATGTGATACATATTATATAATTACAGGTACAGAGGGGAGAAAGGAAAGGAAAAGGGAAGAATTAATGATATCAACTGTGTTGGGACTTTATGTGGAAAGGTGACGAGGGAAAAAAGTGCACCAGACCGGGACTCGAAGCCAGGATATCTTGCTTCCGAGGCAGTTTCGTTAACCACTGTGCCACCCACACATACTGCCCTAGTACACTCCACGGCTGACCCACACCCCCACCTACTGCCACCTATCCGCTGCCCCCATCCACGCCTTCCACTCACACTGATCTCACATTCGCGGTGGATGTCGGACGTGAATGTGCGGCTGCACTGAATGTTGTGTATCAGCGGTGAATCAGTTACGTGAAAGTGTGGTGTCTTTTCTTTCGGATATGTTCAAAGGAACTGATACCATGTTGAATCCGCAGCTGTCAGAGATATTATGTAATTGGCCAACTCAACTGCCTCATTAGCAGTAGATCTTGGTTTCGAGTCCCAGTCCAGCACACATTTTCACTCGTCGCCGCTGATTCAGCAAAAAGGTAAAATGCAACTGATACCATTAGTTCCTTTCCTTTCTTTTCCTTTCTCCCCTCTGCGCCTTCAGTTACATAAAAATTACATTAAATATAATTTTTAAGAATACCACATGGACACCACTTCAAACTACTTAACATTACCTTCATTTTGATTTTTATTTAAGAATTTTACTTTGAATGGTTTCTGGGTTAAAAGTCTCAGAATTGATGATTTTATTAAATTATTGTAAGTTTGACTCAAGTAATCAGAATAACTTGTTCATTATAGCCACATTTTTTAAAAAAGATATTAGAAATCTGCTTCAGATGGCAGAAACCTGGAACCCCCGGCCCCTCCTCCAAATTGCGAGGGTTCCTCCCGTACGCATTGAAATGCAGCAGCCTGTAGTGCAATGCGGTGCTCCGGCTCCGAATAGTTACATACACGTTTTCAGCAAACCCAAAATCCTATACTCATTTATCTGTAAATGAATTTTTTTCAAATATTGTTGTTGTTGTGGTCTTCAGTCCTGAGAATGGATTGATGCAGCTCTCCATGCTACTCTATCCTGTGCAAGCTTCTTCATCTCCCACTACCTACTGCAACCTACATCCTTCTGAATCTGCCTAGTGTATTCATCTCTTGGTCTCCCTCTACGATTTTTACCCTCCACGCTGCCCTCAAATGCTAAATTTGTGATTACTTGATGACTCAGAACATGTCCTACTAACCGGTCCCTTCTTCTTGTCAAGTAGTGCCACAATTTCCTCTTCTCCCAAATTCTATTCAACACCTCCTCATTAGTTATGTGATCTATCCATCTAATCTTCAGCATTCTTCTGTAGCACCATTCTTCTTGACCAAACTATTTAGCGTCCATGTTTTACTTCCATACATGGCTACACTCCATACAAATACGTTCAGAAACGACTTCCTAACACTTAAATCTATACTCGATGTTAACAAATTTCTCTTCTTCAGAAACGCTTTCGTTACCATTGCCAGTCTACATTTTATATCCTCTCTACTTCGACCATCGTCAGTTATTTTGCTCCCCAAATAGCAAAGCTCCTTTACTACTTCAAGTGTCTCATTTCCTAATCTAATTCCCTCCGCATCACACAACTTAATTCGACTACATTCCATTATCCTCGTTTTGCTTTTGTTAATGTTCATCTTATATCCGCCTTTCAAGACACTGTTCATTCCATTCAACTGCTCTTCCAAGTTCTTGGCTGTCTCTGACAGAATTACAATGTTAACGGCAAACCTCAATGTTTTTATTTCTTCTCGATGGATTTTAATACCTACTCCAATTTTTTCTTTTGTTTCCTTCACTGCTTGCTCAATATACAGATTGAATAACATCGGGGAGAGGCTACAACCCTGTCTTACTCCCTTCCCAACCTCTTCCCATTCACGCCTCTAGACTCTTATAACGGCCATCTGGTTTCTGTATAAATTGTAAATAACCTTTCGCTCCTTGTATTTTACCCCTGCCATCTTTAGAATTTGCAAGGGAGTATTCCGGTCAATATCGTCAAAAGCTGTCTATAATGTAACACTTTTGTCACTAAATGTAACGCTTTTGACACTAAATGTAACTGGGTTTTCTCTTTTGATGCTAGTCATTTGTCAGGATGAGCATTACTGCAAAGGGCATTTGATTCTAAAGCATTATGTCAGGGAGAAAATAGTAAATAAAATAATTTTTCTCTCATAACAACACGTGGGCAGGATGGGTTCTTTCTTATCTCGGGTATTAGGTAGAATGAAACAGCATTTTTACATAAGATAACTTTTATTGAAGATTTGTACAACTGTTCCCTTACTCGATTGTTCTGGCAGAGAGAGCGTCAGCTGTGTCGTTTGCGAAGCCTCTGCTGCTGCAGCGGCGTCTGATTACGCCTGGCGGTGTGTATCTTGTGTCGCCGTCTCGCCCAGTTCACTGGAGACACGCCTCGTACGGTGGCCCGTTTAATTATTGAGAACGAAGTCGTGCATCGGATAGTGATACTTTGGATCTGGCGTCCCGGTGTTTCTCTTCTCTAAGCGGCCGCGTGTGTCAGTGTTGTGTGTCGGCCAGCGGAGAGCGCGTCGGGGGAAGGCCAGTGTCCCGGTCTCGAACATCGGACTCCCGCTTGCCAGTCTTCGGCTGTCAGATCTTCATCCCAGCTCACAGGTGACTGCTGATGTGAGGCCGTCTCCTTCCCGTCCTCACGAGTCACCCGGGTACTTAAAAATCAGACTTCAAATATCTTTCAACTTCTTTCTTCTGGCGCCGAGGCTGCTGCTTGCTATTCCATTACATCGGCGGACTTGGTGCGTCTGTGTATCATGTAGTCTCTCCTTGCATGACGCTCTTCAGCTTCGAAACTGAACTGAAAACTACTCTTCTCTTCTTCTGTCGGGCCCACTGCGTCTCACGTATTTATTCAGGTCACTTCGGTGGAGGTGAACGACTTCACGGTCATTACCTCTTCCGTCACGTTGAAAAGCTTCTCGAAGAATCTTCTTAACGTCTGTCATTGGCTCTTGGAATGTAGCCGAGAGTTTGATCACATGTTACAAATGAGAAACACATAAACCGGTCGGGCGACGCCCTGACGGCTGAATCGACAGTTTCCGCTTCTGTCCTGAACGTGATGACTTCAAGCGCCGGCCGTTGCTACTGCTGCTTTGCCCGCTGTTTTTTATTTATTTTCTAATTTCTGCTTCACTTCTCATTGATTTCACTAATTTATTTACCTATTGTAAGTACCACTCAACACTAAGTCTACAAATGTTAGAAATGTAGGTTTGCCTTTCCTTAATCTTCCTTCTAAGATAAGTAGTAGAGTAAGTATTGCTCACGTGTTCCAACATTTCTACGAAACCCAAACTGATCTTCCTAGATGTCGGCTTCTACCAGTTTTTCCATTCATCTGTAAATAATTCGCTTTAGTATTTTGCAGCTGTAACTTATTAAACTGATAGTCCAGTAATTTTCACAAATCAACACCTGCTTTCTTTGGGATTGGAATGATTATATTCTTCTTGAAGTCTGAAGGTATATCGCCTGTCTCATACATTTTGCTCACCATATGGAAGCGTTTTGCCAGGATTGGCTTTCCTAAGGCCGTCAGTAGTTCTAATGGAATGTTGTCCACTCCTGGGGCTTTGTTTCGACTCACGTCTTTCAGTGCTCTGTCAAACTCTTCATGCAGTAGCACATCTCCTATTTCATCTTCGTCCACATCCTCTTCCATTTCCACAATATTGTCCTCAAGTACCTCGCCCTTGTATAGACCCTCTATATACTCCTTCCACCTTTCTGCTTTCCCTTCTTTGCTTAGAAGTGGGTTTCCATCTGAGCTCTTGGTATTCATGCAAGTCGTTCTCTTTTCTCCAAAGGTCTCTTTAATTTTCCTGTAGGCAGTATCTATCTTACCCCTAGTGATATGCACCTCTACATCCATACATTTGTCCTCTAGCCATCCCTGCTTAGCCATTTTGCTTTTCCTATCGATCTCATTTTTGAGATGTTTGTATTCCTTTCTGCCTCCTTTTAATGCATTTCTATATTTTCTCCTTCCATCAATTAAATTCAATATTTCTTCTGTTACCCAAGGATTTCTACCAGTCCTCGTCTTTTTACGTACTTGATCCTTTGCTGCCTTCACTGCTTCATCACTCAGGGCTACCCATTCTTCTTCTACTGTATTTCTTTCCTTCATTCTTGTCAATTGTTACCTTATGCTCTCCCTGAAACTCTGTACAACCTCTGGTTTAGTCAGTTTATCCAGGTCCCATCTCCTTAAATTCCCACCTTTTTGCAGTTTCTTCAATTTTAATCTACAGTTCTTAACCAATTGATTGTGGTGAGAGTCCACATTTGCCCCTGGAAATATCTTACAATTTAAAACCTTGTTCCTAAATATCTCTCTTACCATTATATAATCTATCTGATACCTTCTAGTATCTCAAGGGTTCTTCCATTAGTACAACCTTCTTTTATGATTCTTTTATGATTAAGTTTTGCTCTGTGCAGAATTCTACCAGATAGTTTCCTCTTTCATTTCTTACTCCCATTCCATATTCACCTACGTTTCCTTTTTCCTACTCTCGAATTCCAATCACCCATGACTACTAAATTTTCGTCTCCCTTCACTATCTGAATAATTTCTTTTATATCATCATACATTTCATCAATTTCTTCATCATCTGCAGAGCTAGTTGGTATATAAACTTGTACTACTGTAGTAGGCGTGGGCTTCGTGTCTATCTTGGCCACATTAATGCATTCACTAGTTGTTTGTAGTAGCTTACCGGTACGCCTATTTTTTATTCATTATTAAACCTACTCCTGCATTACCCCTATTTGATTTTGTATTTATAACCGTGTATTCACCTGACCAAAAGTTTTGTTCCTCCTGGCACCCAACTTCACTAAGTCCCACTATAACCTTATCCTATCCAGTTCCCTTTTCAATTTTCTAATCTACCTGCCTGATTAAGGGTTCTGACATTCCACCCTCCGATCCGCAGAGCGCCAGTTTTCTTTCTCCTTATAACGACTTCCTCTTTAGTAGTCCCCGCCTGGAGGTCTGAATGGGGGACTATTTTACCTCCGGAATATTTTACCCAAGACGACACCATCATCATTTAACCATACAGTAAAGCTGCATGCCCTGGGATAAAAATCATGGTTGTAGTTTCCCCTTGCTTTCAGCCATTCGCAGTACCAGCACTGCAAGGCCGTTTTG
The DNA here is from genome assembly GCF_023897955.1 of Schistocerca gregaria. Classification (NCBI taxonomy): domain Eukaryota; kingdom Metazoa; phylum Arthropoda; class Insecta; order Orthoptera; family Acrididae; genus Schistocerca; species Schistocerca gregaria. The sequence goes on along the minus strand of NC_064923.1, from coordinate 251,079,720 downwards.
GTTTGTGTTACAACGCCAGATCAGTCAATCATCCAGACTGTTGCCCCTGCAACTACTGAAAAGGCTGCTGCCCCTCTTCTGGAACCACATGTTTGTCTGGCCTCTCAACAGATACCCCTCCGTTGTGGTTGCACCTACGGTACTACCATCTGTATCGCTGAAGCTCACAAACCTCCCCACCAACGGCAAGGTCCATGGTTCATGGGCGTTTTTCCAAATAGCAGGCTGAAAACTGGATGATAAAAAAAGCTGTTTTCCGGAAAGTAGGCTGTACAGCAGAATGTCGGTGACAGAACTAACGAGACCTTTCGCATTTTCCTTATGCTGAACAGCAAAGCTCACTGTCTGTTACATAGCATAACATAACACGAAGAGGCACTCCTACTATAGCGAACCGCATACATAGTTATCCAGTGGTCACTGGCCCCGTAAACGATGCGTTACATCAACAACTGGTTTCCACTGCGTTCCCTATGTTTGTGTTTCCAGCATATTTCCTTAGGCCTTTCCATCTGTTGCTGGGCCATTTCAGTCGGCTTCTTGTTATAATGTGAGCAAGGAAAGCTGGGCTAGGAAGTCGGGTCTCTGGCATACGGATTATTTGACCTGTCCAACGGGGTCATCTGCTCTTTTGAAACTGTAGAGCGTTGGCTTGGTTCACTATTCCTATGTTTCATTTCGCTTTCTTGGTCTTCCACCGGGCGCCAGGTTCTTCTCATAGCCTTTCTTTCAAACGTCAGAACCTTTGCGACTCCATTACAGCCTTCTGGACCACTGAGGATAATGGGTCGCATAACGGCATTCTGGAACTTCATTTTCACTGAATTTGACATGGCTTTGGACTTGAACCCATGCTAAACCAAAAATACGACGTCAAAAGGATCCTTAGGAGTTAAAAAAACGGGGTTTAAACAAATTCGACTGACGGTCCAATTTATTCAAGCATAAAACGTGCTGAGAGTATAGTTATTTACGAGCATCACAGCCAGTAACATCGACGTTCTACGAGATGAGCGCTTTTTTATGACGTAATGAGGAAATTGTAAACGGAGTTACTGACTGATCCACAATTTTATTTTTGTCACAGCCTTGTATGATCATCACAACTAAAAAGTGCTTTTCTACATCAGTGCCATCGTAGCCTCACTGAATGGAGACACAGTACGACCGGAGTTATTAAATTTCAGGTACGTTACTTGACATTTCCCACAAACGTGAATAAAACGGTGTAAATATCACGCCGAATTCCGTGAATTAGGTGACGTGTACCCAGAGGTGCCGATATCAGGACTTCAGTGAAGGCTGAGACAAGAAAGACAAGCAAATTTCTTTATCGGTATTAAAATGGTTTTATGTGTATCTGCAAACAAGGTTATGTCTAAAGGTTGTCCTCGAAGTTACACATAGATCCAGGTAAATTTTTCCAGTTGTTCTTGAGTGTGAATCTCTTAACTAAACTGAAAGCTTCTAATGAACTGTACCGGTAGTAGCAGCCATGATTCGTTGGTGGGATGAACAACAGGAATCATGCTTTACACCCTGATTTACAACTTAGTAGAGGCCACGGATCCCAATGAAATATCGGGCCGGCTGCGTAACAGTTTCCGACCATCTGCTTTATCAGGTGTGAGGGCGGAAACGTGTTTCAATCTGATTCGTTTCCACCAGTCTTTAACACTAACGGTAGATATGGCAAACGAAATATTAATTTCAATGAAAGTGAAACACAATCTAGTTGTGATGCAACTGATGAGAATTTCCAGTACAGAGATAATTATTCGCACAATCACCTACCAAGCATTGTGGTTCCGTCTGGAAACCATAGTTCCAACGGAACACAAAGGAAAATAAATCTTGAAGTGGCAGTGTAGGGCGGTAATTAGTTTTCTCAAAAGTGCTTCTAGAGAACGCAGGTAATCGAGAAACGAATTTTCTAATTTCTGAAAAGATAGTATCAAACTGCAGTTCACTACTTGTCTCCCATACATACATATCCAGGACTAAACATGTTGATAATCGATTGTGAACCTTTACAGTAACACCTAATTATTAAAAAATGTAAGTTTTATTATTATACTTAATGATAATTTTACGACAGTATACTCAGGCTAATACAGGCATATACAATAGTTGAACAGACGGTTGAAAGCACTGTGTTTTGTCACAACCATAAGCTTACTTAACTGCGATCACCTGACGTAACACTGGCCAACCGACACAAATTCCGATGGTTCGTGTCACATTTTTGTTGCTTATCGATATGCTGATCACTACGATTTTACCATCGCAAAGAAAAACACGTATGTAATTTTAATTATACTGAGGGATCAAAACTTCTACGAGGAAGTTATTCTGGTCACTCACATTGGTGTTCTCCAACTTTGAAAAAGTCCTAAAAAATAAATATAGAACTGTGTAGAATCAAACGAAATTCACGCAGCCATTTGTTCACAAATGGTTAACGATTTAACACATTTTTTTCAGTAAGGACACAAAAATCAAATTTCGTGTTTAGAATTTGTCATTACCTGTGACATCCTCTCTGTCATCATCTAATTTAAACAGAAATCAGCACAGCCAGCAGCGGGAGACATCATGTTGAAATAAGATTCCGAAAGGCAGTTGAACCTGCCGTTTATCATTCGGCTTTGGCAGAAGTAACGGGAATCTTTCGGTAGTTATTAAAATTTGTGTTTCAAGTGAGAATCCAGCATGAAATAGGTTAATAAAGAAAGCACAAGACTCAGTCTACCCTTCCAATGAAACCAATAAAAATGATGGTGAAAAACACTGACTTGTTTATGATCGAATTGTATTCAAATTGATCGAGAAGTTGTCCTGGTGTACTTTTGATATCAAATTTATATGCTAATTAATTAAAATTGTTCATTTAGACCAGACCACCCCTCCCCGTCCCCTTAACCTATTGTTCTGCTAAGTGGTTTATGACTCCCTGGGAATACCTCTTGTTATGACCCTATGAGGGTATTCCATCCTTCTGAGAAACCCCCCACACCATTCCCTGCCCCTCCTCCACCCCCACGCCTCTAGGAAAAGGGGCACTTGTTCAGCTCTGAGCCACTTTTCCCCCTACTGGGAAATCCTCCAGCCCTCTCGTACCCCTCCCGTAATTTACCCTTCCCCAATTTGAAATTGGCGGAAGAAGACTCAGTCCATGCCGAAGAGGAATGATCTCATGACATGAAACTCAAATCATTGTCAATAATATATTGCTGCATATTATTTATTTTAACAGTTTGTTGGAGACAGGATTCCCCACTCCAGTATAGCTCACATATGCACCCACATCCCATGACATAATATCTGTAAGCACTGAGGAATCGAATGAAGAGTTATGTATTGGCCACTGTTCTCAGTTGCCCACATGCATGTCTGTCGTTCAGATACCAGGTGCTGCATCTGCCATCATGGAGGTCGGACCTCTACTCAAGCTCTAGTTACTCATGCCACCGCCAGGTGGCAACAGCTTTCCAATTGGCTTTCACCCGTAAATTAAACAGTCTGTTTTGAACTGTCGGACAGGAAGTATCTCACTATGGAAAACACATGTGATGATGATAAAAAGAGAGAGATGCTGTGGTATAGTGTGCACTTTGGTGTCAACTTCGCCCTGTTCCAGTACCCCAAACAGAACTAAACAGAAGTGTCCAACTTGGGGTATGGGTCTCAACTGAGCAAGTTCACAAAATCAGGACCATGGGTTTTATTTCCCACCCACCCACCACTTCTCTTGGGACTCAATATCAATGCAGCATACCCACTTCATCACCTGAAATTTGAAATGTGGAAACGCTACATCTGGTCATGTGATTGTAACGTCAGGTGATATATGATCGATACTGTCTCAGTCGGCCAGTTAGTGGAAGAACTATGAAATGTCAACAGCAGCAGTAACCAAGAAGTCCTGTGCTTCACAGCAGAATAGGAGGAAGTGGAAGAGTAAGCACTCATTACATATTTTTGCTACTATAATCGCACGTACTGGTCCTTCTTTGTCAAGTTCCATTTCTTTGTTCAGGTCATTGTGTTTATCTATGGATGCTTATTGCTTCTTCTTGTTTGTTCAGAGGCCTCTGATGTATCCAGGCTGGCAGCACTCTACATCGTGTTCGGACCTGCAGCGATTTCGGGCATGTCTAGGCCACCAGCAGCCACTGTTGTCTCGTCGGGATCTGCAGTGGCCTCTGACACTTCAGGAATAGCAGCTGCGTGGGATCCTCTAGCGCACCTGACTTACACGTTGGAGCAGGACAAAGAGTTGCTATTATCCATCCCTTCCATTGATTTGTGTCCGACTCTAACAAGTGTGCTAGGGGGCCATACACCGCACAGTGCAGGCCAGTATTGGTCTCCAACATACGCTTGGTCCCAGAACATTCTGGTGTTACTGCAAGGGCAGAGTGTTGATGTGATGTATAGGTAGTTGCAGATACCTCCCATTGCTCTACTGCTTTCACCTCGACTTATGATTTAACATCTAGTGGTTCAAAACGCTTAAATGTTGATATAGAAGCACTGGACAGTGGAATATTGTGGTAGAGATTGAAAATGCATTGAGGAGTGTTACAGTGCAATTTACACAGTTGGAATGGGATGAACTGTGTTGTGCAGACCCTACGTCCTTCAACAAGTGTCAGCGTGCAAAGCATTCAAAGAAACATCATCGATATGGGCTTTTGGAGCCGAAGGACGACTCGTGTACCCTAGATGACTGCACGACACAAAGCTTTATGCCTCACCTGGGCCCATCAACATTGGCATTGCATTGTTGGTGACTGGAAACACATTGCCTTGTCGGACAAATCTCGTTTCAAATTGTATGGAGCGGACGGAGATGTACAGATGAATCCATTGATCCTGCTTGTCAGCGGGGAACTGTTCAAGCTGGCGGAGGCTCTGTAATAGTGTGAAGCGTGTGTAGTTGGAGTGATATGGGACTCCCGGTATGTCTAGAACAACTCTGACAGGTGAGACATAAGCAAGCATCCTGTCTGATTACCACATCCATTCATGTGCTTTGTACATTCTGACGAACTTGGGCAGTTCTAGCAGGGCAATGCGACACCATACACTTCCAGAATTTTTATAGAGGGATCAAGGAACACTCCTCTGACTTTAAACATTTCCGCAGGCCACCAAACGTTATTGAGCATATCTCTGATGCACTGCAACGTGCTGTTCAGAAGAGATCTCCACCGTCCCTCTTATTGATTGATGGACAGCCTTGGTGGATTCATGGAATCAGTTCCCTCCCTATTTCAAACATTAGTCGAGTCCATGCCATCTCATGTTGTGGCACTTTTGCGTGCTCGTGGGGCCCTACACGATATTAGTCAGGTGTACCAGTTTCTTTGGTTTGGCTCTTCAGCGTAACGACATTGTCGTGGCGCATGTAGGAAACGACATGCCATTGAATGATTTTGTAAAGATGTGTGTAGATTGCTGGAATATCATACAGTACAGGTTTTTAGTTATTGATAAATCAAGAAACCTAAATGGCGGTACATATGTACGAAACATCCAGAAGTATCTTTATCTACAGTTATGGAAAAAAGTGATGAATATGTTAGAGTACATCGTACCATGTGCGAGGTGGCACGTATGTCAGGCATTCAGGCCAAGAGGATAGGTGTGCATGGAGAGAGAAAGCGTCTGTACATAAATGGAAAATTTCAGTCCTTCGAACGGAAAGTTAAGGAGCCAGAGATATGCCCAGACCCTACTGAGACTGATCAAAGAATTAGATGCTAGCCATAAGGTCATCGCTGCACGGATGGCCTTTCTCGCAAAGTTGCGGCTGTTAAAGTTAGAACATTTGAATCGAGCTCACTGAAAGAAACCTGTAAACCAGTTCTTGAATCTCTCAGTGAACAACGATGACGATGCTATTGCCAGTGTCATTAACCAACAAAGCGATGCTAGGATAGACAAAAAAATCGGTTAGTGATGAGAAACCATGTGTTATGGACACGGAAAAAACAATATAGACAGGTGATAGGGAATTTCAAATACACCTGGTCTACTGAGTCGCATTTTCGTAAAACAGTAAAGTTTTCAACCAAAGATCGAGAGATACATGGCAAAACACTACAATTGACAATTGTACACAGGAAAGCAGCAAATCAACGCAATGCGAAATACAAAGACATTAGAAAGTCATTATTATTAGGTTGTCTGTATGGCAGTGACTATGGTATTTATATTCAGCATACAAGAATCAACAAACGGGAACCTTTGTATATATACTGAGACGACTCCCATGAGCTGCTCATAGCATCAGCTGCTGTGAGTAATACCACTCATTGTTTTAATAATTTCAGGCCTTTGAGAGAGGTATAATTGAATAAGTATAGAGACAGTAGTTTGAAATTTGCAGACACCAAGACGCTAAACTTAACTTTGCAGAAGCGTTGTGATTAAAGGTTTGGATGACTTATGGCAAGCTAATCTTTTAGATATGAGCGAATATTCACAAGTGAATAATATTTTGAATTATATTTTAATGATCATTGATACATACTCCAAATATGTATGGACATTACCTGCTAAAACAAAAACGGGCAGAAATGTCGCACAGATGTTTGAGTGTTTCTACATCTACATCTACGTGACTACTCTGCTATTCACGTTTAAGTGCTTGGGAGAGGGTTCATCGTACCACAATCATACAATCTCTCTACCATTGCACTCCCGAACAGAGTGCGGGAAAAACGAACACCTAAACCTTTCTGTTCAAGCTCTGATTTCTCTTATTTTATTTTGATGATCATTCCTACCTATGTAGGCTGGGCTCAACAAAATATTTTCTCATTCGGAAGAGAAAGTTGGCGACTGAAATTTCGTAAATAGATCTCGCCGCGACGAGAAACGTCTTCGTTTTAATGACTTCCATCCCAACTCGCGTATCATATCTGCCACACTGTCTCCCCTATTAAGTGATAATACAAAACGAGCTGCCCTTTTTTGCACCCTTTCGATGTCCTCTGTCAATACCACCTGGTAAGGATCCCACACCGCGCAGCAATATTCTAACAGACGACGAACGAGTGTAGTGTAAGCTGTCTCTTTAGTGGACTTGTTGCATCTTCTAAGTGTCCTGCCAATGAAACGCAACCTTTGGTTCGCCTTCCCCACAATATTATCTATATGGTCTTTCCAACTGAAGTTGTTCGTAATTTTAACACTCAGGTACTTAGCTGAATTGACAGCCTTGAGATTTGTACTATTTATCGAGTAATCGAATTCCAACGGATTTCTTTGGGAACTCATGTGGATCACCTCACACTTTTCGTTATTTAGCGTCAACTGCAACCTGCCACACCATACAGCAATCTTTTCTAAATCGCTTTGCAACTGATACTGGTCTTCGGATGACCTTACTAGACTGTAAATTACAGCATCATCTGCAAACAACCTAAGAGAACTGCTCAGATTGTCACCCAGGTCATTTATATAGATCAGAAACAGCAGAGGTCCCACGACGCTTCCCTGGGGAACACATGATATCACTTCAGTTTTACTCGATGATTTGGCGTCTATTACTACGAACTGCGACCTTCCTGACAGGAGATCACGAATCCAGTCCCACAAATGAGACGATAACCCATAGGCCCGCAGCTTGATTAGAAGTCGCTTGTGAGGAACGGTGTTAAAAACTTTCCGGAAATCCAGAAATCGGGATCAACCTGAGATCCCCTGTCGAGAGCAGCCGTTACTTCGTGCGAATAAAGAGCTAGCGGCGTTGCACAAGAACGATGTTTTCTGTAACCATGCTTATTATGTATCAATAGATCGTTCCCTTCGAGGTGATTCATAATGTTTGAATACAGTATATGCTCCAAAACCCTACTGCAAACCGACGTCAATGATATAGGTCTGTAGTTCGATGGATTACTCCTACTACCCTTCTTAAACACTGGTGCGACCTGCGCAATCTTCCAGTCTGTAGGTACAGATCTATCGGTGAGCGAGCGGTTGTATATGATGGCTAAATAGTGAGCTATTCTATCAGCGTAATCTGAAAGGAACCTAATCGGTATACAATCTGGACCTGAAGACTTGCCCATATAAATCGAAACTTCTAAGAAACTCATCCTAGCAGCTGTTCGTGTTTCAAATTCTGCAATATTCCATTCGTCTTCCCTGGTGAAGGAATTTCGGAAAACTGCGTTCAATAACTCCGCTTTAGTGGCACAGTCGTCGGCAACAGTACCATCGGCACAGCGCAGCGAAAGTATTGACTGCGTCTCGCCGCTTGTGTGCTTTACATACGACCAGAATTTCTTCGGATTTTCTACCAAGTTTCGAGACAGTGTTTCGTTGTGGAACCTATTAAAGGTTTTCTGCCTACCACCGGTTTTCAACAAGTATTTTTGCCAACATATCGAGGGAAGGTTAAAGTCCCCACCAACTATAACCGTATGAATGGGGTATTAATTTGTTACGAGACTCAAATTTTCTCTGAACTGTTCAGCAACTATATCATCGGAGTCTGGGAGTCGGTAGAAGGAGCCGATTATTAATTTAGTTCGGCCATACCAATTCGCACGGAGTATCTACTTTGATTTCACTACAAGATAAACCACTACTGACAGACACAAACACTCCACCACCAATTCTGCATTATCTATCTTTCCTGAACACCGTCCGAGAATTCGTAAATATTTCTGCAGAACTTATTTCAGGCATTTGCCAGCTTTCTGTACTTAAAACGATTCCAGCTTCTGTGCTTTCTATTAGCGCTTGTAGCTCAGGGACTTTCCTAGCACAACTACAACAATTTACAACTACAATTCCGACTGTTCCTTGATCCAAGCACGTCCTGTATTTGCCATGCACCCTTTCAGACTGCAACCCACCCCGTACTTTCCCGAGGCCTTCTAACCTAAAAAACCGACCAGTCCACGCCACACAGCCTCCGCGACTCGTGTAGCCGCCAGCTGAGTGTATTGAACTCCTGACCTATTCAGCGGAACCCGAAACCCCACCATCGTATGGTGCAAGTCAAGGAATCTGCAGCCAACACTGTCGCAAAGCCGTCTGAGCCTTTGATTCAGACTCTCCACCCGGCTCTGCACCAAAGGTCCGCAGTCGGTTCTGTCAACGATGCTGCAGATGGTGAGGTCTGCCTTCATCTCGTAAACAAGACCGGCAGCCGTCACCAAATCGGATAGCCGCTGGAATTCAGAGAGAATTTCCTCAGATCCAAAGCGACACACGTCATTAGTGCCGACATGTGACACCGCCTGCAGCTGGCTGCATCCTGTGCTCTTCATGGCATCCGGAAGGACCCTTTCCACATCCGGAATGACTCCACCTGGAATGCACACGGAGTGCACACTGTATTTCTTCCCCTCCTTAGCCGCCATGTCCCTAAGGGGCCCCATTACACGCCTAATATTGGAGCTCCCAGCTACCAATAAGCCCACCCTCTGCGATTGCGCGCAACTTGAAGACTGAGAATCATCCTCTGGCCGGCCGTAGTGTCCGAGCGGTTCTAGGCGCTTCAGTGCGGAACCACGCGATCGCTACGGTCGCAGGTTCGAATCCTGCCTCGGGCATGGATGTGTGTGATGTCCTTAGGTTAGTTAGGTTTAAGTAGTTCTAAGTTCTAGGGGACTTATGACCTCAGTAGTTGAGTCCCATAGTGCTCAGAGCCATTTGAACCATTTGAACCAATCATCCTCTGAAACAGGGCAGTCAGCTGCATCCGGCTCAGCCAGACACAGTGCCTGGAACCTGTTTGTCAGACGCACCGGGGAGGCTTTCTGACCAGCCTCCGGGGACGTCTTTCGCTGCCTGCCACGCCTTGGAACGACCTCCCAATCAACCACAGGCGAGGGCTCAGCCCCACTGCGGGCAGCAACCGGGGCAATCTCAGCGGCAGACCGATCTCGGGACAGACGAGACTAGGTTGACATCCCCGTGATACCCAAGTCCGGCTCCCCACAGTGGTGCCCATTGGCAACAGCCTTAAGCTGCGCGACCGAAGTCAGTGCCGCTTGCAGCTGTGAGCAGACAGAAACGAATCAATGCCAGACAACCTGCAAACCCAATCACTGGTGGAGAGTTTTATAATCGGTGTCTCAAGACTGTGATGCAGTGGTATGGAATAAATCACTAATCAACATTCACCTATCCGAAGGGGAGACTCATGGAAGGTCTGAACAGAACAATAAAAGGTCAAGTGTGACTGCGTTTTAAGCATCGTGGCCGTTGGAAAAGGGCAGATATTCACTCAGCAATAATTTCACAGTGTAATCAAACCAAGTATTTCACAATAAAATGCAATCAATCGCTGTTCATGATAACGGACTCACGAACACGGTATACTATCACATTAAAATGGATCCACGTAAATAGAAATTTAATATGAGTGATTTTGTACATATCTCAAAACACAAGACAGTATTCGAGAGGTCATACTACCCAAACTATTCGAGTGAGATATTCACAGTTTCCAAAGTTCAGAGAACAAACCCCCGAACTTATATCTTAAGGAATAGCAGTGGCACTGAAAATTCAGGTTTTTTTTACAAGGAGGAAATTCAGAAATGCTCAGAACCACCCGGGTTACCCATAGAGCAGAGTGGCTCCAGGAACACTCTTCTTCTTCTTCTTCTTCTTCTTCTTCTTCTTCTTCCGAGTCTAAACCCTTCCGCTGGCCACTAAACTCCCCAGACATGAACATTATTACGTGTATCTTGCAACGTGCTGTTCAGAAGAGAACTCCACTCCCTCGTACTCTTACAGATTTATGGACAGTCCTGCAGTATTCATGGTACGAATTCCCTCCAGCACTACTTCATATATTAGTCAAGTCCATGCCACATATGTTACGGCACTTCTGCGTGAACGCGTGGGCCCTACACGAAATCAGGCAGGTGTACCAGTTTCTTTGGATCTTCAATGTACGAGCGTTGGAGATTAAATAGTGGCAACTATTTATTCACAACCGGGACAAAAAAGTTACACGTTTGCACCTGTTATTGTTCAAAGTAGTCACCAGCGTTGTGTAGAACCCGTTGCCACCCGGCCGGAGTGGCCGTGCTGTTCTAGGCGCTACAGTCTGGAGCCGATCGACAACTAAGGTCGCAGGTTCGAATCCTGCCTCGGGCATGGATGTGTGTGATGTCCTTAGGTTGGTTAGGTTTAATTAGTTCTAAGTTCTAGGTGACTGATGACCTCAGAAGTTAAGTCGCATAGTGCACAGAGCCATTTGAACCATTTTGAACCCGTTGCCAGCGATGTGGAAGGCGTAGCATACCGTTAGCAGAGCCTGTTCTGTTGATGGTGCGAATGGAGCGGTCTATTGTCTGTCGCATCTCTGGAATAGTTCTGAAGCGAATGCCACGAAGTGGTTCTTTCATCTTCGAGATCAAATCAAAGTCACAAGGACTACGTCCGGGGAGTATGGCGAATGGTACAATATTTCCCAGTCCCATAGACCGACCAGAGCAGCCACAGATTGCGCTGTATGCGCCCGCGCATTGTCGTGCAAAATGATGGGTGGGTTGAGCAGATAGTATCGCCGCTTCTTTCGCAAAGCTGGTCGCAGGTGATGATCGAAAAACGAACAGTTACACTGTGCATGACGGTCTGCCGTGGAGGAATGTAATGCGTTAGGATGACACCATCACAGTCGTACACGAGAATCACCATAACTTTCACGATAGTGGGGCTCTGGAACATCACCCGTTTTCGTTGTTCGACCGCTGGAACTTCGAAATATTGTGGCTTAACGCGTAAAAGTCTCTCAAATGTTCACTCAATCTATGACAAGTCTTTCTGCTTTGAGCAACCAAAATAACAATGAATTTGTGAATTTGTGGTAAGATCTTATGGGACCAAACTGCAGAGGTCATCAGTCCCAAACCCTCACACTACTTAATCTAACATAAACTAACTTACGCTAAGGACAACACACATACCCATGCCCGAGAGAGTACTCGAACCTCCGACGGGGGGAGCCGCGAATTATTATACGTAATTATTATACACCCTACACCATACAAAGTAGTTTAATATTAGCGAAATGAGTCTTCGGAAATTCACAATGGAATCGGTGCATGTGGAGTGCGGATAGGTATAATCTGCACATCCCCACATAGATTGGATTCGTGAACTTTACTGCAATCATCGCCATCTACACAGCAACAAAGTATTCATTGTATATTGTGACCCGCTTAAAATTAGGTCTGGTGGAACATTTTCTTACGCTCCAACGACCATCCCACAAAAATATCATAATGTTTCCTGAACTTCTCCATTCTTTTACCGAAAATTATTCATTAATTTAAAAAATCTTTCTCAAAATCAAAAGTCACAGGAGCCCTGAGTGTCATATTCAAATCAATATTCTCCTTCAGCCAGAGGACTGCTTGAAGGGGATAGCCCAGGTGATACCATCCAGCCTCATCCGAATTCTAAGACGCTGCTGGAAATTACGGTAGTGAATAATGTATCTGTGCTCACCCCCAGCGGTGTCACCAATAATCCTCCTTCCTTTCTTTTATTCTCTATATGAGAACTTATGACAAGTGTGACACTTAGGTTAATTTGTCGTTACTCTTGCCAATTATCGGATCGAAGGAACATCATTCATCAACGCCAGTATGTCTTCCTGAACATGGTCATTAATTTATCTCAAAATGATCGTACTTTGAATGATACAACTTGACTTAGTCCATAGCACTCACTCAACAGAAGACACGGATTTTTGGAATTGTCTCCACGGCATTCCCCCTTTTAACAAACACAAACAGAGAACGATATCACAAATGGTAGACTTTGCTCCGTTTAAAACTCAATTTTCTGAAGCATAAACGACGTTCCTAATATCGTCAAAAGTCAGAAATATACAAGTTCTCATAGCACGAGCTCTAAAACAAACTTGAACAAACTAAGACTAAAACATGCTGATAGCAAGATTCTATACAAAATCGCCCCTGAGATTGCTGAAATATAGCATTATATCATATGCAACGTTACATAATGCTATATCTGCTAATTCGAGCATCGAATAGTCGCCCGCTAGAGATCATAGGCTCTATGTACGATGCGTCGCGATCACTTGGGCGGACGCCGGTCTGTATCAAGCAGTCGCTGGTTGATGGCACTGAAACTCTTTTACAATGACAGACATCCCCTTCTGAAACATTTCTCTTTTCTATTGCGGCTGGTTAAAAATTGAGGGAAAATGACTCTGACCTTCTGTCAGACTGATGCTCTTAGCATATAGACGGAATAAAGTTTAAAAAAGAAAAGAAAAAGATGGGTTTGACATTACGGCTTTGCGTTCGCACTGCATAACATTGACTAACCACAAATAGGTTGTTCACAACAACGGGTCAAGTGGAAGTCAGCACTTCTCGTACTGTGTGCTGAATACCCCATTATGACAAAAAAAATGATGCTAACACATGTGAAATTTGGTGGCTGGTTGGACTGAGGCCAGCTTGTAATGGGTAAAGTGTGCGTTCGATTCACATAACATCGTCACCTTGAGTAACGCTGAGTAAAGAACTAAGACGTGTAACGTGGTTCCAAATCAATATTAAATATGTCTATTCGCTACTGACTGGAAAAGATTTGGTTGAGATTTAGTTGTCAGAGGCCGAAGTCGCTGCTTGCAGAAACTCTGTCTCTAGTAGGCTTTCTCACACACATTATTTTAGTTCACGAACCAGTCGTTATGTAAGGTCATAGGATCTTCATTTCTTATTTTAAGTGACCTTGAGATTTTGTAAATATTGACACTGGTCTGAGATTCGAGCTCCGATTCCAATTTTTCTTTGGATTTCAACCTTTCGGGAAGAAACTGTCCTATCATTTCGTTGTTCCCTCACGATGCCAAACTCCTTCAGGTCTTTATGACCGGCGCGTTCCTACCAACTAACCTCCTAACTAAATTTTATTGTTGACACCTCTTCGTCTGGGATCTACAGCAACGATATGCGTAAGGTTGGAGTTCCAGGCAGCACAGAAGTATTCGTTGTGTTACGTCTAGCGAACATATGCTCATCTCACTACTGGTTAAGAGAAAATAAGTATTTCCTGCCATTCGTGGCTATAAAGCAATAATGAAATTGCAGGTTTCGAATCCATGACACACAAAAGCATTTGTATCGTCGTTTCAGGTTCCAACATCATGCTATTGATGAACATATTTAATACTGAGATCTGACTGCGCTTAGTTAACAATTCATATAGGTACTGGATTCTACTCCCCGTACATGACCACAACGGTACTTCATGCCGTTTCACACTTGTGTATTGCACTTGATTATACACTTTTCGCGGTGATTTTTCAAGAGTAAAATAAGCTTCATGGGATTGTAAACTGATACTGGTGAACACTTCGATATTTTACGTCTCTTTATGCCTAGACGAGTCTCAATCAGACATGCAAGGTATGTTTTATTAATAGTGAGTTCAAATTCGTATCATGAACAACAACTCATCATGTAATTTACTGGAGTATCACTTATTCTAATGAAGTTAAATTTACAAGCGCAAAGGACTGTGTTTCCTAATATTTGTTGTGTGATGGTATTGGTTTACATTTGGACTGACTGCTGCATGCAGCAGTGTTATCTAATACTGTGTTGTGGTACCCACTGTGTATAGTCAAACAACTGCACGGCAGAGGGGTTAGAGGACCTGTGAGACAGCCAGGCTATGTCGGTTGCATACAGTCAGGTGCGGCCTACATATTGAAATTCAGTTGTGGCCGACTTCTTGTGCTGACGAATGAACCAAACGCTGGTATAAACGAATACTAATAGTTCTTTATTATGATATTTTATTTCTGTTGGTATCACAGAGAAACATAATTATTTGTAGTACCATAAAATTAAAAGTGACAGTAAATATTATTCAAAAATTGCACCTCCTCTGAACTTAAACGATGATGATCAATCACTTTTGAAAGACGCAAAGAAAACACAATAAACCTGTCAACCCCCTTCCCGAGAGTTGAACCCAGTCAATGAGCAATTCTAAGTGTTTAGATTGACTTAGCTATCGACCGGTAACACAAGGCATCAAATTTTTGTTGCAAAGAGTGTGAATGGCTTTCTTTGCTAAGTCAAGGGTACTGAGTTCGAGAATAATTTTTGACTTGTCCTTTGATACTATACAATCTTCGAATTTCGCGAGACACTGCAATATTGTTAATTTTTTGGGAAATAACACGAATATTATGCGAATTTTATTGTTGTTGTTGTCTTCAATCCTGAGACTGGTTTGATGCAGCTCTCCATGCTACTCTATCCTGTGCAAGCTGCTTCATCTCCCAGTACCTACTACAACCTACATCCTTCTGAATCTGCTTAGTGTACTCATCTCTCGGTCTCCCTCTACAATTTTTACCCTCCACACTGCCTTCCAATGCTAAATTTGTGATCCCTTGATGCCTCAAAACATGTCCTACCAACCGATCCCTTCTTCTAGTCAGGTTGTGCCACAAACTTCTCTTCTCCCCAATCCTATTCAATACCTCCTCATTAGTTACGTGATCTATCCACCTTATCTTTAGTGTTCTTCTGTAGCACCACATTTCGAAAGCTTCTATTCTCTTCTTGTCCAAACTAGTTATCGTCCATGTTTCACTTCCATACATGGCTAAACTCCAAACAAATATTTTCAGAAATGACTTCCTGACAGTTAAATCTATATTCGATGTTAACAAATTTCTCTTCTTCAGAAACGCTTTCCTTGCCATTGCCAGTCTACATTTTATATCCTCTCTACTTCGACCATCATCAGTTATTTTACTTCCTAAATAGCAAAACTCCTTTACTACTTTAAGTGTCTCATTTCCTAATCTAATTCCCTCAGCATCACCCGATTTAATCTGACTACATTCCATTATCCTCGTTTTGCTTTTGTTGATGTTCATCTTATATCCTCCTTTCAAGACACTGTCCATTCCGTTCAACTGCTCTTCCAAGTCCTTTGCCGTCTCTGACAGAATTACAATGTCATCGGCGAAACTCAAAGTTTTTACTTCGTATCCATGAATTTTAATACCTACTCCAAATTTTTCTTTTGTTTCCTTTACTGCTTGCTCAATATACAGATTGAATAACATCGGGGAGAGGCTACAACCCTGTTTCACTCCTTTCCCAACCACTGCTTCCCTTTCATGCACCTCGACTCTTATGACTGCCATCTGGTTTCTGTACAAATTGTAAATAGCCTTTCGCTCCCTGTATTTTACCCCTGCCACCTTTAGAATTTGAAAAAGAGTATTCCAGTCAACATTGTCAAAAGCTTTCTCTAAGTCTACAAATGCTAGAAACGTAGGTTTGCCTTTTCTTAATCTTCCTTCTAAGATAAGTCGTAAGGTCAGTATTGCCTCACATGTTCCAACATTTCGACGGAATCCAAACTGATCCTCCCCGAGGTCCGCATCTACCAGTTTTTCCATTCGTCTGTAAAGAATTCGCGTTAGTATTTTGCAGCTGTGACTTATTAAACTGATAGTTCGGTAATTTTCACATCTGTCAACACCTGCTTTCTTTGGGATTGGAATTATTATATTCTTCTTGAAGTCTGAGGGTATTTCGCCTGTCTCATATATCTTGCTCACCAGATGGTAGAGTTTTGTCAGGACTGGCTCTCCCAAGGCTGCCAGTAGTTCTAATGGAATGTTGTCTAATCCGGGGGCCTTGTTTTCACTCAGGTCTTTCAGTGCTCTGTCAAACTCTTCACGCAGTATCGTATCTCCCATTTCGTCTTCATCTACATCCTCTTCCATTTCCATAATATTGTCCTCAAGTACATCACCCTTGCATAAACCTTCTATATACTCCTTCCAACTTTCTGCCTTCCCTTCTTTGCTTAGAGCTGGGTTGCCATCTGAGCTCTTGATATTCATACACATGGTTCTCTTCTCTCCAAAGGTCTCTTTAATTTTCCTGTAGGCAGTATCTATCTTACCCCTAGTGAGATAAGCTTCTACATTCTTACATTTGTCCTCTAGCCATCCCTGTTTAGCCATTTTGCACTTCCTGTCGATCTCATTTTTGAGACGTTTGTATTCCTTTTTGCCTGCTTCATTTACTGCATTTTTATATTTTCTCCTTTCATCAATTAAATTCAATATTTCTTCTGTTACCCAAGGATTTCTAGCAGCCCTCGTCTTTTTACCTACTTTATCCTCTGCTGCCTTCACTACTTCATCCCTCAGAGCTACCCATTCTTCTTCTACTGTATTTCTTTCCCCTATTCCTGTCATTTGTTCCCTTATGCTCTCCCTGAAACTCTGTACAACCTCTGGTTCTTTCAGTTTATCCAGGTCCCATCTCCTTAATTTCTCACATTTTTGCGAATTTTATTATTGAAAAATAACCGAAATATCTATAAGTAATTATCACACGTGACCTTCAGTTCAGAAATGTCACATTCACAGGAGGCTTTCGTATCGGCAGTTCTACACTGTGACGTACAGCCCTTAGAGCAGATGGTAATTTATAATATTGCACAGGTTTCCTTGTTGTCTAGGTAATTCCATCTCTTACTGTCAGACAAAAATAACAGTCCTTTGTGTGGTCTATTGGTTCCCCCTAAATATTGGGAACTGCATAGGACATGTGATGTGACCTTTTATCCAGTCAGAAAATGAAAGTGGTTTGGTAGCACTGCAGGTGGGTCGTACCTGACCACATACAACCATGTTCTGTTTTTTGGCACTTACATTGCGGCAATGACAGTTCTGATATTTGCTGGAAGTGTCTGCTTGGTGTTCGTGGGAGCTTATGGTTTATCGTTGGTTCTAATACAGAATTGTCTCTTACCTGTGAAAAATAACGTAAGTTGTTTTTGTTACTTATTTGGAGAGTTAATTATGAAATCGCCAAAACACGAACTTACAATTAATACTCTTGTAAAGAGGCGTGGGTGTAAGATTGGCGAACAGGACAAGAACTGGGCCCCACATTCAATGTTCGTCATTTACTGCATCATTGTTAGGCTGGATAAAAGCTCACATCACATGTCGTATGCAGTTTCCAATATTTAAAGGCAACCAATAGACCACACAAAGGACTGTCATTTTGGGTCTGACAGTAAGAGTTGGAATCGCCTAGACAACATGGAAAACTGTGCAATATTGTAAATTACCATCTGCTCTAAGGTCTGTACGTCACAGTGAAGAACTGACGATACGAAAGGTTCCTGGGAATGTGACAGTGAGTGAAGATGAATACAATGACGAACACGCGGACTGCAGCAAAGACGATGTGGTTGTCGACACATCATTTCGAGTGTACTGTGAATCAGATGTGCCATACTTCTTGTCTCGTCACAACGATCGTATCCGCGATTTAAATTGATGAAAGCAACAGTATTATCTTTCAGCTTCACGATTAAAATGATAAGACCTTCGATACGAAACAGAGTTTATCGTGACCTCGAAGCTGTTTTTCCTGAATAGTTATCCATGGAAAGTGCCTTGATGTATTTTGTAATGATATCGAGTCCGTTATGTCTATATGGCCATAATTTCAGTGCAAATGAGTGGAGCTTGTGCGTAGATTCCAGCAAAGTAGATCTAAAGCAGTACTTCTGCACAATGGGATCATCTTTCTTTCTGTTGAAATTGCTCATTCAGCAAAATTTTAAGCGCAACTCACACTTGCTTGGATAAAGAAATATAAATGGTGTATATATATGGAGATCTTAAGGTAATTGTAACTATTGTGTTCATGCGCTTGTCGTACATAAAGCACTTTTGTTCTCTACGGAAGTGCGACAGCAGATATAGAACCACTATTTAGGAAAAGTGGCATCTTCGTAATGAACACTGAAAACTTTGTGAAAACCACGGCAAAATTTCACATGGGTTCATATACTAGTTAGAGATGTTTTCAAGGATCAGCGAAGAAAATTAAAAAGAATGGATATTTGTAAGACCACAAATTAGGGAACTATAGTGATGAACATTTCCTTGATTTGTTGTGTGATGTTGAAAGAATGACATAGGAGTCATTCAGTACATTCTGCAGGTCCTTAATAATCTATTGTAGGGCAGTGTACTGACGCAATTGAGGTCGCATCACCTTATGGGATGTAATGTGTTATATAAACTACACATCTTGAATGATCATTCCGGTTTCTTCCTGGGCAACCTGGGCGCCATTGGTGACGAACATTCTGAACAGTTCCACCAGGACATTTCTCAAATGTAAATACATATCAACGCAGAGAGGGTACCCCAATGTAGTCCAACTACCGCTGTTCTGAGACAAAGTGTAGTAGAAAATGGGAAAGGGAATATTTTTAAGTACGGTTATTTAATTTCTTAAATTTTATTTTAATCATTTTTTGATTGTTTTGTGTATTAACAACTTTTTTGCAGTTTTTATTTGGAAGACTTGGTGTGAGAAAGCGTCATATAATACACAGGCTGCCACAAACATTTACAGAAACCATTATTATGTGAAAACGCAGGCCTGTACAGAATTCAGAAATTACATCTGGATCTAGGGGCGAATTATGTTCTCGAGACAATGTATATTATTCTAGCAACAAAAACAGACTTCTTTCTTGACAGTGTAATCCACACAAGAAAGAAAAGAACTAAAATCTTTCACAGTAAAACGAAAGAGAAAATAGCTTGCTTGGGAAACACATGCAAGGTTTTGGTATGTCAAGTACTTAAAAATTTACACATGGAACCTGAGACTATTAAATGTTAAAGAAACTGAAGTAGAAGATGCGATGTATAAGAAATAATCTTCTTTTAGCAACAGAGACAAAGAAGAAATTGAAAAGACCTAAATGACATACCAACTACACAACGATTTATACGGTGTGCCATAGAAAACTACAGCTAAATTCAGGATACTCATATCTATAGATAAAAATGTGCAATTGCTATCTAACAGTGAAAGTGATTTCTGGAGAGGAGTGAAAATAGGAAATACACTCCTGGAACTTGAAATAAGAACACCGTGAATTCATTGTCCCAGGAAGGGGAAACTTTATTGACACATTCCTGGGGTCAGATACATCACATGATCACACTGACAGAACCACAGGCACATAGACACAGGCAACAGAGCATGCACAATGTCGGCACTAGTACAGTGTATATCCACCTTTCGCAGCAATGCAGGCTGCTATTCTCCCATGGAGACGATCGTAGAGATGCTGGATGTAGTCCTGTGGAACGGCTTGCCATGCCATTTCCACCTGGCGCCTCAGTTGGACCAGCGTTCGTGCTGGACGTGCAGACCGCGTGAGACGACGCTTCATCCAGTCCCAAACATGTTCAATGGGGGACAGATCCGGAGATCTTGCTGGCCAGGGTAGTTGACTTACACCTTCTAGATCACGTTGGGTGGCACGGGATACATGCGGACGTGCATTGTCCTGTTGGAACAGCAAGTTCCCTTCCCGGTCTAGGAATGGTAGAACGATGGGTTCGATGACGGTTTGGATGTACCGTGCACTATTCAGTGTCCCCTCGACGATCACCAGAGGTGTACGGCCAGTGTAGGAGATCGCTCCCCACACCATGATGCCGGGTGTTGGCCCTGTGTGCCTCGGTCGTATGCTGTCCTGATTGTGACGCTCACCTGCACGGCGCCAAACACGCATACGACCATCATATGCACCAAGGCAGAAGTGACTCTCATCGCTGAAGACGACACGTCTCCATTCGTCCCTCCATTCACGCCTGTCGCGACACCACTGGAGGCGGGCTGCACGATGTTGGGGCGTGAGCGGAAGACGGCCTAACGGTGTGCGGGACCGTAGCCCAGCTTCATGGAGACGGTTGCGAATGGTCCTCACCGATACCCCAGGAGCAACAGTGTCCCTAATTTGCTGGGAAGTGGCAGTGCGGTCCCCTACGGCACTGTGTAGGATCCTACGGTCTTGGCGTGCATCCGTGCGCCGCTGCGGTCCGGTCCCAGGTCGACGGGCACGTGCACCTTCCGCTGACCACTGGCAACAACATCGATGTACTGTGGAGACCTCACGTCCCACGTGCTGAGCAATTCTGCGGTACGTCCATCCGGCCTCTCACATGCCCACTATACGCCCT
Source organism: Schistocerca gregaria (assembly GCF_023897955.1). Taxonomy (NCBI): domain Eukaryota; kingdom Metazoa; phylum Arthropoda; class Insecta; order Orthoptera; family Acrididae; genus Schistocerca; species Schistocerca gregaria. Next base: position 251,058,644 of record NC_064923.1, on the reverse strand, counting down.
CGCTCAAAGTCCGTCAACTGCACATACGGTTCACGTCCACGCTGTCGCGGCATGCTACCAGTGTTAAAGACTGCGATGGAGCCCCGTATGCCACGGCAAACTGGCTGACACTGACGGCGGCGGTGCACAAATGCTGCGCAGCTAGCGCCATTCGACGGCCAACACCGCGGTTCCTGGTGTGTCCGCTGTGCCGTGCGTGTGATCATTGCTTGTACAGCCCTCTCGCAGTGTCCGGAGCAAGTATGGTGGGTCTGACACACCGGTGTCAATGTGTTCTTTTTTCCATTTCCAGGAGTGTTAGTCTACATGCAGTTACAAAAAGTAAATTTGTCATTATTTACAGCATATATTTCAAAGTGTATGTGTGAATGTGTGTATGTCTGGGATCTCCTTCTTTATTTACTTCCACTGAGTTTGGCACTAAAATAGCAGACCTCACGAGAGTCAGTCCTGTGAGGTTTATAGCCCTCTAACATCATTAGGCGTAGAAATAAAACGAAATGATCATGTGGCATTTCTGCCTAGGAGGCCCCATCTGGGGAAGTTCGGCCACTGTCTGCAAGTCTTATTTCAGGTGATGCCACACTGGGCGACTTGAGTGTCAGTGACGATGAGATGATGATGAGGGCAATACAACACCCAGTCCACAGGTGTAGAAAATCTTCAACCCGACGGGGAATAGAACTTAAGCCCACTGCATGGTAGGCAGCACATTACCAATCAGCTAAGCAGGTGGACTATAGGAGCAGAGATATGTCTTTTATCCAGCCCCTGGTATAAAGGTTGCTTCTGCACAAAAGGCATCTTGTGTGGGAACTATTAGTCTGACAAATCAACCTACTTATCGAAGCAGCTTACATGTCAGCAGAAAGCGACTTTGCCCTGAGATGTAGGCTGCCCTGCATGGGAGATGTGTAGTGTTGGAATAGTATCATCCTAATTTATCTATCTTCTTTGCTTCGTAGACTGTATGTCAAGAGCAAGTCTATAATTCTCAAGTGTCTACTGTATAGCTTGCCCTGCATGACAGGCATGTTGTGAGAGTATGGTACTATCATCCTGCTTTAATTAACTATATTGAAGGGACTACATGTGCTGATAAGCATGGCTGCCGATAGGTTGAGATAGATGGAGAAGGGGATGGACAGAGCAGTAGGACGACAAATGGAGAGATGGAAGGAGGAGGAGATATATGTGGCAGGCGGAAGGTGTAGAGGGATAGCTGATAGGTGTGAAAGGAAGAGGGTTAGGCAGAGATGGAAAGACCGAGGAGAGGAGGATATGGCCAGAGGGAAGGGTGGAAGAAGATATGGGCAGGGAGGGTAGTTGAAAAAAAAACCACAAAGAGAGTGGCAGAGGAAATGCAGAGACAGGGAGAGTGGGGAGGGGGACCTCGACAGAGGTGGAAGGATGACGTCGACAGACAGAGGGAAATGGAAGTGGTGCATTCAGTACATGTGTCGATCGAATACATGGGCGAAGCCATGGGGCAAAGGCTCATATAATACATAAAGACGTCTGACTGTAATGCTATTGTGATAAATTTACCGATAACAGAGATAATCACTAATTGTGTGGACAGTAACGTTCATTCAAGTATCATACAACTATGAAAATTTACTTGGTTTAAACAACCTGAAAGATGCTGATATCTTTTTTCAGAACCGACATATTCACACTATGCATGAGAAATCCAAGAACGTGAGTTGTTTATTGACTACAAAATAAAAAAAATGTGCTGAGGATCCTTTCCAAAAGGAGGCTGAACCTACCCCGTAGGATATTGCAGCCAACAATGACATACAAAAGTTTCCTTTTTTCCGTTAATAAACGATAAACTGAGGCCGTTAAAGAGGAAAATGTAAGTAAATAGAAGGTCCGATGTAACCTCTAATCGTTATCTCTCAGTAGCCAAAATTAGATTGTGAACAAAAAGAAGGAAAAATAAAATAGGACAAAAGACAATGTAGGACGAAGTCTATAAAATACATATACTGCAAAAAGAGAGCTTCAAACACTTCTGACGGAAAATATTGGTGGAATATCTGCTACGTGACTGGGGGAATAATGCCTTGCGATCGAATAGCGGAAGGCCTGTAAATGTATTATTTAAAGTCGCTGCAGAACAATGATGATGAAAAGAGGGAAACTTATATATAGAATATAAATGGAGCTAAAGCAACAATGTCAAAGGTGCATCAGCTATCATCTTATACTGTAACTAAGTAACAGATAGACTAGCGGGAAAGCGCAAAGCTGCACAGGTAACTTTCTTGTTTAGTAAATGCAGCAGGGGAGAACTAAATAATTACAGAGGGATTCGTCTCCTCAATACATGAGCAAAATCTATGCTAGAATAGTAAATAAAAGATTGTAGCTGACGTATTCATACGAGGGGACCGAAATGAATTCAGGACAGAGAGATACACTATTGATATTAGTTTCATTGTACAAGAAGTTCTAGAGACAAGCAATTATGCACCTTATTGCAGACTGTGTTAGGAAACGATTTTCCCTAACCAACTGACAAACGTGTTGAAACGTTCCTATGACAATGAAAGAAATAGTAACAAATCCAGGAAAACAGTATACATTACAAATAATCGCAAATAAAGGAGTTTGACAATGCTAATCTACGTCGTCAACGCAAATCTCCAATTTAAGAAGTGATACAATCAACGGCTGGAAAAAAAGCTGTGGTTTTCCTACCCATGAAATTACTCCAAGCAAAAAAAGAATACAGTAAATGAAGACTGTGTTGTAATAATTCAAGAAACTGAAGCTAAACTTTAATATTCAGCTCATTACCTCAATCATATCTGTAAAAGACCTACCATTAACATCCTCACGGGTAAAATTAAGGTAATGGCACAGTGACAAAAGCGCCAATAAGGTCCAAAATAATTTTAGAATAAAAACACGGGAAGGTCATGTCCTTCATTTACTTACGTGTTTTTTTTCAGAGCGCAAAAACAACTGGGGTCATACGCGCCCAAGTCAAAACTATAGAACACGAAGAAAGAGAGTAGTTAAAAAATAACTATACGTCAATCCCAATTGACATGAGAGAAGACTGGTAAAAACAAGGACGTGGAGAAAGGGCTACAAAACTGAAAATTAAATGGCTTTCGCCATATAGCTTTGACGGATAAAAAGTAAAACGCGTTCGACAGCCCGCGGCTCGTTTGCTAAAAAGGCCGATAACTCAGACGGCAAACGCAAGCGGGAACGTAAACAGTTAAAAAGTGGGCATTCCGTCAGGCAGTGGCGGACAGTTAAAACTTGGGCGCAATGTGTTCGGCGAGCGCCACTTATCAAACGACAACGGCTAAAAAGGCGGTACCTAGTTAAAATGACCTTTTCCCTGCTGGAGGAGCGAGTGCAGGTTGTCCAACCCCCTGGGAGAGGCTCAATAATTCGGAGCTTATTCCCATGAAGGGTGGACCAAAGGCGATACCAAAGGGACACCATCTCATGATAAAAGGCAACACAGAGATCGTTGGAGGGAATATAGAACCTTGATTTACTCACAACTACTTTTGTAATAAACTTATCATAATCAGTTGTTATTTATTTGAATTAAAACATTGAATGCTTGGTAACGTTTTCTGATAGTTCGCCCAAAAGAAAGAATCAAATTAATTGTTAGCAATATGGTCTCCCATATCTACATCAAGTACTTATTATATTAGAGTAAATTTATCATTGCCAAAGTATGTATTATAATGACACAGTGATGTGATGCTGATAAACAGTCTGGTGAATGAGGTTTTTCATTTTACTGTATGCATAACACTCAAATCCCAAAATAGCTATGACAGCTATTGGGAAATAGGGTTGCCCAAATAATTCATCACGACCTTAATTTCTGGTATTAAAATGATTGAAATGGCTCTGATCACTAGGGGGATTAACGTCTGAGCTCATCAGTCCCCTAGAACTTAGAACTACTGAAACCTAACTCACCTAACGGTATTACACACATCCATGCCCGAGGCAGGATTTGATCTTGCGACCGTAGCGGTCGCGCGGTTCCAGACTGAAGCGCCTAGAACCGCTCGGCCACACCGGCCGGCAATTTCTGGTATTCAGGTTGAAGTCTGTGAATCTGAAGAGTATTTGGGACTACACTTTAACTTCGACCACTAGTTACAGAAATAAGAATAATACCCAGCCTCCTATTCGCCCGTTCAACTCGCAGCTGCTGGGTCCTTGTCTTTGAAACGCAAAACAGGTGACGCTCCAGAAACAGGCCAGCTATGGGAAAACTATTCTCTCTACCGCTAGCTTGCGATGTGGCAACATTCCAGAAAATATTTGACAACACTGTTACCGCCAGTTTACCTCCTGGAGTGTTTGAGAACAATCGTACCGTATTCTCCTCACATTTTCTGGTGGTTTCAATGAAATATTCTATATAATTCTCATTTACTAAACTACCCTAGTCTCATACTTTACGTTCCGAATTATTCAAATTAACTATAATTGGATAAAAAGAGGGAGCGGTTTTCGGTAGAGTTGTCTGCTACCTCAGTTTCGTCTTTCAAAGGTAAGACTGCGTTAGCTGTCGGACCCAGTAAAACACAAGTTTTTTACTTCACTTGTGAAAGCGCTACACTCAGGCGGATAGACAATCAGTAAGGAAATCTTCAGAAAACGGCTCCTCCACACTTTCTGTCACTACCTTGATTCATCACTCACTAGATCTAAAAGTGAGAACCTTGCAGTGTTGCGTACTTTTTAATGCCTGCTTTTGCTGCCTCTGCTGAGATAATTCTTAGTTTCTTATGTATATCATTCATATTGTATTAATTTTGGCACTGAATAATTAGTTGATTCTATTTCTTTATGTGTCTGCCCCTGCTGCCACATTTTCATATTTTCGTGATAGTTTGGTAACGCTGCTATAGGATGGTTGTGGACTGCATGTAGACACAGACCATTTGGAGACCAAAGTGCGCAATATATTTCAATTTCCGAACGATATGGGCACGCTCGCGCTATAGTTGCTCTGTTTTATTCAAAAATGCTTTTGTCGTAAAGTTCACATGATGCATTATTATTTATTTGTGTTAGAACAGCGAATAATTGGTAACGTTTTTCCTTCAGTTTATTAAACAAAACAATGAAATTAATTATGAGCAATATATTCTTCCATATCTAAATCAGTCTGATGATGATCGGATGGATTTTCCCCTTCACGTGAACAGAAAGCTATTAACCTGAAGTACTCTGGACTTTGACACGGATTATGTTGATAGTGGTACTACAAGCATCGTTATCTGGTAAACGTGCGAGCGTGCAAGATAAGAAGAACTGCAGAGTCGTGGTGGGCATTATCATGCAGTAGCATCACTTTTTGTAGTCTCCTTTATCTTTTGCTTTTCATGTCCGTTGACCGCACTTGTAACAACTCTGGAAGCACTTCGTAGTACACAACACTTTCATTATGTGAGGAGATGCATATCTTTATCGTTGTGGACTCGCGCAAGTCGTTAAAATGTTCTTCTTAGCTCTAATCCATTAGTTTGTTTTAATGTAGTTAAAACAAAGGTACCTTGTCTTCTCACCAGTAAAGGCGTTCAACATGTAAGCTCCACAAGACAGCTGTAAAAAGTCGAGAGAAATAACTTTATCGCTATTCACTGATTTGAATGAGAGTGCACGCTATCCTTACAACCTTGTTTGTGTACGCTGGTAATTCATATCACTATCTGGTCATCCTGATTTATGATCGCCATGATTTCTTTCCCAAATAGCTTAAGGAAACTGGTGGTATGTTTCCCGTGAAAAGACACGGCAAGTTTACTTTCCAATTACCCTGCCCCATTTCCAGTGACCTAATTGTCAATGAGACATTAAATACACTCCTGGAAATGTAAAACAAGAACACATTGACACCGGTGTGTCAGACCCACCATACTTGCTCCGGACACTGCGAGAGGGCTGTACAAGCAATGATCACACGCACGGCACAGCGGACACACCAGGAACCGCTGTGTTGGCCGTCGAATGGCGCTCGCTGCGCAGCATTTGTGCACCGCCGCCGTCAGTGTCAGCCAGTTTGCCGTGGCATACGGAGCTCCATCGCAGTCTTTAACACTGGTAGCATGCCGCGACAGCGTGGACGTGAACCGTATGTGCAGTTGACGGACTTTGAGCGAGGGCGTATAGCGGGCATCCGGAGGCCGGGTGGACGTACCGGCGAATTGCTCAACACGTGGGGCGTGAGGTCTCCACAGTACATCGACGTTGTCGCCAGTGGTCGGCGGAAGGTGCACGTGCCCGTCGACCTGGGACCGGACCGCAGCGACGCACGGATGCACGCCAAGACCGTAGGATCCTACGCAGTGCCGTAGGGGACCGCACCGCCACTTCCCAGCAAATTAGGTACACTGTTGCTCCTGGGGTATCGGCGAGGACCATTCGCAACCGTCTCCATGAAGCTGGGCTACGGTCCCGCACACTGTTAGGCCGTCTTCCGCTCACGCCCCAACATCGTGCAGTCCGCCTCCAGTGGTGTCGCGACAGGCGTGAATGGAGGGACGAATGGAGACGTGTCGTCTTCAGCGATGAGAGTCGCTTCTGCCTTGGTGCCAATGATGGTCGTATGCGTGTTTGGCGCCGTGCAGGTGAGCGCCACAATCAGGACTGCATACGACCGACGCACACAGGGCAAACACCCGGCATCATGGTGTGGGGAGCGATCTCCTACACTGGCCGTACACCTCTGGTGATCGTCGAAGGGACACTGAATAGTGCTCGGTACATCCAAACCGTCATCGAACCCATCGTTCTACCATTCCTATACCGGCAAGGGAACTTGCTGTTCCAACAGGACAATGCACGTCCGCATGTATCCCGTGCCACCCAACGTGCTCTAGATGGTGTAAGTCAACTACCCTGGCCAGCAAGATCTCCGGATCTGTCCCCCATTGAGCATGTTTGGGACTGGATGAAGCGTCGTCTCACGCGGTCTTCACGTCCAGCACGGACGCTGGTCCAACTGAGGCGCCAGGTGGAAATGGCATGGCAAGCCGTTCCACAGGACTACATCCAGCATCTCTACGATCGTCTCCATGGGAGAATAGCAGCCTGCATTGCTGCGAAAGGTGGATATACACTGTACTAATGCCGACATTGTGCATGCTCTGTTGCCTGTGTCTATGTGCCTGTGGTTCTGTCAGTGTGATCATGTGATGTATCTGACCCCAGGAATGTGTCAATAAAGTTTCCCCTTCCTGGGACAATGAATTCACGGTGTTCTTATTTCAATTTCCAGGAGTGTATTTCTACTTTCCGTTTTCCTCTAACTTTTGAAGCTCTTCGGTTTAATATGGTTAATAAGTCACGCCAAAACAATTCGCCTTGACGCAGCTCAACTTTCACGAGCTGCATCCAACGCCCAGTGCCCTCCATCGCAACACTTACCGGTATAGACAGCAAACAAACTGTTAAAAATGTTAGACATCTCTTCATTCTGCGCACGGTTTTGTAACTGTTAAACAACACCCTTCTTAACCAACAAATTCGCAATATATTATTAAATTCTTAGAACCTCAGGAAAAGAGAAACTTACTAAATACAGCAACCAGCGTGACAAGACGCCATACAAAACCGACACGAACGTAAGCATCAACCTTTTTATTTTTATTTTTGATAAATGATTTGGTTGCAGTGATGGATTACACAGTCTATATTTCTCATGCCATGCGCTCCATTACCAATGGTCGCAGTGGAATTGTTATGGGACAGAGTTCACTCGGTTCGTAGAAGATATTTAGCCCGGGAGCTCAAACCACAATAATAAATAATCTCATGCTTGTCAGTCCACTGTAGGTTACAGGCCTCAGGAGCCGAAGTGTCGATGTCGTCTGGACGGGTTGTGGCTAGTGTCAGGAAGTTGTTGGCTGGTGACATAGTCTGCAGCATCGAGAGGGAACTCTCGAATAGCAGTCGTTCTGATCAGTAAAGACAGCCGCAAAATTTTTACGTCGAACTGTTTCTGGATTTTTTTCTATTAATGTCATGTTAGGAAAGGAAGTAAACTGTCTTCTTGTTTCCATCAGCGTTGTACATTTATATGTCAACATAAGTCTTTGTTTCTCGACATGATTTTTGTGGTTTCGAGGAATCTGAAACACTGGTTCGTTTGCGTTATTAAAATGTTTCGTGATGGATTCTCATCTGAATTACAAATTGTAATACCTACCAAAGACGTCCAATACTTCTGCCAAAGCCGAGTGAGGAACGCCGGTTTCGACTGTCTTTCGGAATCCTGTTTCAACAAGATGTCTCCCGCTACTAACTGGACTGATGTCTACTTAAATTAATTCATGACACAGGATATCACAGCTAATGAAAGTTAGTTTTTGTAACATTTCACAAAGGTAAGTAATGATTTATTTGCTAACAGTTGGCTTCGTGAAATTCTATGTTTCTTTTCTTAAGATTCAGGTTTTTTCAAGATTACACAACAATACCGTGAATGGCCACAATAGTTTCCTAGTAGGTTTTTTGATTCATCAGTGTTATTAAAATTGTATACATGTTTTTCTTTGTGTTCGCAAAATCGTAGTGAACAGCAAATGGAAATGCAACAGGATATGAACAATCGGAAATTGTGATTGTTTGGCAGTGTTACGTCAGCTGATCAGAGTTAATAAGTAAACTTATCTTTTTAGCAAAACACAGTGTTTTCAACTGCCGTTTCAACAATGTATGTGTCAGTATTACGTCCCAATATTCAATCGAATTCTTATCATAATTTATTTTAATAAAATGACTATTTCGTATCAATTAGACGCTGCAGTAAAGATTCACAATCGATTATCATTGTTATTAGTTTTGAGACTTAATAACAATCAGTGGGATTTGGTTTGACACTCCGATTTCATAAACTAGAAAATTCGTTTCTCTACTGTCTGAGCTATCGAGAAGCACTGTAAAACTAATTACCACTCTAAACTGCGACTTATACTTTCTTTAATGCCCGGTGAACTAGTGTGTTAATAATATTGTTTGTGAAGGAACTTCTTATCAACCAGGTCACAGCTAGCTTGTATTTGTCTTACGTTTAAATGAATATTTTATTTGTGCTTCCTCTGCAAGTATAAACGCTAGCGGAGATGAGAATCGGAATGAAAGAGTTATTGCCGCCGTAGCGCCAGATAACGTCGTTGGATGGAAAATATGACGGAAAATTTCCGAAGTTTTGTTGGCATTTATGATCTCTACTGATTCGCAACGCAGGGTGTGAAGCAGAATCATTTTGTGCGTTCTCATATCTAGCTAAAAATATTTTAATTGCAAAATCATTGTAAGTTGGTATTTTTTCTCTTTTTTGGAAACCAGGTACAAGATATGAGCATATTTATTCTGTCTGATCTTTCGTCACTTTCCGTCAGCTAGCTATGCGAAAGTAAATTTCTAACGGATTAGTAGTTATTGTTAAATGACGAAACAGAGAATTTCGTACCTTGATTTAAATGATGCTGAGCACAGCAGATGTTAACTTCAAACATGCACTCACTACGTTCTAATATGATCTAGGTTAATACTTTCCAGGATGCTACTCCAGGCGGGTGTAAAATGAATGTGCGCAACGGAAAATAATAAACGGTAAAGTGAAGATTACGCCCTGTCTGACTACCCCTTGAAGCAGATCTTAAGATCTCTTAATTCTATAAATTACAATCTAAGCATATATGAATGATGAAGACAACTAGTCCTACTAAATGATAAACGTTGTTCCTGCTTATATATCTGTTGTAGATTAAAAATAACATTTATATTACAAAGTTAACATTTCCTAAGTAAAATTACTGATCAGTTGCCGAACTCTGCCCCGGCAGTCTAATACCAATAACGCGGAATGACTGACATCATCTAAGTATCAAACACTAAAAGACACTACTTTCAAAGATGATCTACGGTGGAGTGGAACCTCAGTGGAAATTAACTAACGTGATCACAGCTGTTTAGCTTTTATAGCCCTAATAAGCCGAAGCAATTTGGGATATCACGGTATGTACTGCGTCCAGTGCGTCAAAGTGATGGTTCTCGTACTCGTCTGCGATGATGGAAGAACTCCAGCGACAGATAAACTCTTTCAAACACTAGGACGACTAATATACTCTAATACTGTCTCTTCCTCTCTGTGTTCCACAGACGAGAAACGCGAACTCCCAACCACAAGGACGGAGTTCAGATAACGTCTCAACGTAAGTATAGGCAGATTAAGTGCTCTAAATTACTGAACTCTACGTACTCAACGATGACTTGCAACCCGGAAGTGAAGTCCACAATCATACAGGTTCGCAACAGTACAGTTCGTAACTGTTCTATCTATAAACTTAAAATATGTCATAAGGAAAATGTACTTTCTACGTTGGAGGTGTTTAAATGGAACTGATATGATACAGTGACACCAGCGTAGGGATAAATTATACTGATAGTGTCATCCCGACTTACATTGAAATAAAGTTTCAGAAAGTAACAGAAATCGTATTGTTTTACAATGGCAGCGAATGGCTAAGATGAAGTGACAAAATGGTTCAAATGGCTCTGAGCACGCTTCTAAGGTCATCAGTCCCCTAGAACTTAGAACTACTTAAACCTAACTAACCTAAGGATATCACACACATCCATGCCCGAGGCAGAATTCGAAACTGCGACCGTAGCGGTCACGCGGTTCCAAACTGAAACACCTAGAACCGCTCGGCCACACCGGCCGGCCACTAGCGTAAAAGCATCCACTTCATACCCCTAACACTACAAGTTGAATTCAGAGACCATATATTCCTTATCTAAATATATTTGTTTTGATGTTCTCTGCCTACAGTATTAAACTGATCAAAGAGCTTCAGAACACCCTGTAGATCACTGTTTGTTAATACTAAGACTTTCTCTACTTATTGTGATACATAATTGCAAGTTGGATCCAGACAACTACGGCTTTTGTATCGGCAGTGCTATTGGTTCTAACGTGTTCGCCATTTATCATATCTCGATAAAAAAGTTTTATGTTGTCCAATCGTCGTAAGTTGGTAATAAGTAGTTTTTTTTCTTTTTCATTTTGGCGTCATGTACGAAATATGAGAATAAACATTTTGATATTTTCATTTCTTTTCAGCATCTATGACATGGACATATATTTCTAATAGGTTAGTAGTTATTGTTAAAGGTGGAAAGGAAGGATTTCGTACCTTGTTCTTTAATTGTATTTGAGCACTGCTGATGTTAACCTCGAATGTGCACTCATTTCTTTCTAATATGGTTGTGGTTAATTCTTACCATGTCGCAGTAATATACGAAAGCTGTTCAATAAAGAATGATCATAATTTTTTTTGACAACATACCTTTACTCATCCTCATAATTTTTATGATCCTTCTCAAAGTAGTCTCCCATGAATGCGATGCACTTGTCCCAGAGTTTCTGCCAGTCTTCAAATGCGTGCTGGGAATCATTTTTTGATAGGTCCTTCAAAACCACCTCCGCAGCCTCCACCACTGCCTCTGATGATTGATAATGCCTCCCACGAAGGCGTTTCTTCATGTTAGGGAACAGAAAAAAGTCACATGAGGCTAAATCCGGACTATAGGGAGCGTGAAGGATGGACTTCACTTTGATTTTTGAAAGATATTTAGGAACAACATTGGCAACATGCGGCCGCGCGTTATCTTGATGCAGCATCCAGCCTGCTTCACGGAAATTTGGTCTTTTGCATCTGATATGGACTTGCAATGTTTTCAGGACATCTGTGTGGTACTGTCCAGTCACTGATGTGAGTGTGTAGGTACAACATTCCGATGAACCATTCCATCAATATCAAAGAATGAAATGACCATAATTTTCCCTACAGGAGCAACCACTTTTGATTTTTTGGGAGTTGGTGGTGAAGGAGATTTTCACACTGAACTTTGCTGTTTGCTCTCAAGATCAAAATGATGTAACCGAGTTTTAAAAGCAATGTTTACATTTGAAAGAAACTCCTGATCTTCCTCTAACATTAACTTTAACTGCATGCAGACCTGCACGCGGATCTCTTTGTTCTGGAATCAGGAATCTTGGAAACCATCGCTCACAAACAAGTTTCATGTGTGGGTGACACTCTATGAAATATTCAGTATTTCAGAAAGTGATCTTAACCTAATTCGTCGATCCTGTCTCATAATGACAGCAGCAGTGTTGATGTTTTCTCCCGTAAGAGCAGTAACTGGAGCACCGGGTCTACCTTCCTTTGAAATTGATTGTCTCTCCTCTTTAAACATTTTAAAACGCCTTCGAGCTGTGGTGTAAAGAAGAAGAGACTCTCCATAGGCCTCCTGTAACATAGTATAGACATGAACTGAAGATTTATTGGGACGAAAGCAGAACTTCAAAGCCGCATATTGTTCCTCGCGTGTTATTTCCATTGCAGCGATACGCGATATTGAACATGTCTGACTTTGTCTGCCTCTCACAGGCGAGAACCAGGAACGCGAACAGTGAAACTTCTACGGGTGTTTGTAGTACATTAAGCTAACAGAGTATCATAAGATTAAATTTTAGCGTGAGAAATAATGACCATAAAAAATTATGATCATTCTTGAACAGCCCTCGTATCATTAAACTATGGTTTCATTAAATAGTGGCTAAAATCATATCTCTGAGCTTCCCGAAAAAGAATCTCGCATATTTGACTAATGAACCAGAACTAATCTCTGATATTATCTGCGTCGTTGCAGAGTGGACAACAGTTGAAAATACAGAAAATAAATATGCAGATGCCTACGTTGCTAAAAATCGCAAAGGACAATGTACTTAAAATACATCGTAAGGAAAATTTACCTTCTATGTTGGAGACGTTAAAATGAAACATAGATGAGGATTGTTAGTACTGGTCCAACTCATAAGACTCTTTCGTTTTAGCTATAAATAAGACAGTCATGAACAATAGGATAAACCTACGAAGATCTTAATTTAGCTTCGCAGCTACTTGTAGATGTAATCTTGTTCGCATATAGGCGTAAAATAACGGTGTGAGTGTCTTTATCATTTCTGATTTCACGACCTACGTAACTGTAGGAGGTGACCTTTCCATGTTTTTGTTCTTAAAGTGTTTGGACCACATTGGCGCTCTTATCACCTTTGTCTTACCAGTGAATACGTTTACGATATATCTTTGACAGACTTGATTGATGTGATGAGCTGAATATTAAAGTTTATCTTCAGTTTCTTGAATTATTATGACATATTGTTCATTTATTTATTTTTGGGGGGTTTTAGATTGGATTAGTTTCATAGGTAGGAAAACCAGGATTTTGTTTCCAGCTGTTGATTGTGTCACTTATGAAAATGTTGAAATGTGTTGGGACATAGATACTTGTGATTATTTATGTTGTTTTCTGTTTCCCTAAATATGTTCTTGCATTGTCATAGGTACATTTTAACACGTTTATCAGTTGCTTAGGGAAGATCGTTTCTCTAACACGATCTGCAGTTTTCCCCTGAAGAAATATGGATTTGTAAGGTGTATAATAGTGTGTCTCTATAACTTGTACAATGAAACTACGAGTAACGAACCACATTTTCTTCTTCAACAATTCTATCTTGAACATAATGAGAATTACATATATGAAAGAATGGTGTTTTATCTACGCACCTTAATTTTCCACGTAATCTCCACCCCGTTCTATGACCTTCCCCCAGCGCGAAACAAGGGCGTGTATGCCCTGTCGGCAACAATCCTTGTCCCGTTGGTGGAGCCAGTGCTTCACTGTGTGCATTACCTCCTCTGTTGTTGTGGTCTTCAGTCCTGAGACTGGTTTGATGCAGCTCTCCATGATACTCTATCCTCTGCAAGCTTCTTCACCTCCCAGTACCTACTGCAACCTACATCCTTCTGAATCTGCTTAGTGTAGTCATCTCTTGGTGTCCCTCTACGGTTTTTACCCTCCACGCTGCCCTCCAATACTAAATTGGTGATCCCTTGATGCCTCAGAACATGTCCTACCAACCGATCCCTTCTTCTGGTCAAGCTGTGCCACAAACGTCTCTTCTCCCCAATCCGATTCAATCTAATCTTCAGCATTCTTCTGTACACCACATTTCGAAAGCTTCTAATCTCCTCTTGTCCAAACTATTTATCGTCCATGTTTCGCTTCCATACAATGCTACACTCCATACAATTACTTTTAGAAATGACTTCCTAACACTTAAATCTATACTCGATATTAACAATTCCTCTTCTTCAGAAACCACTTCCTTGACATTGCCAGTCTACATTTTATATCCCCTCTACTTCGACCATCATCAGTTACTTTGCTCCCCAAATAGCAAAACCCATTCACTACCTTAAGCGTCTCATTTCCTAATCTAATTCCCTCAGCATCACCCGATTTAATTTGACTACATTCCATTATCCTCATTTTGCTTTTGTTGATGTTCATCTTATATCCTCCTTTCAAGACACTACCGATTCCGTCCAACTGCTCTTCTAAGTCCTTTGCTGCCTCTGACACAGTTTCGATGTCATCGGCGAACCTCAAAGTTTTTATTTCTTTTCCATAGATTTTAATACGTAATCCGAATTTTTCTTTTGTTTCCTTCACTGCTTGCTCAATATACAGATTGAATAACATCGGGGAGAGACTACAACCCTGTCTCACTCCCTTCCCAACCACTGCTTCCCTTTCATGTCCCTCGACTCTTATAACTGCCATCTGGTTTCTATACAAATTGTAAATAGCCTTTCGATCCCTGTATTTTACCCCTACCACCTTCAGAATTTGAAAGAGAGTATTCCAGTCAACATTGTCAAAAGCTTTCTCTAAGTCTACAAATGCTAGAAGCGTAGGTTTGCCCTTCCCTCATCTAGCTTCGAAGATAACTCGTAGGGTCAGTATTGCCTCACGTGTTCCAACATTTCTACGGAATCCAAACTGATCTTCCCCGAGGTTGGCTTCTACTAGCTTTTCCATTCGTCTGTAAATAATTCGCGTTAGTATTTTGCAGCTGTGACTTATTAAACTGATAGTTCGGTAATTATCACATCTGTCAACACCTGCTTTCTTTGGGATTGAAATTATTATATTCTTCTTGAAGTCTGAGGGTATTTCGACTGCCTCGTACGTCTTGCTCACCAGATGGTACAGTTTTGTCTGGACTAGTTCTCTCAAGCCCGTCAGTAGTTCAAATCGAATGTTGTCTACTACCAGGGCCTTATTTCGACTCAGGTCTTTCAGTGCTCTGTCAAACTCTTCACGCAGTATCGTATCTCCCATTTCATCTTCATCTACATCCTCTTCCTTTTCTAGAATATTGTCCTCAAGTACATCGCCCTTGTATAGACCCTCTATATACTCCTTCCACCTTTCTGCTTTCCCTTCTTTGCTTAGAACTGGGTTTCCATCTGAGCTCTTGATGTTCATACAAGTGGCTCTCTTATCTCCAAAGGTCTCTTTAATTTTCCTGTAGGCAGTACCCCTAGTGAGATAAGCCTCTACATCCATAAATTTGTCCTCTAGCCATCCCTGCTTAGCCATTTTGCACTTCCTGTCGATCTTATTTGTGAGACGTCTGTATTCCTTTTTGGCTACTTCGTTTACTGCATTTTTATATTTTCTCCTTTCATCAATTAAGTTCAATATTTCTTCTGTTACCCAAGGATTTCTACTAGCACTCGTCTTTTTACCTACTTGATCCTCTTCTGCCTTCGCTACTTCATCCCTCAAAGCTACCCATTCTTCTTCTACTGTATTTCTTTTCCCCATTCTTGTCAAATGCTCTCCCTGAAACTCTGTACAACCTCTGGTTCTTTCAGTTTATCCAGGTCCCATCTCCTTAATTTCTCAGATTTTTGCAGTTTCTTCAGTTTTAATCTACAGGTCATAACCAATAGATCGTGGTCAGATCCACATCTGCCCCTGGAAATGTCTTACAATTTAAAACCTGGTTCCTAAATCTCTGTCTTACCATTATATAATCTATCTGAAACTTGTCAGTATCTCCAGGCTTCTTCCATGTATACAGCCTTCTTTTGAACCAAGTGTTAGCTATGATTAAGTTGTGCTCTGTGCAATATTCTACCAGGCGGCTTCCTCTTTCATTTCTTTGCCCCAGTCCATATTCACCTACTACGTTTCCTTCTCCCGCTTTTCCTACTACTGAGTTCCAGTCACCCATGACTATTAAATTTTCGTCACCCTTCACTATCTGAATAATTTCTTTTATTTCATCATACATTTCTTCAATTTATTCGTCATCTGCACAGCTAGTTGGCATATAAACTTGTACTACTGTAGTAGGTGTGGGCTTCGTATCTATCTTGGCCACAATAATGCGTTCACTATGATGTTTGTAGTAAGTAGCTTACCCGCATTCCTATATTCCTATTCATTATTAAACCTACTCTGCATTACCCCTATTTGATTTTGTATTTATAACCGTGTATTCACCTGACCAAAAGTCTTGTTCCTCCTGCCACCGAACTTCACTAATTCCCACTATATCTAACTTTAACCTATCAATTTCCCTTTTTAAATTTTCTAACCTACCTGCCCGATTAAGGGATCTGACATTCCACGCTCCGATCCGTAGAACGCCAGTTTTCTTTCTCCTGATAACGACGTCCTCCTGAGTAGTCCCCGCCCGGAGATCCGAATGGGGGACTATTTTACCTCCGGAATATTTTACCCAAGAGGACGCCATCATCATTTAATCATACAGTAAAGTTGCACGTCCTCGGGAAAAATTACGGCCATAGTTTCCCCTTGCTTTCAGCCGTTCGCAGTACCAGCACAGCAAAGCCGTTTTGGTTATTGTTACAAGGCCAGATCAGTCAATCATCCAGACTGTTGCCCCTGCAACTACTGAAAAGACTGCTGCCCCTCTTCAGGAACCACACGTTTGTCTGGCCTCTGAACAGATACCCGTCCGTTGTGGTTGCACCTACGGTACGGCTATCTATATCGCTGAGGCACTCAAGCCTCCCCACCAACGGCAATGTCCATGGTTCATGGGGGGGATTTTCATCCTTAAAATGTCTTCCATTAATGGCATCCTTTAACGGCCAAAAGAAGAGGAAGTTGAGGGGGCTATATCAGGGCTGTAGGATGCATGAGGTAGCACTGTCCATCAACTGTTTTGCGATATGTGTAGCATTCCTCAGAACTGGGGCCGAGCGTTGTCGTATTGCAACAGAAAGTCTCCTGGGTAGCTGTGGCCCGAAGTCGCCAGAAGTGCGTCTTGAGTTTTGTTAATGTGTTGACATATGCTTCTGAATTAATGGTACCGCCTCATGGCAACACTTCACTGGGATTCACACCTTCACAGTCTCAAACCACGGTGATCATGACCTTACCAGCGGAAGTAATTGCTTTTTTCCTCTGTGGGAAGTCTGAATGGGGCCATTCCATCGACTGCCGCTTTGTTTCGGGTTCAAAATGGTGAACCCAGGTTTCATCACATGTCACAATGCGGGACAAGAAGACCTCCATCTCGGCTTCAAAACGTTGCAACAAATCAAGACAAATGTTTCTTCAGTGCGATTAGTTATCCACCGTTAGACACTGCGGGTCCCATCTTGCACACACTTTTGAATACCCAAGAGTGCAGATAACTGCACCGTCACTTACTTTGCTGATTGACAGATACAGCGCCAACTGCCGAGCCGTAATGCGTCTGTCCTCGCGAATGACAACATCAGCTCGCTGCAACATGGCAGATGTGACAGCCGTGGATGGTCTCCCCGACCGCTGCAAATCGTGGAGCTCGACCGAAGCGCCTTCTGATGACCTCACCCTCCGTGCCCAGCGACTAACTGTACTTCTATCGACAGCAGAGCTCCATAGACTTTGCACAAGCGTTGCTGAAAATTCCCCGCAGTTTCTTTCTTTGCAGCGAGAAAGTCACTGACAGCACGTTGCTTGTAACGTACATCAAATACAGACGCCATTTTGAAACTGTCCTGCAGCTATGCTATCTGTCGGAAGTGACAGAAACTTGGTGCACTCAGGAGACAACAGTTAATACATACGTAACGTTTCGCATTCGCAGCATTGTTTTCGGATGAGAAAAAATGAGGTGCAATACTTTCTGGGCAACCCTCGTAATGTTAATAGTGGAACTATCTGTCATGACTCCATTTCGGTCCATTCGTATGAATACTTAAGCTATAATCTTTAATTTACTATTCTAGCATACAGTCTGTGCATGGTATGGAGGAGACTGATACCCCTGTAATTCTTTCGTTCCCCTCTGTTCCATTTACTAAATAACAGAGTTATCTCAGCAGTTTTTTGCTTTTCCAGTAGTCTACCTGTTAGATAGTTACAATAAAAAATTACAGCCGGAACCTTTCTCATAGATGTTTTGGACCTGTTTCTAATCTATATATAGGTTTTCTTCGTTTCATCATCATTGTTCTGCAGGGACTTTAAATAATACGTTTACGGACTTTTTGTTATTCTAGCACAAAACATCATTCCCTCGGTCACCTAGCAGATATTCTGCCAATATTTTCTGTCAGCACTATTTAAAGCTCTCTTCCTGTTGGAAACGTATTTGATAGACATCGTCCTGTATTGTCTTTTGTCCTTTTTTAGTTTACCTCCTTTTTGCTCACAATCTACCGTTGGCTGCAGAATTATAGCGATTAGAGGTAATTCACACTCTTTGTTTACTGGTATTTTCCACTTTAGCAGGCTCAATTTATTGTTTATAAAGGCAAAAAGGAAAGTTTTGTGTGACATTATTGGCTGTGGTATCCCATGGGGTAGGTTCAGCCGACTGTAGGAAGACCTGTTCATCCCCAGCACACACTTTTTCTTTATTTAATAGCCAATATTCGACTCATGTTCTTGGAGTGCTCATGCATAACGTGAATATGTCGTTTCTGAAAGAAAATATCAGTGTCTTTCAGATTGTTTGAACCAGGTTCTAGAATATTTGAATGAATGTTACTCCCTACACAGTTAGTAACTATGTCTGTTATCGTTAAATTTATCACGACAGCGTTGCGGTCTCCTCAGACTTCTTTATATATTACATAAGCATTTTCCCTGTGAGTTCGTCTGTGTATTCGATAGACACATGTATTGACCACACCTCCTCCTCTTAGCCCTCTAAGTGTCTACCTCTTCCTCCCTTTGTCTGTCGACCTCATCCTCCCGCCTCTTTAACCTCCTCTTCTCCACTCTGTCTGTCTCTCCATCTCCTCCCCCCTCTCTTTGTCCGTTTTTTCCAATCACCCTCCCTGCCCATATCTTTTTCCACCCTCCTCTCTAACCATATCCTCCTCTCCTATGTCTTTCCATATCTACCTCCCCTCTTCCTTTCCGCCTATCTACTATTTCTGTACACTTTCCACCTGCCTCATGTATCTCCTGCTCCTTTCATCTCTCTGTCCATTTGTCGTCCTCCTGCTTTGTCCTTCACCTCCTCTATATATCTCAACCTATCCCCAGGCTTGCTTATTAGCACGTGTAGCCTCTCCAATATAGGTCAGTGACGTAGACTGATACTACAATACTCTCATAACATGTCTGCATGTAGGGCAGGCTATGCATCAGGCGTTTGAGAAACATCTATTTGCCACTGATGTATGGGCTGTCAAGCAAAGCAGGTCGATAAATCATGATGATACTACTCTGACACGACACACCTGTCATGCTGGACAACATACATCTCAGAGACCAGAAGGAGATTTCTTGCTCCTGACATGAAGGCTGCGCTGAAAAGTGGGTTGATTAGTTAGCATAGTAGTTCCCAAACACAATATTCCTGTTGTGCAGAGCAGCATATACACCAGGATCTGGAAAAAGCACATGCCTTTGCTCCTATTGGTATTATGAGGCTATAAAACCGACAGTACTGACTCATGAGGCCTGCTGTTTTAATATCAAATTTGATTGAAGTAGATCAAAGAGTGTGCAAGGAAATCCCTGACATACACACATTGACATATACACTTCGCATTATATACTGCATTAATAATAGAATTATTTTTTATAACTGCATATAGAATTGTT
Source organism: Schistocerca gregaria (assembly GCF_023897955.1). Taxonomy (NCBI): domain Eukaryota; kingdom Metazoa; phylum Arthropoda; class Insecta; order Orthoptera; family Acrididae; genus Schistocerca; species Schistocerca gregaria. The sequence continues at coordinate 251,038,631 of NC_064923.1, read as the reverse complement.
TCTACAAATATATTTTTCACTGTTGTTAGATAGCAATTGCCACTTTCTAATATTAAGCATATGATTCTCTCATTGAAAATCATCCAATATTTTATTGTAGTCTTACAATTTATATCTATAGATATGAGTACCCTGGATTTAATTCTCTAATATTCTGTGACACACCCTATAAATCATTGTGTAGTTGGTATGTGATTTAGGTCTTTTCAAGTTCTTTTTTTCTGTTGCTGAAAGAATATTAATTAATTCCTTATGAATCGTAACTTCTATTCCAGTTTCTTTAAGATTTAATCGTCTCATGTTCCATGTATAATTTTTAATTACTTGAAATACCAGAACATGTTTTCTAAGCTTGTTACTAGTTCCATAGACAGCCATTTCCGCTTTGCTTTTACTGCGAAAGATTTGAGTTCTTTTCTATCTTATGTGGATTATACTAGTCAACAAAAAACCTCTTTTTTGCTAGAATAATACACATTTCCTTCATAACATAATTCGCCCCCAGGAACGAGATCTAATTTCCAAATGCTGCACAGGCCTCAGTTTTCACATAACTATGGTTGCTGTAAATTTTTGTGGCAGTCTATGTATTATATGGATCTGCCTAAATGACACGTTCTCACAACAAGTCTTCCAAATATAAATGGCAAAAGAGTTGACCTTACAATAAGCAATCAAAGAAATCAGGAATCTAAAATCAAGAAATGTAAATAACCATACCTAAAAACATTTCATTTCCCATTCCCTACTACACTTTGTTCCAGAAACTATGTTTCGTAAGGACCAGCAGTAGTTGTACTACATTGAGGTACCCTATTTGCGTTAATGAAGTATTTACATTTGAGATATGTCTGGGTGGAAGTGTTCACCAAGTTCATCACCAACGGCGCCCAAGTTACCCAAGAAGAAAGCGAAATGATCATTCAAGAAATTTAGATTAATTGAAACATTAAATCCCACAAAATGATACTATGTAAGTTGTGTCAGTACGCTGTCCTACATTCGATTAAAAAAAATTCTGCAGGCTGTAGTAAAAAAAAACTATGCCATTCTTTCAAAATCACACAACATATCAAGAAAATGTTCGTCAAACTATAGTTCCCCAATTTGCGGTCTTACAAAATCCTTGAAAACATCTCTCGCAAGTATATGAACCCATGTGAATTTTTGTCCATGGCTTTCACAAAGTTTTCAGTGTTCATTCAGAAAAGTCACTTTTCCTATAATAATAGTTCTATCTCTGCTCTCCCACTTCCATAGAGAACAACAGTGCTTTATGTACGAGAACTGCACGAAGAGAACAGTTACAATAACATTAAGAGCTCTACATATAGGCCGTTTATATTTCTCTATCCAAATAAGTGTGAGTAGCACTTTAAAGTTTTTTGAATGAGCAATCTGAACAGAAGGAAACATGTTCCCATTGTGCAGAAGTACTTACTTTACTACTAAAAACAGTCTTGCTCACGATTTATTTAACAAGGTGACCGGTTTAGACCACCACTGTGGTCTTCTTCAGACCTTCGAGTTGTATATAAAGAGGCTCCACATATTACAGAAAATACATAAAGTTATAAAGCTATAAAACGATGAATTACCATTGAGTAGGAACCTGTTTCTGTTGGAGAATCACTACTGGAGAAACCAGTGCACGTCTTACTATATATAATGGAAGCTGCGCCCACTTCTGACGGCATGATGTCATTACTAACCAATGAGTTATAAGTCGAATAACAATTTAAAGTTTCTTAGTTAAAAGAACATTGTCAAGAATTAAAAATAAATACACACTAAACTTAGCTTACTAAACAGCTATTGTCAATTAAGAAGCGTTAAAAATATTTAATTATGTAGGAACTTCGGTTTGGCAGTACATGGGTTGCCCTCTCAAGGCCTTTCAGTGGACCATTCGGAACCACTGGCTGCCACGGTGAAGTTGGACGCCGTTCCAAAGATGAGGCAGCAGGCTTCTTTCCACTGAAGCTGTTGTAAAGTCGATAGACGAACTAGTGATTGTATGGTGAGGACGAACGCCAGTGTAAAGATGTGGTAGCAGACTTCTTTCTGACGAAGTTGTTGCGAAAGTGGAATGACCTACATTATTCCGTGATTTATTCAGTTTTCAAACTTATAGTGAATTTTTGATCACCTGGTACTACAAATAATGAAGATTTTACTATTAATACAATAGCAATAAAATATATTAAAATAACTATTAGTAATCGTTTTTATACGCGCTGGGTACGTTCGACACCACAAAAAGTCGGTGACCACCGAACTCCAACCTCACTGTATGGAACCAATATAGTAAGCTGTGTCGAGGTCCTCCAAACCCTATGCAGTACAGTCGTTTGACTATACAGAGTTGGTACCACAAGAGACTGTTAAAGAACTCTGCTCTTTGTAGCAGTCAGTCTAGATGTAAACCAATACTGTCATTCAACAAGTGTTAGAAAACACGTTATTAGAGATGAGACAGTCCTCAACGCTTGTAAATTAAACTTAATTACAATAAGGGACACTCCAGAAGTCTTACCACAATCATTAAATGACATGACGGGTTGTTGTTGTTCATGATCCGAATGTTACGCCACTGTTAAACAAAGCTTGCGCGTCTGATCGAGACTGAACCTGGGACAAAGAGACGTCAAATATCGACGTGTTCACCAATATCAGTTTCCAGGGCCGAATATCCGAACCCGGAAATAAATGATGATACAATAGCGCTGCACCTGAAACCCCATGGAGCTTATTTTACCCCTGAGAAGTCACGACTAAAAGTGTGTATTAAAGTTCAATGCACAAGCGTGAAACGGCATGAAGTAAAGTTGTGGTCATGGACGGGAAGTAGAACACAGTACCTATAAGAATTGTTGACTTCACAGAATCAGATGTCAGATGTTAAATATATTCACCAATAGCATGATATTTTACCCCGAAACGACAATACAAATGGTTTCTGTTGGTAAGGATTAGAAACCGACATCTTTCGCTATCGTCTCATAGCTACGAATAGATATGAAGTATTTATTGATCCCGCTGTAGCGAGATATGTACATGTTCAGCCTGGTACTACAACTCCACGCAAATCGTTGTGGTTGAGCCCACACGAAGAGGTTTTTGCTATCCAATTCCCTTTCACTAGAAGTTACAATCGCACCATTCGTAGAGACGTGGAGGAGTTCGGCGCCGTGAGAAAATAACGAAATGATGGGGCAGTTTCTTCTGGAGGAGTTCAAATCCAGAGAAAAACTGGACTCCGAGCTCGAATCCCAGTCCAGTGCTGGAAGGAAATCGTTGAACTTCGGTCACACGATAAATCAGTCTAATCTAAAAGCCGTAAATTCCACCAAATACCTAGCTATTACAATTACGAACAACTTAAATTGGAAAGAACACATAGAAAATGTTATGGGGAAGTCTAACCAAAGGCTGCGTTTTATTGGCAGGAGACTGCCTACACTACGCTTGTCCATCCACTTTTAGAATACTGCTGCGCGGTGTGGGGTCCTTACCAGGTAGGTCTGACGAAGTACATCGAAAAACTTCAAAGAAAGGCAGCACGTTTTGTATTATCGCGAAATAGCGGAAAGAGTGTTACAGAAATGATACAGGATTTGGGCTGGAAATCATTAAAAGAAAGGCGTTTTTCGTTGAGACAGAATCTTCTCACGAAATTCCAAACACCAACTTCCTGGTCCGAATGCGGAAATATTTTGTAGACACCGACCTACATAGGGCGGAATGATCACCACGATAAAATAAGGGAAATCAGAGCTCGTACGGAAAGATATAGGTGTTCATTTCTTCCGCGCGCAATACGAGATTGGAATAATAGAGAATTGTGAAAGTGGTTCGATGAACCCTCTGCCAGGCACTTAAATGTGATTTGCAAAGTATCCATGTAGATGTAGATGTCGATGGAGCGCCAATATTTTCAATATCTCAAGATCACGTAAAATAAGAAACGAAGGTCCTATGACCTTACATGACGATTGGTTTGTGAACTAAAATAATATTAGTCGTGTAAGAAAGCTTGTTACAGGCAGAGTTTCTGCAAGCAGCGACTTCGGCCTCTAACTGCTAAATCTCGTCCAACTCTGTCCCAGTTACTAACGAATGGACACGATTAATGTTGATTTGGAACCACGATACAGTCCTGCGTTCTTTACTTGGTGTTACTGGAAGTGAAGAGTGTCTGTTTATGGCCGTTAAAAACTGGTACCCCCAGCGGGAATCGAACCCACACTTTACCCGTCACAAGCTAACCATAGTTCAACCAACCATCAAATTTCACATGTTATCATCATGATTTTGTCATAATCGGGTATGCAGCACACTGTATGAGAAGTGTTGACTTCCACTTGAGCTGTTGTCGTGAATAAATCATTCGTCGTCTTGTAGTGCAGCTCATGCAGTGCGGACGCAAAGCCATAATGTCAACCCATACTCTTCTTCTCTTCCGTCTATATGCTAACAGCATCAGTTTGTCAGAAGGTCAGAGACAGTTTCGATCGTTTTCTAACCAGCCAGTAACATAAAAATATGTTTTGAAAGAGCTCGTGGGTATCTGTCATGGAAAGACCAATTTCAACATCATCAGCCAGCTATCGCTTAGTATGGACTGGCGTCCCTTCAAGTATTTGCGACACATCAGACATAGAGCCTCTGAACTCCAGCGGACTTTTCTTTGGTCGAATTAGCAAGCATAACACTCCAGAATGAGATTTTCACTCTGCAGCGGAGTGTGCGCTGATATGAAACTTCCCGGCAGATTAAAACTGTGTGCTGGAGCGAGAATGGGACTCGGGACCTTTGCCTTTAACAGACAAGTGCTCTACCAATTGAGCTACCCAAGCACGACTCACACCCCGTCTTCACAGCTTTTAATTCTGCCAGTACCTCGTCTCCTACTTCTAAACTTTACAGAAGCTCTTCTGCGAAACTTGCAGAACTAACACTCCTGAAAGAAAGGATATTGCGAAGACATGGGTTAGCCAAAGTCTGGGGGATGTTTCCAGAATAAGATTTTCACTTTGCAGCGGAGTGTGCACTGATACGAAACATCCTGATTTCGAGTCTCGGTCCGGCACACAGTTTTAATCTGCCAGGAAGTTTGAAGCATAACACTATCTGACGTTGCGTATGACGTAATACTATATTTCAGCATGCTCCGTGGCGACTTTGTATTGCTTAAGCGTATTTATATTATTTTGTTCAAGTTCGTGGTACAGCTCATATCACTGTTGAGTTTATGAGGGGCTTTGTGCACGCTTTAGAAAATAGAATCTAAAACGGAGTGAAAGCTAACATTTGTGATAATGTTCTGTTTGTGTTTAACAAAATGATGAAAAGAGTGGAGGCAATTCGAAAGACATGTGCCTTATAGAGGCAATTCGTAACACATGTGCTCTCTACGGAGTGAGTGCTATCGGCTAAGTCAAGTTGTATAGTTTGAAGTACGATAATTTTTAGATACATTTATGACCTTGTTCGGGAAGAGAGATAGACGTTGATGAACTAAGTTTCTGCGATTTATTAGTATGGTCAATGACAGTGTGACGACCAATTAACTTTCGTGTGACACGTGCCTTCATTAGTCACATTGAGGTTAAAAGAAAGGAAGGAGGATTACGGTACAACTTATCTTCAAAGACGAGATTAGAAGTGAAGCAGAATCTCGATCTGGGAAGGAAGAAAGTCGTCTGTGGCCCTTGAAAGGATTGATCCTGCCATTTGCCGTCATAGCTCACGATGTCTTTGTAAACTTAATTCAGTACAGCCTAATGGTGATTTGAAGTACAGTAGGCTAACTTTATAAGGAGAAAATAGAGTAGTAGGTATGCCGTAACAAACTTTATCTCAAACAATGGCGTGTATATGTCCGCAGTATGTACTATTATCGATATACATCTCCTCATACAACGTTCAGTAACCAGTAGATCTAGAGGTAAGAAACATAAAACACTGCAGAACTGCTACTGAAAATACGCAAATCTGTTATTGAAAGCTTACCACTGAATATTCTTTTCTCATTCAGCAACTACTCTCACAGTCACGTTGTAGTCTGGTACAGCTATCTGAGTATCACAGAAGATTTCAAGATTAATTAAGGTAGCCTTCGTTGTATGGTATTACTATGAGACGCGAGTAGTATTAGTGTAGTGCATGTTAACAGCGTTTCCCATTAGGTTATAGTCCAACATACACACAAATATCAGAGAAATTGTCAACATTGTGTTCCACCTCCTTGTCGAAAACCTTCTTACGATGCGCAAGTAGTTATTCGATCCCACTGGTGTAGCTACTTGCTGATTCTGAGAATCCACGTTTAAAGAGTATGCTGTATGGAGAGGGGGACTCCACATTGCAAGATAACTATTCTACCGTTCACAAGTCGGCATTCGTTCAGCAGCTGCTCTCCATGATTAGCGTCAGCGTCATGGACTGGCCGCCATGGCCACATGGAAAACATGTGAACTGAGATTGCCAGAACGTTGACAGAAATGGCCACGAAACCATGGTACTACAGCTGACGCTCTTTGGGACTGCGCCCTTGCAGCCTGGGAGAAAGTTGCTTCTTCATACTGTTACGCATCTATGCCAAGATGTATGAGAGAATTTTAAAAAAGTGGGATTTTGGATAAAATCCTAAAAACGTTTTCTTGTGTCGTCTTTTTCTTCATTTCTCCTCACTGAGAGGCAGTAGAAGATCACTTGGCAAAAGATAAAATAAAATTTGAGTTACTTTTCTTTTGAGCTGCCTTTTTAATTGTTGTTCCAACAACATTCCTTCCTTTTCTCTCTGTCCTAGATCTAGAATAAAACGAACCGTGGCGTACGTCTAAGTAAGGAATACTTTGCAAGTTTTTCACTCTTATTTTGCACTTCTGCTCTCGTATCCATTGCTAGATTCGTCCCTCTTTTCTGCTACCCCTTCACTGTCATTTTCACCCACACCAAAATGGATACTCTAAAATTCACAATTAAGTGCTTGGCAGGGGGTTCTATGAACCACTGTCACATTAGTTCTCAACCGTTCTACTCCCAAAAAGTACTTGTGAATAACGAACAACCAAACCTTTTCTTTCTGGTACTGATGTCTCTTACTACAATGGTCAGGTCTCCTATGTAGTCGGGTAAAAAAAACAGCGTGGCATTCAGCGGAGCAGGTTGGCGATTGTAATTTATTGAAAACAGCTCTCCGCAATGTAAAACGCCTACGTTTCCATGATTTACTCCATAACTTCCTTACCATATCCTAGACACAAACTCTCCTTTTTCGTGATAATACAAAACGAACTGTCCTTCTTCGAAATTTTTTTGTCTTCTGTCAGTCCCATCTTATAGGGATCAAATATCGCACAGGAATACTGACGAAGAGGAAGGACAAGTGTGTTATAGGCGGTCACTTCAATTGATTTGTTTCATTTTATAAGTATTCCAACTATAAAACCGTGTCTTTGGGTTTCCTTCCCCGCAATATTTTCAATATAACCGTTCCAATTTACGTTGTTCGTGATCATAGCTTATAGATATTTATGTGAATTGAAAACCTTTAAATGTGACTGATTTATCGTGTAAGAGAACTTTAATGATATTCGTGTGGAGAACCTCAAAGGAGCGTCACGTTTTGGTTCGCGAACATATATTTTAAACATCATTTTGCGATAAGCTTTGCTCTTCTCAGCAGTTTACTAGACGGCACCATTAACTGCCGTAAATCTAAGAGAAATGTTCTGAATGTCTGCGAAATAGTTTATATACTGTGTGTCCATAAATTCTGATGGTGAATTCTAATAAATATTTTGTACTTTATAAACATTAATAAATATTAATAAATAAATAAATAAAGAATAATGAAATAAATTCTATTAATTCTAATAATTTTTTTTTTAATTTCTAGATTAAATGATGGCTGTGTCCAAAGAAGAACGGGTGAAGTTGGTACTCTTAACTGGACGAGAAGTGTGGTCGTATCGCTAAACTGCGGAAGAATTTAAGCACGTCTAATGTCTATCTCGCAAAACATTGACTGTAATTGGTCGTTAATAAATGACTTTGAATATCTAATGGACTATTTCTGTTTAAAATAGGTAGTCCGGCATTTAGGGCCAAAGATATGGCTACGTACACCACAAAGTCTGGTTTTTCTGTTTTTGTGCCTGGCAACCATATTATTCGACATACTGGTCCCTCCTGGCCACCACCAGACGTCACGGGAGTAGCACCACCCTATGAAAGCAGCTCACTCACTGTTGATGATCAAAAATGGTTCAAATGGCTCTGAGCACTATGGGACTTAACATCTGAGGTCATCAGTCCTCTAGACTTAGAACTACTTTAACCTAATTAACCTAAGGACATCACAAACATCCATGCCCGAGGCAGGATTCGAACCTGCGACCGTAGCGGTCGCACGGTTCCACACTGAAGCGCCTAGAATCGCTCGGCCACATCGGTCGGCAAGAATTTTGCCTTAGACACCCTCATCGTTAATCTATTTATTTGACTACTGTCGAAAAATTAATCACCAGATTTAAAGAAACAGGCAGTGTGTTGGATACCCCCCATTCCGTACGACCAAAGACTTGCAACGAAATAAAAGAGGCTGTCTTGGCCAAGATTTATGAAAGCCGAAAGAAATCGCTTCGTCGGACACTCAAGGAGCTGGCTGTTCCAAGGTCAACCATCCACAAACCCCTGTCTGAGGAGACGTTTCATCTGTACAAGTTACAGATACTGTGTGAATGTTTTGCAGATAAATTGGATGAAAATATCAGTTTTACTAAAGACCGTATTTTTTTCAGTGATTAAGCTGTGTTTTATGTCAATGGTGAAGTGAAGAGACAAAATCTTCTATATTTGGCTCAAGGCAATCGACATTGAAAGAGTCCATAGACACACCAGGGCTGCCGAAACATGGTGGTGTGCTATGGTTTGTGGAAAGTTCATGTGATAGTATGGACATGTAACGGGTGAGACTTATCTGAACATGCTGAGAGACAAACTGATGCCTCAAACTGAGTGTCTGGGTGAGGGATTTCCAGAATGGTTTCAGCAGGGTAGGATCCCTGCCCATTATCAAAATGATAATGTCGGTTGAATGACAATTTTCCTCACTAGATTGAGAGAAGAGGTCATGTGGAGTGGACCGCTCGTTGGCCAGACCTTTCTCCCCCTGATTTCTTTTTCTGTGGCATGCTGAAAGAAAAAGTTTAATCTATGAGGATTGCGGATTTCAGCAACCTGACACAACGCATCACCATTCAGTGTGCTAAAATCAACGCAATTCAGACCTATTCTATCGAGTTCACGTTAATCTTGCAAAGCGCATCAAATTATTCATTGAAAAGCACGGAGATCATGTTGAAAATATGATTTATTAACATTAAAGTGACTAAAATGTGTTTTATTATTTATTAGAATTCCCTATGTAACAGACTTTGGATACCGCGTAGATTAGAAATAGCAGGAGGTCTACATCACTTTACTTACGGAATCACATTTATCACTTCCGTTTCAGTAGGTGACTTTCTGACATTTCAGACCGGAAATCACGAGTCCAGTCCCAGAACTGAGACGATAGTCCACAGGAAAGGAATGTGTTTGGAAGCCGCTAATAAGGAATGATGTCAAAAGCCTTTTTGAAACTCTGAAAATCGAAATCAATTAGAAAAACTCTGTACGCAATACGTCGTGCAAATAAAATGCCAGCTGTGTCTTACAAGAGTGATAATTTCCAAATACAATCAGGTTTGATGTCAATAGGCAATATACTTCTGGGTATTTCATAACGTTGTGCAACGTATTTGTTCACACGCCCTGCTACATGTCGATGTCAATGAAAGGGACCTCTGACTCAGTGCTTTTTTTTCGCATTTACTGCTGTGTCCTGTGCAACGTACCATTCTTCTCCCTCACAATAAACACTAGAATACTCCTCATGATCTTGTAGGAAAAGTCATTAAGCCGCTGCATCGTTGATGCACAAGATGCACTCCTAAATTGTTATCCCACCCAAGAAGACATAGCCTGTAGGGACATAATCGTCCTGCTATGACTACAAAAGGTCATGACAACGTAGTGGAATATGTCTGGTGACGCTGTGATAATTTTGTTACTTCCTGGAATGCCAGATAATTTTCTTGCAAGATTCACTTGACCTATTCGTCGTATACCAATCAGAGATTCTGAATGAATTCCACTTTGGTGTGTCCTCGACTTATCAGATACATGTTTACACACAGGGAAGATTACTTTCGCACAGCACCTACAGCTAATCTCATTGTCTACATTGCGAATTATCTGTATCAGTTATCACAGGGGCAACGAGGAGGCGATGAACGCTGCCGTTGGTCGCTTTCTCCATGAAAATGTCAACGCAAACAGGCGCGATAGAAACAATTTAACTCCTCAGTGACAGGTCTACAAACAGCTATATTGAGCTCAGAACATCTTTAGAAATTTTGTCGTTATAAGAAGTCTCGCTACGTTCAGTAACCAGTAGATCTAGAGGTAAGAAACTTAAAATACTGCAGGACTGTTACTGAAAATACACAAGTCTGTTAATGAAACCGCGTTATGAATACTCTGTTCACTGTTTCATCCAGCAACTACTCTCACATCCATATATTCGTATTTTCGTTGTAGTCCGGTAAAGGTACATGAGTACCTGAAAACATATTTAATTAGGATAGCCATTCGCTGTATGATGTTATGATGAGATCAAGTTGCATTAGTGTAGTGCATGTTAATAGCGTTTCCCGTTAGTTTACTGAACAAAATGGAGACAAATATCATAGAAATTGTCAACGATGTATTCCACCTCGTTTACTGACGCGCAAATAGTTTTCCAATCTCACGCATATAGCGAGTTGATGATTCCGACTTAAGCCACGTTTAAAGGCCAATCACCAAAATTAAAAAACAAAAGAATACAAAAACTATCTTTCTTGGTGGTTGACCGATAGGGGGCGATAAAGGTAAACATGTGGGTGTGCCAGATTAGAAGATGAACGGTAAGCGTGTCTGCCAACCAAGTTCCTTGGTGCTGTCCTCCAGTTCGAATTTATTATTCTGCGAGTGCAAGGCATTTCATTTGTTTCATTTGTTGGCAACATATGTCAACCGTGAAAGACACATCCCTGTGAAGCAGTTCGTAACACAAAACACCTTCTTTGTGCCACGAGACGTATATCAATAAAAACAGTGCATTTTGAGGACGGATACAGGCCACCGTTTGAGATCATGTTTGCTATGGAATACCCACTGTTTCTCCTTATAAAGTTAGCATACGGTACTTCATATCGCATTCAGGCCGCACTGATTTGTGTTTACAGTAGCCTCCTGAAATATAACGGCAAATGCCAGAATCAGTCCTTTGATGGGCCACAGATGACTTTCGTCCCCATCCTTCCCAGTTCGAGATTCTGCTTCGCGTCTAATCTCGTGTTTGACGAGACGTTGTTTCGTAATCCTACTTCCTTTCTTTTAACATGAATATCACTAGTGAAGGCAAGTGTCCATGAAAGTTAATTGATCGTCACTTTTGCCATACATCGGATATACTGTCACTGACAACAGATTAAATCGCAGAACCGTCATTCACCAACACCTGTCTGTCTTCATGGATATGATGTGTGATTTTTCTCAAGACGAGAGCTATAATACAAACGTGAACAAAATAATACCGAAGTTAAATACGCTCATAGCAACATGCCATACGAAATCGCCATAGCGTTAGATCATAAGCAACGTTACATAATGTTATACTTGCTAATCCGAGCACAGAATAGTCCGCTGTTGTTCATAGGCTTCAAGATGATACCGTCCCATCATTTTGTTGTTTCCTCACGATGCCAGACTCCTCCAGGTCTCTACGAATGGTGTGATCCTAACTACTAGTGAAAGAGAATTTGATAGTTGACACCACTTCTTTGTGGGATGTTTAGACTTCATAGCCCTCCACTATTATCTGTCCTCTGCTTTCTCTTCATTCTTTGGTGCCCTCCTTGCGGTTTACTGATGTCATCGAGTGTCTGGTAGCTTCTTTTGCCCTTCCCTCACTCCTCTGGAATAAAATCTTTAGTTGCCCCTACTAGAAGGCACCTTTGATCCAAATTACGTCCTCTCCAGTTTCCTGTTCTTCACTGCCAACAACGTCATTCGATGATTTGCAACCCTCGTCAGTACCTCGTCATTTCTGATTTTCTTAGTCCAGCTGATCTTTTCCATTCTGCGCCGTATCCACATATCATAAGCTTCAATTCTCATCTACTTTCTAAATTTCCACGTTTCTGATCTGTACAAGGCCACGCTCCATATCCGAAATTTCACTAGCCGCTTACTTCAATCTATGTTCAAACATTAGCTAAAAGTGCTTTCTGGTTTTGAAATGTCTCTTTCGCTAGCGCCATTCTGATTTTGAAGTCCTGTTCACACTGCATATCTTCTCTGAGCTATCATCCCTAACTCTAGACTGCTTTCACCTCTTCTATGATTTCTGTCCCTAACTTACACGTCACTCTTCTTTTCCTTAAATCTGTAAATATACATTTAGTTTTCTATTTACTTATTTTCGTACCGTATACTACAAAGGCTTCATTCAGCTAATTTACCGTCTGAAACAGTGTCACTTAATTTGCCGTAAGAATCGCCATGTCATCTGCGGATTTTGGACATTTAATTTTCCGTCCACCTCTCCTGACGCCTCTTCTCCCATCCGAAAAATTACTATTTCGTACAAATAACTGTTAAGTAGGACTGGCGAGAGCCTGCAGCCCAATGTGGGTGCTCTCCCGGTGTTGCGTTCTTGTAGGTCTCGTTTCCTATTTGTACACCTGCGCTCTGCTTCAAGTACAGACTTGCTGTCAGCCTTCCATATTATTCCCTTTTTGTTCAAGATATCAATCAGCTGATGCCACAGCACCCTTTCGAAGGGGTTTGGAGGTCTGCGAGGGCCGGAAATGCTTCTTTGCCTTCTACGATATTAGGGTGATGGTTCTGTGTTCCTCACACTGGCGCTATTATAGATACAAGAAAGTCCTCTGGTCATTCTCCTTTATCGAAGAGAGACAACTTCTTTTTCCCCATTTTTCTATGACAACCTCATAATTTTTCTCAACTACCACATAAAGACAGGTCGTTGTTTAATGTTTTTCTCTAAAGGTGTTTAACCGATTTATTTCAAATTTTTACGTGATACTCTAACAAACGTTGGATGGAGATAGGCTACAACTTTATAATACGGCTTTCAATTCCGTCTGAAGACATATGTTGTGCAAATCTCTGTAGAAAATTGGTCAAGGACCTCTCTAAATTTATGCCAATAACCTTGCCCCTTTACATAGAATATCTGGACAGATGGACAAATAGGACGATGGTGAAGAGGGGGAGGGGGGTGGAGGAAGGACATAGACAGGGGGCAGGAGAAGATTGACACTGAGAGGAGGGAGGAGGAGATGGAGAGAGAGTTGGTGGAAATGGAGATGGACAAAGAGACAGGGGAGATGATGACCGATAAAGGAGGTGTAGTAGGATGACGGAGGCAGAAGGAGATCAGGACATATATCGAATTGCCACATTGCTAAGCACTGCCGGGCACGTTCACAAACTGTGAACATACTGTGTAAAGCCGGCCGCGGTGGTCTCGCGGTTCTAGGCGCGCAGTCCGGAACCGTGCGACTGCTACGGTCGCAGGTTCGAATCCTGCCTCGGGCATGGATGTGTGTGATGTCCTTAGGTTAGTTAGATTTCAGTAGTTCTAAGTTCTAGGGGAGTGATGACCACAGCAGTTGAGTCCCATAGTGCTCAGAGCCATTTGAAGCCATACTGTGTAAACAGGTCTGGCAGATTGGAGCTATATGAGCGTGAAAATGTGGGAATAGCTTCCTTTCGCTTGTTTCTGTATATGTGTGGGGAATTTTTTTGAACACCTTGCCATTATCGAGACTCGTAGATCTTATTGCCACTTTCCTCTACGATATTGGCTGAAAAATTTGGAAATCAGTGTAAGTGAACATAGAAATGTTCGAAGGAAAGAGAGAAATGCCTATGGAAACCATTCTTTGCGGAGGGGGCGAGAGGGAGGTCAGAGGGTTCCTGGCGCTGGTGACTCCAACATCGCATTCGCATTTACGCCGGGATTTTGGAAGAGCGTGCGTGAGTAACAGCGGACAATGAGGTAAGCTGTCGCAATGGCCATCGGCGGCCCACTCAGTACGGTGATAACGCCGCCTATATATGCGAGGACTGCGCGCCACGGCGGCAAACGGCACAATGCGCGCCTCAGGACTAAGTCTGCTGCTGCTGGTAGCACTGCTAGCTACCGCGCTGGCAGCCGTCTCCTACCGGGGGTGAGTTAGTCTCGCATTTGTGCTGTGCTGGCATCTCTCAAATAGCATTCCGCACACACTTCTTATTTCAAACATTTCAGCCGTTGAAGAAAATAGAACTAATCTACATCTACAGCTGCATGACTACTCTACAATTCAAGCTTTCGTGCCTGGCAGGGTGTTCATCGAACCACTTTCAAACTGTTTCTCTAGCATTCCACTCTAGAATAGCACGAGGGAAAACGAACATTTAAATATTCCGCGCGAGCTCTGACTTATTTTATTGCGACGATCATTTTTCCCTACATGTCCGTTCGAAGGTAAAAAGTCGTGATTATCCTTTGCGGTTGAATCGTGATTTTTTTAAAATACTACATTAACAGATCTGTTGTAATGGTTTAATCAGTAGGAAGTACAACATTTTAGCCCAGTATGCTGGTTGTCGTAAACTGACCACTGCAATATATTCAGGTATTCTTGTGAAAGAATACCTTGGGTGTGCAGTTATGTACACTTTTATACTGCATTTTCAGCAGCCGTACATGTTTGAAACTAGAAGCTACTGGTATCGAGTGTAAAGTACCTTTGATGAAATCTGACGTATTATGTTTTATCGCGTCCAATTTTCATTTGCATTCAGATGAAAATAATGTCTTTCTTTTGTTTTTGCAGTGAAGTTTTGTATGTGGGAAAACAACTCGTGGTACGATTATTATAACAACTGTTCAATTTGCGAATGGGTGGATCAGTTAGTGGTAACAGAAATACCCTCCAGTATACCAGACGTACTCTCCGCCACACCTTTGAGGTGACTTGCGAAGTATTGATATGGATGTAGATAGAATTTTCGTGAAAAGATCTCACTTCAACAAAACACGCCTTTGTTTTAATGATAGCTACTTTAACTCGCCTATTATATCTGCGACACTCTCTCCCATTGTGATAATGCTACACGAGTTGCCCTTCTTTGAAGTTTTTCGAGGCCCCCAGTTAGTCCTATCTGGTGAGTAGTACTCTTGAAGAAGATCGATAAACATAGTGCAAGCAATTTCTTTACTAGATCTGCTGCCTCTTCTACTTACTCTGTTAATAAAATCCAATCTTGCGTGAACTTCATCGTTTCAAATTAAGTTGTTCTTAGTCGGAACTAGTTGCATTCCCAGAATTTAGATATGGGTGATTTATCGTGTAACCGAAATTAACGGTGTCTTTTTAGTACTCACTTGAATGATCTAACTGTTTTCATTATTTAGAGTCAATTGCCACTTTTCTAACCTTATGGATATTTTGTCCAAATGATTTTTATAATTGGTTTTGCTCTTCCCGTGACTTTACCAGACATTAAACAACAGCATCACCTGCAAACAATCCAAAAGGTATTCTCAGATTTTCTGCTTAATTGTTTATGTGGGTTAAGAACAGCGGAAGGCCTATAACACTTCCCTGGAGAACGCCAGATATGACTTCTGTCTCACTCGTCGACTTTCCGTCCGTTGCTCCGAGCTGCGAGCTTTCTGAAGGATTATCACGGATCCTGTCGTACAAATGAAGTGATACTCCACAGGGACGTAATTTGTTTAGAAGTCATTGATGGGAAACGAAGTCCATAGCTTTTTGGAAAACTAGAAATATGGAATCAATTTGTGATCTCTTGTAGGTAGCACTCATTACTTCGTGTGAAAAAGAGCTAGTTCTGTTTCACAAGAACGGTAGTTTTCTAAAAAAAAGTGGTTCAAATTGCTCTGAGCACTATGGGACTTAACTTCTGAGGTCATCAGTCCCCTAGAACTTAGAACTACTTAAACCTAACTAATCTGAGGACGTCACACACATCCATGCCCGAGGCAAGATTCGAACCTGCGACCGTAGCGGTCACGCAGTTCCAGACTGTAGCACCTAGAAACGCTCTGCCACCTCGGCCGACTAGTTTTCTGAATTCGTGTTGTGTATGTAGCAATAGATCGTTTTCTTCTATGTAATTCATAATCTTCGAACACAGCATATGTTGCACAATTGTACTGCAAATCAGTGTCAGTAACATAGGTAGGTAATTCATCGGATTACTCCTATTTCCTTTCTTTAGTATTAGTGTGATCTGTCCAATTTTTTAGTCTTTAGATAGGGTTCTTTCATCGAGCGAGCGGTTGCAAATCATTGCTAAGTATGGAGCTGTTACATCAGCGTACTCTCAAACGAACCTTGACTCGAAGGCTTGTCTTTATAAAACGATTTAAGCTGCTTCTCTTCAGCGAGGATATCTGCTTCTAAGTTGTTGATCTTCGCAGCTGTTCTTGGTTAGAATTCTGGAGCATTTATTTCGTTTTCTTTGCTGAAGACATTTCGGAAGAACATCTTTAGTAATTCCGTTGTAGTGCTATTATCATCAGTGCGTTACCATTGCTGTATGCGGCGAACATATTAATTGTATTTTTATTGATGTATTTTACATACGAGCAGAATCTCTTTGGATTTTAAAATTTCATTGTGGAATTATTAAAAACATTTCGCGTACAAGCACGCGTTAAATTTCGGGCTTCTGTAAAACATGGGTCTATTACGGTATTCTCTCTCAGTACGACGACCTTGCAATCACTGATCCCTGTAAATGATTATTTAGTGCTAAGAGATTCTCTATGTTTTCGCAACGATTTACACTTCGGCGAAAACATTCAGTACGATTTCGGACGATGTTTTATTTCGCTGCTGAACTGTCAAGGTGTATTTCATTGCATCCTCACTCTTCTAATTTTTCTTAGCATTCGTATGAACATATGTTTACCACTTCCAGTGGTACCAGTCTGCATCAATTATTTGTTTATTCGTTGGCAGTTAGATGGGCTTTTCCACTAAGTTCTGCTCTACGTAAATTTTCATTAACATATTTAACTTTAAATTTGATATCTGTAGCTGCGTACATACTTACCAATGAAAACATAAACAGTGATTGTTGTGTAATACGTCTTCATCTTTTGGACCAGTTACAATGAACTGAAATAGTGTGTCAACTAAAGCAAAGTTTGTAACTGAGAAAATCACTCCGCAGGGAATACATTGTTCAGTATTGGAATGTCGGTACTATCAACCAGC
The DNA here is from genome assembly GCF_023897955.1 of Schistocerca gregaria. NCBI lineage: Eukaryota > Metazoa > Arthropoda > Insecta > Orthoptera > Acrididae > Schistocerca > Schistocerca gregaria. The sequence goes on along the minus strand of NC_064923.1, from coordinate 251,021,208 downwards.
CATCTTCTGGGGTTCACGCAGATGCGCGCTCTTCCGTTTGATATCAGGAGGTGGAATGCGGCTGAAGTTAGGTAAACAATATATGAGAGATGATCGTATTCACTCACTGACAATGCGCATGGCGTCGTTACGTGTGGGCTATTAATCCACAAAGACACACAGTACTCTCCCGCTGAGTATACAAATCCGATTGTTGATACCCGAAGAGTGCCTATTGACGGTCCCAACGATTACCACAAAGTTTATGGAGAATATTGTTTCTGCATTTGAGCTTTGCAGATGTTCGTGTCAAGTGTTCCTTAGAAGAAAGTGTGCTATCAAACGTGAACCCAAGGTATTTTGGATGAATGCTATCGTGAAGTTTGTCCCCCTCAAAATAGACATTGAAGTCTCTGTGTGTCAATTTTCTGGAGAGGCGAAAGCATGAAGCTTCTGTTTTATTTGAGTTTGGTTTTAACAAAGGAAAAAGTTGGCTTAAGATGTGTAGATCAGAAGTTAGGATCTTTCTAGCTGATTCCCAGTTGTTGACCAGTCATCCTCAGAGTAAAAGTTTCTGGAAGGTGTTGGAGGAATATCATTTACATATAAATTAAACAAGAGAGGAGCAAAAACAGGTCCTTGTGGTAAGACATTATTCAATACTTTTGGACGGCTAGTGTCTTTCCTTACTGTTACTGTTAATGTCCTTTCAGGTAACACCTTATCAAACATTTCTGCTGTCCATCTGCGTGGAACAAGTTGTGATAATTTATAACGCGGTTCATGTGACCCTAAAATCTATGTCTTATGGTCGTTGGAAGCCCCTACAGAACTAATGACCTATCCTGCCTCCGTAACCGTCCATAATGGCGGAAATACTGCCGCTACAGGATTTTATGCATGAACTCATCTCACGTTCATATCCCAAGATTCATGTTGAACGATCTGGTTTGTCAAATCATTCGTTCGAGTTCTTCAGAACTTTCTACAAAATAATCGCTAACAATTGTGGTCTGGTGACTTGGCCCATTATAATCCATAAAAGTTTCATGAAATGCATGAATGGCTGCAAATGTCTCCAAGTAGCTGAACATAACCACTTCCAGCCAATGATCTGTTCAGCTGGACCAGAGGACCCAGTCCATTCCATGTAAACACAGCCCATATCATTACAGCCACACCACTTGCTTGCACATGCCTTGTTGACAATTTGGGTTCATGGCTTCGTGATGCCTGCGCCACACTAGAACCCTACCGTCAGCTCTTACCAACTGATGTCGGGGTTCATCCGACCAGGCAAGGATTCTCCAGTTGTCTAGGGTCCAGCCGATTCGCTGACGAGCTCAAGGAAGGAACGACAGATTTCACAGCACTGTCCTAACGGATACATTCGTTGTACGTCCTACATTAATTTCTGCGGTTATTTGACTCACTTGTTTGTCTGTTTGTACTGACAACTCTATGCAAACGGCACTGATCTCGATAGTTAAGTGAAGGCCGTCGGCCACTGAGTTGTCCGCGGTGAAGAGGTTCTGCCTGCAATTTGGTATTTTCGGCACACTCTTTACGCTGCAAATCTCGGAATATTAAACTGCCTAACAATTTCCGAAATGGAATGTCCCATGCGTCTTGCTCCAACTACTATTCCGCGTTCAAAGTATATTAATTCCCGTCGAACGGCCATAATCAATTCGGAAATCCTTTCACGTTTTTCTCCTGAGTACAAATGACCGCTCTGCTAATGCTCTGCCGCCTAATACTTTGTGTTCCGGCGTAAAGTCAAACGTCGGCACGCCTGTCGGGAACGTTAGAGCAGGGAGGGCTGTGAAGTAGGCTAAGAGAACATAAGCACCGCGCCGACTGGCCGCTGTCCAGTTCTACAGAAGCGTCAAAACCAGCGACTTGGGTGGAAGCATACACTGTATTACTTCACTTGTATTGGAATCTTTATACTGAAGTACACTGGATATATTGCGTGTCGCCCTTTGCTTGCGACACATCTATGTATTTCTCAAAGTCAGGTATTGTTATTGATTTATTTCGTAGTAAAACTCTTTGACACGATTTGCTTTAATTGTTGTCTATCGATCCGAGAAGCAGGTGTCCTAGACACCCAATCTTTTACAACTAGGCAGGATACAATACTTTGTGTGAGCGATACCACCGCCATCTGTATATGTGCATATGTCTATCGCATGACTTTTATCACTTCAATGTAAATGCTTAAATGTAACTGTAGAGATATGGTAAAATATGGTTCAAATGGCTCTGAGCACTATGGGACTTAACTTCTAAGGTCATCAGTCCGCTAGAACTTAGAAGTACTTAAACGTAACTAACCTAATGACATCACACACATGGATGCCCGAGGCAGGATTCGAACCTGCGACCGTCGCGGTCGCGCGGTTTCAGACGGTAGCGCCTAGAACCACGCGGCCACTCCGGCCGATTATGGTAAAATAGCTCAATGTCAGACATCTTAGAATACCTTGAAAATCTCAATAAATGACATTAAAAAATTGGGTAAGCGTGATGAATCAGGTAAATTGGTATATCTAGGGAAATGAGAGGAAGAGTTGAAGATCAAGAGAGGGGAAGCTGAGTTTATACGTTTAATAGTAAGTGCGGCGTGTCAGATGTTTATTAACATCAAGCCATGTTTCGGCCTTTTTGTACCAAGCGCAACGTGCCTCGTATCTGTGCGGCTGGTACCTGAGACATTTATTTAGCACACGTGGAGGAGACATCTAGAACCTGCAGATACGTTCTAGCTGATGCAGTATGACTATCACCATCTTGCTCCCAAGAGACAATTATCAGCTATTGTCTGTAAACCAAAATGCTTTTCACTAGATGAATGGGTTTTTAATGTTCCGCAGTTTGTGCCGTCATTTGCAAATATGTAATTTTTTAAAGTAGCGACGACAGAATTCATCGACAGACACACTTGCTCAAGATAGTTTGTTTCTTTATTACAAATCATTACGGGGCCTTTGTTGGCGCTCTGTGTTAAAAAAAAGCTTTAGCTGTTTGTTTCAAACGTTTGTCCTTTTTTAATCCCTTCCTCTCTTCGCTAGCTCGTTCCCATGTCTCTGAAAGACAAAAGAATTAAATACTAAAAGTGTAATCAATAGATGGTGCGCAGTCTCAGCCCTGTTTTTATCCCTAAGTGGTCTTTGTTTGACAACGCATGCAACTTTCTTGATATTCATTTTGTTACTAGAAGCAAAAAAAGTATTACATATGAAAGGGGTATCAATAAATGTTAAGAAGAAGTCTAAAACGAAAAAAGAGGCATGCTCTAAAATAATTTGCTAGCAACGGAGCTAAAACGCGTTTCTCATTATACGTCAACATGCACGGAGCTAAAAAGCGTTTCTCATTATACGTCAACATGCCTCTACCCCGACCTGTATTTTCCAGTGCGTTCTAATGTGTCTGGATACAAAAATTACAAAGCAAAAGTACTGAGGTTGCGTTAATATGGAACTGTTTTCATTGACTGAAATAACGTTTAAAAAATAAAATCTACAATACTGTTGTTAGTAGGAGCATGAACGTGAGTTTGTAATATTGATACTGGTTCCAAGTCTGCGGAAAGTACTAAATGCTTGAAACATCTCTCACTGTTTGAAAACAACGAAAGCTTATAACTGGAGAATTGAGCGTTCTGGTGCCAAAGGGATCTGTCCCCATAAGTAGATGACTGGGAAAATAAAAAGAACAAGTTGTGTTATAACAAATTCTAAGTTTTAAATTCTATATGTCTACCACACAATGTATCTAAAATCAATAAACTAATAACATTTTATACCTCTACTTTTTCGGACACTAACTCTATTTTGAAGGCAGTAAATTAGTGTTACAAATGGGCGAATTCGAATCGGAACCGTTAAATCATTTTAATTTTTTTTTGAAATATTAAGTCTCTTCGGCACATTCATTGGAATCTTTATTGCTAGCTGCTGTAAAACCACCATAATACTGATAATAACTTAATGAAGAAAAAAAATTAATGAACAATAAATCTCATAGTTTCAAGGCAGCAGAGTCTCTCCTTTGAAAGACAGGAGCTCAGTATCATCATTACTTTCGCCCTTTGTTGCTTCATTTTTTCCCAACACAACCTGAAGCTTTAGCTTCTTCCTTCATTTACATGATATTCATGCTTTCTAACGTTTCAATATTCTAACATATATTCATATAATTAACAATGAGAATATTAGTCTCAAATTATAAGCTTCCAAAGCAATGGTGAAATCAAGAGGGCGCAACATAATGTGTACATTTTAATATTCCGGAGAGGAAAATAATGTGAAATGTCATTCTGTTGTCTGAATCAGTATCCATTCTTTTCAGATGTGGGATAACCATTTGGTACTGAGACTCTTGGAATCTTAAAATCAGTGCTTTCCTATTAGTAGCTGTGGATGGCAGGTGGAGAGTACCACTTATTTCAGGACTTGATACACTCATGTTCAAAAACATCAGAACACCTTGAACAACTAGAGGTAGGGCGTTCATATTAACAGGGCATGTACATTAATATGTTCTCCATAAATGGTTAGCATCTGAAACATGTCGGCCCGCGGGCTTAAGGCCAACACCGATATCGGAGCGCAATACCGCCTGCCGGTAAAATGTTCCTGCCGCTCTCGTTGTCGCTATAAACCGAAGGTTATGGATCAGTGGCTGGCCTGGTGACCGAGCGGTTCTGGACGCTACAGTCTCGAACCGCGCGACCGCTACGGTCGCAGGTTCGAATCCTGCCTCGGGCATGGATGTGTCTGATGTCCTTAGGTTAGTTAGGTTTAAGTAGTTCTGAGTTCTAGCGGCTGATGACCTCAGAAGTTAAGTCCCATAGTGCACAGGGCCATTTGAACCATTTAATGGATCAGTGTGACTCGAGCAGACATGTAGAATGCCTCGCAGACGCATGAGCGAAACATACTGTCAAACTAGTGGGTTTCAAAGAGAGCGCATTATTAGCATGGGAGACTGTGATGTAGCCAACCGAGAAATTGCTGCTCGTGCGGGACGAAATGTTTCCGCAGCACAACGGATGTTTGCAGAATGGTTCACGGAAGGCTGCAGAACAAGACGAGATGCGTCAGGTCGTACCACTCATACGCCTCCCCGAGAAAATCGACGCCTCATCTGAATGGCACTGCATGGTAGATCTACGTCCTCCTCGGTTCTGGCATAACAGTGGAACAGTGTAGCACATCGTAGACTATCAGGGTGACAGTCTGTCGCCGTTTATCTTGGCATGGGTTACGTGCACATCGTCCACTTCTCTGCTTACCTTTGACGAATGTGCAGAAACATGCTATATGGCGATGATGTTTGGAACGACGTCGCTCGGGACAGGAATGTCATCAGATAGTGTTTTCGGACGAATCCAGGTTCTGTTTGTTTGAAAACGATGACCGCATTTTGGTTTGCCGCAGACAGGGGGAGTGCCCTCACAGTGACTGCATTCCCCCAAGACGAACAGCGCCAACAGAAGGCCTTATGGTGTGTGCTGTTGGGTACAGCCACAAATCACAGTAGGTAGTTGTCCAGGGCACTGTGACCAATGTCATATACGTGAATGACATCAGCAACCCGAACCCATACCCTTTCTGCACAACACTCTAGATGCCAACTTCCAGGTTTCACAGGCTGTCAGTCTTTTGCCCTGGCCCAACGGATCACTAGACTTGTCGCCAATCGAAAATGTATAAGATGTGGTGTAACGACGGCGGCAGTGCTGAAACCAATGCCAACCACCCCCGATAAATTTTGGAACCAGGTGAATATAGCACGGATGGCTGTATCACAGGACGCCATTCGTGTCTTATACGCGTTGAGGCCACCACGCGTGAAACAAGTTATCGGCATCCATGGCAGATCCGGTGCCTATGCTGAACCGAGGCCACAGAAATGCTCGTCATTTCTGAAAAACATACCAATATGTATGTCCTACGAATATGAACTTTCTACCTCTAGTCATTCGAGGTGTTCCGTTTTTTGTCCGGAACGTGAGTGTACATGACGAAATGAGCTCCGAAAACCTCCAAAAATTCATTTCTTTTCGGTGTCATATCTTTCTGTGACATCAGTCTTTTAGACTAACTGGTTAAAAGAAATTGCTGAAAATTCGAGTCATTATTTCAGAGTGGCTACTTAAAGCTCTGCTAGATGATATTGTAAAGTGAGTCATGATAGTTTCTCAACGGGTGATGGCGATTATCTTACATGATTTAGAGCACGCCATGTACGATAAGGCCGGGGGGAATTTTGAAGTAGAAAGATAATTTTTTTACGAGATAATGCCACTATATACGAGAGATAAGAATTCAATCTGATATGCTGAACATTTCGTAAACAAAATGGACTGGGTTCCCTAGAAACTCAAGCCCATTATCCAGACGAATACAACAGGTTATCACGTTGTCTTGAGTAATTGATTTTAAGTACCCACAAAAAGTTCAAACAGCTGTCGAGATATGGTAAAATAGCTTAGGATACCTTGAAAATCTCAATAAATGACTTTAAAAACTTGCTTTGGAAACTTATAAAATCCACTTAGTTTTTAATGTCATTTATTGAGATTTTCAAGGTATCCTGTTTCCAAAGCAATGCTGAAATCAAGAGAGCGTAACATAATGTCTGCATTTTAATATTACGGAGAGGAAAATGATTTGAATCGTCATTCTGTTGTCAGAATAGAAGGTCGCAATCCGTTCTCTTCAGATGTGGGATATTCATCTGGTACTGAAACTCTTACCACCTTAAAATCAGTGTTTTCCTATTAGTAGCTGTGGATGGCAGGTGGAAAGTACCACTTATTATAGATTTAAGCACTTGATACAATCATGTAAAAAAAGATAAAAAAACACCTTGAACAATTAGAGGCAGGGCTTTCATATTCCCAGGACTTGTACATTAATATGTTCTGTAGAAATGGTTAGCATCTGAGCCATGTCGGCCCGCAGGTTTAAGGCCAACACCGATATCGGGGCGCAATACCACCTGCCGGTAAAATGTTCCTGCAGCTCTCGTTGTCGCTATAACCCGAAGGTAACGAATTAGTGTGACTCGAGCAGACATGTAGAATGCCTTGCAGACGCATGCGCGAAACGTACCGTCAAACTAGTGGGTTTGAAAAAGAGCGCATTGTTGGCATGGGAGACTGTGATGCAGCCAATCGGGAAACTGCTGCTCGTGTGGTACGAAATGTTTCAGCAGCACAACGGATGTTTGCAGAATGGTTCACGGAAGGCCGTAGAACAAGACGAGATGGGTTAGGTCGTACCACTCAAACCACTCCCCGTGAAGATCGTCGCCTCATCCAAATGGCATTGCAGGATAGATCTGCGACCTACTCGCTTCTGGCGTACCAGTGGAAAAGTGTAGCACATCGTAGACCATCAGGGTGACAGTCTGCCGCCGTTTATTTTGGCAAAGGTTACGTGCGCATCGTCCACTTCTCTGTTTACCTTTGACTAATGTACAGAAACATTCTAGATGGCGATGATGTTAGGATGTTCTATGCGAGAGGCGTTCAATGAATTCGAAAGTAAAGTTCTATGTACAGTCTTGGCAGAAAATACTAAGAAATTTTGATCTTATGTCAAGGCGGTAGGTGTCCAGACACTCTGTGATAAAACTAGTACTGAAACAGAGCATGACAGACTAAAGGCCAAAATACTAAATATCTTTTTCCAAAGCTGTTTCGCAGAGGAAGACTGCTCTTTAGTTCCTTCTCTAGATTGTCGCACAGATGACAAAATGGCAGATATCGAAATAGATGACAGAGGGATAGAAAAACAATTAAAATTGGCCAAATGAGGAAAGGCCGCTGGACCTGATGGGATACCAGTTCGATTTTACACAGAGTACGCGAAGGAACTTGCCCCCGTTCTTGCAGCGGTGTACCGTAGGTCTCTAAAAGAGCGTAGCGTTCCAAAGGATTGGAAAAGGGCACAGGTCATCCCCGTTTTCAAGAAGGGACGTCGAACAGATGTGCAGAACTATAGACCTATATCTCTAACGTCGATCAGTTGTAGAATTTTGGAACACGTATTATGTTTGAGTATAATGACTTTTCTGGAGACTAGAAATCTACTCTGTAAGACTCAGCATGTGTTTTGAAAAAGACGATCGAGTGAAACCCAGCTCGCGCTATTATTCCACGAGACTCAGAGGGCCACAGACACGTATTCCCGGGTAGATGCCGTGTTTCTTGACTTCCGCAAGGTGTTTGATACCGTTGCTCACAGTCGTTTAATGAACAATGTAAGAGCATATGGACTATCAGACCAATTGTGTGATTGGATTGACGAGTTCCTAGATGACAGAACGCAATATGTCATTCTCAATGGAGAGAAGTCTTCCTAAATAGGAGTGATTTCAGGTGTGCTGCAGGGGAGTGTCGTAGGAGCGTCGCTAATCACAATATACGAGTATATAAATAAGCTTGTGGATAACATCTGAAGTTCACTGAGGCTTTTTGCAGATGATGCTGTAGTATATCGAGAGGCTGTAACAATAGAAAATTGTACTGAAATGCAGGAGGATCCGCAACGAATTTACGCATGGTGCAGGGAATGGCAATTGAATCCTTAATGTAGACAAGTGTGATGTGCTGCGAGTACATAGATAGAAAGATCCTTTATCATTTAGCTACAATATAGCAGGTCACCAACAGTAATTCCATGAATTACCTGGGAGTAGGCTTTAGGAGTGATTTAAAATGGAATGACCATATAAAATTAGTCGTCGGGAAAGCAGATGCCAGACTGAGATTCATCGGAAGAATCCTAAGGAAATGCAATCATAAAACAAAGGAAGTAGGTTACAGTACACTTGTTCGCCCACTGCTTGAATACTGCTCACCGGTGTGGGATCCGTACCAGATAGGGTTGATAGAAGAGATCAAACGGACAGCAGTGCGCTTCGTTACAGGATCATTTAGTAATCGCGAAAGCATTACGGAGATGATAGATAAACTCCAGTGGAAGACTCTGCATGAGAGACGCTCTGTAACTGGGTACGGTCTTTTGTTGAAGTTTCGAGAACATACCTTCACCGACGAGTCAAGCGGTATATAGCTCCCTCCTACGTATATCTCGCGAAGAGTCCATTACGATAAAATCAGAGAAATAAGAGCCCACACAGAGGCATACCGACAATCTTTCTTTCCATGAAAATTACGAGACTGGAATAGAAGGGAGAACCGATAGAGGTACTCAGGGTACCCTCCGCCACAAACCGTCAGGTGGCTTGCGCAGTATGGATATAGAAGTAAATGTAGACGTCGCTGGGCACAGGAAAGGCATCAGATAGTGTTTTCGGACGAATCCAGGTTCTGTCTGTTTGAAAGTGATGACCGCATTTTGGTTTGCCGCAGACAGGGGGAGTGCCCTCACAGTGACTGCATTCCCCCAAGACGTACAGCACCAACAGAAGGCCTTATGGGGTGGATTGCTGTTCGGTAGAGCCGCAAATCACAGTAGGCAGGTGTCCAGGGCACTGTGACCAGTGTGATATACGTGAATGACGTCAGCAACCCGAATCCATACCCATTCTGCGCAACGCCCCAGATGCCACTTTCCAACAAGACTTTTAACGATCACATGTTGCTGCACGAACACATGCCTTCTTGGTCTCACAGGCTGTCAGCCTTTTGACCTGGCCCACCGGATCACCAGACTTGTCACCAATCGAAAATGTTTAAGATGTGGTGTAACGACGGCTGCAGAGCTGGAACCAATGCCAACCACCACAGATAAACTTTGCAACCAGGTGAATATAGCACAGATGGCTGTAACACAGGACGCTATTGGTGTCTTATACGTGTTGATGCCATTACGCATGAATCAAGTTATCAGGATCCATGGCTGACCCTGTGCCTATTGAGCTACAGGATACATGCTGAACCGAGGTCACAGAAATGCTAATCATTTCCGCAGAACATACCAATATACATGGTGTTTCACTAAATGTGTTTGCCTCTGTACGTTACGAAGTAATAGGTGGCGGAAATACACTCCTGGAAATGGAAAAAAGAACACATTGACACCGGTGTGTCAGACCCACCATACTTGCTCCGGACACTGCGAGAGGGCTGTACAAGCAATGATCACACGCACGGCACAGCGGACACACCAGGAACCGCGGTGTTGGCCGTCGAATGGCGCTAGCTGCGCAGCATTTGTGCACCGCCGCCGTCAGTGTCAGCCAGTTTGCCGTGGCATACGGAGCTCCATCGCAGTCTTTAACACTGGTAGCATGCCGCGACAGCGTGGACGTGAACCGTATGTGCAGTTGACGGACTTTGAGCGAGGGCGTATAGTGGGCATGCGGGAGGCCGGGTGGACGAACCGCCGAATTGCTCAACACGTGGGGCGTGAGGTCTCCACAGTACATCGATGTTGTCGCCAGTGGTCGGCGGAAGGTGCACGTGCCCGTCGACCTGGGACCGGACCGCAGCGACGCACGGATGCACGCCAAGACCGTAGGATCCTACGCAGTGCCGTAGGGGACCGCACCGCCACTTCCCAGCAAATTAGGGACACTGTTGCTCCTGGGGTATCGGCGAGGACCATTCGCAACTGTCTCCATGAAGCTGGGCTACGGTCCCGCACACCGTTAGGCCGTCTTCCGCTCACGCCCCAACATCGTGCAGCCCGCCTCCAGTGGTGTCGCGACAGGCGTGAATGGAGGGACGAATGGAGACGTGTCGTCTTCAGCGATGAGAGTCGCTTCTGCCTTGGTGCCAATGGTGGTCGTATGTGTGTTTGGCGCCGTGCAGGTGAGCGCCACAACCAGGACTGCATACGACTGAGGCACACAGGGCAAACACCCGGAATCATGGTGTGGGGAGCGATCTCCTACACTGGCCGTACACCTCTGGTGATCGTCGAGGGGACACTGAATAGGGCACGGTACATCCAAACCGTCATCGAACCCATCGTTCTACCATTCCTAGACCGACAAGGGAATTTGCTGTTCCAACAAGACAATGCACTTCCGCATGTATCCCGTGCCACCCAACGTGCTCTAGATGATGTAAGTCAACTACCCTGGGCAGCAAGATCTCCGGATCTGTCCCCCATTGAGCATGTTTGGGACTGGATGAAGCGTCGTCTCACGCGGTCTGCACGTCCAGCACGAACGCTGGTCCAACTGAGGCGCCAGGTGGAAATGGCATGGCAAGCCGTTCACAGGACTACATCCAGCATCTCTACGATCGTCTCCATGGGAGAATAGCAGCCTGCATTGTTGCAAAAGGTGGATATACACTGTACTAGTGCCGACATTGTGCATGCTCTGTTGCCTGTGTCTATGTGCCTGTGGTTCTGTCAGTGTGATCATGTGATGTATCTGACCCCAGGAATGTGTCAATAAAGTTTCCCGTTCCTGGGACAATGAATTCACGGTGTTCTTATTTCAATTTCCAGGAGTGTACATACCAGACTCGCAGGGATATTGGGGCGTCAAACCGATCTCCAACCAGGGAATATATCACCGAGTACCGTCTCGATCTAGTAAACATGCAATTCATGTCCCCCACCATACCAAATCATCCCCTTTACATCAGCGAACCGAAGTCACTCTCAGAATTGATGTGCAAGGAGAGGCTCGTCTCCCTTCGGCACAAACGAGTTACTGTTTCTGCTTTCTTGCTCGCATACAGAAAGCAGAACAAACACTCTCCGAATGTGGAAGTGACTTGATACAGCCGAATGCAGTTCTGTATTACACCCCTCGAACAGTGCTGCATTTGGGCTAGGTGTTGGCAGCTGTGCTACATTTACAATTAATTTTAGAACACAGAACGAGCTGTTATGTCATGATCGCATGGATAAATCTGGCCTAAAATCAATAGAATTTCGAAAAATGACGATGGAATACGTATAAATTGACCGAATATAGACCCAAATGTGGCGAAATTGAGGAAGTACTTTGCTATCTTCTGGTTCGCACAGAACAATTTGTACATGGGAGCAACTATGCGACAACAGGAGGAATCTGGGGAAACGTGGACATGAAACGAAAGGAATAAGGGAGGCGGTCAATTTTTTCCCATTGAGGCATCATTATACTGCATATCTATTGAGGTACCAGTGACTCACGCGAGTTGACTACTGTATTTGATGCTTTTTGGGATGACAGAGAACGATTCATTTCTAAACTTACTTCCATCTGCGTTAAAGGATTGGGATGGAGTTGTAACGAGGTATGATTTAATGGCTGACATATTCATTCTATAGAACGGTAAGTTGGTCGAGGTCAGTGTTTTTTCAAGTGTTCTGTCCGGATGCATCAGTCACGTGACATAGCCCGCGTTCTACTCATATACAGCCACGTTTTCCGTACAGGTTTTAAGGCACTGTCTACTTGAGATCATCAATGGTAAACCTGGCTGTCCCCTGTTGTTCCAGCACTCACTTTGTGACTCTCAAACATAGGGGTGAGGTAGCAAATCCTAATAAAATCTTATCGAATTTATAGTGTGCTGGCAAAGGCATGTAGTTTTGCAACTCCTCTATGCTGGTGGATGTTTCCTACACTAAGAAATAGTATTTGTGTCATGTGATGTAGGCTGTGTAGCATGATTCATGATTTGTCCACATGTATATGAGCGTCGCAAAGTAATGGACGTGGTTGTTTAACAATGGTGCAGAAATACAGAACCATGCTGTAATTTCATTGGCTGAAAGCATCACGAGACCGACGCGACGAGACGTTTTGTTGATGTGACAATTCTTTGAGAGTGGTGGTTTGGGCATCGAGCAACTGGAAAAATCCGTTGAAATTACGGAAAACATGGAAAAATTACGAAAATTGATGGAAGATAAGTAAAACTGATGATAACAGGATAAAAAATGGTGATGCGTGAAGGTACTTACATGCTCGCCATTCCATTCCTCCAACGATGGAATTGACAATTGATGATGCATACTACCCAGTCCTGTCACTCCCTGCAGAATATCCTGTTGTGCATGTGCGATTATGCACTGTAAGTCATAAAAAATGAAATATGCAGTGTCCAAAGACTTGGAGATCAGGATGACTACCACTTAGGATACTGAATCAAGTGATCACATACTTGGGTGCAATACTCACCACCAATGTCATCAGCTAGGGATAGCCGTTTGCAAACGCTCCACAACAATGTGGCGAACTCTTCCAATTTCCATATACCGAGATGTCTTCTACATTTTTGTCAATAATAAACATCTCCGCTGTCTTTTATTTCAACCATTCTATGTGTTGTGTGAGGAGTTTAGTTTATACCATGCAATGTTCAGCTTTCTGTACAAGTCAGTGGAAATAGAAATATGTTACTATCAGTTTAGTACCTGACGTGGGCCTTAAATTCATGGTAGAATAAAATGTATGGCTGTGTACACAGCTATAGTCATACACTGCTTGGATGTATAACAGCAGAAAAACAATGTTTGAAACTGCTTATGAAACAACAACACAAGTACCATCTATTGTGACTGATAGTCTGTGGGATATCGTCTTCCTGTAATACAGGCATCAAAACTTTACACAGGTCCATGGGAGACTTCAATCACTGGCCATCTGCTCCAGTGATCCAGTACATATATACACTCCTGGAAATGGAAAAAAGAACACATTGACACCGGTGTGTCAGACCCACCATACTTGCTCCGGAAACTGCGAGAGGGCTGTACAAGCAATGATCACACGCACGGCACAGCGGACACACCAGGAACCGCGGTGTTGGCCGTCGAATGGCGCTAGCTGCGCAGCATTTGTGCACCGCCGCCGTCAGTGTCAGCCAGTTTGCCGTGGCATGGCATACGGAGCTCCATCGCAGTCTTTAACACTGGTAGCATGCCGCGACAGCGTGGACGTGAACCGTATGTGCAGTTAACGGTTTTTGAGCGAGGGCGTATAGTGGGCATGCAGGAGGCCGGGTGGACGTACCGCCGAATTGCTCAACACGTGGGGCGTGAGGTCTCCACAGTACATCGATGTTGTCGCCAGTGGTCGGCGGAAGATGCACGCAGCGGACCGCAGCGACGCACGGATGCACGCCAAGACCGTAGGATCCTACGCAGTGCCGTAGGGGACCGCACCGCCACTTCCCAGAAAATTAGGGACACTGTTGCTCCTGGGGTATCGGCGAGGACCATTCGCAACTGTCTCCATGAAGCTGGGCTACGGTCCCGCACACCGTTAGGCCGTCTTCCGCTCACGCCCCAACATCGTGCAGCCCGCCTCCAGTGGTGTCGCGACAGGCGTGATTGGAGGGACAAATGGAGACGTGTCATCTTCAGCGATGAGAGTCGCTTCTGCCTTGGTGCCAATGATGGTCGTATGCGTGTTTGGCGCCGTGCAGGTGAGCGCCACAATCAGGACTGCATACGACCGAGGCACACAGGGCCAACACCCGGCATCATAGTGTGGGGAGCGATCTTCTACACTGGCCGTACACCTCTGGTGATCGTCGAGGGGACACTGAATAGTGCACGGTACATCCAAACCGTCATCGAACCCATAGTTCTACCATTCCTAGACCGGCAAGGGAACTTGCTGTTCCAACAGGACAATGCACGTCCGCATGTATCCCGTGCCACCCAACGTGCTCTAGAAGGTGTAAGTCAACTACCCTGGCCAGCAAGATCTCCGGATCTGTTCCCCATTGAGCATGTTTGGGACTGGATGAAGCGTCGTCTCACGCGGTCTGCACGTCCAGCACGAACGCTGGTCCAACTGAGGCGCCAGGTGGAAATGGCATGGCAAGCCGTTCCACAGGACTACATCCAGCATCTCTACGATCGTCTCCATGGGAGAATAGCAGCCTGCATTGTTGCAAAAGGTGGATATACACTGTACTAGTGCCGACATTGTGCGTGCTCTGTTGCCTGTGTCTATGTGCCTGTGGTTCTGTCAGTGTGATCATGTGATGTATCTGACCCCAGGAATGTGTCAATAAAGTTTCCCCTTCGTGGGACAATGAATTCACGGTGTTCTTATTTCAATTTCCAGGAGTGTATTTATTGCGGTAGGTCACCATAAGAAACGTTACACACTCTGCGGAGCTATGAACATAGTTCATTGAGCATGAAAAGTCACATAGTTTATTGTGTTATTATCCAAAGAGTTACAGCAAAATGACAAAAATTTTTAAACGGAATAACAGTTGTTTCAATCATGCACTAGAAGCAGTAACACCAGCTGTGTATACATCAATTTATATTATATTCCTATCACTTTTAGTTTGGGAGTTACAACCCTTTAAAAATTCAGGGGAAGGTACCACACGCCGTACGTAATACATGGCTGTGTGGTGGGCGATGGACGTTTTAGCGGTGGGAACTTGATTCAAATGAGATGTTCAAATGTGTGTCCATGTTCCTGAATGCACAATGTAACACGCCTCCTAAAGGATCTGCGGACGAGATGTAACACGTCCTATGAATATGAACTTTCTGTCTAGTCATTCAAGGTATTCCGTTTTTTTTTTTTTAGTTTCTTTTTTTTCATCCGGGATGTGAGTGTTCATGATGACATGAGCTCCGGAAACCTCCAAAAATTCATTTCTTTCCGAGGTCATATCTTTCTCTGACATCAGTCTCCACCTTTAGACTAACTGGTTAATCAAATCTGGCCCCCACAAAAGTAATCGGACCATGTAGTGCATCTTGCTTGGCAGTTCCATTAACCCCATCAGCACCCGGTTTGAATTCTACAGTAGAAACTGCTTTATAGACGGGTAGACGAGAACGTCTCCATCTTCTCCTGTAACGAGGCATCTCGGTGAGCCGTTCAATGCAGTTGCCTGTGCAGCAGCCGCGCGACGAATGACTCCGTCTAACCGGAAACACCACTTATATAGCGCGAGCTTATCGCACTTCCGGTTTGGAGCAATTGCCCGGCCAGTGCTTAGTAAATCTAGGGCACTGGCCCTGAGAGCTACAACACCAAGACGAATCGCTTCTCGGCTTTTGGCAAGATCAATGTGTAGTTTTTTTTCTTTTGATAAGGAAAAAGGAAAGGAAAAACTTTATTCAACTATGATAATAAATACAAATATCACCCTGCAAATCAAATTTATTTTGAAACGGGCCTTCAACTTTGACCCAAATATAAACACCCTCACTAGATGCAACACGTCTTCTATTCCTGGTACGAAGAGATAACGCCTTGACGAGATAAGAAGTACCATAATCTCTGTTAGGTACCTCACCAATACTCCATGTCCTGTATGCAATAATGTCTCTCTCGGGAAAGGCTTCAAGGCCACCCAACGCGGCATCACCAGTGCGAACAAAAGCAACTGTCAGCCGACCAGAACCACCAAAAACTTCGGTAGTCTTGATACTAAAATCCGAGTCATTATTTCAGAGTGGCTACTTAAAGCTCTGCTAGATAATATTGTAAAGTGAGTCATGATAGTTTCTCAACGGGTGATGGCGATTATCTTACATGATTTAGAGCAGACCATGAGTGATGAGGGCAGGGGGAATTTTGAAGTAGAAAGATAATTTTTTTACAAGATAATGCTCTTATATACGACAGATAAGAATTCAATCTGATATGCTGAACACTTCGTCAACAAAATGGACTGGATTCCCTAGAAACTCAAGCCCATTAATCAGGCGAATAAAAGAGGTTATCGCGTTCTCTTGAGTAAATGATAAGTATTCACAAACAGTTCGAACAGCTTGCATGTTCTTCGATTTTTCGTAGTGGATTATTATAGACCAGTCTATGAAATTTTTTCCTCTAAGCTTAATGGAGCTATGAATTACCCATCTGTTCCTTTTTCTTTCATGCTACTAAATACGATATTTAAGATTGACTAGAGATACCAACTGCAAATGGATGTGGGATGCAGTAGTTATTCAGAGATGAAGGGAGTTGCACAGGATAGAACAGCATATAGATCTGCATGGAACAACTCTTCTGGTTGAAGACCACAAGAGCAACATTACTAATGAACCTCTACTTGCGACATTAGTGCTTCTAATCCAGTAAGGACATTGTGCATAGAGGAAGACAGAGATTGGAATACGTCAAGCAAATAATTGAGGACGTAGGTTGAAAGTGTTACTCTGAGATGAAGAGGTTAGCACAGGAAAGGAATTCGTGACGGGCCGCATCAAACCAGTCAGTAGACTGATAACCAAAAACAAAAGTCCAGTAGTAAGTTTGCTTGTGTCTATAAGTTCACATAGCGCTGTAAATTTATATTGGCTGGATGGAATGTCGTAAGTAGACTCAGCGAACGCTGGGGCTACAAATGAAAGATCTGCGAAAATTTTACATTTAGTATGAGGAAACGAAACACTCATTCTCGTATCAGACTGAACAACAAAAAAGATTATGTATGTACCTCAATACTGTTGAAACAAAGACAAATGTTTACAGACACAATTTAAATAATGACATCAGATGCCAGTGAGTACTGAGGAAAGTTGAAAATATGTGCTGAAAAGAACAAACAGTACATTTATATTGAAGTTGGAGTCGAGTACGTGATGACTTCAATGCGGATGCTCACCACTCTCGAACTCTTAGGAATGGAAGAAATGTCGCGAGTGATGAGTATAATGGCCAAAGGGCACTACATGAGTTGTGTGGGAATTTGAGTCTGGCAGGAGGTGTTCTAGGGTCGTCCGTGTAGAAGCACTCGTCACTTGTGTGGGGGGCGCAATGGTCAGAGTATCTGCCTATTAGGCAGGAGACGTTGGATCGCATCCCGAAACGGCACAAATTTTTAAGTTTCCCCATTGAGTATTAAGTCCATACCCACTGGCAGCTAATGTCATTAATTCATTTATGTCTTGATTCATAGTGGCTGCAGGATCAAAATGGTATTTGCTTTTTTTTTCGAACGTGTCCATAAGAATGGAGGCCATAGTTACAAATGTTTCTTTATGTTGTGAGACGTTGCAGTATCTCAGTACTGTTTCCTGTTTCCGAGACTCGTAAGAGTGTTATAAGCACGTGAGGGGAGTGGCGTACATGTAATGAGCAACAGAGACCCCAGCCTAATACTTCACTTCCTGTTGACTAGTCTTGGAAAGTCTTTCACGACACATCGAAGTGTTGGGAGGCCAGTCACGTTCCTTTAGTTACTTCTACGTCTGTCCGTGATTCCCCATACAAAATAACGTGATGCGTTCTCCCTGCCAAGAAATCCTCAGTCCAGTCACACGTGATCAGGACTACTGCGTCTGTCTGATAACTTTGATACATGGCTTTCAAATGTCGTGCGAACAAAACACGAGTTGTGTTTCGCATAACCAACATGTACGGAATCCATGCTGTTTGGCATGAGAGAGGTATTTCTGTTTGAGGTACCTCATGACGTTTGAGCGCAGAATATTTTCTAAGCTGCTGCCACTGATAGATGTCAGCGATATTAGATGGTAATTTTGTGATCACTTTAGCTGCCCTTCTTTTACAAGGATGTAAAGTCTGCTTTCGTCCATTAGTCACTTATTAGTGACTGCGTCTTGTTAAAGTGATGTACTGTGCATTATGTTTTGTAAAGGGGTTAACTCAGCTACAGATTTCGTTCGACAGGAATTCCAACGCGCTCGGTGTTCCTTTCTTTATTCTAGCAATTTAAGCTATTTCTTATCGCCCCTGACACTAATAGCTATATCATTCAACTATTTTGGAGTAGCTCACCAAGTCAAGCTAAAATTTTCCGAGTCCTAACAGTCTAAGGTTACATCAATGTGGCTTGAAGTCATGAACGTCCTCCAAAGAAATTTGGAAATTCGTGGTAAGTTCATATGGGATCAAACACACACCCATGCCCGAGAGAGGACTCGAACCTCCGACGAGGAGAGCCGCGCGGACCATGGCAAAGCGCCTGAGACCGCGCGGCGACCCCGGTCGGCTGTCCAGTGAAGCCCCATTTAAGGACTAGAGTTCGTGGAAGGAATACTAGCATGGAATTTCTTAGCAGAACCGACTGATGTGTATATGTTACAAATAATATCAAGTATTGTGATCATTACCTACAATGTGACTTGTAAAATGATTTCTCTTCCATGATTCATGGTAACAACAGCGTAGAAATTATCTTTTGCATCTCATTTTATCGAAAACTTACATATTTTGTGAAAGTTCGTTGTTCTCTTTGAAACGAAAATATGTTTAAAATTATTTGACTTATTTCACATCCAAGAGGACTGTTTCACTAGGGATCTTTAGAAAGTACTTAAGCATATCTGTTATTATTTGTAAATGTTTATTGCGTGTTCTTGTTTTATGGACTGTTCTACATCCTGGAGGTTCCCCCTCACTATGGCTACGTTGCATCGAGTAGTACACCTAATCTAATGTTTCAAGTGACACGAGGACAAACTGAGTCAGTACTCGTTTATCTTCGTAAATAGACATTTGAAAAACAACATTCGACTTCAGCATGACTGAGATTGCTTTGCTACTCTCACTTTCGCTGAACGTGTCATCCAAGAGTTTCTATCTTTGGTGCCACTGAAAGACTTATTTCAGAAGCGCATTTTATTTAGGAAATATCTATATGCTAGCTTTATTTTGCTTCCACTTTGTACTTCACCCTGTTTCTTCAGCCACGTCAAAATTTGATTGGCAGAGTTTCTGTAGTGAGGGAGTCTCTCCCATCATCTAGATTTCCATATATTTTCCGTCCCATTATCGGCGCTAATAAATTTTAAAAAGCAGTATGCACTAACCGTGCAAATACCGGAGAACCTTTTGCAAATTTTTCAAATAAATTCGAGGTTGAGGAATTTGTCGAAAATTTATTGGCAGCAAATGTTTCAGATTGCAAAGCAATGGCCAACACAAAGACTCAGCAGCACACAGATTTGCGTGGCAGGGGATCGTCTGTATCAACAAGAAGCTCAATCAATACAGAGTTGGTATATATTTTACTTCTTATATTTCTGCAAACATGTTCTAGTTTTCACGAAGGCTATTGTTTCCTGTCTGACACAAAGTACCCGTACACTACTCAGTAATGCGGAATTAACCGCTAGACGTCACGAGAGGCGGAACCACCAGAATAAAAGAATTATATGAATGCGTGGTGTCTGTTCTTTCGTACATGTGCGAAAGAGTAGACACCATGCATTCATATAATTGATTAGCCTAGCTGGACAATGGATCCACCTTCTTCAATCCGGATGCACAAATACGTTCGACCTCCTGTAGGAATCTCAGAGTAGCGAACATGGAGGACATGGACAGGGACTGAGGGTAGGTGGCGCACGATGGGAATGTGGGACGGCCGTGAGATCTGCCAAGACATTCCGCGCAGTGGCGCTGACGCTGTGTACCGGATGGCGCAGTTGTTAACGCACATGCCTAGTACGAGGGGAGGTTGAAAAGTCCGTGCAAAGTCCGAGAGATGGCAGCACCGGCTCGTATCGAGGTCATGTTTAGTTAGTAGCATCTTTGTAAAGAACGCACACCAAGTTTCAGCTGTATTGGTCTATTTATTTGTGTTTGGCATTCGTGTGAACAAAGGACGTCGAGTGCCTGTCAAAAAAATGGACGAAAAAGAATTTCGTGTGGTGATTAAACATTACTTTATGAAAGACAAAACTCCTCAGGAGACTAAAGAGAAGCTTGATAAACATTATGATGACTCTGCACCTTCGATTAGAACAGTTGATAAGTGGTTTCAAAATTTTCAGAGTGGCCATACCGGCACAAGTGATGATGAACGTTCTGGTCGCCCTGTGGGGGTTACGACTCCAGAAATCATTGATAAAATCCATGATA
Organism: Schistocerca gregaria; assembly: GCF_023897955.1. Classification (NCBI taxonomy): domain Eukaryota; kingdom Metazoa; phylum Arthropoda; class Insecta; order Orthoptera; family Acrididae; genus Schistocerca; species Schistocerca gregaria. The sequence continues at coordinate 251,000,469 of NC_064923.1, read as the reverse complement.
TGGTGATGGATGACAGAAGATTTAAGGTGCGTGAGATTGCTAGTGCTGTGCGCATCTCGAATGAACGGGTACAAAATATTTTTCATAAACATTTGGATATGAGAAAGCAATCCGCAAGATGTGTTCCTCAATTGCCCACACTTGACCAAAAACGGAATCGTGTGAAGTGTTGCGAGGATGGTTTGCAGCTGTTCAGGAAGAATCCGCAGGACTTAAATCGTCGTTTCGTCACTGTATGAAACATGGATACATTACTACACTTCTGAGACCAAACAACAATCTATACAATGGGTTACCAATGGAGAATCTGCCTTCGGCCGGAAAGGTTATGGCGACTGTCTTTTGGGATTTGTAAGGGATGATTCTCATCGACTATTTGGAAAAGGGTAAAACTATTATTGGTGAGTATTATTCATCGTCACTGGACGGTTTGAAAAGCGAGCTGCTAGGAAAACCCCAGTGACTGGACTGCAAAAAGTCCTTTTCCATCACAACAATGCACCAACACACACTTCACCAGCTATGATTATAAAATTAATGGAAATAGGATTCCAACTCGTTTCACATCCCCGCTATACTCCAGACTTGGCTCCCTAGGACTAATATTTGTTCCCCAATTTGAAGAAATGGCTGGCGGAACAAAGATTTTATTCAAATGGGGCGGTGATCGGAGCAACTAATAGCTATTTTGCAGACTTGGGCAATTCCTATTACTCTGAAGGAATCGACAAATTAGAACAGCTTGGAAGAAGTGTACAAGTCCAAAAGGAGACTATGTCGAAAAATAAAAAAGGTTTACCCCAAACATGTAAGTAGTTTTTATTTGTGCACGGACTTTTCAAACGCCCCTCGTAAGCAGGAGATCGCAAGTTCGAATCGCGGCCTGGCACACATTTTCGCTCTTCGCCGATGATACTGCATAATTCCCCGATGCAGCTGACAGCATTGATTGCCTTCCTTTCCTTTTCCTTCATTTCTCCCCCTCTCCACCTTGAGTTTACATAGAACAAAAGAAGACGGGGCTATTGTGCTGTCAGCAGAGAATCAGTACACCACAATGGATCCCATCAGGAGAACTGATTGACATCGAAAGTGGACTAGTTATTGGATGTCAGCTGAGTAAAAAATCCATCAGTGACATTTCAAACTTCCCAAAGCCACAATAGTCGAGTGTTACTCGTGTGTAATGCCAGCTATAAAGTACGGAGGAGGTGATGTTACGGTATGGGGATGTTTCTCGGGGGTAGGGTGTGGCCTTTTATTGGGCTTACGAAAACGATTAGACGGAAGAATATTAAAACATTTTATAACATTGTGTACTGCGTATCCTAGGGAAACTGTATGAAGATGGTGGTTGTATCAGTACAACAACGCACTCTGCCATAAAGCAGGTTTTGTGGGAATCGTTTGTGAAGGATAACATTCAATGAACAACATGTCAAGAGACCCGAGCTCCACCCAATGGAATACCTTTGTAATGCGTTACAACGTCGACTTTGCTCCAGACCCCGCTGTCCGATGTCACTTCCTTTTCTGTTTTTGATTCTTGTGAAAGAAATTCAGACACATTACACATTATTGATAATGCCTCTAGTAGAGTTAAAGCCGCCATAAAATCGAAGGTTAGACATACACCATACTGTTCCCCATTAACAGGTGTCCATATACTTTTGACCTGATGGTATATGATTGTACCTTGACTGCCCTGAAGCAGTCTATATATTCAATCAGATGTCTGGAAGAACGTAAGGAGGCAGTTGTCGTGTTTCTGTGGCAGACACAAAGTCTACCGACTGGTGCCGACGGCGGAGCAGCTGCAGGCGCTGTCTCAGCTGCGGGAGCACCCGGCGCTCGACTTCTGGTCGCGAGCCCACCGCGCCGGCCACCCCGTGGACGTGAGGGTGCCGCCGCACATGCACGATCACTTCCGGGGATTCCTCGACCGCCACGGAGTGCTGCACCACGTGCTCATCGACGATCTCGAGCAGTAAGTTCTCGACTCTCTTTCACACGCTGAATGCTGCAAATCTCTTTGATTTCGCAATTGTTCCATGTCCCATACATAGAATACATGCTGAGGGCATTACATTTGGAAATGATACACTAAAAGTAGTAGACGAATTTTACTATTTGGCAGAAAAATAGCTGATAATCTCCGAAACAGAGAGAATATGAAATGGAGACTAGCTGTAGCAAGAAAATCATTTATGGAACAGAGGAATTTCTTAACATCGAATACATTAAGTGTTAGGACGCGTTTTCTGAAGGTATTTACATGGAGTGAAGCCTCATACAGAAGTGAGGCGTGGATGACTTACAGTTCAGAAAGAAAGTGAGTAGAATCATTTGAAATATGGAATAATGCTGAAGATTAGATGGGTAGATCATGTCACTAATGAGGAGTTACTGAATCACATTAGGGGAAAATGAAATATATGGCATAACTTGACTGAGAAAGGATCGGTGAATGGAAATATGTTGAGGTATCAAGGAATCGCTAGCCTTGTACTGAAGGGAAGCGTAGGAAGTACCCGAGGGATTAATACAGAAAGCAGATACAGAAGGATAGAGGCTATAATAGTTACTCAGAGATGAAGAGGCTTGCACAGGATAGCGTGGGGAGCTGCATCAAGCCAGTTTTAGGACTGAAGACCATGACAACAATAAAAAGCATAGACTTTCACAGAAACTCTACTTTAATACTAAAATACGTTGTAATATATTTTTAAAAATGTTGTTACGACTAACGCACGCAGCTGTGATGAACGCAAATTATTTTTGTGCCTCTAGAACGGCAGTGAGTCCAGCCAGCGTGCACATGCATTAAATCAAATATTTTGATACCCCTGATGGTTCCTGAGCAACTGAAAATAACTTAGAAAGAAAATTAATTCTCGGCGAATAAATTTTATATACAAAAGAAGACAAATAATTTGCAATGGTGAAATGTTGCTACTAACAGTGACTTCAATCACTTAGTTCACACTGCAAGTGTTTATTGAGATAATTTACTAAATAGCTTTGGAACACAAAATGAGAGCACTAACCCACTTCAGGCAGTGCTACTGACATTACATTTGAGTTGTGTCCATACCGTCAAACATTAATATAGGTAAATTTACTACACGTTATTTTTTCCTTAAAAAATTGCGACGTAAATTGCTACTGCCAGGAATGCAAATCCACCTCAACCAGATTCTGAGCAGATATTGCGAAGGGAACTGCATGCATGAGAGATTTGATGCCCATAAAAGTCATTACTAAAAGCGGTACATGAAGCTGCATGTTTGCAATTCATTCAGGTTACTGAGAGCATGAACCAGGATTTTTATTTCTCCATTCTGGGTGAAGAGATGTTTCCCTATGCTGCACATTGAAGCTGTGGAGACATCCGCCTTCCAAGATGACAATAGCTCCATTCACAAGATTTGACGCATTAGTTCGTGGTCTGAGGAACTTTTAGACACGCCATCGCACCTCTACTGACCCTCTAAATTATTCGATATTAATCCCACACAAAATGTCTGGACCATTTGGAACAGTGGGTAAAATTAAGTAATTACATCACCTCAGTCGATGAGCGGATTCAGCTGGATACGCCAAACCCACTGAAATTGGTGTACCCTCTTCCTAGCTTACCTAAGGCCACTATAAAGGCATGCGTCGGTGATACATACTATCAGAGTATGGCTCCGACGGGTGAGTAAATTCTTGCCCGTTTGCTTATGAGAAGTGTGTCCAACGTTTCCCTGTTCTCAACACAGACCCTTTATGGTCAAAATTACAGCAGCTGTACGACCATGTACAGTATATCTCGAGCGACAGTACAGAGTCAAGTGAGCTGCTGGGAAAACATTGTGATAAACATTTAAGGGGGTAGTCGGTGAAACATCCCCGCTTACCCAGTCATAGACACTTCTGTCAGAGACAGTGTGCTCCTCTCCACTCGACCAGCCGCCTATGTCCAAAGAAACAAAGAGCTGCTTGTACCTCGATGACGCAAATAATCACGCAGAGAAGATCATTTGATGAGATGTAACAAAAGATTACTTAGGCGCTTGAATGTTTGTACGAGTACCACTGCTATCACGACAATCAAATCCCGATCTGCGCTATTGATCTTCGCAGCTGGCAAGTCGCAATAAAACGACGATCTCATATCGAGGTACGATACTGGAGCGCTGTCTCAATCCCATTTTCTTGAGAGTTAATCTAGATAGAGTTTGAACGTCCCAGAAACATTGTTATATCATCAAATCGGACATCGGTGCTGGAAATAATATACTTTGAACATTTAAGGCCACGACTTGAAAAGCCAAAACATCGGTTATGAAAATTACAGCTTTAACAATGAACGAGTACAGTCGCGTGCAGTCGGCGTGGCTACTTTCTGGGTTACAACTTTATAATGCTGGAACCTGCAGTCATTTATTAGTTTTTAGTTTATTATGAACGGTAATGTTTATGATACATCTGACAGCATTAATAATAATAATAGTATTTCCACTAGAAACTCCCACAAAAATCAATCTAGTTTCACAAGTACTGAATGAAGGGGAAACTGCTACACAAATTGAAAGGCTAAAAAATAACAAAGCATCTGTTGAAAACAGAATTTTGCAGAAAACCTGAAATTAGTTGGTCCAAAAACCTTATAGAAAATTACATTGTCCATGCAAAACTTTTGGAGAAACATGAAAATTCCGCATGATTTGAAAACTGCAGGGATACATCAACTACAGAAGACTGGAGACAGAACCGACGTTAATAGTTACAAAAAGAGTTCCTTTCTTGTTGTCCCACACCAAATTCTCTCTCAATGTTTCTTGGACGGAATATAGTAACAACTTAAATGCAGAACTGATGAATGTAAAGGAGGTCTCAGACCAAAGGGAATATGCCTAGAATAAATTTCAGTTCTTAAACTAATTTTCAAACATTAAGTAGTTTCTCCTCCTCATAGAATATAATCGTACTGAAATAAAAACACCTGAAAAACATAAGAGCAAAGTGATCGAGGTGTACAAGAATTTTATGCAGATCAAGATTACACTTCGTTCATGTATCGGATTCCTCACTGTGTACTACCTGCTATCTAACTGACACCAAATTAGATGTTGTGTAGATTTCAAGGAACAAGACACTATTTGGAGAGGCGGATATAATCCGAGGAACAACACTGGATTCCACAAGCGGAATAGCTCGCTGGATACAAACAGAGGTGGAGCACATGGAAGTCAAGAAAGCAGGTGTTGACAGATGTGAAAATTACCGAACTATCAGTTTAATAAGTCACAGCTGCAAAATACTAACGCGAGTTCTTTACAGACGAATGGAAAAACTAGTAGAAGCCGACCTCGGGGAAGATCAGTTTGGATTCCGTAGAAATGTTGGAACACGTGAGGCAGTACTGACCCTACGACTTATCTTAGAAGCTAGATTAAGGAAGGGCAAACCTACGTTTCTAGCATTTGTAGACTTAGAGAAAGCTTTTGACAATGTTGACTGGAATACTCTCTTTCCAATTCTGAAGGTAGCAGGGGTAAAATACAGGGAGAGAAAGGCTATTTACAATTTGTACAGAAACCAGATGGCAGATATAAGAGTCGAGGGACATGAAAGGGAAGCAGTGGTTGGGAAAGGAGTGAGACAGGGCTGTAGTCTATCCCCGATGTTATTCAATCTGTATATGGAGCAAGCAGTGAAGGAAACAAAAGAAAAATTCGGAGTAGGTATTAAAGTCCATGGAGAAGAAATAAAAACTTTGAGGTTCGCCGATGACATCGAAATTGTGTCAGAGACAGCAAAGGACTTGGAAGAGCAGTTAAACGGAATGGATAATGTCTTGAAAGGAGGATATAAGTGACCATCAACAAAAGCAAAACGAGGATAATGGAATGTAGTCGAATTAAGTCGGGTGATGCTGAGGGAATTAGATTAGGAAGTGAAACACTTAAAGTAGTAAAGGAGTTTTGCTATTTGGGGAGCAAAATAACTGATGATGGTCGAAGTAGAGAGGATGTAAAATGTAGACTGGCAATGGCAAGGAAAGCGTTTCTGAAGAAGAGAAGTTGGTTAACATCGAGTATAGATTTAAGTGTCGGGAAGTCATTTCTGAAAGTGTTTGTATGGAGTGTAGCCATATATGGAAGTGAATCATGGACGATAAATAGTTTGGACAAGAAGAGAATAGAAGCTTTCTAAATATGGTGCTACAGAAGAATGTTGAAGATTAGATGGGTAGATCACATAACTAATGAGGAAGTATTGAATCGGATTGGGGAGAAGAGAAGTTTGTGGCACAACTTGACCAGAAGAAGGGAGCGGTTGGAGGATATGTTCTGAGGCATCAAGGGATCACCAATTTAGTATTGGAGGGCAGCGTGGTGGGTAAAAATCGTAGAGGGAAACCAAGAGATGACTACACTAAGCAGATTCAGAAGGATGTAGGTTGCAGTAGGTACTGGGAAATGAAGAAGCTTGCACAGGATAGAGTAGCATGGAGAGCTGCATCAAACCAGTCTCAGGACTGAAGACCACAACAACAACAACATGGCAATGCCAACAATGTATAGATGTCCATGAGAAAAAAAAATTGGAAAGTATTCAAAGGACGCCCAACATGATCAACGGATCTTCTGCATGCAGATGAAGATCCTTACCCCAAAATGAAGAAAAATACCGCCGATTGTTTAGAGGGAAAAACAATATTTTCATGTTCTCAAAAAGGGACAGGACTGGAGAAAATTTCTAGTTGTGTATAGCTACGCAACACCACAAACTACAACAGTTTAACAGTTATGAGAAATGTGTATTCTTTCTCAAAACGACAGTAATGTGAGTTCTATGCAGGTGTCAATTGACAATTTCTTATAGATCCCGCTATTTCAGACGTAAATGGGAATATTTGTAGAGTACAAACTATTTATAAAATGGGTTTTGTTATTTGATACGTTCTGGAATGTGATGTTAAATCTAAATCACGTCAGGTTAAATATATAAATGTCAAAGTTTTGAAAAAAAGAAAAAGAAGGGCACAAACATGAATACTACTATTACTACTGCTACTACTCTTAATACTACTAATTATTATTATTATTGTTTTTGAGATAACGATACATTCTGTTATAAGTAGTTTCTATGGTTCACAAATAATATCATTGTCAATTTCCAGGATCTTTGAGAAGGAGCGAAATATGACGCTGGTGAAATCCATCCCTAAAACCCCGGAGAGTCGCATCTCATTCACCGAGTACCAGCGTTATGATGAAGTGAGTATCGCCCGAGCTGAAAATATTTTGCTTGGCTCCCTACTACAGCCGAAGAATGAAAGCTACTTGAATTTTTTTGGAACTCAGTACTTTACTATACTAAAGTATGAATTGGAAACAGTTACCTAAAAAAATTTGGAAAATCGCTAACATTTCTTTTGTAATTGTATGTTAACTATCCTGAACAATTTTCTTGGACCTGCTAAAGGAGCGGATATAAATTTTACCGGAACGATGCTATATCTCATTTTATACGGATTAGTTACAACGAAAGATTAGGAGATCTCACACAGCGAGACATTTAATTTGATAATCTATAGTATGGAGGTGGTATGTGAAGCGTTCCAGCATAGTTACAATGCTTGCCAATCGTCTCTTCATCGTTAAAGCAAGGCACTGATACATGGTATAGATGTTTCCATGTCGTAAACGTTGCCACGTCATGATAAAGAGTGGAACAGCATTATATACAAGATGACACTGATAATGATTAAATATATGGAAACTGGTCATGCGAATTAATAAATTTAAACCTACTACTAGTGGCCTCATAACGATGTGACATCTTTGTAAGTTGTGACACGCCTACCACACAAATGCATCTTTTGTCTTTCGCTGAAGTAGACGTCACGTCGACCCACGTCAGAAATGCAGGGGGGGGATGGGGGGGGGGGGGGAGGCAGTGCATTTACTCCCATTAGAAGCACCATAAAAGTTTGCATGTGACCTTAGTCAATGCGGTGGAAGACTATGCTTATTGTGGAGGACAGAACCATTTTCAGCAACTCCTATACGACACTATAATAGGCATCCTTCACTGTCACATTCCACTCGCGTCAACATCAGCTTGTGATACGTACTTGTGATGAAATAAAGATTTATTGTACAGTGTTTTCATACTACGAACGAGTGTTTCTTCTCATTCTTCTGGTTCGTGCCCCATAATGATATGACATTATTCCTTTCTCATATCGCTGCGGGAGGTGTTTGAGACGTCAATCGTTCTGTGCCGCACTTGGAAGATGGTTGAATTAATAGCTGACTTCCTCTCTGCAATACGTCATTCGTTGTTAGTTGTCATGGATATGCCCGGTCGACCTTATCGTTGCTCGCTACTTGATGCTAATCCTGCCTCTATCGAAATCTAGCAAGTGAAGTAGCGCAGTGGTCAACAAACTGGACTGGAGGATGATGATTCAGATCCCCGGCTGGCCATTTTGATTTAGATTTCCGTGAATTCCCTAAATCGCTCAATGCAAATGCCGGGATAGTTCCTTTGAAGGGACACGGCTCACTTCCTTTCCAATCCTTCCTCGACCCGACGTTGTGATCCATCAATAACGACTACAATGTTGACGGGACATTAAACAGCAATCTTCATTATTTCTATCGAACTCTGTGCAATCAAAAGGAAGCCTCTCTCTGTTGTGTGAATTCGTGCCGTATTCCCTAGCAGTCTGACAACAGCAATCTGCAGGAGAGAAGCTCTTTACACACAACTAACTGAATACTTTTCGTATTTCTTCTTTGCATTGTATAACCGTGAGCTCAGCCTCCTTGCGGTTTACAGAAGAAGCATCTGACTCGAAATTGAGGCGTGTAACAAACATGTTACAGTGAATTCTCTCTCACTTTTTAAACGGCGTTGTACCAACAAACGGAATAGAATAAAGTCAGATTCAGTGACATTTGTCCCTCATTTAGAGGATCAGGCTGTTTATCGTGTCTAGTGTAACTCCTTATCCGACTTACTTAAGAATATCAGTGTTCGCTAAATGTTCTCACGCAGATTCTGGCGAAGAACAGCAAAACTCAGTATTTTTGTTTACTTTCAAACTACAGATTTGCAGAGTGCTCGAATGAAAGTGTAATACTAATAACGATAAAAATAAAAATAATAATGAATTTTATCATAGCCATTTGACACACAGCTGGATAAAGCCTGCTTCGCAAATTTTTCATACATTTGTATGCATATTCTTGATCCTGAAATTTTTCTAACGTCATCTACAGAACAAGCGTTAGATTGCCTCTTCGGACGTTTTCTGTCTCTTAAAATTTCTGTAAGAAGTTCCCTAGTCCGTCCAGTATCTTGGCTACATGTTCCCATTTAATTTTCGTTATGGTTATAATTAAGGCTTCCACTCGAGTCTTTTCCTTGGTCCGTTTGTTTGTTCCCTTATTTCTCATAGAATTTCCCATCATGCAACCCGAAGAGTGTTTGAATGGTGCTCACGCCGAAAGTTACCAACCCTTTATCTCCTATACACAGCCGACGAAAGAAACCCCTCATTTGTACCAATAGTCTCATGACACCAACTTCTTTGCAGATCATCTACCCTGCACTCATCTCAACAATCCTTCAAACTTCATCAGCTGGTGTAACGAGTGATACCTTCCCATCACCCCTCATTTGTACCAATAGTCTCATGACACCAACTTCTTTGCAGATCATCTACCCTGCACTCATCTCAACAATCCTTCAAACTTCATCAGCTGGTGTAACGAGTGATACCTTCCCATCACCCTTGCACAACTCCAAGCATTACTTCTAATAAACGAATATTTCTTCCCAGTCACATTTATCTAACAAATTAGAACCGTCTTATACCCATAACTAAAACTTCAAAATTTCTTGGACTAACGCTAGATTGAAATCTATCACGGAACTCTCATCTACTCACCATTCAAAACAAAACTCACAATAGACTAAAACTCTAGACGGCTGAACATGGAGATTAAATTACCACGACCAGCCTCCACACCTGTAAAACCATCCGCTTCATCCTTACCTCTGCCGGTGAGCATAGACTACTGTTCGCCCCCAAAGTTTATGACTCCCTCCAAATTCTGGTACGACATGCAGCCCGCCTCGTTTTCTCCTCTCCCACCCATTTGATGTACCAGCTCTCAACATTCGTAAACCTCCTCAAAAAGTTTCATCATTTTCGTCTCTCCTACATCACCCACTTTTCTACAGTCTGCTGATAACCTTAAGAACCGTGGCCTACTGCCTCGCCTCTATCAATACATCCCATTTCTTCTTCATTTTCAAACTTTTCATGTAATTTTTCAATTACAGTTGCCTGCTCCTTCCAGACCATAAACTCATATCGTAGCTTGCCGCAACTGTAGTCCAAGCTACAAGTGTCGTAAAGTGTTGTTGTATAGACCTCTACAATTACTGTGTGCATTTCTCGAGTGCTGCTCTCCATGAAACCCGAATTACTAGGCTATATCGGTACACTTGGAAACTGTCGGTTGCTTTTGAACTTCCTTGAGGATTGAACGTGATTTTCAATTTATTCCAAACTTTGACAGACAGGCAAGGAAATTTAAATAATGCTGTATATTATTCTTATTGATCATTATTTACCAATGAACTGTCACAGATACTTTTAATAAATTGGCATTATATGATATTTCACAAAGAAATTTAAGCCTGAGACCTAACTATGGTCCAAAATTTCTATCTACTGGTTACACTACAGGTATGGTACTTAAATACCTGAAATTAAAATGAGTCCAACCAGCCACAGACTCCACACAGCCCAGTCAGCGATTTTAATACAGAGCGCTACATGGCGTCACCAAAATGAAAACCTAAACAGCCTACTTATACATTCTGCCTTGGGTTTCACAGATTCGGCAGTACCTGTCGCAGCTGGCATCAAGCTATCCCAGTACAGTAACTGTGCAGACCATCGGACAGACGTACGAGGGTCGCCCTCTGGATATCATCCAGATATCCTCTGGAGGCGGCGGCTCCAGGCCGGTCATCCTGATCGACGCCGGCATCCACGCCAGGGAGTGGATCGCGCCAGCTGCCGCCCTCTACATCATCAACCAGCTGGTCGAGAACGCAGCCGAGAGCGCGCTCACAGACAGCGTCGACTGGCACATCGTCCCCGTGCTCAACCCCGATGGATACGAGTACACCTTTACAGATGTAATGACTGGTTGATACCTCATAATCTATCGTAGGGCTGCTACTTATCCAGAAATTATATTCTAACAAAACCGCTCCAGACGGCACTACTTAATTTTCTTGATTTATTTTTCTCGTCAACGCTATGGTCATAGGAATACCTATTTTATGTTTATTGTGACATTCGCCATAAACCCATCAAATAAAAAAATAAATCGAGGCGCTCAGAACCATAAGCGCCTACAGCACATCGTCATCGATTTTGAGATTGTAGCATGTATGCGTGCTCCTTTCATCTGTTGATCTTATGGAAACCCCATTTTATCTACATCTGTAGGCCCCCAATGTTTATATAAAACCGTTTTCAACGATTTTACCGATATTAATTTCCATATGGGCCTAAAGCAGAAAATATAAAATCGTTGGCCTCCACTACTCAGTTGTTATCTAGGATCGCTAACGTAATTTATTGTCTATATCATTTATGCACTAGCAGTACTCCGCAATTGGAGGTAAACTATGTGATGAAATGTGTCCGAAGACCCACAAAAATATACGTTTTTCATATTAGGTACTTTGTGCTGCTACCTACTGTCAGGTACTTCATATCGGCGACCTCAACAGTCATTAGTCATCGTGAGAGAGCAGAATCGGGCGTTGCACGGGACTCAGGGACTTCGAAGGTGGTCAAGTGATTGGGTGTCACTTGTGTCATACGTCTGTACGCGAGGTATCCAGACTACTAAACATCCCTAGGTCGACTGTTTCCGATGTGATAGTGGAATCGTGAAGGGACACGTACAGCACAAAAGCGTAAAGGCCGTCCTCGTCTGTTGACTGACAGAGGCCGCCGACAATTGAAGAGGGTCGTAACGTGTAGTAAGCATACATCTACCCAGACCATCCACACACGAATTAGAGATTGCATCAGGATGCACTGCAAGTACTATGACAGTTAGGCGGAAGGTGGGAAAACTTAGATTTCATGGTCGAGCGGCTGTTCATAAGCCACACTTCACGCCGGTAAATGCCAAACGACGCCTCGCTTGGTGTAAGGAGCGTAAACTTTGGACGATTGAAAGTGGAAAAACGTTATGTGGAGTGATGAAGAAGCACGGTACACAATTTGGCGACCCGATGGCACGGTGTGAGTATGGCGAATGCCCGGTGAATGTCATCTGCCAGCGTGTGTAGTGCCCACAGTAAAATTCAGAGGCGGTGGTGTTATGGTGTGGTCGTGTTTTTCATGGAGGGGGCTTGCACCCCTTGTTGTTTTGTGTGACAGTATCACAGCACAGGCTTACATTGATGTTTTAAGCACTTTCTTGCTTCCCACTGTTCAACAGTAATTCGGGGATGGCGATTGCATCATTCAACACGATCGACCTCCTGTTCATAATGTACAGCCTGTGACAGAGGTTTTACACTTCAATAACATCCCTGTAATGGACTGACCTGCACAGAGTCCTGACCTGAATGCTACAGCACACTTTTGGGATGTTTTGGAACGCCAATTTTGTGCCCTGCCTCACTGACTGACATCGATACCTCTCCTCAGTGCAGCACTCCGTGAAGAATGGGTTGCTATTCGCCTAAAACCCTTCCAGTACCTGATTGAAGGTATGCTTGCGAGAGTGGAAGGTATCATCAAAGCTAAGGGTGGGCCAACACCATATTCAATTCCGGCATTACCGATGGAGGGCGTCACGAACTTTTAAGTCATCTTCAGCCAAGTGTCCGCATACTTTTGTTCACATAGTGTATATTGTCAGTTTTATCTGAAACACAAGCCACACATTGAACTTAATGAAAATGGTGGTAACAGGAACCTTGAAGTGCTGGAATAGGTCATCCTTTTGAATGCTGTGCACTTAGTATCCGTTCTTCAGGTTTCGATTCCCGTTTCACATGAATTACAATGCTTACAACTGTCAAAAGACAATCACCAGCCTACATATGGAATTTGTGAATTAACATTAATAGTAAACATAACGCTAAATATTAATCAATATTTCATTACGTACGAGTAAAGTGGGTGCATTATTTTTAATAGGAAGTTTAGGAATTGAGAAAACGATTCAGGCCTGTGGCGTACTGACTACTCGTCGCTTATAGGGTTCCTAAAGGATGCAGAACTCTCGGAATGCTATACAACAATTCAAGCAAATCACATAAATAGTTTTCATTACAAATAAGAAGAAACTTTGAATTGACAACGGTGTGACAAGCGACAGGCGACATGCAAACATTCAAGGTCCGTTGCTGCATGCAAGGTCCATGTAAGCAATTGATATGGATAGCACGTCACTGCTATCGTAGTGCTCTCCTAATACTTCGCCAGTCCTTTCTATTACTGTCCGGCCGAGGCTGGCAGGAGCGGCTCTTATACGCTCTTCAGTGGAGGTCATTCTTGTCGAGGGCTATTGCCTGACATTGTCTCGCTGCCTTCTCTGCTCTTTCATTCTTCATCTTCTTGCCTCGCTTGTCATTATGATGGAGAAAGACCTATGAGACTGGTGGTCTGTCAACAAATCTGACATCCAAAAACATCTATTTTTCTGAGAACATGGTGTATGTGCTTTGGGTCCTTACGGTTCTCAGCGCCTCATTTTTTCTTTAAGTCCGTGAAATCATATTGGAATTTTAAGCTCTTTTCCAGTGCTTACAGAAATATAATAACAAATTAAAGGTTATCCACCTTTTTGCAAGTACACGCTTTTTGTTTTTCTTTAATAGCAAACCATGTTTCAGCACAGTTGTGGCAGCCCCAATAGGTTTCTTCTTTTACTGTTTTTGAAATAGATACATACAGATATTGTATAGTCTAGGAAATATGTTACATCAGATTTTGTTGTTTTATAAAGCACATATGCAGGGTGTTTCAGCACAACGGTTACAAAGATACAGGAGATACAGAGGACACCTAGACGACGGAAAATCAGATAGCAATGCATGGTCGGAATTAGGTGCAAGAGTGACGACACAAAACACACGAAAGGGAGACACTAACCCCACCAGAAAATATGTTTGTTATGCTCAGTACATCAATCCAAGAAATAAGAATAAAACAGACGAACAATCGTCATCAAAGAAGGTATTCGAAATTACGACGTCAGACCGTGATGCAGGATTCACATATCCGGCCCATGGAAGACCTGATATTCTGGAGAATAGCTGATGGGTCCTCAACTTCCCCAGAAGCTGGCGCGATGCGTACACCTTTTTTGTTTTTATTTCTCGGGATCTGCTGCGTTAAGCGTAATAAACATGTTTTCCCACCCTGTTCGTGTCCTTCTTTTATTGTGTTTTGTGTCGTCACTACCGCCCTAGAAAAGTGTCTTCGGCCACACATTGCTGTGTGATTTTCCACCGTCTAGGTGTACCCTATATATCCTAAAAGTTTGTAACCGTTGTGCTGGAATACCCTGTATACTTTACCTTTTGTTTACATTGCGTCTGCACTATGGCTTTCTACTTAAATCTATCACAGGTCTAAATCAATACACCTTATCATCTGCAAATATAGAGATATTAGGGCATCGTCCGAATTGAATTTTCGTTTAGTATACAATCTTTAGAGACATACAGTCTGGCAAAATCGTGGCATGTACCCCATTTTTACTCTTACCGTTGCTGTAGTTCGCTTTTCTTGAGGTGTGGCTGGTTATTATTTGTCTGCAAAACATGTTTTTGTATGTGTATTTAGAATGACGTAGGGACACCGGTGAGACTTTGGCATGGAGAACTGTTTGATGTGGTTTGTTATTTGTAGATTAATCTATAACTAATAAACCACACCAAACCGTGAGCATGGTCACCACAGAGATCAGTACATTGTAACACCAACGCACAATACGAATCAATAGCGAACTTCGTACTAAGTTGGAAAGATTCGTACATTGCCGGTAGCATATCAAACACCATTTTCTTCTTATTACAATTAGTTTACTGCAAGTGTAGTAATAGTAAAGAAGATTTAATGACTCTTAGACTGCTCATAGTATTTATTACGTCAAGTAAGGTTTCTAATAATTATATTCGATATTGAAAAACTAATAGTTTTATGTCTAAATGTCGAGAGGTCCCCTATGTTTAAGACTAATAAGTTACATACGCTCTGACGACGAGTTCTGTTACACTTTCCAACGTTTCTATTTCTCTCTTTTCCTCCCATCTCTTCAATCGCATCCATTGCTGCCACATGTCACACTTCAATTTCACTTGCCCAACAGCAGTATCTACTATACCACTCTTCACAAATAACTATTTTTGTGCTTTAGTTGTTTCTGTTTTTACTATTTCTATCATAACTACTTCTAAGTAATGTAGTCCACACATAATGTAATAAGCACTAGCGAGGAATCCCTCTCTTACTTGCTTGATTTAATTGAGTTCACAGGAAATTCCAATTTTATATTGTGATTTTAGTGTAAATTTATTGTACTGTGTAAGTCTCTTCAATAAAACGATTTCCAACGTCGAACGTTTCGGCACAGAACTTGATATGTCCACTAATCGCGGCAATTGACAGATATCTCCTCGGCTACTTCGCGTCATGTGCCATTAAAATGCACGTGCCATGCTTGCGATTTATTGAATGTTCTGTACCTTTCATGTACATTGCACGCTTCCTTTATGGTTTTCAGGTTTCGAAACAGCAATCTATGTTCTCTGACACTGATTTTATTGTGTGTACTGCAGCGAATATTGCGAGTTTTTAATCAAAACTTACGCGTAGCACATACAAAATGTTATATAAATTTACTTTTATAAGCGTTTGTAAACTGAAACTGTTGGGTAAGACAATCATGAGGTATTTTTCGTTATCTTCTGCGATCAACGTTTTATGAAAAGAAAAGCTAAATCACAAAATCCTTGTTCATCAAGTATTAAACTTCTCTGTCAGGCAGTGCAGTTTGCCTCCTTTTCTACCTATGTACCATTGCTGATATGTACATTTCGATTTCACAGGAGCGCATGTGGAGGAAGACACGATCTAGAGCATCCATTTTGTGCATGGGGGTGGACGGCAACAGGAACTTTGATTTCCACTGGAATGGTGAGCAAACATTTAGAAACTGCATATGAATTGTTGACTTCATTGTCTTAGATTCATACATGTTGAACACTAATTATACAGAAAACAGAATTTGATAACCTTCATTGTGAAATCCTGCGACGTTTCGCTTCTTGTTCGTTGAATGCGGTAAAGTTTATGGGCCAGTCAGACCTCTCATATTGCGAAAACAAGATGTTTAAGCGATACACCGGATTACAGACACTTCCAAAACACGTCATTTTTAGTACGGTTTGCTCTGCTACAATGTCGGGAAATGTGACGTGTTACCATTTCACATTGTGCTACTTTCAGACTCATAGCCAGCTGTAGTTGTTCAAAAAGAAAATGAAATTCTCAAGAACTCAGCATACGACACACTTAAAAGAAAGAAACTTGCTAATAGCGCACTTCGTCCTGCAATCGCCATTGGAAAGGAAGGAAAAAATCAGGATCAATGAGAGTAGGACTCACGCACCTAGGGCTCTGTACGAACCTAATTATGTACATAAGTAGTTCATCCATCCTGAGACGACTTTTGCTGTTATCGATATCGATACTGACAAGATATCGGTCATCGGACTTCCAAGACTTTCGAGAATGAGAAAAAAACTATTTTTCGCTGATATAATATCAGATGAATAGTTTTTGGACTTTTTCCTTCACTTATACTATAAAACCTTGCTTCCGGCCAAATTTCATGATTCTACTTCAATAAAGAATACCAGACAGTTTTTGATTAGTAGGTTTGTATCAAAATATGTGACATAGACATCCTTACCTTGTGACTGTTTTGACTTAGAATCCTACAATTTAAACGCCGTCAAGGGGCTATAGACCTTAGCATGCGACAATTTTTAACTTGATACGTTAACCCGTCCCTGAGAAAAGGCATCTTTATCGACGGACAGACAGACAGGCGAATTAAAAATGTTAATGTTTTTTCTTGTCATATAATTCCAACTTACAAACTTCGCATTTTTTCTTTTACTAGTACTGTGAAACCTTTTATTTTCACAAGTCCGTCTTGATCATATAGATTTCTTTACACTTTATGATCAGTTTCGGCTTATCTTCAGGTCGTTAAAATATTCTGATATAAATCATCGTTAAGTTAAAGACGTGACATGCGACATTTTAACGATTTGAAGATGGCGATAAGCCGAAACCGGTCATAAAGTGTCAAGAAATCTATGTAATCAAGAACGACTTGTGAAAATAAAAGTACTAAAAATAAAATGATCGCGGACTCATATACAGATTTCATGTCATGAATTGATAACTGTGAAACCTTGCTTCTTCCCAAATTTTGTGATCGTAGGTCAACGGCAAGCATCAGGTAGGTTTCGATGAATGAGTTTGCGAGTACCAAAATATGTGTCATGAATGGCCATAACTTTTAATAGAATTAATTCAGAAGCTTAAGTTTCTTTGCTCTTTTACATCATCAAGGGACCAAAGACCTTACTATGTCACATAAATTTCAACTTAATACGTCTACCTGTTGCTGAGGAGAAGGGATAGACGGACATACATACAATCACATTACAAATGATAATTTTTTTTTCGTTTATATAATTACAAATTTACAGTTTTCAGATTTTTTCCACTTTGTTGTACCATGAAACGTTGCTTGTTAGCAAATTTCGTTGTTCTAGGCCAACGGGAAGTATCCTACTAATTTTGAAGTGTGTTCGCGAGTATCAAAATTTGTGGCATAAACGGCCGTATCTTTCGACTGCATTTACTTAAAAGCTTCAATTTTTTACAATGCCAATGGACCATCGACCTTAGTATGACATAAATTTCAGCTTGATACCCCTACCCGTTCCTGAGAGTATGGGTTTTAAACAGTAGTACAAACAGATAGAGAGATGGACAACAGAGTGATCCTATAAGGGTTCCGTTACCACCGACTGACGTTCGGGACACTAGAAATGAAACGTAACAGTCTCGTACCATTACTGGCAAGACACCCCCATCTGGGTAGATCGGATGCTGGGTGCATGTCTTCCTACTTGGCGCCACTTTGGAGACATGTGCGTAGATGAAAGTGAGATGGAATGATGAGAATAACACTAACATCCACACACCGACCGAAGAAAAATCTGAGGCCCGGCCGAAAATCGAACTGGCTCATCGGGCTTGGAACCTTAAATAAATAAATGAAAATATAGCGTCCATCCTTTCCTACTGCACTTAGAATGCGAGCTGCGGACAGAAGGAAAGGAAATTCTTATCAGCTGAAGGTCATATCTTAACAAACATTGTTAGGGTGGGCTAGCTTGTGTGCCCCAACTGAAGAGATAGTCGTACGTAGATGTAACCACAAGGGAGGGGTATCTGTTCAGAGGCCAGACAAATGTGTGGTTCATGAAGAAGAGCAGCGGGGTCTATTCTCTGGATGATTGACTCATCTGACATCGTAACATCAGCCAGCATATCCTTCCTGTGCTGTCACTGTGAACGGTTGAAAGCAATGGGAAACTAGAGCTTACTATTCGCGAGTACATGCAGCTCTACTGTATGGCTGAATGATGATGGCATCTTCTTGGGTAAAATATTCCCGAGTGAAAATAGTTCCTCATTCGGATCTCCGTGCGGGAAATGCTCAGAAGAATGTCGTCATGAGAAAAGACAAAACTAGTATTTCACGGATCGGAAGGTGAAATGTTACATCCCTTAATCGGATAGGTAGACCACAAAATATAAGGAGAGAAATGGAAAGGTTGAAGTTAGGTATAGTGGGGATGAACAGGACTTATGGTCAGGTCAGTAAAGCGGTATAAAAAATAAAATAGTGGTAATACAGGAGTAGGTCTAATAATGAATAAGAAAATGGGAATGCGGGTAAGTTACTACTTGCAGCATAGTGAACGCATCACCGCCGAGACAGACACAAAACCAAGGCCAACCCCATTAGTGCAAGTTTATATGCAAACTACGTGACGAAGAGACTGGAAGAATTTGTGATGAGATTAAAGAAATTATTCAGCTATTTAAGGGGCAGGAAAATTGATTGTGGTTGTGAATTCCTTGGTAGGAAGAGAAGGACAAGGATAAAGAACAGCAAAATATGAGTTATAGGAAAGGAATAAAAGAAGAAGCCATCAGGTGAAATTTAGTACAGAGCATAATTTAATCATCACTAACACATGGCTTAAGAATCATGAAAGAAGGCTGTACCCAAACATAGGAAAGCTTCACATTGATTATACAATGTTAATACTGAAATTTTGGAATCAGATTTTTAAAATACAACGCATTTGCAGGGACAGGTATGGACTCTGAACATAATTTATCCTTTATGAACTGTGGATTAAAACTGAGGAATTTAGAAAAAGGTAGGAAATTAAGGTGAGGGAGACCTGGTAAGTTGAAAGAACCATAGGCTGTTGAGCGTTTCAAAGGAAATATTAGACAAAGATTGACTGAATAGAGGGGAAATAATACAGCAGAAGATGAATGGGTAGCTATCAGAGATGAAGTAGTGAGGACAGAAGGATCAAAGAGGTACAAAGCAAGGCATAATAGAAATATGTGCACATCAGAGATATTGACTTTAATTACTGAAAGGAGAAAATTTTAAAAATTCGGAAGTGAAGTGAGCAAAAGGGAATACAGATGTCTAAAAAGACGACAATGACAGAGAGCGCAAAATGGCTATGATACAATGAGAAGAGTTTAACAAAGCGCCGAAAGACTGATTGGAAACAAGACCCGGGAGTAGACGACATTGCCTCAGATCTTCCAACAGCCTTGGGAGAGTCAGCCATAACTAAATTATTCCAGCTAGTACGCCAAATGAGAGAGGGGAAAGACCCCCAGACTTCAACAAGACTGTAATTATTTCAGTTCCAAAGAGGGTAGGTGCTGACAGGTATGAATAATAATCAACTTTCAGTTCAGTAAGTCATCGTTCCAAAATGCCGACACCTATTAGTTACAGTAGAATGGAAACCTGGTAGAAGACTATAGATTCCGGATAAATGTTGGAATACTTGAGACAATGCTGACCCTACGACTTACCTTAAAAGGTAGGTTAGAGAAAGGCAAATGACGATCTTGATTGGAATATCCTCTTTGAGATTCTGAAAGCAACAGGGATGAAATACAGGGAATAAAAAGTTATTTATAGCGTGTAAAGAAACCACATGCACTTATAGGAGTCTAAGGGCACGAAAGGGAATGAGTGGCTAAAAAGGGAGTGAGACAGGGTTGGACCCTGTCCCCGATTCTGTTCATTCTCTGTAGTGAGCAAGCAATAAAAGAAGCCAAAGAAATATTTGGAGAAGGTATTAAAGTTCAGGGACAAGAAATAAAAACTTCGGGGTTTGCCGATGACACTGTAATCCTGTTACAGACAGTAAAGGACTTTAAAGTGCAGCTGAATGGAATGGACAGTGTCTTGGAGGAAGGACACAATATGAACATTATCAAATGCAAAAGAACTGCAAATAAAATGTAGTCGACTTAAATCAGGCGATACATAGGGAGTTAGATTAGACAGATGATATTAAAGGTATATTTGCTATTTTGAGCAGCAAAATAACTGACGATGGTCGAAGTAGAGAGAATACAGGTAAACCAAGAGAAGACAGATTAATGGAGGGAGGTTGTAAAATATTTCATGAAATTAGCGGAAAGATCACTCGTGTAGTTCGAAAGCGCTACTAGTAGTCGATGTAGCACAGACTGTGCGTAGGCAGTCGAAAAGAATAGGGTGCAATGGTCGAGCAACTCATCAATCGCCACACATTTCTGTAGTCGATGCTAAGCAGCGCTTGAAGAAGTGTTAAGGTCCGAAGCCACTGGACAGTGGAAGAATGGAAACGAGCGATTTATGTATCTCCTTATGAAGACGGTCTGCAGCACTGTGAACTGCGTGCAGCAGACAGACAGTTCGGAGACCATTATTGTATCAGCAAGCCAATGCAACCTGTCATAAATGACAATGATTTGTGGACAATATTATTCCTGAAACAGACCGATTTAACTAGAATCGCGGCCTGAACTCATTGCAACACCTTTGCGATAAGCTAGGACGTCCATTTCGCACCAGACCGCAGCATCCAACATCAGTATCCTTTCGGGTTTCGGAACTTGAGAAAGAACAGTCCGACATTCCTCCACAGACTTCAGACACCTCAATGAAAGTGTCTCCAGCGAGTTGACGCCAAGGTGAAGGGTGGATTCAAATGGTTAAAATGGCTCTGAGCACTATGGGACTTAGAAGTCCCCTAGAACTTAGAACTACTTAAACCTAACTAACCTAAGGACATCACACACATCCATGCCCGAAGCAGCATTCGAACCTGCGACCGCTCGGACACCTCGGCCGGCTAAAGGGTGGACACGTCCCATTTTAACGTCCGCTAGTAGGTGTCCGGACACTTCCGATCAGATAGTGAACTTACTCCACGACGTCGGCGAAGAACTTGGTGATCAAAAATCGTACGTCATGGGAGTGCCTACTTTCCCTGTTACACAGCAAATACGAACATTTCTTTCGCCATCAAACTCCCAGCGGGACTTCTAATGATCGACCATTGAACTACCAGTATATTGATTCTCATCAACCGGTAGAAACACAGGTGCAGCTATTCCTACTTACCGACAAATTAATCTGGAAGCCTTCGATCTCTGACCAGTCCTCGCATTCCTTTCTTTCAGAGGTCGGCGCCAGCAGCTTCCCCTGCTCTGACACTTACGCCGGTTCTGAGGCGTTCTCGGAGTCTGAGACGAAAGCTCTCAGTGACTACATCCTGGCCAACGCCAACCGCATCAAACTTTACCTCACATTCCACAGCTACGGACCCGTAAGTAACAGATACAGCATTGTCTAATTAACTCATAAAAGCTTAAATGATATTGCTGTGCATTAGTTGCCAACTAAGTGCATTTGACCACCCATTCCTATAGATAGTTGCACATTAACATATTATCCAGGAAAATGGGCATTACTACGAAATGAACTTAAAAAATTAAATTACGTTAATTTCGCTGTATTGTTAAATAGCGAGAAATACTATTACTTATCTTGATTATTGTTGAACAGACTGACGTTGTCATACTGGTTTATATGCAGTGGCTATATTTTACTTCTCATTTTTTTTAACTGATGCTAAAACTAATATGGCGTATCATAAAGTTGTAAGTTAAATAATGATTCAACTCTAACAGCTTGCACATAGTAATGCACAGCTTTTATTCTGTTGTTGTTACGTCACAGTTCATCACAGTTTACAGCGTTACCACCTCTAAAGCGATACCGATCACCTCAAAAGTGTTGTTACAAACTGACATCAGGGTACATGCCATCTCAGCTCTCTTAGTTTGAATAAATCCTGCACTTAAACAAATTTCCGGTACACCGTTACCCTCTACGTTATTTTACTTCACAAATTTCCTTTTTTGTTTCTTGTAATTTATGTAGTCTAATGATGGGTTTCCAATGTAACAAATAGATTCGCGTTTGCACTACGCTCAGCGACAGGCTTCAACTGTTAAGAATTTACATACAGGGCTCAAATTTTTAAAACTACTTTTGACGTGCCCTGATATATCTTTAACTAATAATTTTTTTCAATATTAGTAAAATACAAAAAGGGCCAATTTCCTACAATAAATCGTGTTAACTTATTAGAGTTCGCTGACAAAACATAAAGAAAAACATGTTGCCCCAAAAATTGCACTATGAGTAATAGACGTGTTTTGCTATTCAGGAAAATAACTGACGATGGCCGAAGTATAGAGTGAATCAAATGCAGGCAGGCAAGGGCAAGAAAGCCAGAACTCGCACTCTGAGGGATCCGTACAAACGTAATTATGTATAGACAGTTCATCGAGATTCTCGACGACATTTGCCTGTCATCGACATTAATCCCTTCAAGATATCAGTCCTGATATTTCCAACACTTTCGAGAATGTTTTAACTTTAAGTTACTTCGGATAACAAATAACAAAATGAATAATTTTTCGTATAGTGTGATTACAAAGTAATAGTTTTAGGATTTTTTCCTTATGTGAAACTTTGCTACTCTCCAAATTTCATGAGTATAGGTCAACGGGAAGTGAATTACGTGTTTCGATGGGTAAGTTTGCCAGTATCAAAATATGTGACGCAGATGGGTAAGTTTGCCAGTATCAAAATATGTCACGCAGATGGCAGTATCTTCATATTGCACTGAATGAAAAGCTTACATTTATTTCTCAGAGAAGGGACAATAGACCTGAGTATGTGACATAAATTTCAAACTGGTACTCCCGTACATTCCGAAGAAAAAGGGTTTTAGCAGTAGGGCAGACAGGCAGGCAGAGAGGCGAAAGTGTGTTCTATTTTTATCGATTCAGGCACGGAATCCTAAAAAGTTATATTTTAATGTCTACTACAAATAAGGACAACATAGAAAAGATCAGAGCCATTAGGGCCCTTGTGGAGGCACGTAAAACGTCGTTTTCCCCTCGATACATTTGCGAGTGGAACACCAGTAGCGGTACAAGATACCTTCTGCCAACCCTCATACTGTGGTTTGCAGAGTATGGATGTCGCTGTAGATGTAGAAATATAAATGTCAAAGAGTATTTTCTGTATTTGTTTGTCTGGAGTGTAGTCTTGTACAGAAGTGCAATGTGGACCATCAACAGTTCAGACACGAAGAGAGTGGAATAAAAAGAAACTACCTGGTCCCAGAGACCTTTTAAAGTTACGAACATCTCTGATGTATACAGGGTGAATCACCTAAACCTTTTTCACGGAATGGATTGGTAGTCAGGGGCTCGTATTGTTACCCAATCAATAAATTGTAACAATACTTAAAAAGTGTATTATTTGTGTTGACATACACTTTTTTAAATGGAACAATACCTACACTTTTTAAGTGGAACAACACCTATTGACGTTAACATACAAACCTGGACGAATCAGAATGTCAGAGGTGTTTATTTCAGGACTCCAGTGTGAGTCGTTTACGAGAAATCGTATTTTGAAAATTCCCATAGCAGCTCTTGTACAATACCTGTGGTAGCAGACACTAAAGAACAATACAAGTGTACATACTAGTTATGAGGATTCTGACCAGTAACGAGACAAGTGACCATCAAAGGCTGTGCTCAGAATGCCCGCCGGCACCGGTCTGGTATGGAACCAGTCTGGTATGGAACGAATGCTGCACACGTGCCAGTATTTCAGCGGAGATGTCCGAGCAGGCTGTACCAATACGTCGTTGCATAGCCTTGGGTGTGGGTGCTACGTCCTTATAGATGCGTCTTTCAGCTTTCCTTAGTAAAGTCTGCAGTCGTCAAATCCGGAGAACGAGTTGGCCAAGGTACAGGTACTCTGCTTCCAATCCAACGACATGGAAACAATTTGTGAAGACATTCTGCACTAATTCGTGCGCCATGCACTGGACAGAGATCATGTTGGTACCACACTTTCTTCCAAGTCTGCAGAGAAACGCCTTCTAGCATCCGTGGAAGGATGTAATACTTGTGGGCGTTCAGTGTTCCATACATGAAACACAAACCTCTAAGCTGATGCTTCACTATGCCGCACCACTCGTTTACAACCCATGGACGCTGACGTTCCACCAACGGGGATTGTCCACAGACCAATAGCGCATGTTTCGATGGTTTACGTGGATATAATCAGTAAATGTGGCACACATTTGGAGTATTCTGTCTGAATGCCCATGTACGGAAGTTAACACGATTTTCGATGGGGAGAGACATGATAGGAATGGAACCTATGCCGATGGAGAAAGTGTAGAACACTTGCTTGACTAATGCCACTTGCTCGTGCGGTTTAGAGGGAGCTAACGTGCGGATCAACTGCAACAAAACAAGAAAATTAATTTAATCTCTTCTGTCGTCACTTGCTTCCTTCTGTTACTTTGTCTACGTGTTGCATTACCATTTTCATGAAACTGGTTGAAGGGGATGATAAATTATTGCCGAAATGGCTGGCGTCTATTGGGATATCTCATCTCCTACATCGGACAAGAAATTACTCCATATACCACGAGCATGTCGGCCGTTTCTGCACTGGTAAATCCCATCGTCCACTCACGAACTGCTGCTTGGACTGTCACACGCTAACGACTAGAAATCCGCAGTGCACTCAAAGAACACACAAGCAGATTGTAAGCAAATATAACAACATTGTACCCAGCAACTATGCCGGGTGAATGGTACAAACAAGCGTCGGTGTGGAAACTTTTCAAAATACGGTATCTCGTAAAGAGAATCTTGCAACAAATACCACTAACATTCTAATTTACCCTACAATTAATTTTTTAAAGTTAATGGGCATTGTTAAATTTAAAAGTATGTCTGTACAAAAAATAGACTTTCTAAGTATTGACACAATCCTTTTCTTGGCTAACAATACGAGCTCTTGACTACTAATTCAATCTATGAAAACAGCACATCTACTGTACTTTCCATTTCCACCAAGTTTGTGGTGCAAGTTTCAGGTGATTCATCCTATGTATACAGATAGAAGTGATGGATAAATATTTGCAAGAAGGCCGAGATTCGAGCCGGGGTCTCCTGCTCAAATTGTCATTCATACCAATCGGTATAGCCCCTAAACTCAAAGAACATTGTAAAATTCGCCAACTGTATCTGAATAGCACTGGGCGAGCCTTGGTATAAAGTTACATTCGTCACTGCAGCCTTCACATGTACATCAGAGATGTTTGAGACTTGGAAAGGACTCCGAAATCACAGTTTCATTTAATTAAGGCATCTACGTCTGGGTTTCAGGCAGGTTCCTGCATTTTATTCGATGCTCCAGTGGCATTCCAGTACAGCTGAAGAGCCTCTGCAACACTGTTTGAATTTAGGGGGAATACCAAGTGGACTGAAGCGTTAATGGGAATTTGGATTTAGGGGAGAGACGTGCTAAGGCAATTCGCGCAGTATTGCAAAGACACAGCACCTCCAAATCTCCTATACCATCCGCAAACTAATTTCCAGAAACCCATTGTCGTCCCTCTGATCCCCAACCATGGTACACTGTTGCAGCTTCACAAAAAACATGCCTCCATTCCTACTCCTACACCATCACAACCCAACTTCAGCCAACTCCCTCTCCGAGACAATGATAACCGCCATGGTATTTATCCCTCCTACCACTCTTAACTTTTCCCCATCCATCCCACTGCAGATAGAGGCCACTGTCTCCTATTTCCTCTCCATTAATACCTCCCCATGTACTACACTACTCTTCATCCTCTGTCTTTACCACTGCTTGTCTTCCCCCTATCGGCCATTCCGTATTTTCCCTACTTAATATATTCATTCTCTTTACTCAAACCCCTAAAACCTATGGAATGTATTTTCTCCTGCGGCAAGACTTCTCTCACCCACTGCAGAGGTCCATCAGAATTTAAGTGAAAGCTCATTTCTTCAGTCTTTATCAAAAGAATTTCAATTTTCTATGATGTCTTCTTAAAATGGACACATTTTCGTTTTTCAGCTTTCTGTTTTTAGTTTTTGATTTAAAGTAGATAAACAGCCACAAATCTTATTTCTCTTACTATATTTTTTAATTCGCTTGACTTAAGAGCGGACTGAAAGCCGACCACCTTCCACGTGGGGCAAGGGGGAATGAAATAGCGAAGGAAAAGAGAAGTTATTATGTTTAATGTCAGTCTGTGCACACATAATATGTATATTCTCGATGTTGCATTGACTGCCAGGACTCTGAAATAACGTACTTCTTCACATAGACTTCAGTATCGAGAATATTTTTGTAATTTCCTTCGAATGGAAGAGAGATTTTTTCGAAGCTCCTCACCATCATTGTAAAAGATATTTGCGTGGAAGATACGAACATGATCCAATCCATAAATCAGAGATAGGAAGACATATTTTACAGAAAGTCTCATAATAGCAAAAACGTCCTGTATGTAACTTGTGCTTACTTTCAGACGTAGACTGTCAGTCACGTTAAGATTTCTGGCCACTGGGGAAACATTCCAGTTGTTGGCCTTGTAGCAAATACATTATTTGTAATAAATAACCTATACATTTGAGATAGTACTTCTATGAATCAAGAAGAAAGACCGAGAACCTTTTAGAAAATGAAAAGTGAAAAAATTGTAAGGCGGTGCATGGGAACATGCTAGTTTTCTATTCGTAACTCTGCACTCTCGACCCTAACTTCTGCGTTACAGCCCAACGTAGCAACAAGGCCTACTTACGATGGTTGGAACTTTAGTAATGGCAACTATTTATTTACAGCTCGTGCAAAATAGATACGTGTTTCATAGTTTTACTTACCTCCCAAATAGTCATCAGCATTGTGTATAACCCGCTACCAGCGATGTGGAAGTCATAGGATACACTTAACGGTGCCAGTTGTGTTGAGAGTTCGGGCGGCGCGGTCTATTGCCCAACGAATTTGTAGCAGTTCTGAAGCGAATGCCGTGAAGTGTCTCCTTCAGTTTAGAAATCAAAGTCACGAGGGCTTAAGTCAGGGGAGTGCAGTAGGTGGTATAGCACTTAGCAGCCACATCAGTCAAACAAATCAGTAACAGTTTGCACTGTACGTGCTTGAACATTGTCCTGCAAAATGATGGTCAGGTTCTGCAGAAAGTGTCATCACTTTTGCCTCTGAGCTGGTCGTAGGTTGTGTTCCAAAAATGAACAGCATAGAGACAGAAGTGACGACACTTTCCACAGGACCTGACCATCGTTTTACTGGATGGTGTGTGGATGTAAGCGATTATTGATTTGTTCGACTGATCGGGCTGCTAAGTGCTATAACATCTACCGCACTTCCCTGACTTAAACCCTCGTGAGTTCAACTCGATTTCTAAACTGAAGGAAACACTTCACGGCATTCGCTTCAGAACTGCTACAAAATCGTCGGAAAATAGAACGCGCCGCTCGAACTCTCAACACAACTGACACTGCTAAGAGTATCCTACAACTTCCACATCGCTGGCAACGGGTTATACACAATACTGGTGACTATGAAGGTCAGTAAAACTTTGAAACACGTGTCTATTTTGCAGGAGCAGTAAATAAATAGTTGCCACTATTAAAGTTCCACCCCTCGTCAGGTGGCTTGCGGAGTATGGATGTAGATGTAGATGTAGATATGTATAATACACATTCTAAAGACTGTGTCCACATATGTCATTATTTGATGTTTAATATGCAGACCGTATCAAAAAAGACGCGTTTTTCGATGATGTTAATTATGCCATAGAAGTTAATTGGTATACTTTTGTAAGGCTCAAGTGTAATACTAAAAACTTCAACCACCCATGCGGAGTTTCCCATCACTTTATTATAACAAATCGTAGTTAAAACGGCGCGTTTCCGAGAGATCCTCAGTTTGTAGATGCTTTGAAGTAATTTACATTCACGCTACACACTGTATGAGAAAGAGAATCCATCAAATACGATGTTTAGCACCATACAATGTCGCGGCTCCGATATTCTCCCTATAACGTAAAATGATGTCGCATCTCACTGGCCACGTTCCTCTCCGCGAGGCAAAAATCTGACGAGCCAGATTTTTTATTTCACTCTGCGCAGTATCATGGAATCTGGAATGCGGCGCTGTCACGTCACCAGCTCCTCGTCCACGTGCGTATTTACGTCTCGTGAGACGACGGCTTAACACATAAACGATGAAGGTAAACGTGGGATTTACTGTATTATACGTCATCATAAAGTAGTCTCATGTCAGAAATTAACCTGCTCTTACACCACAACACCAAAGGCAATGTGGTGTCAATTAACAGTTCACAGTTCCTGATGATGAAGCCTCGTATATGTAAGCTCACAGTAATCTCCTCAAAAAATCTGACGTGATAAGTACCTTTATTCTTGAAACGTTTTTCTTGTTGTCAACAATTTTTCTGAGTAATACACTACTGCCATTAAAATTGCTACATCAAGAAGATGACATGCTACAGACACGAAGTTTAACAGACAGGAAGAAGATGCTGTGGTGTGTAAATGATTACCTTTTCAGAGCATTCACACAAGGTTGGCGCCGGTGGTGACACCTACAGCGTGCTGACACGAGGAAAGTTTCCAACCGATTTCTCATACACAAACAGCAGTTTACGGGCGTTACCTGGTGAAACGTTGTTGTGATGGCTCGTGTGAGGAAAAGAAATGCGTACCATCACGTTTCCGACTT
Source organism: Schistocerca gregaria (assembly GCF_023897955.1). Lineage (NCBI taxonomy): Eukaryota > Metazoa > Arthropoda > Insecta > Orthoptera > Acrididae > Schistocerca > Schistocerca gregaria. Next base: position 250,971,049 of record NC_064923.1, on the reverse strand, counting down.
TGATAAAGGTCGGATTGTAGCCTATCGCGAATTCGGTTTATCGTATCGCGATATTGCTGCTCGCGTTGGTCGAGATCCAATGACTGTTAGCGGAATATGGAATCGGTGGGTTCAGGAGGCTAATACGGAACGACGCCGTGCTGATCCCCACGGCCTCGTATCACTAGCAGTCTAGATGACAGGCATCTTATCCGCATGGCTGTAACGGATTGTGCAGCCACGTCTCGATCCCTGAATCAACTGATGGGGACGTTTGCAAGACAACAACCATCTGCACCAAGAGTTCGACGACGTTTGCAGCAGCATGGACTATCAGCTCGGAGACTATGGTTGCGGTTACCGTCGACGCTGCTTCACAGACTGGAGCGCTTGCGATGGTGTACTCGACCACGTACCTGGGTGCACGAATGGCAAAACGTCATTTCTTCGGATGAATCCAGGTTCTCTTTCCAGCATCATGATGGTCGCATCCGTGTATTGCGACGTCGCGGTGAACGCACATTGGAAGCGTGTATTCGTCATCGCCATACTGGCGTATCACCCTGCGTGATGGTACGGGGTGCCATTAGTTACACGTCTCGGTCACCTCTTGGTCGCACTGACGGCACATTGAACTGTGGACGTTACATTTCAGATGTGTTACGACCCGCGGCTCTACCCTTCATTCTATCCCTGCGAAAACCTACATTTCAGCAGGATAATGCACGACCGCATGTTGCAGGTCCTGTATGGGCCTTTCTGCATACAGAAAATGTTCGACTGCTGCCCTGGCCAGCACATTCTCCAGATCTCTCACCAACTGAAAACGTCTGGTCAATGGTGGCTCGTCACAATACGCCAGTCACTACTCTTGATGAACTGTGGTATCGTGTTGAAACTGCATGAGCAGCTGTACCTGTAAACGCTACCCAATCTTTGTTTGACTCAATGCCCAGGCGTATTAAGGCACTTATTTAAGCCAGAGATGGTTACTCTGGGTACTGGTTTCTCAGGATCTATGCACCCAAATTGCGTGAAAATGTAATTACATGTCAGTTCTAGTATAATATATTTGTACAATGAATACCCGTTTATCATCTGCATTTCCACTTGGTGTAGCAATTTTAATGGTCAGTAGTGTAGATTGTAGATAAGAACTGACTTATATGGTAAAAACGAAATACGCCAGTCACTACTCTTGATGAACTGTGGTATCGTGTTGAGCTGCATGAGCAGCTGTACCTGTACACGCTACCCAATCTTTGTTTGACTCAATGCCCAGACGTATTAAGGCCGTTATTAAAGCCAGAGGTGGTTATTCTGGGTACTTATTTCTCAGGATCTATGCACCCAAATTGCGTGAAAATGTAATCACATGTCAGTTCTATATGGTAAAAACGAAGTATCAAATGTGGTCGCTGGCAACATTTGGTGAATACCAATATGTTGCTGAACAATTTTTACTTTCTGAACAGTATCATGTTCTATTACCAGTTCATTAATTCAGTATTATGTGAATAACATGTCTGTAATCTCTTTCCAGTACTTGCTCTACCCGTGGGGTTACACTAGCGAACTGCCTGACGACTGGGAGACTCTGGTAACGTCTTTTATTATACTTACCTCTTTCCCTGCATGCTTTTTCATATTGATTGTGTAGTAGTATTGGCTCAACGGCAGAAATTATCCCACATTTCTAATCTATTCTGGCTGTGTCTTACAACAGGACGCCTTGGCACGCCAAGCAGATGCCGCCCAGCAAGCTGCAGGGGGCCCTAGCTACGCCATCGGAAGCTCTACAAACGTCTTGTGTAAGTAATGTTGCGTTTTCAGTTGACCTCATGAAACGAAAGTTTTACTTGAGAATTTTTTAAGCTGTTTGTAGCATCAGAATATAGCCATCGGGTTTATGTTTCAGACAGTTTCCACCTTGCTCCGAATTTCAACTTTAGTCTCTGAATCTTCGGAAGTACACTGAATATGAGTTTGTGATTCAGTTTCTTGTCTGTTTATTGCAAAGAAAATCGTTCATCCCTCTTTTAATTATCTACTTTATTATTATTACTACTTTGAATTTGCTTGCTGCATGTATCGAACTTTGGTTAGGAATTCACCAAAACCTGATGAACAAACTTAAGTAAGTTGTGTCTTTAATTTTTCACGATTTATAACACACGATCTACTACTATTAACACTTGTAGCATAGCTGCCTTACACAGAGAAGCTGAAGTAGTGGAATATTTAAAGGTCACGAATACTAATTCATATGAACATTAATAATATCCGCACGCAACAATCTTAGGTGGGTGCAATTAAATTGCTTATTACGCCCAATTACCCTTCACAATGGATTCTGTCACTGTCAAATAAAGTAGCTGTGAAAGCCTTAATACAATTACCAACCGTGTTAATCTCCTTGTCGCAAAAGTCTCTCTTGGTCGACTTTCAACCCTTACACTTCTATATGTCGTGTTAAAGCAGACTGCTAAATGTCTAACACGCTTCTGGAATATAATTTCGTAGTCTTTCGTGGCCGGATTCAATATCCATAAAAATTAGTCTGGGTACCAGAGCGCGTCGTGATGTAAAATGATGAGGCATCAGTTATATTAGTGTGTACTGCTACTGCAATACAGCTATCTTCATTTCTGCGCCACAATTCCTTAAAATGGCGTAAATAAGATTCATTTTCCGACTGCGTGTCAGAATTGCAGAAGGAAGCAGCTGTTGTTTTTTTGTGGATTGCAATTTAACACGGTGCGTTATTGTCCTGTTTTGACCATTAAGAGCGAGTGAGCTGCTTTTATAGGGTGGTGCTACTCACACGACGTCTGGTGGTGGCTAGGAGGGACCAGTACGTCGAATAATATGGTTGCCAGGCTCAAAAACAGAAAAGCCAGACTTTGTGGTGTACTTAGCCATATCTTTAGCCCTAAAAGGCGGACTACCTATTTTAAACAGAAATAGTCCATTAGATATTCAAAGTCATTTATTAATGACCAATTACAGTCAATGTTTTGCGAGATAGACATTAGATGTGCTTAAGCTAAAAACATAATCAGTAAACAGCCTTATAATTTGGCAATTATGATAGCTACTTAGTGCTCAGTCTTCTTAATTGCTAGTTCGGCTCACGAAGAAGAACATAGATTACATTTTTAGCACTAGTATTGGTTGATACAATTATATATACTCATGGTGTATGTCCTTATTCCTCCGTATACTTATTCCGAGACTAAGTCAGCAGTTTGGAAAGGGCCTCAGTTGTGCATCCTCTACTTCATCGCTGAAAGGCCGAACAGAAGCAAGACAAGGCGGAGTTTCAAATATTTGGCAGAGCTTGACCGTAAAAATCTGGACGTGACAGTGTATAGCCGACCTGATGACAGTGGTTTGCGAAGCGCTCAACTGCGTGGCTATCAGCGCCTGTACAAATCTGCAATCCTTGCACTGTCCAATCTCGCCACTTTCTCAGATGGTGGTGAAATGATGAGGACAACATAAACACCCAGTTCTCGTGCGGAAAAAAAATCACAACCGACCAGGAATCGAAGTCAGGTTCTCGTGATGCAGAGGCAGCAATACTAGGCACTTATTTATCGGAACCTTCCAGGCGCACAAAGGGAAGGGTGGGGGCAAAGTGGGGAGAGGTCTCAACCAGAGGCATGGCCACCATGTACCGTTCCCACCCTACAGGGACCAAGGAAAGCGTAGGGAACGTGGAGTGGAGGTTTATTTATTTATTTTCCTTTTCGTTCTTTTTTTTTATTTATTTTTTGTCATTAATACCACCCCCTATCAGGAAACCGTCGTCACGAAATGAGGAGGGCGCAGAAAGACGTCAGACTAATTGAGACTATCAACGTATAGTTTTTCCGAGAATAACATTCTCATGACCAGTGAATATATCGGTTCGAAGTGTGGGAGAGGCGGGGATCAACTCCTCATGACAGGATCACTCCAGCTCTGGAGTGGGTTAAGGGAGACACTGAAAATGAAACTGGGGAAAAATTATCTGTAACTGAACAACGGCGTTCATTAAAGAACTGCCGAATGTCAAGGATACTTTCCACGCCATCAGCAAACAAGCAGTGTGCAGCGGATCCACAAATCCACTTCACAGAGTTCGACGTCGTACGTGAAATTAGGGACAACATCTGTCACACCAAGAACTAGACGTCTCTCGCCTTCTGCACACCAGGCGGGGTACTTGTCCGTGTTACGCAGTGGCGGTTTTCGAACCGGGGATAGCCACTAGATCAGGAGCTGCGGACATGTGGCAACCCTACTTTCCCTGCAGCCGCGTGTGACGGACCAACCCCGTGAGCGCCTCTGCCAGCCAAGACGATGGCAGGCTGTGTCCATCCTCGCGATTCATGTTGTGGGCGGTCTGCCCATTTTCCATCTTTTACACGTTAAAAAAGCATCTTCATCAACCAGGTAGAGTTAAGAACAATGGAATAATTACCGTTAGTTCAAGTTACTAAACTTACAACGTTTCAATGCACTATTGTTTAATTTCTGCTATTAAGAAGCGTCGAAGGAAAAATCAATGGGACTGGAATATAAGTTGAAGTTTTCGCAAAGTAGATCTTTTGCCCATTCGAAGAAGGACTAAAAGCTCCACCTCTCCACCTCTAACATCCAACAGTATTATAAATTCTTTTAAGTAATTATTGGGCTAGGGCTGAAGACAGTACTCCCATCGGGCAGATCGTTCGCCGGGCACAAGTCTTTCGATTTGACACCACTTCGACACCTTGGGCGTCGATTTTGATGAAATGATGATGAGTAGTACAACACAACACCCACTCCCTGAGCGGGGAAAATCTCCGACCCAGCCGGGAATCGAACCCGGGCTCTAAAGATTGACATTCTGTCGCGCTGACCATTCAGCTACCGGAGGCGGACATTCAACTAGTAATATCACATAACTTGCTGAAGGCTGCTTACAATTGGGACTGAAATGCTGTTTTTATATTAGGGTGAGTCTGCTCCTATATGATAAATGCATACAGTCTCTGATCAAAAGTATCGATAGAGAATGCGGAACAGATGACTAGACATCACGAGATGACTTTATAAAAGAAGGCGATAAGTATCGTGCTATCAGTAGAGGAGGAGTAACAACAGAATGGATCGGACTTCGACCGTGACGTACTTGCGTAACAAACCCAGGAGGAACATTTCAGCACTTCTACAGCTGCGCGACTGTTGGTAACGTGGTTGTGAAATGGAAACGCGAAGTATCAACCGCAGGTAAACCTACGCCAGACGGACCTCATATGCTCTTGGACAGGGACCGTCGACCAATGCGGAGGGTACATGTAAAAAAATGCGTGAAATCAGCTCAAGGGCTCAGAGTTTCAACATTCTAATGGGAGTCCAGCTGACACAATGTGCGTAGAGAGTTATACTCTAATAAGATAGAAGAAAATGACGCATCACGAAAACATTATGCAAATGGGACGGAAGTACCGTGTACAGACAGAAATGGTTACAGTTACAGAAAAATGGGTGATTTATTCAAGCGAAAGAGCTTCGTAAACTGAGTAAGTCAATAAAGCATTGGTCCACCTCTGGCAATTACACAAGCAGTTATTCAGCTTGGCATTGACTGATAAAGTTCCTTATGTCCCCCTGAAGGATATCGAGCAGATCTGTCCGATTTTGCCTTAGAACGTCAAAATACCGAGATGTTTTACCGCCCTGCCAAAATGCTCCAAACGTTGTCCATTGGGAGAGATCCGGCGGCATCGCTGCCCAAGGCAGGGTTTTAGCAAGCATGAAGACAAGCAGCAGAAACTCTCGTTGTGTGGGGGCGGTCATTATCTTGCTGAAATGTGAGACAGGCTTGGGTAGCCATGAAGGGCAACCAAACGAGGTGTAGAATGTCGTCGACGTACCGCTATGCTGTAAGTGTGCCTTGGATGACAACCAAAAGAGTCGTGATATGCCGCGCGGGATTAGCCGAGCGGTCTCAGGCGCTGCAGTCATGGACTGTGTGGCTGGTCCCGGCGGAGGTTCGAGTCATCCCTCGGGCATGGGTGTGTGTGTTTGTTTGTCCTTAGGATAATTTAGGTTAAGTAGTGTGTAATCTTAGAGACTGATGACCTTATCAGTAAACTCCCATAAGATTTCACACACATTTGAACATTTTTTGAGTCTTGCTATGAACAGAAATGGCACCCCAGCCAATCACGACTGGCTGTCGGATCATATGGCGGGCGACAGTCACATTTGTATCCCATTGCTGGTTGTCAGGGCTCAATTCGAAGCGGACCTCATCACTGAAAACAATTTTTTTCATCCCCTTCCAACAGTCATTGCCATCTGTAGGTGTATTAGTGCCGTGGATGCATTACAGAAATTCTTTGGATAAAATAGCTCTAGCAGATCAACACTGTTCTTTCATCTCAACCCTTCGCATCCCCATTTCAGCCTTATAGGTGCAACAGCTGTTTTGATCGTCTGCATTGCTAATTCCAAAAGAAAAAAAAGACGTAATTACTCGTATGTGTACCCAGTTCGACAAATATTTCTCCAAGTTTTTTATTTTAGTTTCAATAGGAACACACGCACATATAACTATGCAACCTACATTACGCTGAACAAGCAATAATTTAGTGTTAATACCTAAGAGAAGATTCGAAACTGTATGGGACTAGTCTTATGTATATTCAGTATTTTAGAAGACGACTCCCCAAGAACTGCGAGACATACTGGAAATATACACACATCAGTGAATAGAGCACCTCACTAAGTTTTTAACCTACTGTCCCGCTGTTCAGTATCGGCTATGTTTCTAACGTGGCAGACATCAATACGTCGCTGACATGAATTGCCAAAGAAGGCTCATCAGCACACTGCAGTAGATATGTGTTCACAGATATTTCTGTCGAGAGATGTGAACTAATTCGGGGCAACATCATAAAGAGAAAAATATGTGAACATGTTCTAACATTCCTACCCCTACTGCAACTACTCCATGGTGTGTATTACAGATCGAAGCTTGGAGAGCTGCTGCATCCAATGATACGTGTCATTTTTTTGTATGTCTTGTAGTTGAGTAGTTGTCTTCCGAAATCGTGGAGGTACTTATGAATAACTCTGTATACTATAGATTTCTCAAAAGAAATCAGAACAATATATGAAGAAAAGCTTTTCAGTTTGGACTTCGACATGTATAATCTATATTATTATAAAAATTATACACAACTGACTCCTTCTAGACAGTTAAAAAAAGTGGGCGAAATGAAATGTATTATTTTCTTATTAAATGCATGGATTGGTAGGTTAAAATATTCAGCATTGCTAGGTATTTATTTAGTGCTGTGTCTGAGACTTATCAAACGTAGAACTTATGTTTTACTCACAAAGCATCTTTGTACACAACGTTTGAGGTAGTATGATTCTGGACTTAAGCGAAGAGCTTGTTTGCTACACTACCCATATAGAGGTGGGCGTGCGAAAAGCGACTGAAACTAAGGTTCACGACTGCAATACGCATAGCCTAGCCTTCTGCTTTGTCTATGGTCATGGCATAACATAAGCTCACCGGGAATTGTACACGTTGAAAGCGAAATGATAAATTGTTAGGAATAAGCGGGATATAGCGTGTAAAAACTCCCTCGCCTGCGCTGCTTCCCGTCCAAATTTCCGCTTCTATAATGTTGCGTCGGAGAGAAGGAACTTTAAGCCTCTGTTAGTGAACGTTCTCAGGAGCGAGATAATGCGTGACGCTCTTGATTAGAGTCAAGTCACGCCCTGTTTTCAGAAGGAGTTTCCAAAGAGCGATGTTCTTAACGTTCTCGAGCAGCAGAAAGTCTCACCTCATGATCTTCATTTGATACTTCATATCGCGTAGTCCTCAGTCTTTTAGCCATTCTGATGTACTCAGAAAGACTCTACCGTTTTCCAGGCATTTTTATTCGTAAACAAAACTAAATCTAAATGTAACGAGCAGGCACCAGAATCACAAAGTGGACTTAGTAAATTAGTTTTTTTCTGGAAAAGAATACAAATAAAACCTATCGGCAGAAACAGAGAAATGTCACGTTTTAATATATAAAGCGAAATCAATAAATCCGTATATCGTAGCCAAGTAATTTCGTAAAGACAAGATTCCGGTTCTTAATACTGGGAGTATATCTGTTGGTGAGGTTAAAAAAAATGAGAAGGGGGATCCATTGGTTTTTTGGCGTACTACGAAACTAACGGCACCATCTGTTGGTTGTTTGGTGCACTGCGCCTTGATGGTTTAAGCTGAGAACGTAATTTTTAGATAAAACTTCAAATTATGAAATATTTTATTCCAGGTCCAGATTCTGATTAAATGAAGCCTACGTGTTGCCGCAAGCTACAGTCAAGTTGCATGTGAGAACCCCATGAAAATTCGTCTAGTTTTGTAGATTAGTGTGTTCTAACAGAAAAAAGAACACACTGAGACGACGTACTTAGATGAAACATTAGATAACGATATTTTCTTCGTCATCCTATTTTGATTAAATAAACCTTATACGTAGTCCTAAGCCATGTTCAAGCCACCGGTGAAAACCTCATGATAATTAGTCTAGTATTTTTTGAGATTGTTCAAATAGGCAAACAGACAGACATGACGGTTTTCCAGTTTTTTAGTAGTATAGCTATAGATGTAAAATATCTGCTTTGCAATTGCAAATGCACAGTGTTCCATGTTTGTTTTGTTTCTGAGTCACCACACTGTAGCTTACGTTGTTTCTGCAGACGCAGCGGCTGGCGGCAGTGATGACTGGACGAAGGGTGTCGGCGGAGTAGCCCTCTCCTACACCATCGAACTTCCCGGTGGCGGCAACCTGGGTTTCAATCCTCCAGCGTCAGACATCCTCAACTTGGTGACGCCATTCTTCGAAGCCGTGCGCGTCTTCGGTCAATATGTTGCTGACAACTATGGTTAAAAAGAACCTATACTCACCGATAATTTGTATATGTTTCATGTTTTTTCTGGAATAAAGAGAGATTTCTCTTTAGGTTTTCCGATTATTAATGCAACACTGAATAACAAACCTTTTAATGCATCAAAAATATCATGAACAGAAATACACATTTCTAAAAGCATAAAAAAATCTCGTAATCTGTATTTACACTTATCACTGAGCAGGTTACATTTAGATACATTATGCATTAGATTTAGCAACGAAGGCCTTTCGTCAGTCGTAGTATCTTAACGAAGATGGAGAATATTTCTGGTTTTCTGTTTTCCTTAACGCAAACATAAAGGAAGCAGTTAGAACTTATTACAGAATGCTGAAAAGTAAATCGGGAATACACATTACTGTCAGACCCATTTGTGGAGATGACGACAACCTGACTTAATTTCAAAAGAACTTCATTGAAAATTCTATATTTCTTATGTTAAACCTTTTTTCATTTGCAGGTCTATAGCTAGTAAAAGATTTATTCCTTTTTAAAATGGAAATTACATAGCTACAAAATAGTATAAGCCAACTACGAAACATATAGTAAAATTCTTCTTCAAAAAAAGAGTTTAACTGAAAAATTCCATTTTTGCAATTAATTTCCCCATTGTTTTAGAAGGAGAATATTATTTTCGGGTTTAGAGTTGATAAAGTATCTTTTACAGTTTTTTATTTTTAATTATTTATTTATTTTGCAAATAGAAGTTTCACAGCTACTGTTTATTAACAGCATATTTGTTGAACTTGTCTTTCCAAAACAACTGTTTTACCCAATAATAAGATCCTCCTTCAAAAATAATGGAGAAGATAATAAAAAGTGCTCCTGCCAAATTCTATTAAAACAAAAACATTCTGACTGAGGTTTCATGACCACAGAAGGAATAAAAATTATCTCTGAAGAAACTAACTGGCATGAATTTCCACATTAGTTATAACGACAAATGCACGTGCATTATTGATTAATTCTGTTCCAACGACACCAAATGAGATAGAGCGAAATTGTCTTAAACAGTTAATCTGTCACTCTTCAGTGATAAATGAAGATTTACCTGTATCGAAAATGTCAACGCAGCCAGCGATCACAAATTTAAGAAAGGAAATGTTTGCACTAGGAAGAGAGATCGTAACCAATTCACTTTATGGACTAAAACTCAAATGGTTGTTTCTGGGACAGCTTTTCGAAGATGGAATGTTATGTACGTAAATTAAGGAGATGAGCATTGCATATATTCCTGATTGCTTTTTTTTCGCAGCTTTCATCAATATCATTAAACGTAACTGAGAATATTCAACACATTTCGTTTCTGAGAGACCACATGCTATTTTGACATTCTGTAAAGCTAGTACGCCAGTAATATCAGTACAATGGTAACCGCTTGAATCGGGCTTCGATCGTGAAGCTAACAATGCACTGTTTTAAATAAGTCATACTGAAGTTCGGTCGACAGGACACGAATGGTCAAGAGACTTGTATCCGAAATAAACCGAGTTTTCTGGTCGACCTAGCAAAATCTTACTATAACTGCATAATAATACTCTACCACCACTGCTACAACATAGGCTATATTTCCATTCATGTATCGTGAAGCTTTATTACTTACATGAAAAATGCCGAAAAGCTACACTCTTATCTGCTCCCATGTAAGTGCAATGCATCCACTGTTTCAGCAAAACAAAAATTCTTTACTCATCTTTCCGCAGTGATTTTTTCAAAATATCTTGAAGTAATCTGGAAACCGAAAGGAAGATCCTTTCAATAATACAGTATACACTATACTGCAGTACAAAATCAGTTATAAGATGCATCTTGACATTTCTGAATAATTTTTAATTTTTCTTTGAATGTCTCACTTTTCAATCTGAGGATAACACAAAAATTATACATCATTGTCATATCCACTGTCTAATATAACAGTAGCAACACACCAGCTCTTTTTCGTTACCCAGAGTGATTGCAGCGCTCCAAGTGGAAAGGAAGTTACACTGTTGAGATCGGATAGATATTGTGAAAGTGAATCATAATTGCTTGTATTGATCTGTAGAATGGTTTTTACAAAAGGGGGCGTCTGTAGCGTAATGAATTGCAGCAACAACAACAACAAGACACCAAATTTGTCTTTCTTAGGTTTACTAACGATCTTAGGAGGCGTCAATTGCTACATCACACAACAGTTTATTGACTATTTTCTTGTAAGCTATAGACATTTACTGGGAAATGTCGTGTTCTCTAAGAACAAAAAAAACTGCTAGTAAAGTACAGAACTGCGCTGTGTATCTGCTCAAAACTGTGAGATTTTCTTCACTACAGTTTCAGTCAAATCTGTGAATTTGGCACATAGAAAACGTGTATGGAGTGCAATGCCTACATTGCTTAACGCAGCAGATGTTCTACAACTGTATCTGAAGGAAAAAATCACACTTACGTAATAATAATAGAATAAAAGCAATGAAACTGTTTCCCAACACAGAAGAAACAAATTCTACCATTCGTGCTGAATTTGAGCCACAAATGGCAAGAATCTATAACATATTCGTCTTTGAAGCAACAGTAATTACATTTACCAAAATCTTTATATATTAGAATGTCCAGTGAACTGTAAGACTGTGCGAAACATTAAGCTCCCTACAATGCTGTTACGTGTCAACGAAAGTGCATATCATGATAAGAAGACAACAAAAGAAATATATTATTTTCATGCATCAAATATGAGTTTATATTATTTTGTTTTAAGCGGAGTAAGCTATGATTACACACATATTCGAAAGTATTTCTTCATCGTTAAGTTATAACCTTATGTCACTGAATCAGAGACATTCGGCTGTCATCACATGTTTTTCATGATCATTCAAGTCTCTTGATTATTTACTAATGCTTGGAACGCAAAAATGTAATAAATATTTCTCTAATTAACTAGAAAAATAATTAAAAACAAATATTAATCTTCCGGCTGCTTTCTCACCGCTGGGGGCGTGAATGTCGCACGAACTGTGGGACAGTAATAATTTTCACTGCAGTGATTGACGCGGCTGTGTATGTTAGACTGTGGTCATAACTGAAAACCAAAGAACGTTGTTGAGTTTTATAACGTTGCAGATACTGCACAAGTAACCTGTCGCTGACTCTCTTGCCTCTCTTTCTAGTTTCCATCATTCAGGGTCAGTTGATGTTAGTGTCGTTTTGTTGGGCCGTAGAGATCGGTATGATACAAACAGAAACGAATGATTAAATTTCTCTCACATAAAACCTGCCGAGCTTATAAAATAAAACATTTAATTTAAATTATAATTTCTTTTGTGTGTTGAAATAATATCTGCGACTCTTATTGAAAAATACAGGCAGATTAATATCGAAACTCGATGCATGTGTTAACTCTTAATTGACAGAGCTTTCCCTTGTCCTGAATGGGCAGGAGTCGATAGACGTCAGAAGGATTCGGCCGGCACTGATGTGGTTTTTGGCTGCAGCCAACATCGTCTTGCGTGAGGTAGCCATTGTCGTCTGCTTCGTTACTGTCGTACACTTAAGTGTTCTCAGTGTTTTTATTGTGCAATACGTGATTAAAATAAGTGATGCTGATTTCCTGGGACTTCTTGAAAGTCACCTACAATGTCTACCGGTAGGTCTACTATTAGAAAAAAATCATTGTTATTGATCGGTGCTCGTAAAATTTACGTTGCTTGCGATTGAATGCTGCAAATCGGAAAGGGAATGGAAATAATTACTTAACCTCTGCTACAGATCTTTCCTGAGAGCTCCACATACATAGGACAAAGCAAGCATATCATTGGGAGATTCGAACAGTTTCAAGGAGTCGTCCTGCCGAATCATCTAAAACGCCTAGATAAAAAGACGAATTTCCATTTGAGATAGTTTGTTCGAGGTCGCTTTGAAGCAGCCCTCACAACGTTTTTGTGATGCCTCGTGTAAGGAGGAGAAATGCGTACCACTTTGTTATTGACTTTGATAAAGGTCGGATTGGAGCCTATCGCGATTGCGGTTTATCGTTTTGCGTTGTTGCTCCTCGCGTTGGTCAACATCCAATGGCTGTTAGTAGAATATGGAATCGGTGGGTTCATTAGGGTAATAGGGAATGCCGTGCTGGATCCCAACGGCCTCTTATCACTAGCAGCCGACATGACAAGCATCTTATCCGCATGGCTGTAACGGATCGTGCAGCCACTTCTCGATCCCTGATTCAACAGATGGAGACGTTTACAAGACAACAACCATCTGCTCGAACAGTTCGACGACGTTTGCAGCAGCATGGAATATCAGCTCGGAGACCAGGGCTACGGTTACCTTTTACGCTGCATCAGAGGAGCGCCTGCGATGACGTACTCAACGACGAACCTGGGTGTACGAATGGCAAAACGTCATTTTTTCGGATGAATCTAGGTTCTGTTTACGGCATCATGATGGTCGCTTCTTTGTTTGGCGACTTCGCGGTGAACGCACATTGGAAGCGTGTGTTCGTCATCGCCATACTGGCGTATCACCCGGCGTGATGGTATGGGGTGCCATTGGTTACACGTTTCGGTTACCTCTTGTTCGCATTTACGGCACTTTGAACAATGGACGTTACGTTTCATATGTGTTACGGCCCGTGACTCTATTCTTCTTTCGATCCCTGCAAAATCCTACATTTCAGCAGGATAATACACGACCGAATGTTGCAGGTCCTGTACGAGCCTTTCTGGATACAGAAAATGTTCGACTGCTGCCTGGCCAGCACATTCTCCAGATCTCTCACCAATTGAAATCGTCTCGTCAATGGTGCCCGAGCAACTGGCTCGTCACAATACTACTCTTGAAGAACTGTGGTATCGTGTTGAAGCTGCATGGGCAGCTGTACCTGTACACGCCATCCAAGTTCTGTTTGACTCATTGCCCAGGCGTATCAACGCCGTTGTTATGGCCAGAGGTGGTTGTTCTGGGTACTGATTTCTTAGGATCTATGCACCCAGACTGCGTGATAATGTAATCACATGTCAGTTCTAGTATAATATATTTGTGCAATGGATACCCGTTTATCATCCGCATTTCTTCTTGGAGTAGCAATTTTAATGTCCAGTAGTGTATATACACTCATGGAAATTGAAATAAGAACACCGTGAATTCATTGTCCCAGGAAGGGGAAACTTTATTGACACATTCCTGGGGTCAGATACAACACATGATCACACTGACAGAACCACAGGCACATAGACACAGGCAACAGAGCATGCACAATGTCGGCACTAGTACAGTGTATATCCACCTTTCGCAGCAATGCAGGCTGCTATTCTCCCATGGAGACGATCGTAGAGATGCTGGATGTAGTCCTGTGGAACGGCTTGCCATGCTATTTCCACCTGGCGCCTCAGTTGGACCAGCGTTCGTGCTGGACGTGCAGACCACGTAAGACGACGCTTCATCCAGTCCCAAACATGCACAATGGGAGACAGATCCGGAGATCTTGCTGGCCAGGGTAGTTGACTTACACCTTCTAGAGCACGTTGGGTGGCACGGGATACATGCGGACGTGCATTGTCCTGTTGGAACAGCAAGTTCCCTTGCCGGTCTAGGAATGGTAGAACGATGGGTTCGATGACAGTTTGGATGTACCGTGCACTATTCAGTGTCCCCTTGACGATCACCAGAGGTGTACGGCCAGTGTAGGAGATCGCTCCCCACACCACAATGCCGGGTGTTGGCCCTGTGTGCCTCGGTCGTATGCAGTCCTGATTGTGGTGCTCACCTGCACGGCGCCAAACACGCATACGACCATCATTGGCACCAAGGCAGAAGCGACTTTCATCGCTGAAGACGACACGTCTCCATTCGTCCCTCCATTCACGCCTGTCGCGAAACCACTGGAGGCGGGCTGCACGATGTTGGGGCGTGAGCGGAAGACGGCCTAACGATGTGCGGGACCGTAGCCCAGCTTCATGGAGACGCTTACGAATGGTCCTCGCCGATACCCCAGGAGCAACAGTGTCCCTAATTTGCTGGGAAGTGGCGGTGCGGTCCCCTACGGCACTGCGTAGGATCCTACGGTCTTGGCGTGCATCCGTGCGTCGCTGCGGTCCGGTCCCAGGTCGACGGGCACGTGCACCTTCCGCCGACTACTGGCGACAACATCGATGTACTGTGGAGACCTCACGCCCCACGTGTTGAGCAATTCGGCGGTACGTCCACCCGGCCTCCCGCATGCCCACTATATGCCCTCGCTCAAAGTCCGTCAACTGCACATACGGTTCACGTCCACGCTGTCGCGGCATGCTACCAGTGTTAAAGACTGCGATGGAGCTCCGTATGCCACGGCAAACTGGCTGACACTGATGGCGGCGGTGCACAAATGCTGCGCAGCTAAGTGATCATTGCTTGTACAGCCCTCTCGCAGTGTCCAGAGCAAGTGTTGAGCAATTCTGCGATACGTCCACCCGGCCTCCCGCATGCCCACTATACGCCCTCGCTCAAAGTCCGTCAACTGCACATACGGTTCACGTCCACGCTGTCGCGGCATGCTACCAGTGTTAAAGACTGCGATGGAGCTCCGTATGCCACGGCAAACTGGCTGACACTGATGGCGGCGGTGCACAAATGCTGCGCAGCTAAGTGATCATTGCTTGTACAGCCCTCTCGCAGTGTCCGGAGCAAGTATGGTGGGTCTGACACACCGGTGTCAATGTGTTTTTTTTTTTCCATTTCCAGGAGTGTATATCTATTGACCAGTTTGGTAGGTATGATTCCGCAAATGCAGTTTTGTGTTAAGAAACAAATACTTCACCACCTTCATTAACTTCCTGCATTCGAGGATCCACCATTTTAATGGCGTTGTGTACTGTACTTAGTACCTCATTTTCATTAACATCAATTTGTTCCTTTTTTATAGTTAGATTTATGGTTCTGTTATACCAAACAATTATTTGTGAAAGAAAATACATCCATGTGTATGATCAATGAAGATAAAAATGCACCCAAAATAGGTTTTTACCATTCTGCTCAAATCTGCCATTAAATTTTCCTTCATCTGGGAGAATGTTGAGTACTGGCTTATTCCAAACTCCTCCTGCATAGTATTGATATATCTATAACTCACCATTATGATCAGTTCTAAGGTTTGAAGAATATCAGGTAATACCCATCTACAGCGATTGTTCAGATATTCGTGAAAGATCTATATTTTCACAGGTAAGGCCTAGAAAAATTTTGGATACGTTTCAATGATTATTAAAATACATTTCTAACTTGTATTTCCTTGTGAATATTGCCTCATATCTATAAGATCTCTTTGCCGCAAAACATCCAAACCTTGTCTTATAACGCAGCTACACAGGAATGTTTGGATTGCAGGTTTGTGGACCTCTTGAACTACAGTCACCATAATTATTCAGAAATGCGTCTTTCTTGATGCTCTGAAATTATTAATATGATTCCATTCATGGGAACTATATTCTTGGTGGTGGCTGATACCATGAGCAGCTGTAACCGTTCTGTTATTTCCTTGGGATCGTCATAATATATATAATGCAGACATCGAGTGTCTATCTTTTTATATTGAAATTCGACAGCAATGCGGTGCGGTGCTACGCCTATCAGATAAAACAAGTTTAATCATAATTTTGTATTTCCTGTTGGTTTTTGAGCTTTTTATTCATCCATCTGAGGCTTAGTTTCTTCTTAGTTTGTTCTCTTATGTAGTATTTCAACAATTCTTTGTATCTCTTTTGAAAAAAAAGGATGTTTCAAAAATGACCAGTATATTTGAAACGGCAATACAAACTAAACTAGCAGCGATAGGAATACACCGTTTGTTGCAATATGCTTGGGACAACAGTACATTTTCAGGCAGACAAACTTTCGAAATTACAGTAGTTACAATTGTCAACAACAGATGGCGCTGCGGTCTGGGAAACTCTATAGTACGATATTTTCCACATATCCACCATGTGTAGCAATAATATGGCGTAGTCTCTGAATGAAATTACCGGAAACCTTTGACAACGCGTCTGGCGGAATGGCTTCACATGCAGATGAGATGTACTGCTTCAGCTGTTCAATTGTTTCTGAATTCTGGCGGTACACCTGGTCTTTCAAGTGTCCCCACAGAAAGAAGTCACAGGGTTTCATGTCTGCCGAATAGGGAGGCCAATCCACGCCGCCTCCTGTATGTTTCGGATAGCCCAAAGCAATCACACGATCATCGAAATATTCATTCAGGAAATTAAAGACGTCGGCCGCGCGATGTGGCTGGGCACCATCTTGCATAAACCACGAGGTGTTCGCAGTGTCGTCTAAGGCAGTTTGTACCGCCACAAATTCACGAAGAATGTCCAGATAGCGTGATGCAGTAATCGTTTCGGATCTGAAAAATGAGCCAATGATTCCTTTGGAAGATATGGCGGCCCAGACCAGTACTTTTTGAGGATGTAGGGATGATGGGACTGCAACATGGGGCTTTTCGGTTCCCCATATGCGCCAGTTCTGTTTATTGACGAAGCCTTCCAGGTAAAAATAAGCTTCGTCAATAAACCAAATGCTGCCCACATGCATATCGCCGTCATCAATCCTGTGCACTATATCGTTAGCGAATGTCTCTCGTGCAGCAATGGTAGCAGCGCTGAAGGGTTGCCGCGTTTGAATTTTGTATGGATAGAGGCGTAAACTCTACATGAGACGATACGTGGACGTTGGCGTCATTTGAACCGCAGCTGCAACACGGTGAACGGAAACCCGAGGCCGCTGTTGGATCACCTGCTGCACTATCTGCGTGTTGCCCTCTGTGTTTGCCGTATGCGGTCGCTCTACCTTTCCAGCACGTTCATCTGTCACGTTCCCAGTCCGTTGAAATTTTTCAAACAGATCCTTTATTTTATCGCTTTTCGGTCCTTTGGTTACATTAAACCTCCGTTGAAAACTTCGTCTTGTTATAACAACACTGTGTTCTAGGCGGTGGAATTCCAACACCAGAAAAATCCTCTGTTCTAAGGAATAACCCATGTTGTCCACAGCACACTTGCACGTTGTGAACAGCACACGCTTACAGCAGAAAGACGACGTACAGAATGGCGCACCCACAGACTGCGTTGTCTTCTATATCTTTCACATCACTTGCAGCGCCATCTGTTGTTGAAAATTGTAACTACTGTAATTTCGAAAGTTTGTCCTCTTGAAAATGTACTGTTGTCCCAAGCATATTGCAACAAACGGTGTATTTCTATCGCTGCTCGTTTAGTTTTTATTGCCGTTTCAAATATACCTGTCATTTTTGAAACACCATGTACTTGTGTTAAGCTTTTAAGAATATTAGATCCAGCAAACGAGGTGTTCTTTCAGATCCTTAATTCCCAACCTATACTGCAAGCTTTTTGTTAAACTTATAGGTTACATACCCAACATACATGTTTGGCCCCTGCTGACCCCATGTGCTATATCTATCACGGGACGTCCGGGATGGTTCGTTAAATCGACAAATAAAGAACCTACTGGCAGTCAGTTATAGTTAAACTGCTCTATGTGACAAAACAGGATTTGTATTCTACAAGTGATTTACAAAGTGCAGAGCTACTGAACACATGTTGTCAAAGTACAAGTTTTAGCCTCTGGGTGACATTCAAATGCAAAGTTAGTTGGATGACAAAAAAATCCTTGTTGAATTGTTGTGGAAAGGAGCGTGTATAGTTCATGAGAGGATAAAGACGTCCACTCCAAGGCCAAAAACAAGAACAACAACGAATTAATTATACGAATGGGACGGAAATCGTTAGACGTGATCTACGTGAACACATGATTACAATTTCGGAAAAGTATGATTTATTCAAGAGCAGCAGCTTCAAAAATTGACTAAGTCAATAAAGCGTTGATCCACCTTTGTCATATATCCAAGCAGTTACTCGGCATGGCATTGATGGACAGAGTTGTTGGATGTCTTCCTCATGGATATAGTGCCCAATTCTGTTCAGTTGGCACGTTAGATTTTCAAAATCCCTAGATGGTTAGTGAGCCCTGCCATATATGCTCCAAACGTTCTCAGTATGGGAGATATCTGGCGACATTGCTGCCCAGGATAGGGTTCAGCAAGCTAGAATACAAGCGGTATTATCTCTCTCCAAGTGTGGGCTGGCATCATCTCACTGAAATATAAGCCAAGGATGATCAGCGAAGACTTGTCTGGTGGTGCCCCTGACAGCGATGGGATATCAAACTCACTGTCGTCCGCCATGGGGCCAGACAACCAGTAATGATAGTCTGAGGTGCAGTTTCTTTTCGTAGCAGTACTACTTTGGTTGACAGCCGTGGTATACTTACGGCACAGTAGTAGGTCGACGATATTCTACGCCCCATCATCTTGCCCTTCATGGCAAGCCATCCTGAGCCTATTTTTCAGCACGATAATGCCCTCCGCGCATGCTGGCCGATCCCTACCTTGGCCAGCAAAGTCGCCGGACCTCTCCCCAATGGAGAACACTTCGACCATTATGGGCAGGATCCTCTACCCAGCTCGGTATTATGAAGATCTAACACTCAAACTGAACAGAATTTGATACGATATTCCCCCGGAGGAAATCGAAACCCTCTGTAAATCTATACTAGACTGAACAACTGCTTGCGTCAGGGCCAGAGCTGCTCCAAACCGCTGTCGACTTTCTTAGTTTGTGAAGCTGTTTCTGTTGAACAATTCGCCGTTTTTTTTAAAATTATGATTATTTTTTTGTCTGTCCATCTAAATCATATCAGTCGCTTTCGTCGCATTCGGATAACTCCTTTGTTGTATCTTGTCTTTTTGTCTTAGATGTATTTTAAACACAAAAACACGTGTAACAAACACGTTTTACTTGATAAGTCGAGTCATTCGTTAGATCTTATAACCTGGCAACAGAAGAAGCAGGTTATATTTTCAACATTAGATATCCACTTTTGTACCAAAATACCTAATAGGCTGCAGGAATAGATGACAGAGCATTCATATTGGCTGATTACAAGTTAACACTTGATATTTTAATAACAAGAAACCACTTACAAATATTATGAATAATGACAGAAAAGGCGGCTGCGCCAACGGACGAAACCTATCACAATTAAAAGAGTTTCCCTGTGATTTTGTTTAGAAGAAGATGAAAGAATTGGTACTGTGGTGTTGAATATCCTTAGAGGACGCCATTCTTCAGTAAATGGGTCGCCAGCAAACAGCCACCTTCAGTCACATCATAAGACACTCGTGAGAGGTTGGGAATCAAAACAGCGTATAGATGCACAGTCTGGTGATCTAGAACTAAGTGACATTACATCTCCTATTCTTTAGGACCACATACTGATGATGTAGCTTTCCTCTTTAAAAATATTGCAATTTACTACATCCAAGTCGAGCACCAGTATAGTAGCTTGCATCAAAGATTAGGTCGTCTGAGATGAATCTGAAAACATATATGAGTGTTGTAATTATCTCTTCAGTGACAAATGCGAGCCAAGCACTTTCAAAGGCAGTTATTTTTTATCTATGAAGTACCACTTCCTGTTTAAAAGGCGATATTGCAGTCAGATAATTACTCTTGCATTTTGAAATATGATAAGAGACTTATGAGGATATGATTAATCGAATAACAGTTCACAGTCACAATGAAGAATGACTTGCGATTAATGAAACTAACTGCGTAGTTCCTTCACTGCTGGTCATTAAAACTGCAATATCACTAAGGATATCAAATACACTCCTGGAAATGGAAAAAAGAACACATTGACACCGGTGTGTCAGACCCACCATACTTGCTCCGGACACTGCGAGAGGGCTGTACAAGCAATGATCACACGCACGGCACAGCGGACACACCAGGAACCGAGGTGTTGGCCGTAGAATGGCGCTAGCTGCGCAGCATTTGTGCACCGCCGCCGTCAGTGTCAGCCAGTTTGCCGTGGCATACGGAGCTCCATCGCAGTCTTTAACACTGGTAGCATGCCGCGACAGCGTGGACGTGAACCGTATGTGCAGTTGACGGACTTTGAGCGAGGGCGTATAGTGGGCATGCGGGAGGCCGGGTGGACGTACCACCGAATTGCTCAACACGTGGGGCGTGAGGTCTCCACAGTACATCGATGTTGTCGCCAGTGGTCGGCGGAAGGTGCACGTGCCCGTCGACCTGGAACCGGACCCCAGCGACGCACGGATGCACGCCAAGACCGTAGGATCCTACGCAGTGCCGTAGGGGACCGCACCGCCACTTCCCAGCAAATTATGGACACTGTTCCTCCTGGGGTATCGGCGAGGACCATTCGTAACCGTCTCCATGAAGCTGAGCTACGGTCCCGCACACCGTTAGGCTGTCTTCCGCTCACGCCCCAACATCGTGCAGCCCGCCTCCAGTAGTGTCGCGACAGGCGTGAATGGAGGGACGAATGGAGACGTGTCGTCTTCAGCGATGAGAGTCGCTTCTGCCTTGGTGCCAATGATGGTCGTATGCTTGTTTGGTGCCGTGCAGGTGAGCGCCACAATCAGGACTGCATACGACCGAGGCACACAGGGCCAACACCCGGCATCATGGTGTGGGGAGCGATCTCCTACACTGGCCGTACACCTCTGGTGATCGTCGAGGGGACACTGAATAGTGCACGGTACATCCAAACCGTCATCGAACCCATCGTTCTACCATTCCTAGACCGGCAAGGGAACTTGCTGTTCCAACAGGACAATGCACGTCCGCATGTATCCCGTGCCACCCAACGTGCTCTAGAAGGTGTAAGTCAAGTACCCTGGCCAGCAAGATCTCCGGATCTGTCCCCCATTGAGCATGTTTGGGACTGGATGAAGCGTC
Organism: Schistocerca gregaria; assembly: GCF_023897955.1. Taxonomy (NCBI): domain Eukaryota; kingdom Metazoa; phylum Arthropoda; class Insecta; order Orthoptera; family Acrididae; genus Schistocerca; species Schistocerca gregaria. The sequence goes on along the minus strand of NC_064923.1, from coordinate 250,949,324 downwards.
GTCTCACGCGGTCTGCACGTCCAGCACGAACGCTGGTCCAACTGAGGCGCCAGGTGGAAATGGCATGGCAAGCCGTTCCCCAGGACTACATCCAGCATCTCTACGATCGTCTCCATGGGAGAATAACAGCCTGCATTGCTGCGAAAGGTGGATATACACTGTACTAGTGCCGACATTGTGCATTCTCTGTTGCCTGTGTCTATGTGCCTGTGGTTCTGTCAGTGTGATCATGTGATGTATTTGCTCCGCTACATGTTGCTGCTCAGTCTGCCCACTATATAGCTGGTACTGTATTTATACGGAAGAATAGACGTTAGTACTGTTTGTTGTGTATGGACCGTTACTCTCCGTAAGGCTGACTATATGATTATATATATGTTATTAACCAACTTATTAAGAATGATCGTACCTGCGTCTGATTACAAGGGCTTATATTATTGCTAACTGATCATCCATTTTGTGATTAGAGATCTTTGTACAGCTGGGTAATAAAACTGTTTTGCAATAAATAAGGCTTCGTGTAAACCTTGACTTCTTGTTTCCTGTTTTCTGGCAAGCCTGGGGGCACGATTAACGACAATAACCTTTACGTGTATTTTGCATCTTATCTAGTATGATTTTATTAAACCCCTGGTTCCATTTACTTCGAGCTTATTATCAAACTTGTATATTATTTCTGAACATTTTTCAGTCCATGACTTTGCCTAGTACAAATTAATGCCTTATTTTTAAAGTTATGGTTATTTCCATTTACCTTTTGGTGCTTATTCTGTCACCCGAATTTTAATTATTCTTGTGATTCTTGTGATCACTTTGTCATTTTTCATTGATTGACCAAGCTTTAGTCTGTTGCTAATTATTTGTTTTTAATTGGCTCGTTGGTGGGTGTTTTAAATTTATTATTAATGTTCTGAATTTGTCGGAAAATGAAAATTCATGCATGTTATTTAATAAAATTTTAATTTAATAGTCACTCACGGCTCAAACCGGCCCCGTCACTTCCCTGCACCAATATGTAATGGTGGCAGAACAGGATTATGTTGTGATATGCTGTGAGTGAAAGAAGTAATTATTTAGAGTTTCTTTGCTAATTGTAAAGTATTAGACCCTACCACCGTTTTTGGCAAATACTGCTGTTGTATTTTCTGCTTCAGCATGACCAGAACTGCGGCGACTGGGTTGATGGATCTGGAAGAGGGGTGACTGGGTTACAAACTGGAAATCCATAACTCCGACATGAGAAATGATGTAGTGGCTGCAAGAGGTATTCGACTGCCCTGTGGCACGACTGGATCTGCCCCAGCAGACAACTGTGGCCGCTTCTCACGTACAAATCACGCAGGTGGCATTGACAGAGTTGTCATCTGTCATTGCTGAGTTAGAAGTCAGTGAGCCACCGCGTTCACGAACGACTGGAGTGTGGGCCAAAGTCTTACGTTATACGACGGTCGTTCAGTAGGTAATGCAGCATATTTTATTTTCTTGGACAATAAAAAAGTTCGGAATTTATTCTGGGCCATCGTGGAGCATCCTCGCTTCAGCCCCTATAGTTTCATGAAAACCCGATAGGTGGCGGCGCTTTACGTAGCCTTCAAAATGACTCCGTAATGAAGGTGCGTTCCAAGCAGAGGACTATCATTGAGTTTCTTTTGGCGGAAAACCGAAACATTGCCGATGTTCATAGACGTTTGCAGGATCTCTGCGTACACTTGGCAGTGAACAAATGCATGGCGAATCGTTGGGAAAGGCGTCTGTCATCATCGTAAGGTCACGCAAACCTGTGGTGGAATTAAAACCACTTGGCGCAATCCTGTAGAGCAAACGCGCGTGCGTCAGAGATAACTTTGTCGGCAAGAGGATCTTCAGTCGCAGATAAAACTTCATGTATCTAAGAGTAAAAGAAAGGAAGCAAATTTACAGTACTTCAGAATTAAGTGGTTGATTATCAAAATAGATGGCACGCGCCGGAGTGCCAGGCATTGAAGACTCAGAACAATAATTCCTCTGAGAGCGCAGACGTGATAAGTGTGGTTTCCATGATCTGTCCAGCTGGAACCCTCGGTTTCGTTCAGCGCATTGTCTGTTCACTGTATTTACACAGCTTGCTTGACCACTGGATCCCAACATGTATCCATCAAAATACCACCTGACCTCTGGGTCCCTTTACCAGTTCTACGAACACTTCACCGCCACGTTTACTGTGGGAGTTATAAATGCCAATTACTTGTTGTCAATGCTGGATGTCGGAGCGAATGGCCTTGTGTCGTGGTGTTCTTTATTATTTGAAGTCTGGAGACTTGCTTAGATCGAACAAACGTAGCATCCTGCCAGAAGAAGGCCTACCAATGAGTGTCATCTCTGCTTCTTTTGTATTCGCAGGGGATAAATCAATTGCAATGACAAATAATTTGTTGAAACCTTATAGTCAGGTAGAACTGACTACAGAACAAAGAATTTCCGACTGCCGTCTCAGTCGTAAAAGTAGATTAGGTTTAACGTCCCGTCGACATCGAGGTCATTAGAGACGGAGCACAGCGTCGGGTTGTCTCAAGGATGGGGAAGTAAATAGGCCGTATCGCTTCATTGCCTGCAGCAATTGCTTGAGGAGGAGGAAATCTGTATCTTACTGCCATACAGGTCAAACAGATAGTGAGAATGAGGAGAGATGTACGATACCAAGGATCATGGAGAGATTTAGTTTGTTTTCAGCCCACATACATAAAAAAATCCGTGACAAAGTAGCAAAATAATCAAAGATTCTGTCCGTAATTACTTCAACAACCAGGATAAAGTATCTTGACAAGGTAAAATGTGTTAGTTGTATTTGATAGGATTATGATAGCCTGGTATGTATTATCCAGTTGTCACGGACACCTAATATTTGTTATCTACATGTGTAGCCATTAACTGATGTGCGTCTCGTTAAGCTCTCTCTCACATACCACATTGCTAGAAATGATCTAATCTAATGAAAAGGCTCTTTCCTTTTTTTCTTTTTTTTTACCACTCATTCCAGACTCTCGAAACACTACACCATAGCAACACAACACAGTATTACAGAATGAGTTATGGAAACATGGCTTGGAATAACAGGCCTATAGACGTACAGAGTGCAGGAGGTACAATTGCAGGTATTTTAATTGGTGACTGACAGCAGTGTAGTGGACAACATTATATCAGAATTTATTTCATTTGCAGACTAATAATTATAGCTACTAGGAGAGGTATATTTTTTGGTTGGTACATGTGGCAAGAACAAGCCGTTAATGTTTATTTTCTCTTGGGCGACAGGAGTGTTGACGTGCGGACGCAATACGGTTAGCCTACAATGACAGGTATAGTCCATTTAGTGCAGTTATGACGGTGCAGAAAATCTAAGGTAGAAAAATTATGTGACTTTTATTAATTATTTGCATATTTTTCTATGAAATTGCATAAGAATGAGCAAATTTTACGTTGTTACAAAAACAGAAACATAAAGAATGATTACTATAAGGTTTTACTAGTAAAACACAGAGAAAGTTATCACACAGCCACAGTGGATGACATGCTACAGAAAATAATTCTTTAAGGACAAATAATCAGAAAGAAGTGAAAAAGAATAAAATATTCCATGGTAACTAGTGCAGGCTCTGATGAAGTTTTGGAACGTACTTCATGGTATTTCGACGAGAATAACATGAACGAGCGACTCAAACAGCGAAAAGTATTGCGATGCATCCGCTGTGTAGATTGTTATAGTCTCCTGTCGACTCACAAGGAGAGGACGCCTCTTCGTTATCGCCGAATTCGTCCAAATTCATGGTGCATGTAAGGCGTGGTGAGACAAGAAAGTGCCCCAGGTGGTAACTCCAGAGGGCCAAGAGTTTAGGAAATAAAAGGAATTCTGATACCGATCTATCACCATGTACACCTTATCAGTTGTCGCTGTCAGGGTGTAAGTAGGAACAGTCTGCCCTTGTTCACATTCTGACGGCCGTTGCTTAAGTGCCGTCTTACCGTATATGATCCATGGCGAACCGTTACCGTAAATCTACGCTCCGATTTACTTTCTACAACGATTAGGCCCGACCCAAAGCACTCGAGATCGAGCGTTTTCTGCGAGACGAAGTGAAGATCCCGACGGCCGATATTATCGGCATACATTTGTCGATTGTGAGCAGCACGGTGTATGTTAAAATCATCAACGACGCGGCGTGCGAAGGGATCTTACGTGAGACCAAAAAGGGGTTCAATTTCTGTCATGCTAATGGCAATGTGGGGGCGTTAACAGTCGACCACACTAGCTTAGGTATGCGTACGATACGCATTCGAATTGCCATTCTAACTTGCTGCTGAGGACGTCGTCGCGGCAGTCCGACCATATGGCACAGTCCACAGCCATACAGCGGGAGAAGCGGACACAGTTTCGGACATATCCTCACCTAAACGGCGTCCGTCAGGTAACCACTGATCTCCGAAGCCACGTCCCGTCCTACTTACAGATCGGCGGATGCCTTCCTGCCATAGCGACGCGAATCCATTCCGTCGTCGGACACGGTAGGTCGCACTGGGGAACAACGTTCTTCGAAACGTCGCAAGAAAAGGCGTTGCACCGTTTCCGGCCAAGAGCAGACGTTGCAAGTCGAGGATGACGCAACCGTCGACCAGCACGACGCACCTAGCGCGGAGACATCCACCGGTGTGCCTGCGCCCGTCTCCCCGACGCCCCATGCGGACGCTGAAATAATTGATGGACATATCACAGCCGACACTACACCACGAACCATTAAATCATCTTCTGAGGACATAATGGACGATACACCGGTGCCCGCCGCCACAGCGTGGCACGAGGAGGAGATCGAGGAGCAGGACCCGTTACGGGAGCCTGCGCCATCGGAGCCGATCCACTAATCATACTCTCCCCAAAATCACCTGTGGGCGAGCGGGATAACGTTCCATTGCGATGCCCACGCCCTTGCGCTGACGCCAGAGTGGACCAGCCTCCATCTGTTCTGGGGTGAAAATCCGCCTTATGCAGGAGATGTTCTCGGTTTCTGATGCTGATTTCGCCCGTCTGCAGGAAGTTTACTTGGCCAGTCTCCCGCATATCAATGGCTATACTACCCACGCCTCCACGGGTGATCCTGTGGTCCTTGGAGTGACCATCTACGTCCGCCACGGGATTTCTGTCACCGACGTCGCCTTCCTTCCATCAGCTCGAGGCATGGCACTCACTGCCACCGGGGCATGTATCATTAATGTCTACGCTTCTTCAGGCACCGAACAACGACATGAACGGGCCCAGCTTTATTCAGGAGAAATGCCCCTCTGTTTTTAGGTCGATATGACCACTGCCTACTGGGAGTTGATTTTAACTGCGTTCTGCACACAAAAGATCAGATTGCACACTATATTACATGCGAGAAACTACGTATAGTTGTGCGGGAGTGCCTGCTTCACGATACCTAGGAAGTTCAACACGGCCACCGTTCTGGCCACACCTTTTTTTTTCCAGTCCGTCTAGACAGGATATACGCCTCACAAACTCTAAGATCTGCGATACAGAGCGCCGAACGCTGGCCACTGGCCTTATCCGACCAATGCGCTTGCATCTGTACGGTCCTCGTTCCGTCCCAATCTGTATATGATGTTGCTGTTATTTGTGATGTCAGTAGATGTCAGTAGTGTACGCATTGTTAAGGAGCACAAAAACAACCCTTTCAATGCGAAATACAGTCTCTTACCATTTTTTCTTTTTTTTTAGCGGTAGTTGACCGGTAGGGGCTCAGGGAGAAGGTGGGCAGGAGTCGAAACACGAGGCCTGGCCACAGTGTCGTCTCCCTCACCAACACCACCGACCACCGAGCTTAGGGAAGTGGGAGACACAAGAATCAACAGAAGTGAAAGTCGTTTATTTATTCACAATTCGTTTTTGTAATATTCACTATCATTATGAAATAATGTGGAACATAATATAAATGCTGGGCAAAGAAAAATAAAAGATAAAGGAAAAGAAAAAAGAAATAATATCCGCGCAATCTACGACGCTCACTCCCATCCCCAGAGGTCAGAGGTAGAATCGATCATAGGCGGCTTAAACTCAGACACCGCTGGGGAGGGGAGAGGGGGAGGGGGAGGGGTAGGTGCCCTCAGCTCCAGGCACCCCCCAACTTGGTGGAGGTCTAACGAGGACCCCTCGAAGATAGAAAATAAAGTTCGGTAACGTGGCGTGTTTTCGAGAGCTGAAGTCGAGGCGGGATTTAGGTCCCTCATCAAAGAGATAAGCGACCACTCACCCTCTGACCCACGTAAATGCATGTCGTTTGGCGCCGGTAAATGTTTGTCCTCCGGGTATAGAAACATTTGAGGTTCGATTGTGTTTGGTGGCACTCGGAGATAGCAGGTAACGATTTGCTGCACGAAGCGCCAGACATCGTGTGAAGAGGCGCATGTCAGAAGGTGGTCATCAGTGTCCATTTGCTAGAAAAGGACACAAAGAGGGGAAACTGACAAGCCAATGTTGCGCAGTCGCTGTTTCGTGGCGAATTTCCTGTTGGCTATGTGATAACACAGTGCCCGGACGTCCATAGGGAGAAAGGGCTGGTGGATCGTAGTCCACACTAAGGGCCACTGGATGGACGGATGTTTGGTGTCCATCACATTATGGGGATCACGGGGCAAGAGTAGCCTGGAAAATTCTTAGCCCTGGGTGGGCGCGTATCTGGCAGACTGGTATGTGTGTAACTGTAGTCGACTAAAAAGGTCAAAATGTGAGACAAATGAGGCACGATGTGGCCGACAGACAGCGCTGGTATGGTGGAAGCAGGCAGGAGGACCTCAAGCAAGCTGCATATTAGAGATGTGCCCCGTCCAGTCCACTCTCTTCTCATGGTACTCCTACACAAGACCGCAGCTCTCAGACGGACACTGACCAACCCGAGGCCACCATCCCCTGGGGCAGGGTTAGTGTCCCATAACGGACTTTAAACATGGAACCCGCAATGAGATAACAGCCAAAGCATGCCTTAAGGTTGCACCCAATCGACGTGGGCAGAGGGAGCACTTGCGCGATGTGGACCAATTTTGACGCCACATAACAATTTAAGAAACTCAATGCGTTGAAGTGTGTACTTTCAGCGCAGGAGGTTCTGGTGGACGTTGTTGCGGATGACGTGTAACAGGCGACGGAAATTCGTTGCCACTGTGCGTGAGACCGTTGGGCTAAAGGTAATGCCCAGATACCGGAATGTCTGCACAAGGGTGTCACTTAACCTTCCTGGAGTCCTCGTCCAGAAAGCATTGCAGAAGATTTGGTTACATTCATGGCACTGCCAGTGGCAGCCCCATAACTTGTGATCAATTCGAGGACTGCTCGAATCTCAGAGCCGGAACGAATGAAGAGGAGGAGCTCATCAGCTTACGTCCGAAAGCGAAGGGTGAGGCCAGAGAGCTTGGTTGTCAAGCCCCTAATGAGCGACTCAACGGAAATGGCATACAGGAGAGTAGAGAGGGGGCACCCTTGCCGTATGGAACGGCAGATGGGTACCAGTCCTGCTAAGCGTCCATTGACTTGGACACGTGAACTGACACTGTTGTAAAGACGCCGGGGGACATTGAGGAATGGAAGGGGATGCCCATTCGGGCCGCCACCGAAAACAGGAAATGATGGCGCACTGTATTGAAGGCCCTACCGAAGTCTATAGCGACGACCGCTGCACGGAGTTTGCAGGCAGCCGCCATCGCAATTAAGTCACAGCATTCCCCTGTGGCAGTCTGTATTTTAACCTGACCCCCAGGCGTCGTTTGCTCTGGGGAGAGGATATGAGGGAGTATTTGTCAGAGACGCATTGCCAGTAAACGAGCGAAAATCTTGCAATATGCATTGAACAGGGTGAGCGGTCTGTAACTCGTGACCGTCGAACCACGGGCTGGTTTGTGGACCGGAATGATGATGCCCTCAACAAAGGTGGGTGGGATTGCTTGGTCGGATGTCATCAGTTCTTGATACATAGTCCACCACCGCGGTGCCATGAGGTCCTTGAAGGCACGGTAAAACTCAGTGGGTAAGCCATCAATGCCAGGCGATCTGTTGATGGCACCCTTGTTGATTGTGTTTCCGACTTCGTTTCGCGTGACCGCCATTTTTAAAGCATCCACCTCCGTGTGGGGAAGGGTGTGCATGATGTAATGCAAAGTGGAGTCGTCTGTTTCAGTATCAGGATCTTCTTCACTATAAGTACGAAGGTAGTGTTCGACGAATGTGTCGAAGATGTCATTCTGATTGGTCACTTGTGTGCCATGAGAAGTGGTCAGAGTGTTGATGATCTGCTGACGACGCGGTCGTTTGTCGGACACTATAAGATGCATGGATGGAGTTTCAAAAGTCGCATGATCGTGACACCGTCCGTATCACAACCCCTTGCAATTTCCTGCGTGCCAGCGCAATTATTCTCGCCTTAGTTCTTTGCCGTACCAACTGGTTGGGGATAGCGGCTGAGTGTCCAGATCTCGGAGAATCGCATAACGGAAGTCAAAATATAGCTCTGAGCACTATGGGACTTAACTTCTGAGGTCATCAGTCCCCTAGAACTTAGAACTACTTAAACCTAACCAACCTAAGGACATCACACACACCCATGACCGAGGCAGGATTCGAACCTTCGACCGTAGCAGCCCCGCATTTCCGGACTGCAGCGCCAGAACCGCACGGTCACCGCGGCCGGCACGTCCCATAGTGCTCATAGCCATTTGAAGCCGGCCGCGGTGGTCTCGCGGTTCTAGGCGCTCAGTCCGGAACCGCGTGACTGCTACGGTCGCAGGTTCGAATCCTGCCTCGGGAATGGATGTGTTTGATGTCCTTAGGTTAGTTAGGTTTAAGTAGTTCTAAGTTCTAGGGGACTGATGACCTAAGATGTTAAGTCCCATAGTGCTCAGAGCCATTTGAACCATTTGAACCAATAAAATAACCTATATGATGTTGCTGTTATTTGTGATCTCAGTAGTGTATGCAAGGAGCACAAAAACAATTGCCACCTGGAGGAGTCGAACCTGCGACCCTTTCAATGCGAAATCCGATCCCTTACCGCTGAGCCAAACACCGCTTCCTGAATATAATCTCACAGGGACTATTGATAAGATACTCATTTTCATACATCCTTATCAAAATTCATTTTATTTCCTAAACGCTTGGCCATCTGGAGCTTCCACTTGAGGCACTGTCTTGTCTCGCCACCCCCTATGCGTACCATAAATTTGGACGAATTCGGCGATGTCAAGTAGGCGTCCTCTTCTTATCAGTGCTATTGAGAGAGAAGTAGATGCAGAGAAGAAATCCGTGGTTGTAGGAGTTGCGTACGAATTTCCCGTTTGCCCTTCTTATAATATTTGATGAATTGCTTTCTTGGCATTTACCTGTTGTTCTGGAATCATTCTGTCCAGTTTCACAGATTTGACAGTTGGCATCGTGTCGCTTCCGGTGGAAAGCAGGCACTGACGGGCTGAAGTTAGGATCTCCTCTTGACTCGACAACTTCCAATTCCTTTTGACTGGAGACAATGCACAACCTGCAGTCTCTGTTTCATTGACCTGCAGCAAAATTTATCGGTAATTAGAATGACGCAGGATTGAAAGCCCAAACAACTTTTCTTGTCTTATTTGTTACTTCAATAGTGAAGCTAAGGTATATTGGGAAGATAAACCATGATAGTATCGCTTTAACATCTTTTGATATATTGACATACCTATTTTATAACCAGAGATATTTATTGTCAACAACTGATGTGTATTTCACGTGAGTATAATAAATCAACTGAAAAATACTTAGACAGCCGAGTGGTTCTTCCAGGCCATCTACAGAGTCCAGTCTCCTGCCGAGTTCACTACAAGTTCGGTAAGAAGAAAACTCATTTCATTGAAATACCACAAATAATACTTTATTCCAGCCAGCACCACTTTTCCTGGAATCCTTCATTCTTTTCACCTCTTTCCGAAATGTTGTCCTTAAAGAATTAAACTCTTTACCGTATTCCTCTCCCCATGGACCATGGATCTTGCCGTTGGTATGGAGACGTAAGTGCCTCAGCGATACAGATAGCCATACCGTAGATGCAACAACAATGGAGGGGGGTATCTGTTGAGATACCAGACAAACGTTGCAGGGGCAACATTCTGGATGATTGACTGATACCCTCTTGTAACATCAACCAAAACTGCTCTACTGGTACCACGAATGGCTGAAAGGAAGTGGAAGTTACAGCCGTAATTTTTCCCGAGGCCATGAAGCTCTGCTGTATGGTTAAATGGTGATGACGCGGGTAAAATATTCTGGAGGTAAAATATTCCCTCATAAGGATCCGGGAGGAGACTACTCAGGAGAAGCAAAACATCGGAGTGTGGAATGTCAGATCGTTGAATCGGCCTGGTAGGTTCGAAACTATAAAAAGGGAAATGAATAGGTTAAAGCTAGAAATAGTGGGTAGTGAAGGGCGGTGATGGGAGGAACAGGACTTCTCGTCAGGTGAATACAGCGTTATAAACATAAAATAAAATAGGGAAAGTGCAGAATTGGATTTAATAATGAATAAAAAAACAGGAACGCGGATAAGCTGCTTTGAACAGTACAGTGAACGCATTATTGTAAACAAGATAGTCACGAAGCCCACACCCACCACAGTAATATAAGTTTATATGCAAACTAGCTCTGCAAATGACGAAGAGATACAGGAAATGTATGATGAGATAAAAGAAAATGTCCAGATAGTTAAGGGAGATGAAAATTTACTAATCATGGGGGGACTGGAATTCGTTAGTAGAAAAAGAAGAGTAGGAAAAGTAGTAGGTGAATATGAACTGGGAGAAAGAAATGGAAAAGGAAGCCGCCTGGTAGAATTCCGTACAGAGCACAATCTAACAGTATCTAACTCTTGATTTACGAATCATGAAAGAAGTTTGTATAAGTGTAAGAGACCTGGAGACACCGGAAGGTTTCAGACTGCTTACATTGCGGTAACAAAGAGATTTCGGAACCAGGTTTTAAATTGTAAGACATTTCCAGGGGCAGATGTGGACTCTGGCCACAATTTATTGGCAATGAACTGCAGATTGAAACTGAAGACGCAGCAAAAAGGTGGGAATTTAAGGAGAGGGGACTTGCACAAACTGAAAAGCCAGAGATCCTAGTGAGTTTCAGAGGGAGCATTAGACAACAACTGACAAGAACAGAGGAAAGGAATACAGTAGAAGAAGAATGAACAGATTTGAGAGATGAAATAGCAAAGGCAGCAGACGATTAAGTAGGTAAAAATAAAAGGGCTAGTAGAAATTCTTGGGTAACACAAAGGATATTGAATTCAATCAATGAAAGGTGAAAATATAAAAATGCAATAAGTGAAGCAGGTGAAAGGGAATACAAACGTCTAAAAAATGTAATCGACAGGAAGTACAAAAAGGATAAGCAGGAATGGCTAGAAGACAAATGCAAGGATGTAGAAGCATATATCACTAGGTGTAAGACATATGCTGCCTACAGAAAAATCAAAGAGACCTTTGGCGAAAAGATAACCACCTGTATGACAATCGAGAACTCAGATGGAAAACCAGTCCTAATCAAAGAATGGAAAGCAGAAAGATGGAGGGAGCGTATAGAGAGTCTATACAAGGGATATGTCCTTGAGGGCAATATTATGGAAATGGAAGAGGATGTAGATGAAGATGAAATGGGAGATACGATACTGTGTGAAGAGTTTGACAGGGCACTGAAAGACCTGAGTCGAAACAAGGCCCCCAGAGTAGACAACATTCCATTGGAACTAGTGACGGCCTTGGGAGAGCCAGCCGTGACAAAACTTTTCCATCTGGTGAGCAAGATGTATGAAGCAGGCGAAATACACTCAGACTTCAGGAAGAATATAATAATTCCAATACCAAAGAAAGCAAGTTCTGAGATGTGTGAAAATTACCGAACTATCAGTTTAATAAGTCACGGCCGCAAAACACTAACACGAATCCTTAGAGAAGAATGGAAAAACTGGTAGAAGCCGACCTTAGGGAACTCCAGTTTGGATTCCGGAGATATGTAGGAACACGCGAGGCAGTACTGACCCTACGACTTCTCATAGAAGATCGATTAAGGAAAGGGAAGCAGTGGTTGAGAAGGGAGTGAGACAGGCTTGTAGCCTGTCAACTGTGTTGTTCATTCTGTATATTGAACAAGCAGTAATGAAAACAAAAGAAAAATTTGGAGCAGGGATTAAAGTCCAGGAAGAAGGACTAAAAACTTTGAGGTGTGTCGATGACACTGCAATTCTGTCAGAGACAGTTGAACGGAATGGACAGTGTCTTGAAAGGAGACTACAATATGAACATCAACAAAAACAATATGAAGATAATGGAATGTAGTCGAATTAAATGATGTGTTGCCAAGGAAATTAGGCTGGGAAATGAGACACTTAAAGTAGTAGATGAGTTTTTTTTTATTTGGGAAGCAAAATAACTGATGATGGGCGAAGTAGGGAGGATATAAAATGTACTGGCAATGGCAAGAAAAGCGTTTCAGAAGAAGAGAAATTTGTTAACATCGAGTATAGATTTAAATGTCAGGAAGTACTTTCTGAAAGTATTGGTACGGAGCATAGCCATACATGGAAGTGAAACATGCACGATAAACAGTTTAGACAAGAAGAGTATAGAAGCATTGGAAATGTGGTGCTCCAGAAGAATGCTGAAGATTATATGGGTAGATCACCTAACTAATGAGGAGGTCTTTAACCTTGGGAGTATATGCAAGTGGTAAAACCACAAGTGATTGAAAAAGAAATGAACAGTCGCCAGCCCAATTAGGCAAATTAATTTGGAAACATATGTTTAAGAAAATTGAATATTGGTTATTAAAATTACTTTCGTTGATATTTCCCTTTGAATAGCACACAGGATACAAACTGATACAGTGCACTCTGAACTGTGTGTAGCAGCAGTTACCAATAACACACACACCAGTGAATTATAGGAAGCAAATTTGCACCAAGCTTATACTAATGACAGCTACACTCGAGATCATTACTTAATCATATACTGAAATGTTATTGCATGAAGTGCAGAACTAATTTGGACATGACGGGCTTTTATCTTAACTGACATGAAAAAAAATAAAGATGAATAATATTATAAATTCGCTGTTTAAACTCATCTACATATATCAGTTTTCCTTAGCAAGAGTTATAGTTTAATTTTTCTCTAATAGGTGGAGAATATGATGGGGACCCATAACCTAGTATAGTTTCACTAGTCAATGCTCTCTCATTATTACAGTAGAAAAGACTAATTCAAAAAGCTAACCATTCACTTCACTTGGAGTAGTTCATAAGTTACTTTGCAACACAATAAAATACAACACTCGGCTTAATAAAGTTCAAAAAAGGAAATCAAAACCACACTACATTTAAAATGCGCTTAACTTATTTGCCTTTTTGTCACCCGTGAAGCAGGTATCCAGATAATAATGTTTACACAATCTTGCTCTGTAATCCGACAAAACTATATTTTGTAATAAACTAGCAAAAGTCTGTCCATCTTCACTTTTGTGATTTTAACTTTAAATTTTACTGCAGCTTTTATATTACTGGTGGCAGCCATATGGCGGCTAACTGTACTCACGGCTCTTGATGTTCGAATGCTCTGTGAAATCTCTCCTTGGCGTCGGATTTTCAACATACTTAGCCATTCCTTTATGCCGAGAGTACAAAATAATAGCCAGATCTACATCCAAGGCAAATCCTTTGTAAAGCAGCTTCCAATTGTCTCTCTTAACACGGTCGAAGTGTAGCGTGCTACGGCTACCCACATACTGCGTCACGTCCACACCAAGGAGCCGCTCAATTCGACCGCCAAAACCACCTTTTACATCGCGCCATTCCACGTCCGTTACGGGGGGAATTCCCTACAGCTTTTACATGTTAAGAATACGAGTGCCCTAAGCAAGAACCAGCTTTCAATAAATATTTTCTTTTTATGAACATACACATATTATAATAATTTATCGTTTTAACGTATATTTTTGCTTTTTTCTTGTATACATTACGAAGCCTAACTTTCTTGTCACATATCAAGGAGTTTAAATAAATCAGAATACACACTCCATAATTTCAGATGAATAGTTACATAATATAAACCTACGTCTAATCGATATAAGTGTTACAGAGGGATCACCAATTTAGTACTGGAGGAAAGGCTTGGGGAAGGGGGGGAGGGGGGGGGGAGGGGGGAAGGGGGTACAAATGGTAGAAATACACCAAGTGATGAGTAGAGTAAGCAGAGTCAGAAGGATTTTGGTTACAGTTCTTAGTTGGAGATTAAGAGGCTTGCAGGATAAAGTAGCTTGGAGAGCTGCAGTCTTTGGACTGAAGACCACAACAACAATAACCGTCTTCCTTTGTGACTGTTTGATACGCTTCTGTGTATTTTGTTAGTAAAGCTTCAAAGCACTCATTATTCGTATTACTGTATTTGTATCTTTCTGATTTTACATCCCACAGAGCGAGTATTGCTTTGTAGAGCTCTAGCAACTATTAAGAAAAGTGTTCTCTCTTCTCAATCTCGCCTCTAAATGATCGATATTACTGCGCTCAAGGAAAAATTGTGCAATATTATCGACCTACAGGGCGCTTAAGAGTTCCGTAATATTCTCAGATCCACTCGTTGGTAACTAAGAAATTATAAAACATGAAATCTTTAATATTCAAGGTCCTTCTATCGCGCACTTCTGATTGATATCGTTGCGTTCACTGCTGACTGCTCACTTCGTATATCGTGCAAATAGCAAATATTCGACGAATACGACGTACCCATCTAACGTGCCATTGACATGTAAACACCATTCGACGGTTGCGCAATACACTGCTAATAGGAACGGTAAGATTAGTATCGTCGAATCAGGCGAATGTGAATGATGTGATCCTTTGAAGAACAGGTCAATATGTTCTCCTTTACGGAAAATGCCAATGAAATACAGTGAGAGCGAGAGACTTATACGCTGAAAGATATCCTCAACATACTTACCCTACACGTCGTACATTTAAACATGTGTATGATAAATTGAGAATAACTGGATCTTTAACGCATCGGAAACACATCCGGCAAAGTAAAGTTACTAACGAGGAAACGGAAATTGGTACTCTTGCTCGGTGGTTCGATATCCTTGTGTTACTACGCGTCAAATCGCAAAGGAATCTGGCATGAACCAGAGTAGTGTTGTTTATGTTCTGCATCGCCATAAATATCATCCTTACCATATCAGTCTCCACCAATACTTGACTGGTACGGATTGTATGCGTCGCATTGAATTTCGCAGATGGGCTCAACTTCAGATTCAGAGGGACGACACATTTATTAATATATTTTATTTACTAACGAGGCTACATCCACGAACCATAGAAATGTTAATTTGCATAACATGCATTATTGTGCAACTGAAAATCCATGTTGGCTGCGACAAGCTGCACACCAAAATCCGTGATCGATGAATGTATGGTGTGGGATTCTGAAGGAGAGAATTATATGCCCCTATTTCATCGAAGGAAATCTTAAGGGCAGGAAGTACACCACATTCCTGCAAGCAACATTAGGTCTGCGGAAAAAACACCTTCAGGAGCAAGGAAAAGAATGTGGTATCAACACGATGAGCGTCAGGCACATTTTTAGCTGATAGCTAGAAATGAGTTGCAAAGACAATTCCCAAATCGTTGGATTGGACGCGGAGGAGATGGGTGGTGGCCGGATCGTTCGCCAGACGTGACGCCTCTGGATTTTTCTTGTGGGGATTCGTAAAAGACATTGTTTATAAAGACGTTCCAACTTCACCTGAAGATATGCGAGAGAGAATTGTCAGAGCATGTGCTTCAATAAGTACCGATGTGTTAAGGATACCACTCAATCCATGATAAGATTGTAACACGGCATTGATACCAATGGTCGTCACTTCGAACACTTTCTGTAAATGGACGTTCATGCCTCCATTATTACCTTCGTTGACCTTCAAAGACCTAATAGTTACAAATCATTGGATTCGTCTCGAAAGCCGTTCTCAGAAAATAAGTAACAAACTATAGCATCCTATTTAAAGAAACAAAGTTGTCCTTCATATCTCTGAAGCGACCCCACCTAGTAATAAAAAACCAACGTCATATTAAGGCCCCCTTTGTCCTATGCAAATTTTGTCCCACAAACTGTTAGCTCCTATCATACTTTCGGAGTTATTCTTCGTGCTAATACACTACTGGCCATTAAAATTGCTACACCACGAAGAAGACGTGCTACAGACGCGAAATTTAACCGACAGGAAGAATATGTTGTGATATGCTAATGAATTGCTTTCCAGAGCACTCACACAAGGTTGGCGGCGGTTGCGACACCTACAACCTGCTGACATGAGGAAAGTTTCCAACCATACACAAACTGCAGTTGACCGGCTTTGCCTAGTGAAACGTTGTTGTGGTGCCTCGTGTAAGAAGAAGAAATGCGTACCATCACGTTCCCGACTTTTATAAAGGTCGGATTGTAGCCTATCGCGATTTCGGTTTATCGTATCGCGACATTGCTGCTCGCGTTGGTCGAGATCCAATGACTGTTAGCAAAATATGGAGTCGGTGGGTTCTGGAGGGTAATACGGAACGATGTACTGAATTCTAACAGCCTCGTATCACTAGCAGTCGAGATGACAGACATCTTACCCGCATGGCTGTAACGGATAGTGCAGCCACGTCTCGATCCCTGACTCAACAGATGGGGACGTTTGCAAGACAAAAACCATCTGCACCAAGAGTTCGACGACGTTTGCAGCAGCATGGACTATCGGCTCGGAGACCATTGCTGCGGTTACCCTTGACGTTGTATCACAGACAGGAGCGCCTGCAATGGTGTACTCAACGACGAACCTGCGTGCACGAATGGCAAAACTTTTTTTTTTCGGTTGAATTCAGGTTCTGTTAACAGCATCATGATGGTCGCATCTGTGTTTGACCACATCGTTGTGAACGCACATGGAAAGCGTGTATTCGTCATCGCCATACTGGCGTATCACCCTGCGTGATGGTATGGGGTGCCATTAGTTACACGTCTCGGTCACCTCTTGTTCGCACTGACGGCACTTTGAACAGTGGACGTTACATTTCAGATGTGTTAGGACCCATGGCTCTACTCTTCATTCGATCCCTGCGAAACTCTACATTTCAGCAGGATATTGCACGAGCGCACATTGCAGGTCCTGTACGCGCCTTTCTGGAAACAGAAAATGTTCGACTACTGCTGTGGCTAGCAGATTCTCCAGATCTCTCACCAATTGAAAACGTCTGGTCAATGGCGGCCGAGCAACTGGATCGTCACAATATGCCAGTCACTGTGCGCGACGTCCAAGCTCTGTTTGACTCAGTGCCCAGAGGTGTCAAGGCCGTTATTACGGCCAGAGGTTGTTGGTCTGGGTACTGATTTCTCAGGATCTATGCGCCCTAATTGCATGAAAATGTAATCACATGTCAGTTCTAGTATAAGATATGTGTCCAATGAATACCCGTTTATCATCTGCATTTCTTTTTGGTGTAGCAATTTTAATGGCCAGCAGTGTATAATTAGCGAGCATCGAGGACATGCACAGGAACGGCAGATAGGTGGCTCTATGTGGGAGTGTTAGTCGGCCGTGGAGCGTAGAACGAGGAGCCGTGCATTTACAATAAACTGTGTCCTGGTGGTGGAGTGGTTGACGCGACTGTCCAATAAGCAGGAGATCCTGGTTTCGAGTCCCGGCCCGACACACATGATCACTCATGGTCGCTGATTCTGCACATAGTTCCCATGTAGCTGATATCGATAGTTCGTTTCCTTTCCTTCTTCCCCGTCCCCCTTCAATTTACATAACAAGTAACATACCTGCGGAGTCTGGGGGGTGTCTGTTCTTTAAGACATGTTCACTTATTACTGTGTTTCTCCGAACAACTGGCTGTCGCAGCACCAGTCTTAGAGCAACCCAAGACTTGCCAGACGTCGGTGAGTGGTAGAATACGTCAACCAGCATCATGCCATTAAATTTTTCTGTGTTGTGCACGGCGACGTACTGTAAAAATTTCAGTCTTAAATTACTAATAGCCTAATGACGAACAACAGCTCCTTTCCTTTTCACGCCTGACAATCAGTCAGTCAAATCAGACGAATTTTACTTACACTCCTTTGAGTGAATTATTCAGCAGTTATGAGTACAGCATGAAAGAGTGAAGTAGCTCTGCCCCCGTGTATTACAAGGTCTTTTAGAATAGTGGTAGTAATGTTGGTTAATGATTTTACAGTATGATGCGGTCTAAAACCCAAATGAATATTGTAAAATCAGAATGACTTATCGTTTTCTATGCAAGTGAGAGAAAGATACCAACAGGGCAAGAGTTCAACATTTAGATAGCAAGAAACAATTACAATAGATTCTTATCGTCCAGGTAAATAAGAAGTCTGACGTAAACACGAACTTTAACTACGAGTAAGCCATTGTAAAGTAACTTCGAACAACACTAATACTTGAGATAAGAACATTGAGGGCTTTCGAATTTCACAATCGATAACTAATACGGTTATTTCACAAGCAAGCACAATAATCTGAATCAAAATATCAATGCTGTTTACTTAAGATACATTATGTGAGAAAATGTATCCGCACACCTGGCTGAAAATGATTTACAAGTTCGTGGCGCCTTCCATCGGTAATGCTGGAATTGAATATGGTGTTAGCCCACCCTTAGCCTTGATGACAGCTTCCACTCTCGCAGGCATACGTTCAATCAGGTGCTGGAGGCTTTCGTGGGGAATGGCAGCCCATTCTTCGCGGAGTGCTGCACTGAGGAGAGGTATAGATGTCGGTCGGTGAGGCCTGGCACGAAGTCGGAGTTCTAAAACATCCCAAAGTGTTCTATAGGATTCAGGTCAGGACTCTGTGCAAGCCAGTCCATTACAGGGATGTAATTGTCGTGTAACCACTCCTCCACAGGCTATGCATTATTAACAGGTGTTCGATCGTGTTGAAAGATGCAGTTGCCAACCCCGAATTGCTCTTCAGCAGTGGGAAGCAAGAAGGTGCTTAAAACTACAATGTGGGTTTGTGCTGTGAGGGTGCAAACTCCTTCCATTAAAACACGACCACACCATCACACCACCGCCTCCGAATTTTACTGTTGGCACTACACACGCTGGCAGATGAAATTGACCGGGTTTTCGCCATACCAACACCCTCCCGTATGATTGCCACATTGTATGCCGTGATATTTCACTCCACAAGACGTTTTTCCACTGTTCAATCGTCAATGCTCCTTACACCAATCGAGGCGTCGTTTGGCATTTACCGGCGTGATGTGTGGCTTATAAGCAAGTTTTCTCACCTCCCGCCTAACTGTCATAGTACTTGCAGTGGATCTTGATGCAGTGTGGTATTCCTGTGTGACGGTCTGGATAGATGTCTGCCTATTACACATTACGACCCTCTTCGACTGTCGGCGGCCTCTGTCAATCAACAGACGAGGTCGACCTGTACGCTTTTGTGCTGTACGTGT
The DNA here is from genome assembly GCF_023897955.1 of Schistocerca gregaria. NCBI lineage: Eukaryota > Metazoa > Arthropoda > Insecta > Orthoptera > Acrididae > Schistocerca > Schistocerca gregaria. The sequence continues at coordinate 250,929,768 of NC_064923.1, read as the reverse complement.
CTCTTCACGTTTCCACTTCACTATCACATCGGGAACAGTGGACGTAGGGATGTTTAGGAGTGTGGAATTCTCGCGTACAGACATATGATACAAGTGACACCTAATTACCTGGCCACGTCCAAACTCCGTGAGTTCCGCGGAGAGCCCCATTCTGTTCTCTCACGATGACTAGTGACTACTGATGTCCCTGATATGGAGCACCTGGTAGTTGGTGGCAGCGCAATGCAACTAACAGTGCTGTCAGAGGGTTCAATGAACCACCTTCAAGATGTATCTCTACCTTTCCACACTCTAACGGCGCGCGGGAAAAACGAAAACTTAATTTTTTCTGTGTGAGCACTGATTTGCCCTATTTTATCGTGAAGATCATTTCTTTCTCTGTAGGTGGGTGCGAACAGAGTATTTTCGCAATCGGAGAAGAAAACAGGTGATTGAAATTTCATGGGAAGACCCCGTCGCAACAAAATCGCCTTTGTTTTGATGATTGCCACTCAACTTGGCGTACCATGTCTCCGGCACTATCTCCCCTATTTCGCAATCATACTAAACGAGCCGTCCTTCTTTGTACTTTTTCGAAGTCATCCGTCAGTCCCACCTGATGCGGATCCCACAACGCGCAGCAATGCTCGAGAATAGGACGGACAAGCGTGGTGTAAGCAGTCTCTTTAGTAGACCTGTTGCACCAACTATGTTGTTCTGCCAATAAACTGCAGTCTTTGGTTTGCTCTACCCGCAACATTATCTGTATGATCATTCCAATTTAGGTTATTTGTAATTGTAATCCCTAAGTATTTAATTGAAAATACAGCCTTCAGATTTGTGTGACTTATTACTTAATCGAAATTTAGTGGATTTCTTTTAGTACTCATGTGAATCACTTCACACTTTTCTTTATTCAGGGTTAATTGCTACTTTTCGCACCATCCAGATTTCTTATCTAAGTCTTTTGGAAATAATTTTGGTCATCTGATGACTTAACAAGACGGTAAATGACAGCATCATTTGCAAACAATCTAAGGCGGTTACTCAGTCTCCTATATCGATAATATAGATGAGGAACAATGAGGGCCATTAACACTTCCTTGGAGAACGCCGGATATTACTTCTGTTTTACTCGATGGCTTTCCGTCTATTACTACGAACTGCGACTTTACTGACAGGAAATCACGAATCCAGTCGCACAACTGAGGCGATATTCCTCACGCACGCAGTTTGGTTAGAAGACACTTGTGAGGAACGGTGTCGAAAGCCTTCTGGAAAACTAAAATTATGGAATCCATTTGACATCCCCTGACGATAATACTCATAACCTCCTGAGTATAAAGAGATAGTTGTGTTTCACAAGAACGATATTTTCTGAATCCGTGCTGACTATGTGTTAATAAATCGTTTTCTTTACTTCATAATGTTCGAATACAGTGTATGTTTCACAACTCTACTGCAAATCGATGTTATTGATATGGCAATGTAATTCAACCGATTACTCCTACTTCCCTTTTTGGGTATTGGTGGGACCTGAGCCGTTTCCAGTCTTTAGGTACGGATCTTTCTGTGAGTGAGCGGTTGTATATAATTGCTAAATATGGAGCTATTGTATCAGCGTACTCTGAGAGGAACCTGACCGGTATACGATCTGGACCAGAAGCCTTGCCTTTATTAAGTGATTTAAGTTGCTTTGCGACACCGAGGATATCTACTTCTATCTTTCTTATCTTGGCAGTTGTTTTTGATTGGAATTCAGGAATATTTACTTCGTATACTTTGATGAAGGAGTTTCGGAAAACCGTGTTTAATAACCCTGCTTCAGCAGCACTGCCATCAGTGATTTCACCGATGTTATCGCGCAGTAAAGGTGTTGACTGCGTCTTGCCACTGGTGTCCTTTATGTATGACCAAAGTCTCTTTGGGTTTTCTGCCACATTTCGAGACAAAGTTTCGTTATGGAAATTATTAGAATCATCTCGAATTGAAGTACGCTCTGTATTTCGATCTTGTATAAAACTTGGCCAATCTTGGGGATTTTGCGTTCTTTTAAATTTGGCATGCGCTTTTTGCTGCTTCTGTAAGAGCGATCTGACCCGTTTTGTGTACTATAGGGAATAATTACCGTCACTTATTAATTTATGTGGTATATGTCTCTCAATTGCTGTCGATATTATCTCTCTGAAACCATTCCACAACTTTTCAAAGCTTACATGACCATATCGGAAGAAGTGAAGACTGTCTCTTAAAACGGTGTTAAGAGCATTTTTATAACCTTTTTAAACAGATATACTTTCCGTTTCTCTTTGATGGTTGTAGGTGTTACGGTATTCACCCTGGCAGCGACTGCCTTGTGGTCGCTAAATCCCTGTATTCGTCACGATACTCAATATTTGTCCATGATTATTTGTTTGCTAGGAGGTCAAGTATGCTTTCACAACCATTTACGCTTCGAGTGGGCTCATGAACTAACTGTTAAAAATAATTTTCTCAGAAAGCATTCAGTACCATTTCGGATGACATTTCTCCATCATAGCAAGGGTAGACTGAAGTCACCACGGACTACAACTGTATGATTGGGGTACCTAATTGAAACTGGACTCAAGTTATCTTTGAACTGTTCAGCAACTATATCTTCTGAGTCGAGAGGCCGGTAAAACGATCCAATTAGTAGTTTAGTCGGATTGTCAGGTTTAACCTCTACCCATACTATGTCGCAGGAACTATCTACTACAAGGCAAACTACTTCTGGCAGAAATAAATATTCCACCACCAACTGTATTGAATTTATCGTTTCTGAACACTGTTAGAAAGATTGAAAAATTTCGGCTAAATGTATTTCCGGCTTTAGCGAACTTTCTGTAACTATAACTACACTCCTGGAAATTGAAATAAGAACACCGAGAATTCATTGTCCCAGGAAGGGGAAATTTTATTGACACATTCCTGGGGTCAGATACATCACATGATCACACTGACAGAACCACAGGCACATAGACACAGGCAACAGAGCATGCACAATGTCGGCACTAGTACAGTGTATATCCACCTTTCGCAGCAATGCAGGCTGCTATTCTCCCATGGAGACGATCGTAGAGATGCTGGATGTAGTCCTGTGGAACGGCTTGCCATGCCATTTCCACCTGGCGCCTCAGATGGACCAGCGTTCGTGCTGGACGTTCAGACCGCGTGAGACGACGCTTCATCCAGTCCCAAACATGCTCAATGGGGGACAGATCCGGAGATCTTGCTGGCCAGGGTAGTTGACTTACACCTTCTAGAGCACGTTGGGTGGAACGGGATACATGTGGACATGCATTGTCCTGTTGGAACAGCAAGTTCCCTTGCCGGTCTAGGAATGGTAGAACGATGGGTTCGATGACGGTTTGGATGTACCGTTCACTATTCAGTGTCCCCTCGACGATCACCAGAGGTGTACGGCCAGTGTAGGAGATCGCTACCCACACCATGATGCTGGCTGTTGGCCCTGTGTGCCTCGGTCGTATGCAGTGCTGATTGTGGCGCTCACCTGCACGGCGCCAAACACGCATACGACCATCATTGGCACCAAGGCAGAAGCGACTCTCATCGCTGAAGACGACACGTCTCCATTCGTCCCTCCATTCACGCCTGTCGCGACACCACTGGAGGCGGGCTGCACGATGTTGGGGCGTGAGCGGAAGACGGCCTAACGGTGTGCGGGACCGTAGCCCAGCTTCATGGAAACGGTTGCGAATGGTCCTCGCCGATACCCCAGGAGCAACAGTGTCCCTAATTTGCTGGGAAGTGGCGGTGCGGTCCCCTACTGCACTGCGTAGGATCCTACGGTCTTGGCGTGCATCCGTGCGTCGCTGCGGTCCAGTCCCAGGTCGACGGGCACGTGCACCTTCCGCCGACCACTGGCGACAACATCGATGTACTGTGGAGACCTCACGCCCCACGTGTTGAGCAATTCGGCGGTACGTCCACCCGGCCTCCCGCATGCCCACTATACGCCCTCGCTCAAAGTCCGTCAACTGCACATACGGTTCACGTCCACGCTGTCGCGGCATGCTACCAGTGTTAAAGACTGCGGTGGAGCTCCGTATGCCACGGCAAACTGGCTGACACTGACGGCGGTGATGCACAAATGCTGCGCAGCTAGCGCCATTCGAAGGCCAACACCGCGGTTCCTGGTGTGTCCGCTGTGCCGTGCGTGTGATCATTGCTTGTACAGCCCTCTCGCAGTGTCCGGAGCAAGTATGGTGGGTCTGACACACTGGTGTCAATGTGTTCTTTTTTCCATTTCCAGGAGTGTATATGACCTTCTGTGATTTCTATTAGGGCTTGGAGCTCTCTTTCTTTCCCAACACAGCAATGACAGTTTACAACCACAATATCGATCGGTTTTTACAACTAACTTTCTGTGTTTTACCTGTCCCCATTTAGACGGACGCCCTTTCTGTGGTTCCCTGAGATCATCTAACCTAAAAAAAACCGCCCAGTCCCTTGCATGCAGCCCCTGCTACCCATGTAGGCGCCTCCTGTGTTTAGTGGACTCCTGACTTGTTAAGCAGAACCCGGAAACCCACCACCCGATGGCGCAAGTCAAGGAATCTGCAGCCTACATGGTCACAGAACTGCCTGAGCCTCTGATTCAGACCCTCTACTCTAGTCGGTTCTATTGACGACGCTGAAAATGGTGAGCTCTGCCTCAATCTCGCAAGCAAGACTGGCAGTCTGTACCATTTCCGCTAGCCGCCTGAAACCAGAGAGAAACTCCTCCGATTGAAAGCGACACACGTCATTGGTTCCGACATGAGCCACCACCTGCATTTGGCTGCACCCTGTACTCTTCACGGCATCTGGAAGCACCCTTTCCATATCCGGAATGCCTCCTCGCGGTATGCACACTGAGTGCACATTGGCTTCCTTCCCCTCCTTGGCAGCCATGTTCCTAAGGAGACCCATTACGCGCCTATCTTTAGAGTTCCCAACTACCAGCAATCCCACCCTCTTGGAATGCCCAGACCTTGCGGGCAGAGAAGCTTCCTCTGGAACAGGGTGGACGACTGCATCCGGCTCAGCGACATCGTCAACGACAGGTATCGCCCGAAACCTGTTCGTCAAACGAACTGGAGAGACCCTACAATCGGCCCCTCGGAAAGTTTTACGCTGCTTGCCAGACTTTGAAATGGTCTCCCACTCGACCACAGGCGAGGGGTCAACCTCAGTGCAGGCAGTACCTGGAGCGGCCACAGCAGTGAACCGATCGGGGAACATGTGGGACGTGCTCGACGTCTCTCGCATCCCCACGTCAGGCCCCCCACAGTGATGCCCCTTGGCAGCAGCCTCAAGCAGTGTGATGGAAGCCAATGCAGCCTGTTGGAAGCTTGTAAAAATATATACCAAACGAACGGTGTACTCTCCTTATTAGCAGCAGGACCAAGAGGTTCTCTGTCTCTGGCGGTCTATCCGACACTGAGCTATACTAACCAAAACAAACAAAAGCCTGTTCCATACGAGGATCGATGTAATGGTCGATAGTTAGTAACTACACAGATATCTGTAAATAAGTCGGTCCTTTTGGAGGCTCTTAAAAATATATAACAAATGAATGGTGTACTCGCCTTATTAGCAACAGGAATACGAGTTGCTTTGTCTCAGGTGGTCTATCTGACACTCCAGATACTTTTGATCACATTGTTGTTGTTGTGGTCTTTATTCCTGATACTGGTTTGATGCAGCTCTCCATGCTACTCTATCCTGTGCAAGCTTCTTCATCTCCCGGTACCTACTGCAGCCTACATCCTTCTGAATCTGCTTAGTGTATTCATCTCTTGGTCTCCCTCTACGATTTTTACCCTCCACGCTGTCCACCAGTACTAAATTGGTGATCCCTTGATGCCCCAGAACATGTCCTACCAACCGATCCCTTCTTCTAGTCAAGTCGTGCCACAAACTCCTCTTCTCTCCAATTCTATTCAATACCTCCACATTAGTTATATGATCTAACCATCTAATCTTCACCATTCTTCTGTAGCACCACATTTCGAAAGCTTCTATTCTCTTCTTGTCCAAACTATTTATCGTCCATGTTTCACTTCTATACATGGCTACACTCCATACAAATACTTTTAGAAATGACTTCCTAACACTTAAATCTATACTCGATATTAACAATTCCTCTTCTTCAGAAACCATTTCCTTGACATTGCCAGTCTACATTTTATATCCTCTCTACTTCGACCATCATCATATATTTTGCTCCCCAAATTTTGCTTCTAAGATAAGTCGTAAGGTCAGTATTGCCTCACGTGTTCCAACATTTCGACGGAATCCAAACTGATCTTCCCCGAGGAAAGCTTCTACTAGTTTTTCCATTCGTCTGTAAAGAATTCGTGTTAGTATTTTGCAGCTGTGACTTATTAAACTGATTGTAATTTTCACATTTGTCAACACCTGCTTTCTTTGGGATTGGAATTATTATATTCTTCTTGAAGTCTGAGGGTATTTCACCTGTTTCATACATCTTGCTCACCAGATGGTAGAGTTTTGTCAGGACTGGCTGTCCCAAGGCCGTCACTAGTTCCAATGGAATGTTGTCTACTCTGGGGGCCTTGTTTCGACTCAGGTCTTTCAGTGCCCTGTCAAACTCTTCACACAGTATCGTATCTCCCATTTCATCTTCATCTACATCCTCTTCCATTTCCATAATATTGTCCTCAAGTACATCGCCCTTGTATAGACCCTCTATATACTCCTTCCACCTTACTGCTTTCCCTTCTTTGCTTAGAACTGGGTATCCATCTGAGCTCTTGATGTTCATACAAGTGGTTCTCTTATCTCCAAAGGTCTCTTTAATTTTCCTGTAGGCAGTATCTATCTTACCCCTAGTGAGATAAGCCTCTACATACATTTGTCCTCTAGCCATCCCTGCTTAGCCATTTTGCACTTACTGTCGATCTCTTTTTTGAGACGTTTGTATTCCTTTTTGCCTGCCTCAGTTATTGCATTTTTATATTTTCTCCTTTCATCAATTAAATTCAATATTTCTTCTGTTACCCAAGGATTTCTACTAGCCCTCGTCTTTTTACCTACTTGATCCTCTGCTGCCTTCACTACTTCATCCCTCAAAGCTACCCATTCTTCTTCTGCTGTGTTTCGTTCCCCCATTCCTGTCAATTGTTCCCTTATGCTCTCCCTGAAACTCTGTACAACCTCTGGTTCTTTTAGTTTACCCAGGTCCCATCTCCTTAATTTCCCACATTTTTGCTATTTCTTCAGTTTTAATCTACAGGTCATAACCAATAGATCGTGGTCAGATCCACATCTGCCCCTGGAAATGTCTTACAATTTAAAACCTGGTTCCTAAATCTCTGTCTTACCATTATATAATCTATCTGAAACCTGTGAGTATCTCCAGGCTTCTTCCATGTATACAACCTTCTTTTATGATTCTTGAACCAAGTGTTAGCTATGTGTGCTCTGTGAAAAATTCTACCACGCGGCTTCCTCTTTCATTTCTTAGCCTCAATCCATATCCACCTACTACGTTTCCTTCTCTCCCTTTTCCTACACTCGAATTCCAGTCACCCATGACTATTAAATTTTCACCTCCCTTCACTATCTGAATAATTTCTTTTATTTTATCATCCATTTCTTCAATTTCTTCGTCATTTGCAGAGCTAGTTGGCATATAAACTTGTACTACTATAGTAGGTGTAGACTTCGTATGTATCTGGCGCCCCTGTATAGACCCTCTATGTACTCCTTCCACCTTTCTGCTTTCCCTTCTTTGCTTAGAACTGGGTTTCCATCTGAGCTCTTGATGTTCGTACAAGCTTTCCTTATCTCCAAAGGCCTCTTTAATTTTCCTGTAGGCAGTATCTATCTTACCCCTAGCGAGATAAGACTCTACATACTTACATTTGTCCTCTACTGATCCCTGCTTAGCCATTTTGCACTTCCTGTCGATCTCGTTTCTGAGACGTTTGTATTTCTTTTTGTCTGCTTCACTTACTGCATTTTTGTATTTTCTCCTTTCATCAATTAAATTCAGTATCTCTTCTGTCATCCAAGGATTTCTACTAGCCCTCGTCTTTTTATCTACTTGATCCTTTGCTGCCTTTACTATTTCATTCTTCAAAGCTATCCATTCTTCAGAATGAGATTTTCACTCTACAGCGGAGTTTGCGCTGATATGAAACTACCTGGCAGATTGAAACTGTGTGCCCGACCGAGACTCGAACTCGGGACCTTTGCCTTTCGCGGGCAAGTGCCTTACCAACTGAGCTACCGAAGCACGACTCACGCCCGGTACTCACAGCTTTACTTCTGCCAGTATCCGTCTCCTACCTTCCAATCTTTACAGAAGCTCTCCTGCGAACCTTGCAGAACTAGCACTCCTGATAGAAAGGATACGGCGGAGACATGGCTTCGCCACAGCATGGGGGATGTTTCCAGAATGGTAGAGCACTTTCCCGCGAAAGCCAATGGTCCCGAGTTCCAGTCTCGGTCGGGCACACAGTTTTAATCTGCCAGGAAGTTTCATATCAGCGCACACTCTGCTGCAGAGTGAAAATCTCATTCTGAAACATCCCCCAGGCTGTGGCTAAGCCATGTCTCCGCAGTATCCTTTCTTTCAGGAGTGCTAGTTCTGCAAGGTTCGCAGGAGAGCTTCTGTAAAGATTGTGTGCAACATCCAGCTCTGCAACCTTCGTAGGAGGTGCTGGTCTGACTGCAATGCGTCTGCCAAGTGCATCCCAGACAGGCCCAAACTGGCGTAAGTCTGGTGAACAAGCTGGCCATTCCATTCATCCAATTCCCTCATCTTCAAGCATGTTGCCCACCAATACAGCTCTGTGGGGGCGAGCGTTATCGTCCACCAGATGCAACACATCTCTTATGGCACCAAAAGGTAGAAGGATTTCGCCTCTATACCTTTGAGCAGTCAAAGTGGCATTCTGAACGGCTTAGAGGTCCGTACGTCCGCCATTACCGACTCTTGCCCACACCATTCGTCCACCACCATGATACGGTGATGTTTCTTGCACATAAGCAGGAGTGTTCTGAGTTCCACGTTCTCTCCAGATGAGGGAACGACGATTGTCCGGCTGAACACAAAATCTTGACTCATCTGTGAACAGCACCTGGGGCCATTCGTTACGACTCCAATCCCGATGTTCCTCCGGCCAGTTTCCGCGGACTAAAGGATGTCGTGATTTTAATAGTACGCACACTATAGGCCTCCGTGTGTAAAGGCCATATTCCCGAGGGCGATTTCGGTCTGTTTGTACTGATGTTCGCGTCATGTCGTTGCATGGAGGGTGAGTTGCAGTTGAGTTTCATTCAGCCTCCTGTCTCGATGTGCTGTTAACCGGAGATAACGGTCATCTCTTGCTCATGTTATCAGTGGAAGACCTTAGCCTTGTCTTCTTTTAACGGTTCCTGTTGTCTGAAATCACGTGCACGTCCTGGAAACTACACTTTGGTACACTCCAATAGCTGCAGCCACCTCCCTCTGAGTCCATACGGCTCTGCATGCCATAGCTTCAGGTAAGTCACGTTGTTGTTGTAGTGTCACTACACTATCCGAACCCAATTGCTTGTGTAATTCGTTTGGTAAATACAAGTTAATACGAGCCCCCTATGCAGCAACTTTCCGTTATTACCACTATCTGGGTGACCGTAATGTTGTTGACTCCACTCCGTAGAACCGTCAGAAAGACGTCGAACCATTTTAGTTCATTCTGCCGATGACAATACTTCAGCATCTAGATATCTCAACTGATCCTCTAATTGTTTTAACTGTGTAGATATCTTAAACTGTATTTCTCTTCAAAAACAGACAAAAATGGAACTTGAATCATTAACTGCTAATGCCCATCGTCTTTTCATCACATTAACTGATGGAGGCGTCGTATACATAAGCGAAACGGCCACACTGTGCTTAATTAAAGTAGAAGGGGTTTCTGTTCTGAAAACCAGTAGAACAATGTCTTTACCATGACTCAACGGAAACAAGCAGCACAGTGGAGATGAACCCGATTATATATTGCCTAACGCATCTGAAAATGACATGGCAAGATCGAAGTAAAAGACTGAACTTAATACTTTGGAATGATTACAGCTACTTTTTACATAGAGGAAGTTTAACTGCGCAATAAACGATGTTCTTAAATGCCACTGTCCTTTACGAAATGCAGATTTGACGATAACTTAACAGACGAAGAAATTAGCAGGGGGGGGGGGGGGGGTTGCCTGTTTAGGAACAAGGGAAAGTATTTTATAAGCATTTGTGTGATTCAACAAGCCGCAGATAACCGGGGCAAAGAACAAGAGAGAAAGTTATTATTACTCATTCACAGAAATTCGCGGTGCTGACAGACTTAAAATTACGTTAACCACCTTGCACGGGACAAGAACAGGGCGAGAGAAATAATGGATGATAATTACAATCATTGAAACAAGATAGTAAACATATCGTTCAACGCCGAACATGGCAGTGTAAGGCTTTTAGCTTGCGACTCATGTGGCGAGAAGTTCAGCAATTCAGAAAGAGTTTGGTACAAACAGTTAGTACTACTAAACATTTCTGATCACGAACTAACTAATGGTACGCCAGCAAGCAGCTGCATCGCGACTCACCTTCATTGCTTCGTGGTACAGCAGCACAACGTGTCCCCATTGGCCAACAGTGTCTCCAACGCATCCAGCACGTAGCTAGTCCTGTCTTTAACTGCCCTGTTCGCTCCACCAGACCCACGACAGGGCATACTTTTTGGTTCACCTTCTGCCCAATCACAGTTCTAGCTTCAAGGCGCCACACAACGGCCCAGTTGGCTCGCATCGAAAGTATCCCCTGTGGATTTCTTATTCGTTCGTTTTAACGGACAGACTCCCTCGAAAGATCTCGAAACTTCTACCACGAACTTCCAGTAGCCAACATGAACACATGTCCGCTATTATACTATCAGAAACTGATAGGCACTTAACATCAAATGAACTATAAAAAGATTTATGAAGCTAGTGTTCCGATGACCATTGATTTCAGAGTAAGTTACTGGCAGACTGAACTACATTCTTCATACTGAAAGTATATTATATTTTTGCGTTACAGTTATTGTTATCAATTTCATGAGCTGCCTTTTTGGCTAAATATGAGCCCAGCTACCTTTAATAAAGATTTAAATAGTATTTTTCTTGCTGATTTGTGAAAAAGGATTACAATTCCTGCCGATGTGTCGCAGCAGAAAGTTTCTGGGAAAGCTATAATGAATAGACTGTTGAGACTCTTTCGAAGATTTTGAGGTTACTGCCACTTTAACAAAATCAGGATTCAGGAGAAGCCAAGTAAAATTTCTTGAAGATGTTGTGACTTGTCATGTATTGATCCCGATCCGGATAAAACTGATGTAATTCAAGAATTTCTGTCCCTTCAATCAAGATGGAACTTTGTTCATTTCCAGGCCTTTTAAATTATTATAAACGTTTCATGCAGCTCAACATGTTAGGTACTTGAGATCTCTGTGTACCAATGGGTAGAGATGTTCAGTGGGATTTTATGCCCAAACATAAATTATTTGAAGGTGATAAACAGTCTCATCTTACTTCTTGTATCCTGTCACGTCCTGATCTAAATAAAAAAATCTGTATTGAATCTGACAGTTCAAATACTGACCTTTGGACTCACAGCTATTTTGTTTGTACATGTGTGCCATGCATGGACAACTGCAGATGTTAGCAGTATTTCTTCATTTGTTTTTCTGTATTGCTACCCATTCTTCTTCTGCCTATCTTTCTAGTGTAGCAAATTCTGAAAAGGTTTCATTTACCGATACAAGGCTCAGGTCATCCGTTGAAATGTGGTAATTATATGGTCAGTGAAAGGGAAGGATGTAGAGATTGTCTAAAATGTGACATAAGACAAGGAAAGATCTTGTGATAAGCGTTTCAGTTAAGTCTTTAGTGTAAGAATTGTGAACCTCTCTAAACTCTGCTGGTCCTGAATTTATTACTGGCTGTAAGTTGTTCACAAATATTATATATAGTAGCAACACTTCTACTCCGTAAGATGTAATAATGTTGCAGTGGTAATAATGTTGTTGTTTGTTTTCACAATGTAAGGCATATATCGCATATTTCTATTTCTTTATCCTGCCTCTTCCATGGATGATGTCTCTCTCACAAAAGACCATGCATGGTCGTGGTTCCATTTATTATTTAGTATTGAATCTGTTATGGGAAAAATTCAGCTCTGCTTTGCAATACGGCATTGAAATTCTAAGGGATGCCATTAATTTGTTTAGCGTTGAAATACTTGTCACAATACTGCTCAAAACACAATCGTAATATATCACATAACATTCTACATGAGTGATTGCTTTGTCAGTCACCAACCAAAAGCTCATCATCTGTAATGGAGGTCACTGCTGAATATTACTGAATCAATAATATAACAATAAATAATAATCATACAAGCGGGGAATGTACTTCTGAGAAACATACTATCTGTAGTGACCCACTGCCCTGCACTCTAGACCACTCAAATCAGCAGACATCATTAAAGTCTCTGTCAGTCATAGTGTCTGTCTCAGCTTTAGACCAATCAGCGGATCAGTTGAGATATCTAGATGCTGAAGTATTGTCATCGGCAGAATGAACTAAAATGGTTCGACGTCTTTCTGACGGTTCTACGGAGTGGAGTCAACAACATTACGGTCACCCAGATAGTGGTAATAACGGCCGAGAAAAGCAAAGCTACCGCCATGTTACGACCAGCCTATGAAAAGTGGCAACATTGTCTCTAAGCGAACAATCTTGCCTTAACTCACGAGCACAACATTATGACTCACCCTGGACAAATTTCCTATAATTGTTAGATGGTTGCTGATTCCCTCCAGGTAAAGGAAATAAAAATGTTTATCTTTTGCTACCACACGTAACTAGTATTGCTTTATGAACAAACGAGAAGTAGTATTGGTTCCCCACAGGTACAGGCTGTTAGAAGGTAATTTCTTTTGTTGTTGTTGTTTGGATAGTGTAGGGCACCAACTGGAAAATATACGATGTAGTTAAAATTCCAGGGAATGTTACGATGATTTAATAAGTGGTGTATGTGACATTAGGAGTCTACGAATTAATGATGAGGTTCCATGTGCGTTTTCGTTTTGCTATTACAGAGATGTATGCAGCCAAGTGAGTGTTTGAGGGAGGAAGCAAGGAGAGTGCTGTTAGCCTCCTCCCATGTTTGCTACGATGAGAGTTTGACCATTTGTAGTCCTGTGACGGTTGGTGACCAATGATTTATTAACAGAATATGAACAGCTACATTATGACCATAGCTTTAAAGCAGGTAGGAAGACATACAGCATTTTGTATGTGAATTGTGAAAGAGTAAAAACATTGTTTTTCCCTTTTTGTCTCTTAAGATTCACAGTGCATAAACAAGACTTTTCTGTGCAGTTAGTAGGATGAAGATTGGAAGGTTTTCTACATGTTGTGGTGTATGTGATATGCAGAGGCTTTCCATGAATGGGTACACTGGTGCACACGATGGGTCACTCCTTTTAAGTTTCAATTTTGAGATCGTAATAAGTGTGGAAGATGTCATACTGATCTCATGTTAATATGGGAAATCTGTTTCAGATGAAATGTGGACTGCAGAATCCTTTTCATTCATTTTATGTTTGGGGAATCAGCAAATGTAGATTTAAATCTTTTGTGAGTTGACTGGTACAAAATAGAAAACGTTGTCTCATGATTAAGAAAGGAAATAAGTACGTTCAGATGATCGAAGAAGAATTGAGTATAACAAAGAGTAGTGTAATCTAAGAGGTACTGATGTGTACCAACATCACTGAGTATACTTTGCTACTGCAACAAAAGGTGGGTCTACATATACTGCACCTATTGTCATAATGTCTCATTCATTTTGTTAGGTACATGTTTCTTATACTTTATGCCGTACTTCTTTACAATGGACATTGTTAGTATTACTCCAAGAATTACTGAAAAACAGGTTCACCACAGATGACCAGAGTCTGAAATGTTGGAGAGGCACTGAGGGTGTGTTTCAGAAGGTAGCAGTTGGAGCTGTGAGCATGTGCCTTAAAGGTAAATTTTTATGTGTTTAGTACTGTTCAGTAGTTCTTATTCACTTAGTTTCGTTGTGGAAAATCTTGGTAACGATGCTGGAAACGTAGAAGTTTAACCTTTGAGATGTCAGATAGTGAACAAAAATCCTGTTTTTATATCTTGCAGGAGTGCATAGGTTTATCAAGTCTGTGTAAAATCTCGGAGATAAGATGTTGTAATGTGATATCTTCTGCTAGTGAAGGAGAGGATTTATCACTAATCTCTATTCAGAGCAAGGTGTACATAGAAGTATTGTAATAATTTGGCATTTCTTCCCTTAATCCCTTTTTCAGCGGATTAATCAATCACTAAATGATGGATGTACATCGTTTTTGCATTTATTTGAAGTAATAACTATGGATAAGGTATTTATCCATGGATCATCATTATTTATGCTCATTTTTCAAAATTATTGCCTAGTGAGCTCTTGGTATTTGATCAACTGGGACAAATGCACAGACATTTCCATTATATAATAGAACACACTTAAGACTGGGCTCTAAACTGTTACAAATAAACACCAGCCATCAGGACTGTACAATGTAATCCCTAATTTCTAGAGAGGACCTCACATATTATTGCAAAACAAACTTATTTTGCTCTCTAAAATATGAAGGGAAGAGCTCTTCCCGATTTCGGAAATATGATATTTTTACAGTATCAACTATATCCAGATGTAATTGAAGGTAGGCTGAAGTATAATATTAGCTTAAAGAGAAAATACAGGTCGTGATCAAACTGCAAAAGCAAAAGAAGAATTCCACTCCCGGGTAGCAGTAATGAGAGTGGTGTAGGCCAGCAGCTTCAGCAGAAATTAGCTGCAGGGTACCACGTTACAAGTTTTGTAACACCAAGTCCAAGCCTTAGCCAGGAACAGAAAACATAAGTCAGCCATGCAGTGACTTTGAGAAGGAAGATCAGGTAATTATTGTTCGGGGAGCAAGAAACATCCAGGCTATGAATTCAGTGTATAGTATTAGCAGTGATCTGGATAAAATAGGAGCAGAAACATCCAACCCAAATGTGGGGTTTGTGGATGTCTTTCAGCGCCATTATCGGCGCTTGGTAAACACTGGATGCTCCAGACGCTGTCAAAATCTCACATAAGTGTTGTTCCAATTGATGGTATTGGTACGTGAGAATATTCTACACAAGACCTGCACCTAATAGGAAGGTGAAAAATAAGCTAGCTTCTCTATTAGCAGGTACTGTAAGGGGGACCTCAGTCACACAAGGGATGATCCCTGTGGTTAGTGGGACCAGGCAGTCAGCTTTTTAGGTTAAAGCCAAAGTCCAGACAGACAACAATCAGGAAAAATTGAATGAAAGAAAAGCTAAGGGTAGTATCAATTCACCACCTCAAAATATCAGGGGAATAAAAAATAAAGTACATGAGCTTTTAGTGTGTTTAGATGATCTCAAAAATACTACAGCTAGATAATTTAGTGTTGATATTAGCAACAGTGTCCAGATCCGCATTAGAAGATTGGGAGCTATTCATAAAAAGTTTGACTTTCTATTATGCTGTTTGTCAGACAAGAAGAAGAAGAAGTTATTAATCTGTGGTGATTTCAATGTAAACTTTCTAAGCAATTCTGATAGGAAAAATGAAGTAAACTGTTGTAAATGATACATAACATAGAATCAGTGACCAATTTCCCTGTGTGTATAGCTCAAGACAGTAGCACTTTACTAGACAATGCATTTCCAATATTGAATGTTGTTAAAAGGGGGATGGGAAAAGTATCCACTGGTGTAGGTAGTATTACAATTTAAGAGGACGAGACCAGCTTAACCAACAGTACACAAGTAGCAATGTATTTAACAACAATTTTGTTATGCGTAGGTGAAAAAATTGGTGAGAATAGTTCAGAAGAAAAAACCAAGCCGTACATGGAAGATTCAGTTTTGAGAAATCTTATTCAGATTAATTTTCACCTAATGTTCTCTTGTGAAAGAAAGAAAATCATAAAATCTTTGAAAAATAAATGGTCTGTTTGAGTAGATGACATCTCTAACTAGATATTAAAATAGTCTGGAGCAGTTACAGCTGGTGTTCTGGGTCACATATGTAATGCATCACTAACGAAAGGCATTTTCGCAGATAACTTAAAATATGCCATAGTCGAGCCTCTATGCAAAAAAGGAGACACTACAGATGTTAATAATTAGTGTTTAGTAATTTTTCTTGCAACACTTTCAAAAATCATAGAGAAAGTAATGTACTCAAGAGTGGTTAGCCATCTCATTAGTAATGGGATATGTAGTGAACCACAGTTCAGATTTCAAAAATGATGTTCCACTGAGATGGCAATATACAATTTCACTGCCCACGTAACAGAGTTTTTAATAATAAAATGTCGCCAATAGGAATATTCCATGATTTATCCAAAGCATTTGATTGTGTGAACCATGACATTATGTTACAGAACTTGCAATTCTATGGTATAAATAGAACAACATATGAGTGGGTTAAGTTATATCTACAGAACATGAGGCAAATCGTTTTTTTATATGGTTTAAGTGATTTAAGAAAGTTTGTCACTTCATCTAACTGAGGCGAAATTACGTTTTGTGTTCTACAGGGTTCGATCCTTGGTCCCTTTCTGTTCTTGATGTATGTGAATTACCTCCCTTCTTATCTGAAACACAAAGGTAAAATGACACTGATTGCTGATGATACAAGCATCAATATTAACGCATTAAAAGAAACTCCAATAGAAAATGATACAAATAATGCTTTGGAAAAGTTATTAAATAGTTTTCTGTGATGGGCTTGCTTTGAACTCTGAAAAACCACAATACATCCAATTTTCTGCTGCAAGGAATATAGTTCCTTCAATAACTACAACACATCAACAGAAGTCAGTAACCAGGGTAGAGCATATCAAGTTTTTGGGTGTACAAAGAGATGAGAATTTTAATTGGAAAATTGATATTTTGGATCTCCTAAAGCGACTAGGTCCAGCAACTTCTGCGATCAGAATAATTGCTAATTTTGAGGATATATGAATTAGTAAGCTAACATAATTTTCATAGTTTCACTGTTTGATGTCATACAGAATAATGTTTTGGGGTAACTCAACACTTAGTCAAAACGTGTTAACTGCTCAAAAGAAAGAGGTTAGAATTATGAGTAGGGCTCACAGTCACACATCTTGTAGGCATCTATTGAATAGGTTAGGAATTCTTACAATAGCCTCACAGTACATTCACTCAGTAGTCAAATTTGTTCTCAACAACACGGACCCATTTACAAGACAAAAGTGAGATTCATGGCTATTATACCAAAAGAAAGAAAAACTTACATTATCCTATACTTAAACCATCCTTTGGCACAGAAAGGTGTAAAGTATGTTGCTGTAAAACTTTTCCATAAATTACCAGATGAAATAAAATTTCTAACAGACAGCAGAAATTGTTTCAAAAATAAATTGACGTCATATTTTGTTGACAACTTCTTCCACACCATACATGAATTCTTGAATAGGAATAAATAGATCTATAGGTATAATATGAACATTTTTTTCATATGGGGCAAGTAAAAAAATAAAGGAAAAAAAGGCGCCTTGATTCATGTGTGCATTTCTGATGCACATTTGACACATTCCACATTATAACGATTACCGTGAGATTGACGAAAGGGACATGTAACTAACTAACTAACTCGATGTCACATTGTTCTTTCAGTCTAGAGCTAACACTTCAGCTGCGTTTGGAGAGAGACCCAACTTCGTTTCAATCTCTTTCCTTTGTGACAAATTCAGGAGATCTCGTTTCATACTCTATCAGCAGTCCACTGCCATATGTTTGTCCCATCTCTCTTCTAAGTAATTAATCTAACAGAAACAAGCTGGAATGGAAAACTTCGAATTACATGAAAACCAGTGTATGCAGAGTAACAACGATTACAGATTTCAAATCTACAGATCGAAAACAATAATAATCACTAAAAAATCTCATGAAACTGAGAGTTTGAAAAACTCTGTTGACCAATATTGTTGCTGTAGACGGTGGACATTCCGAATATTTGATGATAAATAGTGTTTCAAGGAAGTTTTTATGTGCCCTCATTCTTTTTTGTTGCTGAAGTAATTCTGGACTGTAAGTGAGTTTCTTGGTATTAAATTTGATATAGTATTATTATTTAACAGTCTTTATATCTGTGTTTTATTTTTTTTACAAATCCATTCAATTTTTGATGGGCACCTTTCTTTCAAGGCTCTGGCAGAAACAAAAGTTATCATTGTTAACAGGAGAATCATCCCTAGATGCCATGTCCCTCGTCTTTCATTTGGTGCATCTATCCAAATACATGCAGGCACTTGTGATTACAATCAGTTTTAAATTAACCTTTGTAAATAAACTATCTGAACTACGTCTAGCTGGAATCTTGTTCCCATGATGTTCCCATCAAACATCATAAGCTTCCTCATAAGACAGCAGTCAGTTTCATGTTTGAAAAGATATGTTCGTAGTTCTAACAATTGTAATGTCTCCAAAACAACTATAGCGATTCCGAAGAATTAATGAGGAAAAGTAGCAGGCGACAGTACATCCAATGCTCATCGCTTCATTTTAGAAACATAACATTTCACCCCCAAAATACCATTTGGCTTACAGTCTGTAACTCGAATTGGTTCGTTTAACTACCTATGTCACTTTTCAGCTGGATCATTGTTAATCTTATGTCTGCGACCTCTAGCTGCCGTGCGATGTTGGACACAGGTAAATCCTTAATAATCACCCTAGCGTGTTATATTTTCTGTGTAAGGCAATTTCACCTCATGTGATTTTACGTCATGAAAACAAAATTAATCAACAACGAAAGTAACTGCGTCAGCCAGTTGCTTCAAAAAATGGTTCAAATGGCTCTGAGCACTATGGGACTTAACTTCTGAGGTCATCAGTCCCTAGCACTTAGAACTACTTAAACCTAATTAACCTAAGGTTAGCACACTCACCCATGCCCGAGGCAGGATTCGAACCTGCGACCGCAGCGGTCTCGCGGTTCCAGACTGTAGCGCCTAGAACCGCACGGCCACCCCGGCCGGCTTAGTTTCTTCAAAGACAATATTTACCGTCACGTAATTTCTTTGTTTTCTTCTCTTGTATATAAGTTATATGTCAATTAAATGAGTTATAAACCAAAGACGCCGCTAGAAAGTAAATTAACGAATTGTTTTGTGGCAAGGATAATGTTTTCATACATCGTTTAATATCTGTATGAAACAAAGTAAGAAATACGCTCTTCAATTTCATAATTCATGTATCTTCACCCTTTTGTTTTGGGAAGTGGTAGCGTACGGATATATGCTTGGATCCGTCGTATCAGCGTTGTTAAGAATGTGTATTTTAACCCTTCATTAAAAGTATTATAAAAAGTTATTAGAAAAGGAATATTTATTCTCACGGTTATAAGTTCAACTGCCATCTGTTCATCATTCACTCGCCGCCGAGATCCTGCATCGAGAAGTTCGGTGCAGACAACAATAATTAACGCCGTATCTGGGGGAGCGTTCCTGCATCGACATTGTCACACTCAAGACTAAACACAATGTAATTAATGTGAAGGTAGTGACTCAGACTTGATAGGCACCTATTGAAATTGGTTTACTAAAAATATTGTGCTTCGTGTGTTTAAGAACTTATAGACAGATCGACAGTTTCAATGGTTGCGGTGATTATTTGATACCGCACACTATTGGGAGAAGCAGTACGTAATAGAAATTGTATTTATTGGCCTTGAATGTAATGATATTGAAGGTCTGTTGATATCGGTACCAGTCAATGTTCATCCAAGACTGTGCACAGATTCATAAATTACCTTCGAAATTTTCTCAACAGTTCTTTCCAATCAAACATTCCAATTATTCAAGCAATTATTAATCTCTTTCCATTTCCATATTCCTACTCACATGACGCATTTTCCATAATCTTTTACGTTATTTTTGAGGAAAAATTTTACTAGTAGGCTTGTTGTCGAATATTTTGTGCCGCAAACAGAAGTTCCACATCTACACTTTTTACGAAATGTAAGTGTTCAGTTTCTGTTTCTAAGAAAGAAGAACTTCATTAGTTACGAATCCGCAAACAAAATTCTCCTTTGAAAATAATGAACAACGTAAAAATAAATTCAGGTAAGTACGAATAGGAGTCGTCCTCTGAGGGCTACGTACAAGCTTAATTGTGCAAACAGATAATAAGTTCGCGTCGCTCAACGGCCTGGTTTTAGTCTTTCTATTGGAGGCCACTTTGGCGGCTTGCATGTCCCTCAGTTATCCAGCCGGGGAAAGGGGACCTACAGTTTAACGCGGAAACCGAACCTCGTATTGTATCCGGCGACTCCTCACGTCGTTGAGAAGTGAAGGCTGGTTGTAACGAAGACTGAAAGGGCCGTAGTCCGGTCGAAATTTGATCACCGCCATGTCCAACATGTGTTCAGGTTGTTCATGTCTGTATTTGATGAATGTGTTTGCCAGTCGAAAAACCATACAGACAAACGGACAGCAAAGTAACCCTGCAAGAGTTACGTTTTTTCCGACTGAATTGCGGAACCCAAACAAATTTCAATGAAATTCTATTGATAGTGATCATCTCCAAACCAAGGTCGGGCACGAACATGAATTCTACATTACTGTTTAGTACTGGCCTGGTACATTCTGTTTTTTCTGTTTACTCTAAGAAAATGAGGGAACACCGGACACTCTCAAAATTTGTTACAATGCTACGACCCATTGAAGCTAACGATCGTCGCTCGGTCTGATATAACCCTGCAATATTAATTCATTGCTGGTGTCCGCAGCTCGTGGTCTCGCGGTCGCGTTCTCGCTTCCCTAGCGCGGGGACCGGGGTTCAATTCCCAGCGGATCCGAGATTTTCACCTGCCTCGAGATGACTGGATGTTTTCTTCATCATTCTTGAAAGTGACAAGTTTGGAATGAGCAAAGTTTGGGAATTTGTACAGGCGCTGATAACCGCGCAGTTGAGCGCCCCACAAACCAAACATCATCATCATTTCTGGTAATTTATATTGCATTTGAGGAGAGAAGATGAAGATTACAAACGATTTACTATTCAGAATTGCACTGATAATCACAGATTTATAAAGCAATCTTTGTTTATTTCAGTAATACATGTATCATACACAACTGATCACTCAGTAGTGATTCTTTTTATCAGTAGTTATCAGCAATATATTGCCCAAAGACGCGCACGGCTTCGAAGAATGGCGTCACCAATTTGAGGATGTCTGACGCTGGAGGATCGAAACCGTACGAGCCACCATCGGGAAGTTCGATGGTGTAGGAGAGGGCTACTCCGCCAACGCCCTTGGTCCAGTCATCACTGCCGCCGGCAGCTGCGTCTGTAAAAACACCCTAACGTTAGTGTCATTCAGTATGGAAACAAATATGGAACAATGTGTATCCACGAAAGAGCCGACGACATTCTACAATATGAATACGACAGAGTATAACAACTTGGCGACCGACGCATTCCAGTAAAAAATAATACACTGACGGGGAAAACGAGTCCAAACTACAAAAGATAATTATTGTACACTAATTTGTCTAGGTAACATAATTAAGTGATTAACATTGCAAGATAAGCCACTGCAAATGTGAAATTCTGGTGCATTAATAACCGGTGTGGCCACCCTGAATGCAAGCGTGCATGCATTGTGTTGTACAGCAGCCGGATGTCAGTTTCTGAGACTCAGTTCCAAGACTGCTGCAAGTTGTCGGTCAACATGGAGGCGGTTAATGTTGGTTGTGGAGTTGTCGTCCGACGATGTCTCATATATGCTCGGTTGGAAACAGATCTGGTGATGGAGCAGGAGAAGTTAACACATCGACACTCTGTAGAACATGTTCAGTTACAACAGCGGTATGAGGGCGACAGTTATCCTGTTGGGAAACACCCCCTGGAATAATATTCACGAATGCCAGCGCAACAGGTTGAACATCAGCCGGGCGTCCAAATTTGTACTGAGGGTGCATGGGATAACCACAAGAATACTTCTTCCATCGTACGATATCGCACCCCATACCATAACACCTGGTGTAGGTCCGGTGTGTTTCGCACGCAGACGGGTTGGCTACATGCCCTCAAGTGGCCTTCTTCTAACCAACACACGGCCATACTGGCACGGATCGACTTCCATCAGAAAACACAACAACCCAACCCAACCCCCCCCCCCCCCCCCCCCCCCGGCTCTCAAGTGAGTTCTCGTCTCACATCACTGAAGACGCAAATGGCTCTGGTTTGGGGCCAGTGGAATGCACGCAACAGGGCGTCTGGATCGAAGCAGTCCTTGAAGTAACCGATTTGTAATAGCTTGTTGTGTCACTGTGATGCCGACTGCTACTGCCACTTCTGCTGCTGCAGACACTGTATGATGCGCCAGAGACATACACCGAACGCAATGGTCTTCCCCTTCAATACTGCCATGTGGCCGTTCAGGCGCCGGTCTTATTGCTACCGACCACTTGTAGGGAACCAGCATACTCACGCCGTATAAAATTCACATCTGTGTATCCATTGTGTGCCAGCCTAATGCGCTGTAACTAGCTCTGACATCGTAAATATTGCGCAATATTTTAAAATGAAGTAAATAACCTGAAACGTTTCTATCATGTCAGGAGTAATACAAAATCAATATGTGTTGGATATCAGTTCAATAACTTTAACCATTTTCGAAATTTGGATGTTTTTCTGTAAAAATCATTGGTGTAACAGAAAAAAGCTAGAAACTTAAAAATTTAAATTTAGATTCCTTATGCATAATAATTTAGTAGAAACAGTATTCTGGATCTCACAAATTAAAATTTTAGTTGAAATTTATGATTTTCTGGTTTTTGTCTTGGAAAGTAAGGAAGCAAGGTAGATTAAGTAGGCGAATAAATAAAGCTAGGATGTTTAAATTTAAGTAGAAGGGAGATCCGCTATAATCATAAAAAATGTGAGAAATTTCAATAGAATAACTATAAAACTATAGCTATAGCCTACCTCCTAAGAGCAAGTTCAGAGCTTGTCTACTGTGTGTAGTGTAATTAAATTAATTCTCTCGCCCAAAATATTTGACTTAGCCACGTCAGACTTTTATTATGATTACTTAGCTGTGTGCTGATTGCACAATTAAATTGTGCTTCATCGGGCATCACCAAAGGAAGCAATGATTTAATCGATAACTTAATTTGGTGCATTACTAGCCCAGCGGCTAGGCGGTAGAGCAGATTTGATGAGGCGTTCCCTTAGTCATCCGCACCACAGCTTCATATGTAAGGACACTGCGAGAAAAAAGAAAGACCCCAGTTCTCTCCAGACGCTGATTAGCGCACCACCTGTGCCGGGAGTCGCATCGCGTCGGTATCGTTGATATAAACAGCCTCGGATGCAGTAATAAGTTACTCGGGACACGAGTAACCACGAAATCGTTTTCTAGTGAAGTGTTAATTTTGCGATGACGTTAATGATCAATCTTAAGTTTGCGTACGTCGTATTTTCACGTGCCGCCGCAGGACACACATTCTACCATTATTTAGCGTGGCGTTTGATGAACATTATCATCAAATTATGGCGAGCATTCACTTAAACATTTAATTTGAACAGTTATAGTGGCATCAGCGCATTAGACTCTGAACTGCTCTGGTAGTTGGATGGTCTGTGACTTTCAGAATATAGTGAACATTTTAGAGAGAATGGTCTTTGATTATGAATTCCAGACAATCTCCTAATTCCTCAGAGCTATAAGCTGTAGCTATAAATGTATTTCTCAGACGAAGTGGGCACTAGGAATTCTAATTACAGGCTTCACGTTTTGCTAATCACTTTCTGGTTGACAATATTGTAGTTAGAGAGGCAGTGTTGAGAACGGCAAACAGCATAAATACAAAACATTTACTCTATTATTCCACCCGCCGCCCCACACACTCTCGTGACCACCGTTGTCATAAATCAGGTATGGTGGCTACATTCCTGCCAAGTCTTTCTGCAATGTCGCAGAAGGAACATCCGGCTTCCTGTAGCCCTATTAGACGACCTCGTTGAAACACACTGAGTTGTTCATAATGGCGTCTTGTCGCGTTAACGGTATTCCTGGCTAGCATCAGCTCATCAAGACTGGTGTCAAAGCTAACTGACGTTCACAACCATTACAGAGCGAATAGAAAGAAAAGCTGTTTTGCATCCTCCTTGTTGGGTTACTAGCGCTACTCTTACGCGACTGGCGCGAAATATGATCAGACATCATCTTTCGGATGTAGAAACACGTCTACCAATATTCGTTTATGTCGCAAAACTCCTTCTTGCTGTTATCACTTTTCTTCAGTCTCTGTACTTTCGATTGGCCCGGCTCTGTTTTCGTAACTCTCCAGAAGGAATCAGTTGCACAAACGCAACTTTCATATCATTTTTGTGAAAATACAAATAGTATAAATCAAAGTAATTCTAAGCTGACAAATGTTTCTTCATCCATTCTTCCTCTGCTCTTTGCTTGTCCCTGTAACATACAGAGTTATTCATAATTACCTCCATGGTTTTAGAAGTCTTCTGCACGAAAACTACAAGACACATAGAAAAATTACTCGCATCAGTGAATAGAACATCTCTCTCAGATTCGATTCGTAATACACATCGTGGGGTATTTGCGTTAGGCAACAGGTATGTCAGTACATGTAGACTAATCATCCGGACCGTACTGTTGCATCGAATTACTTTGCACCTATAAACAAGCAATCCGATGAACAGAATTCCAAGTCAGGCTGCTGTGGCGCCTTCCTAGGCAGCTCGTGTCAGTTGCAGCGATTGGGTTGGTTCGGAGAATAGCTGTAGTTATGGCTGCAGTCTCCGTCACATACCCCCTCAAGAGTCTGAAGTAATTGTACCAACTACATTCTTCCCTAGAAGATTGCTCCCCTGGTGATCTTTTGTCGCAGGCATCGGACTTAGTTTCTTAATACAGTATTTGCTCACCTCGTAAAGAATTGATTACAGGAACAGCAGGGAAGTTATCTATTGTCTGGCCACGTATCAATTCAGAAATGGACAAATAAATAAGAGACAGCCTCTTCACTAGTTTCCTAAATAAAAAAGCAGTTTCGAGTCGAGCAATAGACTTGATGTAGGACTAGTCAAAATAACAAAAGTTTACAGAAACAATAAATTCTTCTGTATGAAGACCAGTCTGAGCCAATACAACAAAGAAGTTAGCCATGAGACAAGAAAAGTAACAATAACAGACTATAGAGCCTACCACGCTAAATGTCGATTTGCAGTGCCGGTATCTGGCGGTGAAAATATAACGACAGCAAAGTTGCAGCGTGCTTCGTAGCTCTAAATATTACGAGGAACTTGCGGATGGTTAACACAAGGCTGCTCCCGAGTATATGGAAGACAACACTTGCTACATAATGGCGGTAACTGCTGTACGACGAAAATCGCGATGTCGACGCCTTTAGTAACTGTAACTGACAGATGCGGAGAGCTGCTCTCCGTCCTACTTACAGACCACAATGCCAACCTAACAGAAGTTGGAGATGTAAACGCTTCCGGTGTTCAGGCCGACTGGAGCGACCGAGTTCTTGCCTTCAAGTTGGGTGGCCCGAACTGGCGGGGATTCCCAGAACGCAGAAGACTTTGTATATATCTACCACCGCATGGTTTCAACGAAGATTCTAATTACCGGCCAGGAAGTCGAGCTATATTTCGTCATCTTGAGCGAGAAATGTCTAAATTAGTCACCAACCAATGACGCCCTATGTAGACAATACATTGAGGCGGCAGAAGACATGGGGCAGCGATATTCAGGTACACACATGCGGTGGTATCGGGTACACAACGTATAAAAGGGCAGTGCTTTGGCCGAGCTGTCAGTTGCACTCAGCTGAGTCACGTGAAACTGTCGCGACGTGATTATGGCCACACGACGGGAATTAACAGACTTCGAACGCTGAACGGTAGTTGGAGCTATGCGCATGGGACATTCCATTGCGGAAATCATTAAGGAATCCAATATTGTGAGATTCACAGAGTCGAGGATAACATAATTCGGGTATTACTTCTCATTACCAGCAGCGCAGCTATCGACGGCCTTCAGTTAACTACCAAAAACAGCGGCGTTTTCGTAGTGTAGTCAGTGCCAAGAAACAAGCAAAACAGCGTGAAATAGCCGCAAAAATCAATGTCGATGTGCGACGAGCGTATCAGTTAGGAATGTGGCGTTAATGAGCTATGGCAGCACACAACCGTCTTGAGTGCCTTTGCTTACAGCACGACATCTCGTGCAACGCCTGACCTGGGCTCGTGACCATATCGGTTGGAACCTAGACGATGGAAAACCGTGGCCTGGACAGATGAGTCTCGATTTGAAGTCGTAAGAGGTGATGGTAGGTTTCCTGAGTGGGGCAGAACCCAAATCGTCACCAAGACACTGCGCAAGCTGATGGTGGCTCCATAATGGAGTGGGCTGTGCATGTGGATTGTTCCCAAACAACGACGGAATTTTTATGGATAACAATGTGCCATGTCACCATCTCACAGTTGTTTACTATTGGTTTGAAGAACATTCTGGACAATTCAAGCGTATAATCTGGCCTTCCAAATCGCCCGACGTGAATCCCATCTAACATCTATGGGACATAACGGACAGATCAGTTCATGCAGCACCGCCAACACTTCTGTAATTATGGACGCCTATAAAGTCAGCATCGCTTGATATTTCTGCAGGGGACTTCCAACGACTAGTTGAGTCCACACCACAAAGATTCAGTGACAAAACTTGGGAAAAGGGACAGTGGGCGACGGGAGTGTCGGACAACAATGCGACCACTATGGTTACATTTTCGTAGCACAAACAGCGAGTTGAAGATGATGCAGGGAAGATCATTTACCCACTTACAGCTGCCGATTCATGAGAGCAAGTGGACACGGGAGGAGTACTTACACAAGACGTTTGTTGAGCTGCCGATCTCGTAGGTAGGACCGCCCGCTGCTTCCTGGGCGGCGTTTGCTTGTTGTGCCAAGGCGTCCTGTGGCGGCGTGGAAACAGAATATTAGTAACATTGAACGCTTTCCTGCTCAGACTGATAGTACTACACAATGAAGATGGTCGATGATTTAAAGAGGCCGGCAAGAACAAAAGAGGGCTTACCAAAGTTTCCCAGTCGTCAGGCAGTTCGCTAGTGTAACCCCACGGGTAGAGTATGCACTGGAAAGAGATTACAGACAAGTTATTCACATCATACTCAATTTATAAACTGGTAATAGAACATGACAAGATTTTGAAAGGAAAATCGTTCAGCAATATATTTGTACTCAGCACACATTATGGACAATCACATTTAAAATGACATTGATAAAAGTAGAGTAAATTGTGATATGAAATTGCGAAAAAATAGCTGATAGCGAGGGAAAAAAATCACTTCATGAATAAAGGCACATATCACTTCCGTTCAAGTTTTTTACCTTTTTGGGGGGTTAATATGAAAATACAAGTGTGCACCCGCTGTCTAAGAATAGTGTCTTTGATCAGTAATAAAACGTGCTTTGATCCGGTTCAAAACCCGTCACCGCTTACATTTTGAATAACAATCGGCACTGTCGAGTGAAGACTTCCGGCATAAGAAGTCACTCTCATTCTGCCAACGGTCATGTCAAAGAGGGCAGAGGAGCGGACAGAGTTTCAGAGCACTCTCTCGCGCTTGGGGTGGGAAGCTGACCATAAAGGCGGAAGAATATTCACTACATTGGGATGCAGAAGGAAATGGAAACAATTGCATTAAGTACACATCATGTGTGTTCAAGAACATACGACCTGTAATTCGAAAAGTGTCAGGTTGACCAATCCACTGGCGAAAGAATCTGGAATCGTCCCCCATTCGGATCTCTGGGAGGGAACTGCCACGGAGAAAGTGACAATGAGAAAAAGGTTAAATAACCAACGAAAGTATAACGTTCTGTCGGTTGGGGTATTGAACGTCAGAAGTTTGAACGTGATAGGGAAGGTACAAAATCTGAAAAGGGAAATGAAAAGGCTGAAACTAGGTATAGTGGGGTCAGTGGTGTGGAAAGGAAAGAAGAAAAGGATTTCTGGTCAGATGAGTATAGGATAATATCAACAGCAGCAGAAAATGGTACAACAGGAGTACAATTCGTTGTGTATAGGAAGGTAGGGCAGAAAAAGTGTTACTGTGAATAATTCAGTGATAGGCTTGCTGTCATCAGAATCGACAACAAACCAACTCCGACAACGATAATTCAGGTATATATGCCGGCGTCACAAGCTGAAGCTGAAAGATAGAGTAAGTGTATGAGGATAATGAACGGGTAATTCAGAAAGTAAAGGGAGAAGAAAATCTGAAACAGTGTGCTCGACCAAGACTCGAACTCGGGACCTTTGCCTTTCGCGGGCAAGTGCTCTACCATCCGAGATACCGAAGCACGACTCACGCTCGGTCCCCCAGAGTTCGAGTCTCGGTCGGGCACACAGTTTTAATCTCCCAGGAAGTTTCATATCAGCGCACACTCCGCTGCAGAGTGAAAATCTCATTCTACAAGAAAATCTAATAGACATGGGGGACTGGAATGCTGTTGTAACAGTAGAGGTAGGAGACAGGGGTATGTGACGATAATGAACGGGTAATGCAGTAAGTAAAGGGAGAGGAAAATCTAATAGACACAGGGAACTGGAATGCAGTTGTAAGGGAAAAAGTAGAAGAAAGGGTTACGGGAGAATGTGGGCTCAGTAATATGAATGAGAGAGGAGAAAGACTGATTGAGTTTTGTAATAAATTTCAGCTAGCAATAGCGAATACTCTGTTCAAGATTACAAGAGGAGAAGGTATACATGGAAAAGGCCAGGAGATACGGGAAGATTTCAGTGACATTGCATCATGGTCAGGCAGAGAGTCATAATTCAGATACTCGATTGTATGGTGTACCCACCAGCAGATACAAACTCAAACTACAATGCTGTAGTGGTGAGAGCAAACTGAAGTTTAAGAGATTAGTCAGGAAGAATCAATACGCAAAGAAGTGGGATACGGAAATATTAAGGAGTGAGGAAATATGCTTGATGTTCTTTAAGACTACAGATACTGCAATAAGGAATATCTCAGTAGGCAGTACAGCTGAAGAGGAGTGTCATTTTAAAAAAGACAATCACAGAAGTTGGAAATGAAAACTGAAGTACAACGAAGGTATCTGCGAAGAAACCATGGGCAACAGAAGAAATACTTCAGTTGATCGATGAAAGAAGGAAGTACAAAAAAGTTCTGGAAAATTCAGGCATACAGAAATACATGTCGCTGTGGACTGAAAGAAGCAGGAACTGCAGAGAAACTAAGACGGAATGGCTGCATCAGAAATGTGAAGAAATCGAATGAGAAATGATTGTCGGAAGAACTGACTCAGCATATATGAAAGTCAAAGCAACCTTTTGTGGAATGAAAAGCAAGGGTGGTAACACTAAGAGTGCTACAGGAATTGCACTGTTAAATGCACAGGAGAGAGCGGGTAGGTTCAAAGAGTACATTGAGCGCCTCCATGAAAGGGAAGATTTGTCTGATGTGATTTGGAAGACATAGGGGATCCAGTATCAGGATCAGAATTTAAAAGAGCTTTGAAAGACTTACGATCAAATTAGGCAGAAGGGATAGATTACATTCCATCAGAATTTCTACAATCATTCGGGAAAGAGGCAACAAACCGACTATTCAGGTTGATGTGTAGAATGCACTAGTCTACCGATATGCCATCTCATATTCGAAAAAATATCATCCATACAATTCCGAAGAGTGCAAGATCTGACAAATACGAGAGTTATCGTACAATCAGCTGAACAGCTCATGCATCCAAGTTGCTGATAAGAATGTTATACAGAAGAATGGAAAAGAAAATTGAGGATATATGAGATGAAGATCAATTTTACTTTAAGAAAGATAAAAGCACCGGAGAGGCAATTCCAATGTTGCGGTTGTTAATGGAAGCAAGGCTAAAGAAAAATCAAGACACGTTCGTAGGATTTGTCGGCCTCAAAAAAGCGAAAAATGGTGCAAGATGTTCAAAATTTTCACGAAAATATTGGTAAGCTATAGGAAGAGACGGGTAAAACACAACATGTACAAGAACCAGGAGGGAATAATAAGTGTGGAAAGCCAAGATCGAAGGGTTCGGATTAAAAAGGGTGTAAGATAAGTATGTAGCATTTCGCCCATACTGTTCAGTCTGTACTTGGAAGACGCAATGATGAAAGTAAAAGAAAGGTTCAGCAGTGGAATGCCGACTAGGGAAAACAGACCAGTCAGCTATGGCGGAAAATGGTCTTCAGTCGGGTGATCATGTAGTGAAATTTTCGGAAACTGAAGTTTTGTGTACTAAGACGAACTATTACCCACAGCTATATAGCGAAGCAATCGAAATATAAAAACATGGGGATAATTTTAACAGAAAAGAAGAATCCATGAAACTCATCGATATATGGACAGTGACGCTACGGTATCGATGAGAAGTTTTTATCTAATGATCGATAGTCATATTCCCCCCCCCCCCCCATGAACCATGGACCATGCCGTTGGTGGAGAGGCTTGCGTGCCTCAGCGATACAGATGGCCGTACCGTAGGTGCAGCCACAACGGAGGGCTATCTGTTGAGAGGCCAGACAAACGTGTGGTTCCTGAAAAGGGGCAGCAGCCTTTTCAGTAGTTGCAGGGGCAACAGTCTGGATGATTGACTGAACGGCTGAAAGCAAGGGGAAACTACAGCCGTAATTTTTCCCGAGGACATGCAGCTTTACTGTATGATTAAATGATGATGGCATCCTCTTGGGTAAAATATTCCGGAGGTAAAATAGTCCCCCATTCGGATCTCCGGGCGGGGACTACTCAGGAGGATGTCGTTATCAGGAGAAAGAAAACTGGCGTTCTACGGATCGGAGCGTGGAATGTCAGATCCCTTAATCGGGCAGGTAGGTTAGAAAATTTAAAAAGGGAAATGGATAGGTTAAAGTTAGATATAGTGGGAATTAGTGAAGTTCGGTGGCAGGAGGAACAAGACTTCTGGTCAGGTGACTACAGGGTTATAAACACAAAATCAAATAGGGGTAATGCAGGAGTAGGTTTAATAATGAATAAGAAAATAGGAATGCGGGTAAGCTACTACAAACAGCATAGTGAACGCATTATTGTGGCCAAGATAGATACTAAGCCCACACCTACTACAGTAGTACAAGTTTATATGCCAACTAGCTCCGCAGATGATGAAGAAATTGAAGAAATGTACGATGAAATAAAAGAAATTATTCAGATAGTGAAAATTTAATAGTAATGGGTGACTGGAATTCGAGTGTAGGAAAAGGGAGAGAAGGAAACATAGTAGGTGAATATGGATTGGGGCTAAGAAATGAAAGAGGAAGCCGCCTAGTAGAATTTTGCACAGAGCACAACTTAATCATAGCTAACACTTGGTTTAAGAATCATGAAAGAAGGTTGTATACGTGGAAGAACCCTGGAGATACTAAAAGGTATCAGATAGATTATATAATGGTAAGACAGAGATTTAGGAACCAGGTTTTAAATTGTAGGAC
This sequence comes from Schistocerca gregaria, assembly GCF_023897955.1. Lineage (NCBI taxonomy): Eukaryota > Metazoa > Arthropoda > Insecta > Orthoptera > Acrididae > Schistocerca > Schistocerca gregaria. Next base: position 250,898,087 of record NC_064923.1, on the reverse strand, counting down.
ATTTCCAGGGGCAGATGTGGACTCTGACCACAATCTATTGGTTATGACCTGTAGATTAAAACTGAAGAAACTGCAAAAATGTGGGAAATTAAGTAGATGGGACCTGGATAAACTGAAAGAACCAGAGGTTGTACAGAGTTTCAGGGAGAGCATAAGGGAACAATTGACAGGAATAGGGGAAAGAAATACAGTAGAAGAAGAATGGGTAGCTCTGAGGGATGTAGTAGTGAAGGCAGCAGAGGATAAAGTAGGTACAAAGACGAGGGCTGCTAGAAATCCTTGGGTAACAGAAGAAATATTGAATTTAATTGATGAAAGGAGAAAATATAAAAATGCAGTAAATGAAGCAGGCAAAAAGGAATACAAACGTCTCAAAAATGAGATCGACAGGAAGTGCAAAATGGCTAAACAGGGATGGCTAGAGGACAAATGTAAGGATGTAGAAGCTTATCTCACTAGGGGTAAGATAGATACTGACTACAGGAAAATTAAAGAGACCTTTGGAGAGAAGAGAACCAAGTGTATGAATATCAAGAGCTCAGATGGCAGCCCAGTTCTAAGCAAAGAAGGGAAGGCAGAAAGGTGGAAGGAGTATATAGAAGGTTTATACAAGGGCGATGTACTTGAGGACAATATTATGGAAATGGAAGAGGATGTAGACGAAGACGAAATGGGAGATACGATACTGCGTGAAGAGTTTGACAGAGCACTGAAAGACCTGAGTCGAAACAAGGCCCCCGGAGTAGACAACATTCCATTAGAACTACTGACGGCCTTGGGACAACCAGTCCTGAGAAAACTCTACCAGCTGGTGAGCAAGATGTATGACACAGGTGAAATACCCTCAGACTTCAAGAAGAATATAATAATTCCAATCCCAAAGAAAGCAAGTGCTGACAGATGTGAAAATTACCAAACTATCAGTTTAATAAGCCACGGCTGCAAAATACTAACGCGAATTCTTTACAGACGAATGGAAAAACTGGTAGATGCAGACCTCGGGGAGGATCACTTTGGATTCCGTCGAAATGTTGGAACACGTGAGGCAATACTGACCTTACGACTTATCTTAGAAGAAAGATTAAGAAAAGGCAAACCTACGTTTCTAGCATTTGTAGACTTAGAGAAAGCTTATGACAATGTTGACTGGAATACTCTTTTTCAAATTCTAAAGGGGGCAGGGGTAAAATACAGGGAGCGAAAGGCTATTTATAATTTGTACAGAAACCAGATGGCAGTCATAAGAGTCGAGGGGCATGAAAGGGAAGCAGTGGTTGGGAAAGGAGTGAGACAGGGTTGTAGCCTCTCCCCGATGTTATTCAATCTGTATATTGAGCAAGCAGTAAAGGAAACAAAAGAAAAATTTGGAGTAGGTATTAAAATTCATGGAGACGAAGTAAAAACTTTGAGGTTCGCCGATGACATTGTAATTCTGTCAGAGACGGCAAAGGACTTGGAAGAGCAGTTGAACGGAATGGACAGTGTCTTGAAAGGAGGATATAAGATGAACATTAACAAAAGCAAAACGAGGATAATGGAATGTAGTCAAATTAAATCGGGTGATGCTGAGGGAATTAGATTAGGAAATGAGACACTTAAAGTAGTAAAGGAGTTTTGCTATTTAGGAAGTAAAATAACTGATGATGGTCGAAGTAGAGAGGATATAAAATGTAGACTGGCAATGGCAAGGAAAGCTTTTCTGAAGAAGAGAAATTTGTTAACATCGAATATAGATTTATGTATCAGGAAGTCGTTTCTGAAAGTATTTGTTTGGAGTGTAGCTATGTATGGAAGTGAAACATGGACGATAACTAGTTTGGACAAGAAGAGAATAGAAGCTTTCGAAATGTGGTGCTACAGAAGAATACTGAAGATAAGGTGGATAGATCACGTAACTAATGAGGAGGTATTGAATAGGATTGGGGAGAAGAGAAGTTTGTGGCACAACTTGACTAGAAGAAGGGATCGGTTGGTAGGACATGTTTTGAGGCATCAAGGGATCACAAATTTAGCATTGGAGGGCAGCGTGGAGGGTAAAAATCGTAGAGGGAGACCGAGAGATGAGTACACTAAGCAGATTCAGAAGGATGTAGGTTGCAGTAGGTACTGGGAGATGAAGCAGCTTGCACAGGATAGAGTAGCATGGAGAGCTGCATCAAACCAGTCTCAGGACTGAAGACAACAACAACAACAGTCATATTTTATCCTTGACAAGGTTTATCTCTGTTATCACGTGAAATCCAGACCACGCCCACGTTCCACTGTACTTTGGCCGTTATTCGACGCCCGACTCGTCAGTCGACAAGACTCAATACAACCAGGAGCACCTCCGAAGATATCCAACGTATCTTTAGACGAAACGCCAGGGATAGAGGAGTTCCATGGACCACGGCCATACAACCCGGAAGAATTCTCGGCAGCTGAAACATCCGGTCGTGAAAGCCTTCATTGCATGATTAATCCACAAAGATCCAGATCAGTGTGATCGAGAACTGGCAGATGTAATGAACTGTGATCATTCCACCACCGTGCGACATTTGCATGCAATGGGGCAGATTTAAAAATCGGGTGTATGGGTCTAAGTCAAAAGCCGCGCGGAATTAGCCGAGCGGTCTGGGGCGCTGCAGTCATGGACTGTGCGGCTGGTCCCGGCGGAGGTTCGAGTCCTCCCTCGGGCATGGGTGTGTATGTTTGTCCTTAGGGTATATTAGGTTAAGTAGTGTGTAAGTATAGGGACTGATGACCTGCAGTTAAGTCCCTTAAGATTTCACACACATTTGAACATTTTTTTTCTAAGCCAAAATAACAAAAAATGTGTGAACATACGTGCGTCTCTGCTTGCCTGTCATCAGTTGACTCCTGAACAACACCGACCATTCCTATCCACTATCGTTACTGGTGACGAGAAGAAAGGAATGGGCGAGCCCAAATGAAGCAGCATCTGCCCGCACAAAGACTTGAGTGCATCCACGAATGGTAACGTTGCGCATCCGGTGGATATACTAAGAATAACACTGTGGTGTAACCATCACTGCAGCATCTGAGATGTCTTGCCGACACGCACCAGGAACAACGAACAGGAAGACTGCCTGTAGTGTTGCTACTTCATGATAACGCTCACCCACGTTCTAACAATTTTGGGAAGTAATTTCGCACCCACCTTATTCATCTGGTCTTATGTTCTCACATTTTCATCTTTTCCGTTCTCTATCGAACAACCTTCAACGAAATTCCTTTCCGTATGAAAATGCTTTCGAACATGGCTTGACGAGTTCTTCACCTCAAAACCATGTGGTTTCCACAGTCGCGGAATCGAAAAGTTCCCCAGCGTTGGCAGACTGTTGTAAATAGTGAATGAGACTATATTACTGATGACTACAGTCTCTGTTATGTGTATCTGTTGTGTGTATTAAAGCCGGCAAGGGTGACCGAGCGGTTCTAGGCGCTACAGTCTGGAACCGCGCGAACGCAACGGTCGCAGGTTCGAATCCTGCCTCGGGCATGGATGTGTGTGATGTCTTTAGGTTTAGTTAGGTTTAAGTAGTTCTAAGTTATAGGGGACTGATGACCACAGATGTTAAGTCCCATAGCGCTCAGAGCCATTTGAACCATTTTTTTATATTAAAATTATGGGAAAAAGCTAGAAAAAAAGCTACGAACCTAGGCATCAACCCAATACAACAACACCTAAATAATATTTTATTAGTTACTTACGGCTCCGAAGCTATGGAACGTTAGGTAAAGCTTGATGCGGTCGGCGTTGGCCAAGATGTAGTCTCTGAGAGCTTGGGTTTCAGGCTCCGAGAACGCCTGAGGACCAGCGTAAACATCAGAGCAGGGAAAGCTGTCAGCGCCGACCTCTGAAAAAAAGGAAACCAACACCTTGTGAGAGATCAAGGCCTTCCGTACTGTCTTGTGCGTTGGTAAAGACGAAAGTTGCAGCTGTGTCAATTCCACTTATTGACGAGAATAAGAGTCCGAAAACTAAGCATATGTTTCCGCATACCATTTTTGAGTACCATCATGATGTGCGCCAGTTCTTGGACCAACCAGTGCGTCTCCACAGTCCATCAGGAGGTGGGTGAATAGACAGAAATTGATTAAGAACATTGTTTGCACCACCTGCATATTTGCGAACGAACGCGTTCTTACTCTAAAAAGGAAAAGAGAAATCTTATGAAATTGAAGAATAAGGATTCCTGTCGTGACGATCGGCAAGTCTCAGCTGGCCCCATAAAAAGTCAGTTACGTCAGAGATACTGCACGCTGTTCCATTCGGTTGATTGCTACCTTCTCCAGGAAGGTGTTCCCGAGGTGGGGAAAGTATGCTGGGGTATGATCACCGTGAGAGGCGAAGTCATCGCCGAATGTTGATGTATGGCTGGACACTATGTTGCAGAATGCTATATCAGTATGTGCAGCCAGACCTGACATTACTTTCGACACCGGTGAAAAGCGTGTCTAGCCCACTTCCCTGTTGAGAACGCACACGGAATATGTTTCCAGATACGTCACTGGCTCGAGACTTCTTAAATAGTAGAATTTTGTACCTTCCACTGAACGGCGAGCTGTTCACCAAATAGTATAATCATTAGTGACGCGAAAATGCCGTCGCTGAGTGACTGTAGGAGGACACAGGATGCCTTAGACAGAATTTCTATTTGGTGTGATGAATAGAAGCTTGCTCTGAATGCGGAAGAATGTCAGTTAATCCGAATGAGTACGAAAACCAATACCGTTATGTTAGAATGCAGTATTATTGATGTGCCTCTTGACACAGTCAGGTCTATTAAATATCTGGACGTAATGTAGAAAAGCTATGTGACACTGAACAAGTACGTAAGGACGGTAGTAGGGAAGGCGAATGGTCGACTTTGGTTTATTGGGACAGTTTTAGGAAAGCGTAGCTCATTTACAAGGGAGACCGCGTGTTGAATACTAGTGCGAACGAAGCAATTCAGAGGAATACTGCTAGCTTTGTTACCGGTAGTTTTGGTCATCATGCGAATACTGGGGAAATCGTCTGTGAATTCAAATGAGAATTTCTGTAAAAAAGCTTGAAAATTAGCGTTTAACGTGAAGTCGACATCGTGGTCATGAAAGACGGAGCAAAAGCTTGAATTAGTGATGGACAGGAGAAAACTCTCAGGCTTCAAGAAGAATATAATAATTCCAAACCCAAAGAAAGCAGGTATTGAAAGGTGTGAAAATTACCGAACTGTCAGTTTAATAAGCCACGGCTACAAAATACTAACACGAATTCTTCACAGACAAATGGAAAAACTGGTTGAAGCCGACCTCGGGGAAGATCAGTTTGGATTCCATAGAAATGCTGGAACACGGGAGGCAATACTGACAGTACGACTTATCTTAGAAGAAAGATTAAGGAAAGGCAAACCTACGTTTCTAGCATTTGTAGACTTAGAGAAAGCTTTTGACAATGTTGATTGGAATACTCTCCTTCAAATTCTGAATGTGGCAGGGGTAAAATACAGGGAGTGAAAGGCTATTTACAGTTTGTACAGAAATCAGATGGCAGTTATAAGAGTCGAGGGACATGAATGGGAAGCAGCGGTTGGGAAGGGAGTGACACATGGTTGTAGCCTCTTCCTGATGCTATTCAATCTGTATATTGAGCAAGTAGTAAAGGAAACGATAGAAAAATTCGGAGTAGGTATTAAAATCTATGGAGAAGAAATACAAACTTTGAGGTTCGCCGATGACATTGTAATTCTGTCAGAGACAGCAAAGAACTTGGAAGAGCAGTTGAATGGAATGGACAGTGTCTTGAAAAGAAGGTTTAAGAAGAACATCATCAAAAGCAAAACGAGGATAATGGAATGTAGTCGAATTAAATCGGGTGATGCTGAGGGAATTAGATTAGGAAATGAGACACTTAAAGTAGTAAAGGAGTTTGACTATTTGGGGAGCAAAATAACTGATGATGGTTGAAGTGGAGAGGACATAAAATGTAGACTGACAATGGCAAGGAAAGCGTTTGTGAAGAACAGAAATTTATTAACATCGAGTATAGATTTAAGTGTCAGGAAGTCGTTTCTGAAATTATTTGTATAGAGTGTAGCCATGTATGGAAGTGAAACATGGACGATAAACAGTTTCGACAAGAAGAGAATAGATGCTTTCGAAATGTGGTGCTTTAGAAGAACGCTGAGGGTTATATGGAAAGATCACATAACTAATGAAGAGGTATTGAATAGAATTGGAGAGAAGAGAAATTTGTGGCACAACTTGACTAGAAGAACAGATCGGTTGGTAGGGCATATTCTGAGGCATCAATGGATCACCAATTTAGTAGTAGAGGGTAGCGTTGAGGGTAAAAATCATAGAGGGAGACCAAGAGATGAATACACTAAACAGATTGAGAAGGATGTAGGTTGCAGTAGATACTGGGAGATGAAGAACCTTGCACAGGAGAGAGTAGCATGGAGAGCTGCATCGAACCAGTCTCAGGACTGAAGACCACGACAACAACAACAGGAGAAAATTGGCTGTGACCTGTCAGGCGAAACATGCCGGTACTTGCCTTAAGCAATTTATGGAAATCTAGATTGCCGGATTGGTAACTGACCCCTAGTTCCCCAGAATCGCAGTGCAGAGCACCAACCAATGCACCACCTCACTCGTTGAATAGGGAAAATGACGTTCTTCTCACGAAACACTGTTGAGAAAATTTAGAGAACCGGCATTTGTAACTAGCTGCAGAATGATGCTGCTACCTCCAACGTACGTATGAGAGAATTACGGCTTGCGCAGAGGCGTATAGACAGTCGTTGCTCCCTCGGGCCATATGCGAGTGGAACAGGAAAAGAAATGACTAGCACTGGTATAATCCACCATGCACCATACAGTGGGCTGCGGAGGTGTTTGTAGATGTAGATGCAGATTCCATGCTTGAGACGTACCTTCGCACCTGCAGTCTCCACACTCGTCTATCATGGTCGTCATGCAGCAGACAAATACTACACTCGCTGGTAAAGAGAATACACGTCACTGATCCAGATTCAATGCCACATGTTTCCTTTCCAAACTTCTACTTGGCGCTCCATTATGCTGAGAGGTTTGTACTGTTCTATGTTGTTCCATCATGCACAGGGGACATCGGGTGGTTAATTAATTGTCAATGTCAATGAAATTCAGATGTTAGTTTATTTTATTTTGAAGGCTACCTGTTTCGGCAATCTCTCCAAATAAATGAAAATGTCATATACTGCCACATATCCCTGGATGTGGTGAATTCAACTGCTTCATTAGTGCTTCATTCGAAGACCTGCTATCAACAGTTACATGGGTGTCGGAGAACTTCATTCATATTGACAAGTTTGTACTGTTGTTCGTTATGGACTCCTACAGGACAAATTGGATTTCCAACACAATCCTGCCAGAACCCTGCAAAAGTATCCGGACACCCATATGGAATTGACCGCTAGATGTCACGGGAGGAGAACCGGCCAGTATAAAAGGAGGTGGGGAGTATTGAGTTGTCAGTAGAGAACCAGTAACAGCATAATGGATTGGTCGGCTCACTGACTTAGAACGTCATTGGATGTCACTCGAGTAACAGATCTGCCAGGAACACTTCAATCTTTCTAAAGCTGCCAAAACCGACTGTGGTGGTGCGATTACAGAATGGAAAGACGTAGGAACAGCCACAGCCAAACCAAGACAAGGTAGACCTCATGTACTGACTAAAAGGGACCGTCGACTGTTTCTGGGAGGTGGGGGGGGGGGGGGGGGTACAAAATGGCATATAATCAGCAGAAGGGATCACTCGAGTGAGTTCCGTAGTGCAACAGCGATCCAGCTGGAACCACGAATAGGCGCAGGGAATTAAAGACATTGGGATACAGTGGTCGAGCAGCTGCTCATAAGCCAATACTGACGCCTGATGCGGTGTAAAGGGCAACGCCAGTGGACATTGGACGACTGGAAACGAATGATGAATCAGGATACACCCTGTGTCAATCCAGTGGAAGGACAGGGGTCCGGTCATTGCCTGTAGAATTTACCATCCATAAATGTGTAATGCCAAGAGTGAAGTATGGAGGATGTGTTACGGCATGGGGGTGTTTTTCGTGGTTAGTGTGTAGTCCTCTTACTGCGCTTTACAAAACGCTAAATGCAGAAGGATATGAACACATTTTACAGTATTGTGTAGTGCTGAGGCATCTGTGGGGAAATAGCCTGCGGACAATAATCTTCCTAACATGGGCTGGCCTGCCTAGAGCCCCGATCTGGACCAAATGGGATAAGCTACAACGATGACTTCGCTCCTGAACTGAGTGTGCAACATCACTGTCTTCTCTGATTTCGACTCTTCAGTAATAATGAGCTGGCAGTTCTTCACACACATTCAGACACCTAAATGAAAGTGTTACCAGCCGAGTTCAAAACGTCATAAAGGCGAAGCTTTGACACGCCCTGCATTGACGTATAGCAATAAGTGCCCAGATGGTTTTGACCAAATGGTGTGTGTACGAGCCATACATTCTGGGTAGGTGTCATCTGCTCTTAGCCCTGGTGAAGCCAGCTGAAGAGGTACTTGATTGACAAGTAGTGGCTCCGATCTTGAAAACTGACAATGGCCGGAAGAGCATTCTGCTAACTGCATTCTCCTCTACATCTGCATCCACTGACGCCTATCGGCTGAGTATGGCAGGATGGTCCCTTGGCATCGATGGGCCTTTCGAGACCTGTTCGGATGGAGTTTCGTGTAGTTTTTGTCATCTACCCATGTTGTTCATTGTGGGTAAGAGGGGGCTGAGGGAAAGGACAGAGGAAAGGAGGAGGGGGGGTGAGGATCGGATTTGATAGGCGGGATAAATGGAGGGAGAGAGGGCATCGTCTGGGAGGGGGAGTTGATGGAAGCCACCATGGGAAAGGAGATAAAGGTTGTAGAGATGGAGGATAGGGGGGACACAACAGTGAAGGCGTGGCAGAGGGTGGGGATGGGAGAGGAGAGGAGCTACCAGGGAGTGAGGGGGATCAAGGCAGTGTGAGGTGTAGAGTATGTGGATATATTTGAGGAATAGTAGCAGATGGGGAAAGGAATGAGATCATAGAGGATCTGCGTGGGGGACGGAAGGTGTATACGGAAGACAAGACAGAGTGCATGGCACTCGAGGATCTAGAAGGACTTGCAGAACACTTGGGGCGGGGGGGGGGGGGGGGGAGATATCCGTGTGGGACTGGCACAACAGAGGATGGGACTGATTAAAGATTTGTAGGTGTGGAGGATGGTAGAGGGGTGCAACCTCCATGTCCTGACAGAGAGGAGTTTGAGGAGGCTTTTGTGGGTTTTGGATTGGATGGAGCGGAGATGAGGGATCCAGGTGAGGTGACAGTGAATGGTGAGGCTAAGGTAGGTGAGGGTTGGGGAGAGCCGGACAGGACAGGGCGGCGGCTAATGGTAAGGGAGAAATCCAGGAGCCGGAAGGAGTGAGTGGTATGACCTATGATGATTGCCTGGGTCTTGGAAGGATTGATGATTTTCAGGAGCCAATGGCTACACCATGCAGCCAAAAGGTCAAGGTGATTCTGTTTGTTTCTGTTTTTTTAATTTATTTATTTACTGAGTTTCGATTCCCCCCGAGAGGGCGGGCTGGCAGCAGCTTAGTATGCTGCTCTTCATCCTACAGACTTTGTTTGAAAAAGATGAAGATAATAAATAACAAAAAAAGGTGATGAAATCGGAGACTTAAATGGTAACATGGTGGAAAAATCATGGAACTTAAAACATAGAAAAAAGGGATGATGATGCTAATAAGATACATATGAAGCAGACAGCTAAAATAATAGACAGACAATTAAAAGGCACGGCGACAGTCTGGTTTCTGTTCACAAAAAAGTTCACACCCAAGCGACAGCATGGTTTCTGTTCACAACAATTTGGAAGACGAATAACACTGAACAATCACTTGAACACTGCACTAAAAAGTTGGCAAATATGACATACCACGCCGGAGAGCAGGTGGTGCGAAACTGGACAGATGATGGGAAAGGAGGGGAATGATAGGAAAAACGAAGGGGGCAGCGGGGGGAAAGGACCCGATGGAGGATGAGGACCCATAAGAGGGGTGGGGGATGCTGGGCAGACGCGACAGGGAATGGGGAAGGCAGAGGAGGGGAATGCAAAAGGACTTGGGGGAGGGGGAGAAGGGAGAGGTTAGGCAGGGAGAAAGCAGGATGTAAGGGGGGGGGGGAAGGAAGCCCAGGGGAAAGGAGGGGGTATCTTTCTGGTTCTATTGTCTATGTTATATAGTCCACCGCCAAAGTTTCTGTCTGTATGTTAGAACCAGTCTCAGGAAATACTGTAGCAATTTTGATACCGTTTTCACTAATAGATAGCTTGAATCGCGAAGAAGGTTTCTGTACATAATTTATTATCTGTAATTAAATATGAGTGTGTAACATATGTATTTTTATGTGTTCCATAATTAATTGGCGTTTGGAGAGACATCTCCTGGCGTCGACAGCAGTTACAAGTCCGTCAGCTGGAGAGGAGGCCGTATCTAGTGGGAAAAGAGCAAACCAACTGCCGCCGTAAATCCAGAGAGCAGCGAAACTTAACCAGAACTTATAAATATTATAATCTAGCTGGCAAACGTGGCTTTGCCCGGGTGTTTATTTCTTCAGTTTTCTATTAGAAAATTAAACAAAAAAAGAAATAGTGTTTGTAGTGAACAATCGAAAAAAATTCATTTCCATATATTCGTGAAAATACGTATGATATTATGAAACAGTCGTACAAGAAAATATGCATAACGTACAAATCTATAAGTGCAGTATCCAAATAAATAAACGTGGTCCCGGAGACTGTCTGTACGCTGTGCGCAGTTGGTTTGACTGACTACAATGTGATTTTGTAAACGTCTCAATGGTAACGTCTTTTCATATCTCTATAGGCGGCTATTGTTACATACAGCCATTTGCTGTCAAAAACTCTGTCAGGTGTCAGGGATTTCCTTTCTGATTGTAGAAGTGTATTACTAATAAGGGGTAAATGTATCAAAATTTCATGCATAATACGGCATATTTTCACGTTTATAACGTCATATCTCTTGTACAGCGACTTGTACATTGATATAATTCCGTAGATACATTCAGCAGTATATGTGGATACCGTCTGAGAAGTAAGTTGCGGATTAATTGGAAGTCAAAGAAGTAATAAATTTAAACTTCATGTACAATGCAATGTTTTTTCACGCATCTTAGATTTTATAACGTCACATCTCTACTATGCGTGCTACCATGTCATATCTCTGCACGTGCATTTAGCGCCATATGTGGACACTGCCTGTAAGATTAACTGCTAGTAGAGTCAGTAGCACGGAAGTAATAAATTTAAACGTCATGCATGCTTCAGCAGTTTTTCACGCATCTCAATGCTTACGTCACCGTATCTCCTGAACTGTGATAGGTATGATAGGTAGGCGGTTATTGTTGTTTGACGGTAAGGGATATGTGTACCTAGTTTGGTTGAAATCGGTCCAGTGTTTTAGGAGGACATGTGGAACACATAGACATACACGTGTAAATACTTTTTTATTGTACAGTGTTCCCACATGAAACCAGTACGCTTGGTGTACTGGCTAACCGTTTCTAATTAAATTGTTGGCGAAGTTGCAACACTGTCTCAAAATTTGGCTAAACTGCGCATCACCAGAAAATTAAGTGCAAGTAACTACATGTTTTTTTAAGATCATTATTATTACCTACCCTTTTTTACCTCCCCCCATGATCCATGGACCTTGCTGTTGGTGGGGAGGCTTGCGTGGCTCAACGATACAGATAGCCGTACCGTAGGAGCAACCACAACGGAGGGGTATCTGTTGAGAGGCCAGACAAACGTGTGGTTCCTGAAGAGGGGCAGCAGCCTTTTCAGTAGTTGCAGGGGCAACGGTCTGGATGATTGACTGATCTGGCCTTGTAACACTAACCAAAACGGCCTTGCTGTTCTGGTACTGCGAACGGCTGAAAGCAAGGGGAAACTACAGCCGTAATTTTTCCCGAGGGCATGCAGCTTTACTGTATGGTTAAATGATGATGACGTCCTCTTGGGTAAAATATTCCGGAGGTAAAATAGTCCCCATTCGGATCTCCGGACGTCGTTATCAAAACTGGCATTCTACGGATCGGAGCGTGGAATGTCAGATCCCTTAATAGGGCAGGTAGGTTAGAAAATTTAAAAAGCGAAATGGATAGGTTAAAGTTAGATATAGTGGGAATTAGTGAAGTTCGGTGGCAGGAGGAACAAGACTTCTGGTCAGGTGAATACAGGGTTATAAATACAAAATCAAATAGGGGTAATGCAGGAGTAGGTTTAAAAATGAATAAAAAAATAGGAGTACGGGTAAGCTACTACAAACAGCATAGTGAACGTATTATGGTGGGCAAGATAGACACGAAGCCCATGCCTACTACAGTAGTACAAGTTTATATGCCAACTATCTCTGCAGATGACGAAGAAATTGAAAAAATGTATGATGAGATAAAAGAAATTATTCAGGTAGTGAAGGGAGACGAAAATTTAATAGTCATGGGTGACTGTAATTCGACAGTAGGAAAAGGGAGAGAAGGAAACATAGTAGGTGAATATGGATTGGCGCTAAGAAATGAAACAGAAAGCCGTCTGTTAGAATTTTTGCACAGAGCATAACTTAATCATAGGTAACACTTGGTTCAAGAATCATAAAAGAAGGTAGTATACATGGAAGAATCCCGGAGATACTAAAAGGTATCAGATAGATTATATAATGGTAAGACAGAGATTTAGGAACCAGGTTTTAAATTGCCAGTTACAAGAGTCTAGGGGCATGAAAGGGAAGCAGTGGTTGGGAAGGGAGTGAGACAGGGTTGTAACCTCTCCCCGATGTTATTCAATCTGTATATTGAGCAAGCAGTAAAGGAAACGACAGAAAAATTCGGAGTAGGTATTAAAATCCAGGGAGAAGAAATAAAAACTTTGAGGTTCGCCAATGACATTGTAATTCTGTCAGAGACAGCAAAGGACTTGGAAGAGCAGTTGAACGGAATGGACAGTGTCTTGAAAAAAGGGTATAAGATGAACATCAACAAAAGCAAAGCGAGGATAATGGAATGTAGTCGAATTAAGTCGGGTGATGATCAGGAATTAGATTAGGAAATGAGACACTTAAAGTAGTAATGGAGTTTTGCTATTTAGGAAGTAAAATAACTGATGATGGTCGAAGTAGAGAGGATATAAAATGTAGACTGGCAATGGCAAGGAAAGCGTTTCTGAAGAAGAGAAATTTGTTAACATCGAATATAGATTTAAATGTCATGAAGTCGTTCCTGAAAGTATTTGTATGGAGTGCAGCCATGTACGGAAGTGAAATATGGACAATAAATAGTTTGGACAAGAAGAGAATAGAAGCTTTCGAAATGTGGTGCTACCGAAGAATGTTGAAGATTAGGCGGATAGATCACGTAACTAATGAGGAGGTATTGAATAGAATTGGGGAGAAGAGAAGTTTGGGGCACAACTTGACTAGAAGAAGGGATCACAAATTTAGCATTGGAGGGCAGCGTGGAAGGTAGAAATCGTAGAGGGAGACCAAAAGATGAATACACTAAGCAGATTCAGAAGGATGTAGGTTGCAGTAGGTACTGGGAGATGAAGGAGCTTGCACAGGATAGCTTAGCATGGAGAGCTGCATCAAACCAGACTCAGGACTGAAGACCACAACAACAACAACAACCCTTTTTTAGTTAGTTCATTATTACTTGAATCTCGCGCAGGAGGAGTACCGGCATTACGTGGGACGTATGTATGGATTCAAGTCCCCCGATACGTTTCTATGTCTGTACGTGAAGGCAGGCCGTCGGGCTGTAGATATTTAATGCTACCCTTGAGAAGGCGGGGCGGATTGCTAGCTGTTATTATTAAAGTATTCTCCTTGTCGCTGGTCGAGATATTGAATTTAATTTTTCAGTTATCGAAGTGCCACCGCTGACTTTTCCTGCTTGGTAATGCTGTTTTCCTAAAGGTAGACTTGGAGTCAGAATTCTTTACTGGAGGGATGTTGAGAGCTTTCAAGATTAAGATAAACTATTCCTGCCAATTTAATTTGTTCGATAGTGATTTAAAAATAATTGCAGTTTGAAAGTAGACATTAAACAAAACAATCAGGAACGAATAATGTACAGTTGTATTTATTGTCAAGGTTCATTTCCGAAACTCCTGTACGAAATACGTTCGTAATGTTTCGGAGACTTTTTTGTCCAGCATATTTGTGTAGACTGAGGCATGACATTAGAAAATTGTTACGAAATTAAGAGAAGTTAGCAGTCGGTCAACGATTTGCTTTCGAATGGCTTCCACTATCTACCTAATTAATCGAATACAGTATGCGTAAATAGGCGAAAAAAAGCGATATCGCTTGGCTACACAATAGGCGATAGATGACTGGAGCCGCCCGGAGTGGCCGAACGGTTCTAGGCGCTTCAGTCTGGAACCGCGTGACCGCTACGGTCGCAGGTTCGAATCCTGCCTCAGGCATGGATGTGTGTGATGTTCTTAGGTTAGTTAGGTTTAAATAGTTCTAAGGTCTAGTGGACTGATGACCTTAGATGTTAAGTCCCATAGTGCTCACAGCCATTTGAAGCTGACTCCATTCACAGCCCTCAAACACCTGAGAGTGGCTGCGTGCAGCGACACAACACATGTTGTGAATACTGGCAAGGCATATTTTCTGGATCGTACAGAGAAGAAGGAAAACGTAGCGCAATTTTGCGATCATTATGACCAAACTGTTTAGCTGTTTGCTGTAAAGTCAGTGTTCAGTATGTACGAATCTAATACAATGCAATCGACGTTTAGTATGTAAAACACAACTGCTTCCTTACCATTCCAGTGGAAGTCAAAGTTCCTGTTGCCGTCCGCTCCAGGGCAATTAGGAGATGTTGTTTTTGATCGGGTCTTCCTCCACATACGGTCCTGCGAGAAACAAAACTGTATATCAGTAATGGTATATACTGTGAGCGTCTTCGCCTGAGTAAAAGTGCAAAAATGTTCAAATGTGTGTGAAATCTTATGGAACTTAACTGCTAAGGTCATCAGTTCCTAAGCTTACACACTACTTAATCTAAATTATCCTAACGACAAACACACACGCCAATGCCCGAGGGAGGACTCGAACCTCCGCCGGGATCAACCACACAGTCCATGACAGCAGCGCCTAAGGCAGCTTTTTTATTTTCTTTTCTTATCTCATTTTGTTCGCTTTTGCTCGTTGCATCTGCTCGAGGCGGTCGTCGTAAGACATCCGTTTAAGTTTGTTGGTGATCGATTAACTCTCTCTCTCTCTCTCTCTGTCTCTCTTTTTTTTTCAGAGGGCACGTAACCCTCTGACCGAACACGCTGAGCTACCGTGCCGGCTGCCACTCGGCTAATCCCGCGCGGCTGCAGTAAAAGTTTCCACATATCGACAGCATCATTGCAACCAAATGTTAAAGCGTTTGTTAGTGATAGCGGCTTGTAATTGCTCCACAGATGTAAGGAAGAAGCTTTTTAGACCACCTTTGGTTAGTTTTATGTTAAAGACTGATTGTTATCAAAATTAAATGGAAACTACACTCACATCATATTATCTGAAAAAAATACTGTGAGGTAAGACACACCTACTGTCCATACAGATGTGGGTGAGGATAAAAAGGAGCTGGCATAGAATATTAAGTCAGGAACTTCTTGAGTAAGTGAAAAAAAATTAATATACTTATTATTTGTATCATTTGTGCAAAAATACTGTGGCAGTATACCCGCAGCGGTGAACTTGAGGGTGAGAAGCCATGTCATGCAAATAAATTCGACAACGACGTCATATTAGTATCTAATCCATAGTTTTATGGGGTCACTTGTCTCAGTGGTGACAGACCCCTATTCGTAGGGGAGGGGTATGGGGGCAAAGATAGCAACGTATCAGCGTACCTCGGTAAAACCTGAAGCAACGTCTTTGCCACACTAGCTTCGTGGAAAAAACTATTTGACAGGAAGAGAACCCTATCATGCCTACGACTGAGGGTGTAGATGATAAGGTGTCACACAGAAACGTAACTCAGAGACGCCTGGAGCATATTTGGTAAACAGGGTGCCCGCAAAGGTAGTGAGAAATGTCGAGGTGTTGTAGAGGGTGTCTCGAGGAACAAGTCCAGAATAGGAGCCTGTGTCAACGACGCTACAGAGGGACGAAGTTACAGGCGCGTGCCACTGCGCCACCCCATTGGCAGAACACGTCACTTCGTACGCTGACGGACAGTATGCGGAACGTCTCGCACCTACATCTACTTCATTACTCTGCTATTCACAACAAAGCGCCTGGAAGAGGGTTCAATGAACCACCTTCAAGCTATCTCTCTAACGTTCCACTCTCGAACGACGCGCCGGAAAAACGAGAACTTAATTTTTTCAGTGCGAGCCCTGATTTCTCTTATTTTATCGTGTTTGTCATTTCTCCGTATGTAGGTGGGGGCCAACAGAATGTTTTCGCAATCGGAGGAGAAAACAGATGATTGAAATTTCATGAGAGGACCCCGTCGCAACGAGAAAGCCTTTGTTTTGATGATTGCCACTCCAGTTCACGTATCATGTCTCCGGCACTATCTCCGCTATTTCGCTATGATACTAAACGAGCCGTCCTTCTTTGTACTTTTTCGAAGTCATCAGTCAGTCCCACCTGATGCAAATCCCACACCGCGCAACAATCAACAATACTCTAGAATAGGACGGACAAGCTTTGTGTAAGCGGTCTCTTTAGTAGGCCAGTTGCACCTACTTAGTGTTTTGCCAATGAATCGCAGTCTTTGGTTTGCTCTATCCACAACATTATTTATGAGATCTTTCCAATTTAGGTTATTTGTAATTGTAATCGCTAAGTATTTAGTTGAATTTACAGTCTTCAGGTTTGTGCGGCTTGACGCGTTATAGAAATTTAGCTGATTTCTTTCAGTACTCATGTGAATAACTTCACACTTTTCTTTATCCGGGGTCAATTGCCACTTTTCGCACCATACAGATATCTCATCTAAATGATATGGTAATTCGTTTTGATCATCGGTTTACTTTACAAGACGGTAAATGACAGCATCATCTACAAACAATCTAAGACGGCTAATCAGATTGTCTTCTATGTCGTTACTATAGGTTAGGAACAGCAGAGGGCCTATAACACTTCCTTGCAAAACGCCGGATACTACTTCTATTTTAGTCGGTGACTTTCCGTCTATTACTATGAACTGTGACCTTTCTGACAGGAAATCACGAATCCAGTCGCACAACTGAGGCGATATTCCATAGGACGTAGTTTCGTTAGAAGACATTTGTGAGGAACGGTGTCGAAATCCCTCTGCGAATCTAAGAATATGGAATCAATTTGACATCCCCTGTCGATATCACTCATTACTTCATTATATAAACAGTTAGTTGTCTTTCACAAGAACGATATTTTCTGAGTCTGTGCTGACCATGTGTCAATAAATCGTTTACTTCAACGTACTTCATAATGTTCGAACACAGTATATTTTACAAAACGCTACTCCAAATCTACATTAGTGATATGGGCCTGTAATTCAGCGGATTACTTCTACTTCCCTTTTTGGATATTGGTGTGACATGAGCAATTTTTCAGTCTTTAGGAACTGATCTTTCTGTGGACGAGTGGTTGTATATAATTGCTAAATATGGAGCTATTGTATCAGCATACTCTGAGAGGATGCTGACTGGTATAGAATCTGGACCGGAGGCCTTGAATTTATTAAGTGATTTAAACTGATTTGGTACAACGAGGATATCTACATCTATGTTTCTCACCATGGCAGTTGTTCTTGATTGGAATTAAGGAATATTTACTTCGTCTTCCTTGGTGAAGGAGTTGAAACGTCCCCTTAGAAAAATTATACACGACTGTGCTTAAACTGACACACAATATTTTTGGCGTAACGCAATCGGACTTTCAATAATAGCTACAAGAGAATTGCCCTGACTAAATTAACCTATACGTTTCACAAATCACTTACCTCACGAAAATCTTCGTTACTCAAACTACTGCAATACAGCGAGCGCCACTACTGCCAGCTAAATAAAAGATTCAAACTACAGAAGGCACTAACTACTGATAGGCATAGTTAGCGAATGAAACATTTTAATACAGAACGAACAATGTATTTACCTTAAGAGTCAAAATATATGTATCAGTTCATGACATCCAGTCTTACAAATTTCAAAACTCCGCCATCTCTCTCCCCACATCCACCACTGCTGGCGGCTCACCTCCAACTGCGCAACGCTACGCGCTGTTAGCATTCAGCTGCCGCTGCCCAACACTACAATGGCGAGTATTACAACAATGCCAACCAGCCACAGACTGCACACAGCACAGCCAGTGATTTTTCATACAGAGCGCTATGTGGCGTTACCAATAAAAAGAACCTAAACAGCCTACTTACAGAGTTTAGGAAAACCGTTTTTAATAACTTTGCTTTAGTGGCACTACGATCAGAGACTTCACCGTTGCTATCGAGCAGTGAAGGTATTGATTGCGTCTTGCCACTTGTGTGCTTTATGTATGACCAAAATCTCTTTGGACTCTCTGCCAGGTTCCGAAGTAGAGTATCGTTGTGGAAATTTTTGAAAGCATCTCACATTGAAGTACGCGCTATATTTCGAACTTCTGCAAAACTTTGCCAATCTTGAGGATTTTGCGTTCTTTTAAGTTTGGCATACTTTTTTCGTTTCTTCTGCAACAGTGATCTGACCCGTTTTGTGTACCATAGAGGATCAGTACCATCACTTATTAATTTATGTCGTATATATCTCTCAATTGCCATCGATACTATCTCTTTGAAAACATTCCACAACTTTTCTACACTTACATGATCAGATCGGAAGGAGTGTACACAGTCTCTTAAATAGGCGTTAAGACCATTTTTATTAGCTTTTTTAAATAGATATACTTCGCACTTCTCTTTGATGGTTGTAGATGTTACGGTTCTCAGCCTAACAGCAACTGCCTTGTGGTCGCTAATCCCTGTTTTCTCCACGATACTCCCATTTTTCTAGTATTATTTGTTGCCAAGAGGTCAAGTATGCTTCCACAACCATTTAAGCTTCGAGTGGGCTCGTGGACTAACTGTTTAAAATAATTTTCTGAGAAAGTATTCAGTGCAATTCCGGATGACGTTTCATGCCTGCCGCCGGCCTTAAAAGTATAATTTTTCCAGCATATCGAAGGTAGATTGAAGTCACCACCGACTATAATTGTATGAGTGGGCTACCTATTTGAAATGAGACTCGGGTTTTCTTGTCAATTATAGCCCCTACCCATACTATTTCGCAGGAACTATCGCAATATTGTTTATTAGTCAGTGATCGTGACTGATTGCCACGAGTGCTTAAAAAAGCCTTGTCTCCTATGAATGCGATGCTCTGTTGCCGTGGTGGTGACCGTTTGGGACACAGGTTTCCATCCGCTGTTTATGTTTCTCCTGGAACCCTCTAAAATCATCAGTGTTTCTCGGTATACAGGAAGAAAATACGCTGCTGATGGTAGCTCATGTCCGAAACCATCATCCACCAAGGCAAATGAGCATCGCGTTCATAGGTGACAAGGCCTTTCTACGCAGTAGCTAGCTCGTTTTGCTAAATTGGCAAATCGTGGCTACCAGCCGTGATCACTGCATAACAAACAACGCCGTAAGACATTCCGCCTACGGTCCGTCAGAGTACAAAGTCACGTTTGCCGCAGAAGGTGTGGCCTAGTTGCAAGTGCTGACTCCTATAAATTCAAACGTCTATGGCACCATTGGATGATGTGTTGTCTGTACATGGGTTCCTGTCCTTAATTTGTTCCTCAAAACACCCTCTACAAGGCCTCGAAGTTTGTCGCAACATTTCTTGGATACCGTGTGTATGTCACTCGTTACTTGTCTAAAAATACTGTGGGTGTAAGATGTCTCTATGAAGTCTAAAGGTGAAAGATATGATGGGGGTAACGCGTAAATATGTTTTAAAACAGCCTGTTCGTATTTCTTGCTATATTTTGTCCACATGTACGAAGTACTCTGTAGCTCTTATTTCTGTTGTTCAGTGCGTCAGCAGGTCTCGAGAATGAACTCTGCGTACTTTGTGTAGATACAGAATTATACGTTTGCTTAGGAATGAACTCAACCTACATGGGCATAGGTAACAGATGAAATATGTGTACAGGCACATTTGTGGAATATGTGTACAAATATGTGTGAAATATATTATCCACACTACCTGTAATATATAAGATGTGTGAAATATACGTGAGGTACACGTGTGCAAGTGAAGCCGCGGTCAAAAAGCTAATGTAAGATAAATTATGTTCAGTGTATAGCACTGAACTACAAATCAGACAAAAATAAATATTGGAGAGAATAATAATTAGGAACATTTTAGATGTCTGCGACGTGGACGAAATTTACTCAAGCATCGGTAGTTGTCAGAGAAATCCAACAGTCGTCAATGAAGCGAACTCCATGTCACTGATTCATGCTCCATTAGCATTGTTCTCTTGCCCACTTTTCCCGGCAATTGGAGTGGTAAGGGGCGTGTACAGATATTCATAAGAATGCGTAGTGGCCAGATTCATAATGTGGCCAAATTGACCACATTAGTAGTTGCATAGTGTCTGGATAGACACAGCCGTCCCAGTTGCCTTAAAAATGGCAGCCTGACATTTCTCTTTCATCCCCCTCGAGATAAATTCACTCATTGTTCGTCGGTAGCGGTGATCACTTGATCTTAACAGCTGGCGACCACTAAGAGATAGCTTTTCAATGTTCTGTGATCACGATACAGGCTGAATGTTCGACTGACGTCGCTCTGATGTTTGCGATCAGGCGGGCAACTTAGCTTGCCGACAATCCAACTTGCCTTAAAACGAAATTTCACACCCTGTTTGGACTTGAAAGCAACTGAACAGAGAGCACAGTATCTACAAAACACATTGTCCATTCACGGTTAGATCTACAGCGCGCTCTACGTAACTACACTGAGAACGCAGGTTTTGGTGATTTATTCATCCTGCCACAAGAGCTTCTTTATCGTGTAACCAGACATTCACCGTAAACTGCTCCAGGAAAGGTTTATCCCACCCTCTTGAGAAGGATCGTTTGCGTGTTTTGAGCTGAGACCTATTTCTCTGTAGTCTTATGATCACAGATACACTGTGTGTACAGTCAACTGAATAACGCACATGAGAATTATGGTGCATGTCTCGTTTGATGAAAAAGTATTTCTTGTGGCTTTAGTGTTAATAGGATGAATAAATCGACCAATAAATAATAGCACAGCTACGTTCGTAATTGGAACCCTCAACACATCATCTTTAAGATAATCCCACTGCGAGAAGTCACACGGATTAAGAGCAGGTGATCTGGACGACCAGGCTCTAGGGGAATGGAGGAGGAGATTAGTGTTTGACGTCCCGTCGCCATCGAGGTCATTAGAGACGGAGCACAAGGTCGGCTTTGGGAAGTATGGGCAAGGAAATCGGCTGTACCCTTTCAAAGGAGACGTCCCGGCGTTTGCCTGAAATGATTTATGGAAATCATGGAAAGGCGAAATCAGAATGGCCGGACGCGGGTTTGAATCGTCTTCCTCCCGAATGCTGTAGGGAACTGACGACTGATAACTATAGCACTTCCGAAATGCCTCTTCCGCAGCCGCTTCACTGGCTGTGCAATATGTGGAGGAGCGCCATCTTGGATGAAAATAATTCTACCGACATATCGACACTGTTAGAAAAGACAGAGAGGGGCGGAAGGGGTGAAGGGGGGGTTGGCAGGAGGGAGAGGAGGAGGTTGTCGGTGTGCAGAAGACTCTAGCAGCGTTTACCAGTGATGATACAGGTAACAGTAGCTGCAACACCCATCTCCTCGGAAAAGTACGGACTTGTGATAAAAGATAATGTCAACTCGCACCACACAGTTATACACTCCTGGAAATTGAAATAAGAACACCGTGAATTCATTGTCCCAGGAAGGGGAAACTTTATTGACACATTCCTGGGGTCAGATACATCACATGATCACACTGACAGAACCACAGGCACATAGACACAGGCAACAGAGCATGCACAATGTCGGCACTAGTACAGTGTATATCCACCTTTCGCAGCAATGCAGGCTGCTATTCTCCCATGGAGACGATCGTAGAGATGCTGGATGTAGTCCTGTGGAACGGCTTGCCATTTCCACCTGGCGCCTCAGTTGGACCAGCGTTCGTGCTGGACGTGCAGACCGCGTGAGACGACGCTTCATCCAGTCCCAAACATGCTCAATGGGGGACAGATCCGGAGATCTTGCTGGCCAGGGTAGTTGACTTCCCTTGCCGGTCTAGGAATGGTAAACGATAGGTTCGATGACGGTTTGGATGTACCGAGCACTATTCAGTGTCCCCTCGACGATCACCAGAGGTGTACGGCCAGTGTAGGAGATCGCTCCCCACACCATGATGCCGGGTGTTGGCCCTGTGTGCCTCGGTCGTATGCAGTCCTGATTGTGGCGCTCATCTGCACGGCGCCAAACACGCATACGACCATCATTGGCACCAAGGCAGAAGCGACTCTCATCGCTGAAGACGACACGTCTCCATTCGTCCCTCCATTCACGCCTGTCGCGACACCACTGGAGGCGGGCTGCACGATGTTGGGGCGTGAGCGGAAGACGGCCTAACGGTGTACGGGACCGTAGCCCAGCTTCATGGAGACGGTTGCGAATGGTCCTCGCCGATACCCCAGGAGCAACAGTGTCCCTAATTTGCTGGGAAGTGGCGGTGCGGTCCCCTACGGCACTGTGTAGGATCGTACGGACTTGGTGTGCATCCGTGCGTCGCTGCGGTCCGGTCCCTGGTCGACGGGCACGTGCACCTTCCGCCGACCACTGGCGACAACATCGATGTACTGTGGAGACCTCACGGCCCACGTGTTGACCACTTCGGCGGTACGTCCACCCGGCCTCCCGCATGCCCACTATACGCCCTCGCTCAAAGTCCCGTCAACTGCACATACGGTTGACGTCCACGCTGTCGCGGCATGCTACCAGTGTTAAAGACTGCGATGGAGCTCCGTATGCCACGGCAAACTGGCTGACACTGACGGCGGCGGTGCACAAATGCTGCGTAGCTAGTGCCATTCGACGGCCAACACCGCGGTTCCTGGTGTGTCCGCTGTGCCGTGCTTGTGATCATTGCTTGTACAGCCCTCTCGCAGTGTCCGGAGCAAGTATGGTGGGTCTGACACACCGGTGTCAATGTGTTCTTTTTTCCGTTTCCAGGAGTGTATTTACAGAATGAAGTAATGCCAGCGAATGTACACGCAGATTCTCGGTTGCCCATATTCTTCGTATTGACATGTCCTTGGAGATGGAAATGGGCTTCGTCTGTCGACGGAATGTTCCATGGCCATTCATTGCCTACTTCCATGCGAGCAAGAAATTCCAGAGGGAACGTTTATCTTGCTGGCAACTCAGCAAGAAGCAACTCCTAAACTTCGGTGATTTTGTATGGATAACGACGCAGATGCACTGTGCTCGCAGGCATGTCCTACGTTCGGGCAATTCCCCATACACTGCCTGTTTGCACACCACCGGTCGACCCCTCCTGCATTGCTCCGACCACATCTTCGACAGACACCTCCCTCTGGCAACATGCACTTCAAAAAAACTTGTCATTTCCAATTTTGTAATCATTTTCTCCAGACTCTTAGCATACATCGGACCAATGTCTTCTATCACTCCCTTGAGTGTCCGACACTTTTGCAGCTTTACCAGCAGCGCACGGCCCTTCATGGACACAGTCAGTTGGGCGTCTAGGAAGCAAAATGATCTAAAAGTCGTGAGCCACGCGTCTGTTGGTGTGGGTATTTTGGTGCTTACAGCGCCATCTACTGGCCAAATTTTCGTTTTCTTTTTTTTCCATGACGTTTTTCTCTGCGTCAATAATATGCAGTTCAGATTTTACGTCATTCTGAGCAGTAGCTCTCTTTCTACCCTGTTTTGAAGCTGACACATTAATTATTGAAACCCTTTATGTTAGGAATGCGTTGACATCAGATTTTTTGTTTAGATTCCAAGTTTTTACATCCTGTGTACTCTGTGGCTGCCAACAGAAATGAGCTATAAGTCTATATTAACACACCGACTAAAACAAAAAAAAGAAACCAAAAAATGATTAACGTACAGTAATGAAATTTCGGGAATACGTTTGTCTAGGCAACATACGTAAGTGGTTAACATCGCAAGATTACAGATTAATGTAAGCGCTAGATGAGCATTGCAAATGTGAAAAGCTGGTACATAAAAAAAACGGTGTAACAGCAATAATGTTGAATGCAAGCGTGCACACGTACATCCATTGTGTTTTACAGGTGCCAGACGTCAGTTTGGAGCATGTTGTTCTATGTATGTTGCACTTGGTCCGTCAATATAGGGACAGTTAATGCTGTTTCTGGATGACGCTGTAGTTATCGTGCGTGACCGTATGTGCTCGACTGGAGACAGATATGGTGATTGAACAGGTCAAGGCAACATGTCAACACTCCGTGCAGCGTGTTGGGTTAAGACAGTGGTACGCGGGCGAGCGCTATCGTGTTGGATAATGTACCTGGTATGCTGTTCATGAATGTCAGCAGAACAGGTCGAATCCTAGACTGAATTAAAAATTTGCAGTCAGGGTGTGTGGGACAACCACGAGAGTGCTCCACACAAAATCGAACCCCAGACCACAACTACAGATGGTCCAGTGTGTCTAGCACGCAGACGGGTTGGTTGCAGGCCTTCAACGTGCCTCCTTCTAACCAACACACGGCCAAACTGGCACTGAGGCTAAACCACCCCACTTTCCATCCAGACCTCCACCCAGACCTCCAATGAGTTCTCGCTCGACACCGCTGAAGTCGCTAATGGCGGTGGTTTGCGGGCAGCGGAACGCACGCTACAGAGCATCTGGCTCGGAGCTGTCATTCAAGTAAGCGGTTTGTAACAGTTCGTTGTGTCACTGTGGTGACAACTGCTGCTTAAATTTCTGCTGTAGATGCAGTATGATGCGGCAGAGCAGCACGGCGAATACGATGGTCTTCCCATTCGGTAGTGCCATGTGTCCGTCTGGACCCCCGGTCTTCTTGCGACCATACATTCTCTTGACCATCTTTATCAGCATTCACGTGTATTGGCTACATTTCTGTCAAGTCTTTCTCCAGTATTGCAGAAGCAACATCCAGTCAATGGTAGAAACACGGCTGCCAACTTTCGTTTATGTCACAGAAGTCCATCCTGGTGTTGCGACCTGTTTTTCGCCAGTGTACATCATTTCATACGCAACATTAGAATTTTAGGACAAGGTATGAACCAAATATTTGTTCAGAATGTATGTTTTAAACTATGTATTCCGGTACAATGGTGACCCATACCCCTTTTTGCACTTACCATTTCAGTACTTGACATGTCCTAACAAGTACTTGACTATTATAAGTCTGCTGAATGTGTTGGTATTATCGGTTTTATGCTTGAAGTGACCTGTGGGCATCGGTAAAAATTAGTGATATTTGGTTTGAGAAATTACTTGGCGATGTTCCCTATTTATTGCTTGTGTTGCGGATTTACAATTGCTTTTACTTACGTTTTCTCGTGCTCATTGGCGAGTCCAGAATGTTACCACATTGCTGTGGCTTTCAGGCACTTTTCACTGACATTTAACTTTCAGGTAGGCTGCTGACAGTCGTTTGTTCCACTGTGTTGTTTTCGATTGGCGGCCACGAAATTCGCGTGAGCGCACCCGAGTTTTCATATGTATACAGGGTGTTACATAAAGGTACGGCCAAACTTTCAGGAAACATTCCTCACACACAAATAAAGAAAAGATGCTATGTGGACATCTGTCCGGAAACGCATAATTTCCATGTTAGAGCTCATTTTAGTTTCGTCAGTATGTACTGTACTTCCTCGATTCACCGCCATTTGGTCCAATTCAAGGAAGGTAATGTCAACTTCGGTGCTTGTGTTGAAATGCGACTCATTGCTCTACGGTACTAGTATCAAGCACATCAGTACGTAGCATCAACAGGTTAGTGTTCATCACGGACGTGGTTTTGCAGTCAGTGCGATGTTTACAAATGCGGAGTATTGTATGGATTATTACGGGGCAATAGCCGTGGCGCGGTCCGTTTGTATCGAGACAGAATTCCAGAACGAAGGTGTCCCGACAGGAAGGCGTTCGAAGCAATTGATCGGCGTCTTAAGGAGCACGGAACATTCCAGCCTATGACTCGCGACTGGGTAAGACCTAGAACGCCGAGGACACCTGCAATGGACGAGGCAATTCTTCGTGCAATTGACGATAACCCTAATGTCAGCGTCAGAGAAGTTGCTGCTGTACAAGGTAACGTTGACCACGTCACTGTATGGAGAGTGCTACGGGAGAACCAGTTGTTTCGGTACCATGTACAGCGTGTGCAGGCACTATCAGGAGCTGATTGGCCTCCACGGGTACACTTCTGCGAATGGTTCATCCCACAATGTGTCAATCCTCATTTCAGTGCAAATGCTGTCTTTACGGATGAGACTTCACTCCAATGTGATCAAGTTGTAAATTTTCAGAATCAACATGTGTGGGCTGACGAGAATCCGCACGCAGTTGTGCAATCACGTCATCAACACAGATTTTCTGTGAACGTTTGAGCAGGCATTGTTGGTGATGTCTTGATTCGGCCCCATGTTCTTCCACATACGCTCAATGGAGGACGTTATCATGATTTCATACGGGATACTCTACCTGTGCTGCTAGAACATTTGCCTTTACAGGTACGACACAACATGTGGTTCATGCACGATGGAGCTCCTGCACATTGCAGTCGAAGTGTTCGTAAGCTTCTCAACAACAGATTCGGTGACCGATGGACTGGTAGAGGCGGACCAATTCCATGGCCTCCACGCTCTCCTGACCTCAACCCTCTTGACTTTCATTTATGGGGGCATTTGAAAGCTCTTGTCTACGCAACCCCGGTACCAAATGTATAGAGTCTTCACGCTCGTATTGTAGACGGCTGTGATACAATATGCCATTCTCCAGGACTGCATCAGCGCATCAGAGATTCCATGCGACGGAGGGTGGATGCATGTATCCTCGCTAACGGAGGACATTTTGAACATTTCCTGTAACGAAGTGTTTGAAGTCATTCTGGTACGTTCTGTTGCTGTGTGTTCCCATTCTATGATTAATGTGATTTGAAGAGAAGTAATAAAATGAGCTCTAACATGGAAAGTAAGAGTTTCCGGACACATGTCCACATAACATATTTTCTTTCTTTGTGTGGGAGGAATGTTTCCTGAAAGTTTGGCCGTAGCTTTTTGTAACACCCTGTATATATATCTCATGGGACCAAACTGATTAGGTCATCGGCCCCTAAGCTTACACACTACTTAATCTTATGGGAGGTCTGCTGAGGTCATCAGTCCGCTAAGCGTACACAATACTTAACCTAACTGAAACTAACTTACGCTATGGACAACACACACACCCATGCCCGAGGGAGGACTCGAACCTCCGACGGAGGAAGCCGCGCGAACCGTGACAATACGACATAGATTGCGCGGCTGCAGCCGAATTTATTCTTTGTTGTTTGTTAGTTAGTTTACAGTGTTGCAAAATACTGCTGGATCAATGATGAATTTCTCGCCCCATATGACAGCTATTGTGGTAATCTTTTATTATTCTTGATAAATGATAGAGATGATTACCGTGTTTTACCGTTGTGAATCCCCAACACAATCTATATATACTAAACTGCACCAAGCGGATTTTTAAATCAAACTCTAAACGAAATTTTACTGATGTTCACGAGTCACTTTAAACATAAAAACAACAGCACATTCAGCAGGCAAAGAATAGCCAAGCACAGCTCAAGACAGTTCAACTGCAGCAATGATAAACTTCAAAAAGGGGAATCTACCAATATTTCACCGTTTAAGCGTTATATGGTTCAAATGGCTCTGAGCACTATGGGACTTAACATCTGTGGTCATCAGTCCCCTAGAACTTAGAACTACTTAAACCTAACTAACCTAAGGACGTCACGCAACACCCAGTCATCACGAGGCTTTAGACGTTATATTCTCGACAAAAATTTAACTCAAGTGTTGCTCGGAAATTGTGGCTGATTTTTGTTGAAAGCCACACGGCATACACAATACAAAAAATGTAAACATTATTTGTGATCTAAACAACGTGATGTCCACATGTTCCTAACCTGTGTAAAATGTGTATTTGTCTTTCATATACAATAAAACATAAAACGCACTGAAGATGCCAGAACTGCAGTGAAACATGTCTGGGGATTGAACAGAGCAATAATTCTGCTCTTGCAAGAACGCAGACCCTCTGTAATTCATTAATAAATCAGTAATTAAAGAGTGTCAGTCCAAATGAGTGGCTTCGTTGGGATACAGTTTCTCTATAAATAGCAGCCCTACGACAAAGATAGCCAAGCAGTCACTACCTCTGTGAAGGTGTACTCGTATCCATCGGGGTTGAGCACGGGGATGATGTGCCAGTCGACGCCGTCTGTGAGCGCGCTCTCGGCTGCGTTCTCGACCAGCTGGTTGATGATGTAGAGGGCGGCAGCTGGCGCGATCCACTCCCTGGCGTGGATGCCGGCGTCGATCAGGATGACCGGCCGGGAGCCTCCGCCTCCAGAGGATATCTGGATGATATCCAGAGGGCGACCCTCGTACGTCTGTCCGATGGTGTGCACAGTCACTGTACTGGGATAGCTTGATGCCAGCTGCGACAGGTACTGCCGAATCTGTGAAACCCAAGGCAGAATGTTAGCCGGGCGCCTCGAAATTAGGGACAAACCGAGGGATCCCGCATTGGTAACCAACGGTATGGCAGACTATGATGGATGCATGGGCAGTGTACCGTTGTGAGGTTATGGCATTGTGTTTATTGAGTGAAAGGGAGAGGGTAAAGCATGGTGCCGAGACGTGTACAACTCGACACTCACTAGAAGGCTACCCGTTTCGAGTAATACTAACTGGGTGACAAGCTAAGTGTCTCCTATTGGAAGGACAGATCACAGCCAGCTGTGTCAGATACTCCTACTATCTGTCGATGCGTAGAAGATGAATAATTAAGGTACAACTTTCGTAAAAAGTCTGTTGATCTGGAACTTTAGGCAACCCTCCTCCAGTGCTTTAAATGTCGATGGTGAAAATTTCCGCTTTCTTCTGGACTCTGATTGGTTGGCTCTCGAAGGATGGTGGCGACATTACGATTTCAACAACCAGGGCAGAATTGTCATTTTTTCTGTAAACATATTAGTTGTATTTAAAATGACGATTGTGGATTGCTGGGGTTCGGTACTGCGAGCTATAGCCGCAGCTAAATGTTTTACTGAATGTTATTTCGAAAATGGACGAGTAAGGTTTAAAGTAGGCCTAAACGTCAACTATAATTAAAGATGATACACAATCAACACATTGAATAAAAGATCAAATTAAAAATGATGTCATAGAACCATATAACGTGGTATTGCAGTCAGTTTTGCTGAAGAAAACGTTAGGCCGGAAAGCAAAATAAATAAACAGAACAATTAAAACTACCTAAGATTGTTAAGTGTTGTTTGGCCCACTACATAAATTATTAATTTCCTTTTGGTATCTGCTGTGAATCGATATAGTATATTTCCAAACACTGTTACAAATATGTTCCGTCCAAATAAACTGACCCTGTGCCAAGACTCTTCTCAAGCAAAGTTCTATCTGTTCAGCTTTCTTAGAAATTAAATTTATAGCTCTGTGCAAATCCATAATTTGTAATTTAAGCCACAAGATTTGAATTAATAAGTGAATAATAAAAACATAAAGGGCATTTGGAAAGCTAAACGAAGTTTCAAAAACTGTAACGTCTCTGAAAGTGAAAAACTTTTCGTCTCTGTGTTTTCTTTTATTAAGGGTAGTTTACATTTCTGCTACTGGGTAGAGGCTGACAGCTACCAAATTAACATTCTTTAGCCATTGCGTACTTTAATTTATAATTTATGTAGGTAAAATACAATACCTATCACAAAAGTTAAGTACCGAGAAACGGAGGAAATGAGGAAATGAATCTTCACGGGTTGAGAGGATATGTTATTTGATATCACTTATTACCAAAGAACTTGGCACTACAAGTACACTTATCTTTGGACTTATCTGCATGATGTTGCACTCCCTCTGGCAAGGATACAGGAACTAATTCGGTTGGGAAAAGTGTTGTCAACCTGTTGTGTCCTGTTGTGAGGCGAAATAGCTAACAACTACTATATCTGATCCATGATATCCTTTATATTGACACAGGAATGGAGTTGACGTCCGAACGGGTCTCCCACATATTTTACTGTGGATAGATCTGAGGATCTTGCTGGCCACATTAGTACATCAACATCCCGATGATGGGTCACAGGAACACTCGCCATATATTGACGAACACTGCCTTGTCGAAAAAATGGCACAACGGTACTGTGCCATGAGAGATAACACGTGATCACACAAGATGTTCCTGATGTTGTGTTATTCTGTCAGAGTTTCCTCACCACTACCAGCCGTGAGCTGAAGCTATGGTTGATAACACCCCACAACATGAGTAACACATCCGAGTCTCTCCAAAACATTGGATAAATGGCAGCTCTTCCCAGGCGGCCAGCAAACTCGCCGACGACCGTCATCCGGACACAGCGCTATGCCCTTCATCTTCCTTGCTTCACTGTCGCGTCACCAGTCCAGACGCAGCCGTTTGTGTCATGGTGTTAACGGCAGCCTACGCGTGGGACGGTAATTCTCTAGTCCAGACGCTGTTGTTCTCCGACCGATAGTGTCGAATAACACAGAACGTTGCAGGAAGTCCATTACTTTATCTCGGATGACAGATGCAGGTGTGAAGGGGTTACCATGTGTTCGGTACACATTATGTTCATCCATCTTTGTGTTGGTCAGATGTGGTTGACTAGAATCTTGAGGACGTGTATGTCTGCAGTCACCTTCACCTGCAGCGCAACAACGGGCTACTGTCAGGTTCGACTGCCCCACAAATCTTGATGTTGCCCGATTGGAGCAACCGGTCAAATGGAAACCTCAATGACGTCGCTTTAGAACTCTGCCATGTGCTGACAATTCTGTGTCATATGAGTAATGGTAACTCAGTGGCTTTCACAGTGATCATTCAACTTCTAACGTTGTCCACGTCCTACCGGACTTGGTAACAGCACTAAACACAAACAACATTAATCTACTCCAGTGGCCATTCTAACTGTCACAGAGAATTACAACTCAAATGATTAACATACCAGTCAATGGTGAGTATGTGTGCGAAGTTACATTGACAATCGACCATGTCTTCTGGGAGCTTCAGGTTTTCTGTAAGGCAGTGTAAATTATTTTCGTGACACAATGATGTTACGTAGATTATATTCCTTATGAGAACGTCTTGATGAAGGCTCCCAGTAATTATGGGTAGGAATTGCGATGTTGCAAATACTGCAGAAGATGTTAGTTGGAAAAATATGTGGCATGGCTATGTGGGAAGGAAGTGATAGTTGGATTGTAGGTGTCAGGAGACGAATAGGATGTGAGTTGGGCGCGGAAAGAGTACGTTGGAGGTTACCTTTGCAATGGGTTGGGAGGGATAGATTTCAGCGCTTAGTTCGTGATATGGAAGGGGATGGCGTAGAAATTAGACGGGGAGAGGATATGGTGTGCTTTTAAGACTAATTTAGTTTATTTGACTGTTGTAGTTTGTCAGGTGAAGGCTTTTGGTGCAAAATACTTGTGTGACATTTCCTGCAATTAGTGACTGGGGTTTTGCAGGAATGATGGAGAGATATCACTGATTATTTCATGGGATAAAGTTGTTGAAATGGAGTTTCAGGGATGAATGTAGGATAGTATTGAGTGCAGGGAAGGTCATGTTCTCAGCATACTGTAGTAGGTATGCAGGAGGGATGAGTTTTGGGACCTCAGCTGAATATAGGAGTTAAAGGAGTGGTAGTCACACTGCATTACTAGCTTAGATTTTAACAGTGAGACAAAGATTTTCGGTGCGAGAAACAAGCACTGTGGGCTGCTCACCGACATATGAACAGATGCATGATGTGAATTCCTAAGGGAGTCAATGGAACAAGCGTGCAGAGCAGGAAAAAGACTGGAGTGGAGGCCTTAATTATAGCCATACTGAAAACGAAATGGAGCTGGACGGGGCACGTAGCCAGGTGAATGGACGGGCCAAACAATTCAAAGTCCAGAGCGGCTACTACACAGCCGGAAATAAATTAGTTCACCTCAAAGATGACGTCGATTTTGATGTAATGTTGGCATATCCCACGTGGACGGTAGTAGTTCACGACATTTTTTCTCTATTTTTTCGTGTCGCTGCATGATTAATAACGTCTTCGCTAAAGCAGGGTGCATGTGAGTTTACATATTCTTTTGCCCTTCTATGCACTCCCACTTCTCAGAACTCGACATGACCACAAACTCTCCGCGACGGCCTCATTCTTAATAAATGAACCTGTAATGAACACGATACTTTTCTTTAGATATTCTCAGTTTCCTCTATTAGCTCTATATGGCACAGATCACAAACTGACAAGCAATACTCTAGTATTGGTCGAACAATGGTTTTATAGGCTGCTTCCTTTGTGGGTGGACTACAGTAGGTGAGGATTCTTCCAGTGAATCTCAGTCAGACATATGCCTTACCTTGTATTAGTTTTGTAAGGTCGCTCTACCTTAAATCATTCTCCTTTAGAGAGGTGCTGGAATGGTTGAAAATGGTCCACCCCACAATTTTAAATAGTATTTCGGTATGATAACGCCCACCACATTCGAATAAGACCATACGTTATCTTTTTCGGTGGTTCTACTGGATTTATTGGAGTCCTCCCTACAGTCCCGACGTGCCTCGATGTGATGTTTATCTCAGCGAACGACAAAAGAAGCGCTTCTGTGGTAAGCGTAGGCATTTAACAGCGTACAAAGATGTCAGTTCATTATGAGGACAGTACAGCCGTGTTAGCACTTTCCAGTTAATTAACGCGCATGACCAGTTACGAGATATTCAGCGCCGTTATCAATGCCACGTTGCAAATTAAGCTTTCTACGCTATGTCATGACGTGGCAGCATTAAATACAAGGAAATATTTCCTGAACAGGAATTTGCGCTTTGCTGTGTCAATGAACAGACGATTGACAGCAAGCATTGTAACCAAGATGAAACATTTGGCATACAACAACCATGGTCCATGTTCTCAGCTTATCGTCTAGGCGTACGAGATACTATAAAATAGGAAACAGTGTGGTTTCGATAAAACGTGTAAAGATACTGTAACAGTTTCAAGAGAAATGTTCATCATAATTAGCAGACAGGCGCAAGAGAATGGGTAAGGATTTTACAAATTATGTATAGGTATCTATGTCCGGCTCATATGTTAGTATTGGTCGTACATAAATTGTTGTAAATTTTGAACTTCCATCCTTTTGCTGTTATAGGGAGCCAGACAATACACTCTTAGCTCTGGCAATACTCACATCATCGTAGCGCTGGTACTCGGTGAATGATATGCGGTCCTCGGGGCTTTTGGGGATGGATCTCACTAGCGTCAGATTTCGCTCCTTTTCGAAAATCCTGAAAATCGTCATTGGTAGTACTTGTTTATCATAGAAATGATTCTGTTTATAATAGAACACATCGTTATCACAACACAAATAATAATAATAAGAGTAGTAGTAATAGTAATAATAATAATAAATTTTATTATTATTATTATTGCAAAAGCTAGACATTACAATAGAATAACGAAGCCGGAATGTCTATATGCAAGCGAATGTCTAGTATTAAACTATTTTCATTTTCTTTAGACTTTATCCCGTACTTACAGAGGGTCGTCATTGTTAGTATCTAATTTGGCACCGTTAATGTTAGAGGGTGGCAAGCTGCTATTCCTGTCACCTTCCCTTCGCCCCTGGGAAGGAATTTGTGTACCCCAACCGTCTGTATCATGTAAAAGTGTGGGAACGTCATGTGATGTAAAAGTGTGGGAACGTTTTCTAAATGAATGCAAATAGTGTAATTGAGGGGGGACTTGGGTACAAGCCCAGTATGCGCCTAGTAGGATGTGGGAAACCACCTAAAATCACAACTACGCTGGCCGACACATTGGATCTCATCGTTAATACGCTGGGCGAATTAGATACGGGGCCGGCACGCCTGTCGTAATTCCAGTAGAGGAGTGTTTATAGGTGCCGCTATCCGAGCTGCTTGTAGCATTAAAACATATTCTAGATCAATTAGAAATACTAGAAACCCAAATCATTAGGTAAATATTTGCCCACGACAAACTGTGGCAGTTTGGAAGTTATACAGCAATGATGAACGTTATCAAACATGTAAAACATACCAGAACTAATGAGAGAAAAAGACTGGTACGTTTTGGGACGTTTATATCAAATACAAGACTCTAGATTATCCAAAAGAAGACCTTCAAATAGCTGTGGGATAAGATGTCTACAACTTGTGTCCATGAAGTAAAAGAGCATTTAGAAAAAAATAATAATATATAAGGTGAAGAAGCGACAGACAGAGAAGCGTTTAGGGGAAACGTATCGAAAATGGAAGGATTCCAAGGTAGGTGAGTGCAAAAATTGGTGTGAAATCGCCAGAAGACATGAAGAAAAAACGTAGTGAACAGATGAAAGAATGCTGAAAGGAAGAACAAGGAATGAGGAGGTGAAATAGCACTTCGTCCTTAGTTGGCACTTCCGAGAAGAAAATAATATTATTAATGATAATTATTATTATTATTATTTGCACGTACGTTTCTAGTGAACCACGCAATGTACAACAAAGCACATTTTGTGAGTTACGTTTTAAGTTTTCATTGTATCGATGTTTGTTAAAGACAAAGGTGACAGGAGGGGTGGTTGCGAAAATCGTGGATCTTTTGTCTTTGCGCCAATATCGTGGATTAAAATCCATATTTGTCAGCAGTGTCTCGTGAAGTGTTGAGGGTGATACGGTGGTCGGATGGGGAGGTTAAGCTGGGGCGGCCCCCTTGGTCCTCTTCGACAGGAGTAGGCTGTGTGTTGGCACCGGATTTCACCCTCCCCCTTCTCTCATTGTTTCTGCGCGAACGCGATGCTACTTTACACGCACATCTATTAGTGTCACCTACACTTAACATATACACTTCCACACAAGGACGAAGGAAAGATGCCTGTAGACGTGGATGCATAGTAAACAATTCTCCAATTAGAAAGCTGAACCTGTCCTTTGTGGTCTCCTAACATTACATGCAATACGACTATACTCCACTTTCATTGTCTCAGAATCGGCTCCTTCCCGTCCGCCAGACCGAGTCGTTCCCATCTCCTTGGGTTTTTATGACACTGTAGTACCCGAATCACCAGCGGGCTAGGGGTAAATTTAGTAATCAAAACGTCCTCGGTCCTGGGTTCGAAAGGCGCCCTTGCTTAAGTTTTAATTATAATCACCTTTGGCGGCTGAAGACTTCCGGCATAAGGAATCACTCTCATTCTGCCAACGGCCTTTTCAAAGAGGACAGAGGAGCGGACCGGGTTTCAGGACATTCTCTTGCCCTTAGTATGGGAAACTACTCCTAAAGGTGGAATATTCAAAGTGATGAGGGAGCAGAAGGTAATGGAAACCACTGCAGTAAAGACAAATAACGTGTATTCACAGGACATGTGGCCTATAATTGAAAAAGTGACATGATGATCTCTCCATTCACAAACGATTCCGAAATAGTCCCCCACTCAGATCTCCGGGAGGTGACTGCCCACGGGAACGTGACCATAAGGAAAAGACTGAATAAACAACGATAGTATAACGTTCTACAACTAGGGGCGTGGAATGTCAGAGGCTTGAACGTGGTGGGGAAGCTGGAATATCTGAAAAGGGAAATGCCAAAGCTCAATCTAGATATAGCAGATGAAGAAGAAGAAATAGAGAAAGTATGTGAGGATACTGAAAGGGTAATACCAAGAGTAAAGGGATATGAAATCTAACAGTCATGGGGGACTGGAATGCAGATGTAGGGGAAGGAGTAGAAGAAAAGGTTACAGGAGAATATGGGCTTGGGACAAGTATGAGGGAGCAGAAAGACTAATTGAAACTTTCTGGCAGGTTCTGAAGACTAATTGAGTTCTGTAATAAATTTCAGTTAGTAACAGTGAATCAAGAATCACAAGAGGAGGAGGTATACTTGGAAAGGTTCACGTGATACGGGAAAGTTTCAGTTGAATTACATTATGGTCAGACAGAGATTCCAATATCAGATACCGGATTGTAAGGCATACAAAGGAGCAGATATATGCTCAGATCACAGTGAGCAGTGATGAACAGTAGGCAGAAGTTAAACACATTAGTCAGGAAGAATCGATACGCAAAGAAGTGGGATACAGAAGTACTAAGAAATGACGAGATACATTTTAAGTTATCTAAGGCTATAGATACAGCAATAGGGAATAGCATGGTAAGAAGTACAGTTGAAGAGGAATGGACATCTCTAAAAAGGGCAATAACAAAAGCTGAAAACAAAATATAGGTACGAAGAAGATAATTACAAAGAAACCATGGGTAACAGAAGAAATACTTCAGTTGATCGATAGAACAAGCAAATACAAAAATGTTGAGGGAAATTCAGGAATACAGAAAAACAAGTCACTGAGCAATGAAATAAGTAGGAAGTGCTGGGAAACTAAGATGAAAGAGTTGCATGGAAAATGTGAAGAAATCGAAAAAGATATGATTGCCAGAAGAACTCACTCAGCATATAGGAAGGTCAAAACAACCTTCGATAAAATGAAGCGCAAGGGTGGCAACTTTAAGAGTGCAACGAAAATTCCACTGCTAAATGTAGAGGAGAGAGTGGATAGGTGGAAAAAGTTCACTGGGGGACTCTATACGGAAAAGTTTTGTTTAGAAGAAGAAACAGGAGAATTTAGAAGATAGAGCGGATTCAGATTGCAATCAGAATTTAAAAGAGCTCTGGAGAACTTATGATCAAATAAGACAGAAGGGATCGATAACATTGCCTCAGAATTTCTGAAATCATTAGGGAAAATGGCAACAAAACGACTATTCACGTTAGTATGTAGAATGTATGAATCTGGCAAAATACCCTCTGATTTTCGGAAATATATCATCCACATAACTCCGAAGACTGGAAGAGCTGACTAGTGCGAGAATTATCACAGAATCGGCTTAATAGCTCATGCATCCAAGTTGCTGACAAGAATAATATGCCTAAGAAAGAAAAAGCAAATTGCGGGTGTGTTAGATGATGAACAGTTTGCCTTCAGAAAAGGTAAAGGCAACAGAGAGGCAATTCTGACGTTGCGGTTGATAATGAACGTAAGTCTAAAGAAAAGCCACGTTCACAGAATTTGTCGATCTGGAAAAAGTGTTCGACAATGTAAAATAGGGCAAGATGGTCAAAATTCTGAGAAAAATAGGGGTAAGCTGTAGCGAGAGACGGGTAATATACAATATGTACAAGATACAAGAGCGACCAAGAACGAAGTACTCGGATAAAAAAGGGTGTAAGACAGGGATGTAAACTTTCGCACCTACTGTTCAATCTGTATATCGAAGAAGGAATGATGGAAATAAAAGGCAGGTTCAGGAGCGGAACTAAAATTCAAGGTGAAAGGATATCGATGTTACTTTACGCTGATGACATTGCTATCCTGAGTAAAATAAAGAACAATTGATTGATCTGCTGAATGGAATGAACAGTCTAAGGAGTGCAGAATGTGGATTGAGAGTAAATAGAAGAAAGACGAAAGTAATGAGAAGTAGCAGAAATGAGTACAGCGAGAAACTTTAACATCACGATTGATGATCACGAAGTAGATGAAGTTAAGGAATTCTGGTATCAAGGCAGCAAAATAACCAATAGCTGATGGAGCAAGGAGGACATCAAATACATACTATCACTGGTAAAAAGTGAATTCTTGGCCAAAAGAAGTCCGCTAGTATCCAACACAGAGCTTAATTTGAGGAAGAAATTTCTGAGTGTGTACTTTTGGAGTACAGTATTGTATGGTAGTGAAACATGAACTTGGGGAAACCGGAACAGAAGATAATCGAAGCATTTGAGTTGTGGTGCTACAGACGAACGTTGAAAATTAGGTGGTCTGATAAGATAATGAATGAGGAGGTTCTGCTCAGAATTGGAGAGTAAAGGAATATGCGGAAGACACTGGCAAGGAGAAGGAACAGGATTGTAGGACATTTGCTAAGACATGAGGGAATGACTTCCATGGTACTAGAGGGGGCTGTAGAGGGCAAAAACTGTAGAGGAAGACAGAGATTGGAATACATCCAGCAAGTAATTGAGGACGTACGTTGCAAGTGCTACTGTGAGATGAAGAGGGTGGCACAGAAGACTGAGGGCTCAGAAACAAAACCGTTCACTCGTGAATTTTTACCTATTTTTTTTTTCTGTCCAATATATCAGGTCGTGTTATACTTGCTTACTTCCGGACCTCAATCCGTTTCACATTTCCTTGTTAGCGTTATTGCGAAATTCGTAGAACTGCGCAGCCCTCCTTGTGAATCGGTTTGGATCCATTCTTTTAATTTTCCGTAGAATTTTAGAACGAGGTTCTGCGTATATGAATTGATGTTGGTATAATCTTCAAGTTATTTGTTTGTGCTTGGTCTATACATTCACGTTTCAGTATACGATAACAGGGTGAAATGTAATGCCTCTGAATGTTTTATCACAATACTCTTACGTGTTCGAATAAAACAAAATTTATTAACATTCTGCCTCATCATTCCTCATGTGCACATATTTATTTCTCAGCATTTCTCCCAATGAAAAACCCGTTTGATGACACTATCAGTGTAGAACATTTGACTTTCTCGATGAAACCTATTGCTGCACCGTTTCTTCAATATTAAAGTTAGGTCCTCGAAGGTGTTTTTCTTGTTTTGGACACTAATCAAAATTGCATCGGGTCATGTCGGGACCGTAAGAAGGATGAGGGTAAAACGCTGCAAATATGTTCACGTGAGCCGGCCGCGGTGGTCTCGCGGTTCTAGGCGCGCAGTCCGGAACCGTGCGACTGCTACGGTCACAGGTTCGAATCCTGCCTCGGGCATGGATGTGTGTGATGTCCTTAGGTTAGTTAGGTTTAAGAAGTTCTACGTTCTAGGGGACTAATGACCACAGCAGTTGAGTCCCATAGTGCTCAGAGCCATTTTTTGTTGTTGACATGAAGAAGAAAGATGTGGGATGTTACTAACATTTATGATGTTTAAAAAGCTTTAATAGTTTCTGTATAAAAAGCTATGAAGCGTTACTTTTCAGCACGAGCTCATAATTTGAACCTAAAAGTTTCCAGATTACATTTAGTTATCTCTTTTGGTCTCCTCCAGTGTTTCTCTTGCTGTTTAATATTTGTCTTACAGGCTCATGAAGTCACTGTCCTTTCATGACTACGTTGTTGTATCTGAGTTTTGTGTCATTTGACATCCCTTTTTTGTTATAGATATATATTGTAAGCCGGGTTTGAAATCATTTCTTATTGATTGTGACGATCGTCTGCAGTCCCTGTAGTATGGGATCATTTTAACGGGCGATTTTCATATGACACTTTATATGCCTACGAGTGGAACTCCAGTGTTTGTAGGCACTTTGCACTGTTCGTTTTGTTACACCAACAGATCAAAAATGGCTCTGAGCACTATGGGACCTAATATCTAAGGTCATCAGTCCCCTAGAACTTTGAACTACTTAAAGCTAACCAACCTAAGGACATCACACATATCCATGCCCGAGGCAGGATTCGAACCAGCGACCGTGGGAGTCGTGTGGTTCCGGACTGAAACGCCTACAACCGCTCGGCCACCGCGGCCGGCACCAACAGATCGATCAACCTGATTCAAAGTGAGGTAATATGATAATCCAAGCACGACAGTTCCTTTTTGCTATTCTATCATACCTCCAGATCGACCCATCTTAATGTGCTCATTCCGTACCATCTACTGTCACATGCACAGCACTTCACTGCCATGTGTTACGACAATTTTCTGTTTTCCTTATTGTGATTTCATTCCCCTGCCCCATATGGGTAGGGGAGGGCTGTCAGTGGCACAAGCCGCCGCTCTTCAGCCGTGTGACTTGACAACTACAACAAGAATAAAATGTTACATATATAAGGCGATAAAAAAGGGAGCATAAAACAAAGTAAGGGGAGAAAATGGAGATAATAATACAGTCACATGGAGACGTTCATGGGGGACAATTAAAAAAGTCACCAGATAGTTAAAAAACACAGTTGGCGATTAGTAAAACACAAAGAAGATACTGAATGCACATGCACAGTTTAAAAGTCAGCCACAGTATTAAAAGCACTCCAGAACAACACACTTAAAACCCACTTGGAGCACACATGATGAAGAATACAACTGCCAGGTGAGACCTGCTGAGGGTAAGGTCAGAGAGGATGGAAAAGGAGGGGAGAGCAAGGGCCAGCAGGGGAGGCGGCGGGATAAAGAGAGTAGGGGCATCAGTGGGTACACTAAGAGGCAGGAGATACGTGGGGCAGGAGATGAAGAGGGAAGACAAGGCAGGAGGGAGTTCAGAGACACTGAAAGGGAGCACAAGAGAGGGAGAGCGAGTAGGAAAGGGAAGCCGGTCAGGAGAAGGGATGGGGAGGAGAGGGAGCCGTGAGGAGGAAGCAGGAAGATGGGGTTAGAGTTGGTAGGAAGCGTAGATGTCAGGATGAAGCTCATCATTCAGGTGGGGCAGATGGTGGAGGTTGTGTTGGGAAAGCAGATGGAGGGTGTGGAGATGGAGAGAGGGTGGGACACAAAGGTAAAGGCGAAGCAACAGGTTGGGGGTGGAGAGAAAGGGAGACAACAGGGAGTGAGGGGGATCAAGATGGTGGACAATATACATTGTGCGGATGTGTTCAAGGAAAAGGAGAAGGTGGGGGAAGGGGATGAGGTCGTAGAGGATGCACATGGGGGATGGAAGGTGGATGCGGAAGGTGAGGCAGAGCGCATGGCTTTCGAGGATTTGGAGGGCTTTATAGAACCG
This sequence comes from Schistocerca gregaria, assembly GCF_023897955.1. Lineage (NCBI taxonomy): Eukaryota > Metazoa > Arthropoda > Insecta > Orthoptera > Acrididae > Schistocerca > Schistocerca gregaria. Next base: position 250,856,928 of record NC_064923.1, on the reverse strand, counting down.
GGGAGGGGCAGAAATCCAAGCTATGCTAGCATAACAGAGGATGGGGCGGATAAAGGATTTGTAGGTGTGAAGGATGGTAAACGGGTGCAGATCCCATGTCCAGCTGTACAAGTTTCAGGAGGCGGAGTCTGTTGTGAGCTTTGTGTTGGATGGTAAGGTGATGGGGAGTCCAGGTGAGGTGGCGGTCGAGGGTCAGGTCAAGGTATTTGAGGGTAGGAGTGAGGACGACAACAAAAGAGCGTTATATTAACGCCAGATACGCTTTATACACCATCGACAGCAGGGGTAGCCAATCGTTTTTTCATAGCGCCTACTTTCGTATGTCTGCAGTAGTAAATTTACTAACCACCTATCGGTTCTACACTATTAGTAATCTGCGAAGGGCGTTCAATAAGTAACGCAACACTTTCTTTTTCTCTACCAGTTCCGACTGAAAATGTGTAGAATTTGTTGTGGGACTTCGTGCAATATCCCTGCTTGAGCCCCCCTAGTTTCATCAAGTTCCGATAGGTGGCGGCGCTACATGCAGCCTTCAAAGTGGCGTCTGCAACGGAGGTGTGTTCCAAGCAGAGAGCTGTCATTGGCGGAAAACCCGAGCATCGCAGATACTGACAGGCGCTTCCATAATGTCTGCACAGACTTGACTGCGAACAAAAGTACTGTGAGCTGTTAGGCGGGGCGTCGGTCGTCATTGCAACAAGGTCGCGCAAACCTGTCCTACCTCCAGCGTGCCAGCTGTCCGCACACAGCTGTGAATATGGAACGTGCGGACACTCTCATTCGATACGATATTGTAGTACCCGGCACTGCAATTCCGTATTTATCCGAAGAAATCAGGCAAGCGTCTTTCAGCTAAAATATCTATCTGTACGGAAATATATACAATGGATGCAGTTTGTAGCCACATGGCTGACGGTATATGGAGCTACGGATCTGGCCGTGCTCGGATAGCTGTTGGTAAGGCGACCTCTCACGCAGAGTGGACAATCCGGGTTCGTGTCCTGGTTCGGCACAAATTTTCACTGTCGTCATTCCAGTATGCAACTCATGGTGGTCCATATTCGCGACTGCCATTACATTTTAATGCAATACTCATTCGATTTGATCGATGGATCTTAGTCAAAGACCTAGATTTTCAACTGGACGTCTCTCTTGGTAGTGCTAACACACTCGCCCACCAGTTAGGGTATTCAAAGATATATGCCTGCTGGTTTCCTCGCCACATAACAGAAGACAATAAAGAGACAATGAAGGACCATCTGTGAGAAACTGTTTGCGCGTTACGAGGCTGATCGCGATACTTTTTTGTCAAACATCGTCACAGGCGATGAAGCATGGGTTCATCACTTCGAACCCGAAACAAAACGGAAATACACGGACTGGCAGCACACCATCTCTCCTCCGACGAAAAACGTGAAACCTGACCCTCGGCCGGTAAGTTCTTAGCGTTTGTCTTCTGGGACTCTGAAGCGGTTGTTCTGCCTTATGTCCTCCCGCATAGTGCAACGATCAACTCTGAAGTGTACTGCGCTACCTGCACGAAACTGAAGAAACAGTTTCAGCGCGTTCGCCACCACAAAACTTCTCGATAACAACGCAAAGCCTCATACAAGTCTGGACACCCGAGGGGTGCTCTCTAAAATCCATTGGGCTGTTCTTCCTTACCTACCCTACAGCCCGGATCTCGCACCTTCTGATTTCCATCTGATTGGCCAGATGAAGGATGTACTTCGCGGTAAGCAGTAAGTGGATGATTGAGAGGTTATTGATGCAGCAAGACAAGTAGAGCGGTACCATGCGGACATACAGGCCGTCTCAGCACAATGGCGTAAGGCCGCAGCATCGAACGAAGATTACGTTGAAAATTAGCGTTTTGTAGGCAATAGAATAAGGAATAATATGGTGTACTAAAATCCTGAATAAAACCAATCCGCTTTCCGCAACAAACAAGAAAGAATGTGTTGCATTACTTATTGAACGTCTTTCGCACTCTTTTAAAGTAGTGAAGTAACAAGTTAAAGGAAATAATAATAATTGCTTCCCAAATACTTTATGTCAAAATTTTATGAAAACCTAAATAAGATTTTCAGAACCTGCGCCGCCCACCGCTCACCACGAAAGCTGGCACGCTCACTAGTGTGTGTGAGGGACCACGTTGACTGCCACTGACCTGCAAGTTTTATTGTATTACTTAACCTTGCTGTCGGATACTCTTCCTAGAGCCACAGTCGTTAAGGGGGGGAATTTGTGTGAGCATGTGTCAGTGAACAGTGTGCACTTTGTCTTGTGCATTATCGTATTTTCACTGTTTGTTTGTCGTATTCTCTCAAGCGGAGTTTGGGGGATAGCCCAGCATTAGCGTAAGAGTGGAAAACTGAATAAAAACCACATTCAGGTTGGCCGCTGTAGCAGTCCACGGTCGTTAATCGGCGGCACGAATTCTGTTCGGGTCTGGTGCACCTCCCTGTCTCACAAGCTAGCGCACAGTGCGTTAAACTGTACGAGCAGGTCCAAGTTCTTTGCAGTAGTTGAGGGGAAAAGAAAACAAAACAATCGTAGGCCCTTCGTGACATTCTCCTGCCGAACAACAAAGAGAAAAAGAGTTGATCAGGGAAATAAAAGTAGCCTGCGAGAAAGCTATAGCGTAAGTACTGTGTTTTAGTACACTGTTTACCAAGCATATCGCTAGAGAAATTACGGCGCAGTGTGCTTTTTATCTCCTACCGTTTTCAACCTGAAGTTTACACTCCAAAGTATTCCTGTATTCAAAGCATCGGATATAGATCACTGAGTAAAACAGCAGACGTGAATGAACGCAAAAAAATAACGTATAGTAACTTTATCTATACATATGTTTCATGATACAGACACAAATCAAACTCAAAATCAGCACCACTCCCTCAATTAGCTTAGTGTTCTAATTGCTTGTTCCAGAACGTGTTAACGAATTATGTCATAAACATTAACAATACCGTTTAACTAATGTTACTATTAGTGGCCACGTATCAGTATTACACATTGTTTGCCTTCTTTAGTGCATAAAATTTATTCGTCATTAATTAATATTGTTTCTCAGTTTTCCTTTGTTGCTTTAGAAATCATCATTGGTACCAAGTTATTTCATTTAATTCATGAACGCGACGATTGGACTCAGTGACGTTGTAGACACTAGAAAATGATCTGTACGCAACATAATTGTGTACATTACGCATATCAAAAATTTAAAAAAAGTGATCAACTACTTTGTAGTTTCTGTGAATATCTCCACTATACCCGCATTGTTCCCTGCATTACCAGGTTAACTCCTGATTAATCAAGATGTGTCCTCTTTATGAATCCCTCCCTTTAGTTAAAGTTTTGCACAAATTTTGTTTTACCTCAATTTGATTCAGTACATCTTTATTAGTTACTCGAGATACCCATCTGATATTCAGAATACTTCTACAGCACCACACAAAACGGTTTCTGTTCACCTTTTGTCTTCATTTGTATCAATTTTTCGCTCCAAAGGCCACACTGTGGTGCGTGGCGAAGGGTACATTGTACCACTACTAGTCATATCCTTTCCAGTTCCATTCATAAACAGAGCGAGTGAGAAACGACTATCTATATGCCTCTGTTACAGCCGTAATTTTTTTCATATTGCCTTTAAGCGAAATGTACATTGGCTGTAGTAGAATCGTTCTGCAGTCAACCTCAAATATTGATTCCCTGAATTTTCCTCCAAAAGAACGCCGCTTTCCCTCCAGGGAATCCCATTTGAGTTCCCGAAGAATCTCCGTAACACTTGCGTGCTGGTCGAACCTACCGGTAATATATATAGCACCACACCTCTGAACTGCTTCGATGTTTTGCTTTAATTCGAACTGGATCCGAAACACTCGAGCAGTACTCAAGAATGGATCGCACTGGCGTTCAGTACACCGGCTCCTTGATAGATGACCTACATTTTCTAAAGTTGTCCCAATGAACCAAAGTCTATCATTCGCTTTCGCTACTACCGTCCTTACGTGGTCGTTCTATGTGACACCGTTTTGCAACCCCTAGAGGTTTAATTGACGTGTGTGTGTCAAGCAACACACTATTAGTGTTATATTAAAACTTTACAGTATCGATATTCCCGCTGATCTGCATCAACTTACGTTTTTAACATTTAGACCACGCTGTCATTCGTCATACCAAATACACCGGTGTCCAAAATTAATGCAGAACGCTGTCTCCCAGTCCTGTGTCTACTCCACGATATAATCATACAAACTGTCCATATGTTCTAGTTGTGCACGGAAGATGCCATTTCGGTCAACGGAAAACCACACCAACGATGAAGTCAGGGCACCTATCAAACGAGCTAGTGTTTACCGGGTAGTCCCACATCCACAATCTCTGTGTACACAGTCACAGACCGTGCAGTTTGACACAGAGAAGACGCCTACCAGATTCTGTGCGTGGAGGGCCACATCAAGAATGGAAACAGGGCATTCGTAAACTCATGTGGCCCGATGGCTTAACGTGAATCGTTCTGTTGTTTCTCGGATGTGGCGACAGTTTACAGAGCCCTAAACTGTATCCAGAAGACGAGGGCAGGACCGACTACGAGTTGCATCGGAATGCGAGGACCGTTACTTAGCTGTAAGGGCACGACATTACCACCTTAGTATTCCGCAGCAGCTGGCATCTGACCTCGCAGCATCCACATCGTGGCCGTCTACATGCCATCTGGACAGTCGAACAGTGGGCCAAAGTTCTTTACACAGATGAGTCCCGATCTGGTCCCGAGAGTGATTCTCGCCGGATTCGCATCTCAAGGAAAAGTAGAACAAGATTTTGAAACCCGTATATTGTGATAAGAGACCGATATCGAGGAGGATCGCTAATGATGTGAGCAGGGATTATGTTGACTACTGGAACACCCCTTCATGAAATTTTACGGGGGAATCAGCAAGATTTAATAGCTAACGTGTAATGTGACGAGATCTTGGAACCTCATTTACGGTTGTTGCGATGTAGTGAGCGTCCAGACTTCGTACTGATGGACGGTAATGCTCGATCTAATAGAGCACGAGTGCTTGTTATTTTCTTGAAAATAGAAAATATTGCATGCATGGCGTGGCCTACTCGCTCTCCCTATTTGAATCCCACTGAGAATGTCTGAGATGCACTTGGGAGACGGATTGCATCACGTCAATATCCACGAACCACTCTCCAGGACATGGGAGCAGCTCCGCAGGAAGAGTGAGCATTATACCATGACATTGACGACTTTATTCGCAGCATGCACCGTCGCTGGCAGGCCTGTATTTTTACGAGAGGTGGTCACACACCACAGTGAGCCAGTTGTCGGAATTTGTGTGCAAACCTGTTAAGTTGGAAAGAAACGAAGAATATTATCGTCTACTGTTATGCATGTTGCGGTTGTTCACATTTTCTGTACTTTATGTTATTTCCACTCTAGTATCACCTTTTTACACTGTTGTGTGACAAAATAAACGCACCCTTGGAAAACTTAGGTTATTGCTTTAACTTTGGACACCAGTGCACACAGAAAGTAACAGCATTCACATCACACTTTCCTGGGTCATTCCAGACGATGCACTTGTCTCTGACGAGCACTGGCCGTCGAGAATAATTGATCTGTTTACCGTCTCCGTTTCATTTCCATACAGGCCTACCTTCGAGACAGATTTCTTCAGAAAATGATTCTTAACATTAAATTTATAATCGATGTCAACAAATTCCTCTTTTCCAGAAATGATATCCTTGCAATAATCAGTGTGCATTTTATACCCTCTCAATTTCGGTCATTACCAGCTACTTTGCCGCCGAAATAACGAAACCCGTCTATTACTTTTAGTGTATCACTCTTACCTAATTCCCCCAGCATATACGCTACGTGTAGGAGAGATGTGACATGAAGGAGGTCTATCAAAGAGAGTCGAGAACTTACTGTTCGAGGTCGTCGATGAGCACGTGGTGCAGCACTCCGTGGCGGTCGAGGAATCCCCGGAAGTGGTCGTGCACGTGCGGCGGCACCCTCACGTCCACGGGGTGGCCGGCGCGGTGGGCTCGCGACCAGAAGTCGAGCGCCGGGTGCTCCCGCAGCTGAGACAGCGCCTGCAGCTGCTCCGCCGTCGGCACCAGCCGGTAGACTTTGTGTCTGCCGCAGAAACACGACAACTGCCTCGTTACGTTCTTCCTGATATCTATTTAAACAAATGCATTACTTGAGGACTGCGGAGGAACTGCCATACCATAGCGTTTGTGAAGAATGAAGCACCGCAGACGAAATGTACTCTGCCGGAAAAAAAAAAATTAGTATGCCTGATGACGACATATGCCATCTGGGGATAGTAGGTGTACTGATAATTGTTTCAACGTCATCCGCCAACATAGTGGCATAGTTTCCAGAGCGACATCTGAGTCTACCCTGTCACAGACAATGTTGATTGCCAGCCTCAGTGTGGTGCAAAGGTGTGAAGCAAGTAGACAGGCGCTCAGTCCGGAACTGCGCGACTGCTACGGTCGCAGGTTCGAATCCTGCCTCGGACATGGATGTGTGTGATGTCCTTAGGTTAGTTAGGTTTAATTGGTTCTGAGTTCTAGGGGACTGATGACCACAGATGTTAAGTCCCATAGTGCAAAGAACCATTTGAACCATTTTTTTTAAGCAAGTAGACAACTATGCGACGCAGAAAGAGTCTTAAAGGACTCGAATTGTGGCCTTCCAAATGGAGGAACTGTCCTTTCGGAAAATTGCCACACGCGCTGGACGTGTTACGTCTGTGGTGCAGCGATTCTGAAATCAGTAGTCACGTGAACGTTCTCACACCCGTAGACATGGTTCTGGACGTCCACGCAGAACAGCCGCCCGCCAGGATTATCATGATATAAGGAGAGCTACCATGGTTCAATGAGAGGGCTTTTGAGTCCAGGCGTGTTAACACAAACTGTCCGATGAAGAAATTCTTAGAGGCGTCGAAACCTAGATAAATGTATTAAACAACTATTTACATACGGTTGGCTGTGTTATTTCTCCACTGAAAGTTATGCAGGGTGTTTCCGTAAGAGCGTGCAAAAATGTAACACGACATAGAGAATGCTCCACTGAGCAGTTTGAGTTAGGGAATCTCGGGTCGGAGAAGCCTGCTTAAGGAGATATGGAAGTAAACTTGTACATCGCTTTGTCTAGCATTACTGTTTTCCAGCTTATTTACAACTAACATGCGTACAAGTTTGCACGAACTGTACTGTTTATTTACATGTACATTCTTTACTTCCTGCAAGGAGCCATGGAGGGCGAGCCTGATTACTAGGAAGTCATGATGCAGGTTCTGTTTACTTTTCTTGTCCATGAGATGGCTCTGTTGTATCGTATATACATTATCCCATGAAAGAAGGCGTTATGAATCAACGACAGACTCATTCATTACTCAATTCTCTTCAGAGACATACAGCACAATACGATGGGGCGGAACCCGTTCAATACTTTCTGGTCACTAGATTGGAAGGGGTGGCTCTATTCCATGGCCTGCGAGGTCACCGGACCTGAATGCCTTTGATTATTCCCTATGCGGATATCTAAACTGACATGTGGATACGGAGATGGAATTATTTGCCAGAATTATATCTGCCAGTGCTGTGATTCGGAGTACACCAGCGATATTTGTCAGGGTGCATCAGAATCTTGCTTGTCGATTTCACGCTTGCATTGAGCTTGATGACCGCCATTTCAGCATATTTTCTGAGACACAGTCCAAACGGTATGTTCATTGTGTTAATGTTGGTATCTGCAGTAAACTGATGTAAGTAAAAAACTACACAGTGATATTATTTTATTCCTAATTTTTCCTCAAGATGGCTTCGCCGACACCAAGTTCCTTGCCTCAAATTGTTCAGCGAAGCATCCTCTATGTCCTGTTAAAGATTTGCACACTCTTACGGTAACAGCCTGCATACGGTTGCTGAAAGACAGCCATACTCAAAAGTATAAGATAAATTAAAGATGTTGCTCCATTGCATTTTGTGACAATGAACTACGTTGGCGTACTACGAACGCTATTCCGCTACTTAACGCTGTCTACTGTCCACACACGACTTCCTGGTCGAATGCGCATCTGTTGTTTACAACTGTTAGTTCAGGCTGCCACAGTACTTACTGCGTTGACGTCGCTTATACTCCAGGCATAAAATCAGTCCCGGAACCTTATGGACGGACGCTGTGTGTGCTGGCCATTGATGTAAATCATTTACTGCTTAAAAACTGTTATGTGTATTCTCCAAGATTGTATTTATTCTAAAGATTTGCGCAAGGTGTTCCGGTTTTCACACCTTTAGTACATACTTTGTTGTATGATTTATTATCACTCGTAATTTGACCCAAATGGACATCTAGTTTACATTGGGAGGGACCATAGTAGTAGTAGAGATACGAAGACAATGGTACTAAAACAAACCTACAAATATATGTAAATGCTACAGGAAAAGCGTTTGTCGAAATGGAAATACGTGAAGCCTTCAAAGACTGCCAGAGCAGAATCTTATCGAAGACCTCTCAGCAAATCAAAAAAAAAAATTCTAATCATTTGTTCTGCCCGTCGTTAGCACCAAAGTAAGAAACTCTTAGAAGAAACAGACACAGAAAGTGAAGGAAGCATGCATACTCAGATATGTCGAACTATGTTTTCAAATGCACCTTTATGAAGAAAGATGCAGGATTATTACCTCAGTTCATCCTTGCACCATTTCTAAGGTGAGTAACTTAGATTTTAGTGTCAGTTCCGTTCAGAAACAGCTGAAAAAGTTAGAAGTAAGTAAGACCGTGGAGCCCGATGGAATCCCTGCCAGACACAATTTGTAGCTGAATTACCCCTCCTTAAACCACAATACATCGTAGATCCTTACCACAAAGAACTGTTACCAATAATTGGACGAAACAAAGTTTTTACCTTTGTAGAAGAAGCACAATGGAAGTGATTCCAAAACTACCTTTTAGTGTTACCAACATCCATATTTTACGCCATTTGAGAGCGTATTCTGAGCTCAAATGTAATGAGCTATATCGAGGAATAGTACCTCGCACATACCAAAGAGAATAGATCCTGTACACATCTCTCAAATGAAAACCAATTCTTTCTTTGCTGGCTTGACATTTGAAAGCTATGGACCAGGGAAATCAGGGAGATGTAGTACTTCTTCCAGAAAACCTTTGACACAGTATTAGCCCAACGACCATTAATGTGTATACAATCATATGTGGAATCAAATTTGTGGCTGGACTCAGGATACCTTGATAGGGAGGAACCAGTACGTTATTTTGTGTGGAGAGTCATCGACAGACGTAGAAGTAACTCAATGAACGCAGATGACTTCCCGACACCTCGATTCCTCATGAAGCACCTACCAAGACCAACAGGTAGGCGCATTCGTTGCTATTTACATGTAGATCACTCCAGTGATGTGCTGTCAACACTCTCAAGACTCTCAGAAACATTAAAAATTTGTGAAATAGTGAAGCATTTCACAATAAACAGAAATGTTGTAAAACTGACCTGAAGTCCTGGTAGAAGTGTGCGACCGTCATAACAGTAACTACGAAAGTGAATTTAAAAATGCTGGTTAATCATATAAGTAATACAGATCCAAGTGGTACTGAATCCTTTAATGTGCTCATGACGCATTTCGAGCTTAACCTATAATCAGATGACCATTTACGATAATTGCGCGGACATTCTCCAGTGTCCTTGTCTATGCTTTTAATGATCTGAAATGTTCATCTGATGATGGGCTACTCTAGAAAAGGCGGCTTGAGCACATTAAAGGATTCAATAGTATCTGGATCTGTGTTACGTAAGCTACTTACCAGCATTTCTAAATTCAATTTCATAAAAATAAAGTTTTCTTTGTTTCGAGAGCGCTCAGGCACACATTTTTTTCGTTGTTCCTTCTGACAACTGATGTGGGGACTTTGCTTCTTCATAGCAAATTTAAGAAATTTGCAGAGACCTGTCGTTAATAGGGCCTTGCCTTCGTACGACACACTTAGATACGTTAATTCCTACAATCAATGTTAACTGGTAATGTTACATGTACCTAGCGGCTCAAACTATTTTTTCATTGGATTGTAAATCTCACACGTAGAGATATAGAAAATATTGGTCATAGCTTTGGTTAAAACTCATTTATATCCGTTTGAAACGTCCTTCATTTTCAAAATTTAACATATTATTTATTATTTTCTTTTTCAAAAGTTTTCACTGCAGCTTCAGTGATCAATTTGTCAATTAACAGTCTATTTTTGATTACTCTGGTGCATGTTTATTGTATGTAACATTACATCAACGAAGATTTCTGCTGACTTTGTGTTGCTGCCATCTGCTTACTATCTAAGCGATTATTGTGATACGTTTACTGAAAACGTTTCGTGAGTCAAATCACACTGTCTGACATAACAACAGAAATGAGTTCTGGAGTGATTTATTTCGTTTCCAAAATCAAACAATGTGAGGGAATCAGTTTGGCTTTGTAATGTTGTTATTGCAGTCTTCATTCAGCAGACTGAAGTTGTTCCAAGGCCAGACTGTCTTGTGCACGTATGTGTACTACAGCTCCTTCTAAATGGAAGCGTTTAACACAAACGATCTTTGCTGTGGCCAGTTGACATCTGTATGTTCGATGAATGCAGCTGATGGAAACACTCCATGAGGACGTAAAATAAAAGTCCATTCTGTGTCTGTGCCATTAAGCTGCTCCTCTACTGCATGCCAAGAAGGTTCTTCTGAGGACCAGTTTCGTGCAATCAATCTACCATCTTAAGGTCGAGTGGTACAGACCATGGCTGCGAACACACTTACTCCATGTACCTTCTCCAGCTACTCGACAGATCAGGAAGATCAAGTGGGCAATATTTAGCTTCCGTGAGCTTGTGCTTCACCATTCTCTGAGTGAACTGAGGGTTATGTCACAGATGAAGGCCAAGTCATACGATAAAATTGTTGGCCATACCTCCGCTTCGCATATCGCTGTCTCTATGGAGCACGTGACATAAATCCATTCGAGTCGGCTGGAGGAGTGACTGGTGAAGTGAATATAGCTGTGTCTGTCGCCATGGATGTGGCGCCAGATGCCCACCACTTGAACATCGTGGATGTCAGTCTCACTGTAATGGCGCGAGAGCTGGTACTTGTGTGCAACTGAAGTCTCTCCTAGGCGCGCAGTCCGGAACCGCGCGACTGCTATGGTCGCAGGTTCGAATCCTGCCTTTGGCATGGATGTGTGTGATGTCCTTAGGTTAGATAGGTTTACGTAGTTCTAAGTTCTAGGGGACTGATGACTACAGATGTTAAGTCCCATAGTGCTGAGAGCCATTTGAACCATTTTTTGAAGTCTCTCCAAACCACCATGTCGTCTAGACGGCACTGATGGAGCAGCGCGATGTCTTTGGCAAAAAGCCGAAGCGTTCTTGCTGTCGTTCTGTACCAGAAGGGGCATAGATATTGATAATTCAGATTCAGTTCACTGTGGCAGCCACGACCCATGCATTGAGGAGATATCGCACGTCATCTTCTACCAAGCTCTCTTTAAGTAAGATGGTGATGCTGCTGCCAAAGAGCGAAGCATGGGCGACATTAGTTGCGTAACCTAAGGGATGGGGAAAGCCGGCTATGTAGACCTCTTGCAAAAGAGCGATGCTATCTCTGCAGCGTTAACCATTTCTTGCGGCATGGAGAATTTTTTGCGCCTTCTGTGAGTGAGGAGGTTGTTCGCTACCAGCTGAAAAGTTTTTTGCCCTGTCTCCACCTCAGGTGGTGTTGTCATGGACGACGATAGAAGGAATATCCTCATAAAAACGCCATTGACTCACTGCCACTTACTTGGGCGCCGGAACAGTAATGACACACTGGGTATCACCCCTAACATTCTCCATGTCGTCTGTTAGAGCGCCACATTCAATGTTGTCTGCTCACTTGTCAGAACGTGCTTGCCACCGTTCATTGTGTTCATGATTCAATCGTTACTTGCGGACGTAAGTTTTTGTGTCAGAGTGTGGAGCTGATAAGACACCATTGCTCCCTCAGTAAGGAAGGCTGCTTTCGGCACGCCCCTGTTGTTGACGTCCTTCTTTTCTTGTGTTTCGCTCATTTGTGGTGGGTGAGGATGTTGCAAGGTTGTCGTCGCCTCGGTCGTGTCCTCGATTCACAGTATGTCAGCACCCACAGTTGATCAGTGGTTTCTCCGTCCATGAGGGATGTCAGTGCTGTTTTGACATAGGCGAGGGGAGGATCACCCTCACCTCCGCTGGCTCCAATTCTCCAATCGGATTTAGCATCAGTCGGCACGGAATACACGACGACCTGACATGACCTTCCTGTCCACAGCTAAAACATATGCATGGTTGGCCGTTGTACATCACTACGGCATAGCACAACAGTATAGCAGTATGTGTTTTATCAGTACAATTTTTATATTTCATGTACCATCGTACACCTCATAAGGCCCTAACATCTGTCATTTCTGAGCCACGTGGCTGATCACATTTCCCTACAGTCGAAAGGCCACAATTTCGAGATTGGCCAGCACCTCAGTGGGAAGTTCTTAGACTCTAATGGTACACACCCCACGCTCATGTGGTCCACTGTAACAATCCAATGTGATTACTGGAGTGTTTGAACTTAAGCGACTTAGCAAATTTGTTCTCCACAGTTGTGCAAGCCTCAGCATTTGTCATCTTGATGTAAATGACCCTGGTTGGAATTGAAAAGTGGATGCCCACGATGTCAAGATTGTCTCACAGGAATCTTTCAACCTCATATGCATGTAGTCTGGCGTGATTTTGATCATGGTCTGTCTATAGGAGTGCTTGATGTTTAGAACTTGTTTCTAATGTCTCACAACAGCTGGGAAGTGAACAACTCCCCCTGCACAGCTCCGATGGTAAGAGAGAAGCAAGACATCTGTGCTTCACCACTGCCAAGGGCAGACTGCCCTCTGGGGAATGAGGAGATGAGAATAGCGTTGAGGCGGCGCAGTAGCTATTGATTTCACTTTTAATATTTAAATATCTTAATATTTAAATGTTTTGTCTTTCTTTTTTTACTTGGTGTGAGAAGGAGATATGAGATTCCACCTTGGTCTACTGATTTCAGTAAGTACCATATTTTCGAGCTGCTAATTAAATTTTTTAAAGTAAAGAGTTGACTAAAAGACAATATTTACCTTGTAATGTACATTCAGTGTGATTATAATATTAGGTTGCATGTGTATCACGCCGTTTGAGAGAGACGTAGCGAGGCCAGAGTCATCAAGAAACGGGAACGCGGATCCTACGTGCTGTCGGAGGTCAGTGCCGAGCTGGCAGCTTAATTTGAAGGCTATTAGTATTACAACTAATGTAAGTACTGTTCCTTTGACCGTTTGAGGATGTATGTAAGATTTTTGGAGACAGTTAAGCCTGAACCAGCATATGAAGCACTGTGTATTATATTCTGAACTTTGTGTTAATATGCGGTAAGCATGCTTTGATTCTCAAACGCTTCGTAGGCCTTTGAGTAAATTTACAAAACCTCGTGGGAAGTGATAGTGTGGAAGTCGCGAAGCCATGTAGAATTAGCACTGATTTAAATGTCATTTTTTGCAATAGGAAACATTGGCTTCTAATAGTAGAGAATTAGTGCATTTATCAGGTTTTCCTAGGAATCAGCGCCGAACCAACCAGTGTACTGAGTTAGATAGAAAAAAACCAGTTTTAATGTCGAAATGTTTCTTCGAATGCGGCAAAGATTTAAACCGTAAGAAGGTCAAACAATAACATTCAGTCAACATCATCAGAAGATACAAAAGAAGTTTAGAAACATAATTGAAAGAGTTCGTATTTTTTTCGTGATATAGTAAAAGCATACATTTGTGTAGCATTCATTTTTGTGCAGTCGACTACGCTGTGATATCTCTAAAGGAAAGACAACGCTTGGGCAGGCATACGCACTTTAAAAATTATTGCCAGCCCAACTCTGATTAGACATTTCAGAAGTTAATTATAAGCTGTTCACCTTTCCATATAGAATTCAGAGTTGATGACAGTTTAATGATTTTGATCAATACAAGGACGCATTGGACTGGGCGTATGTCATTAAAGAAGTGATAGAAAAAATCCGAATGATTTATGGTAGTATGATTCAGCACCTATCACTCGATGGTTCTTAGGAAACGATCATTTTTCATCAGGTACTGTTATATGAGTCGTGACTGCGTATCAGTTACTACCTCTTTCAGATGATACAGGATCAAGAATATTGCCAAGGCTAGTGCAATATATTTAACAGTACTCGTCAATGCTACATATACATAGCGGGAAAAATAAAAACAAAAAAGATAGGCCTATTTGACAGAGAGTGAAGGAAGGAGAAGCGTTAAAGAAAGGACGTACGTTTTCACAAATAGCTAACATACAAAATTTTAATTTTTTTTAAAAAGGCTCCAGTGAAGCCCCCTTTTGATTTGCCATAAAGAAGCGAACTATCTAGAGCAGTTGTGTGTGTCGATAAATTCTGTCGTCACTGCTCGTCGGAAAAATTATGAATTTATGAATGACAGCATACATTGTGAACCTCTAAAAATTGATTCATTTTGTGAATAGGATTTTGGTTTCCAAACAATAGCTGACAATCGTCCCCAAAGAACAAGCTGGCGGTAGCTGTACTGTATAAACAAGAATGTAATTGGAAGTTGCAGAGATCTCCACACGTGCTGGGTAAACGTCACAGATACCAGGCGTGCAGATTACAGGTGCAAAAAGACCGAAAGTTAATCTAATATCCGTAAACATCTGACAGCCAATACTTAACATTAAACGATCAAACTCAGGTTATGACTTTCCCGCTCTTGAACTTTACCTCATCCTCTCATTTCGCTAGGTTTCCCACATTGCTTATTTTGTCTTGCTTACCTATTTTGTTTTGAATTTACTTTATTGATATTTTCAAGATCTAAATTCTTTGATATTCTTCTGATTTACCAGGTGCACATCATTTAGGTAGCTATATTTATATTATGCCCCAATTTATGTATTACCTGTGACTTGTAGGCAATTTCCTTGTTACAAATTTTGACTTAGTTGAACTTTTAATTTAAAGAGAATTCACTCCGTGCAACGAAGGTGGCTTTTGGCCTGTGAGTTTCGCAACAGACCGTTCATAAGTAATATCTGGCAGCGATATATTCATTACTGTCTTGCGACAGCCTTGTAAATGGAAAACTGCTTCACGAAACAAATAAGTAATATAGAACAACCAAAATTTTTGTTTTCATTGAGAAGTATGTGTGCAACTACAGTTACCTAACTTACATCCTGTTGAAGCTTAACGGGGAGGAGGGCTGTCTGAGTCACCCTCGTACCACAGTTTCGTCATCATGATCATCATCTTCATCACCTTCCTTTCAAGAATTCTTCTATTTCCTGTTCTGGAATCACAGCCAAAATCATTCATATCTTTTTTGCAGTCTTGCAATATCTCTTTTTCCCGTTTGGCTTGTAGTTTGGGATTTTCTGATGAATTCCGTGACCTGGCATTATCCCCTATTCACTATACTTTTGAATTTTTTTACTCATGTTGAAAATAATTCATTGTGTTCTAATATCTTCAGTTCTGATCATGTCTCTTCTTGTTGTTCCTATAAACCTCATCTCCACTGTTTGAATTTAATTTCTTGTTTTTGTGGAAACCCGGTTTTCGCTTCCGTAGAATAACACAGCAACCCCCATCATTTTATAGACTTTCGTGACGGCCTCCTTTTGTACTTTATGGCCCAGTGTTCTGAAAATGCTGCCACGAGTAGTTTGAAATTTGTGTACTTTATATTCAGTACCAGAGTCGAAAGCAAAACTTACAGCACAAGCTAAATAAGAGATTTGAGATAGACTTGCTCTAAATGGAATTATCTAAAACAATTTTTGATCTGACTGGACATTTTCCTCACAAGGCCATTGATTTCGTTTTATTACTATAAACTTTTACGTTTACATTTATGAACAATGAATTCAAAGTAAGTGTTAAAGATGGTATGTAATAATCCAACCAACCCATGTCTTAAATTTTCGTTAGTAACTACTTCTTCTAACTGATTTCTACTGTGTTTTATTACAGTGTGTGTATTTTTGTAACGAATTCTCATTATCACTATCTCACTGGTATCAGTGAACGTAGTTATAATACTATATAATGACAAGTTGTTTTTTTAACTTTGTCATCAAAAATCTAGAATAGATCACATTTTTACACGAGCCTCTAATGAAAGTTCGGACCGACATAAGCTTCACATTTTTAAAAAATACTTATAAAGAGGAAATTTTGTTAGTAAAAATCTCTAAAAGATAGAATTCATATTTTTAATTTATGTAGTATGTAAATATAAATATCTGTACTACTGCATAAATAAAAGTAGTTTTTTAACGTTGATATCAAAATTCTCGAAATGTTCTTAACTGATTTACTTCAAATTTTTCACGATGCTTTAATAAATGTTTGTATGGGTATAGGGTTCATATATTTTAAATGTAAATCAATACATATTATAAAAATGGATATGTGTGTGTGTGTTTGTTCCACATCTCCTTCTAATCAACTTGAACGATTTCAACGAAACTTAGTATACATATACCGTACAATCAGACAACAATCACTGTGAGAGTTCAACTGGATGGGAACGGGGATGAAAAAGAAGCGAAGCCCGTGAGGCATGATTTCCCACACTTTATTCATCCATGAGAGCAATTAGCGACTTGCAAGCAATTTTGCAACAATTGAAATGTTTTCTCGCTGGCTACTCCCACAAAATGATTAAATGAAAAATGTTTATGGCTTACAACTTTACTGCCGTACAAGCAGTGAAATTACCGGATGAGGCATGACATTATGATTTAAACACTTATTTTATTCCTTCTTTGCTACTAACTGTATTTGCGACACATTTTACAGACAGTATGCACAAGTACCAGTGAATGTAAATACCAAATTACATCAATGTATGACACATAGTTCAGGAGATATGACGTAATAAACAATGAGAAGCTTGAAAACTTCCGTATTAGAGTGACATTTGAATTTATTACTTCTTTGTTACGAATGCTATTCCCAGTAAATTTCGCAGACAGTATTCATATATGCCCCTTTCCATATACCTACAAAATTATATCACTGTACGACACAGAGTTCATACATTAAGCACAACGCCATACGCTGCGTGGTATTGGCATGGACACACACCAATAAGGTACGCCTTTCTCTGCTAGTGTATTATATGTGTTAGGGGAAAACATTGCTAGCAAAAATCCAGAGAATTTCTTCGTCGATTTACTTCAAATTTTTAAGTGATACTCAAATAAACGCTCATATAAACATAAGCCACAGTTCAAGTTGCAGTTTCAGAACGCTGTAGGAAGAGAACCACTCCTCAGAATGAAATTTGAGCAGCATATTATTGACACAGGGGGGAACGTCATGGAAGGAAAAAAAATTGACGAGAATTCCACCAATTTATGGCGCAGCAGACGGCGTCTTCACGTAAATGTGACAAATAAATCGCAATACGATTGCTATGGTTTGAGTTGCACGTTACACCGTCCGTACTATTCAGTGTGCACGACCGCAGAAATTCAGTAGTCAGCAGATGTGGCACTGGTAGTTAGGTAAGCCCATGCACCGCAACAAGGTGGTGCCACATCTGAAGGGGAAAATCGGTTTTTAACTATCCTGAGCCCAAAAACCACGTTACAAATAAATTGACATGGCTTTTTAATTGTCCTAGCGCCAAAAAGCGGTGTCTAAGTGTCGCGAAACTGGTATTAGACATGTTCAGTATGGTATCCATCTTTTCCTGCCACAAGTTGAATTCGAGAAACAGCTTCTTCCACAAAAGATCGGAATGTCTCGGGGGTCGCATTCAGAATACATTGCACAGTGCGTGCTTCAGTTCAGCTACGTTCGTAATTGGAGTGCTGAACACAACATCTTTCAGATAAACCCACAGCCAGAAGTCAGAAGGGTTACGATCAGGTGATCTGGAAGGCCAGGCTGTAGGGAAATGACGCCTGATAGTTCTAGCACTTCCTAAATGTCTCTGCAGTCGCCGCATCACTGGCTGTGCAGTACGCGGAGGAGCGCCATCTTGCATAGAAATTATCCTACCCACTCATCCACACTGTTGAAGGGTTGGAATGACTTTGGTGCACAAAAGATTTTCATAACGTTTACCAGTTGCGGCACAGGTTACAGGGCCCACAGGACTCATCTCGGAAAAATATGGCCCCACGATAAACGATGCCGTTAACCATTATCACACATGCTTATAGAATGAAGTGGTAGCGGTTGATATGTGTGCGGATTTTCCATTCCCGTATTCTGTAGTTATATGTATTGACAAATCCCTGGAGATGGACTTGGACATCGTCTGTCCACAGAATGCCCCATGGCCATTCATTGCCCACTTCCATGTAAACAAGAAATTCCAGAGCGAACCTTTGTCTTGCTGGCAGGTCAGCAGGGAGCATCTCTTGAACGGATAGCAATGCAGGATTTTTCGTGGATTTTGTGCACCTTGCTCGCAGACCTGTCCAACATTCAGGCAATTCCCCGTGCACTGCGTGTTTGCACACCATCGCTCGACTCCTGCCGCAATTCTGTGGCCACATCTCCGACGGACATCGGATCTACTACTTTCCTCCCTCCGCCCAAATCCACATCATACCTCAGCTGGCTACTGTGGCCGAGCGGTTCTAGGGGCTTCAGTCCGGAACTGCGCTGCAGCTACGGTCGCAGGTTCGAATCCTGCCTCGGGCATGGATGTGTGTGATGTCCTTAGGTTAGTTAGGTTTAAGTAGTTGTAAGTCTAGGGGCTGATGACCTCAGATTTTAAGTCCCATAGTGCTTACAGTCATTTGAACCATTTGAAAAAACATCCGTTTTGGAATTTTGCAGTCATTTTCTGCAGACACTTAGCAGACATCGGACCAATGCCTCTTTTCATACCCTTGAGTGTCCCGAAGGCTACTGGCCCACAATCGTCATTCTTATAGAAGAGCTTTATCAGCAGCGTGCAATCCTTTGAGGGAAAAGTTCATATTGGGCGTCTTGGACCCAAACTGAGGAACAGCTGTGTGCCGCGCGTTTGTTGGTATGCATATTCCGACGCTTACAGTGCCATAGATTGGTCAATTTTTTGTTACTTTTTTCTGTTCTATGACGTTTCCCACTGAGTCAACAATATGCTGTTCACGTCTGACGTCATTCTGAGCATTGCTTCTCTTTCTACAGCATTTTGAAACTGGGTCTTTTACGGACACCATGTATATCCAGAACCAGCAGATGGAGAGATCTCTGCCATACGCCGTACACCGAAGATCAGCAACCATTTCCCGATACATTTTAAGCGACTTCAGTTCCCAGTTAAGGTTCCGTTTGAATTATCAATAAACAAAGCTGAAGGTCAGGGAAACGTTGGAATTAAGATGGACAGAGAGAAAGGGAAGAGAAGTAGGAGGAAGAATATTATGGACAGAGAGAGGGCGCAGACGGAAGTTAGGGCATATTTCTAATGCCCCTACATATTTAGCAGTTACGAAGTATTGCCGGGTTCGCTTGTTTCATAGAAATGTTAAGCAAACTGGAAGAGTGAGGATGCTGTGAAAGTTAGATTAACAGTCATCAGCGAAATGAAACATTTACTACATTGTCGAAATGTGTGAAGTTTAAGTGCATTTCTATGAACGGCAAGTGGACACCTGTCAGATTCACTCACCCCCTGTAGGAGACGGCTGCCAGCGCGGACGCCAACAGTGTTGCCAACAGCAGCAGACTCAATCCTGAGGAGCGCATCGTGACGTTTGCATCTGTGGGGCACAGTCTTCGTATATATAAGCGCCCTTATCACGGTCTTGCGTGGGCCGCCGATGGCCATTGCAACACCACCTCTTGTTGTCCACTATCATTTAAATAAATGCACTCTTCAAAAACCTGTCGTAAATCCGTATCGAATGCTGGGGTCATTAGGGTCACGATCACATCTCTGCCCCCCCCCCCAATTATATCTATTTCAGCCAACGTCGTAGTGTTAAGTACCAAAAAAGGTATGGGTCTCGATAATGGCAATGAAAAAGATTCTCGCATGTACACGGAAGGAGGCAAAGGAACAGTAGTCTCCACATTTACACGCTTGTATAACACCAGTCTGCAAACAGGTGCTCACAATATTAGTACCAAGAGAGATGTTGATAATAGCAAGTGCACACTTCTATATTATATTGTATAAATCATGACGTTGTGAAATATGTAATAGTTTGTTCTAACTATAGTTCTTAAATAAGTTGCACTGCTGGGGCATGCTCTTTTCATTTACGTCGCCTGGAATACGAGACTGTGGAAGTCAGTTTAGGTGTGATACCGCAAAGTGAATCAAAGTTTAATCTTTCGCATGAGGTAACTTGTTTTTTTAATGAAATAACTTCTTCTGACTTCAAAAAAGTTGTATTTTCTGTACCCTGTAGTTTTTCAAGAAACAAAACGTTTCAAAACGTGTCCTCTTGATTTCCAGCGTACCTTCTTATGCAGCAAAAAATGAGTGGGCTCAGTTACCATTTCAGCTAAAGGTTCTCATAATTGATGATGATTATGCGCTCAACGCAGTTAATAATCATAAATTCTGCAACTTTTAAAACTTCTTCTAGAGCTGTCTGCATACGAAGTGCTTCGTGATGAATGATGCAACGGTAAATAAGTAAGTCATGATATTTTTATTTCAAAATAACAACAAAACCCTTTTTTACGCCATTCGTGGTTTTCACACTGCTGTTGAAAAGGAGACAGTTTTATCGGTTGGACTATGACGTTTCTCAGTGCACACAGTTACTACATTTGCTACAACCTCTAGACATGTTTTACCATTGAATAGCTATGGGTCCTAATAGTTCATCTTTAGAACCTGTTGATGAAATAAACTGCACAAAAAGTGAAACCTGCAGTGTATCATTCACGTCACAAGATTCTTCAACTGCTATTGCGAATGTTGAAAACAAATGAATACCTTTGATTTGCTAGTCGGTTGTATTTGAAAACATTTTAACTGTTTAGCCTTTCACTGTTTCAGCAGACAATGGTAATTCTCAATTTTTTTTAAATATCTGCTTTGTTCTTAAAATCCCCAAACATCTTTTTGTATATTCGCCATATGTAAATATGGTTTCCATCTGTTGCAAATCTCTTGACTAAGCACCATACTTACAATAGGCCGTTGTTAGAAGATTTCATCTAGTAATCAATACAGAACATTTTTCTTGACTCTTCTCAATTTCCTCAACTACTTTCCTCCTTGTATCACCGACAGGATATTGAGTACTAAATGACGCGTGTTCAGTTGAAAAGTACCTCTCCAAATTTGATTTCCTGTTATGAGCCAATTTTTCCTGAATAATAATAAGGATTAGAAGGCCATTTAAGTTTCTAGCAAACGCGAAAGTCTCGATCGATTCAGCTTTGAATTAAAAGTGTTGTCTACTGTTTTCTGTGCTTCTCCTTTGTAGGTCCGTCAAACTGGGTGCCTATTTTTTTTTCTTTTTACGCTGAGGTGACAACAGTCCTGGGATACTTCTTAATGTCTTGTCGGACCTCTATTTTACTGCCGTAGTGCAGCAATTCAACGTAGTATGGCTCAAGAAGTCGTTGGAAGTACCCTACAGAAATTTTGAGCAATACCGCCTCTATAGCTGTCCATAAATGTGAAAGTGTTGCCGATGCATGATTTTATGCACAAACTGACCTCTCAATTACGTCCAACAAATGTTCGATGGGATTCATGACGGGCGATCTGGGTAGCCAAATCAATCACTCGAAATGCCCAGCATGTACTTCAAACCAATCGCGAACGATTGTGGTCCGGTGGCATGGTGCATTGCCATCCATAAAAATTCCATGGTTGTTTGGAATCACGAATGGCTGTAAGTGGTCTACAAGTAGCCGAATGTAACCATTTCCAGTCAATGATTTGTTCAGTTGGTCCAGAGAACCGAGTCCATTCCATGTAAACACAGTCCACACCATTATGGAGACACTATTAGCTTCCAGAGTGCCTTGCTGACAACTTGGGTCCATGGCTTGGTAGGGTCTGCGCGAGATTCGAATTATACCGTCAGCTCTTACCAAATTGAATCAGGATTCATCTGACCAGGCCACAGTTTTCCAGTCGCCTACGGTCCAACCGATTTGGTCACGAGCCCAGGGAAGGCGCTACAGACGATGTCGTGCTCTTAGCAAAGGCACTCGCATCGATGTCATAGCCCACGAACGCCACATTCCGCCGCACAGTCCTAACGGATGCATTCATTTCTGCAGTTATTTCACGCAGTGTTGCTTGTCTGTCAGCACTAACAATACTACGCAAATACCGCTGTTTGGGTCGTTAAGTAGTGAGAGGTAATGCCTGAAATTTGGTACTCTCGAAGCACTCTTGACACTGCGGACCTCGGGATTTTAATTCTCTTGCGATTTCTGAAATTGAATGTTCCACGCATCTAGTTCAAACTATAAATCCGCATTCAGAGTCTGTTAATTACGTCGTGCGGCTATAATCACGTCGGAAATCTTTTCACATGAATCGTTTGTATACAAATGACAGTTCAGCCAATACACTGCCCTTTTATGCTCATACGTTGTGTACGCGACACTACCGCCATCTGTATATATCTATATCGCTGTCCCATGAATTTTGTCACAACAGTGTATGGTTCAAATGACTCTGAGCACTATGGGACTTAACAGCTATGGTCATCAGTCCCCTAGAACTTAGAACTACTTAAACCTAACTAACCTAAGGACATCACACACATCCATGCCCGAGGCAGGATTCGAACCTGCGACCGTAGCAGTCACGCGGTTCCGGACTGAGCGCCTTAACCGCGACACCACCGCGGCCGGCACCACAGTGTATATTAATAATCCTACCGAATAGAAACTAATTACAATTTTTAAATCGATGACAAAAATACCTGTAGGATTTGCAGATAGCTGGAAAAATATCGTTAGCGTCATCCTTCGACTACGTACTTCTGTCTTACGCGCGTAATATTGGGACGCGGCTAACCACTGCAAAATAAGACTGCTCACTGATTGTCTCAAGCAACTTACGCAGTCCTGCATGAATCGTGCGTACCTCCACCGCGTTTACACGCAGAGCGAAACTTTTTGTTGTTGTGGTCTTCAGTCTAAACACTGGTTTGATGCGGCTTTCCACACTACTCCATCTGTGCAATCCTCTTAATCCGCGAGTAACTACTGCAACCTACATCCTTCTGAATCTGCTTAAGGTATTTATCTCTTGGTCTCCCTCTACGTTTTTTTTACCCTCCACGCTTCCCTCCAGTACTAAATTGGTGAACCGTTGATGACTCAGAAAGTGTCCTACCAACTGATCCCCTCTTCTAGTCAAGTTGTGCCACAAATTCCTCTTCTCCCCAACTCCAAACAGTACCTCCTCATTACTTACGTGATCTACCCATCTAATCTTCAGCATTCTTCTGTAGCACCACATTTCAAAAACTTCCACTCTCTTTCGCATCCATACATTACTACGCTCTGTATGAATAGTTTCATAAAAGATTTCCTGATACTTAAATCTATGCCGGCCGCGGTGGTCACGCGGTTCTAGGCGCGCAGTCCGGAACCGTGCGACTGCTACGGTCGCAGGTTCGAATCCTGCCTCGGGCATGGATGTGTGTGATGTACTTAGGTTAGTTAGGTTTAAGTAGTTCTAAGTTCTAGGGGACTAATGACCACAGCAGTTGAGTCCCATAGTGCTCAGAGCCATTTGAACTTAAATCTATAGTGGTTGTTAACAAATTTCTCTTCTTCAGAAAAGCCTTTCTTGCCATAGAAGTCTACATTTTATATCCTCTCTCCTTCGACCATCCCCAGTTATTTTGCTGCCCAAATAGCAAAACCCGTCTACTACTTTAACTGTCTCATTTCCTAACCTAACTCCCTCAGCATCACCTGATTTAATTCGATTGCATTCCATTATCTTCGTTTTGCTTTTGTTGTTGTTCATCTTATATCCTCGTTTCAAGACACTGTCCATTCCGTTTAACTGTTCTTCAACCCCTTTGCTGTCTCTGAGAGAATTAGTGTCACTAGCAAACCTCATATTTTTTATTTCTTCTCGCTGGATTTTAATTCATACTCCAGATTTTTCTTTGATTTCCTTTATTGCTTGTTCAATGTACAGATTGAATGACATTGGGGATAGTCTGCAACCATTTCTCATTCCCTTCTCAACCATTGTTCCCTTTCGTACCCCTCGACTGTTTATCACTGCTTTCCTGTATTTTATCCCTGCCACCTTCAGAATTTGAAAGAGAGTATTGCAGTCAACATTGTCAAAAGTTTTCTCTAAGTCTACAAATGCTAGAAACATTGCCTTTTCTTAACCTAGCTTCTAAGGTAAGGCGTAGGGTGAGTATTGCCTATCGTGTTCCTACATTTCTACGGAATCTAAATTGATCTTCCCTAATGTTGGCTTCTACCAATTTTTCCATTCGTCTGTAAAGAATTCGTCTTAGTATTTCGCAGCAGTGATCTATTAAACAGATAGTTCGGTAATTTTCACACCTTTCAACACTTGCTTTCTATGGGATTGGAGTTATTATATTCTTCTTGAAGTCTGAGGGTATTTCGCCTGTCTCATACATCTTGCTCACCAGATGGTAGAGTTTTGTCAGGCCTGGCTCTCCCAAGGCTATCAATATTTCAAACGGAATGTTGTCTACTCCTGGCGCCTTGTTTCTACTTAGACCTTTCAGTGCTCTGTAAAATTCTTCGCAATGTATCATATCTCCCGTCTCGTCTTGATCTACGTCCTCTTCCATTTCCATAATATTGTCTTCAAGTAAATTGCGCTTGTACAAATCCTCTACATGCTCCTTCGACCTTCCGGCTTTCCCCTCTCTGCTTAGGACTGGTTTACCATCTGAGCTCTTGATATTCTTACAGGTGGTTCTCTTTCCTCCAAAGATTTCTTAGATTTTTCTGTAGGCGGCATCTGTCTTACTCCTAGTGAAACTTAGTCTCCCTTAAATGTGTGGAACGGCAGCGAGTAGAGAGGAAAGTGCCTCTGGCGAGGGAACCCTGCAGGTTAGTGGGAGGTGGAATCGCCAACCACGTGGGTGTGAAATTTGAGTTACAACTCTGGTCATTCTCGCATGGGCAACGAAGTTTCAGTTGCGGTGTACGTGCACACGCGTACGTGGTATTTTGTGGTAGAGCCACACGTGAGATACCAAACAGCCGCAGGTGGCTCGAGAACCGCGATTAGCTGACCACTGCGACCGGAAATTTCGCAATTTTAAATGAGTTATCAAGGAGAATGGATTACGGCAGTGTTGTCCGACCACTGCTGCTGCTTACGATGCGACGTTTTGGAGGCAAAGTTCCGCAGGAAACCGGGAAAGAAATGTTTTTAGAATTCTTTATTTTTATTTACTACAATGTTACTCATTTCTTTGATTCCTTCTTGTAATGGGAGATTTCTTTGCTGTTCCAAGTTCGAAGACGTTTTGACACAAACAAATACTGAAACCAAGAACAAGAATCGGGATTAATTTAGGGAAAACACGTGGAAGGATGACCCAACTTGATGCGTCATTCATCTTTCTCAAACAAATATGTTTATTTATTATCAATTTAATCATGAGCCAACCAAGATTCTTGCGAAATACATATAAATAGTTAAGATTTTTAGATTAAATTCACAATGTATTAGGAGATTTGCATTGTACAACAAATCAAGTAGTACTTTAAAAAATGGCAGCTGTGCAACACAATGGTGGCCGGACTACAAACAGATAATTAATTAAATAAACCAGCGGCGGAACTCTGTCCCCGCAAATACACTGAAGCGCCAAAGAAACTCGTAAAGACATGCGTATCCAAATACAGAGACATGTAAAGAGACAGACGACGGTGCTGCCGTCTCCAACGCCTATATAAGGTAACAAGGGTCTGGCGCATTTGTTAGATCGGTTACTGCTACTACAATGGCAGATTATCAAGATATAAGGCAGTTCGAACGTGGTGTTATAGTCGTCGTACGAGCGATGGGACACAGCATCTGCGAAGTAGCGATGAAGTGGGAATTCTTTCGTACGACCATTTCACGAATGTACCGTGAATATAAGTAATCCGGTACATAAAATCTCCGACATCGTTCCTGCCCGAAAAAGATCCTGCAAGAACGGGACCAACGACGACTGAAGAGAATCGTCCAACGTGACAGAAGTGCAATATTAAATATTAGGCCATGCGTAATAATGTAAGTTGACTGTTATTTCTCTAAAATATACTCCTAACGTTTAACCATATCTCATTTATAAACCTGTCCTTGCTTTCCAGACTCATAATTTTGTGTGTTTTCTTAAATACAGAAGCATTTCTTTTGGTTATTATTGTTTGCGTGCTACATTTTATGTGCTGTAGTCTTTTGTTGGTGAAATACGATAGAACCTGCAATCGTTTCAATATTACGAAGTCCGACAATCAGTTTAATACAAAGTTCCGAAAGGGAACATACTTAAATCCATGGTCAGTAACAAATTTTACCAAAATATTTGCTCTCTGAGCCAATATCGTGGACTGTTGCTAATTTCAGAAGAAATTGCATTAACTTTCGTAAATGTTCTGAAGTACGTCAGTCATTTAACGGAAGAGGCCCCAATTTCTTTTAACTTTGCCGTTTCATTTTCATATGGCAATAGTTCCCAATCCGAATTTGCCTTTCGTATTAATTGCAAGTGAAATAATTAATCTCAATTAACGGGATGTGACGCTAAAAGTTGGTCGGTTAAAGTGCACACCTATAATTTGAAGAGCTCCTCAACACAGAGTAAGAGAATGTGAAAATACAAACACACACACACCTGACCTACACGAGCTCCTCAACACAGAGTAAGAGAATGTGAAAATACAAGCACACACACACCTGACCTACACGTGAGTACCTTTATGCTGATCGTACACAACTTTAGTTACAGGCCAAATCCAATAAATCACCCTAGAAGGGACCATGAGGCCTACAACGAACAGGGATTACAATCAATAGAATCAAATACTCAATAATAACAAACCATAATTTCAAGTACAAGATGAAAATTGCAAAATACTATCTGGGTGCATGCAGAAACCTCCAGATTGAGATACAAAGCCCCATAAGGGTCAGCGAAAGGTATAAAGAAACTGTGTTCCTTGCCAGCTCACACCGGGCAGAATTAACAGTCTTTAAGTACAGTACTTACTAAACAGTCTTCATAGATAATTTCAAACAAATGCCGCGGAGGCCAATAGCTTCATGACTCGAGCTAGGCACCGGATAATACTGCCCCGCTGCTCGTGTCTGCTAACAAGTTGTTCGATATATATTTAGCACAGCACGATTGACTGATGCACGTCGTAACCTGGCTGCACACGACGAGAGCGGCTCCTCACCCACTAAACTTGCCGATCTTAACGGTCAATGCTGTAGGAAATTGCGGGCCCCCGATGCCCAACAGTCGCCGGTATTAACTCGCTTCAATCGCCCTGGACGCCAATTACGCTATCACGCCCGTTCAGCTCCATTGCCGGCAGGTGTGGCCTAGCGGTTCTAGGCGCTTCAGTCTGGGACCGCGCGATCGCTACGGTCGCTAGGTCGAATCCTGCCTCGGGCATGGATGTGTGTGATGTCCTTAGGTTAGTTAGGTTTGAGTAGTTGTAAGTTCTAGGGGACTGATGACCTCAGAAGTTAAGACCCATAGTGCTCAGAGCCATTTCAAGCCATTCTTCAGCTCCATGCCCGGCACACCACCCACCACCACTCAGCCCCAGAGGAAACACACAACCCAGCAAAGATAATACGACGATGGCCAGAGTCGATGAAACGCGCGTAATCGTGGAAGCCGCCACAGGTTATATACTACACAGACTGTCCGAAACATTTGCGAAAACTATCACTGGAAGAGGGTGTTGGGCTGGACGATAGTTTACATAGGAACACATTGTTTTTCTTTCCTGGTCGATTTTTAAATCTAATGACTGATTTCAGAACCACTCGAAGGAATGTACACTAGAAACAGCCTTAAGCAGATTCCATTGTTTTCTACTTTCATTGTTGTTGTTAGGCGTGGTTGCATTTTGTGCTGCAAGGGCGTCGGCGAGTTACGACTGATTTGCTGTGGCGGAAGTTCTCTTCCTGAATGATCGCCATTTGTGCCAGGCCCCAGGTTGGTCAAGTCGGAGATATTGTTCAAGGCGCTGGACACAGCATAACTCACCAAAAGTTTGACAACATTCAACAATTTTTTTCTTCTAACATACAAAACTCACAAGAATAAAAGTTGTCACTCTGGTCTTCCTTCAACAGTAATATTATACACTCCTGGAAATTGAAATAAGAACACCGTGAATTCATTGTCCCAGGAAGGGGAAACTTTATTGACACATTCCTGGGGTCAGATACATCACATGATCACGCTGACAGAACCACAGGCACATAGACACAGCCAACAGATCATGCACAATGTCGGCACTAGTACTGTGTATATCCACCTTTCGCAGCAATGCAGGCTGCTATTCTCCCATGGAGACGATCGTAGAGATGCTGGATGTAGTCCTGTGGAACGGCTTGCCATGCCATTTCCAACTGGCGCCTCAGTTGGACCAGCGTTCGTGCTGGACGTGCAGACCGCGTGAGACGACGCTTCATCCAGTCCCAAACATGCTCAATGGGGGACAGATCCGGAGATCTTGCTGGCTAGGGTAGCTGACTTACACCTTCTAGAGCACGTTGGGTGGCACGGGATACATGCGGACGTGCATTGTCCTGTTGGAACAGCAAGTTCCCTTGCCGGTCTAGGAATGGTAGAACGATGGGTTCGATGACTGTTTGGATGCACCGTGCACTATTCAGTGTCCCTCGACGATCACCAGAGGTGTACGGCCAGTGTAGGAGATCGCTCCCCACACCATGATTCCGGGTGTTGGCCCTGTGTGCCTCGGTCGTATGCAGTCCTGATTGTGGCGCTCACCTGCATGGCGCCAAACACGCATACGACCATCATTGGCACCAAGGCAGAAGCGACTCTCATCGCTGAAGACGACACGTCTCCATTCGTCCCTCCATTCACGCCTGTCGCGACACCACTGGAGGCCGGCTGCACGATGTTGGGGGTGAGCGGAAGACGGCCTAACGGTGTGCGGGACCGTAGCGCAGCTTCATGGAGACGGTTGCGAATGGTCCTCGCCGATACCCCAGGAGCAACAGTGTCCCTAATTTGCTGGGAAGTGGCGGTGCGGTCCCCTACGGCACTGCGTAGGATCCTACGGTCTTGGCGTGCATCCGTGCGTCACTGCGGTCCGGTCCCAGGTCGACGGGCACGTGCACCTTCCGCCGACCACTGGCGACAACATCGATGTACTGTGGAGACCTCACGCCCCACGTGTTGAGCAATTCGGCGGTACGTCCACCCGGCCTCCCGCATGCCCACTATACGCCCTCGCTCATAGTCCGTCAACTGCACATACGGTTCACGTCCATGCTGTCGCGGCATGCTACCAGTGTTAAAGACTGCGATGGAGCTCCGTATGCCACGGCAAACTGGCTGACACTGACGGCGGCGGTGCACAAATGCTGCGCAGCTAGCGCCATTCGACGGCCAACACCGCGGTTCCTGGTGTGTCCGGTGTGCCGTGCGTGTGATCATTGCTTGTACAGCCCTCTCGCAGTGTTCGGAGCAAGTATGGTGGGTCTGACACACCGGTGTCAATGTGTTCTTTTTTCCATTTCCAGGAGTGTAGTACTTCCCTCATTATGGAATAACTTTAGACTTTTTACTGTTGTCTTCAGTTTGCTTTATTGGTTAAATACATATTTACACAGCTCTTTTAGTTGCATACCACATGAAGAAATATCTGAAATTACCTTTCAGATTACGAATTTAGTTTTTTAAACTTTTTAAACCTTGTAACATATTTTTAACTGAGGGGCTATTGGAAAGATTTTGCATGATCCTGTTGATAGTATATAATCACATGCAGTCAAAAAATTTCAAAGCTATATGTTACTTAGTTTTTGAGTTATGGAGTGAATGTCTCAGGAAAACAAAAAGTGTGGGAAAAGAGCGATAAACATTGTTAATGCATTTTTATTAGCTCTGTTGTTGTATAAATGTAAATCAAAAGTTACCAGTAGAGTAGGTTATCCCTTGTAATTATGATCGGCGGTGTGTCTTTACTAATCTCAACTTTCTCCTTCGTTTTCCTACCTCCTTTGTAGTTTCTTGCTTTCTTCTCTGCTGACTTCATTCGCGCTGTATTCACTTGGTCCAATGCAAGTTTACAAAACTTCCCAACTTCAACTCCTAGTTGTTGAATTACTTCCAGTCCAGCTTTCATTCCTTCATTGAATGCAGTTACTACATCTCTGGTAGCAATTTTAATAACAATTTTTCCAATAAATTCAATTTTGGATCAAACTTTCTAAATTTTGCTGTTCAGTGACTCATTAACACTTTGCATATTAGATCCAACACATCTTTTAAGAGCTCTTTGGCAACTAAATTTTTAAACACATTCCTTCTACTTTCCGTCACTGCAGGTAGTTAACTACTTTTGTGCCTACAGGCATTAAAATTCCCTCAGACACTAAATGTTAATATGGACACCATGACTCATTTCCCTTGCGACAAAAATAATGCATCGAGTTTGAATCAGAAAATAATTTGTATTACAATATAGCCCATATAGCTGCTCTTATTTTAATAACAGAATCAAATTTTCTGTGATCGTGTTCCCATAATATGAGATTACTGTACTAATGGCAGCATCTGTCTGTATCTTTATACTACACAGGAGTATTCCGTCGGAAAGCTTTTTGCCCTTGTACAGTTTACCTCACACAATAGGGATAGAAATATAAGAAATTTAGCTTCCAAGTTGATGACTGCTAGAATGCGAAATCTATTTTCGAAACTGCTTACAACGATATGACAAACTTCGTGAAAGCAACATTAAACTCTGAAGGGATGTGACTCAACGGACAGATGAGAGGGCACCGCTTTTCTGTTTAATCGATAACTCGAAAACTGTTGAGAGATTGAAACAATTTTTTCACCAAAATTTCATAAGCATTTGGAACATAAGAAACAATAATTTTGAAAAATAGACCTTTTTAAAATCTGAAGCTGTGGATGTCCCCTTAAACAACGCAAATTTCTCTAAAATGTTTGGGGAGATGGTGTGGCCTAGTGTTGGACAGACATGTGGAGCTCTCTTATTCACGGCCAAGGGTTTGGTAGTTGTCGCCGCCGCACGAAGAGTTCCATACCCTGAAGGTGTCTCACTTGGTTCGCTCGCTCTGAGTTATCTAGAGAATGAAGGGGGAGACTTTCTCGTAGTCTAGACGTGTCTTTGGAGCAGTCTCTCGTATTTACACTACATGTTGGGATCTTTTCGCCATTATTACCGTGGGCATAGATCCCTCGGCCCGAAGTGATACAGCAGCAATGTCTTTTATGTAGCAACCAGATACGAGAGGATTACCCCAGTTCTAACGCAACTTCCCCGGCTGTTGACCGCATGCGGGTGGGAAACGGGCGGGGGTTGTGTTCGCTGCTACATACAACACGTCCGAGTTTGAGGGAGTGGGCTACCCTGCCGCCAACTTGGAGGGTTGTTTGAGAGATTGTCCACTTCTCTAGTTGTGTATTTTTATAGCATTGTGCTACACACACAAACACACACTGTATCTTTAGTTGCAGGCATCAGAATTTCACTATCATGTCGTTATTCCCACTAATGTCAGAACTAGCTCGTTTTAACACGTCCTAACCCTATTTTTGTAGGGATGCACGAGTTTATATACGGCATTTCTGCTAGGTGTTCCCGACAGGCTAACCTCACCGAGATGATGGATGCACACAATTCGCCTAGATGTGTGGGTAGATTAACATTTTACGATCTATCTAACAACTCACAAGAAACAGATTTAGAAATGCTGGTCAGCGGACTCTCTAGGTTTTTTTTTTGTTTATTTGTATAGTGCTGCGCAAAACACGAAGTTTCTTTGGGTCCAAGCATCAGAATTTTGCTACGACGTCAGACGATTTAGTAATGTAGTGATGACTCGGTTAGTCAGTCGCTGTGTGAATTTCTTATACACAGAGTACCTTATTTCAACAAACGTGCTCATTTCTAACAGATACACTCTAAGACAAAAGTAAAATAAAAATAAAACCACGAAGGAGCTATGCACATTGGTTACTATTCGATATTCGTACAAGTATCGACGGAAAATGAAAAATTTAAACTTTGGCGACTGATGGATGAATGAGTAACGCTGCAGCAGAGTTTAACCAGTCACATGGCAAATATAATAAACAAGGGGGCATGTCGATACCAGCGCAAGAAGTATTTGCGAATTTCATTCCGTGTACTCGGGCTGCCATGTTGAAGCTGTAGTTCAGTTGCTAGCGTCGTGAGCTGTGAAACACGAGGTAGTAAATTTGCATTCACCTTCTAGTAGTAGTAGCAGTAGTTGTAGTAGTAGCTTTATTCATCTGCAGATCTATTTTTGTAAGGATATATGACATGTCAAAGTATTACAAGATTAGTTCAATTTAAAGTAAGCTAATTCGTATACACATATATTTACGGACTTCTAGTTAGAGACAATCATTAGATTTACTCCTGGTATATAATACTTTCTTTACAAATGACTTATTAAATAATGTAATGCCACACTGTTCACTCATATCTCACTATCAGTCACTGCACACACTATACATACATTGTTTCATAACACTTCACTCACTACACACACACACACACACACACACACACACACACACACACACTGGTGATCACTGGGCCATTCTCTGTACCGCAATTTCCCATTTGAAGTCCTGAAAAATTGAGTCAGCATCCCTCCATAATGAGTGAGGTGTTGAACTCAGAAAGAGGAAAAGGTGTTAGTATTGTGAAGAAGGGAAAAAACATGAAGTGAAGGTTTTATGTGGGATGTTGGATGTTTAATAATAATAATTATTATTTATTTGTATAACATTTTTGTATCTAATCCCTGCTCTGTTTTATCTAAGTGATCCTTCCATGTACTTTTTAGCTGCCTTTTTAAATAAGTGTATTTTTGCAGTTTCTTTAATCTCTTTTGGTAATTTATTGTACAGTTTTATTCCTTGGTAAAAAGTGCTGTCTTGAGTTTTATGATTTTTTTTTTTTTTTTTTTTTTTTTTTTTTTGTAAATGTAAGTTGAGTCTATCTCTTGTTGCATGGCCATGGACAGAGCTGTTTGTGCAGTAATTATCAATGCTATTTTTGATGTGCACAACCGACTAGTTTGACGTATTCACATGGAGCAGTTAAAATCCCCAGTGTTTTGAAAAGACCTTTACAATGAGTGTACACATGAGTAATATGTAATTAAAAGACACTGCATGTTACATACTGATGATAGCATTCTAAGCTGATGACAATCTGTTTGCAAGTACCTTTCTTTGTTCACACCACTTCACCTGAGAATCAATATTCATTCCTAAAAATTTTGCATTTGTTACACAGTCTATAGAGGTGCCATCTACATTTAATTTAACATTGTCATTTTTCCTCTTCCTCGTGAAATTGAGAAACACCATGCTCCACAACAGTGTCTCAAGGGCTACATTCAGATGCGTTGCGCAATGCATTCCTTTAGTTCAGCTACCTTTGTAATCGGCTCATTGAACACTGCATCTCTCAGATAACCCCACAGTCAGAATTCACACGGATTAAGATAGGTGATACGGATGGCCAGGCTGTATGGATGTGACGGCTGGAAATTCTAGCATTTTAAAAATGTCTCTGGAGCAGCTGCTTCGCTGGCTGTGCAATGTGCAGTGGAGCTCCATTTTGCATAAAAATGATCCTACCCACACATTCACGCTGTTGAAGGTTTCAAATGAATTGGTATGCAAAAGACTCTCATAGTGTTAACAATGACAGGACAGATAACAGAACCTGCTGGACGAATCTCTTCGCAACCATATGGTCAACAACCTGCAGCATATGCAGCAGCTGTGTAGAATGAAGTGGAACCAGTTGACATGCAAGCCGATTTTCCGTTGCCCTTATCCAACAGTTCTGCACACTGACATGTCCTTGGAGATGAAACTAGGCTTCGTCTCTCCACAGAATGTACCATGGCCATTCATTGTGCACTTCCATGCGAGCAAGAAATTCAGATGTTTGTCTTACTGGCAGGTCAGCATGAAGCAACCCCTGCACATTGGTAGTCTTATATGGACAACAGGGCAAGATATTTCGTGAAATTTTGTACACCATATTCCAAGCCATGTTCAAAGTTTGGGTAATTTCCATGATTGCTCTCCACCACTTGACCCATCCTGCAATACTGTGACCATATAGGAGCTACGACAATAAAGTAATGAGACTGATTTTCTTTGCAAGATGTGGCAACCCCATGGGAACCCTGCAGGCTTGCGTAGGCACAATGTCTTTGACCTTGGTCTATAAGCTGTTTCTAGTCCACGAGGCACATCGATGCAACTGCTCAGTCGTGAGTTGTGCTGTAATAAGTTAACATGTGTTTGTGTCCCTCGTCACGGAAATGAAACCGCATAATATTGCGTAGCGGTATGAAATTTCATTTGCGTTAAATTGGGTGAAAACGCGTCGACAACTTATGGTAGACTTCAGAAGGCTTTTGGAGAGGAGGTTATGTCAAGAGCTCAAGTTTGTCATTGGCATAAAATGTTTAGAGAAGGCAGAACGAATGTTGAAGACCACAGTGGACGACCATCAACCTCACGGACGGATGTCTACTTGGCCAGGGTGCGTGAGCTCTTACGATCTAATCGAAGATTATCGGAGAAAATGATTGCAGAAGAACTGAATATCAATCGAGAAATGGTTCGTCTGATAATAACTGAAGATCTTGGTATGAGAAAGATTTGTGCAAAAATGGTCCCAAAAATCTTACACCACAACAGCGAGAAGCACGGAAAAATATGGCAGCCGATCTGTTGAAGCAAACGGAAATCAATCCAGAACTGTTGAGCCGTGTTATTATTGGTGATGAAAGTTCGTTTTTTCAGTACGATACAGAGACAAAACGCCATAGTTCGCAATGGTGCTGAAAAGAATCGCCCAGACCAAAGGAAGCTCACATGTCAAAGTCAAAAGTGAAATGCTTGCTTGTGTGCTTCTTTGATTCCAAGGGAATTGTTCATAAACAGTGGGTGCCTCCTGGACAAACAGTTAACCAATATTACTACAAAGAAATTGTAGAAAGACTTCAGAAAAGTTCTCTTTGTGTCCGTACCAACATTGCTGATAGCTGGATTCTGCAACACGATAATGCGCCATCCCATACCGCTCTGTCAGTACAGCAATTTTTAACCTCAAAACAAATTTCAGTACTATCACAGCCACCTTATTCACCAGATATCGCTCCATGCGACTTTTTTCTCTTTCCAAGTGTCGAAACGGCGGTCAAGGG
Source organism: Schistocerca gregaria (assembly GCF_023897955.1). Classification (NCBI taxonomy): domain Eukaryota; kingdom Metazoa; phylum Arthropoda; class Insecta; order Orthoptera; family Acrididae; genus Schistocerca; species Schistocerca gregaria. The sequence goes on along the minus strand of NC_064923.1, from coordinate 250,821,363 downwards.
ACACCATTTTCAAACAACACAAGATGTCCATAAAGTTCTGACGAGCGTCTTGGAGGATATTACAGAAGATGAGTTCCAAAAATGTTACCATAAATGGCAGAAGCTCTGAAAAAAGTGTGTGCAGTCAGAAGGGAACCACTTTGAAGGAGACAACACTAAACTTGACTAAAACGGTAAGCAACATTTTTTTTCACATCACATTCATTACTTTACTGTCGCACCTCGTATTCTACTGACATTGGATCAGTTGTTTTCCTCCCCCTGCCGCAATGTACTTCAAAGGAATCTGAATTTCGTAACTGCTTTCTAGAGACTTTTGACAGACATCAAACCAACGACTTTTTTCATACCGCTGAGCGTTCTGAACTTCTGCAGATACTCATCGTCTTCGTAAAAGAGGTTTACCAGCAGCGCGCAATCCTATGAGACAATCACGTTGAGCGTCTTTTATTCTGCCGCCTACAGTGCCATCTAGTAATAATTTTTTTCCCCTTACCGTTTCCACATTCTTCCATAAAATTCCGTTAAGATTTGACTTGATTCTGAGCAGTGATATTTACAGCATTTTGAAACTGGAACTTTAATTGCGATGTACATGTAACTTCTTGTGCTTTTGAATCTTCCTCAGATGTAAATATGTCCGTCTTAGTACACTGCCACGAAGATATGTGTCACAGTTTCACATTAGTCTTCCCCACATTCGTTTCTTCAGGTAGACGTTATTTAGTCAAATAATGATTTACATGTTCTTTCAGTAGCGTATTAAGATAAGTATAAAAGATGCTTTAATTGATATTAAAAGTAGTGGCTCACTGGGCATTTTGGCAGAATTCGCTGACTCATCATCTATCAGCACTTGCTTATCAGAATCAGCATTTCCTTGTAGTCAATGTCATGACATCATGGCGTCCTGCAACAAAGCTCAGTCATTCCAGGAACCCTGAATCCGTATAGGCACTTTCGAATCATCAAGGCCACCCCTGCCTCCTGACACCAGGCCTCCAACTCCCCACCCCCATGAAGTCAAGATAAATGAATGCTTTATGTGGATGTGTGTGTATATCTGCCTACTGTGACGAGAGCTGCTCTGAATTATTCATTAATCATGCACTGTTGTGGAATCGGAAATAAACCGAAAAATTCAAAAAATAAAAATGCTATAGGGTTCTACATTTTCGAGGCAATTAGCTTTGCAGTGAGGAGATCAGACGCTGTAGTAGTTGGTGAGGTAAGATACTTTGACAGTTTAAATTAATGACATCATAGCATAGCCTGCAAAATCTGGCATCAAATCTGTTTGTATAATTGAGAAATTGGATACGCTGGCATAATATTCATCATGTCGATATAACGATGGCATCGCACTTGTGACACACACACACACACACACACACTGGCGTGATCGTCAATGCCCATAGTTAATTTAGTGTCCAAAAGTACCTGAATTATGTATCAGTCTTACGCTGTTGTTATCCATTTTCGGCCTGTGCTCTGTAGTCGGGAGATCAGTCATTGTAGTGAGAGGCACCATATGCTGTCCAGAAGACACTTTGCTGTAAGTTTAATGTTTATATGTCAGCTGCTATAATTATAGCATTTTTCATTCGACAGTTATTATCCACAAAATCAGAAACGAGCATCTAGAGAATCACACAGTGCGTTTTATCCTTGGATCATCCTTCTCATACCAATGCTTCACACTTTCACGAAAAAAAAAACGGAACCTCACAGTTTTATCGCTTATTTCATCAGTTCTTTGCTTAATAGCCGATGACCACTCACTGAGGGATGTTAACTTCGCCTCCGCATGCTGTAATTAGACCACGCTGGTCCGGACACGATTTCAGAATGGTTACATGATCATTAGTCACGCCTTTTCATCAGTAGTATTCGTTATTAATATTCAACCAGTTTCGAACATTTTTGGTTGTAGGTTTCAAATAACCATGCACAGTGCTCTCTTGCTGCATTTGTGTCTTGACAGTGACGACATTTGTTAAAGACATCCGATGTATGTGTTACCGGAAAAATCTGATTTTAGGATGAACTAGTTTCGCCTAGGTCAAACTCGTTCATCCTGTTACCGATAGGATAAAACAGTTTAGCCTAGGTCCAATCGGTTTATTATAGTTAGAATTTACATGCTTTAGGATAAACTGGTACGTCTGAACTAGTTTTGCCTAGTCGGAACGCATGTCGCTGCCTGTACGAACAGGGAATCCCTGAATCATCTCCGGCTCGCCCCTCGCGCACCTCAACCGCTCTTCCCTCGCACTGTTCTTTGTTTTTAACGGTATTTTGCGTCGACGAGTGCGCGTGTTACGTTGCTGGTTGCGTTTTAAAGATTTTATTACAATCCTAGTGTTATTACTGTGAGGCGTTTCAGCATGGACGAGCCAAGCAAAAGCTGTGGAGGTAAAAGTTTCCGGAGGAAATTTTGCAGAGTAAAAACAAAAAGTCTTCTCATTATAATGTGATATTAGTAGAGGAATATTCGAATTTGGTTAAACAAGTAGAAGACGCGGGAAAGTTGGGAAAAAGAACATCTTTACAAAAACGAAGACTGAAACGATTTGCTGTTTTGAAAATTGGTGATGTGAAAAAACTCATTGCACGGAGTGAAGGGAATATAAAATACTTTGTTCCTGTTGATGAACTTTATGATCTGATTGACGCTGCTCACGTAGTTGTGGGTCATGGTGACCGCGATAGGATGTAAGATGAGACATCCAAAAAATATGCCAGTATCACAAAGGAAATGATGTGCCTCTATTTATCAATGTGTGATATTTGTCAACAAAATAAGACAAAGAAGAAAGGAGGGCTAGTTTCAAAGTCAATTCTCCAGTTGGAAATGAACAGCAGATGCCAAGTCGATGTGACTGATTTCCAAACACAACCAGACGAGAATTTAAAGTTCATTCTAGTTTACCAAGACCATCTCACAAAATTTGTTCTCCTTCGTGCATTAATATCAAAGAGGGCTGAAGAAATGACTTATCATTTGAATGACATATTCGTAACTGTAGGGGCACCGGGAATTCTTCAGTCTGATAATGGCAGAGAATTTGTCAATAATGAACTCGCAAAACTTGCGTGAGAACTGAAAACTGTGCATGGAAAACAAAGGTAGAGCCAAAGTCAGGGGTCTGTTGAACGTGCCAACCAAGTCATTGAAAATATGATAAGTTCTTGGTTAAAGGACAACAATTCGACTAAGTGGTCGGAAGGATTAAGGTATGTCCAATTCATGAAAAATGGAGCTTACCACTCTGGCATAAAACAATCACCTTACAAAGCATTATTAAGAAGCGAACCTAAAATAGGACTTTCCACTTCCTCGTTGCCTCAAGAAATCATAAATGATACTCAGGATGAAGATGACCTAAAGAAGGCAATCGAAGATGAGAACAATACTGACAGTACGAAAAGAATGGTGGTAATAACATTGTGAAAATCGACAGAAACGACATTCAAAATGTTAGAAAAATTGCGACAGAAAACTTAAAGAAACAAGTTAAAAGAATGAAAGCTTCCTGTAAAAAATCCCATCCACTAGCTAACATTGGAGACAATATAACCATACCTATTCCAGATGTACATAAAGGCAGAGGTGACCTTCGAAACATAATTGGAGTAATACTCCAAAAGACTGATGAAGGCCTCTACAAAGTTGGCATCTAACGTGACGTACTTCAGAAACATTATTGCAGGTATAATTTTATTAAAATTATCCATAATTTTTTTAATAAGATATTAAATATTTGTCATAACATCTTTTTTTATTTTTTTAGAACTGTTTTCGACGTCTGCATTCAGAAGTTTTTACATGTGGGAGATATTTACCATGATATGGAAATATCTTTAAGCACTTCAGTAACAAAACATTCTGTTGGATCAGGGCAAAGCTTCGTGAAATGCAGTTGCATCAAAAACTGTACAACAAACAAATGCAACTGTACGAAAAACAAAGTACTCTGCATTTCTAAGCGCCACCAAAAGAAACCTCGGAAAAATAAGTAAATAAGCAAATTGCAGATAAGGTGATTTCTATTGTTGGATATATGTAAACTGATCTAATTTAGATGTGAAAATACTGATCATTTAATAAAAAAACTTTAATGGATCGTATTGACAAATTTATTTCTATTCAATTTGTCAGTTATGTTTAAAAGCTTATAGAAGATACAGGGTGTTTCAAAAATGACCGGTATATTTGAAACGGCAATACAAACTAAACGAGCAGCGATAGAAATACACTGTTTTTTGCAATATGCTTGGGACAACAGTAGATTTTCAGGCAGACAAACTTTCGAAATTACAGTAGTTACAATTGTCAACAACAGATGGCGCTGCGGTCTGGGAAACTCTATAGTACAATATTTTCCACATATCCAGCATGTGCAGCAATAATATGGGGTAGTCTCTGAATGAAATTACCGGAAACCTTTGACAACGCGTCTGGCGGAATGGCTTCACATGCAGATGAAATGTACTGCTTCAGCTGTTCAATTGTTTCTGGATTCTGGCGGTACACCTGGTCTTTCTAGTGTGGGTTCATGTCTGGCGAATAGGGAGGCCAATCCACGCCGCCTCCTGTATGTTTAGGATAGCCCAAAGCAATCACACGATCATCGAAATATTCATTCAGGAAATTAAAGACGTCGGCTGTGCGATGTGGCCGGGCACCATCTTGCATAAACCACGAGGTGTTCGCAGTGTAGTCTAAGGCAGTTTGTACCGCCACAAATTCACGAAGAATGCCCAGATAGCGTGATGCAGTAATCGTTTCGGATCTGAAAAATGGGCCAATGATTCCTTTGGAAGAAATGGTGTCCCAGACCAGTACTTTTTGAGGATGCAGGGACGATGGGACTGCAACATGGGGCTTTTCGGTTCCCCATATGCGCCAGTTCTGTTTATTAACGAAGCCGTCCAGGTAAAAATAAGCTTGGTCATTAAACCAAATGCTGCCCACATGCATATCGCCGTCATCAATCCTGTGCGCTATATCGTTAGCGAATATCTCTCGTGCAGCAATGGTAGCGGCGCTGAGAGGTTGCCGCCTTTGAATTTTGTATGGATAGAGGTGTAAACTCTGGCGCATGAGACGATACGTGGACGTTGGCGTCATTTGGACCGCAGCTGCAACACGGCGAACGGAAACCCAAGGCCGCTGTTGGATCACCTGCTGCACTAGCTGCGCGTTGCCCTCTGTGGTTGCTGTACGTGGTCGCCCTATGTTTCCAGCACGTTCATCCGTCACGTTCCCAGTCCGTTGAATTTTTCAAACAGATCCTTTATTGTATCGCTTTTCGGTCCTTTGGTTACATTAAACCTCCGTTGAAAACTTCGTCTTGTTGCAACAACACTGTGTTCTAGGCGGTGGAATTCCAACACCAGAAAAATCCTCTGTTCTAAGGAATAAACCATGTTGTCCACAGCACACTTGCACGTTGTCAACAGCACACGCTTACAGCAGAAAGACAACGTACAGAATGGCGCACCCACAGACTGCGTTGTCTTCTATATCTTTCACATCACTTGCAGCGCCATCTGTTGTTGAAAATTGTAACTGCTGTAATTTCGAAAGTTTGTCCGCCTGAAAATGTAGTGTTGTCCCAAGCATATTGCAACAAACGGTGTATTTCTATCGCTGCTCGTTTAGTTTTTATTGCCGTTTCAAATATACCTGTCATTTTTGAAACACCCTGTATAAACTAGGCGAAATAAGTTGAGACTGGGACATAGGAGTTTATTCTAAAGTATGTAAATTCTAACTGGGATAAACCGATTCGACCTAGGCTAAGCTGTTTTATCCTATCTGTAACAAGATGAACGAGTTTGACCTAGGAGAAACTCGTTCACCCTAAAATCGGGTTTGGTTGGTAACATATGTATCCGAGGGCAAAACATGTCGCACTGCTAAACATTCAATTATTTTAAATTTTTTCCATAGCATCACCTGATGAGAGTACTGGCAGTAATGTGTAAGTGAGTTCTATGTGCAGTGCTGATGTTGAGTGTAAATAAATTAAATGCGTTACTACATATGTGTATAAAATTATATATATTGGGTGATCCAATCATAGGTGTTTTCCTCTCACTCTTTTTACCAGTTCAGAATGAGCAGACATTGTTGGAGATGCTTGATGCATCTCATGTTGTATTAGTATTCTAGAAATTGTAATTGAGATATTTTCAGAAATCATGTAACGAATAATTATTGCTTAAATTAGTGTGGATAGTTTCCTTTTCAAGATGGAAACTATTGTATATCTATCAGATGATTATAATCTGAAACTTTTACATGTACTGTATACTGGAGTTCAACTGCCATTAACTTTCCATTCGTAGGAGCTGTTCGAATATCCAATCCTTCCAGAATCATCTTGTCTAGTGTGGACGATTAAGACATCCGTTGAGCTAGCAATGCCTCGCTTACTCGTATTATTAGTGGTGCGAACTGGCAGAAAGGGGAATTGGAAAAATGATTTGAGCGTATTTGACAACTGTAAACTAACCAGTGTTAGAGTGTACCGAAACAACCAGTTTTATCCATGGGATAGCTTACAGCTTGACTGGAACAAAAACATATATGGACTGTCGTATGGTACGTATACAATGTTTTACCCATCTTACTGCAAGATTGATTATGGATTTGAGTGCACACTCAGCCTGCTGTAGTTTAAGGATTTATCACCTGTAGTGGTAATACATTGTTCAAACCAACGCGAAGTAGTGGAGACTGGAACTGTAGACCTACGTCTTGAATTCGAATCATCGCAAAAACTAACTTGTTGGCCACAGTATGAGATGAGCTCTCCAAGCAGCTGGCTGACTGGAACTCCTACTCGTTGTTCTCCAGTATCAAACCGACAAGCACACACGTTCCTTTGCTACCATCAGCCAGCCGACCATTTCCCTGCTGTTTAACAATATGCATAAGAAGTGGGTATATTTTCGTATAGGCACTTCGCATCCTATTCTAATTTACCAAAATTTAAGCTAATTTTCACAAACATCCTGTCACTGAGTAACAAAAATATACTAATGTAAGGTCCCCAAATATGGCTCCCTTTCTTATTATCACTTGCAAATACATCAAACTGCTAGAAGAAAGACAAGTAAATATGTCATTATTCACCCAATTATGTTTACTATATGTACCATGGTAAACTTTTCTAATAACTTTATGAAGAACAAAAAAATAACAGTAATACAAAAAAGTGGCATTCCTTTATTTATGAGAAAGGTGATCCAAATATGGCCGCTATGTACTAAAGGCACACAAAACTTTGACAGTTGGTAATAAAATCGCAAAACACATAAGAACTTACAAACTTAGTAAATAGTAGGAAACTATGGAGTATTAACAGTTACTTTTCAAAGAAAGAGTGCAAATAAATGTCGTTCTACGTGAAATCGGTTGATTGCATTTTTTGTGGCTCCACAAAAAATTACTGTACGCACTGAATCCATTTTTGTCTTTTGTTAACCTGCGAATACAGTTTGTTACGCACTGGGAATTTTACATCTTCAACCCCGTCACTTTCATTACTAACACCTGCTTCATCAGAGTTTGAATCAAACTCTTCATCAGCCACAGAATCTTCTGAGGATTCAGAGGAAGAAACTTTTGTTTTCCACCTTCGGTTTGCACAATACGTCTTCTTTCTTGCAGCTGATTCCTACTTGTCCTCTTACGTGACTGCACGAAAATATGTTAGTGAGGTGGGCCTGTGATAAGTGGAAATGCTTGGTTCGATGACAGGCACAGATCAAACACGCTTATGTGATATGGTGATTATCAACTTCTGGAGCAGGGTATGGTTGCATAACAAGTGAATCGATATTTTCATCCATGGGAAAATTCTCGTGGATGTAAACCCATTGATATCCGTTGACATATTTTCAGCTCTAGTATAAGCGCGACGCATCGCAGCGACTAAAGACTCTGCTTCTATGGAAACGCCGTTATCTCGAGCAAGCTGTATAACGTCGATGTTACTATCATTTACAATGTGGCTATCTAAAACCAGGAGAACTGGGTCGCTTTTGGGTGGCCTGACGAAGTGCTGGAACCATTTCGTGAACAAGTCTAGCTGAATCCACCCAGAAGGATGAGTTGCTTCGGTTGTACCTGGAGGAGTTCCGTCTAGTAGTTGAGCCTTGAAGCGTCGGTTTTAGTGTATTCATGTGTTGCTACCGCCCACAAAGTGAAAATACCATCGTACCATATCGCCTATGTGCTATGAGATCTCGAAAGCAAGTAGAATGAAATCAGGTAACAAACCATTGCACGGCTGTTACCAGCACAGTTTCTGCGCATCACCTTTCTCTTAAGCGGTCTGCAGTGCAACCGGTATGAACTCACATAGCAAGGACACTGTACAGCAATTTCACTACAACATTTCCCACGAATATTAGCTGTCTGTTAACAAGCCGCTATTCGAAATGCGAAAAAAAGTGCAACTAGTGTGACCCAGAAGCAAATATTACATCTGTATCCTGCTCTCAGCAAAATCACATCCTCTTCAGACTTCTCAATCGCTCACACAACGTACGTCAGTAATAACAAAATGGGGAAATCCACTGAGTAAACGACTTTGAGAAAGGACAGATTGTTGTTACGCAGAGCTGATGAGCGTGAATCTCGAAAACGGCGAAGCTCATCGAATGTTCACGTGACACCGAGGCGTTCATTGACATCAACCAAGTTGTGCCTGCGGCGTCCCCCAAACTGTATATTGATGTCACCATATTGGGTCAGCCAGTTCGGATTCTGGTCGATACAGTGGCTGCGGTATCCCTGCTCAATTACACTACCTACACCGTTTTAGGAGCGCCAAGCCTTCAACCGGCTCCTCGGCGCCTCCTTACGTACAACATACAGGAAATCGCTTTGTTGGGGCAGTTCACGACTTTGGTTTCTTACAAATCTGTCAGTCGTACGATTTCTTTTCTGGTAGTCAACAGTTCCGATGCCACTGATCTGTTTGGGTTGGATGCTTTCCAAATGTTCGGGTTCATGTACATCTGGCTTCTCCACAGGTGCCGTTTCCCGAAGTTGACTCTCTCTGCACCGAATCCCAGGATCTCTTCTTCGCCCTGCCGGCCGCGGTGGCCGAGCGGTTCTAGGCGCTACAGTCCGGAACCGCGCGACTGCTACGGTCGCAGGTTCGAATCCTGTTTCGGGCATGGATCTGTGTGATGTCCTTAGGTTAGTTAGGTTTAAGTAGTTCTAAGTTATAGGGGACTGATGACCTCCGATGTTTAGTCCCATAGTGCTCAGAGCCATTTGAACCATTTTTTTCTTCTCCCTCGGCATCGGGTGCGCCAAGGGGTTTACGGCGACCCTCCACCTCCGGCCGTCAGCCCACCCTCGATACTTCTGGGCGAGGCAGGTCCCAGTTGCTCTCCAGCAGCCGCTGCGCGACGAATTGGACAATCTGCAACAGGAAGGGCTGCTGCGGCCTGTTCAGTTCAGCCACTGTTCCACGCCTCTCGTCATCGTCCAGAAGCCAGGCAGGCGTCTCCGTCTCTGCGGGGACTTTCCGACGACCCTCAACCCTGAGCTCCAGGTGGACGACTTTCAGCTCCCTTGGCCTGATGATCTCTTCTGTAAATTGGTTGGTGGTCGTTACTTTACCAAAATTGATCTAGCTGAGGCGTACCTCCAGTTTCCTTTGGATGAAGCTTCTCAAGCTCTGAATACACCCGCCAGCCTGTTCCAAGTCACATGCCTCATGTTTGGCCTGCTAGCGCCCTGGCCTTTTTCCAGAGTTTCTTGGAACAACTTCTGCAGGGCATTCCCGGTTGCATTGATTACCTCGTCGACATTGTCGCTACGGGCCCTACTGCTGCAGGCCATCGTACGAACTTGCGTCAGCTGTTTCTTCGCCTCCGCCAGGCTGGGCTAAAATGCAATAAGGAGAAGTGTTCCTTCTTTCAACCTTCTATTTTATTTCACATAAAGGCATCTCTCCGTCATTTTCCTATGCGGACGCCATACACCATCAGCTGAAATACTTCCTTGGAAAAATATCGTATTATCGGAAGTTCCTTCCGTCGACCGCTCAGGTGGCGGCCCCCTTTAGCACTTATGCCGCAAAAATGTGCCCTTCAGTTGGTCCCCGGCCTGTAAGACGGCTTTTTCCACCCTCAAACGCCAGTTGCAATCAGCCTCCTGCCTGATGCCGTATCATCCGTGTTCGCTGTTGCTCCTGGCCACGGACGTCTCTGATTACAGGGTCGGGGCTGTCCTCTCCCACAAGCCTCCGGATGAGACAGAACGTCCGGTGGCTTTTCTATCCAAGGCCCTAACTGCCACCCAGCTGAAGTACTCTCAGATGTAAAAGGATGTGGCTGTTCGCCTGTTCCAAACTCATGCCTTTTTTATATGGATGGGCCTTTCATATCGTCACTGACCACAAGCCCTTCCTCTCCCTGTTTTCTCTGGAGGCCCGGCTTCCTACGAAAACGTCTCAGAGACTTCAACGATGGGACTTGTTCCTCTCGCAATTCCGTTCCACCTTGCATTTTCAGTCCACCTCCCAGCCCGCCAACGTGGATGCTCTTTCCTGCCTTCCTCTTGGTCCAGACGCTGTGTTTGACTCTTCGGACGTCCTCGTGTTCCAAGCTGATGAAGCGATCCACGACACCCTGCGCGGGTTTCCCACCACAGCCTCCACGGTGGCAATTGCGACCACGCGTGACCCATTGTTGCGCCGTGTCCGCTCCTATGTTCAGCACGGGTGGCCCAGCTGCGCCCCCACCTGCAACCAGCAGCACCTTCGGTTTTATATTTCTATCCACCATCATCTGTCGGCGGTGGATGGTGTTCTATTGTGGGTAGACCCTACGTCCACTCTGCGTGTGGTCGTTCCCCAGCATCTATGGACTGAAGTCTTCCGTATCTTAGATGAAGGCCATTGGGGAATCCCTCGCACCAAGGCGTTGGCCCGGCGTCACGTCTTTTAGTTCGGGCTTACCAGAGACGTCACTCACATGGTTCAGAATCGCTCCACGTGCGCCCAACAGTTGTCCCGGCCCCCTCAAATCTTCCTCTCTTGGCCTAAGGCGGCGGGTCCCTGGGATCGCATTCATTTGGACTCCGCTGGCTCCTTCCTCGGCTCCCAATGGCTTCTCGTCACCGATGCCTTTTCACATTTTCCGTTCGTTATCCGCTGTACCAGCACCACTTCGGAAGCGACCCCCGCTGCTCTCCAGAAAGTTTTTTCCTTGGAAGGGTTGCCGCTAAAAATTGTTACCGATAACGGCCCTCAATTCTGGAGCCAGGAATTAGCGACGTTTGTTCTGCCAACGGCATCCAACACGTCCTCATTCCGCCCTTTCACCCGTAATCGGCGAGTCGGAACGCCTCGTCCGGGCATTTAAGGCCCAAATGACAAAATATGCCTCCGCCCACACTTTGGACGAGTCGCTGACGTTGTTCCTCAGTTCCTATCGGTCGACGCCCATAGGCTCCCGTAGTCCGGCGGAACTTTTGCATGACCGGCAACCTCATACCCTTTTTGCACCTACTCCGGCTCGGACCCAAACAACGAGTTCCGACTGCACAGGCTCCCTATGTTCCGGAATCCCTCATCTGGGCGCGAGGTTTCGGCCTGAGAGCCGGATGGATTCAGGGTGTGATCGTCCGGCCGCGAGGCCGTTAGCTTTTTGAGGTCCGCATCGCCGACATTGTGGTCCGCCGGCACCGCAACCAACTCCGGAGCCGGTATCAGGGTTTTCCGGCCGCCCCTTCTTTCCGGCAAGCCGCTCCGCCGCCTTCTTCCGGCCTCCCTGATGTGCTCCCTTCCCCCCACGGTCGACGTGCAGGGGCGCCAGACCCCGTCCAGCAGCAGCAGCCGTCGTCTCCACAGCGGCTGCAGGCACTACCAGCTCCTCCGCCGGCCCGACCGGCTGCGCCATCCGCCATCGTTGACGATGCCAGCATGCCCTTGGCACCACCGCCGCCGATGTCGCAGCTTAGCCGGCGACGCCCGCACGGTCCACTTCACGGGCAACCATCACGCGGACGTCGGTGAACCTATGCCCCTGGTCCCGTCGCGGCCGGCTTCCTCGCCTCTTCCGCGACGCAGCTCCGCCCGTCTGGCCCACCACACCGCTCCCTACTTTGCGGGAGCGGGTTTTCACCGCCTCCTCCACGAGGCCGCCAAAGCCGAGCAGGGCGACGTTGCCCTCCCCCCCCCCCCCCCCCCCCTAGGGAAGGGCGGTGTGTACTGTCTGCCATCGGGTTCCCCTAAATGGCAGGCAGCACCGCATAACAGCCACGCTATGAAGGAAACAAACCAATAGGCAAACAGGCGAAGACATCAGGTAAACACGCCGAAGATTCAAGTCGATTAATAGGAACCTTTCCCTGCAGAGTTCTCCGCGACATAAAAATGGTTCAAATGGCTCTGAGCAGTATGGGACTCAACAGCTGAGGTCATAAGTCCCCTAGAACTTAGAACTACTTAAACCTAACTAACCTAAGTACATGACACACATCCATGCCCGAGGCAGGATTGGAACCTGCGACCGTAGCGGTCGCGCGGTTCCAGACTGTAGCGCCTAGAACCGCTTGGCCACTCCCGCCGGCGCCGCGACATTCCACGCCGGGTTTCTATTGGCTCCAGGTCACTATATAGGACCGGCCGGTCGAAGGCAGACCAGTCTTCGTCCGCTGCTAAGGGCAACCGCTATAGCACAGTTTGCGAGAAGATATCACCGAAGCCGCTGTACTGCACCGCCGATCCAAGTACCAACCGACCGAGAGGAACCACATCTCTGGCTAGATCGACGGACGTCTACATCTATTGTACAGCCAGCTATTGTATTGTAGAAGAAGTTAATTTCAATAAACTGATGGAGAATACAACAGAAACTACCATTAGGCGCTAAATTGTTGGACGTCTGCTTGTCTGCTCTGTGAAGTAGGACAGATGGCGATCTGTGGCATCTCTGCTGAAAGAACATAGTGCTTGCACAAGTGTTTTGGAGCACACCTTTCATCGCATAATGTTGAACATGTCGCTCCACAGCAGATCTCCCCCACGTGTTCAATTGTTAACCGAACTACATTGTCTGTTACGATTGCAGTGGGCACGGGACTATTAGGATTCGATCTTAGATCAATGGAAAAGTGTTGGCTCTTCCGAAGAATCACACTTTTGCTACAGTACGTCGATGGTTGTCTCCATAAACGCTGTCATCGAGGTGAACGGCGGTTCGAAACTTGCAGCGCGCCAAGGACGCGGGCTGCTGGGAGCAGTATTATGCTGGGAGGCATTCCCCTGCGCTTGCATGGGATCTGTGGTATGATCGAAGACACGCTGACAGCTTCGAACCATCTGCATCCCTACATGCTTGAGCCATCCCTGACGGCGATGTCATTCTTCAGCAGCCCGTGTCTCGGAGCCACAACCGTGCTACAGTTGTTTGATGAGGATTGTAGTGAGCTCACGTTGACATCTCGGTGACCAACTTCGCCTTTTGTGACTCCTATGGAACCCATCTCGGTTGCTATCGGGTGGGTCGGAGGTTCGACTCCTCCCTCGGGCATGGGCGTATGTGCTGCCTTTAGGGCAAGTTAGTTCAAGTTATATTAAGTAGTGTGTAAGCCTAGGGACCGATGACCTCAGCAGTTTGGTGCCATAGGACTTACCACAAATTTCCAAAAAAATTTTGCTATCGGCTGCCATCACTGAGTACGCAAATCTGCAGCCCGTAACGCGAATTACAAATGGTTCAAATGGCTCTGAGCACTATGCGACTTAACTTATGAGGTCATCAGTCGCCTAGAACTTAGAACTAATTAAACCTAACTAACCTAAGCTCTTCACATACATCCATGCCCGAGGCAGGATTCGAACCTGCAACCGTAGCGGTCGCTCGGCTCCAGACTGTAGCGCTTAGAACCGCACGGCCACTTCGGCCGGCGCGAATTAGAGGATCTATGCGTAAACATCTAAAGCCACACACCTCCACAAACCTACTAACAAAATGTCGTATCCCTGATACGCAGACTCAGTGGTGTATTTCGTTCCAAAGACAGACAGACAAGATATTAAGCAGTTGGTAGTAATGTTTTGGCTCATCAGTGTACAGTTCATTGTGTGACATAATAATAAGGATATTTCATTGGCATCCAAAGTTTCTTTATTTTTAGTAGTCGTATCTGTTTCACTTCCACAGGTAGTGCCATTTGATTCACTGTCCATTTGCGGAATCAGCAATGTTTACATCGCTCTCAGTGTCACTATTCCCACATTTATGATCATGTCCAGCGCTTGGTGCAGTAAATCTTCACTTGAAATATGCGGGGTGATTATACTTAAGGTTAAACTTCCAAAACGCTGTAGAAATAACACCACCGGTCAGAAAGACGTCAAATTGCCACTGAATTTTATCGGGGAAGGGGGAAAACGTAAGGCAGAAGAAAAAAATAGTAGTGAGAAACTTGATCAATAGATGACGCTCTATGTGTCAGAATACGTAAATTACGTAAATGAAAACACTTGTCATGCGCATGAACCATTGAGGTTGGTATAAACACGACGGGTACGAGGCTTTTCCTCCTTTCGCGTGTGCGACGTTCGCCTTGACTATCTCAATGCACGATCGCGCTCTGCTTGTAAAGCTGTATTACAAGAATGATGACTGTGCACACGTCGCTCTGCTGAAGTTCCGGACACTGCAGGGTTTGAAAAAAGGCGTTGGTCAAATGACTTCGATAGGTCTGGAGAAAATGATTCCGAAATTCGAAAAAGACGGCTTCTTCTTGGTGTGCAACCTGGTAGAGGGAGGAAACGAATTGATTCGTCGTCAGTGGAAGCAGTGGCCACAGCAATGCAGCAATGTGAGACGAGTGGTGGTGTGCAAATCTGTAGTGCACGGAGAACTTCCCGACCATTGGACATACCCGTCAGCACTGTGAGTAAAATCCTACGAAACATCCTTCTTTGCTATTTTGCTATCCATTCAAAATTACCCATGTGCACGAGTTGCTTCCTCTTGACCTGCCAGCAAGAGAGACTTACTTCAGGATTTCTTGCTCGCATGGAAGAGGACAATAATTAGCAGTGGAAGATCTTGTGGACAGACGAAGCCCACTTCCATCTGACAGGAAATGTCAATACACAGAATTATCGAAAAAGGGCAACGGAAAACCCACAAACAAATCAAACAGTGCCACTTCATTCTGAAAAGGTCACTTTGTGGTGCGGGTTTATTGCATCATTTATCACGGGGCCATATTTTTTAGACGCGACAGGTGCTTCTGGTCCTGTTACCAGTACGGTCACTGGTAAGCGCTATGAGTGTCTTTTACACAGCCTCGTCATTCCAGCTCTCCAACAGCGTGGATGTGTGGATGGGATTATTTTTATGCAAGATGACGCAACTTCCGCACATTGCAAATTCAGTTAAGCAGCTGCTGAAGCGCTATTTCGGAAATGGTAGAATTATCAGCTGCCATTTCCGTACAACTTGGCCGTCCCGATCACCTAACCTTAATCCGTGTGACTTCTAGCTGTGGGGCCATCTGAAAGATGTTGTGTTCAATGTTCCGATTGCAAACTCAGCTGCATTGAAGGCATACATAGTGAACACAATCTGAACGTGATTCCCAAAATACTTCGATCAGTCGTGAAACATGCTGTTTCTCGATCTCAAGTTGCAGAAAATGGTGAATAACATGTGGAACATATGATTGATGCTTTTTATGCCGTTATTGGCCTCATCGCACATAAAAACCGATGTAAGTGATGATTTTTATGCGGTTTTTGGCTTCGGGGCAATTAAAGCCGATGTGATTGACGATGTATATGCGGTTTTTGGCCTCAGGAGAGTTAAAAACCTATGTGAATGATGCTACTTATGCCGTTTTTGGCCTCAGGGAAATTAAAAACCGATTTTTCCCATCCGATGTGATATAACCTTGCCTTGGTGGATGGGCTTACGTAAGTAACAGTATAACAACTGTAGACCCACGCACACTGAGTAATACAGTTTGTTTAACATCAAACGTACACCTTCGGCTTTGTTGCATGATTCATTTGTCATTTGTAGTAGACCACTGTTAAATTATGATGCTTACAGCGCTATCTAATGCTACATTTTGTAACCAGTTATTTTTCTTCTGCCATACGTTTTCCCCCTTCTCCGATAATATTGCGTTGCATCTTGACGCCGTTCTGATCAGTGGTGTTATTTATACAGCGGTTTAAGTTTAATCATAAGGACCCTGTACTGCCCTTCAATATTCTTCACGTGCTCACAGCGTTTCTTCCAGGTTTCTTTCCTTAGGGAGGCACTTTGTTTGTCTGTAAGTCCATTCTGAATCTCACGTTACTTTCAGAAACGCCTTTCTTGCCTCTTGTTCATATCAGCCCTATACGATTCAATGCTGGGCAGTTTGGAGGAAGTCGTAACACAGCACTTAAAACACTGGATATATTATAAAAGATGTTGCTTGGCTTGTTCCCTTTGATCAGTGAATAAAACTGGCGTCACAGCATGACCTTGTGACGGAGATCATATCTCTGCGTGTAGACTTTAGAAGTCGAAGCACATTTCAGCTGTTCACTGTGGTAAGTGGCGTTACCTACAACGAGGATAGTATTAGGTAGTAGATTACTTACTGATCATTCCCTGAGACACTTTTCTTTATTCTAGAAGCCCAAATCGTTATGATAGCTAGCAGATTTAAACCTTACGTAGGAATTCGTTACAAAACCGTTCTCCCAACCAGCATGGATGTTGATAACTCTGCTTCCTTTCGAAACAAGTTTCAGCTGACCCTTTTGTGAACTGTCAGTCTGTCTGCGTGCTATTGTGTGACAAATTTGAACATATTTCTCAATCATACAGACTGATGAAGACACTCACGTCTGTAGTCTGGGATAATTTTTCAGTTTTTGCCCTGATACTAATTTGTCCCTGGGGAACTTTTCGGTCATTCGCCACCTTCTTCCGTCCAAATCCTAGAGTACAAGGAATATTACGAAGTGAGTTTTGCCTCGTTCAATATTTATTAAGCTCTGTAACATTTTATAAATTTCCTTCGAAGTGGGTCTTCTTTTGACTGTAATGCATAAATTATTCACCGCGCGGCGAAAGATTTTCTTATTAAAATTGTCCAAACTGGCCTTCCGACGTTTTCTGGGCCTTTCCTTGTGAGGTACAGAAGACGTCGAGTATTCACCTGCCTCGACTCTTTCCAGTTCCCTACTGATTCGCCGGCGGAAGTAAACGATGCAGCGGTTGCTTCGGCCACTCTTTTCAGGGTAGATTGTAGTTTCAATGGAACACCTAGCACAGCTTCCTGGTCGACATTTGCAACCACTTGGCATGGCTGACTATGAAGATCTTTTACCTTTAATTTACTTTGTACTGGTGGCATTTTCAACTTCTACTATCTTCTCCCAGAGTATCTAGCAGTGGAGCGCTCCGCCTAACTTGATGGTAACACGTCCGCCGGCCGCAGTGACCGAGCAGTTCTAGGCGCTTCAGTCCGGAACCACGCGGCTGTTACGGTCTTAGGTTCGAATCGTGCCTCGGGAATGGATGTGTGTGATGTCCTTAGGTTGGTTAGGTTTAATTAGTTCTAAGTTCTAGGCGACTGATGACCTCAGAAAAGTCGCATAGTGCTCAGAGCCATTTGAAACATTTTTTTAAAAAAAGGCAGAAAATGGCGCTGCGGTCGGCAACACCTACATAAGACTACAAGTGCCCAGAGCAGTTGTTAGACATGTTACTGCTGCTAAAACGGCAAGCTATCAAGATTTAAGTGAGTTATAGTCGTCGCATAAGTGATGACACACAGCATCTCCGAGATAGCGCTGAAATTGGGATTTTCCCGTACGATCATTTCACGAAAGTACCATGAATACCATGAATCCGGTAAAACATGAAATCTCCGACATCGCTGCGGCCGGAAAAAGATCCTGCAAGAACGGGACCAACGACGACTGGAGAGAATCGTCCAACGTGACAGAAATGCAGCCCTTCCGCAAACTGCTGCAGATTTCAATGCTGGGCCATCAACAAGTGACAGCGTGCGAATCATTGAATGAAACATCATCGATACGTGCTTTCGGAGCGGAAGACCTACTGTGTACCCTTGATGATTGCACGTCACAAAGCTTTACGCCTCGCCTGGGCCCGTCAACAACGATATTGGACTATTAACGACTGGAAACACGTTGCCTCGTCGGACGAGCCTCGTTCCAAATCGAATGGATGGACGTGGAGACAACCTCATGAATCCATGGTTCAAATGGCTCTGAGCACTATGGGACTTAACACCTATGGTCATCAGTCCCCTAGAACGTAGAACTACTTAAACCTAACTAACCTAAGGAGAACACACAACACCCAGCCATCACGAGGCAGAGAAAATCCCTGACCCCTCCGGGAATCGAACCCGGGAACCCGGGCGCGCGAAGCGAGAACGCTACCGCACGACCACGAGATGCGGGCATGAATACATGGACCACGCATGTCAGCAGAGGGCTGTTCAAGCTGGTGGAGGCTCTGTAATGGTGTGGTTCGTGTGCAGTTGAATTGATATGGGGGCCCCTGATACGCGTAGATACGACAAGAATGTAGGCATCCTGTCTGATCGTCTGCATCCATTCATGCCCGTTATGCATTCCGACGGAATTCGCCAATTCCATCAGGACAATGCAACACCCCACACGTCCAAATGTGCTCAGAGTGTCTCCGGGAACACTCTTCTGAGTTTCAGCACATCAGCTGGCCACCAAACCTCCCAGACATGAATATTATTGAGCTTATCTGGGATGCTTTGCAACGTGCTGTTCAGAAGAGATTAGAAGAGATCTCCACCCCCTCATAATCTTACGGATCTATGGAAGCCGTGCAGGGTTCATGTTGTTAGTTCCCTACAGCACTATTTTAGACGTTAGTCGAGTCCACGCCACGTCGTGTTGCTGCACTTCTGCGTGCTCGAGAGGGCTCTACAAGACATTAGGAAGGTGTACCAGTTTCTTTGTCTCTTCAATCTAGGATCCTCACAACCTAACTACCATTTTGCAAACGACCTAGCATAGAATTAGATGTATCAATTGTAGCTTTTTCAGTTCTGCCCTGTGGCATAATTTGTTCAATTGCAAGCCTGCCTACGATCTCTGAATATGGAGGTACTTCTGTTGCATTTCCGTTGTTTGACCCTGTGCAGGTGAGTCATTTGCTTCTTGTCATTGTCTTTATCAGCAGCGTATTGTCGTATCGTTGATACCTCTGGGCTGTTTACCGGTTGTGTACGGTTCATTTTATGCGCGTTCGTAATGGTGTTTTCCGCGCTGGATTGGATTTTCCCGCTTGATGTGGTGTCGCGCTGCACTCGTTTCTAGTCGCAGGGACCGGGCTAAAATTCATATTCCGTAGCTCCATTATTTCTAGTAGTATAGGGTTTCATTCACACACGCAGTCTACTAATAAATGAAATTCCAACAAACAAAATATTCACTTTCTTAATACGTGTAAACTACGGCATATAATTTCTTAAATTACGTTGCAAGACAGTGTTTTCTTAAATAAGAATTCACAGCTTAACACTGCCGTCTCTTTAATATTCGATCACAACATAATTCTGGGATTTCATGAGTAGTATTGAAACTCAGTACTTTGTGGGGTATCACTTCTGCCTTAGAAACGACAGATGCTCTTGCGAGTTAGCTACGACGTTTGCGGTTTATTCAGACACAGTTAGTTCCATTACTACTTCAGCTTCTTTTTCAGAATTTTCGAATTCATTGTCTCCCGTTCCTTCCATGGAGACCTTCTCACGAATTCACTAAGGGATAAGCTTTCGCGATTAAGGTGGTGTTTGAATAAAAGTTATAATGAAATTATTCCTTTGCAAGGTAAGACTTGCGTTTTGGGTCATTATCTTGGAAAATATGAATCTAAAATCCAACTTTTCTATGTGACTGTGCAAATTCTGTTACGAGTAGTTGAGGTATCTCTCCTCGTTTCACGTGCTGTCAATGAAAGTATTCTCTCCCACACCAGGTGACAAATCACAGCCCGATACTAAAATCCTCCCTCAGCAACCACCCCCTGTATTTTGATATAGGATATAGGTAGCAAATGTTTAGCCTGCAGCAAATCAAATAGTTTTCGACACATTGTAGTTCTTCCATTTGTTGAAAGGAAGTTGTATTTGCTTTCATTAGCAAATATAACATCAGTCCACCACTCTGATCTTTTTCCAACCCGGTGCAATAGAAAAATCTCACTTCTCACTGATTGGAGGCTGGAAAGTACGCCACACGTTCGACAGTTTGTGAACGAAAACAGAGAATATTTCGTGAATGAAATTGTTCATGTAGAAAAGAAAAATTTTCGTATACCGTATCATCTAACTCTGCCGCTGCATCCGCAATTGTCTAACTCTAGTTTTAAAATGAAAATAATCCTTAATGCAATATTAGCTTTAAATGTGACTTGACTGACTTCATAATCCACATACTAAAAACTAAGATAACCACAAACCCGCATAGCGTGCGCCCGTAATATCGAGTAAAATATATGTACATCCAATTCCCATCCAATTGAGATAATTACTATATATATATATATATATATATATATATATAAAATGTGTGCGAGAATTATATATATATATATATATATATATATATATATATATATATATATATATATATATATATATATCCCATTATGTGCTGGGTTCGCGTCCTTGTCACCAGCATTACATGAAGGCATTTCAGTTTTAAACATGTGCATCCTTCGTTCCTTGACAACGCAGCAATATTCACTCCTGGAAATGGAAAAAAGAACACACTGACACCGGTGTGTCAGACCCACCATACTTGCTCCGGACACAGCGAGAGGGCTGTACAAGCAATGATCACACGCACGGCACAGGAACCGCGGTGTTGGCCGTCGAATGGCGCTAGCTGCGCAGCATTTGTGCACCGCCGCCGTCAGTGTCAGCCAGTTTGCCGTGGCATACAGAGCTCCATCGCAGTCTTTAACACTGGTAGCATGCCGCGACAGCGTGGACGTGAACCGTATGTGCAGTTGACGGACTTTGAGCGAGGGCGTATAGTGGGCATGCGGGAGGCCGGGTAGACGTACCGCCGAATTGCTCAACACGTGGGGCGTGAGGTCTCCACAGTACATCGATGTTGTCGCCAGTGGTCGGCGGAAGGTGCACGTGCCCGTCGACCTGGGACCGGACCGCAGCGCCGCACGGATGCACGCCAAGACCGTAGGATCCTACGCAGTGCCGTAGGGGACCGCACCGCCACTTCCCAGCAAATTAGGGACACTGTTGCTCCTGGGGTATCGGCGAGGACCATTCGCAACCGTCTCCATGAAGCTGGGCTACGGTCCCGCACACCGTTAGGCCGTCTTCCGCTCACGCCCCAACATCGTGCAGCCCGCCTCCAGTGGTGTCGCGACAGGCGTGAATGCAGAGACGAATGGAGACGTGTCGTCTCCAGCGATGAGAGTCGCTTCTGCCTTGGTGCCAATGATGTTCGTATGCGTGTTTGGCGCCGTGCAGGTGAGCGCCACAATCAGGACTGCATCTGACCGAGGCACACAGGGTCAACACACGGCATCATGGTGTGGGGAGCGATCTCCTACACTGGCCGTACACCTCTGGTGATCGTCAAAGGGACACTGAATAGTGTACGGTACATCCAAACCGTCATCGAACCCGTCGTTCTACCATTCCTAGACCGGCAAGGGAACTTGCTGTTCCAACAGGACAATGCACGTCCGCATGTATCCCGTGTCACCCAACGTGCTCTAGAAGGTGTAAGTCAACTACCCTGGCCAGCAAGATCTCCGGATCTGTCCCCCATTGAGCATGTTTGGGACTGGATGAAGCGTCGTCTCACGCGGTCTGCACGTCCAGCACGAACGCTGGTCCAACTGAGGCGCCAGGTGGAAATGGCCGGGCAAGCCGTTCCACAGGACTACATCCAGCATCTCTACGATCGTCTCCATGGGAGAATAGTAGCCTGCATTGCTGCGAAAGGTGGATATACACTGTACTAGCGCCGACATTGTGCATGCTCTGTTGCCTGTGTCTATGTGCCTGTGGTTCTGTCAGTGTGATCATGTGATGTATCTGACCCCAGGAATGTATCAATAAAGTTTGCCCTTCCTGGGACAATGAATTCACGGTGTTCTTATTTCAATTTCCAGGAGTGTACAACGTCTTTCGAGTTTCAAGTTGAGAGTTGATAACTGATACTGGTGCAAACGTCAATATTTGACGTCTCTTTCTGCTTAGTGATCGAGTCTCGATGAGGCACAAAGCTTTTCTTGGTTAACAATGGCTTTACGTACTGGGTTTGCATCCCGATCCAGAACGAAGACGTTGGTCATGTCATTTAAAGTACAACTTTGTGTACAAGTAACAGTCGATGAGTAATGAGAACAATGATATTACTTGTGATTCGCTGTTAAAGTTGGGATTTCCGTAGAGTGCTTGCCGCCGTTAATCACGTTTGCTTTTAACTGCTTAGTATTACATAAAATTGATGCGAAGTCACTCTCCGTTGAACGTTGAACGACGTTCAGCGTGTGTTGAGTAAACCTTTTAGACAGCAAAGAACTTGTTTCCAATTGCCATACAACTTTAAAAATCCATATACTGTATAAAATATTTAATTGTGCCTAAGGATTACTGAATGATTTATGTGACAACATCAGTTGTCCCATAACGTTTCAAATGTCACTTATTGTAAATAAGTTTAGTTTACAAACGTTAAGGACTTTCTGATCTCTTCTGTACTATCGTGGTGTTACTTTACATCTGGACAGACTGTCATAAAGACTGGTCTTATCTAGTAGTCTCTAGTGGTACCCATTATGTATCTTACAACGACTGTACTGTGGAAGGTTGCGACGATGTGCAACACAGATATACTATGTTGGTTGCATATATTCAGCTGCAGCCTACACGTTGGAATTCAGGCGTGACCCATTTTTTTTGCTGTCGAGTGTACCTTCTGAGAACGGTATGAGTGGAGTTACTGTTCATGCAGAATACGCCGGACAGACGACTGAAACACATGCAAGTCACGTGAAATGTCTCCAGTATGCAGCGATGGGTGATCTTCGGCTTGGTGAAGGACTTCCTCTTCCAGTACTACACTGCGCCACCTTCTTGGACCATCACAGTTTGCTCTAGCGCTTGTGAATTACCCACATTCCCGCAGCCGTTGCTCCATTTTGGTAAACATGGGATGAGATGGAGACACTCAGTTTAGAAAGTACCCATCATAGAGAAGTCCTTTACAGTGAGGTTCACCATTAATTAACGACATATCGATGTAATCTGCGAACATGTACTCAGATATTCTGTTACTGCAGTACTAGTCGCCGTAGTGTAAATTGACGCATCACAAGGAAGCATGAAAACAAGGCAGGTGGAAACAGACGACATCACGTGATATTGCGTCATCCTACTGTTCATGAATATGGGTGGCCTACCATAACAGGCGATCTGAATAAGTAACATACAGTGAGCGATTGAGTAGCTCTTGTTTTCCTACTAACATAAACACAAACCGTTTCCGGACATGGGTTCCTATATAAAACGTGATCTAAGTTCTGCAGAAGTGAGTAACATGAATTTTGAAACATCCTGTAATTATAATCCTCGGACTACTCTATAACACTGCTGGCCTTGTGGCATGGCGCATTAGTGTGTTGGAAAATTCCACTGCCGTCGGGAAACATGATCGTCGTGAAGGGGTGTACGTGGTCTACAACGACACTCCTTTGCCGTCACGTTGCGTTGCACGAGCTCCACTGAACCCATGGATGCCCACGTGAATGTTCTCCGAACATAATGGAGCCGCCGGGAGCTTGTGTCAGTACCGTAGTACAGGTCCCAAGGAGCTGTTCGCCTTGAAGACGACGAATTCGCGCCCTCCCATCGGCATGATGAAGGAGGTATCGCAATTTATCAGACCATGCAGCGCTTTGCCATTGCGCCGACACCCAGTACCGATGGTCCCATTTCAGTTATAGTTGATGAAATTGTGGTGTTAACATTGCCACATGCATGGGTCGTCGGCTGCAGAGACCCATCTTTAGGAGAGTTCGGTGCACTGTGTGTTCAGACGCATTCGTAATCTGCCAACATTAAAGTATGATGTTATTTCCGCCGCAGCTCACTGCCTGTCCTGTTTTACCAGTCTTCCCAGCCTATTGCTATTCCAATTGATACTGGCCCCCAACTCGCCAGAGCTGAATCAGATGAAACAGTTCTGGGATGTGAGTGAACGTGGCGTCAAAGCTGACCACCCTGCTCCCCGGTATTTACGGGAATTTGGTGACTCGTGTGTACAGATGTGGTGCCAATTCCCTCCAGCGACCCATCAACGCCGCATTGCTTCCATTCCCCGACGCGTCGCCGTTGTTATCCGTGCCAAAATTGGACATACCGGCAATTAGGTAGGTAGCCATAATGTTCTAGATGTTCTAGCTGATCAGTGTAGTTCTGTGCGCTTACAGTGAAATGCTAACCATTTGCACATACAAACATGTAGTACACTTCATGCCAATTTGAAATTTTTTTCAGATTGTGTTCATGGCGTCGCAGTTGTTGGCGTCCAGCTGTGTATTTTGGGCTTATCAAGTGTTTTACAGATATTTACGCCGATAGTCCATTCTTGTCTGATTGCGAAGCTCATACATAAACCTTTAGAGATAACTTACTTATATCTTAGGAGATCATTCATGAGTTTGTGATTTGATCTTTCTACTAAACAAGTTTCGAGGTTATTTACGCAACCGACATTACCCAAGCACGCAGCATAGTTAACTGATACCATTAGTTCGCGATATTGCAATCCGGCACAATTGCAACAGTACATTTTGTAAGAAGTGCCACTTGTACCTCGCACTATTGAATTAATTTCTTATCAAATACGGTATTTTTCATTTCTTTACATTTTCAAGTGTTTATTTCCTATATTTGCAATTCCTTTTATTTTTATTTACCTATTTTTTGTGACCTATGACTCGGATTGTGCACTGTTCCTCGTAATGTAGTAATAGCACGCTAGTAGATCATTAGAGGCGAGTAGAGCATACGTCGTTATAAACTTCCTACTATTACAGACTAATTTCGCAATTTTTTTTATCATTGGATTCGTACAAGTACTCATCATCATCAGGCTATAGTGGTTATTCTACATTGGTGGCTCTACGGTCGCAGTTATCAGGAGATGTTCAGTATGAAATCTCTGAAAACAGACGTGCGTCCTTAAACTTTAGTTAAATAAATTTCAAAAACTTCGTTGTCGCTGGTTCCTCTACCTTCCAGTAGGACAGGCCTTATTGATCTCCTGTTATCAACTATTGGGATAAGTGTTAGCCTACTTGTCACATATCAGGAGAATAACACAAAACACCCACCGCGAAATTCCAAAGATTGAAATATACAACTAACATCCTATTTCCACAGAGTGAAAGTAGACATAGGCACTACCAACCTAATTTTTATTTTGGTCCCTATAGCGATAAAGAAAATGTTTAATAGCAGACAGTGCATTTCCTTCAAATAGAATGAAATACAATTTTTGCTATGAAACGACTAGTATCAATTTTAATCACGATGGAGTTTCTAGCGGTAAGCTGACGCTGTAGTTTGCGATGTTGTAATTACATTGTAAGAGCTTTCCTTTCAGGCCTTCGTATCTTTATCGGTAAAAACGGAACCCTTATAGGAGCAGTTTGTTATCCGTCTGTCTGTCCACCTGTAAATACTCCATTTCTCAGGTATCAAGTTGAATATTTACGTCATTTACGAAGGTCTACGGTCCCTTGTCGGTGTAAACTTTGTAATTTTCTAACCCAGTGTAATCAACAGATACGGTTATTTATGTTACATAGTTTGACCCACGCGAACTCACTAACCAAAACCTATAGATGAACTGTGCATATAGATAAGTGAGCTTGTACGGAACCGGTAGAACGTGTGTTCTACTCGCATTTGTCCTTTTTTTCCATGAGAGACACCAAAAACCTTGAATTGTCCATATTATTAAGCGCTAACTGGATTCGGTTGTATGTTGCCTATGCAACAGCTTGCACGAGCAACAAAAATCGATTTTCATTACACCGTATAACTGACCGAATTTGAAAATTTAAAATGCTGTCACAGTCTACTCATTAAAAGGCATAATCTGACGTTAAAGGTTTGACACAGTAAAACATGTCTTAAGCGAGCATAGCTCATGGCGCTCAAATACACGGACTATATTCATCCATTCTGAAGAAGAGAAATTTGTTAACATCGAGTATAGATTTAAGTGTCAGGAAGTCGTTTCTGAAAGTATTTGTATGGAGTGTAGCCATGTATGGAAGTGAAACATGGACGATAAACGGTTTGGACAAGAAGAGAATAGAAGCTTTCGAAATGTGGTGCTACAGAAGAATGCTGAAGATTAGATGGGTAGATCACATAACTAATGAGGAAGTATTGAATAGGATTGGGGAAAAGAGAAGTTTGTGGCACAACTTGACCAGAAGAATGGATCAGTTGGTGGGACATGTTCTGAGGGAGACCAAGAGATGAATACACTAAGCAGATTCAGAAGGATGTAGGTTGCAGTAGGTACTGGAAGATGAAGAAGCTTGCACAGGATAGAGTAGCATGGAGAGCTGCATCAATCCAGTCTCAGGACTGAAGACCACAACAACAACAACATATTCATCCAATATTTGAGAGTGAGAGAACTAAGCGACTGGACAGATTTTACACCTAATTTCAAACCTTTACAGAACTTTTTCTCGTTGGCACCTACCACAAAATAATGAAAGGAAAAGGTTTATCGCTTACTGATTTTCACTGTTCGCGCAAAAAATGTTCAGCATTAGGAACGACGTTTCAATTTATTACTTCTGTACTCCCAATTCTATTCGCAGTTATCCAGATATACAGTTGAATATACCTGCAAAACATTATCATTGTGCGACACATAGCTCAGGAGATATGACCTCATAAATGATGCATAAAATACTGACATTTGTTTAAAACGGAACGAAAATTACACAGACTGTTCTCTTTCAGTGTTTGATAATAAGGGCACTTCCAATAAACTCTAAACATAAGTTCAGATGTTTTCTAAACTTTCTCCCGTTTACATGCTTAACGTCAAATATCTAACGCATTTGTACAGTAATGACATGTTTTAAGCTGATTCATACTTGGAACTTCGATTCCTTAAGGAATCGTACTGGTAGACTTTCAGACTCTCTGTGTACACGTAACTATGATTTGAACCAAAAAACTTCATATGGACATATGCCGTATTCGGAATAGTTTCCGAAGCAGAATGCATTTAGCGTACATTGTTATTTATTTTCTGTCTTATTCAGACAGGTTTGCACATGTACTTATACAACAGTTAGTAAACATTGCAACATACATTTTACAAAGTATTAATTGAAAATACATAACACATTCACCTTTAAAAATTATTATGCTCGTCATATTACAGCAGTTGTACAGTTCACAATAAGTGTTCAAATATCCCACGGTCAACTTGAATGTATTTCTGCACTCTTGAGAGAACGTGTTGCTTAATGGCCTCTGTAAATTCCCTAATAAGTGCAGCAGGGTCTTATACAAATACTTCATACGAAGAAATGAGTGACAGCAACTCACTTGCTGTCGTGTATTCGTATGAAGTATTTGTAAAATGACTGGGATTCACGATATCAAGTGTTTATAGCGCTACACGATACGTTTGTTATTTGGATAAAAGCGTATGGGGCCTGCAGACGGCAAAATGAATGGGCGAAACTGGTTGCTTTCAGAATAAAATAAAATATCTCAAGTTATACTGCTGTGGGTGACGTTTATTGACATTGAAAAACATCAAATATCATGTCAACGAAAACCTCTCTAATTTGTGGTTCCACAAAGATATACCATCTTCGACTTTTGATTCGCTCAGTCGAGGGAATTTTTCCGTAGAATGCTTATACGACTCACCTTCGTAATTCACATTCCTTACAGAATGATTCATGAGTTCTACAAAATCACTTTTGAACGAAAGATATAGACTAATTTCAATCTCGAAGTAACGTACTGAGATCGTTTGACCTGAGCATTGAATAATACTTCCGTGATATTGTTTGATTTTTGCCATATGCAGCGCGATTCGGCATAAACCTCAAGATTTTATGGAGCTCACAACACCTTCAAATACCACGCACAAGATATTCATACTCTTTCGCTCGATATGTGAATACTCGTTGTTCTAACAAAAACTAAGAAGACCCTTTTGTAGGAAATTTAATGTAGTTATTTTTGTACAGGGTTACGTGTTCACTGGAGGCCACAGTCTTAGAGTTGTTCAAGCAAAACGCATTAGAATGTCAGTTTCAGTTTTTCTTGAGTAATTCGAGAACTACCCCCTCTAGCGAAAATGGATCCCAGTACAAAACGTAACTATAGTAAATTTCCTACAAAAGGGTCCTGTTCATTTTTTAGGACTAATAGTTTACGCATATCGAGCGAGAGAATATGAAAATCTTGCACTTGTATTTGAATGTGTTGCAAGATGCAAAAACCCAGCAGTAGGAGCAACTGAATAACTCTGTATAACAGTAGTAGTACATACGGTGACAACAAACTCCTTGTTTTCCTTTATGGTCGAAAGTCTTTGGACAACGAGAAAAAGTTACAACTTTCTTCTCGATATTCCTTAGTAGCATAATGTGAGTGATGATAATTAGTTAAACGAAATTTACACTGTACACAGTCCATCTTGACACTGAATGCCGGCTGCTGACACTGCGGGTACACTATGCAGTCAGGAAAGTTCACAAGCGGAGAAAAGACGAACGGTGGATCATTCTAGCGACAATACGGGTCTCGAATGTGGAAATCCGCTGACGTAAGCGACTTTGACAAAGGGCAGAATTTTATGGCCGGGTGCATCTGAGGAGCTGCGAAGCTGATCGGCTGTTTGTGTGCTGCTGTCGTGGACGGAGAAGGACGGCAAAAACACGAGTGGGCGACAAACTGGTGGACGTCAACGGCTCATCGAAAAACAAGGAGGTCAAAGGCTCTCTCGCTCTCGCTCTCGCTCTCTCTCTCTCTCTCTCTCTCTCTCTCTCTCTCTCTCTCTCTCTGTAGGGCTTTTTTTTCTTTATTGTTATTTTATACCTATACATAGGTAGGCCAGCAGCGGCGTAACTAAGCCGCTCTTCGGCCACAGACATGATCATAGTACAAGCAGTAAGAGATACAAAGAGACATGGAGGTTAAAAAACAGTAGACAAACAGAGTAAAATAACAGAAGCCGTTCACTGTGGAGCAGTCAAGTTAAAAGCGATTCACACAGCACATAACGGAGAGATACAAAGTAGCACACGTGAACGATGGAGCACGGAACAAGAGACACGGATGCACTAACAGGACAACAAAACACATAAGCACTGCGGCGACAGTCTCCGGCGGTTGGTGATGCACTTGTCACACGAGTAAGGCCGGGGACCTGCCAGAGGGAAGGGGCGGGGGTAGGAGGGAATGGGGGAGGGGTTGATGCCAATGGGGAGAGGATGGGAGAGGGAGGGGTGGTGTGTGGAAGCCCAGGGAGAGGGGGAGGGGAGGGAAGGAGGGAGGGAGAGAAGGGAGAGAGGGTGCCCACAGGAGAAGGAGAGGAGAAGGCAAGGCTCAAAGGTGGGAGGGGTAGATGGAGGGGAGGAGGGCATCATCCGGGAGGGGGAGTTGGCGGAAGCCACCTTGGGAGAGGGTGTGGAGAGTGTGAAGATGGAGAGCAGGAGGGATACAGGAGTACAGGCGCGGCAGCGGGTTGGGGTGGGAGAGGATGGGAGAGACAAGCGGGTGGGGAGGATCAAGCTTGCGGGAGGTGTAGAGGATCCGTATCTGTTCGAGGAAAAGGAGGAGGTGTGGGAAGGGGATGAGGTCATAGAGGATCCGCGTGGGGGAAGGGAGGCGGATGTGATAGGCGAGGCGGAGTGCATGGCGTTCAAGGATTTGAAGGGATTGGTAAAAGGTAGGAGGGGCGGAGATCCAGGTGGGATGGGCATAACAAAGGATAGGACGGATGAGGGATTTATAGGTGTGGAGGACGGTGGACGGGTCCAGACCCCATGTGCGGCCAGAGAGGAGCTTGAGGAGGCGGAGTCGGGAGCGTGCCTTGGCTTGGATTGTCCGGAGATGAGAGGTCCAGGAGAGGCGACGACCAAGGGTGACGCCAAGGTACTTGAGGGTGGGGGTGAGGTTAATAGGACGGCCATAAATGGTAAGATAGAAATCAAGGAGACGGAAGGAAGGGGTGGTTTTGCCTACGATGATTGCCTGGGTCTTGGAAGGAATGACCTTGAGCAACCACTGGTTACACCAAGAGGTGAACCGGTCAAGATGGGATTGGAGAAGGTGCTGGGAGCGTTGCAGGGAGGGGGCGAGGGCAAGGAAGGCGGTGTCATCGGTGTACTGGAGAAGGTGTAGGGGGGTGCAGGCGGAGGCATGTCCGCCGTATAAAGAAGGTAAAGAAGAGGGGAAAGGACGGAGCCTTGGGGCACACCGGCGGAGGGGTAGAAGGTGTAGGAATCCGTGTTGTGGATGGTGACATAGGAAGGACGGTGGGAAATGAAGGAGGCGACCAGACGGACGTAGTTGATGGGAAGGGCAAAGGTTTGGAGCTTGAAGAGGAGACCAGAATGCCATACATGGTCATATGCGCGTTCAAGGTCGAGGGAGAGGAAGATGGCAGAGCGACGGGAGTTGAGTTGTTCTGAGAGGAGGTGAGTGAGGTGAAGGAGAAGGTCATCGGCAGAGAAGGATGGCCGAAAGCCACATTGGGTGGAGGGAAGGAAGCGGTGCTGGTGGAGGTGCTGGTGGATGCGGCGGGTAAGAATGGATTCCAGGACCTTGCTGAAGACCGAGGTAAGGCTTATAGGACGGTAGGAGGAGACAGTGGAAGGGGGTTTATCAGGTTTGAGGAACATCAGGATCCGGGAGGTTTTCCACAGGTCGGGGTAGAAGCCGGTGGACAAGACCACATTGTACAGTCTGGCCAGGGTGGAGAGGAAGGAGGCGGGAGGTTCACGGAGGTGACGGTAAGTAACACGGTTGTGACCAGGAGCGGTGTTGCGTTTGGTGCGGAGTATAGCTAGGATGTCTTGAGTAGTGATAGGGGTATTGAGTTCGGTGTGTGTAATGTTGTCCAAGTATTGGAAGCCAGGAGCGAGTGGAGGGACAGAGGTGTCAGTTCGATCGCGGACATCGGGGGAGAGGGAATAATCGAACTGGGGATCCTTACTAAGGTTGTCAGGAAAGGGACGGTCATTATGAAGGAGAGGATAGTAAGGGGGGGTTTAGATCCGGTAAGGCGGCGGAAGGCAGACCAGTACTTGGACGAGTTAAGAGGTAGGGTAGCATTAAGACGGGTGCATGTCTGTCGCCAGTCCCGGCGTTTCTTAGCCGCGAGCAAGTTCTGGATGTGTCTCTGGAGTTGCCGGTGGCATCGTAGTGTGTCCCGGTCACGTGTGTGAAGGAAGGCACGGTAAAGACGACGGGATTCTCGAAGGAGGAGAACGGCCTGTGGGGGTAAAGTGGGACGGTGCGGGTGGATAGCGACGGTAGGGATGTGGGCCTCCACGGCCTCAGACAAGGTCTGCTGGAGAAAGGACGCGGCATGGGTGATGTCATCAGGCTGGTGGTAGGTGAGGGGGGTGGCTACTGACTCGGGCAGTAAGGGTATCCCGGTAGGCATTCCAGTCGGCACGGGAGTAATCATGGACATACCTGGGGGTGGGTCAAGGCGAGGGCCGGGACGGGGGCGACGACCGTCAGATATGGTAAGGAGGACAGGGAGATGGTCACTGCCAATAGGATCAAGGACGTCCACCGATATGAGTCCAAGGAGGTTGGGGGAGGCCAGGACAACATCGGGAGTGGTATTGGATTCAGGGTGGGTGTGTTGGGGAAGAGGAAGGACATCTCCTTAGAGGGTGGCGAGGAACCGATGCCACCGCTGTAGCTGGGCAGCGGAGCGATTATGGATGTTAAGGTCGGCGGCAATCACGTAGGAGGAGAAGGTACGGTCGATGTGGGAAAGGAAGTCGAAAGGAATAGGGGCAGTGGAGCGGACATAAATGGTGGCACAGGTAATGGTGAGGCCGGGGAAGAAGAGGCTGAGGATCAGATGTTCTGTGGGGTCAGGAAGGAGGGGTTGGAGCCGAACAGGGATCTGGTGGTGGTGGCCAATGGCGACTCCACCACGCGCTATTGGGAGGGGATTGTCGGAGCGATGAAGGAGGTAGGGGGAGGTGTGGACGGTGATGTGGGGCTGGAGAAAGGTTTCGTTCAGGAGGAAGGCGGTGGGTTGTGAGTGTATGCAGAAGGAGGTTCTTGTTGACAGGAAGGGAGCGGATGTTATTGAACAAGATATGGTGCTGTCGCGCCATGATGGGAATTTAGACGAGGGTGTCAAGACGGGAGAAGGTGAAGTGGGCCTGGTTATGGGAGTAGGTGGCATAGGTATTGAGATGGAACACGGAGCGTGCGGCGAGGGATATCTGCTGGAGGGTGTGGGGGCACTGAAAAGGATGGACGTTTTAGAGGACAATGGTGACAAAGCGGATGATGTCCTCGGCAGTGGGGGGGGGGGGGGACGAAGGGAGTTACCAGGGGGGGTAGGGTCATCCAGAGGGCGGACAGGGACGGTGAGTTCAGGAGTGGAAGGGGCTGGTCGAGCCTTGCATTTCTGGGAGTATGTGGGGTGAGGGAGATTACAGGTGTTGCAGGATGGAGGGGACTGAAGGTTGGGGCACTGCCGGAGGAAGTGCGCTTGCTTGCAGTGCGGGCAGACAGGGGCCTCGCGGCACTCAGATGTTGGGTGTGCATTATAGCGCAGGCACCTCTGGCATCGGATGGACTGGGGAGGGGAGCAGGAAGGGTCGACCTTGTAGCGGCGGTTGAAGAGGAGGGCACCCTCCTTAAGGAGAAGGTGGATCGAAGGAGTGTGCTCAGAAAAAACCCGCATAAGGCGGGTGGGGCCGGCAGGGTTGTGGATCCGGCGAACGGCACGGACATCGAGGTAGGGATGCGCCTTAAGCTCTGCCAACACCTCCTCCTCCGTGATCGTCGGACTAAGCCGAGTGATCACGGTGGTGAGGGTTGGCGGGCGACGCGGCGGTTGGGGTTGATGGGAGGAGGAAGGGGAAGGAGCAGGGGCGAGAGAGGCATTGGGGCCGAAGCGGGTAATGGGGATGCAGGATAGGATGTCGGTGTGGAGGGTGGGGCTAGAGGAGGTGATAAGGACGGAGTCCCGACGGGGGGTGAGAAGGGAGATAGGGGCGCCAGGAAAGTTTTGGCGGAGGAGCAAGGTGAGGTTGCGGGCCTCCAGGAGAGAGGGATCTGGATGGGAAAGGAGGTATCTGTAGGAGGGGGTGGTAGAGGAAGCGGTAGAAGGGGCGGGCGGGGAGACATCCATGGCATCTTTGGGGGGAGGAGGGGCTGTGATTTCTTGGGAGTGGAGTAGGCAGGGGTGCCACTTGGACGTTTTACAGGATGGGAAGAGGGGCGGGGTACAGGAGCAACCGGGAGATGGTGGGAGGAGGCAGGTCCCGGCAGTGGTGCTGGGGCCGGTGCTGCAGATGATGCAGGTGCGGGCGCAGGTGCTGGAGCTGGTGCTGGTGCTGGTGAAGGTGCGGCATGGGTGGTGGCTCTCCGAGCCACAACCCTGGCGGGGGCTGCACGAGCGGATGAAGTGGCGTGGGGGAGTGGAGGGAAGGGGTCAGGTGAGGTGGCTGGGGGAGAAGGAGCGACAAAGGGAGCTGGGGAGGGAAGGGTGAGGAGGGGTGGGATGTAGGGGGCGGGGGGTGTTTGAGCACACCAAGTAATGGTGGTGGCAGCTGCTGAGGGGGAGGTGTAAGTTATGGCTGTGATAGTTGCGGTGGTGGTAGGGGTGGTCATGGTGAAATGAAACAACTGAACGGGATGAGGGAAAAAGAAACATTAAGGATGACAGACAACGAAGACGAAGATGAAGACGAACACGACACTACACTGCACAAGTCCAGGAAGGCGAAGACGGCGGCGGCGGCTGCTGCTGCGACGGCGGGGAGCGGGGTCCGGGGCCCCGCCCTGCTGCTGCGGCGGCGGAGGAGGACGGGCTCGGCGGCGGCGATGACGACGAACGGGGCAGACTGCGTCAGCCGGCGACGAGAACGGCGAGCAGGAGGGGCTGCACCGGCGACAGGAGTCGCGCTGCGGGGGCGGCGGCTGCTGCTGCTGCTGCTGACACTGGTGCCTGCGCTGCCGGAACTGTTGGAACTGCTGGAACTGCTGGAAGTGCTGGAACTGCGACGGGAAACCCTACTGAAACTGCTGCTGCTGCTGCTAAACCTATCGCTTCGACGATTGCGGAAATCAATCCTCGAAGGGCGCAACTCTCTCGAGTTCCGCCGAAGATGTCTGTAGGGCATGATAAGCAGCGATCTGTGTGACTGACGATGTAATACAATACTGGTGCAGATACCAAATGTTTCGGAGCACACCGTTTAGCGCACATTGATGAACATAAAATCGGCGGCAGACGGACTATGCATTCGAACGTCAAAATTGAGCGTGCCCATTCCAACATGCTGCTGAATGAACAGAATTGTGCGGCTCGCACATGCGGCACGCGTGTCTCAACGTGGTATACGCGATTACAATGCACTCTAGCGGCGGTTGTCCGCTCTATCAGGCTCGAAAAACACACAGTTTCTTTACAGCACGGAAGAGCGTAAAATTCCTATATCAGCTTCATTAAAACGCACATTTCCTCCCTTATACATACTCCAGTCATATTGATATGTCTTACACAGATGAAAACTTCAATATCCATGAACATGTTGTAAGGTAAAAAAAGGGAAAATTCCACAAACAGTCAGTAAGGACATCAGCTTATGAATGTTCCATCACAAAAGATGCGACACAAATTTACGATAGTCTTCCACGTAGATTTTTATTACTTCACCATTCTCACTTTTCAGTAAAATTCTAAGGTCATTCGTATTTCATCACTGTTTCTATTCAGCAACAGGATCTTTAGGACATGTTAAATACAAGATACTTTAATAAAAAAAGAGCTATATATCTCGCTGTAAGTACTGCAAGCTCTCTTGTAGATACAGCCAATCTAACATACGCTCCTGTGTGTGTGTGTGTGTGTGTGAGAGAGAGAGAGAGAGAGAGAGAGAGAGAGCATGTGTACACATAAAAACGAATATTGTAGAATAAACTTTTAATACATTAATAATAAAGTCTCATAACCTATAAGAAATCGCAAAGATGAGTAAAAACAATTCAGATTTTTTGATATGTAAACCTGCAACTTGTCACACATCTCATTGTAATTCAGTGTCTCTATCCATTACGATACGCTGAACTTCCATACTATGTGACTTTATTTTGTATGTTACTCTCTTCGTAAGGCTTCAGTCGCAGGTATGTCATAAATGAAGCTTAATTTTTACGTAACGTGGCAAGAAAAATGCATTTTTGATGGCTCTGCCTTGAAACGACATGGTTTCACAACACGCGAGTTACTATTCGAAAATCCTTTAACCTCCAATACGACATTTCTCATCATTTTATCACAAGCAATCGTACCAATAAACAACAGGTTTTCGAGAGATCACTCTTCTGGTGCTTTGAAACGACATATGTTAACAAGAAGTAAGTTATTATACACATATCAAAAAAGTTTAGCATTACCTCGGTTCCGAGAGTTCCGGAACCTGTAGAGAAAATTGGAATAGAGATCAACATAAACATCATTTCCTCCCTTTTTATTGCCCTCTAGTCGAGCGATGTCGTTATCGTAAAGGAAGTCATTTAGAGGTTGTGCACGATGGGGACGTGAATTGGCCATGAAGACGAATGCCTCGTCAACATGCTGCTGATACAGTTGCAATATCAGTCGGAGCATGGCATTCACGTATCGTACAGCCGTTAAGGCGTCTTCCATGACTACCAGTGGCTTACGTCGGTCACACATAATGCCACCCGAAAACAGCAGAGAAACTCCACCTCGCTTCACTCAATGGACAGTGTGTCTAATGCGTTCAGCCTGACCGGGTTGCCTCCAAACACTTCTCCGACTGTTGACTGGTTGAAGGCATATGCGACACTCATCAATGAAGAGAACGTGATGCCAGTCCTGAGCGGTCCATTCGGCTATGTTGTTGGGCCCATCTGTACCGCCCTGCATGGTCTCGTGGTTGCAAAGATGGAACCAGCCATAGATGTCGGGAGTGAAGTTGCGCACCATGCAGCCTATTGCACACGGTTTGAGCCGTAACACAACGTACTGTGGCTGCACGAAAAGCATTATTCAACACGGCGGCGTTGCTGTCAGGGTTCCTCCGAGCCATAATCCGTAGGTAGCGGTCATCCACTGACGTAGTACCCCTTGGTCGGTCTGAGTGAAGTATCGACAGTTCCTGTGTCTCTGTATCTCCTCCATGTCGGAACGACATAGCTTTGGTTCACTCCGAGACGCCTGGACACTTCCCTTGTGAGAGCCCTTCCTGGCACAAAATAACATTGCGGACGCGATCGAACCCTGGTATTGACCGTTTAGGCATGATTGAACTACAGACAACACGAGCCGTGTACCTTCTTGCTGGTGGAATGACTGGAACTGATCGGGTGTCGGACCCCCTCCGTCTAATAGACGCTGCTAATACATGGTTGCCGGCCGCGGTGGTCTCGCGGTTCTAGGCGCGCAGTCCAGAACCGTGCGTCTGCTACGGTCGCAGGTTCGAATCCTGCCTCGGGCACTGCTACGATCGCAGGTTCGAATCCTGCCTCGAGCATCGATGTGTGTGATGTCCTTAGGTTAGTTAGGTTTAAGTAGTTCTAAGTGCTAGGGGACTGATGACCACAGCAGTTGAGTCCCATAGTGCTCAGAGCCATTTGAACCATTTGAATACATGGTTGCTTACATCTTTGTGCGGGTTTAGTGACATCTGTGAACAGTCAAAGGGACTGTGTCTGTGACACAATATCCACAGTCAACGTCTATCTTCGGGAGTTCTGGAAACCGGGGTGACGCAAAATTTTTTGATGTGTGTTGTTAGAGGTCCATGATTAAAGAATTTGTTGCTAGCACAGTCGAGCAGATTTAATTTCGATGGATTGCTCACGAGCGCTGCCTGCGATATGTAAGCTAGAAGAGAATCTGAGACCAAAGAGCAGTATTGGCTGCAGTAGGAACTTGTGTAGCAGTAGGAGTAAGTTGTTACTAGCGAGCGGTCGTGTCTGGTGTATCGTGTTGGCTGGGCCGGTCGTGTGCAGCGATGGCGGAGCCTGAGCGTTGTAGGATAAGGTAAAAGCAGCCTCGCGCATATGTAGTATTGTTACATCAAGTCCCATGTAAATGTTTTTAAAAAATCTGTTAATAATAACACGATTGGGTCCGAATACGCCTTGATCCACGTGCACGGGTGCTCGGAACACAGGCCGGTTGTGGCAGAATTATGCTGTGGGGACGTTCACTTGGACTTACGTCGGACTTATGGTAGGAATCGAAGCCACTTTCAGCAGCTGTGGACTACGTGAACATCACTGCGGATCACTTGCAGCGCTCCACTCCATGATGGTGATGTAGTCTTTGAGCAGTATAATCTTCCATTTCACTAGGCTAGAAAGGTGCTAGAGGGGTTTTTGGAGCATAACAGTGATGTCTTGGCCACTAAATGTGCCTGGTCTGGACCAGATGGAGTACATCTAGGACACTGTAGGGCGCCAGTCCCCCAGCCGCCAACCTCCAGCTCGTTATTTACGGTAATTGTGTGACTAGCGTGTAGACGTCTGGTGTTACACACCTCCGGGAACCTACAGAGGAACAAAATGCGGAGTTTGTTGTGGGACATTGTCTCAGTCCCAATAGGTTCATGAAATTCCATTAGGTGGCGGCGCTATACGTAACCTTCAAAATAGCGTCTGAAACAAAGGTGCGGTCCAAACTGAGAACTGCCTTGAGTTCTTTGGATAGAAAACTAGAACGTCGCAGATGTTTATAGGCCCTTCCAGAATGTCTAGGGAGACCTGGCAGTAAACAAAAGCACGTTGAGTCGCTGGGCGTGGCGTCTGTCATCATCTGAACAAGGTCGCGCTAACATGTCGAATCTTCTGCGTGCCGGTCGGCTGCACACAGCTGTGACTCCTGCAGAGTTGGAACTTGCGAATACTCTCAATCGAGTTGAGTTCAGCGAGTTTGTCGCCACAAAAATGCAACCGAACTTCTCCTTCTCCATGACAACGCAGGCCTCTTATGAGTCTGCTGACCCGACAGGAACGCGCAAAACTTCATTGGATTGTTCTTCCTCAACCACCCTGCAGCTCTTTAATCACGCACCTTCCGACTTCTCTCTCTTAGACCACTGAATGACCCACTACCGGGCTGGTCGACCGAGCGGTTCTAGGCGCTACAGTCTGGAAACGCGCGACTGCTACGGTCACAGGTTCGAATCCTGCCTCGGGCATGGATGTGTGTGATGTCCTTAGGTTAGTTACGTTTATGTAGTTCTAAGTTCTAGAGGACTGATGACCTCAGAAGTTAAGTCCCACAATGCTCAGAGCCATTTGAACCATTTTGAATGACGCACTGTGCAGGAAGCGTTAGGTGAATGCTGGCAAGGTTATTGATGTAGCAAGATGTTGGCCCTGACGTCGATGACTAGAGTGGTAGCAAGAGGGCATACAGGCCTGCCATAAGGCGGCGCAAGGCCGTCACATGTGTTGGAAAATACGGTTCTGAATCCAAAAGAGTTGGGTAAAATATGCTGTATTGAATCCTGAATAAACCGAAATTGGTTTCAGCAAGAAAATGTGTTGCATTATTTACTGAATGCCTCACGTATTTCTTTTTCTGTTATTGCGACTGATAACAATACGACCATCTTCAAAATGAATCTGTGGCAGAATTTAAACCAGTCGGTGCAGTACTGTGGAGCAAACGCGCGTGCGTCAGAGATAACATTGTCGGCAACAGGGTATTCAGTCGCAGATAAAACTTCATGTATCAAAGAGTAAAACAAAGGAAGTAAATTTACAGTACTTCATAATTAAGTGGTTGATTATCAAAACAAATGGCACGCGCCGGAGTGCCAAGCAGTGAAGACTTCGAGGGCGCAGACGTGACAAGTGCGGTTTCCATGATCTGTCCGGCTGGAACCCTCGGCTCCGTTGCGTGCATTGTCTGCTCATTGTATTTCCCCAGCTTGCCTGACCACTGAATCTCAACATGTATCCATCAAAACACCACCTGTCACCTGGGTCCCTTTACCAGTACTACAAACACTTTTTCAGCACAGTTATTCTGGGAGTGGTAAATGCCAATTACGAGTTGTTAATGCTGGATGTCTGAACGAATGGTCTTGCATCACATAGCGTTGTTCTTTGTTATTCGAAGTCTGGAGACTTTCTTAGATCGAACAAACGTAGTACCCTACCAGAAGAATTCCTACCAATGAGTGCCATCTCCCATTCGTTTGTTTTCGCCAGAGATAAGGCATTTGCAATGACAGATAATTTGTTGAAACCATACAGTGAGACAGGACTGACTATGCAACAAAGAATTTCCAACTATCGTCTCAGTCGTATAAGAAGATTGGGTTTAACGTTCCATCGACATCGAGGTCATTAGAGACGGAGCACAACCCCGGCTTACATCAAGGATGGGGAAGGAAACCGGCCGTGCCCTTCTTTGCCTGCAGCAATTGCTTGAGGAGGAGGAAATATGTATCTTACTGCCACACAGGGCAGACAGACACTGACATAGAGGAGAGACATACGATACCAAGATCATGGAGAGAAAAAAAAGGCGATTTAGTATGTTTTCAGGCCACATACGCAAAAAAATCCGTGACAGAGTATCGAAATAATCAGAGATACTGTCCATAATACAGTAGAAGAAGAATGGGTAGCTTTGAGGGATGAAGCAGTGAAGGCAGCAGAGGATCAAGTAGGTAAAAAGACGAGGGCTATTAGAAATCCTTGGGTAACAGAAGAGCTATTGAATTTCATTGACGAAAGGAGAAAATATACAAATGCAGTAGAGGAAGTAGACAAAAAGAAACACAAACGTCTCAAAAATGAGATCGACAGAATGTACAAAATGGCTAAGTAGGGATGGCTAGAGGACAAATGTAAGGATATAGAGGCGTATATCGCTGGGGGTAAGATACTGCCTACAAGAAAATTAAAGAGACCTTTGGAAAAAAGAGAACCACTTGCATGAATATCAAGAGCTCAGATGGAAACCGTGTTCTAAGCAAGGAAGGGAAAGCAGAAAGGTGGAAGGACTATATAAAGGGTCTATCCAAGGGCAATGTACTTGAGGACAATATTATGGAAATGGAAGAGGATGTAGGTGGAGATAACATGGAAGATATAATACTGCGTGAAGAGTTTGTCAGAGAACTGAAAAACCAGACTCGAAAAAAACACCCGGGAGTAGACAACATTCCATTATAATTACTGACATCCTTGGGAGAGCCATTCCTGAAAAAACAATACCATCTGGTGAGCAAGATGTATGAGGCAGGCGAAATACCCTCAGACTTCAAGAAGAATGTAATAATTCCAAATCCAAAGAATGCAAGTGTTGACAGATGTGAAAATTATCGAACTATCAGTTTAATAAGTCATGGGTGCAAAATACTAACGCGAATTCTTTACAGACGAATGTAAAAACTGATAGAAGACGACCTCGGGGAAGATTAGTTTGGATTCCGTAGAAATGTTGGAACACGTGAGGCAATAATGACCCTACGACCTATCTTAGAAGATAGTTTAAGGAAAGGCAAATCTACTTTTCTAGAATCTGTAGATTTAGAGAAAGCTTTTGACGATGTTGACTGGAGTACTCTCTTTCAAATTCTAATGGTGGCAGGGGTGAAATACAGGGAGCGAAAGGCTATTTTCAATTTGTACAGAAACCAGAAAGCAGTTATAAGAGTCGAGTGACATGAAAGGGAAGCAGTGGGTGGGAAGGGATTGAGACAGGGTTGTAGCGTATCCCTGATGTTATTCAATCTGTATATTGAGCAAGCAGTAAAGGAAACAAAAGAAAAATTTGGAGTAGGAATTAAAATCCATGGAGAAGAAATAAAAACTTTGAGGTTCGCCGATGACATTGTAATTCTGTCAGAGACAGCAAAGTACCTGGAAGAGCAATTGAACAGAATGGACAGTGTCTTGAAAGGAGGATATAAGATGAACATCAACAAAAGCAAAACGAGGATAATGGAA
Organism: Schistocerca gregaria; assembly: GCF_023897955.1. NCBI lineage: Eukaryota > Metazoa > Arthropoda > Insecta > Orthoptera > Acrididae > Schistocerca > Schistocerca gregaria. The sequence goes on along the minus strand of NC_064923.1, from coordinate 250,780,040 downwards.
TGTAGTCAAATTAAGTCGGGTGATGCTGAAGGAATTATATTAGGAAATGAGACACTTAAAGTAGTAAAGGAGTTTTGCTATTTTGGGAGCAAAATAACTGATGACGGTCGAAGTAGAGAGGATATAAAATGTAGACTGGCAATGGCAAGGAAAGCGTTTCTGAAGAAGAGAAATTTGTTTACATCGAGTATAGATTTAAGTGTCAGAAAGTCGTTTCTGAAAGCATTTGTATGGAGTGTAGCCCTGTATGGAAGTGAAACATGGACAATAAATAGTTTGGACAAGAAGAGAGTAGAAGCTTTCGAAATGTGGTGCTACAGAAGAATGTTGAAGATTAGATGGGTAGATCACACAACTAACGAGGAGGTATTGAATAAAATAGGTGAGAAGAGGAGTTTGTGGCACAACTTGATTAGAAGAAGGGATCGATTGGTAGGACACGTTCTGATACATCAATGAATCACGAATTTAGTATCGTAGGGCAGCGTGAAGGGTAAAAATTGAAGAGGGGGACCAAGAGATGAATACACTAAGCAAATTCAGAAGGATGTAGGTTGCAGTAGGTACTGGGAGGTGAAGAAGCTTGCACAGGATAGAGTAGCATGGAGAGCTGCATCAAACCAGTCTCAGGACTGAAGACCACAACAACACTGTCCGTAATTACCTCAATACCGAGGATAAAGTATTTGGACAAGGTAAAGTTTGTTAGCTGTATTTGAAAGGACTATTATAACCTGGCATGTATTATCCAGTTCTCATGTGCACCCAATATTTATTATTTTGTAAATAATAAATAGTCATTTACTGTTGTGCGTTTCAATGGGTATAAGAAGTCGATTGCCTTGTATTGTATTGTATGGAATCGGGGACCTAGAAACGACGGAGAGGCTTCGTCCCCGTCGTAGCCCTGAGTGGTACTCAACCTCACAAGAGGCTACAGCAGTCCGCCCCCCCCCCCCCCTCCCCCCGCGCTCCACATACCGATAACAGGGTTATTGTGCGGTTCGGCCCCCAGTGACTCCCCTCCCCCCTCCATATGTTTGCGTGATAGATTAATTATGGTGTACACGTACGCGGAGGTAGTTTTTGCACAGAAATCACCGACATAGTGTAACTGAGGCGGAATAAGGGGAACCAGCCGGCATTCGCCGAGGCAGTTGGAAAACCGTCTTAAAAACCATCCACAGGCTGGCCGCACACCGGACCTAGACACTAATCCGCCAGAGAGATTCGTGCTGGGAACCGGCACGCCTTTCACCCCCGGAAGAAGTCGATTACAAAAATATTTACACAACTGCTTTTGTTAAGCTCTCCCCTCACATGCCACATTGCTAGAAATGATCTAATTGTATTGAAAAGGCTCTCTCCCTTTTTTACCACTCATTCCAGACTCTCACGACATTGCACAATAGCAACAGAACACGTACTGCAAAAATAGCTGTGGAAACATAGCATCCAACAGCATATATATATATATATATATATATATATATATATATATATATATATATATATATATATATATATTATGAGGGGTACAATTGCAGATATTTTAATAGTGGCTGAGAACAATGTACTGGACAACACTGTATCAGAATTTACTTCATTTGCAGACTAATAATTATAGCTACTAGGAGAAGAATGTTTTTCGGTTGATACCTGTGGCGAGAAGAAGCCGTTAATGTTTATCTTCTCCTGGGCGGCAGATCAAGTGTTGAAGTGTTGACCTATGGACGCAAAACACTTTGCCTACAATGAGAGGAGTAGTCCACTTGGTGCAGTTATGACGATGCAGAAAACTTAAGGTAGAAAAATTATATGACTTTTATTAATTATTTGCATATTTTTCTATAAAATTGTTTGAGAACGTGCAAACTTTGCGTTGTTACAAAAACAAACATAAAGAATGATTACTATAATGCTTTACTAGTAAAGCACAGAGAAAATTGTCACCCAGCCACAAAGGATAATGTGCTAAAGAAAATAATTCTTTAAGGACAAATAATCATAAAAAAGTGAAAAAGAATAAAAAATTCCATGGAAAATAGTGCAGGCTCTGATGAAGTATTGGAACGTACTTTACGGTATTTCGACGAGAATAACGTGAACGAACGACTCAAACTGCGAAAAAAAACTGCGCTGCATCTGCTGTGTATATTGTTATAGTCTCCTGTAGACTCAGTGCTATTGAGATAGAAGTAGATGAAGAGAGCAAAGCTGTGGTTGTGGAAGGTGGGTACATCTCTATATGAAATTTCTTTCTTGGCATGTATCTGTTGTTCTGGAGTCATTCTTTGCAGCTTCACAGCCCAAGCTTTGACAGATGGCATCGTGTCGCTTCCGGTGGTAAGCAGGCACTGACGGGCTAAAGTTAGGATCTCCTCTTGAATCGACAGCTTCTAATTCCTTTTGACTGGAGACAATGAACAACCTGCATCCTCTGTTTGATTGACCTGCAGTAAAGCTTATCAGTAATGAGAATGACGCTGAATTGAAAGCCCAAACAACTTTTCTTGTTTCATATGTTACTTCAATAATGAGGCTAAAGTACATTGGGAAGATAAACCATGTTAGTATCGCTTCAATGTATTTTGATAAGCGGGCATACGTATTTTATAATCTGACATATTTAATATCAACAACTGATGTGTATTTCACAGGAGTGGTTCGTCCAGGCCATCTGCAGATTCCAGTCTGTTGCCGAGTTCACTACATCTGGTCAAGAAGAAAACTCATTTCATCGAAATACCACAAACAATACTTCATCCGGGCCAGCACCTCTTTCCGAATCCTAAAGGAAGTCATTCACAAGATGTGCGAAATTGTCGTCCATAAGGACGAATTCCTCGGCATTATGCTGCCGATATGGTTACATTCACGTATCGCACAGCCGTTACGGCGCCTTCCATGACTACCAGCGGCATACACCGTCCCACATAATGCCGCCCCAAAACAGCAAGGAACCACCACCTTGTTGCACTCGCTAGACAGTGTGTCTAAGGCGTTCAGACTGGCCAGGTTGTCTCCAAACACGTCTCCGACGATTGTCTGCTAGGTGACATTCATCGGTGACGAGAAGTGATGCCAATCCTGAGCGGTCCATTCGGCTATGTTGTTGGGCCCATCCGTACTGCGCTGCATGGTTTCGTTGTTGTAAAGATGCACCTCGTCATAGACGTCGGGAGAGACGCTGCGCATCATGCAGTCTATTGCGCACAGTTTGAGGCGTAACACGACGTCCTGTGGCTGCACGAAAAACATTATTCAACATGGTGGCGTTGCTGTCAATAATCCGAGCCATAATCCGTAGATAGCGGTAATCCACTGCATTAGTAGCCCTTGGGCGGCCAGAGCGAGGAATGTCATCGACAGTACCTGTCTCTCTCTGTCTCCTCCATGTCCGAACCACATCGCTTTGATTCACTCCGAGACGCCTGGACACTTCCCTTGTTGAGAGCCCTTCCTGGCACAAAGTAACAATGCGGACGTGATCAAACCGTGGTATTGACCGTTTAGGTATGGTTGAACTACAGACAACACGCGCCGTGTACCTCCTTCGTGGCGGAATGACTGTAACTGATCGGGTGTCGAACCCCCTCCGTCTAATAGGCGCTGCTCATGCATGGCTGTTGACATCTTTGGGCGGGTTTAGTGACATCTCTGAACAGTCAAAGGGGCTGTGTCTGTGATACAGTATCCACAGTCAACGTCTATCTTAAGGAGTTCTGGGAACTGGGGTGATGCAAAACTTTTTTTGATGTATGTATGAAAGCCACCATATATGGGCGTCAACTGAAAGCCTCTGAAGACGCTGCGAGTGTGACGTCATGGCGTTCTTCCATTTCATTGGCCTATGTTGAAAAGAACTTTCAGAAGATATGCTTGATGTTGCTCTACTCCTTGAGAAGAAAACCCCAACATACTTTTTCCGCGCTATGAGGTCAGAAACTCGGCATGGTCAACACTGAAGTTCAAATGCACGGTCAGTGTGCCTATGGCTTAAGGTTACGCAACAGATTACAACTGTAGTGGGCACGGGATCATCGGCATTGGATCGTGGATCAATAGAAGCGTATCTCGTCACACCAGGTCGATGATTGTGTCCGAATACGCCGGGTATCTACGTAAACGGGTGCTCGAAACGCGGTCCGGTTTCGGCAATATTATGCTGTGGGGACATTCACTTGGACTTCCATGGGACTAGTGGTAGGAATCGAAGCCACATTCAACAGCTATGAGCTACGTGAATAACACTTAAGATCACCTGTTGCGCTCCATGCTTAACTCCTTGATGGTGATGGAGTCTTTCAGCAGGCACTAGACCAGAATGCTGCTAGAGAGGTTTCAGGAGCACGACAGCGATGTCTCGGCCACCACATGTGCCTGGCCTCGACCAGATGGAGTACATCTAGGGCACTGTAGGGCGCCAGCCCCGCAGCCGCCGACCACCAGCTTGTGATTTACGGTAATCGTGTGACCAATGTGTAGATGTCTGGTGTTATATACCTCCGGAAACCTACAGAGGAACTGTCGAACAAAATGTGGAATTTGTTGTGGGACATCGCCTCAGTCCCATTAGGTTCATGAAGTTCCATTATGTGACGGCGCTATAGATATCCTTCAAAATATCGTCTGAAACGGAGGTGCGGTCCAAACTGGGAATTGCATTGTGTTTCTTTTAACGGAAAACTAAAACGTCGCAGATGTATACAGGCCCTTCCAGAACGTCTAGGGAGACCTGGCAGTGAACAAAAGCACGTCGAGTAGCTGGGCGGGGCATCTGTCGTCATCTGAACAAGGTAGCGCTAACCTGTCGAACCTCCCGCGTGTCGGCCGACCGCACACAGCTGTGATTCCCGCAGAGTTGGAACTTGCGAATACTCTCAATCGAGGTGAGTTCAGCGAGTTCGTCTCCACAAAATGCAAACGAAAGTACCCTTTTCCATGAAAGCGCAAGGCCTCACATGAGTCTGCTCACCCGACAAGAACGCACAAACCTTCATTGGATTGTTCTTCCCCAACCTGCAGCCCTTAATCTCGCACCTTCCGACTTCTCTCTCTTAGGCCAAGAACTGATGCACTCTGCAGGAAGCATTACGAGAGTGGTGGCAAGGTTGTTGATGTAGCAAGACGTTGGCTCTGAAGTCGATGAATAGAGTGGTACGAAGAAGGCATACAGGCTTGCCATGAGGTGGCGCAAGGCCGTCACATATGTTGAAAAATACGGTTCTGAAGCCAAAAGAGTTGGGAGAAATATGGTGTATTGAATCCTGAATAAACCGAAATTGGTTTCAACAAGAAAATGTGTTGCATTACTTATTGAATACCTCCCGTATTTCTTTTTCTGATATTGTGACTGATAACAATACGACCATCTTCAAGATGTCAGCAGCTGTCACTTCTGCAACGTCGGAACATGCGAAGACTATTATTCAAGGTGATCGACGGATCACAATCAAATACTTCTGTCGGTAGTGCTGGTACACTCGTCCACCAGTTGGAGTACTCAAAGGTGTGTGCCCGGATCACGCACCTCCCGACTTCCATCTGTTTGGTCCAATAGAAGATGCACTCCACGGGAAGCAATATGTGGATGATGTCGAGGTTATTAATCTAGCAAGACACTAGCTGAGACTTTGACCAGTAAAGTGGTACCAAGTGAGCATACACTCCCTCCCAGAAGGTGGCATAAGGCCGTCGCGTTGAACGTAAATTATGTTGAAACATACGTTCTGTAGTCAAAAGAGTGAGTAACAATATGGTGTATTGGAATACTGTATAAAACCAACCTGATATCAGAAAAAAATGTGTTGCATTACTTAATCAACTCCTCTAGTATGAACAGACATGGAGGCATGCACAGCGCCAATGAGATAGAAGACGTTAGGAAACCTATCACCTTGGTGCAGTATCAAGTGAAAAGGTAAGAGAGCATACACAGCCACTTTTGAGTAAGATAACAGAACTTGTTACAGACTGTGAAAACTTTACCAGGAAAAAGTAAGGATATACTGAAGCAGTGATTTTCAGATACCTCGATGGTGTGTCTGGAGTACTCACTAGGCTGCCTAACCACTTGGTAGCACTATTATGTGAATGCGATGTTTTGTCAATTTGGAGTAGTGAAGACATTAAAAATACAATTACATTCCTCTTCGAACTGCAGAATAACATGAATTTGTAGTGCAGTGTTCCAGAGAACCACGAAGGACTATGTTAATAGAATTAAACACGGTACTGAGTGTACATCTCTTTCCTTTCTGAGGAATAAGTTGTTAAAAACATGTCGGAGGGAATGTGTTCAGTGCAGAGCACACGAATAACATCTGTACTCGTCCAGGGAATTTAATACAACTGGAGCAACTGAATCAGCTAGCTGAGGACGTATGGGAATCTGATGGTAAGAGACGAGAAGGGAGCAGCTCGGCGTTAGTGGTGGAGTAAGATGGAGGGCCTCCGGCCAGGAAGTGCATCTGGGAAAACGTTAGATGTTTCAGATGTCGCCGTTATGGTCATTTTAGCCATGGACTCTCCGGGTAGAGGTGGATGTCCCAATAGATGACGGTGGAGAAAATGAGTCTTGTAAAGAGTGCAAAGGTGTTATAGGCTTTATGCTTCTCGGGTCTATTTTGTATGAGCTAGTGTTAATAGAGAACCGGCATGTGCACTGCTGGATACGGGCCGTTCTCCTACCTTAACCAGTCAGGGTTTTTATTTGTAAGACAAGAATATATTTATGGCATTATGCGGTCGAGCGTGCAAGGTGATCAGTTCCACCGAAATGCACTTTTTAGATGTTCTGGTTGTTAGATTGCGTTTACATAACGTCATATGGCGGTTTAAGGTCAGGGTTGTTCGTAGGTTGTGAGTTTCACTAATCGTCGTCCTGTTCGGTTAATTCCTAATTGCCCCGTGAATAGTTTCAAACTGTCACTGAATTTTGCAGATTTGTAGCTCCTTGGATGTGCATTCCGCAGTTGCTGAAAATCGCACTCGGGAGACATCTCCTTGAGTTGAGACATTTGAACTCGGAGCAGCGTGAAAATTTGGAGAATTTTCATAAAGAAATACGAAATTAGAGATGTTCGCACTACCCATTTCCGACTTGTAAGGTGCGGAGAGTGTAAAATCGAACTAACAGACGCTATTATGGCCAGGCATCCTCCTTATCATCTGTTTCCTCCGTAAAGGAACGAAATAAGCTTCTCAGTGAATGAGATGCTGAGAGAGGGAGTTATCAGGCTCACCTCGTTTCCACATTCCTCCCTACTTTTCTGGTCCCAAAACCACAGAGGATGGGGGTGCAACCTCTTACGGACTACCGCACCCTCAATAATAAGATTCTCCCACATTCTGTACCCTTGCCTGATTTGCACCCATGTATTTCAGGGTTGCAGAAGGCAAAAGTGTCCATTACCTTTGATCACAATTAAACTTATTTCCAAATGCCGTGGCTGAGTAATTAAAACCAGTAACTGCTTTTGTGACTGATTATAATCCTTTCGAATATAACCGGGTTTCTTTTGGCGTGTCCACCACCTCATATTTCGGATAATGTCGTTTCAGATTGAAAGTTTAGCATTGCATATGGCTATTCAGGTGATATTGTTATGTTAGTAAAAATTTTCAAGAGCATTTGGGTAATATTAGGGTGTTACTTGAACGTTTGAAAGAATCAGGATCTCCTATTAAGCCATGTAACGTGAAATACGCCCAGCCCGAGGTCTCCTTTTTAGCCACTTAGTTCCAACTGTGGTAGTTAGCAGCGACCAGGCACGGAAGGAAGAAAATCGTGCCTGCTCATCGCTTAAGATTGTGAAGGCAGTGGCTCGCTTCACAGGCACGGCGATCTTTTTTTTTTTGTTTGTTTGTTTTTTGTTTTTTCAAGAGTTTCCCCCGTTAATGAGTTGAGAAAAGAAAGGAGAAAATCTGAGTGAGGTCCGTCCCAGCAAGCATCATTTGAAGCCCTGTAAGTATGGTTTGTATTCTGTGCAAAATTCATCAAAGAATCTCTCTTACTTGTGTAGAAAAATGTACCTATAGCAACAAATGCAGCCAATAGTAAGCGAAAAATGACGAAATTTCACATGTAAAAAAAATTATTTTGTTGTGTTTTTGAACTTCAACTGCTATAAGTGTGAATCCCGAATCCCTCCTGACCATGCTGACAAAATTCTATGAATTTATTTGTAGAAGTATAGACAGTGGAAATTAAAATCTTCTGTGATGCCTTTCCTGCTCCAAGTCGGCCCGTTTGACGTCATATACCCTTAACTTACCAACCACAATCTTAGGCCCATGAGGTAAATGATGATCATATACATTTACATAGTTTGCTTAGTATGGCGCCTCAAGGAAAGTATTAAACTGTGGGCGAGCCGACGAAAGGTACGAATGGTTTTATTATTTACCCTTACAATGACTATGAGAATGTGATTCCCGAAATGGTATTTATTACAAAGCATCAAGTCTCCCTTATAGAAACTGCTTCAGCACGCAGTCTTTTTTTATCCATAGTTGTCAGCAACATATTGTCCGAAAACACGAATTGCTTCAAAGAATGGTGTCACAATGCTGAGGATGTCGGATGCTGGAGGGTCGAAACCTGTGTCTCCGCCACCAGGCAGTTCAATGCCGAAGGAGAGGTTCACTCCGGGCACACCTTTCACCCAGTCGTTGCTCACGCCAGACGCTGCATCTGTGAAAACATGGGTCGTCCAAACGGTTAGAAACACACATCTACTTATTATCCACACACATATACGTCAGTCTACAAGAACAGAGAACGAAATCTTAGAAATTAAGAAAAAAAAACAAATTCTTAAAGATTACAAGCCTCTTGGGATTGTCGGGCTCAACACAGTGCTATAGCATGCCGCTACAACTGCAAAACAAAATGGCACAGGGCTTTGATAAAGTGCATTATCGTTGTAATTCGTTTCTACATTACAGAGGGAACAACATTACAACAATCCATGCTGACCTGGTGGGAGTACGCAGGAGGAACATTTTGATTGCGTGACTCGCTGGTAAAATCTGCTCCCTTCAGGCCCATTTAGAGGAAGCAAGGAGAGAATTCATCAGAATCAAGGGAGACGGAGGAGAGGAGGATGGTCTGTAGTTGGCAGTTGGTTAGAAGTCAGGGAGAAACAGAACGCAGTATGAAATTTTTGTGACTAACACTAAAGACATGTATCAACCACAGCCACAAATAAGTGGAAAGGAGTCTCAAGTAGGACTTGGAGCAGGAAATGTGCAGCACACTTCAGCTGACAATGAACCCCTCCAGTGTAATCTTTATTAAGGCTCATTTGAAATTGTTATGTGAACAATTATTACATTAAAACTATTAGTTGCTGATGACTTACCATGTGCATCAGGAGGCTGACAGAAAATGAGTGTCCGGGAGGTGCAGAGATCAGCTTTCTATGGGATGTATGCGTTATACTTCACCAAAGAGACATCGTCGACAGTCAAGAAATGTTCAAAACAAATCATTAACTTGGACCATCAATACTGAATGAAAACTGGAGCGCCATCGTGATGACAAAGGCTCGCACCATGAAGATCAAAGGTGAACTTCTTGGCAGTTTACAAACCGTGCAAGGTGGTCAGCTATGTATCCACTCTCAAAGAGTGCACATAGAATCATATTGCTGTAACGGGGCGACGAAAACTGGTGGAATGCGAAACTGTTTGTCGTAGAGGTTATTGTGAAACTGGCTATCCTTTAAGGCGTAGCTGCAGATAGCGCGATAGTATGTTACAGGCACGGAAAAAGCAACTATCCAGAGACTGAATTTGTCCGGTCGTTCCAAATGACATGAACTGCTGTACCACACGCTTTTCAGGAGCGATAGTTTGCTATACAGCGATATGATATTTATACGCAGACCAGGAATCAAGAAAAAGTTTGTATTTTGACCAGCTATTGGCCAAACCCGCTGCTCTTACCGTAACTGTAGGTCTCTTACGCCCATTTTCCCACTCTTCCTTACTGTGACGTAAATATCACGTACTGCCCTTCCTATACTACGCATATTAAAAATAATCGTAGGGGGCAAAGCACTTCCAACTTTACACAGCTCAGAAACAACGTCCCAGTGGATTTAACATCTAGATTAACAGTCAGCATAATTGATGGTTGAATAACACTTAGCCGGTTTTTTGCTCTACTGGTTTTTATTTGTATCACCTAGTTTTCGGCTTTTTAGGCCATCTTCAGACAACTACTGGCTAATGCTTGGAAGGAGCTTGTATTCTTACGAACCAAACATTCTGGACTAAGATACAAAGCAATAAAAGGAGTAGTACAAAACTAATATCCTTTGATGTAAACAGCTTACTTAAAAAACATACCTACACAAGAGTGCCTTGGTATTCTGACAGAACTATTATACAGAGCTGGTGTCAACCCAGTACAAGTAGAAGACAAAATTTGTCACTCAAACATGTCTGAAAGAAAATTATTTCCAATTTGAAGGAACACTTTACAAACAGTTAGGAAGATTGGCAGTGTGGTCCCCTGTTAGCTGAAATATTCATCGAAAAGTTCAAAAAACAGTTCCTAGAAAATGAACCCCGCAGTAATAATATTAAATACTGGTACACATATGTAGATGATGTACTGTGTATGTCGACAGGTACCAACAGACAACTGAACACATTCCCAGAACATCTAAATCCACAACATAAAAACATAAAATTCACCATGGAGCTAAGTAAAAAAACCATTAACTTTTTTGACCTTAACGTAAAAATCACCACAGATAAACATACTTTCAAAATTTACAGAAAACCCACAACAGCAGACATAGTGATATCCTCATGTTCACAATACCCAACAACATACAAACATGCCGCCTTCCATTCCATGGCGCATCGCCTCACATCCATACCAATGTTAAAACATTTCAGCTTCTCAACACCAAATTAAAACGTTCCACTTCAATTTGTTTGCACTTATAGCGATCCCAGCTTCCTCAACCAAATTAAAACGTTGCATTAGGAGGTGTCTGCTTCGTGCAAAAGGTCTTGGGTTCATATTGACGACAACAAGTAATTCTTCATTACAGACGTTTATTTACAAACAGAACTGACAGACTTCACAGACTCAACAACTGACTCTCAGAGCTAACCGCACTGCATATCCGAACTGGCAACTCACAACTCCTAGGTGTATTAATATCTTTCCAAACAATGAGAGTCTTTGATAATGTTTTGTTTACAATACGATAGCAATTCACGACTTAAAACTAAATTAGACATTACAGAATTTTAGTACAGATTAAAGTAAGTAAAAGGATCAGTACATATAAATTCTTACAAGCATAATTTCCAAATAGATTTTATAACATTTTTCTACCAGCTTCTGGATAACCTTCACCAGATTTGTACCGATGTTTCCAGAAATATCTTGACATTTGATTCTGGATATTTCTTGAGTGATTTAGAACAACTATTTATATGTAAAATGATTTAAATCGTGTTTCAAAACGTAAATAAATCTTTTTAGCAATATTTCTTGATACAAATCGTCTTTCGAAATTAGGTTATGAAACAGTTTTCACAAATTTTCGTATTTTTGCGATCATAATATAGAATTTCTCCATAGAAAGTTCCAGAAGTGTGCATTAAACGTTCATTTACAGACTTTTTCTTTAGCTGGTGAGTTTTTAAAAGTATCTTGTCCATATTATACGAAATAATTTAGCTCAAAACTGATAATTTATACAATTAATCAGAGCTACAGCAAACAGTGAGTCTTTCTTTTACAAAATGAAATATAGTTACAAAATTGAATGAAAATAGGTTACTAACACTAATATATATTTACATTAATTCTATTTTTGTTCTTTCTGTGCAAAATGTCCTAATATTGACACAGTACAATATTTAAACGTCACCAAAGTTTCCCTTTACATTTTGCATATCTGTATCGACATCCCCTAAAAGTCTACAGTATCGAATACTTCAATATGTCCCAATATGTCCTGTAATGTTACACAACCCCCCCCCCCCCCCCCCCATCAGCACTTCCACGTGAAACACGGAAGGGTTGATGTCCTTACATTACAAAACAGAAAAGTTTTACACATATCTTTGGTGTCTTCTTTCTTGAAGACCGGTGATCTTCTTTCTTGAAGGTCGGTGATCTTCTTCCTTAAAGGTCGGTATACCTCAATGCCACACACTGTATTTCAGTCTCATCTTCACAGTCCGTATGGTTTCCATATACACTGCAGGCTATCACAGGCTGCAATAGCACAGTCCGCTATGAATATACAGCATACAGTGGTCCAACCCAGTTAAACATTAGCAAAAGCATTTAATAGTCGGTGGACCGGTTTTTAAGGACACAGAAATTTGAATTCTCTAAAGTCTAATTACTCAAGAAAATTTACTCTAAATAATTTCTTAAAGCTAAGAGAGGGTAGACTGACAGATGGAGAAAATTGATTACACAGGGCACAGAATAAGTGTAAGATGCAATGCCAGAATACGAAAATGAAATATGACAATTGCATAGCTAGGGGACCAAGTGCTCGCCAAACACTTAGCACACAAAGAATGTATGCTCCCCTGAGGAATCAGATAAATACAACATAACAAAGTATACAAAAATATCCTGGTAAGATTACATATAAAAGTCTATAAACATCTATTATCTAAAATAGTTTTTTACATTTTTTTATACAATTTCAGTTCGGTCACGTTTCGTAGGCCAAACAGTCTGCCAGAATTTGGGTAGACTAGACGGTAAGCATTCGGATGAGGATTATCCTGAATCTTGAAAGGTCCAATGTATATGTCAAAAAACTTTTTTAATTCACCACTGATGGCTTTAGACTTCTCTTGTGTTTTAACAAGGACCAAGTCTTCAATTTTAAATTGAGTAGGCTTCAATCTTTTGTCATGTCTACATTTCCTCTTATCACCTTGAGATTTCATGGTCTTTCTCACTATTTCCTCTCTCTCTTGAGTACTTAATGGTTTGCAGACTGGAAAATCAATGAAATCACTAATTGGATGTGGTGGTTTGCTATTATACTGTATTTCATAAGGCGAAAACCCTGTTGAGGAATGCTGTAGGCTGTTCACAACATCTTCGAATTTCTCAACACAGTCAATCCAACTAGCATGATCAGTATTGCAGTAGGTTTTAAAGAATCGCCCAATTTCCCTCATGTATCTCTCCGAAGGGTTTCCTGATGGATGATAAGCTGAAATAAGAATGTGACTTATATTTTCATCTTCAACAAAAGCTTTCCATACTCCAGAAGTAAATTGAGTCCCATTGTCTGATAAGATTTTCTGAGGTTTTCCAATCCTGCCAAAAGAGTCTCCTCTGATTTTTGAAATAATGCTCTTACTGTTTGCCTTGCGAAGAGGGTATAACTTAATGAATTTTGAAAAAACATCAACCATAACAAAAATGTAGCAATAGCCTCCTCTGGTCTTCGGTAATGGTCCATATAAGTCGACAGCGACTAACTCGTGTTGTTCTTTTGGTAAGATGTTTTGCATCATTCCTCGACAAGTTTGGTTGGATACTTTTACTCTTTGGCACCTGTCACAACCCGTCAAAATTTTTCTAACCCTCCTGGCTATGTTGTTAAAGTACACATTTTCTTGGATTTTCTGGATACACTTTTGAATCCCACAATGACCAAAACTTTCATGAATGTTCTTGATGAGTACATTGATGCACTGTTCAGGCCAACATAATTTCCATACATCGCTATCTACACTGTTTCTCTTGAATAGAATCCCCTTGTAGATTTTGTAATAATCTCCCACTTTTTCATGTCCCTTTTTCCCTAAATAACTTTTGACCAGTTTACAGTTCTCATCGTGTTTCTGATTCCGTCGGATGTCATTACAAATATCTCTGATTTCTTGTTCATTGTCCACCCCTCTTAAATACATAATTTTGAATTCTGTTTCACATTCCCCACTGTCATCTTCAAAGTCACCCCCCACAGGTAGTCTAGATAAAGCATTAGCAACTACATTATTGGGTCCTCTAAGATATTTTATTGAGTAATTAAATTGTTGTAACAAGAGTGCCCACCTGGTAATCCTTCCATGATGCAACCTACATTCTTGAATATAAATTAATGCCTTATGGTCTGTGTAGACAACTACCTGGTTTCCCAATAAATAATTTCTGAATTTAGAAAATGCCCAGTAAATGGCCAAAAGCTCTTTCTCGGTAACAGTGTATTGCCTCTCATGTTTTTTCAAGGTTCGACTAGCAAAAGCAATAGACCTGTGTTCTATTTTCCCATTTATATTTACTTCTTGGAAAAGGTGAGGACCTAGGCCATAATCACTACTATCTGCCATAATGCAAAAAGGTAAACTTAAATCAGGACGGTACAAAGTTTGACTGTTACATAACTGTGTTTTTATTTTATCAAAAGCAGCTTCACATTCCTGATCCCAAACCCACATTGCGTTTTTCTTCAGCAATCTGTTAAGACTTGGAGCATTTAGAGCTTGGGTACTAATGAACTTTCTGTAGTAACTGCACATCCCGAAAAATGACTTTAGTTGTTTCTTGGTTTTTGGAATTGGGAATTTTGCAATTGCCTCGAGTTTTTTCAGGATCTGGCAAAATACCTTCCTCAGAAATACTGTGCCCCAGAAACTTCAATTTTTTCATACCAAACTTACATTTAGATAATTTAAGTGACTTTCCCCCTTTCCTTAATCTATTGCAAACCTCCCTCAAAGTATTAACATGTTCTTCCCAAGTTTCTCCAGTGATCAAAATGTCATCTACATACACAGTTAATTTTGATAAAAGATCTTTTCCCAAAACAAAGTCAAGTGCTGTAATGAATTCGGCTACTGAGACATTCAGCCCTAATGGTACCACACAATACTTGTAACATCTTCCCCCATACAAAAAGGCAGTATACTTTCTGAAATCATTTTCTAATTCTACTTGGTGAAATCCTGATGTGAGATCTAAACTGGTCATGTATTTCATTCTTTCAAATTTATGAAGTAATTCGTCTATATTCTCGGGATGATCGGTCTCTCTTTCCAGATACTTATTTAGGTGTCTAGAATCTAGTACAAGCCTGACACTGCCATCACGTTTTGCAACCACTACCAAAGGATTATTGTATTGGCTCTTACTTCTCTCAATGATGCCCCACTCTTCCATCTTTTGAAGTTCCTTTTCTACATCTTTTCTCTTTGCAATGGGTACACTATAAGCTTTTATAAAGAATGGCTCATGTGGTTTTAATCTGAGTTTACATTGATAATTCAATACTCTGCCAGGTCTATCATCAAAAACATCACAGTAATTCCACAATAATCTTTCTAACTCTACCTTCTGTTCTTGGTTCAAATTATCTGATTCCCGTAATTTTTCTTGAACTATATCCCCATATTCTCCATCATCATAATCCTCAGTAATTTCCTCTACACAATAACCACTGTCTTCAGAAAATGTAACGTCCCTAATTTCAATTCCCTTATCAGCACAGTTTTGAACCGACATGTTAGTACTGGAACATACTCTCGTCTTAGGATCAATAAAGGTAAACAAACTCTTTTCCCAATCAAATGCTGCATTAGCTTTTAATATCCAGTCCATACCCAACAGTACATTCTCATTTAGGTCACTTATTACAAGACATCCTTGAGTAAACTGTACATCATTTATACTGAAGGACAACAACACCTGTCTATTAACAATTTTGTTCAGTTTGCCGGTAATGCCTCTAATTTTTATTCCGACAACTGGTAATTCAACAAAGTCAGGATCATGCTTAATTATATCTCTTAATTTGCTTGAAATGGCACTAATTGGACTCCCTGTGTCAATCAAACAATACCCTTCCCAACCTGCAGCTTTAATTTTTATGTATGGACTACCAATAGTGGTGTTTTCCCTTTCTTCCTGTTCTTCATACAAAAGATCTTCTGCTATCTCATCATACCTCTGTTCCATATTTTGGTTTTCTTTATTAGGCAATACTTTCTTCAAACTTCTAGGTCTACTGGAATTTACTGGAATGTCTGGAATACTATTTACCTCACACAGATCCTGACTAGTACCCCGTTTGATGATTTCATTAGGCTTAAAAGCAGAAACTGGTTCACAAATTTCCCTTAATTTGATCTTAACATCATTGTCATCACTGTAATCTTTAAATTTGTCTCAAACAGATTTCAAAATAATCTCAGATGCATCAGCACAATCAACCCCCCTGTCTCCTGATGTATTACTAAGCTGAACTGGCACAATCTGATTCTCATGTGGAATGTAGTTAGAGTTCCTGGCACAACTATTCTCAACACTATTGCTTATAACATCCTCCTTAACTTCAACATAAACTATTCCATCCAATTCACCATCAAAATCTTCTAGTACATAATCACCATTATCCTTAACATCAACATTATCATCATCATTGCCTGAGCTTACACTACAAACACTGCTACGATGGTCAGTCAAAAAGTAATGCCTCCTATTTTTTTTCTACGTTTAATTGTCAGGAAATTTAAATGCAATTACATAGGTTGAAAACCACAACATTGAGGATCATTTTGTCATTTTTCAATGTAATCTCCGCCCATCTCTACAGTTTTGGTCCATCTTTGAACAAGGGCATGTATCCCAGCACGGTAAAAATCACAGCTCTGCTTCCTAAGCCATTGACGCACAGATGTTTTGACGGCCTCCTCATCTTCAAAATGAATCCCACGATGAGCTTCTTTTAGTGGCCCGAACAGATGGAAGTCTGATGGTGCCAGGTCAGGGCTGTATGGGGGATGAGGCAAAACTTCCCATCCGATTTTGACAATCTCGTCAGAGGTGTGACGACTGGTGTGTGGTCTTGCATTGTCATGCAAAAGAAGAACATCTGCCATTGATTTTGTTGTGCGAACTCGCTGAAGACGTGCTTTAAGTTTTTTGAGGGTTGTGACGTATTGAACAGAATTTATTGTGCATCCCTGCTCCAAAAAATCAACCAGAATCACACCCTCTGTATCCCAGAAAACTGTTGCCATAACTTTCCCTGCCGATCGCACAGTTTTGAATTTTTTCTTCCTCGGCGAGCTTGTGTGACGCCACTCCATTGACTGCCTCTTTGATTCGGGTTCAAAAAAATGCACCCATGTTTCGTCCCCGGTCACAATTTTTTCAGAAACTCATCTCCCTCCAAACGGAAGCGCTGCAAGTGTTGGGAGGCTATTGTTTTCCTTGCCTCTTTATTCTGATCGGTTAACATTCTTGGAACCCACCGTGCACAAACTTTTGAGTACCCCAATTGTTTAATAATAGTGATCACACTGCCTTTACTAAGAGAAATAATGCGACACACTTCATCTGCAGTCACCCGACGGTCACCACAAATGATGTCATCAACTTGCTGAATGTTGTGTGGAGTCACTGCACTCACCAGCCTGCCGCTCCACTTTTCGTCAGTCAACGGTGTTTGCCCTTCAGCTTCCTTACAACGACGAACCCATCGTCTAACAGTGCTGACATCCACTGTCACAACACCATACACCTTCTTCAGTCTTTCATGAATGCGTATGGGCGTTTCACCTTCTGCATTCAAGAATTCAATCACACAACGCTGTCTCAAACGAACATCGATGTCGGCCATCTTACAAACTTCTGCTGTGCTGCCACCTGTTGACACAGAAAGTTACTACTGCAGTGGATTGCAGAAGAAGGTATGAGGAATGGCGCCAAATTCAAATTTTTCACTTAACTTAATTTTTTTAAGTAGAAAAAAAAATGGGAGGCATTACTTTTTGACCGACCCTCGTAGTATCACCAACATTACTCACAACACGATCTTCACCAACCACATCCACATGAATATCAGACTTTCCAGAAACTTCAGTACGAACATCATTATGACAACTTACATCTAAAACATCACCACACATAAGTTTGTACAATCCAAAATTATCAAAGTTATCCTTACCTTTCATTTCAGCATTAGCTGCTTCTTCTTGATTATATAAATTTGCAATTATACCATCTTCTAAGCCTACTTCATCAAAGGTAGCCTGGTTCCTATTACAGTTGTTTCTAGTATTTTCTCTGATGACATTCCAAAATTTCCTGTCAAATTTAATTTTTTCATTACCTCTATCTACAGATCGATCATAAGCATACTGTCTATACTGGTTAGGTCTCTGATTATAGTGCTGTCTGTTCCGGGTGAAATTAGCCTGATTTTGAAAATTCCTTGCCCCAAACTGACAGACTCCCAGTGGAGCATTTATTCGTTTAAAGGCCTATGTCTGTCGTTTCCCTGCCTCGGGTTACCTTCTCTCATGTCATTACCCCAGGACCTGTTTCGATTTTCCCATTCTTTGTTTGAATTAAAGTGCTGATCATTCCTATCAAAATTTCTTCTGTCATTGCTATTATAATTATCCCTGTTGTTGTTAAAGTTTCTTCGTTCACTATTATTGTTATTATTTCCACGGTTCGGTTCCCACCCTCTGTGTGATGAACCTACAAAGTCGTTAAATCTGTTGTTTTGTTAAAGGCTCTATCAAGTTTGTCCACATATTTCAAGAATTGTTCTATGGACTCATCTGCACTATATACTAAACCCCATTGTACTCTTTTCTGAAGTCTCCGTTTTAGTGCATCAATTTGAGTTAGCTCATCAAATGGCTTATCCAAATGCACTAATTTTTGCAACTGTTTCTCACAATAGGCTTTCATTGACCCATCAGATTCTCTGTAACTAGGACCATTCAAGAATTCACTTTTGATTCGAGCTTGCTCAGTTTCAGACCAAAATTTGGTTAGAAAACATTTTTCGAAATCTTCAAAGGACATTTCCACGGAACAATTCTGATTGGCCCATGAAAGCGCCTCACCATCAAGTAATTTCTTTAAAAATTTTATCTTAACACTATCTGTCATTATGGCCGTGAACTGCTCCTTGCAGAATTGCATGAAGTATTTTGGGTGTATATTCTTGTCACCGGGATAAGTTTTAATGGGAAAATTTCCCCATACCCCATTACAAATATTACTAAAACCTTTTTGCAACATAGTTTCTTGTATTTCTACAAATTTTCTGTCTACAGTTTTTTCGACATTACCTACTCTACTACAAATTTCTGTGACCTTTTTGTCAGAATCAGATTTGAAAGATTCAATTTCGCTTTCAAAAAATCGTTTTGTCTGGTCAAATTCATTTCTCAATTGAGAATTTTCCTCATTTACAAAATCAACAACTTTTTTAAGTTTTGAGTGGTTATTTGAAATTTCGTTACTTAAATCAGTTTCAAGGACAGAAATTTTGCTCTCAACCGTGTCCACACGACAACTAAGTTCTTTTTGGTTTGACTTAAAAGTAATTCGCCATTCTTCGAGAACCTGATTAGTGTGAGCAATCTGTTCTGTATTTGAATTTATTTCTGATTTTAAATCACACACAGCCTTCGAAATCGACCTGTCCATCTGTTGTTGTGTCTGTTCAATTTATTGACGTAATTCGGCACGAGAATCGTCCATCTTCGAGTTTGTGTTATCCAACTTCGAGGTTAACTCTGAAAACATTTGTTTTAACATTTCCAGCATTCCTACACTGTCAGAAGCACTTTCCCTAATAGGTGTACTCGCTACACCGCTGTCAATACTGAAATCTGCGTCTTTTTCCATTATTTTAGGAAGCAGGTACTTATCTTAGTGTCCGTCGCCGGTCGTTGGTGTCCGTGTTTTGCGAAATTTCTTCAATTCCAGGATGGTTTCGCTCGGTTGATTCACTCCTCTTCTTGTGACCCCAGAATCGACGTATTTACGTCTGAAGAATGACTGGTCCGTCGTATATCCTCTTCTTGTGGTCCCAAAACAGACATATTTTCTTCTTGTGATCCCAAAAGAGACGTAATTTATTTTGAAGAATCACTGGGTGGTCGTCATATCCTCTGCTTCCTCCACCAAATTATAACATTTGAGCTCCTCAACACCAAATTAAAACGTTCCACTTCAATTTGTTTGCACTTATAGCGATCCCAGCTTCCTCAACCAAATTAAAACGTTGCATTAGGAGGTGTCTGCTTCGTGCAAAAGGTCTTGGGTTCATATTGACGACAACAAGTAATTCTTCATTACAGACGTTTATTTACAAACAGAACTGACAGACTTCACAGACTCAACAACTGACTCTCAGAGCTAACCGCACTGCATATCCGAACTGGCAACTCACAACTCCTAGGTGTATTAATATCTTTCCAAACAATGAGAGTCTTTGATAATGTTTTGTTTACAATACGATAGCAATTCACGACTTAAAACTAAATTAGACATTACAGAATTTTAGTACAGATTAAAGTAAGTAAAAGGATCAGTACATATAAATTCTTGCAAGCATAATTTCCAAATAGATTTTATAACATTTTTCTACCAGCTTCTGGATAACCTTCACCAGATTTGTACCGATGTTTCCAGAAATATCTTGACATTTGATTCTGGATATTTCTTGAGTGATTTAGAACAACTATTTATATGTAAAATGATTTAAATCGTGTTTCAAAACGTAAATAAATCTTTTTAGCAATATTTCTTGATACAAATCGTCTTTCGAAATTAAGTTATGAAACAGTTTTCACAAGTTTTCGTAGTTTTGCAATCATAATATAGAATTTCTCCATAGAAAGTTCCAGACGTGTGCAGTAAACGTTCATTTACAGACTTTCTCTTTAGCTGGTGAGTTTTTAAAAGTATCTTGTCCATATTATACGAAATAATTTAGCTCAAAACTGATAATTTATACAATTAATCAGAGCTACAGCAAACAGTGAGTCTTTCTTTTACAAAATGAAATGTAATTACAAAATTGAATGAAAATAGGTTACTAACACTAATATATATTTACATTAATTCTATTTTTGTTCTTTCTGTGCAAAATGTCCTAATATTGACACAGTACAATATTTAAACATCACCAAAGTTTCCCTTTACATTTTGCATATCTGTATCGACATCCCCTAAAAGTCTACAGTATCGAATACTTCAATATGTCCCAATATGTCCTGTAATGTTACAATGTCAAAAAGAAAATTTCCAAACAGAAGTAGACGCAATTAAATATTTTGCATATAACATTGGCTATAACCCTGAATTAGTTGACAAAACCCTGCACAAGAAACGAAGAAGGAAAATCTTGCCTTACATTTATGCCCCCTCTGCAATAACAACCACATTAAAAACCGACTGGTGTACTGTTCCATATCTAGGTAAGCTATCAGACAAACTAGCCAAAACACAGAAGTCCTGAATCAATAAAACATCATTTTATGTAAGAGGCACTACAGCTAATCTCCTATTCAACAGCAAGGACAAAACAGATAAACTAAGCAACTGGGGGGGGGGGGGGTACAAAATAACCTGCACTGACTGCAATAAACTGTACATTAGTCAAACGGGCTGGGCTTATCAACAAGGCTGACTGAACATGAACGCAGCTGGAGATCATATTAATCAGCCTCCACCTTCGCTGAACATGCGCTCAAAGAAGGACACAAATATCTAACACACACAGAAGTGCTACATCAACCAACAAAGGCAGAAAAATCAGCCTACTAGAAGCACTTGAAATTAACAAAAACTTAACCCTAAATCTCCAGCTGGTTCTAAATGAACAATTACAACTGAGCACATCACCACTCTTAAACTTTACACAATACAGTAAACCTGCTACTGTTGTTGATCATTCTTCCGCGTTATATGGCCGTGGTCCATGGAATTCTTCTATTCCTAACGTTTCGTCCAATACTACGTTGGACATCCTCAGAGGTATGGCTGGTCCTTCTGAGTCATGCCGATTGCTACTAGCCACAAAGTGTCCCAATAGTAAACAAATTCACACCCAAATATAATGTAATATCCCTTATGTGTTTACATTCCTAACTGTAACTCGACTGTAATAATGTAATATTTGGTATTTATTAATGCACAATTCTTCTGATAACAAAATGTAACCCCCAAAGAAAACATCGCTTTTGTATAACCAAAAATTAGATCAAATTGCTCTGAGGACTATGCGACTTAACTTCTGAGGCCATCAGTAGCCTAGACCTTAGAACTAATTAAACCTAACTAACCTAAGGACATCACACACATCCATGCCCGGTGCAGGATTCGACCTTGCGACCGTAGCGGTCGCGCGGTTCCAGACTGGAGCGCCTAGAACCGCACGGCCACTCTAGCCGGCCGAAAAATGTTCACAACAAATACGAAAAAACTTTGTGATTTTGTATTTATGAATATTCTAAATAGTTCTAATTGTTGTCATATATGGTACTGAAAACCATAAAATGTGTTTTATTATGTTAAAGAACAGTTTTACAGAACAAAAAGTCAAAATACCCGTTTGACAATTTCAAAGACAATACAACTAAAGATTATATGTAAGGAGGTTGTATCTTAGTCCAGAATGTTTGGTTCGTAATGTAAGGTGTCAGGCAAATCCAACACCTTACATGAAAACCCTGACATGATAAGCAAATCCAGTAGTATGTCACATAGCTCGGAATAAATCGTGACATTAAATTAACCAAAGTAATACGAGTAACGAGTGAGCAAATGGAATACCACAGACTAACACAAGAATGCCTAAATGCATGACGTACCTTCCCACCGTGAGGCAGACGCAGTTCCGAGGGGAGAAACGAGGACAGAAGCCGAGAGCAGAACCGTGTTAAGCTAGGAAAGAGAGGGGCTGGGCACCCACGCCGCGAGCCTACCTGTACAATTATACAACCCGCACGTTTTAGCGTGAGGCTTTTTCGCGTCTCAGGTATGTCAAGGACAACCCCCAGCCCATGTTAAAAGCTAGAGCCCTGCAGAAAAGCAGTATAGATCTTACGATAACACAAAAAGGGCCACTACCACCCGCAAGTTTTAGCGTGAGACTTTTTCGCGTGTCTGTTACATTAGGACAATCCTCCAGCCCATGTTAAAAGATAGAGCCCTCCAGAAGAGCAGTATAGATCTCACGATAACGCTAAAAGGACCACACTAGCTGCAGGTTTTAGCGTGAGACTTTTTAGCGTCTCTGTTACGTTGCAAACTTTAAAAACAATGCCCCACCACGAAAAGTATAACGTTTCTCATTGGATAGACAGAATTTTTGTAGGCGGAGCATAAGGTTAACATCGAGACCCTGATTGGTCAGATGAAAACATAGCCAGATAGTTTTTTTAAACTAACTTCGGAAAACTGTAGTAAGGAGAAGTTGGAGAGTTGGTTCCGAGACGGCGAGCTGGATGGCTGCTGCGCCGGCCGCCGCCCCCCTGACGCTACCTAAACACCGACAAGGTAATGAACGCACGCGATGCAGCATTTTTGAGCGCATAAGGCTTCACTCAGAACTGCAGAAGTCTCATCTGCTACACCCCCTTTTTGCGTAATACTAGTGTCGATCGTTAATTAAAACTCATGGTGTTCACATTTGCCACTTGAAGTAAAGATCTGAAACGAGATGATTTTTCTATTTTATAGTTATTGAGAAGCCACATCAGCCACTGTAATTTACGACAGGTTAGATAAGTAATTAAAGATAATTGAGGGTCACTGTAGACCATTTTGATAGTTTTCTCTTTTGTGAAACTCAATTTAAACCTAGATTATAGATGTGATAAGGCATAGGTCATCCTTCGATCGATTGTAGAACTTGGAAACCCATTTAGGGAATATTCGTTCACATTTTTGTTGAACGCTGTTGGTTTTTACCATCATGTATTAAAACATTTCCTTTTATCAATAGTGCAATTTATAAACGATGTTTTGTGATTAGAATAAATTTCCAATGGTAAACTTAACTGCTTTTTCGACGTTATTTTACCAGATAACTAAAAATAGGAAAGCCTTGAACCCTTTCCACTATATTTAGTTAGAATTAAGATTCTTTTACAGGGAGTGCAGTGGAGCTGACGCTGAGATCATTTAGTATTTGGTTATATCATCGCTAGTCTCACTGAACTCTTCTGAATTCTACATGTCATGTGTGGTCTGGCGTCTCCTTACCAGCAACAGGTCCCAGGTTCAAACTAGTTCCCTAAAAAACACGCTCAGAGCGTCGTTGCGCGAAAGTGGTTGGGAGACACGATATAGTACAATCAGACACCACCATGAATGTTTAGAGTAAGAACACAAGCTCCTTGTAAACAATAGCCAGTAGTTATCTGAATATGGCCTAATAAGCCTAAAACTAGTTCACCCACATAAAAATCAGTAGAATAAAAAACCGAGTACGTGTTATTCAACCCTCAATATGGAAATGTTCTATAAAGAAGCGACGGAAGAATCAATAAATAAAAAAGTCGGCATAATTGTATACGAATGCGTTAAGACACTAATGCTAGTTGGTGTTGATACAACTCTCTTTGTACCTCTAATTTCCATGGTTCCTTTCATATGCATTTGCTCTTCAGATCCGGACTGGGTGGAGTTGAAAAACAAATTCCTTACTGAACGACGGAATACGTTTGTTTACCTCATCTACAAATTTTCGGGCCGATTCCTCTGCTTGCTGTACATCGTCAAGTTGACGCTTTGTTTGAAATTTCGCTATCTTACGTCTTCCAATTCTGTAGCACTGTTTGAAGTTATGCAACTATCCACTGCAATGCATGTCGTGCACAGTTTGAGTACATAACGTAATAGGAGACTGTCAGGAATATCTTATAAATTATATCGAGCATCCTTGAAAAGCGGAAACACCAATTTTTGTAACAAGTCTCCCTGGCCGTCCTTCGATATCCGCCGTTTTTCTTATGCTCTACACGGTCACATTACTGCGGACTTATTCAAAATCTACATATAATTTTTTTTCCTGTGCTGCGGATGATCTTCTATGTAGGTAATTATGTTTAGATCCCGCTACTTGGACAGCGATGCTCCTTTACTACGTTTCACTGGGAACGGGATTTGTGACTCCCTGTGTGACAAGGATGATGAACTACATGGCTTGACACCAGCTTCCATATCACTTTGACTTGTTAAGCGCATCCTGTCATCACTGTACTCCACATGTACACTATTCGCACAATCTAGTGTATAGGAGACTCATCTTGCAGAAACGCTAATATTGCATCTGCCACTTCTTTCTCACTCTGCGAAATTCCTTGGTTTCATCTCTGACGAAATGTCAACTTCGGTAACTGTTGTTGTACATATAATGCAAATGCTTGCTTTGTTTATCGTTGCTATTATTCTGTTTTGTACCAAAACCACTTACACTGCAGCACTGTTATGAGTACCTCATCGACTACGCTGTTCAACTACGCTCCGTAGCCCCATGCTGCGCTCTCCACTGGATACCTCCAGTCTCACCCCCTGTTGCCATTAGCAGCCAATATTGTGGTAGCGTGGTAGACACACTCCCACAATGCCACAATCACTGCATCCGCTATCGACAATGTGACCACAGATACCGGCAGGAAAGAGTGTGATGTATCTGTAAAAGATCTTGGACTCTAGGACGATTACTGCCAAATGATAACAGTAAAATAGGACGTGGAGAAACATCCCCAACTAAAGACTTATAAAATATATTTCTCAGAGATCAATATATAAGATTTTTTCAAGAGAACTATCAAACAAAGGTTGAGGTAAAGTATACAGAAAAGCAAATGTAATTGTGAAATCAATACATCTACATCTACATGACTACTCTGCAATTCACATTTAAGTGCTTGGTAGAGGGTTCATCGAACCACAATCATACTATCTCTCTCCTATTCCACTCCCCAACAGCGCGCAGGAAAAACGAACACCTAAACCTTTCTGTTCGAGCTCTGATTTCTCTTATTTTATTTTGAAGATCATTCCTACCTATGTAGGTTGGGCTCAACAAAATATTTTTGCATTCGGAAGAGAAAGTTGGTGACTAAAATTTCGTAAAAAGGTCTCGCCGCGACGAAAAACGTCTTTGCTGTAATGACTTCCATCCCAACTCGTGTATCATATCTGCCACACTCTCTCGCCTATTACATGATAATACAAAACGAACTGCCCTTTTTTGCACCCTTTCGATGTCCTCCGTCAATCCCACCTGGTAAGGATCCCACACCGCGCAGCAATATTCTAACAGAGGACGAACGAGTGTAGTGTAAGCTGTCTCTTTAGTGGACTTGTTGCATCTTCTAAGTGTCCTGCCAATGAAACGCAACCTTTGGCTCGCCTTCCCCACAATATTATCTATGTGGTCCTTCCAACTGAAGTTGTTCGTAATTTTTACACCCAGGTACTTAGTTGAATTGACAGCCTTGAGAATTGTACTATTTATCGAGTAATCGAATTCCAACGGATTTCTTTTGGAAGTCATGTGGATCATCTCACACTTTTCGTTATTTAGCGTCAACTGCCTCCTGACACACCATACATCAATCTTTTCTAAATCACTTTGCAACTGATACTGGTCTTCGGATGACGGTAAATTACAGCATCATATGCGAACAATCTAAGAGAACTGCTCAGATTGTCACTCAGGTCATTTATATAGATCAGGAACAGCAGAGGTCCCAGGACGCTTCCCTGGGGAACACCTGATATCACTTCAGTTTTACTCGATGATTTGCCGTCTATTACTACGAACTGCGACCTTCCTGACAGGAAATCACGAATCCACAACTGAGACGATACCCTATAGGTCCGCAGCTTGATTAGAAGTCGCTTGCGAGGAACGGTGTCAAAAGCTTTCCGGAAATCTAGAAATACCGAATCAAATTGAGATCCCCTGTCGATAGCGGCCATTACTTCGTGCGAATAAAGAGCTAACTGCGTTGCACAAGAACGATGTTTTCTGAATCCATGCTGATTACGTGCCAATAGATCGTCCCCTTCGAGGTGATTCATAATGTTTGAATACAGTATATGCTCCAAAACCCTACTGCAAACCGACGTCAATGATATAGGTGTGTAGTTCCGATGTAACCTGTTCATATAATCTCATAATGCCTTGGCAATAAGTCGAAATCTGCTATGTGAACTGAGGCTAAAAAAATGTAACTTAAAAGACTTACAAGACATTCACTGCGTTTTGGTATTATAGTATGCCAGGTCCGTGTAGTACACGACTTCACACGAGCTAGTCGTGCATGGTGTTTCAATCTGAAAGTAGTAGCGAAATACCGAGAGAAACGATACACACAGGAATAATACTGTCTCTTAAGTAGCTCCAGTTTCCTCGAAACAGTGCTCTTTAAAAATGAGAGCAGCAGGACAACTCACACATGACGTTGTAGATGCTGCCAATGGTGTAGTTAGGCCCTCCCGCTGCCAGCTGGGCATCAATTGCTTCTTGTCCCAAGGCGTCCTATGCGAGGAAAGGAATTTATCATCTCAACTTACAATACATCAAAGCAGTTAGTACTTGAAGGGAATGTGCAGTTCAGCTTACCAGAGTTTCCCAGTCGTCAGGCAATTCGCTAGTGTAGCCCCAGGGGTAAAGCATGTACTGCAAAGAAATTACACATTCATTATTTATCTCCACTGAAAGCACAGAGTGTCTTAAGACTCGTAAACTACTTTAAAACAAAAGTAGTATGCAAGATACAATTAAATGCATGACATTTTTCTATACACAACATGTAATTTCGTCTGAGAAGCCTGAAAATGAACATGGTCCGAATCTAATTCCAGCTATTAGCATGCGGTTCGCCCCACATATAACGACGTCAGTCACTAATAACACCTAATATATCTTCTGTAACTTATACTCTCTCTTGCGTACGCACGACTACTAAAGTGTAAAAAAAGTTACTCTCACAAAGTTGACAATACAACGTACACAGAAAGCAAATGAACAAATTAAAACACTGTGCTGAGTGCGGAATAAGTGAAACTTCAGTACTTTTTCTTCTTATCAAGTTTAGAAGAGTGAAGTAAAAAAACGCCAATGGAGACTTATATTCCAGAATTAATGACTGCGACATCATTTTCAAGGTCTTGTTCACCACTAATGAAAACTACACAGTTTGATGTTATTGTTTTCGTTAACAAACTTTATTGAGAAGTCTTCTTTTATAAAGCCAATGTAGCATTGGCAATATAATTATACTTTTATGCACAACAGTGACTGGAGTTTTTACTTTCCTTAAGCAAGCATTGCATACTGCTCAAATAAAGTGAAATCAGCGTTCACCAACACAGGTAAGCACCGCTTACCTTTATACCTTAAATATTATCTTCTAATTCTTCATTCATTTACAGCGTTTGCAACGTTACGTTACACGTATCCTGACCTCTGTACCATTCAGCTACATATTTATTTTTATAACTTAATTCTTCATTACTTTATGGGGTCTGCAACATTATGTTACACGTCTTCTAACCTCAATACCATTAAACCGTGTCAAAATTGCGAAATACTTTTACTGAAGTCACGATAGTTCTTTACCACTATACTCAATGCTACAGAAATCAATGAACAGAATGTTTCGAAATTGCATTCAATGGAATTCTACGTCAAAAAATTATGTTTGTACAGCAGATAATGTATATGTCGTTTCCAAATTGTTACCTGGAGCGACAATGGCTTACGTCAGTTCTGATCCCGTCCTACACGAGGAAATAAATAATGTTCATTTGTACCACACAGAATTTTTCAACTCTTTCAGTTCGTCTGGTTTATCACCTTATCATCTGCTTTGAAAGAAAAATACTGATATTTCGTTAAATTGAATTCTTAACGCTAATCTGACATTTACTAATGTTGTAAGATTAGTGGTAACTCATATATGCAAGTACATCATGACTGTTAAACTCATTGACTCTGATAAACTGTGCTCATACTCCACACTAACCTCACACCTCATGATCCAGCCATGCCTTTCCTTAACATAAGACAACAATTCACCACAGAAGTAGCTTTGGCAATGGCCATTGATAAAGCATAGGGTCAAACACTTCAAAAGGCAGGAATCTATTTACCAGGCGTTCTTCTGAGTGGACAGTTATAAGCGGCTTTTTCACCACATTCAGTGATGTTTATGTTTGTGCTAAACACATATGGAGTCAAAAAGTAAACGAAGATCACATTATAACTGCTACCATTCTTTCCAAATAAATTTTGCAAAATAAATAAGTTTACAAAATTAATCTGACACAGATAGTATTGCTTTTTATATGTTTTACAATTAAACACAAAGTACATAATGATGCCGACTTTTTGCAGTGAGATTAATATTTGTCACTTGTGTTCAGAATATAATATCTTTTGTTAATAAATACTCGCATTTGCTTATTTCTCCATTACTACATTACCTATCAGTGATTGATCAGGAAAGAGCTCGAATTATTTGCTTCGGTAACTAGTTGATGATTATTATGTTTATCATGTGGATAAGAAAAATTTCTCTATTCGTCCTATGCACCAGTGGTCCATAACACAAAGAAAATTATTTAATTATGCATCTTCTGTTAGGAGATCAGTAGTGTTTCCTGGCGCCACATTTAAAGTATCTAACTATTTACAAAGATATGGATGTGATTTATGCTTTACTTTCAGTTTTCTATTCCTTATGTGTGTCCATTGGTTCTTCTGTAGGTACTTCATGCACGCACTACAGATTTCCATTTGGCAGTTCCTCACCTTTATCAGTGATCTCTCGCCAATAGTGTAACAGAACAGTAGTGCATTTCTTCGCATATTTGTGCACAGTATGTTAAATTTATTCACTCTTAGAGAGAACAGCTAGTGTCAACCTTGAATTCTATAGCTGTCAGATAGTAAAAAACGGATTGTAATACACATGGAACAGCACAGTATTGAAGAGCTTAAAATGTTGCTGAGAATAATATTACTACAACCAACAACTACAGACAGCAATAACGGTTTACTCAGAGTTGACATATGTCTATCTACAACGTCAGTGCATGTACTGATGAAGCCAGTAAAGCTGAAATAAGCTTATTGTCAGTATGGGTAAAATATTCAATAGTAAAGTATTCAGTTTAAGTTAGTAAGAAAGTTGGGAAATCGTTTCTTGGAGAGAGGAAGTGAAATATTTGTGTGACGAGTTAGGTGCCGCTATCCAGTGTCTGATCAGCTAACAAGAAGCGATATTGGAGCGTTACGAGGCAACTGGTGAGCTAAGCAACTTGACCCTTGAACGGTACAGGCACCAGCGCCCACAAGAATACGACGGAAAAGTACGGCGGACGTCACGTTGTTGCCGCATGACGATCGCAATCGTCACAGTCATCATGGGACACTCCAGAAGGTTGGTGCAGTGTGCAACGGCTCCTTATAAATAGGCCAACCACCGACTGGAGGGGAGAGCAGATCGACAGTTGATTGGGACACCACCTCCGTATCGCTCGGGGTTATGGGCTGGACTTGTATTATTTG
Organism: Schistocerca gregaria; assembly: GCF_023897955.1. Taxonomy (NCBI): domain Eukaryota; kingdom Metazoa; phylum Arthropoda; class Insecta; order Orthoptera; family Acrididae; genus Schistocerca; species Schistocerca gregaria. The sequence goes on along the minus strand of NC_064923.1, from coordinate 250,749,675 downwards.
GAACAGGCTGTACTTAGAAGGATTCACTAGTCTCCGCCATGGTAGAACTTGTACTTTGAAGACAACAGTAGTACAATCTAATACAAGCACTTCTGCATACTTGTAAATAGTCCCTTATACGCAGGGAATGTCACAGGAGGCACTTCCACGGAGTGTATTCCTTCCTACCAGTACATGACTTACATCCAGTTCCCGAGCGAATCCTACCGAGTTCCGTGCTCTACACCACTCAATAGTCCACTTTTAGCCCAGGTCGGGGCAACGGTAGCCGATCCACAAGCCGTTCCTCATCGAAGTCTTCCAACGAGGTAAGTCTCCCTGTCGCTCTTTGCGCGTGGCTTCCTAACTCCCTCTCAGGACACGATATTATACAGGGTTTTACAAAAAGGTACGGCCAAACTTTCAGGAAACATTCCTCACACACAAATAAAGAAAAGATGTTAGGTGGACATGTATCCGGAAACGCTTAATTTCCATGTTAGAGCTCATTTTAGTTTCGTCAGTATGTACTGTTCTTCATCGATTCACCGCCTGTTGGCCCAATTGAAGGAAGGTAATTTTGACTTCGGTGCTTGTGTTGACATGCGACTCATTGCTCTACAGTACGTAGCATCAACAGGTTAGTGTTCATCACGAACGTGGTTTTGTAGTCAGTGCAGTGTTTACAAATGCGTAGTTGGCAGATGCCCATTTCATGTATGGATTAGTACGAGGCAATTGCCGTGGCACGGTACGTTTGTATCGAGACAAATTTCCAGAACGAAGGTGTCCCGACAGGAAGACGTTCGAAGCAATTGATCGGCGTCTTAGGGAGCACGGAACATTCCAGCCGATGACTCGCAACTGGGGAAGACCTAGAACGACGAGGACACCTGCAATGGACGAGGCAATTCTTCGTGCAGTTGACGATAACCCTAATGTCAGCGTCAGAAAAGTTGCTGCTGTACAAGGTAACGTTGACCACGTCACTGTATGGAGAGTGCTACGGGAGAACCAGTTGTTTCGGTACCATGTACAGCGTGTGCAGACACTATCAGCAGCTAATTGGCCTCCACGGGTACACTTCTGCGAATGGTTCATCCGACAATGTGTCAATCCTCATTTCAGTGCAAATGCTGTCTTTACGGATGAGGCTTCATTCCAATGTGATCAAATTGTAAATTTTCACAATCAACATGTGTGGGCTGACGAGAATCAGCACGCAGTTGTGCAATCACGTCATCAACACAGATTTTCTATGAACATTTGGGCAGGCATTGTTGGTGATGTCTTGATTGGGCCCCATGTTCTTCCACATACGCTCAATGGAGGACGTTATCATGATTTCATACGGGATACTCTACCTGTGCTGCTAGAACATGTGCCTTTACAAGTACGACACAACATGTGGTTCATGCACTATGGAGCTCCTGCACATTGCAGTCGAAGTGTTCGTACTCTTCTCAACAACAGATTCGGTGACCGATGGACTGGTAGAGGCGGACCAATTCCATGGCCTCCACGCTCTCCTGACCTCAACCCTCTTGGCTTTCATTTATGGGGGCATTTGAAAGCTCTTGTCTACGCAACCCCGGTACCAAATGTAGAGACTCTTCGCGCTCGTATTTTTGATGGCTGTGATACAATACGCCATTCTCCAGGGCTGCATCAGCGCATCAGGGATTCCATGCGACGGAGGGTGGATGCATGTATCCTCGCTAACTGAGGACATTTTGAACATTTCCTGTAACAAAGTGTTTGAAGTCACGCTGGTACGTTCTGCTGCTGTGTGTTTCCATTCCATGATTAATGTGATTTGAAGGGAAGTAATACAATAAGCTCTAACATGGAAAGTAAGCGTTTCCGGTCACATGTCCACATAACATATTTTCTTTCTTTGTGTGTGAGGAATGTTTCCTGAAAGTTTGGCCGTACCTTTTTGTAACACCCTGTGTACCAAAAAGAAATACCAAGCAGCATACTGTTTTCCAGTTCTCTACATATCCTAACGGTCCCACAATAGAGAAACACCAAAATATCATTACATTTCCTCTCAAGCAGTAAAATCCATTTTCGACTCCTCCTTCCCTTCTGGATGGTTCACTTTATTTGTCAGGTGGTATATAAATTAAGAAAGGTCAGATAAATATCCAGTACTGACTTTGAAAATGTGTGCTACAATTCGATGTTCATGTGTATAAGGACCTATCCAAATACGAAAATGGTTCAAATGGCTCTGAGCACTATGAGACATAGCATTTGAGGTTTTCAGTGCCCTAGAACTTAGAACTACTTAAACGTAACTAACCTAAGGTCATCACACACATTCATGCCCGAGGCAGGATTTGAACCTGCGACCGTAGCAGTCGCACGGTTCCAGATTGAAGTGCCTATAACCGCTCGGTCACAGCGGCTGGCTACCCAAATACGACGTGTGATACTAGACTACTGGCCATACTAAGGACAGTTCAGGATTTTTGTTAGAAACTTTTCGTACGCCTGCGCTATAGCCCCAACCTCGCACCCAGCAAATATTAGATCTTGTTGCACGTTAAACAATGGTCTTAGAATGACGAGCGCTTTCTGTGCCGAGGGATTGTAGAAGATATTGAAACCTTATGATAAGTGATGTGCGGATACTTTAGAAAGATTTGTAGCTAACTAAAATATTCGTTAAACCAGGATCAATCACAGAGCTTTGCCTTTCATGGAAAAAGCTTTACGAGTGGTATCTGCATAATCCATGGTACAAAATTTTGAGGTACTGAGAGCGAAAGCCGGACGCTGTGGCCGAGCGGTTCTAGGCGCTTCAGACCGGAACCGCGCTGCTGCTACGGTCGCAGGTTCGAATCCTGCCTCGGGCATGGATGTGTGTGATGTCCTTAGGTTAGGTAGGTTTAAGTAGTTCTAAGTCTCGGGGACTGATGACCTCGGATGTTAAGTCCCATCGTGCTTAGAGCCATTTTTGAGAGCGAAATTTAAGAATTAGCCCAAAACACGGTTTTAATCTTCTTGAGACTTATACATAACTCATAGTTCATTAGAAGCAAACTATTCAAATGATGTACCATCATTCGCTTCAGAGTGAAGTCTTTTATAGTAAGGTGCAACATAACAGGTTGACATTAAGGGTACCATAAGCGTAAGTTACATGACCATAATATGTTGAACATTGTGATGTGCTTTCAGGAGGTGCTGTATACACCGTACGTCAAAAAATTGCGGAGCTGGTTTTACTCTGTCATGTACGCGACATCAGCCGAGTAACTACGGCGACTGTAAACAACAGACGTGTATTCGGCCACTCACTTGTGAGCAGACAGTGTTATGTAGTGAATGTGCCACTATAATTTGTCAGCTTTCTTGAATCACAAATCGCGATGTAGCAATGAACTGAAGATCTGCAAGTCAAGTGTTCAAGACATTGTCCGAAATGTTATGAAGAAGATAAAAGTGTGTCCAGACTCTGTCCTTCACGCCTAGTCTCCCAGACATCATCTCTACATCGAATGACCAAGACATTTTCCAGAATTTTTTGAAGAGGAGAAAAGTGTGTTCAAACTTTGCCCTACAAACCTCGACACCCAGAGGAAACAACAAAATAAAAGTAAATTCGTATGTCATGAATGGATAGGAAATACGGAAGTGCAGATTCAGCGCCAGAATTGGAACGGTTTCTTCCTATCCTTCGCGGCCGCGGATACCTTTCCTTCGCGAATTGTGAGAGCTGTGTGTTGAAGTGTTTACGTTAAGTGTAGGTAACTGTGGTGTATGTGTGCAGAAGACAGCGTCGTGTTCGCACTAAAGATGATGAGAGAAGGGAGAGGTTTAATCCTGGTGCCGACACAAAGGCTACTACTCTTGAAGAGCACCAAGGGAACAGCCTAGCTTAACTTCCCCAACCGACAGGCAATGATATGCACACCTTCCACCACTTGTCTGAAATGGCAAATGCGGACGACTCTTTGGCGACATCAACGTGAACCTACCACAAAAGGACAAAACGCAGAAACTCACATGAAAAGTCAATGCTTTGACAACAGTGTTCGACCCAATGTGACAAGCGAGTTGATCAACATCCCAAAGAACGTGTTATCTAACATTTCACATGGTTGTATGAACGTTCAGTGCGTTGTACTCAAGTGAGTGGAGACTATGTACAAACCCCAAAGCATCAAAATCACAATCTTAACCTTTCCCTATTTTTATTAATCCAGCATCAAAACTTTTTAGACTGACAGGGTGTAGTGAACTGCTTCATTATTTCCATATTAACTGCAGGCTTTGTAAATCCAATGAGTAGATATGATTTGCCGGTCCTGCGTCACCTGCCTTTGATCACAGTTTTTAGCCAAAATCTTTAGTCAGCACAAATTAATTAAAGTAACTACGCGACCTCATCAACGCACTGCACCGCATGAAAGATAATATAGAAGAGTTCAGTCCTACATAAACACATAACAAATCTAAATCAGAAAATCGAAATCAAATCGTAAGTAAATAATTTACCCATAGGTTTAAGAATAAAAATACAGAGAAATGATAACCACAAAAAAACAGCCTCCCGTTACTATGAACCAGCAATCCATGTGATAAATCACAAAGGCCTGAAACCAAATAGAACGGACACTTGCACACTCCATGGTAAAGATATGACGGATACACTTGAATAAAGAGATAAGGATGAAGCAATTAGGAAACATGTAGACATAGAAAATAATAAAACACACAAGCAAGTGAAATACCTGGTCTACGCTGTCAAAACGACGGAAATATACAGCCAAAAACGACAAGTATAATGTTAACGAAAGAAGAACAATTTTTATTAACGAGTTGGATTATATTCTCTAATTTTAAACTAATGAATGAATTAAACCCCACCAACAAAATCGAAAAACGTGCACCTCATTATTGTTGTTTAAGATGGTTATGTACAGATTAGAGATCACGTTAAATCTAAATACCAAAAAACATATACACAAATAAAGGAGAGCGAATCGTTCCTCTCTTCAAATAAACAAACAAAAAAAGGTAGCAATTCGCTACTCTCTCCAAATAAACATACAACCAAGGGCAAAAAAATCGGAAAACATTTGAAGCATTAAAGAGTCTATACTGTAGACTCCCTTCTAGTTCAAGGTGTCTATACTATAGACTCCCTTCCAATAATCAACCTCATGCTATTTTTATCAATGAACTCGGCTTGTATTTTTTAGTTATAAAGCTAATACAAAAGAAGCACATAAACCATACGCTTTGAAACATGGTTCTCTTTCTAAACAGGGAGTAGGCTTCAAAAAGAGCAACCGTAAACAATTCAAAGCCGTCAAAACGACGGGGTTAAAACGAAATGAACAAGTTCGCTGTACAATAATGAAATTAAAATAAATCAAAGCTGAAAATCATTCTCAAAAACAGCAAAAACCTGCCGCGCCATTGAAGGAAACCCCGGAGGGCATTATTCCAACTTCTCTTTATCTCATCTTTACCCTCCGGGGTTGTTTCGAAGTTTTCTCGTAGTCCAAATGCGTCTTCCAGCGACTTGATGGTAGCTGCCCTTCCGCTTCTGTCACCCGTCGTTTTTAATTGAGGGGGCAGAGCTCCAGACAGCAGCCTCTTGACCAACGATGATCTCCATAGCTAGCTCAACTCGCGGCCTGGGGCAACCGGGAGGCGAGCAGTCCTTTGCAGTTTGTATATATAGTTCGTATTCTAGTGATAAAGTATATTAAAAAAGCGCTACTTTCATCAGCATATTCTGGACGTAAACATATGATTTCCTTCACATTATTGTATTTCATTTGAAGAGATGAAATGTAAGCTCTGTGCAAATGATAGTACGAATACTGAAAACAGCTTTAAAAATAATTAATTTGAGTTTAAAGTGAAAAATGTTTTATTATTGCCTCAAACGGAACAAAGATCAGAGCCATCTGTTGACGGAAGCTCAAAACTGGTATGTGTCGCAGTGTATGAATCAGCGCCGTGCAGCTGTGAGAGATAGCGAGGCTGACAAGTTCACTAGCTGGTTGCATCACACACAGCGCAAAAAGCACGCCAAGGTTAACAGCTACCGTTTCCTCTTACCGATTACGCAGCAGTACATTGTATTGCCTCCAATTTAAACCAGCTTTTATGGATTGGCCCATAAAAACATCGTAAATTAAACTTAACAAACAATTATTTACAAACCCCAGTCTATTTTCCTTTTCGTGTACTTGACACCTGCGATAACAGCCGATGCTAGCTTTTCATCCCAATCACAATCTTTACTAAAAACATTAGCCAATGCTTTATCTTGTAGGACTTTATCTGCCTCGTGTCTCTTACTTAAATCTTTATTCTCGTGATAAGCTATATCGTGTTCTTTACAAGCTTCATCTAACCTATTAATTCCTTCATCTCCTCTGTTTAATCGTTCTTCCAGCTTTGTAAACGGACCACAGTAGTTATAACCAGGAATGTGATGCTCAGGCATTTTAAGATTATACAAAGCCCACTTAACTATTCCTTTGCCATATTTCTTATTTTCCCAGAATGATGGTGGTAACATATTTAAGAATTGTATAACGTATGAAGTACCTTTAGGGTTATTAATCAAAAAATCGTTAAACTTCGGCGTTAAAATTTCCATTATTGCAACTTTCTCATTTCGAAAATTATCGTTTCCTGCTTTCTCTTCACCCTCAATAAAAGCCAGACGATCGATTAAGTCTCTAACATCGTTCATCCAAATGTATTCGATTGGTAGCTCATTATATTCTTTAACAAATCCTTTACCTCTCTTTGGTCTTGGAGTACTAGTTTCAAAACTTGATTCTGAGCTACTATCGTTTCTACAGTTTTTTCCTAGGATGTGCTCAATTATTGATTCGTATTTTGCCCCTGTACTCGATCTATGCTTCCCATCACAAAAAATTGCGTTTGATTCAAGTAAAATTTCTGCATAATTTTGTAAATCATCTTGATCAAATTTACCATGAAGATAATCCAAAGTAATATACTTTTGAGTAAGAAGATTCATTAAACCGTTAGTGGCTTGATATTCCTTTCTTTGTACAGTTAAATAATCGTAGTGCCTCCTTTCAATAGTTAATGGGTTAAATTTTACAGCTTCATCAACAACATATTTTTCAGTGCTAATTGATTTTAAACCGAGAATTTCGTCATTACAATTGTTCAAGTATCTCAGTAAACATTTTCCTATAAAAGTTGGTTTTGGTTTCGGGTTTGGAGTTGCTAGTTCTTCTGATTCATCATCTTGTTGATAATCATAAGCCATTTGACTTGTTATGTATTTCATTTCACTTTTCATAGTTTCTTCATCATAATCATGAAGCACAATATCTACTTCCGATTCGTTTAATGTTCTATTGATTCCCAAATCTTCACTTGTATTAGACTGAAATGGAAGAAGGTCTTTACTTTTATTCTCAAGAGCTTTATCTAGTTTGCTTTCAAGTCGTCCACCAAGGTTACCAATTGTATCAATCACAGGTTATTCCTGTTTTTTGTATTTGTCTTACTCATCAACTCATTTGTTTGTAAATCCTCCAAACCTATCCCTCAAATATTCTCTCATTTTAATTGCTTCTCATGCTTTATTACGTCATATGGATTCTTCATTTTACCAACCATTTATTATACAAAATAAAATGTAAATACAATGTAAATGTAATGCAAACAAACGCAATATCAATGTAAACGTTACGTAAACTCAACATGAAAAAACGTAAATGTAACATAGGCATAACACGAAAAAAAGTAAATGTAACAGAATCTTGAAACATTTCTGCTTCTGGTTTCTTGTTCCATAAGAGCACAAACAAAATTTTTAATTCTTTACATAATAAATGGATAGTTCGATTGATTTATAGAATAATTTAATTACTTTTAAAACAAAAACTGTGAGTTTTATTATTGAAGAAAACGATGATTATGTAAAGATCTAATACTCGCAAATCAATTAGATGTCATGTCAAACTTAAATATCAAAAAACATTCGAACAACTAACGGAGGCACGGTATGCTCCCCCTTTAAATGAACAAACGAAAGTTAATGAAGACCATGATGTTAAGATATGGTTTAAAGGCAAAGTTGTGGCAGAGATTTTCGAGTATACAAACAAAAACAAAGCAATTGAAGGTTATATCAAATCTAAATACCAAAAAACATATACACAATTAAGGGGTAGTGATTCGTTACCTCCTTTAAATACACAGACACAATGGGGTAACGAATCGTTATCCCCTCTAAATATTCAGCCTTGCTCTATCTTTATCAATGAACCTGGTCTGTATTCTTTATTTATGAAGTCTGACATGAAAGAAGCAGAAAATTTTCAAGATTTGGTTTACAAGAAAGTTTTACCATCAATAGGAAAGACAGGTCAGTACCAACAAACAAATAGGATTAAACAACTAGAAGGAGATAACAAACTACTAAGATCAAAAGAAGCTACCTCAGCACATATTACAGCTGTTTTAAAGACAGCAACTAATCCTATTTCTTGTGTTTATTTGTTTTTATTAGGTACCATTAAAGACCTTTGCAAGGAGTTTTGCATTAATGATGTTATTGATGATAAATGCATTGTGTGTAAATATGGTAAAACGAAAGACTTAGAAGAAAGAACAAAAGACCACATTAAAATGTAGTATTAACTCTTAAATGTTTTTCTTATAGCGATCTGTTGTTTGTAAGAAATGCAGAAAGTTCCCTCTCTAGACACTTTAACAGATTAGGTGCAAAGATTCATTATAGAAACTTCAAAGAGCTAATTGTGCTGGATAAGAAACAACTCAAAAGGACAATAGACTATTATGAAGAATTAAACGACAAGAATGGCTTTGAACTTCAAAAATTAGTAAACGAGAGAGACCGGCTTAGATCGCAACTTAAACTGAAAAACATAACAATAGGCAAACTCAAAACGGAAATAGAAATGAAAAGGCTTAAGCACAAAAACATCTTATTACAAAAACAACTCGAGATGGCATTTGAAAGACATTTATAAAAGGCTAGGTTTTACATAAACACAGTTAAGCTTGGGCTTTAATGGTTAATACCATAAAAGCATAAACAAATTTAAAACTAAAAAAAGGAGTAACTCACTATCGCTAATTTCTGGTTCAGATTGTTTTTCCTTTGATTTTCGTGTAAATTAAATCTTGTGGAAACTTCTACTGTTACTCAAATCGATTTTACCTCCATAGGCAAGATATAATTGTTCTTTACCATAGTTATTTACTTTTCTAGTTCTTTTTATCAAACGATTTGAAGTAACAATAAGGTAAAAATACTTTATACTTGTCTATGTAAACAACGAACTTAGCACCAACTTTAGTTTTGAGTAGTTCAGTCTTTTTGATTAATAGTGTTTTGTTTAGTGGAAGTTCATTTAGGCTCTTGAATGGGATATTAGGTCTAGCTATTTCATTGAGTTTAGTGATACCAGATTCCATGATCCTATTTATTATAAGAGTAAAAATATTTTTTAATTTCATTTTCGTTTTTGTGATGTTTAGCGTGAAACCGCTTCTTCTTCATGAATCTCATATTAATCATCAGAAATAGTTGGATTATCAAAATCAAATTCATCATCAGTATCAAAAATCATCCTGTTAACAATAATTTCATTCTCTTCAGGTTCTTGTGTGTAAGACCCATATCTTAAAATGCGTCTACACAGTGGGCAGGTGTTGTTACTTTGTAACCAGGTTTCTAAACATGATTCACAGAAAAAATGATTGCAAACTGTTTCTACTTTATTAGAATGACGATTAAAGAACAAACATACACTACAAGGTTTTCTATTTTTTCCAACGTTTTTATACATACTATGACTGAGTCACTCGATTACAACACTCGATACCTTGTTCTTACTTATTAAAGCATGCCAATTAACTTTAACTGCAAACTCTATAATAAATTCATCTGAAAGCTCTTGTTTATAGCTAACAGCTGTCCAGTCAACTTGATCTTTAAAGTCTCTAATGAATTGATCACTTAACTTTTGAAGTTGACAAACTACGTGCCAACTAGCTCTGCAGATGACGAAGAAATTGACGAAATGTATGATGAGATAAAAGAAATTATTCAGGTAGTGAAGGGAGACGAAAATATAATAGTCATGGGTGACTGGAATTCATCAGTAGGAAAAGGGAGAGAAGGAAACATAGTAGGTGAATATAGATTGGGGCTAAGAAATGAAATAGGAAGCCGCCTGGTAGAGTTTTGCGCAGAGCATAACTTAATTATAGATAATACTTGGTTTAAGAATCATAAAAGAAGGTTGTATACATGGAAAAACCCTAGAGATACTAAAAGGTATCAGATAGATTATATAATGGTAAGACAGAGATTTAGGAACCAGGTTTTAAATTGTAAGACATTTCCAGGGGCAGATGTGGACTCTGACCACAATCTGTTGGTTATGAACTGTGGATTAAAGCTGAAGAAACGGCAAAAAGGTGGGAATTTAAGGAGATGGGACCTGGATAAACTGAAAGAACCAGAGATTGTACAGAGTTTCAGGGAGAGCATTAGGGAACAATTGACAGGAATGGAGGAAAGAAATACAGTAGAAGAAGAATGGGTAGCTTTGAGGGATGAAATAGTGAAGGCAGAAGAGGATCAAGTAGGTAAAAAGACGAGGGCTAGTAGAAACCCTGAGGTAACAGAAGAAATATTGAATTTAATTAATGAAAGGAGAAAATATAAAAATGCAGTAAATGAAGCAGGCAAAAAGGAATACAAACGTCTCAAAAATGATATCGACAGGAAGTGCAAAATGTCTAAGCTGGGATGGCTAGAGGACAAATGTAAGGCTGTAGAGGTTTATCTCACTAGGGGTAAGATAGATACTGCCTACAGGAAAATTAAAGAGACCTTTGGAGAAAAGATAACAACTTGCATGAATATCAAGAGCTCAGATGGAAACCCAGTTCTAAGCAAAGAAGGGAAAGCAGAAAGGTGGAAGGAGTATATAGAGGGCCTGTACAAGGGCATTGTACTCGAGGACAATATTATGGAAATGGAAGAGGATGTAGATGAAGATGAAATGGGAGATATGATATTGCGTGAAGAGTTTGACAGAGTACTGAAAGACCTGAATCGAAACAAGGCCCCCCAGAGTAGACATCATTCCATTACAACTACTGACAACCTTGGGAGACCCAGTCCTGACGAAACTCTACCATCTGGTGAGCAAGATGTATGAGACAGGCGAAATACCCTCAGACTTCAAGAAGAATATAATAATCCCAAACCCAAGGAAAGCAGGTGTTGACAGCTGTGAAAATTACCGAACTATCAGTTTAAAAAGTCACAGCCACAAAATACTAACACGAACACTTTACAGACGAATGGAAAAACTGATAGAAGCCGACCTCGGGGAAGATCAGTTTGGATTCCGTAGAAATGTTGGAACACGTGAAGCACTACTGACTCTACGACTTACCTTAGAAGAAAGATTAAGGAAAGGCAAACCTACGTTTCTAGCATTTGTAGACTTAGAGAAAGCTTTTGACAATGTTGATTGGAATACTCTCTTTCAAGTTCTGAAGGTGGCAGTGGCAAAATACAGAGAGCGAAATGCTATTTACAATTTGTTCAGAAACCAGATGGCAATTATAAGAGTCGAAGGGTATGAAAGGGAAGCAGTAGTTGGGAAGGGAGTGAGACAGGGTTGCAGCCTCTCCCTGATGTTATTCAATCTGTATATTGAGCAAGCAATAAAGGAAACAAAAGAAAAGTTCGGAGCAGGTATTAAAAACCATGGAGAAGAAATAGAAACTTTGACGTTCGCCGATGACATCGTAATTCTGTCAGAGACAGCAAAGGACTTGGAAGAGCAGTTGAATGGAATGGACAGTGTCTTGAAAGGAGGGTATAAGATGAACATCAACAAGAGGAAAACGGGGATAATGGAATGTAGTCGTATTACGTCAGGTGATGGCAAGGAATTAGATTAGGAAATGGGACACTTAAAGTAGTAAAATGTAGACTGGCAATGGCAAGGAAAGCGTTTCTTAAGAAGAGAAATTTGTTAACATCGAGTATTGATTTAAGTGTCAGGAAGTCGTTTCTCAAAGTATTTGTATGGAGTGTAGCCATGTATGGAAGTGAAACGTGGTCGATAAATAGTTTAGACAAGAAGCTAATAGACGCTTTCGAAATGTGGTGCTACAGAAGAATGCTGAAAATTAGATGGGTAGATCACATAACTAATGAGGAGGTATTGAGTAGAATTGGGGAGAAGAGAAGTTTGTGGCACAACTAAACTAGAAGAAGGGATCGGTTGGTAGAACATGTGCTGAAACATCAAGGGATCACAAATTTAGTATTGGAGGGCAGCCTGGAAAGTAAAAATCGTAGAGGGAGACAAAGAGATGAATAAACTAAACAGATTCAGAAGGATGTAGGTTGCAGTAGATACTGGGAGATGAAGAAGTTTGCACAGGGTAGAGTAGCATGGAGAGCTGCATCAAACCAGTCTCAGTCCTGAAGACCACAACAACAACAACATGCCCCAATTCGTTATCATGCTCGCTACTGAAATCTCTTAAAAATTGCTCTGCAGACTAGAATTATTCGCCAACAGCTCAGTGACTTATATTTAAATGCAAACTCTCTAATGAAGTCTTCTGACACTTTTTGATGAGTAATGAAATTTAACCAATTGAATTCTTTATCTTGAAATTCTCTAATGGAATCTTCACTTAGTTTTTGTGAACAGCTGATACTGTGCCAATTGACTTTATGACTGAATTCTCTTATAAAGGCTTCTGTGAACATTTGACTGTATGACATTTCAGACCAATCTAATTAATTTTCAAATTCTGTTATGAAGTTCTCTGAAAGGTTAGGGTATGTTGACACTTTTTTCCATCTAATGTTCTTAGTTCTAAGTGTTTTCGTTACATCATGTCTTATTTCTTCATCATCATAAAGCTTAACTAGTTTATCGTTGGACATAGTCATTAAGAGTTTACCAATGGTGTTTTGTTTACTCTGTACCAATGCAATCAGGTTTTCTTTCTTAAGTTTCCTCAGAGTTTTATCATTCATTTTAAGTTCCTTTATTATAAGCTAAAAAATGATTTTGAATTTCATTTTTGGGTATTTTTGAGGGTCAAAGGAGGTACCATGTGGACTCTTTTGTAAGCACTGCCTTCAAAAGTGCTAATACTAAAATACACACAAACACACACACACACACACACACACACACACACACACACACACACACACACACACACACAGAGAGAGAGAGAGAGAGAGAGAGAGAGAGAGAGAGAGAGAGAGAAAAATGGTAATTAACATAAAGAGAAGATGTAGATATGGATGTTCATTGTTGATTTAATTAGTTCTCAAGTTAATGGTGTCCCCAAGGCAATGTGTTTATTCCATTTGGTAGTATGTATCACTTATCATCTTTGTAACTCAGTGCTGGCGTGTTCAATTCAACTGTGTAGACTTCATGTCGTTTGCTTCAAATAAGTTTCACACTTCCATTCTTTTCGGTCTGTTGTAGGTGGCATGTTTTGTAGTCTGTAAAATCAAGATTTTTTCCTTACTGTGCTTGCCTTAACGCCTTTAGCCTTCTTAGTCTCTTTGTCATCATACTTTATATCATACTTCTTTGATCGCAGACCAACAAACTCAGCCAAAACCTTTCCTGCTAGCTCGTCTTTCATCTTCCCTAAGACCTTCTAGTTAACTTGTGAATGTTGTATGGATTAGTCGCTTGTATCAAAGTGGTTAATCATATTTTTCATGTCCTGGTAAAAATCGTGTGTCTTTATATGTTATATCAGGCTGTCTGTATCTTTGCAGCAAATAGTTATGTTTTCTCTATATTTAGGCTACAGTTCGGTATAATGGAAGTCATACATAAGCTCTTAAGACAATTCTAGAATACTCATCCCAGCATATATAGGCTTGCTAAAGAGCACTTTGGTTTTATTCATGTGCAAAGAAGAAGATCTTTGGTTAATATAGTTCGATCTTTAAAGTTTAGTTTTGATATAAGCTCAGCACACTTCCTTCCATCGGCTATTAGTCATACGTCAACTCGATTGTGTATGTTCTCTATTGTCTTACCAAAAACGTTACTGTTCATCAATTTATAGAAGTCCTTTCCAGACTCGTTTGTTGCTTTGGTCCCCATCTGTGTGTTTAGATCTATATACTTTCTTAACCAATCAGACTGTTTAAAGCTAATAACTCTGTGTATCTCTGTTAGTTTCAGTCCAAATTTTAAACACTGTTGTAAATTTCTATAGTGTATAACGTATTTCTCTTTGCTGTATAATGTTCCACGCAGTGTTGGCTGATTTTAATTGGGAGCACATGTTCTCTAAAACTAATCGAAAGTCTTTATGTTGATCGTGCAATTCTTGTGAATATTCTAAACCAACTTCTAAGATGTAACCTGTGTTGTTGTTCCTCGGCAAATGTTTGATGTCAAATTGTTTTATTTGTTCTCTCGTTAACCGTTTGAAATCTTTGTATGGCAAATATTGACTCATTGCCCAACCATATAAGTTGTTAGCATCTAAATATGCAATGTATGTACTTTCTTATGTTGGATCATAGTTGTTCATGTACTTGTTATTTGCTTGAGCATATCTTTGGCAGAATTGTGATATACCACCTCTTATTCCTTTTTCAATCATTAGAATCATATCATAATCTGTTTTCATGTCTAATTTTATTTTAGTCATTTTCAACATTGCATCCCACGCTAAACCTAGACTTGTGTAATATTGTGCTGGATCTAGATCATAAACTATCATACACGTAGCTCTAAAACACTCAAACACATCAGCAAGTAGTAACACATCAGTCCTTAAATATAAGTCGTGATATTCGCCCATATTCTGTAAATTAAAGTGATTTCAAACACTTACTGCATGTTTATAATCATCATTTGTTCAATGCTATTGTAAAAGGCTTCTACAGTTGGAAGTTGTGTTTCTTTAAACTTGTCCTAAGAGTTCATATAGTCATATGGATAAACACCTAGTTACAAGTTTTAATGCCTCGCCGTCGAGAAACCGTTTTGTAACAGCCATTTGTTCGGGCTTTAGATTCTTAATGAGTGATGAAGGGATTTAGGCATAAACTTAAATGAGTCAACAAACCTTAACGTCACACCTTCTTTAACATTCTTGCTAAATGATATGTATTTTTCTTCATCATTTGGAATAACTTCCATGTCTTCAGTTGTGCATCCTAGTTCTTTAACAAACAGACGAGAATCATAAGCACTAAGATTATGCATTAATACAGGAACAAAATTTGGTGCTTTTAGTTTTAAATTACATTCGTTACAAGTAGTTGCTATGAATTTACCAGTAATATGATCATGATGACAAACTTTTATATTCTTTTCTGTGTATTAACAATTGCATTATATACAGTTCTCAGTACATTCATATTGTAAGTCATGTTCTTCAATCATTTCTAGTGGTACAACGTTTTTATACACTTTATGAATCTTCTAGGCTTATTCTATGAAGCTTTCAATAAACTTCTTTGGTGCCTCCGGACCTCTGTAATGCTTAAGCTTTATGAATATGCCATTGCTAATAATACAGTATACATAACTACATGGTTCATGCTTTTGGTCACATTTAGTTTTCTTGGCGGTCTCTTGTGTCTTGGGATCAATCTTAGGGGTTAAACATTCGAAGTCATCATAAATAACATATGGTATGCTCATTGTGTTTTGAATGCTCTTAAAGAAGATTTGGCTTGTTTATATGGCATTACAATCTTAACAGTTTCACTATTACAACAGTCCTGCATATGAGTTTTGTATTTAGATTCATCATTAAAGCACAGCATACAACTTCTAAATATATGCTTCTTGTGTTAGTTTTTGTTTACTTGAGATGAAACTAAACGTGATAGGTTACAAATTAAGCAATAGTGTTTTTGTTCATCTTTAGTTGCTAGTAATAGATCTACAGGATTTTCAGCTGGTATTCTTCCTTTGTGTGGGTATAGTGGATAAATTATATGTTTTTCATTATAACCAACCACATTGATTTGTAATCCTAATATTTTCTCAATCTTTGGTATATCTTTAAGTGCTACAGGAAATTCAATGTCTTTTAATGCTTCGTCGATATCAGTTCATCTTCTTAAAAGTCGATATACTCTTGTTGGATTTGATAAACGATCTAATGGATTCAAGTGAGCCTTCAAACAATACAGAAGGCACTGATCATCTTTATTCATTATGTTTAGTACCGCCTTTTTGGACTTTATGTGATATGATAAATCAAAGTAAGTTGCTCCTGAATATGGTGTATACTGACTAAATCTTAGTTCAAATGTTTTAATTTTGTGTAATGACCAACCTGATCCTCGACCTTGAAATTCACTCATTTCTCTTAAGAGTTTGTCTTCAATACAGCACATGTACCCTCTTAGGTTGGTTGATTCTAAAATCTTATTGTTTGGGGTTTTGAAATTGAACTCTTGCGCCTCTCTGCCTTTAATGTAATCACATGTTACTTGTACATTAACTTTAAGAGCGTTGTGCATATGTCTGCACTTTCAATTTTCTTAATTAGAGCTTTAATTATTCTGTTTATAAATGAAACCACTGGATCCTTTTTTGTTTTGATGTGCGGCTGTTCAAACGTCTATGTTTCATGTCTGCTTTTAGGTTTTTCAGTGAATGCCTTATCTTTCATCACTACATTAATTCGATCTCGTGCTGTGGGCTTAATAAATGTGTTTTGATCTCTCTCATAGTAACAGGGCATTTGTGTTAAGGAACCTAGTTGAGGATTCGAATTAATAATGTGCCTGATGAGGTCTCCTCTATTACATTTGTAATAACCTCGAATGTTGTTACTGTTGCAATAGGATTTAAGTTCTAAAAGCATCATTTCATAGATGTGTTTTAGTTGATCAGGTGTGTTGTGATATTGTGTTAGTTGTTGAATTAGTTTGTTTCTCTTGCGAGTACTATAACCATGAATATTATGGCTTTAGATAATTGTTGTAGTTTATTTATGGACATACTTTCAAATGCTGTTCTATTCACACTCTCATTCATTCTCTCACTCATACCACTATTAATTTCTTCACTTATATTATTAGACATTGTATTTATTACATAAGAAAACTTATTTATGGTCTTTCAATTTTTATCTTCATCAAAAATAAATTAATCATTTTCGGCCATTTTTGAAGATCAAAGGGGGTACCCTATGGATTTTTCAAAATTTTCTTCTTTTTTTCATTTTCCACCATTAATTGTGTACATGGAACAGTGGAGCAGAAATGTTGTTTGATTAGTTGCTATGATATTTAGATTTAACTTGTATCTATGTGAGCGATTTACTTATGATTTATTTATTTCGATTTTGATAACTATAGAAAGAGGGACCTGTTTATGTCTTCATATCAATGTGTTGTTGTATTTACGTAAGATTTTCGTTTTTGTTCTTACTTGATTTCTATTTCAAACCCGCCATTTGTGCGGAGTTTAACTTTTCATTGAATTCGTTTGTATGGGGATTGATTTCTATCTGGTTTCAGGCCTTTGTGACTTATCACAAGATTGCGGGTTCATAGTAAATGGTGGCTGTTTTTTTGGTGGTGATCATTTGTCTGTATTTTTATTTTTAAACCTATGGGTACATTATTTACTTACGATTTGATTTAGATTCTCTGTTTTAGATTTTTTATGTGTTTATGTAGGACTGAAATTTCTATATTATTGCAGTGCGCTGATGAGGTCGAGTAATTATTCTTGCCCATATTAATTTAATTAATTTGTACTGAGTAAATGATTTTGGCTAAAAATTGTGATCAAAGACAGGTGATGCGGAACCGGCAAATCTAATCTACTACAGTGGAATTATAGAAACAATACTCAGTATAATTAAATAAGTTTAATGAAGTTGCTAAATCAACACAATATGTCGACTCAGTGTTTGGAGGTTGAGTCAGATAACGGAAGAGTACTTGACTAAAACACTGTAATGATTTACCAGTTTGACAGGACTCAAAACTAGAGTAAATGCAGGGTGATGTATGGGAAAATAACGTTTTTATACTGGCTACTACACAGCTGTCAGTGGTGGGAGGGAGATGGCACAGCCGGCTGGAGTGGCCGAGCAGTTCTAGGCGCTACAGTGTGGAACCAAGCGGCCGCTACGGTCGCAGGTTCGAATCCTGACTCAGACATGGATGTCTGTGATGTCCTTAGGTTAGTTAGGTTTAAATAGTTCTAAGTCCTAGGGGGCTAACTACCTCAGCATTTAAGTCCCATAGTGCTCAGAGCCATTTGAACCATTTTTTTGAGATGGCACATACTTCACTGTCATTCACTTCCAGACTGATTGCCATTTCAGTAGCAATGGAAAAATCGCCTATAGAGCATCGTGTGTCTGGTTGCCATACCATATTGCTAAATGCTGAGTCTGTGCAGTAACGTGGCGAATATTTCGTCGCTTTTTTAATCACACAACTTCCAGTCATACTACGATCACAAGGTGGGTTACAGCTTTTAGGAACAACAGTAAACAAAGCCGCCAAGACCTGTTGGAAAAAAGCGAGAACAATGGAAGCATAGCCATTACGAGATCAGCAATTGGCAGAAGACGATTCGTACACCTGTATGCACGCTGTTCTCGGATGAGAAACTGTGAGTATGAGAGGAAAATATTACCATCCGTCCAACAAATTCAGGGACTTCGAATAATGAGAAATCATAGCTGCACATGGGAGAAAGGTCTTTGAGGAAGACTCAAATGCCGCTGTGTTTACGTGTTATGCGCCCATTTTCACTTGCATTATCGTTTTTTAGTTCCCTGAAAAGCCTTGTGCAATTCATGATAGCCCTCTTCGACCTCCATGTTATACTGTGCGGTGTACTGCAGCAGTTGCTGACGTAATTGGATCTCACGTTTTGCAGGAGGACTGTCCAACAATGAAGGTGGGCTCCACACGTTACATAATCATGATCAACACATTATTTTCTCTAGAATTGTGAATACGACTGATGCACGTGAGAAATTTTTGTTTTCAAAAGGATTATGCAACATCACACATCTAAAATGCAACCATGTCAATTGTATCGAACATTTCCACTGGAGACTTCATTTCTCATTTTGATGACTTGCCCTACCAGTCAGAACATCAGAGTTGTTCACTTGTGGCTTTTCTTTGTGAGGGCATTTGAACTGGTGTGTCTATGTAAGAAAATCCAAAGTTTGACAGAACTGAAAGCTGTACTAAGAAAGTGGAGTGTACGATTGATCAGCGCCTCTTTTCTCGAGTTATGAGTAATGTTCCTGCAGAGAATTGATAATTGTATACAAGATAATGGTCGTTACTTGACTGAAATAATATTTCTTAAGCGACAATGTAAATTACACAGATCTTTGATTTTCTATACACAAAGATCTTTCCTTACAAACAAAATGCTACTGTTCATTTGAAAAACGTTAATTTTCTCAATGTAAATTGTTTCTCATTTACTTATGAAGCACCAAAACTTCATATTTGTTCTATATTAGGTTATAATATACTGTTTATCAAGTAGCACTTTATATAACTTTGGAAAATAGTGCGTTAAGTACTTACAGGGCCGTAGCTGTGGAACGTAAGGTAGAGCTTGATACGATCGATGTTCCTGTTGATGTGGTTCCTCAGATAACTGGTCTCCACCTCGGAGAAATCCATAGGCCCAGCATAAGTGTCAGAACAGGGGTCGTTGCTGGAGCCTGTCTCTGTAAAAGCAGAAATGTACAGCTTGCAGATTAATACATAATACAAGTAGCATTCTAGGAATGGTAGGACGATGGGTTCGATGACGGTTTGGATGTACCTGCACTATTCAGTGTCCCCTCGGCGATCACCAGAGGTGTACGGCCAGTGTAGGAGATCGCCCCCCACACCATGATGGCGGGTGTTGGCCCTGTGTGCCTTGGTCGTATGCAGTCCTGTTTGTGGCACTCACCTGCACGGCGCCAAACACGCATACTACCATCATTGGCACCAAGGCAGAAGCGACTCTCATCGCTGAAGACGACACGTCTCCATTCGTCCCTCCATTCACGCCTGTCGCGACACCACTGGAGGCGGGCTGCACAATGTTGGGGCGTGAGCGGAAGACGGCCTAACGGTGTGCGGGACCGTAGCCCAGCTTCATGGAGACGGTTGCGAATGGTCCTCGCCGATACCCCAGGAGCAACAGTGTCCCTAATTTGCTAGGAAGTGGCGGTGCGGTCCCCTACGGCACTGCGTAGGATTCTACGGTCTTGGCGTGCATCCGTGCGTCGCTGCGGTCCGGTCCCAGGTCGACGGGCACGTGCACCTTCCGCCGACCACTGGCGACAACATCGATGTACTGTGGAGACCTCACTCCCCACGTGTTGAGCAATTCGGCGGTATGTCCACCCGGCCTCCCGCATGCCCACTATACGCCCTCGCTCAAAGTCCCGTCAACTGCACATACGGTTCACGTCCACGCTGTCGCGGCATGCTACCAGTGTTAAAGACTGCGATGGAGCTCCGTATGCCACTGCAAACTGGCTGACACTGACGGCGGCGGTGCACAAATGCTGCGCAGCTAGCGCCATTCGACGGCCAACACCACGGTTCCTGGTGTGTCCGCTGTGCCGTGTGTGTGATCATTGCTTGTACAGCCCTCTCGCAGTGTCCGGAGCAAGTATGGTGGGTCTGACACACCGGTGTCAATGTGTTCTTTTTTCCATTTCCAGGAGTGTATTAATTTCATTTAAATTTTTGTATAGGTTATTGGGCTGTTTTACCACATGTACATCTTCCCTTCTTTTGACTGTAATGCTTTGTTCATGTTTTCTTTATGTTTTGTCTTAGTATTTTCCTGCTGTGTTCCCTTTACAGTTACAAACTATTTGGCTTTCATATTTTCAGTTATGTTACTATTGCATTATCAAAGATGAGAGATTTACTTGGTATTTACCTCTCGTTCCCCACGTGTAATGTCTTTTGGAGTGTTGTTAACCTGTGCTACATCTTGTTTGATGACTATCTTTTGCTATAGTCTGATGATTGTCTTGTAACAGGAAAACTGTTTAGCCAAATAACTTAACACTGTAAATCACCTACAATTTTATGATTTTCATTTGTGACACTAACGAAAGTTATATCCGTGTGCTCTGTGGAATAAGTGTTATAAGTGTATGAGTCTTAGGCAATAAAATAAAAATTCCATATGCTATATGCAATTCCTCTTACCATTCCAGTGAAAATTAAAGTTCCTGTTACCATCCACTCCAACGCATCCCGTAATTTCAATGGATCGGGTCTTCCTCCACATTCGGTCCTGTGACATATATAAACACAAGTAAGTAGAAGTGTATAAGTCTTCGAGGCGTGGGTACAAGCAGAAGCACTCACTGATGGGGAAATTTTAATTTTTAAATAAACATTAAGCATATGTATTTCAAATATTTAATATTTTCAAGAATCAGCCTCAGTTGCGCAAATTTTGTGGTCTTTTCCAGGTTTCAACTAAATTAATCTAGCCTTCTTCAGAAGCATAAAATTACTATAACATGCCAGAATAAGGCACAGTCAACATTAACATTAAAACCTATAGTACCGTGGTAGCATGTCGAATTAAAACTACTTAACTGAAGTCCAGCCCCGGCATCTCTTAATCTCGCGGTCGGTTGGCAGCGACAATGTGCTAAAAATTCGTAAATATGTATTTCTCCTACAAAAAATTGATACGCATTACAAACAGAAAGGTACAATTACAAATGTTGCTCTAAAACAAATGATTGGCTTATGCAGTAATAGGCTTTTTTAATAAATACAGCGTGCACAGGAAATTTTCCACTTACCATACACAAATGGAGAAGGAAATATCCGTAATGACTGAGAAAGTGAGACTTTAACTATGCCATTCATTCCAAAGGGCTTTTCACAGTATGGATGTTGCTGTAGATGTTGGTATACGTCACAATACCGAGGAGTATTTGGTATGACGTTACACTACGCCCACATGTGTTCATCGTAGCTGTCGCAAGACTTAGCTTCATTTCAAGGAGCGTCTCCGTCAAAATGGTATAGGGTTTTCTAACAAGGTGCGTGCGGAGAAGAAAAGGGTTTCAACCATTCCGTTTTCGGTTACGTGCATCATTTCTTTTTGAGCTGTGCTTTTCTCCCTGCTGTTTCTTACTGCTGTAGAAGAAAGAATTTACAAACTGATTCTTGCAGAAAACAACCAGTGATAATAATGCTATTTATTTATATAAATAGAACTGTTACAGGTTTCTAACCGACAAATTCATCTCAAGACGGCTGTCTATCTTCATATTACATTTCTTGTTGTTTACATTACTCGTTGGAAGAAAACTGGCCAACAGCTAATGTAAGCAACAATAAATGTACTATAAGGGTAAACAGTCGTGTGAAGACGGACCTGTCGTTTCTAAATCGGAAATGGCGCTATTTATATAGTTAGAAATCATTATTAACTTTCATTTTTTACTGTTTTGTTTTCGAGAATGAACTTGTGTTTTGTACATAGCAGTGGCGTGAAAGACGTGGTTTCAACAAAATAAAAAGAAAGTTTTTCTTCCAAATACGATTAATACTGCGGCACTAACTTTTATTTGTGATAATACAAGCACAGAAATAATACTTTACGTTTTTAAGAAGTAGAACTGTAGTGAATAAGAACCACTGTTCATATTCCTTTAATTTTGAAACGCCAAAGGCATGTTTTAAATAAATACTTTCTACGTGAATGAAATTTTTCACTGTGCAGATGAGATATGAAACCTCCTGGCAGATTAAAACTTCGAGTTCGAGTCTCGGTTCGGTACGCAGCTTTCATCTGCCTGGAAGTTTCACTTTATACGTGCTTTACCACCTCTATCAAAGGTAGAAACACGCAACAGAGTTCCGAGAAAGCGTTTTGTTTTCTTGTTCTTTTTTCTTTTTATTGATGACACATAAAATGTTTTCCATTACGATTCTTCATATGTATATATATAACCGCACAAACAGTCCTTGTGCAACACGATTGTAGTATTAGTGAGTTGCTAATAACAGTATCTCAGTATTTGGATTAAAACTTTACAGCCGCTAGAGCATGTTAAACTTAGAATTTTCAGACAGAGAGTCAGTAGTCTGAAATTAATATTGCAGTTGGACTGAGGGCTGGAATGAGGAATGCCTGTGACACACGAGTATGTAAAATGAGTGATTTTAAAACAAAAACCTCTTCGCGTCATCGGCGTTGGTAGTCCTATTTAGTTAAACAGTAAGTAGGAATCTGGGATGGAGATTTACATTTGCGATTGGCTGTCAAAAATGAAGCATCATTTGCCACAGAAAATTGTAAACATGCGTTTAACGTATGATGCAGAATGATGTAGCTCGAGGAAAACAGCAGAAAGGTGTTTCGTAACGCATTATCCTGACAATAACGAATTTCTCACCGTGGAGAGAAACCTATGGGAAACAGACAAGGTGTGGAGAGCTCGTTTCTGTTATTGATACATTATTTTCCGCACATTGCAATTTAAGAAAAATGCAGCCGAGCGATGTGGCCCAGTAGTCAGCCAATGGACTCGTCTTGGCCATTTCTCGAGATGCATGCGGGAGCAAATAATGCGTTGTCCGAGTCATGATACGACAGTAAACCTCTCTGTAATGTATAATGTCTGTTTTGCAGTGTGTATCACCGGACTTTATTGAGCATCTAAGCAGAATTTCTCTCACTTATTATACGATGCGATGACGAAACGTGACATTCCTTGGATTTTATTTACATTATCTAACAATCCAACATGATAAGGGTCCCAGATTAGTGAAAAACAACCAACATGGTCTTACATGCGTTTTGTAAGGCTCGTCTTTCATTGTTGAACGTCATTTCCTTACGATTCTGCCAATGAATTTCAGCCTGTAACCTGCGTTCCTTCCTGTCAGTTTTGATGGTTATTCCATTTTAGGTATCTCCGAAGTGTCTTGTTATCAGTGATCGAACCGAGGCTTCTTTGCCTCTTTATATACAATACTTTGAGGGTCAACTGGCAGTGCCTGCACCAATCGTCGATACCCAACAGGTTATTACATTTCGTTACACTTATCTGGGGTTCCAACCTCGCTGTAGGTGATAGCATAGTCTGGGAACAGCCTCATAGACCTTCCGACTGATTCAACTACATCACTCCTGTAAATTATAACCAGTAGTGGCCTCCAATAATCCCGACGTTACCTCTAAATCTATCAGATTCGTGCCATTAAGAACTACGTACTGAGTTATATTTGTTAAGTAGTTGTGAATCGAGTTGCAAATGTCGTCTGATACTTCGTAAGCTCGCATTTTCTTCATTAAACGACGCTATGGAACTGTGTCAGATGCCTTCTAGAAGTCAAAGAACACGGTATCAACCTGGGCGTTTCTGTGTACGGCGCTCTGGATTTCATGGACATGTAGAGCAAGATGAGTTTTACAACACCTCTGCGTAAGGAATCCAGGTTGATTCTTATAGAGGAGAGCTTCGTTCTCCAGAAACGTAATTTGCAGAGCGGTAGTACATAGCTCGATGAAGAGAATGTTGGGGACTTGTAGGGGTGTGAAGTAGTTTGGGTCGAACATCTAGAGGAGGTTACTTTAGGTCTGGCGGAAGGTGCTTTGCCTCACATTAGTAGTAGTAGATTGCCGGTATTACACTGTGGAGAACAACGTGGGATTCCAAGCGGAATTGCTCTTTTAGCACGTTTTATAGTAAAGTCGGCGAAAGAAGTTCCCTGACAGTTGCAGTGGGTTTCATGTGGTCGCTCCATGCAGCATCCACCTGAATCAATCACGCACTGCATTTTGGTACGTCTCTGCGGCAACACGACAGTATTGTCAAAGCTGTATAGGAGACTATAATGTTTTCTCCTGCAGCCATTTGAAACTTTGCAACTGAAAGCTGATAACAGCGCTGCCATCTGTCAAGGATAATCTTTCGCCGCCTCTATTATAATTCACTGGTGTCGTGAACGTGGAAGAGGACACTCGAGGAGACAAAATGCATCTAGTTAGCAGATGCGCGATTTGTGGAAACCAAAAGCAAACATTACAACAGCCAACAATATTTTTATGGCAAAAATGTGTCGCATAGACGAATGGGTGGTGCCAATTCGACCACTTCCATATTTTAACAGACAGACGGGTAGCTCCCATTTAATATGTAAGCCTAACCATCCGCCCTTGTTACGAGACCAAACAGTAATTTCGTTTCTATGGAATCGTTCATTACACAGTTCCAATAGCTTGAAAGTGTCTAAGATCTTTCTGCTGAAGTAATTCTCTGCAAGACGAGAAGTTAGGCAGAGCTCCAATCGCGCGACTTCACAGACTTGCTTAGCTGTTTAAAATGAGTGTATCACTTATGTTCGAGGCAGAAATTTTTAAGATCCTTTAGTTTGATTGTATGTGCCAAATCGCGACTGGAAACAGTATAACAGATGCCAACTTATTTCAGAGTGGTATCTCGAGCAGAATGACCGCACCAGCATGGATTTCGAAAATATAGATCGTGTGAAATTCAACTTGCCGTTTTCACGCAAGACATCCTGAGATTCGTGGATCAAGTCAATCATATGCATGCAGTATATTTTCAGTCCAGAGAAGCATTTGACTCGCCCCTAACCAACGTTTGTTAAAAAATTACGATTATATGCGGTAACTAACAAAATTAGTGATTGGATTGAGGATTTTTTGGACAGGGAGGGGGGGGGGGGGGCGGGGTACGCAGCATGTTGTTCTGGATAGAGAATAGTAAGGAGAAGTTAAAGTAACTTTGGGTGTGCGCCAGGGAAGTGTGAACGGACCCTTGTTGTTCATATTGTCATCTTAACGACCTGGTAGACAATATTAACAATAACCTCAGACGTTCTGCAGATGATGCAGTTATCTGCAATGAAATGACGACCATACGTAACAACGCGTGGCGGCTATATGAGGAAGTTTATGGATGCCCTGCGGGACACTGTCCATGGGTTACGCCATGTTGGGACCACACTTCCACGCCGCTGGCATCGACATCCGGTTCCTCTAACCATCCTAGAGGCTAACGATAGGCCTGGCACGCCCACCACGGACGCATCCTTTGGCGGGGCTAGCCCCCCATTCTAAATCTGAAAAAGCTGCACAAATGTCCAGTCAGATCGCCATAGGATTTCAACATGCAAAGACTGGCACATTGTTTTCAATGTTCATAGACGTGTAATTGTGCACTGCACAAAATGTAGAAAAAGTAGTGTCTTATAAGACACTGAGTTACAGTTTCAATCAGTTAACTCGTGCAAATATTTGAGTAACAATTTGTAGTGATATGAAATGGAATGATAACCTAAGCTCAGTCTTTGATTGGGGGGATGATAGACTTGGGTTCATTGGCGGTATACTAGGTAAATGCCGTCAGTCTACAAAAAATATTGCTCATAAAACTTCTGTGTGTCCCATCTTCGAATACTTCTCAAACGTGTGAGGCCCGTAGCTGAACAAACAAATCCGCTTCATTTGCCATTAGTTTCTTATATACTGCACTACCGGCTTCAAAGCCTAAAGCTTAATCTTGTGGTGCCACCAACTGCGAACAAGAGGGCTACTAACGTATAAGGACTATGAGGTTGAAAGTGAAAAGTGAAGCCACGAAAATTGGTGCACTTGTGGAAACATAAATGTATGGCGGTTGGAGCAGCCAGTAATGGAGGGGTCACACCCACATAGAATAAACGCATGGGACTAAAACAAAGACGTTGATATAGCGAGAGGAATTTGGACAAACATTAACTCGTCGTATTACTTTAATTTTTAATATATTTGTTTATACTATCAGTAGGCCCTATTTTACCGCTATTTTTATCTTTTTATTGTTGTGTGTTCTGTCACGTTGACTTTCAGGGATTCTTGCTGAACACTTAGGTTTATATGTTATTATATTTAGTGTCTCAACGGTTGTACTTCCATATATTTAATATGGTTTGTATTACTTCATTTTAACGTAATCCTACTGTACCCTGATTAGAGTATTCTCGTACACTACATGTAGGCTTAGCTTCTCTCTCGCTTTCGGTAGTTCTAGTCTATAGCTCCCTTTTTTTCTCGCTTACGTTTATTACGTATTGGTACTGTGGGGATGCACCGTGCTGTTTTATATGTGTAGATTGCTATTTCTGTTGCGTGTATCTCTTTAAACCAGACTAATCTTTTTATAAACTTTGTTTTGGCTCCTTAAGACGAGGCCATACATGACTACCGATGTTAACGGTTGATATTATTCTCCTACGATACTTCACCTGTCGTCTTATAGCTCAGTTTTTAGATATATTTTTGCCCACTATCTGTGCCCTCTATTTTAGTTGTATTTTTATCTTTCACGTTTTTACCCTGAGGCACTCTGTCACGCTGATTTGTAAGAATATTTATTCTTGCATTTGTAGTTCTATTTTGTATCGATCTTGTGAACCACACTTATGTAAGCGAGCACACGAATCAGCCCCTGTGTCCCGCAGTTTCTCGGCTATCTACTGTGGTTCCCACCTCATTGGCTAGTGTGTCGGTCGCTCCTGTTGCCGCTGTCAGCTGGCTTCTGGTCCGTCTCTGCTTTACTCACTTCAGTGTAGTGCTGTCGATGAGGGCAACCCGGTTGCTGGTCCTACGTGTGAGTGCAGTTATTTATTTATTTCCTATCGAGGTCTTTTTGTCCAGATCCCTCCCTCTATGTTAGCGTATTCATTTTAGTCCTATGCGTTTGTTTGACGTGGCTATGTCCGCCTCCCCTCCCCGTGACAGATTGGCCTGACTGACACATATTTATGTTTTCATAAGAACATCACTTTTCATGGGTTTACGTTTATTTTGCTATGTCAATCCCACAGTTCCTGTACGCTAGCAGCTTCTCTCGTTCGCTGTTCGTGACACCTGAAGACGATGCTTTAGGATTCGAAACCGGTAGTGCAATAAATACAAAATTAATGGCAACTGAAGCGGATGTTTTATTCTACTAATAAGTTTCCCAGTTTCGGATGTTTGCCTGATCATATATTTTATACAACGAACGATGCCACGAATGGCCACAGGATTGTATGACTTATGGGAGTGCATCACGAAAATGTTGAGAAACATAAATTGCAGACTCTTGAAGATAGACGCCTGTTATACTGCGAAAGGCCTCTTACAATTTTATATCTCAAGAACCAGTATTTTTTAATATGAAGAATTTGTAAATATTCTTCAGCACGTACATCTCAGTCCTACAGGGGACAGGGTTAGATTACGGAATAGTTTGTGGTAAATGACCAAATGTCAGCACGGTATTTTCCCAGATAGACTGAAGTATGTCATTATTAAACCACTGCATAGAAACGAGAATACGTCTGATGTCAACAACTACCGCCCAATCTCTCTTCTGACTGCCTTATCCAAAATTCTTGAAAAAGTAATGTATTGTAGAGTAGCTTCACCCCTTTGTAAAAATAAAGTTTTAATAAATTGTCAGTTTGGCTTCCAGAAGGGTTTTTCATCGAAAAATGCTATATATACTTTCACTAATGAAATATTAAATGCTCTGAGTAACGGGAAGTCACCCGTTGGGATTTTTTTGTGATCTATCAAAGGCTTTTGATTGTTTAAATCATGGGAATACTTCTAGATAAGCTCAAGTACTGTCGTATGAATGGGACAGTGCTCAAATGGTTTAAATCATACCTAACTGGAAGAGTGCAGAAAGTTGAAGCAAGCAGTTCAAATAACATGCAAAAAACGGGTGATTATTCAAACTGGGGAACAATCAAGGCTGGGATGCTTCAAGGTTCGGTCTTGGGTCCTCTGCTGTTCTTAATATATATTAATGACTTGCTAATCTGTATTCACGAAGATGCAAAGCTGGTACTTTTTGCCGATGATACAAGTATAGCTACCACACCAACAGACAAAAATTGACTGGTGAAACTGTAAACGATGTTTTTCAGAAAATCATTAAGTGGTTCTCTACAAATGGGCTCTCATTAAACTTTGACAAAACACAGCATATACAGTTCTACACAGTAAATGGAATGACACCATTAATAAATATAGACTTCGATCAGAAATCGGTAGCTAAGGTAGAATATTCAAAATTTCTAGGTGTATGCATTGTTGAGGGGTTGAACTGGAAAAACACACTGAGGATCTGCTGAAACGTTTGAGTTCAGCTGCTTATGCTATTAGGGTCATTGCAAATTTTGGCGATATACATCTGAGTAACTTAGCTTACCACGCCTATTTTCATTCTCTGCTTTCGTATGGCATCATATTCTGGGGTAACTCATCATTGAGTAAAAGAGCGTTCATTGCACAAAAGGGCGTAATCAGAATAACTGCTGGAGCTCATCCAAGATCATCCTGCAGACACTTATTTAAAGAGCTAGAGATCTTCACTGTAGCCTCACAATATATATTTTCAATTATTAAATTTGTTATTAACAATCCGAACGAATTCAGAACTAATAGCAGTGTACATGACTACAACACTAGGAGAAAAGATGATCTTCACTACTCAAGGTTAAATCTAACTTTGGATCAGGAGGGAGTAAATTATACTGCTACGAAAGTCTTTGGTCACTTACCTAATAGCATCAAAAGTCTGGCAGATAGTCATATAGCATTTAAAAGGAAATTAAAAGAATTTCTTAATGGCAACTCCTTCTACTCACTAGATGAACTTTTCGATGTAGTAAGTGGGTAATTTCGCCAACCCCCACAAAACAAAAACAAAAAATTAAGAATGGTAAGTGTCATGTAAGATTTTGTGTAATGTAATATCTTGTATAGACACCTTGTATTAATCTGACACTTTCCACAACATGACGAAGTGTCGTATTCATGATCTATGGAGCAAGTACTAATCTAATCTAACTAATCTAATCTAATCTATGGCCACGATATTTCGGCAAGTATCCACCCTTGCCATCATTAGGTAGGCTGATGAACTGACTGCCTAGGAGCTGGCAGGCGGCTTTTATCTCCTCCCCTGCCACTTCCCGAGAAACCATGTAATTCTTGTGGATTCTCCTAGGGAAATGATCATCTACAGAAATATTCTTTTACGAATAGTCGTTGTACTGGGAAAAGTTTAAATATCGCGCTAATGGAACTACTACACACTGTCCCTTATGCAGGAAGTTATTTGGTTTGATATTGATTGACAGAGTTGTTAGATGCTCTCGTGAGGGAGGTGGTTGGAGGGTCCTGCCCATAATGCTCCAAACGTTCTCCATTATGGAGAGATCTGACGACCTTGCTGAACAAGGTGGGCTTTGGGACGCACGAAGACAAGCTGTAAAAACTCTCACCATGTGAGTCCTGGCACTATATTGCTAAAATGTAAGCCTAGGATGACTTGCCATAAAGGAAGATAAAACGGTGAGTAGAATATCGTCGAGTACCACTGTACTGTAAAGGTACCACGGATGACAACAAAAGGCGTCCTGCTATGAAAACAAATGGCAGCCCAGGCCATCACTCCTGGCTACCGGCAGTCGGGCAGTACTGTAGGGGTGCCACTGCTCTCCAGGGTTTCACCGGACTTTTGTTTTCTGGTCATCGGGGCTCAGTTCACAGCGGGACTCATCACTGAAGACAGTTCTAATCCAGTCAATGAGATTCCAGACCCGAAACGTGTCTGGAGACGGCCTGGACAACGATGGATACGAAGTTGAGTGTCGTCCATCACACGGCCCGACAGTTAGGACTGATGGTCTCGATACCCATTTATTCTCGTAGCAGGACCCCTTTGGTTGTCATCTACAACACCCTCACAGCACAGCGCAGTGGTACATCGACGATAGTCTACGCCCCGTTTTGTTGTCCTTCACGACATGCCATCCTGGGCATACACCTCAGCAAGGTAATTGCCGCCAGCACATGGCGAGAGTTTCTGCTGTGCGTCACGCACTTGCCAAACCCTAACTTGGCCAGCAAGGTCACCGGATCTCTCCCCAATTGAGAATGTTTGGAGTATTATGGGCAGAACCCTCTATCCAGCTCGGGATTTTGATTATTTAATGCGCCTATTGGACAGAAATTAGAACGACACCTAACATCTCTATCAATGAATGCCAAGCCGAATAACTGCTTTCATAAGGGCTAGAAGTGTACTATAGTGTTACTAACGTGCTCATTTTGTGGAGCTCTTTCGATTGCAAAAATGATCTAATTTTCGTTAAACTGTAATCATTTGTTTGTCTGTGCATGTACATCACATCTGTCATTTCTGTCCCCTTGGCATAATTCCTTGATGGTGCGCCTTTTTTTCGTAGAGTGTATAAGTCCCCTCTGGTTTCTGGTGTCATTACCTCTTTGAAGGTGTACTCGTAACCATCGGGATTGAGCACGGGAACGATGTGCCAGTCGACGTTGTCAGTTAGAGCGCTTTCTGCAGCGTTCTCGACCAGCTGGTTGATGACGTAGAGGGCAGCAGCTGGCGCGATCCACTCCCTGGCGTGGATGCCCGCGTCGATCAGTATAACAGGCCTGGTGTCGTCACCTCCGGAGGAGATCTTGATGATGTCCAGGTCGCGGCCTGCGTAGCTGTTCCCGATGGACTCTACCGCCACCATGTCGGAGTAATTTGAAGCCAGATCCGACATGTACTGGAGAATCTGTAAAACCGTGGAGGAGAGCACAGACCATATAACATTAGGTCAGAGCATACTATCATGATAAAAGGGATGTTGTTTAATAATAAGTAAATGTACGGTATAAGGATATGCCTGTATCATCCTCAGTGCTGCCTCGGTAGACAATTAGCTGAGAGTATGGATCGTACTAGTGAAGTCTGTGGAACTTACATCTCCCCAAAATCAGCACAGCGTGCGCCCATCATCACCAGACAGCGGTGGGAGACGAAAGCCAAGGCACTCAGAACACGAATGTCATGAAACTTTGTTCTCCGTCCTCAGCTCTCTATTTTCAAAGAGCCCTTCGTGGAGAGGATGACTATTGTTGGCAATAGTGTAAGGAAACTTGTGGAAAACTAGTGAAAACAGTGCACTAAATATCAGTTGATCAAGACACCAACCAGAAACACGAAACAGGACAAAAAATAAGTACAGAAACTTACATAAACTCTACCCTCGAAACAGTTGTTTACAAATACTTATTAATTTTCTTCATGGCTAGTTTGCAGATGCCATGCTGTCAAAAAAAAAAAAAAAAAAAAAAAAAAAAAAAAAAAAAAGTGCAGTAAAACCGGTGTATAATAATACAGTTTAGTTAGCGATGTAATTTTAAGGTTAGCGTCTGAACAAAACAAAGTAAACTACACATATTGTAATTCTTAGGTATATAGCAGTGAAATTATTATTAATGTGACATTGTACCTTACAGAAATAAAAATTTGATCCACAGAAGATGACACATAGGTGTCCAAACGTGTCTGGGTAAATATAAAAACAAACTAATTGTGTTTACGTGAGACTGATTTTCAAAACAACCCAGTGATAATATGGCTTATTGCAAGAAAAAGACAGGGGAACGAAGCAGAAACATCCCCCTCTTAATTTAGAAAACAAGCAGTCGACAAAACAAAACTGTTCGCACATCGTGCATTCTTGGCATGAACAAACACGTCGCAAACAGGTGCAACACTTTCGCCCTGTTAATGCCAATGTTGCGCTACAGCCGCAAAATATTATCATGACAGAGCGACATATTAACTACAACAAAGGAAATTAATATCAGTGAAACATTATACACGGAAGTATTGGATGTTGACAGCTTCGCGATATATGTAGTGCTAGCGCTAGATGTGGTCCTAAGGAGGTGTTAGCATCACTGCGCTAGCAGCTCCACGTCAAAGTGTCTGGACGTCACTTCTTGAATTAGACTTCGGTTTGGTCATCTGGCCAATACTATTTATGCTCCCATCATGGTAGGTATCAGTGGCCTTTTTTGGTAGCTTCTCTTGTCTTGATGAATACAACACAGGTACGTATTATTTGTACTCTTTAAGAGAACTATCAGACTACCTTGATTGTTCCGTCATTCCTTGGTAGAATATTTTATGCATTATGAATGAAAACACATGCAATACTGGCGTAATATTCTACAATATTTATTATTTGTTTCACAAACCCGTTTTTGGCTGTTACACCATCATCAGTTACAAAGATAAATATGGCTGTAGTGAAATTTTGTAGGGTCAAAGATTTTAAACCATTTTTTATTTTATTGACTTTCAGCATATAAACTTAGAGCCATCAGAATAGATTTTAACCTAGCGCGTCTACCGAGTTTCTCCATTTCTAGAAATGAAAATAACAATGTCAGATTTAAGAATAAAACGAGAGAAATTATTTCAGTGTACTTGCAACGTAAGTTTGTTTAACTAAGATAAAATATGTGATACATTAAGAAATTAACTGTACACAAATTACAGAAATTGTTCATCGAAGAAAATAAACTAAACAGTAAACATCGATGACCTATTTCAAGGGCGTGGCTGAACAAACCAATCTTGTTTTCAATAGGTCCTACATTACAAACAGATAAGCTATACTGGTGACATTTATCAGGTAATTGAAGCAGCCGTGATTATACAAAGTAATTTTTTGTAGCCTTGCAAAAGAGTAGAATGTATAAAACTGCATCCTTGGAAAAGAGTGGAACATGTAAAATTACTTTTAATTGTGAAAATTCTGTATAGGTCAGTCTAGCACGGCAATGTGCACCCGTTTGAAGGAACATCGCAGAAGTTGGAAACTTAGAAAAGGAGATCCTACTTTTGCAGACCATCTGCTTAAAGGACATAGTTACAAGGTTCAACCTCAAGTATTATATTACATCCATAAGGGAAGGAAGATGAACTGTCTTGAAATAGTGGAAATTAATATACATATGTCCATCTGCCCCAGCTTAGTTCTGAATGACGAGACACAGCTCCCTTATTCACCGCTCCTAACTGCTGGTACCCTTTCATAATCTCATCCAGGCCGTGTTGTAAATTACTCCTCTTACTCACACGCAGCCTTTTTCCTTTATATTAGTTACTATAATTTATCTTGTCGTGCTGAAAAAAATAGTTCGAACGATCACCTCTGCTTAAGTTACCTGCTTAATCTCAGTAGTATATTTTATTTGTATGTACAGTCCTCGAAATGGAAAAAAGAACACATTGACACCGGTGTGTCAGACCCACCATACTTGCTCCGGACACTGCGAGAGGGCAGTACAAGCAATGATCACACGCACGGCACAGCGGACACACCAGGAACCGCGGTGTTGGCTGTCGAATGGCGCTAGCTGCGCAGCATTTGTGCACCGCCGCCGTCACTGTCAGCCAGTTTGCCGTGGCATACGGAGCGCCATCGCAGTCTTTAACAGTGGTAGCATGCCGCGACAGCGTGGACGTGAACCGTATGTGCAGTTGACGGACTTTGAGCAAGGGCGTATAGTGGGCATGCGGGAGGCCGGGTGGACGTACCGCCGAATTGCTCAACACGTGGGGCGTGAGGTCTCCACAGTACATCGATGTTGTCGCCAGTGGTCGGCGGAAGGTGCACGTACCCGTCGACCTGGGACCGGACCGCAGCGACGCTCGGATGCACGCCAAGACCGTAGAATCCTACGCAGTGCCGTAGGGGACCGCACCGCCACTTCCTAGCAAATTAGGGACACTGTTGCTCCTGGGGTATCGGCGAGGACCATTCGCAACCGTCTCCATGAAGCTGGGCTATGGTCCCGCACACCGTTAGCCCGCCGTCTTCCGCTCACGCCCCAACATCGTGCAGCCCGCCTCCAGTGGTGTCGCGACAGGCGTGAATGGAGGGACGAATGGAGACGTGTCGTCTTCAGCGATAAGAGTCGCTTCTGCCTTGGTGCCAATGATGGTCGTATGCGTGTTTGGCGCCGTGCAGGTGAGCGCCACAATCAGGACTGCATACGACCTAGGCACACAGGGCCAACACCCGCCATCATGGTGTGGGGAGCGATCTCCTACACTGGCCGTACACCTCTGGTGATCGTCGAGGGGACACTGAATAGTTCACGGTACATCCAAACCGTCATCGAACCCATCGTTCTACCATTCCTAGACCGGCAAGGGAACTTGCTGTTCCAACAGGACAATGCACGTCCGCATGTATCCCGTGCCACCCAACGTGCTAGAGAAGGTGTAAGTCAACTACCCTGGCCAGGAAGATCTCCGGATCTGTCCCCCATTGAGCATGTTTGGGACTGGATGAAGCGTCGTCTCACGCGGTCTGCACGTCCAGCACGAACGCTGGTCCAACTGAGGCGCCAGGTGGAAATGGCATGGCAAGCCGTTCCACAGGACTACATCCAGCATCTCTACGATCGTCTCCATGGGAGAATAGCAGCCTGCATTGCTGCGAAAGGTGGATATACACTGTACTAGTGCCGACATTGTGCATGCTCTGTTGCCTGTGTCTATGTGCCTGTGGTTCTGTCAGTGTGATCATATGATGTATCTGACCCCAGGAATGTGTCAATAAAGTTTCCCCTTCCTGGGACAATGAATTCACGGTGTTCTTATTTCAGTTTCCAGGAGTGTATTTTATGATCTGTTAAAGACATGACTATTTTGTTATTCCTCGACATAATGATATTCTCTCAGTCCTATAAGACGACCATCTCACCAATGTTTATTGTTCAATTTACTTTTTTGTAATTCCTGTACAGGTGTGGCCGAGCGGCTCTAGGCGCTTCAGTTCGGAACTAGCGCTGTTGCTACAGTCACAGGTTCGAATCCTGCCTCGGGCATGGATGTGTGTGATGTCCTTAGGTTAGTTAGGTTTTAGTAGTTGTGTGTCTAGCGGATTGATGACCTCAGATGTTAAGTCCCATAGTGCTCAGAGCCATCTGCACAGTCTGTTATTTGTGTATAGTTCATTAGTTAATTTGTCACACATTTTATCTTAGTTAAATAATCTTACATCACACTGACACTGAAATAACTGCTCTTGTTTTATTCCTGAATCTCATTATTTTCATCTCTGGAAATGGAGATACTTTGTAGGTGCACTAGTTTCAAATCTTTGGTCCTACAAAATTTCACTGCACCACAAGTTTATCTTTGTACGTGTTGATGTCGTAACAGCAAAACCGTTTTGTGAAATAAATAACAAATATTGTAGAATTTGTCACCAGTGTTGTGTGTGTTTTCATTCATAATATAAGAACTATTATATTAAAAGTTAAAAAGCTGAAAAATTTTATACA
This sequence comes from Schistocerca gregaria, assembly GCF_023897955.1. Classification (NCBI taxonomy): domain Eukaryota; kingdom Metazoa; phylum Arthropoda; class Insecta; order Orthoptera; family Acrididae; genus Schistocerca; species Schistocerca gregaria. The sequence goes on along the minus strand of NC_064923.1, from coordinate 250,713,442 downwards.
AAATTCATGCAACTTACGTTAGGGGCGTTCGTTTTATGGGACTGAGACAATGTTATTATCTCGATGAGAAATTGATTCTTGATTAGTCATATTTTAGCAACATTTTATTTTTCACGAAACTCGTTTTTCAAATGCAGGAGATGGTAACCAATCGAATAGCCATTCAGTTCATTGGTGCAAATCTAAATGGTAATTATTTAATTTTCGAATTATGATGTCGAAAGTAAGAACCAAGTTCACTTGCACTTTTACTCTAAAATCGTAAAGGGAAACCAAGAAATAAATACAGTACGCAGTCTCAGAATGATTTAGGTTGCAGTAGTTACTCTGAGATGAACAGGCTTGCATAGGGTAGAGTAGCAGGGAGAGCTGCAACAAACCAGTCTTTGGACTGAAGACCACAACAACGCAACAAAATCATATTTTTCACAAAGTACTCTTTCATTCGCTATAGTGAATTGTTCAAGCCAAGCAGCATAGCTATAGCGCTAGGTTTCTAGCGTTAAATGCTTTACTCTTAACATGCTATACCATGGATATCCTAATACGCGACAGTATTGCGTATTAGAATATGGTATCTCATATCAGAATGTCTTTATCTTTCGACGATAGTAGATGGATTCAGACTCTTATTTTTACTAAGTGGTCTGAAAACTTCGCGAACTTTTTGGATCGATCTAGCGATGATCCTGTTGCGCTAATACTTGAGGGGTATCATATTGAAAGTTTACCGTTATACTTCCTTGCCTAGGGACGCCAGATGAAAGTTGATGTCGTCAAGCCCTGAATCAAAATTGCGCAACGGATAACTGGGGAGAGGAGCTTGAAAGCGCTACCTAAAGGGCGAGCCCTTCCTGTACGATACTGGGCAAGGGGCTGGAGGGCTCACACGCTGATTTGTGGGTCCCTCCATTCTATAGCTTTTATTTTAAATAAATTCCTTTAACTTGACTTCTTCGTGATTTTTAAGGTATGTTAAAGATTGATGACCGTTGATTTCATATTTATTTTAAACATTATCACTCGACTTTACAGCGAGAGCAGCAATTGTTTCAGTTTACAGATATTACAATTTTACAACTTACAGCTCGAGTATATTATATACTAATCTGCACGCACATTTCTACGGGTAAGACGGAATTGCGTTGGCCAAATGTATACCACCAAAGTCTCCCAATATTTTATATAGGACATTCACTATGTGAGGAGGACAACGCGCAAACTGGGGACCAGATACTTTAACACAGGGGGTCAAATTTCATTACCTTACACAATCCGAAGCTGGAAATACACTCCTGGAAATTGAAATAAGAACACCGTGAATTCATTGTCCCAGGAAGGGGAAACTTTATTGACACATTCCTGGGGTCAGATACATCATATGATCACACTGACAGAACCACAGGCACATAGACACAGGCAACAGAGCATGCACAATGTCGGCACCAGTACAGTGTATATCCACCTTTCGCAGCAATGCAGGCTGCTATTCTCCCATGGAGACGATCGTAGAGATGCTGGATGTAGTCCTGTGGAACCGCTTGCCATGCCATTTCCACCTGGAGCCTCAGTTGGACCAGCGTTCGTGCTGGACGTGCTGACCACATGAGACGACGCTTCATCCAGTCCCAAACATGCTCAATGGGGAACAGATCCGGAGATCTTCCTGGCCAGGGTAGTTGACTTACACCTTCTAGAGCACGTTGGGTGGTACGGGATACATGCGGACGTGCACTGTCCTGTTGGAACAGCAAGTTCCCTTGCCGGTCTAGCAATGGTAGAACGATGGGTTCGATGATGGTTTGGATGTACCGTGCACTATTCAGTGTCCCCTCGACGACCACCAGAGGTGTACGGCCAGTGTAGGAGATCGCTCCCCACACCATGATGGCGGGTGTTGGCCCTGTGTGCCTCGGTCGTATGCAGTCCTGATTGTGGCGCTCACCTACACGGCGCCAAACACGCATACGACCATCATTGGCACCAAGGCAGAAGCGACTCTCATCGCTGAAGACGACACGTCTCAATTCGTCCCTCCATTCACGCCTGTCACGACACCACTGGAGGCGGGCTGCACGATGTTGGGGCGTGAGCGGAAGACGGCGGGCTAACGGTGTGCGGGACCGTTGCCCAGCTTCATGGAGACGGTTGCGAATGGTCCTCGCCGATACCCCAGGAGCAACAGTGTCTCTAATTTGCTGGGAAGTGGCGGTGCGATCCCCTACGGCACTGCGTGGGATCCTACGGTCTTGGCGTGCATCCGTGCGACGCTGCGGTCCGGTCCCAGGTCGATGGGCACGTGCACCTTCCGCCGACCACTGGCGACTACATCGATGTACTGTGGAGACCTCACGCCCCACGTGTTGAGCAATTCGGCGGTACGTCCACCCGGCCTCCCGCATGCCCACTATACGCCCTCGCTCAAAGTCCGTCAACTGCACATACGGTTCACGTCCACGCTGTCGCGGCATGCTACCAGTGTTAAAGACTGCGATGGCGCTCCGTATGCCACGGCAAACTGGCTGACACTGACGGCGGCGGTGCACAAATGCTGCGCAGCTAGCGCCATTCGACAGCCAACACCGCGGTTCCTGGTGTGTCCGATGTGCCGTGCGTGTGATCATTGCTTGTACAGCCCTCTCGCAGTGTCCGGAGCAAGTATGGTGGGTCTGACACACCGGTGTCAATGTGTTCTTTTTTCCATTTCCAGGAGTGTAAAAGAATTAGTACAAATATTCAAATACCTCTCTTCCATGCGTGAACATTGAGACAGACGCACTGAGGCCACGTCTGCTCACTTTCCCGTCTTCTGTAGCACTCCTGGATATGACGGGCACCCGCAGGTCTTCCTGGGCCACGGTGGAGGGGGTGGTCGAATCACTTGGCCGTGACCAACCTCTCCACCCCAAATCATGTGACACTCTAAAGTCTTTGCCTTTGACCAGCCTGTGCTGTCTCTCTGATCCCCTAGCCAGGAGTAAGATTGGCACTACTATACTACAGAACTACTTCCCAACAAAGATGTGGCCACGCTTTACGGAAAGGTGTGAGGAGGATTAGGAAACTTCATGTGCAGATTCACATCCACGTACAAGAAATGCATAACACACGACACATATAATTACGTATTATGAAGACTGACACATTTCTTTCCATCCGTCCACGTCGTGTAATAAAATTGGCTGAGGAGCTGCATCTGTTTCTATTTCCCGGTGCGAGCGAGCAGCGAAACCTGCTGCTTATAGAGTGGAAACTATTGTACCGTTTCAATATCACATTTGTGTGGAGACAAAGCAAAAGAAAACAGAGTCCACAATATCTGATTACCACCCCATACAACGCATAAAATACAGCCTCACGTGTAGAATTCACGGGACTGTTTAAAACTTGTTATCTTCAAGAAGTAGAAATCTGGTGTGCAAATAACTCAGGTCAAGTAGCAAAATCGCTTTTGATTACGAGGTTATTTGGAGCGCTATACTTGACAGCAGTAACAAGCATGCTTGAGAGCAGTAAAAATGTAAAATACTCCAAAACGGTCTCTGGAAAGCGTGATTCTTTACAAGTAACTGGCGTATACTTAGAGACAATGACTTTTCAATACACCAGGAGTCTGACACAAGATGAAACCAACGGAGCAAATGTGATTCCAATTGGCATCAGGCCAGCTCCTAAAATCAGCAAGCCAAATCTGGAGCCATCTGATCTAGTAATATCAGCAAGTTCTGAATCGGTTAAGTAGCTAACATCGTCTGCGTACAGGGAATGCGTGAGGCAGTACAAAGAGATGAAAGCCGTAGCGAAATCAGAGACGGAAGCGGAAGTTTTATTAATGAAAAAGAAGAAAAGGAATATACAGGAGACAGTTTCCAGTCATTCGTAGTCTAATTTAAATTTAACTGAGGACAATTCTTTGGGTGTGCAGTCTGAAGAAGAAGACAATCAATGCATATTCTGCAGTGGTTGTTTCTGTGAAGATTAGCAAAAAGGAATGGGAGCAGGCCTTGGAATGGTGTCCTTGGGCTCGTAAATGATATTAACCTGAAAAAGAGATATTACATGCCTTGGCTGTGCTTCTTTTGCACAAGAACGCAGGAAATGTTAGAGAGGCAGTAAGGTACAGAATATTCATTATGTTTGATTACAATGGAATAACTGTGTCCGACGACCATGATGTTATCCAGAACAGGAAGAAGGTAGCATCGATCGTTATGCCATCTGTCTTTTTTATTGCAGATCTAGATTTCAGGTAACCTTGCAGCTATCATCAGTGCTATAATCCATACATTTTATAAAAATGGGTGTATATAGGCCTCTACGTATGTGTGTATGTGCGTGCGTGTGTGTGTGTGTGTGTGTGTGTGTGTGTGTGTGTGTGTGTGTGTGTGTGTGTGTGTGCTCCACATCTCCTCCTAAGCTACAGGACCGACTTCAGCCAAACTTGGTGCACATGTCCCTTAGTGTTAGGCAGTAATCGCTGTCTGGGAAAGACCCATAAACCTATCATAGTTCAGGAGCTATGACGTCATAAACAATGGGATGCGTGAAAAACTGCCGCATCATGCATGACTTTTAAATTTATTACTTCTGTGTTATTAAGTCTATTCACAATAAATTTCGTAGACGGTACCCACATACGTCGTTGAATACACCTACACAATTATATCATGGTACCACGCATATATCAGAAGATTTGATAAACACTGAGAAACGTGAAATAATGCCGCATCATGGATGAAGTTTCAATACATTTGTTCTTTACTACTAATATATATCTACAGTCAGGTCAAGTTTAGAAAACTCTTGGCAGCTTGCAGTGCTTTGACAACTTCCATCTGAGAAACGTAAACACCTGTAGGAGAAAATAGTAGCCGTCCACAGAGCTATGAAGACGTGTTGACACAGAGACGTTCAAAAATCGCGTTGTAGACACACGAAGCAGCTGTACTTATACATTTGTACATCATGCGTATTTCTTTATATGACTGTTTCATATTTCACGAGAGAAACTAAATGAAATTGTTTTGATTTTATACCACAAACACAGTTAATTTTTATTCTCTTTTCTAGTGGAAATGTGGTAAAATGAAGCCCTCATGTTTGTAGATGTCATAGTGTAGGAAATTAGATCTGTGGCTGATTTCGTTGGCAGCCACAGGAAGATACACAGTCTGCATTATAAAATTTAGATAACAACAAAATCCGAAGTAACATATTTCCTAACCTACACAAAAATCATAAGTATGTATTTCAGAAAAATGAAAGAAAAAACCACACTGAGGACGGAAACATGTTTGGTGATAGAACAAAACAATAATTTGTGTACCTGTAAAAAGGTGATGCATCCTTAATTCGTTAATAGCCAAAGAAGAGGATTCATTTTATGTTCATGGTCATTTACCCAATCCTGTACATTTACAGCCAAACGAACGGTCGCCTAATTATGTTGGAAGAAGCAAACTGCAGCTTGGTAAGACGTCTGAAGCGGTGAAGGACCTTTTTAAATGCCCAAATATTATATAAGTTTACAATGAAATGTCTGTTGGTCTCCTGTTTCAAATTGTGAAACCAGTAACGGAAAGAATATGTATAACATTAGTGCTGAATCGAACTTCATTGTTTACATGGTACTGGTAATTCCACATGTTTCCATACAGTAACGTCATTCCACACAGTTATTTTGTCCGTTTTACAAGTTAACGTTTCAGACAGATTTTTATGTCAGTACACGAGGTAACATTTCTGTTTATAGACTGACATGCCTGGTCTCTAATTTTTCACCTCTGGAAAGAGGATTTAATCTTTGTAGCTGATGGCCTTAGAGTCCCCGTCGAGAAACAACCGTTACATTTACCATACTTGCCACACTTACTTGGTAGTAATGTCAGTTCTTAGTATCTCGTTCACTGTTACCATATCCCTTTCGAGGCTGGATATTATATTTACTGGACACAACGAACTTAATCATTATTTCTACCCATAATATCCAGTAGTTAGAACAGGAGGTAACAATAAGAACAGAAGACTAAGAATGAAATGTTCGGTTTAAAAAGGGGTGAAACCGGGATGCAGTCTTTCGGTCATACCATTCTATCTCTACATTGAAGAAGCAATGAAATGAAAGTAACAATTGCAATGTGCTATGTTCATTTCCCTCAGAGCGTCCACATATGGATACGTCTATCGTGATGCTGCACCTATAACTGAAACTCTCCTGAAAGAACGAAGCATACTTTTCTTTCCAGTGTGTTCCTTGAGTGTAACAGCGTCAGTGTGCCTCTATCTGCTACAACGTCAAAGGAAACCAACACAATGGACGCCGTGCTGACTGTAGTGATTCAAACGTGGTCGCTCTGTCCGTGTGGATGTTGTTGCAAACCAGCCTATTCCTGGCTCCATGTACATGACTTGACTGTAACTTCCTATACGGCAGAGCGAAAGCTATGTCTTTTCTTTCAGGCACTTGTTTTGTGGGGCCATTGAGACCCTGCATGGCATCGACTAAGGCTCTCCTGAACCAGTCGATTGAGTATTAACCTGACAGTCGTGGGATCCCGACGGATGTGAGGAACAGCATTGCGGAACGACAAAGCACAGTTTCAATTGCTGCCACTGTCGGATTCCGGCACATAAAAACAGAAATTTCTCCTTCATACACGAAGCGTAACAGGATCCTCTGACAAACAAATGACGTTCAAATGCAGTTTATGAAGAAGAAACCGGTTCTGTATTGTCTACTTCCGCACAGAATGTAGATGGCATTACGGTTGTTGTCTTCGTGGTGCTACAGTTTACATCCTAGCAGTGTAGTGAGGTGTATTGACCCCACGTGGAGCATCAAGATAGTACATCAGTAAAGACTGTATTAGATCAGTTAGAAATTGTCAGTCCCGCTGAAAAGAGGTCTTGCTTGGTTAGATTACCAAACACTGGCATTGGAGCCGTAGTTAAGAAACGGAAATTTGACGGATAGCCTGGAATATCAAATAGCTCCAAAAAACGAGACGAAAACATTGACAAGAATCCAACCATCCCTTTCCGCTAGCGTTTGTTTTTAGGGCCATTCACTTGCCTGCCAGTATAAGCCATTAATAATCAGAATGAAGAACAGGCACGGGTGGTATCCATTGCACCTCCACTGCATTACCCTCCTCTTCATGTCGCACTGTAAAACAGACCGCCCCGAGTTCAAGGGGCCGAGACACCTTCTGACTCTGCTCCATGATGCCACTTCACAGAACAACATTTACAAGGCAACTAAAAATAAGGCGTTTTATATATACGCTGGACAGCATCAGACGTCTGTATCCAATTCACAAGATGGGAAGAAACCTCAGCGTTCCAATAATGCCACTGGTCAGTCGTAAGGTGAGGCAAGCTTCCACGAGAAGTTGCCGCAGCCAGGGACAAAACGAACAAGGAATATCTGAATTCGACGTAGGAATTACAATGCAGCCAGTTATAATATTTGGTAGCCTGCTTTTCTTTCACAGACTACGCCGAATGTAGCAGTCTTACGCTGTGCTTACACCTGCGCAACTTTCAGTGCGCACTAAGTGCTTGCGGCCATTGCACAAAGAGCAAAAAAAGGGGGGGGGGGCATTCTGCTGTGCCGGTCACACGTGCCTCTGATTTCTGCGCACGGACCACAGCGCATAGGGCTTCATAACTCTCGCCAGCTCAGCAGGGAGACACGTGCAACAGTCGTAGGTGTGACCGCGCTTGTCTCCGTTTGGTGCTTTATTTCACTACGTCTCATCGAGAAAAAGAGTTGCTTTTGCGTTAGCACTTTGGACAAGTGGTCTAAAAAAGAAGCACTGGACTTCAAGAGCATAGTCCATTGTTTGTGGTTGGTTAATTTTGGGAAGTTATAAGGACTGATTGAAACATAATTATTATCTATAGTTCCTCACAAATAGGTACAGCTTGGAAACAACAAAGGCAAACCTCAACAAAATGAGAATCTATGGGTGAATGGTGTCTTTTCTGTCATACACATGAAATTACGGTGATCGCAGGCCAAATATCATTTCTGTGCAGATGCACACTTACGCTCGAACTCATGCGGGAATAGGCCTTGACACGAGCGTTGAGATTAATGGGTGAGGAGCACTACTTTCGTACGCGCAGCCGCGCTAATTCCTGTGTCCTCGGTGGCTTATGCGGTAGAGAGTCTGCCCGGTCGGGCACAGCTGATGTTTGTAATTCATTGAAATTTCAAAATGAGAATCCTTCATGCGTACTTCCAGCGAATATAGTGATAATGCTGCCCTCGATGTTCCAAAGCTGTACCTTTAATAATCGCTATCACTCACAAATACACTCCTGGAAATTGAAATAAGAACACCGTGAATTCATTGTCCCAGGAAGGGGAAACTTTATTTACACATTCCTGGGGTCAGATACATCACATGATCACACTGACAGAACCACAGGCACATAGACACAGGCAACAGAGCATGCACAATGTTGGCACTAGTACAGTGTATATCCACCTTTCGCAGCAATGCAGGCTGCTATTCTCCCATGGAGACGATCGTAGAGATGCTGGATGTAGTCCTGTGGAACGGCTTGCCATGCTATTTCCCAATCAGGTGTACGGCCAGTGTAGGAGATCGCTCCCCACACCATGATGCCGGGTGTTGGCCCTGTGTGCCTCGGTCGTATGCAGTCCTGATTGTGGCGCTCACCTGCACGGCGCCAAACACGCATACAACCATCATTGACACCAAGGCAGAAGCGACTCTCATCGCTGAAGACGACTCGTCTCCATTCGTCCCTCCATTCACGCCTGTCGCGACACCACTGGAGGCGGGCTGCACGATGTTGGGGCGTGAGCGGAAGAAGGCCTAACGGTGTGCGGGACCGTAGCCCAGCTTCATGGAGACGGTTGCGAATGGTCCTCGCCGATACCCCAGGAGCAACAGTGTCCCTAATTTGCTGAGAAGTGGCGGTGCGGTCCCCTACGGCACTGCGTAGGATCCTACGGTCTTGGCGTGCATCCGTGCGTCGCTGTGGTCCGGTCACAGGTCGACGGGCACGTGCACCTTCCGCCGACCACTGGCGACAACATCGTTGTACTGTGGAGACCTCACGCCTCACGTGTTGAGCAATTCGGCGGTACGTCCACCCGGCCTCCCGCATGCCCACTATACGCCCTCGCTCAAAGTCCGTCAACTGCACATACGGTTCACGTCCACGCTGTCGCGGCATGCTACCAGTGTTAAAGACTGCGATGGAGCTCCGTATGCCACGGCAAACTGGCTGACAGTGACGGCGGCGGTGCACAAATGCTGCGCAGCTAGCGCCATTCGACGGCCAACACCGCGGTTCCTGGTGTGTCCGCTGTGCCGTGCGTGTGATCATTGCTTGTACAGCCCTCTCGCAGTGTCCGGAGCAAGTATGGGGGGTCTGACACACCGGTGTCAATGTGTTCTTTTTTCCATTTCCAGGAGTGTAGCTTGCGTCAATGAAAGCAACGAAATACACTGAAATCTTGCTTGGAACTGAAATAGCTACTTCCTCTGCTGGACGGGTACTGCACAGCCACATGTTTGCCATACAAACCGCCCACTTCAACTCAGAATTTCGCTCAACACCCATTCACTGTTCGCTAGAGCCTACAGCCTGAAGGGAAACCAAATAGAGACTCAAAAATCTAATTCCAAGCTTTTGACAAAATTAGACAGTATCCCATCCCCCCTCCCCCCTGTCGCACCACACCACACACACATACACACACATCTGTACTGACAAAAAAAAAATGAAGCACCTTTGGCCGGTGTGTAAATGATTAGAGTTGCAATTCTCTGCGACAAGTAGAATGGCCACCAGACTGCATTAGTATTGCATGTGTTTAGTTTTGTTACCAGGCCTCGTAGCATATAAAAGGGGCACGAGCAGCGTAGGATTTTGAGTGATCGCTGTAAATAACATGAAGATGCTGAGTGCTCGTGTGAGATAGCGTTGTCAGCACTTGACAGAGTTGCAAAGGGGCCTTATTGTGGTTCTCCAATTGGCCGGCTAGTCGAATCATGCAGTATCCAAATTTATGGGACATTCGGATGTGACGTTGACATTGTGCTTGACTGCATGGGAAAGTAAGGGCAAGTACACATCTCGGTCGTACATTTTTGACCACCACCGTGTGGTACAGCCGTATTGAGCGCCAAGCACATCATAACCCCTTCACGTCAGTTCCTGCCTACTAAGAACAAATAATGGATTCCCTGCGTCCGGCTGCAGCCGGACTTGGGAATTACAGTCCCACAAGCAGGTTCCCGTTAAGAAAAAACAAACGGCTGCGTTTGGAGAGGCGAAATGACTGGAAAGCGTGGACTGCTGTGGAATAGCGTCGCACTGAGTTCAGTGATGAACTGCGGTTCTTCACTATCCGCATGACAGTCGTCGAACAGTATGGCGGCGATCTGGAAGAGGTTCCATTGTTCCAGTGTTTAGGAGAGGCTTAGTGATGTTATTCCTGGCGACATGTTATAGGGAACCATCTGGTATGGCTTTAGGCAAAGGCAGGTGGTGATTAACGCAATCCTAGCGGCACAACGGTACGCCATGTACTTCGCGTGTCCTCTTGTGTTACATCACATGCGATAGAATCGCGCTGCCATTTTTCAACAGGACTAGGATCGTACACACTTGGCACGTGTCTCTATGAACGGTCTCGCTGATGTTGAGGTACTACTGTGACCAGTTAGATCCCCAGATCTGTCTCCAATATAATGTGTGACACCATCTCGGACATCAACACCGTCACAGTGCCAGTATTTAGAATATTTACGACCTGTTACAGCTGTTGTAGGGCATCTTGTCTCAGGAGGGCATACAACGGCTTCATGATAGCTTCCCCAATCAAATCAGTGTCACACATGCAGAGGGGGTGCAACGTCACGATGACAAGTCTCATTCTGCCAAATTGTTGGTAAATTTCACTTGATTTGATAATCACTGGAAGTTTCCTTTCGTTTCTTCCTCCCTTTCTGGCTGCATCACTTTTTTGCCGTGGTGTGTATTTAGCTTACGTAAGATAATGTAGTGACCAACCTGTGTGAAATGTTATGGTTCTAAATTTGCAGTTCCGTCTTGTGGCAACGTACCTCATCGTACCGAAGGTACTCGGTGAACGATATGCGAGACTCGGTGTTTTTGGAGACTGCTCTTGTCTGCGCCCATTGTCGTTCCTTCTCGAAGACCCTGCAAAGCGACATTGAGGTATTATTCAAAGAGTAGAAATGGTTTGATACAAGTACAATGATAATAATTTAATTTAATACATACGATAACAATACAGAAAAGCAATTGTTCTTAATTAACGATTATACATACAGCTACATTGGTCACAAACGTCCCAAGTCGAAGCAGAAAATTGCTCCTGCCTAAAAAGGTCGAACTGAAAAGCCGGGCTCCAGCTGCCCCGTTCTACCTTTCTCAACACCTTTACAAATTTAACGGAACATTTTGGCGTGCGGACATATTAGCGCTTTTTTAGCATGTAACGCACCTCTCACTCCCAAAACCTCCCCTAATTGTAAGCCACCCACACACACACACACACACACACACACACACACACTAGCCCATCGCTGTAAGTCGCTCATACACACCCACTCCCAAATGCCCATTCTTACTCACTCATTCAGCCCAATTCATTGTCATTATTTCCTTGTGTCTCTCTGTCAATGTCTCCCGTCTCACATACACGTCTCCTTCGTCACGTCCTACTATTGTTGTCTCCTCCCACTGCAGCTCTCTCCCTCTTCCTCTCTTTTGTTGCTACTACTCATTCATTCCTACCCACTATTGCTGTCTCTTCTCACTGTTATTATCCCTCTCTTCCTAGTTGTCTTTGTCATAGACTGTTTCTCATTATCACTGGCTCGCACCCACTTTCTCTGTCTCTTTATTCCTCTCCCACCGGCACTGCCTCCTTCACTTTTTCCCTAGCACTGTTCTGCCATGTCAGCTATGTTCCTTTGCCACTGAGTCCCTTCTTTTGTCTCTTAATGCCATTATCTCCTTCGCTCTTTCTATATCACAAACACTATTGCCTTCCACTATTTATTACTCTTCCGTCTCTTTCCCACTGCCACTGTCTCCTTTGCTCTCAGTATAGAAAGCGCGAATATGTTAGCTTGTAAAAAGATTTCGGAAAATATTTAAAGATGCTGAGAAAGGTGGAATTACTTTCCAGTCAGAGTCTTTTAAACAGGAGCATATTCGCCTTTTTTGTACTCCGACTGAGAATTTTTTTTCGGGGTTCTTACCATAGCAGGACATGTCACTCATATGAAAAGAGCTTTATGGGTCAGTAAAATTTTGATAGTTTACTTACGTGAAAAGAAGTAACGCAATACTAATTATACACGTCAGACCGGATTTTACAGGCACAAAAATTTTGCTTCTGCTCAGTACTACAACATGGGGTTCCCAGAACCCTTATGATGGTAATGGAAACACTGCAGCATATTTCTTCGTGCTACGTCACTTTACAAACTGTCCGCTTCCGTAGCGTAGCGGTAGCGCTACCACCTACCACGCAGGATGCCCGAGTTCGATTCCCTGGGGACTGGGTGTTGTGTGTCCTTCATCATCATTGACTCCCAAGTCGCCGATGCGGCGTCACCTAAAAAAGGACTTGCAATACGGCGGCAGAACTCACCCGAAGGGGACCTCCTGGACAAAATGCCATCTGATCATTTCATTTACTTTACAAACTACGTTTCGCCTCACACTCGATTTTACGTGCGTGTTTTAAGTATAGAAGTAGGGTAAAGCTGCACCGCTGCATATCGGAAACGAACAATAATATCAAGAAAATTTTAAAGGTTGTTCCACCCCTACGTCTTAAAAATACATAGTAAAATTTCAAGCGCTGCTTTGCATAACCGTCTTGGAATATGCGGCTCCGTTTTGGTGCCTCCATAACCCCCTTAAGGCTCTCCCCCTCCCCTCCCCCTACGCAAATACAAAAGAAGTTAATTGATTAGCTCCATTCTCCAAAGCAGAAAAAAATGCATAATACTCATTTTTGACCCTGCACTGAGGGAGAGTGACATTGAGACTATCCTTGTATTGAGTATACAAGGGCTATCCACAGCGCTGCACCCTACGTTTTTACCAACAATACAATCCAAAGTATGAGCGGCGGAAGAATCCTGTTTCTATGCGCACCGTTTTGTAACACATTAGTTAGCGCATGTTTCCGGACGCGTACAGGTAAATAACCGTATTGTTGTCCGCTCCCGGTAGCTGAATGGTCATTGTCAGGATTGTCAACCCTCTGGGCCCGGGTTCGATTCCGGACTGGGTGGGGGAATTTTCTCCGTCCAGGGGCTGGGTGTTGTGCTGTCCTCATCATTATCCTATCATCCTCATCGACTGCAGGCCGCCGAAGTGGCGTCAAATTGAAAGACCGGCACCAGGCGAACGGTCTTCCGGACGAGAGCCCTAGCCATACGATTAAATAAATAAATAACAGCATTTTTTGTCTCGACACCCCTGAGGCGATGTTAACGCAATGAAGGAGGTATAACAACTCTCATATAAACTGAAGTGACAAATGTGATGGAGCTGAGATGCTCATATACAGATGGAGGTAGTATCGCGTACAGAAGCTATAAAAGGGCAGTCCATTGTAATCAGGTGATTCATTTGAAAAGGCCTCCGACGTGGTTGTGGTCGCACGACGGGAATTAATAGACTCTGAACGACGAGTGGAACATTCAATTTCGTAAATCGTTAGGAAATTCAAAACTCCGGGATACACAGTGTTAATAGAGTGCCGAGAATACCAAATTTCAGGTATTACCTCTCACCACCGCCAACGCAATGGTTGACGGCTTTCACTTAACAATAGAGAGCAGCATTTGCGTAGAGTTGTCAGTGCTAACAAACAAGCAACACTCCAGAAATCATTGTCGGATGTACGACTAACGTAAACGTAGGGACAGTGAAGCGAAATTTGGCATTAATGGGCTATGGCAGCAGACATCCGACGCGAGTGTCTTTGCTAACAGCGTGACATCGCCTGCAGGAATCTCCTAGGCAGGTGAGCATATCGGTTGAACCCTATACGACTGGAAAACCGTGGCCTGGTCAGATGAGTCCCAATTTCAGTTGGTAGGAATGGATGGTAGCGTTCGAGCGAGGCGCAGAACCCACGAAGCCATAGACTCGGGCTGCCAACAAGGCACTGCGCAAGCTGGAGTTGGCTTCGTAATGATATGGGCTGTGTTTAGATGTAATGGACTGCTTCTTCCGGTCCAAATGAACCGCTGATTGGGAATGGATATGTTCGGCTACTTGTAGACCACTTTCAGCCATTCATGGACCTCATGCTCCCAAACAATGGTGGAATTTTTGTAGATAACAATGCGCCCTGTCACTGGGCTTCAATTGTTCGCGACTGGTTTGAAGAACAATCTGGACCGTTCGAGCGAATGATTTAGCGACCCTGATCGCCCGACATAAATTCCATCCAACATTTATGTGCCACAATCGAGAGGTCAGTTCGTGTGCAAAATATTTGCACCGGCAATAATGGACGGCTATAGAGGCAACATGGCTCAATATCTCTGCAGAGGCTTTGAACGACTGGTTGAGTCCATGCCACGTCGAACTGCTGCACTAAACCGGGCAAAAGGAGGTCCGACACTTTATTAGGAGGTATTGCATGACTTTTGTCAGCCCAGTATATGCCGTTATTAAAAAGCATGAGTGTTTAATAACACAACGGCTGTCCATCAGCTCAGTCATTACAAATATTCCGGTAGCGTGAAGGAATTAACGTACAAATACAACATTTTGCTTTCATCTGTTTCTTCCCTTGGTAAAAGTAAGTAAGTGTAAAAACAGGCCCACTAATAAAATAATCATCCGAAATTTGTAGAAGGTATAGTTGAGAACCTTTTTTCAGTTATCTGACTTATTTATTTACGTTAAAGAATATTCAGGTGAAATAGATTCTGTTGGCTCAAAGATCTTCAAAGACTTGTAGAGAACTATTAGACGACTACTATGATACAGGACACATTGGGATGAAAATATTTTTAGAAACCAATACATTTATCACAGCGTAATGACTCTAGTTATCTGATTTGTCACTTGTAGAAATTATACTCTGATATGATGTTTCTAATCTAGCGCCACTTCTTTGAATATATTAGCTGCAGCGCCCAATGTTTTTATCGTGCACGTGCGCGCCCGCATCTCGTGGTCGTGCGGTAGCGTTCTCGCTTCCCACGCCCGGGTTCCCGGGTTCGATTCCCGGCGTGGTCAGGGATTTTCTCTGCCTCGTGATGGCTGGGTGTTGTGTGATGTCCTTTGGTTAGTTAGGTTTAAGTAGTTCTAAGTTCTAGGGGACTGATGACCGTAGATGTTAAGTTCCATAGTGCTCAGAGCCATTTGAACCATTCGTGCACGTGCGTTTGAGCAGCATCGTCAATTTGTGATTTGTAACAGATGTTTCCTGGCACGAGTTGTCCAACTTTATCACCATTTATTACAAATATTGCCCTATGTACCTAACGGTTGTCTAATGCCAATGTATTTGCAGTTTCGAAAATGTGAATTACGAGAGATATTTTATGATCTACATGTTTGCGAAAAAACTAGTATTGTATTTAAATATGGAGAACCTGGTTCCCAGTAAGTTGGATGTAACTACTGTGCCGACCAGAGAGGATCTAGGAAGGTGTCGTTAAGAGCCATTCACTAAGGTAAGAACTAGTTTAAGGCGATCCTCAAGTCTAGCTATATGTAAATTTCAATACAATCAGTACATATAAAAGGTAGAGCATCTTTCTTGGCACCTGACAAGGATCACGTGTTATTTTATAGTTTTTATTTGCAACAATTTGACCTGATGGTAGTGGCTAAGACAGGTCGTCCTTCGACGGTATTAAATTGTACATGCACTTAAAAATGAAGGTAACTTGGTTTCTAGTCGCTCAAACATAGTTAATAGATTTACACTGAAGCACAAAGAAATTGGTATCGGAACGCTCATTCAAATACACAGATATGTAGAAAGGCAGAATACGACGCTGCCGTCGGCAACGCCTAATTCAGACAACAAGTGTCTGGCGCAGTTGTCAGATCGGCGCACGGGCGATAGGACACAGCATCTCTGGGCAGCGATGAAGAGGGGATTTCCACGAGTGCACAGTGGATGTCGAGAATCCTGTAAAACATCAAATCTCCGACATTCCTGCGGCCGGATAAAGATCCTGCAAGAACGGGACCAACGACGACTGAAGAGAAACTTTCAACGTGACATAAGTGTAACTCTCCCGCTGATTGCCGCAGATTTCAAAGTTGGGCCATCAATATGTGTCAGCTTGCGAACCATTCAAGAAACATAATCGACATGAGCATTCTAAACCGAAGGCCCACTCGTGTACCCTTGATGACTCCGCGACACAAATCTTTACGCCTCTCCTCGGCCCGTCAACATCGACATTGGACTGTTGGTGACCGAAAACGTGTTGCCTGATCGGATGGGCCTCGTTTCAAACTGTATCGAGCGATGGACGTGTACGGGTATGGAGACTACCTCATGAATCCATAGAGCCTGAATATCAGTAAGGAACTGTTCAAGCTGGTGGAGGCTCTCTAATGGTGTGGGGCTTCAGCAATTGGAGTGATATGGGCCCCTGATAAGTCTATCTACGAGTCTGACAGGTGACACGTAAATAAGCACCCTGTCTGTTCACTTGCATCCATTCACGTCTATTGTGCATTCCGAGGGACTTGGGCAATTCCAGCAGGACAATGCGATACCCAACACGTCCAAAATTGCTTCAGAGTGTCTCCAGGGAGACTCTTCTGAGTTTAAACGCTTCCGCTGGCCACAAAACTGTCCAGACATGATTACTGAGCATAGGTATGATGCCTTGCAACGTGCTGTTCAGAAGAGATCTCCACCCACTCGTACTCTTACGGATTTATAGACAGCCCTGGAGGATTCATGGTGTCAGTTCCCTCCAGCACTACTTCAGACATTAGTCAAGTCCATGCCAGGTCCTATTGCGGCACTTCCGCTTGCTCACTGGGGCCCTACACGACATTAGGCGGGTGTACTAGTTTCTTTGGCTCTTCAGTGTATATCCTGGGGAAGAAAACTTGTCAGGAAACGGAAATGCTTAAACTAACAATTTATGTGTTAAGAAGGTAGGAAGGTATGGAAGAGTTTAGATCTGCATGGAACCGCGCGACCGCTCCGGTCGCAGGTTCGAATCCTGCCTCGGGCATGGCTGTGTGTGATGTCCTGAGGCTAGTTAGGTTTAAGTAGTTCTAAGTTCTAGGGGACTTTTGACCTCAGATATTAAGTCCCATAGTGCTCAGAGCCATTTTCAGATCTGAATGCCACTACCTTTGATGCTGTCCAGGAGGGAATACCACAGAAGAAACATTGAGCTACTCGCTCCTGGGTATCCATTGACCAATCTACTACCTCTCACTATGCGACGGCGTAAACCTCAGGTAGCGCGGTCCCTCATCTGGCTTAGTTACGTTGTCGAAATGCCGTGCCAAGTAGACATTCCCGCAACTTACAAGAAAGGACCTTATGTAGGATCAACTGTAGAATCTTTATATATATTAATATTATGACCGCCACATCCAAAATGAGCAACAATTTTTTTGACATTTTTATTTTTACATGCCGGTGAGATGATCTACATTCTACACAAGTCAATATTTCTCAAGTACGTCTTCATCCTACGAATAAACCACAGTATTCACCTAATATACTACAACGTATATGAGACTAAGCCATCAACGTTTCCAAACAGTTTTGATTTAGAATTTAACTTGCCCATTCTGCTTTAAGTAACATTTCCTGAATACCCTACCCTTTGTGACAAGTGTACGACAGGATCTCTATTGCCTAGCCAAAAATGTGAAGCACCTGGAAGACTTTGTCGGCTGTCAACGTAACGTCGTACATGTGCACCCTATCGGAGGGTTTGTAAATGATTAGACTCGCAATTCTCTGAGACAGCTAGAACTGTCTGCGAAAGTAACTACTGCTCTTCGTATGTAGCGCGCTTACCAAGCGTGGTAGGATATGAACTAAAGCTCGAAATAAACTGGTATAGGCATGCTATTCCAATACAGCGATATGTAAACAGGTAGAATACGGCGCTGCTATTGCCAACGCCTATATAAGAAGAGAAGTGTAAGGCGCAGTTGTCAGGAAATGGCAGATTATCAAGATTTAAGCGAGTATGAACGTGGTGTTACACTCGGCGCACGAGCGATGGGACACAGCGTGTCCGAGGTAGCGATTGTGTGGGGATTTTCCCGTAAGACTATTTCACGAATGCACAGTGAATATCAGGAATCCGGGGAAACATCTGACAGTGCTGGGGCCAGAACAAGATCCTGCAAGAATGGGACTATCGACAACTGAAGAGAATCGTTCAGCGTGACTGAACTGCAGCTCTTCTCAAATTGCTGCAGATTTCACTACTGGGCCATCAACAAGTGTCAGCGTGCGAACCATTCAACGAAACATCATCGACATGGGCTTTCGGAGCCGAACACCCACTCGTGTACCCTTCATGACTGCACGACACGGAGCTTTACGCCTCACATGGGCCTATGAACACCGACATTGGAAAGTTGATGATTCTAAACATGTTGCCTGGTCTGGTGAGTCTCGTTTAAAATTTTATTCAGCAGATGTACTTCTACGGGTATGGAGACACCCTCATGAATTCATGGGCCCTCCATGTCAGCAGGGATTGTTCAAGCTGGTGGAGGCTCTGTAATTGTGTGGGGCGTGTGCTGTTTGAGTGATATGGTACCCCTAGATACGACGCTGACACGAGACACGTACGTAAGTATCCTGTCTAATCACCTTCATCCATTCATGTCCATGCTGCATTCCGACGGACTTGATCAATTCCAGCAGGACAATGCGACACCCAACACGTCCAGAATTGCTACAGAGTAGCTCCAGGAACACTCTTCTGAGTTTTAACACTTCAGTTGGCCACCAAACTCCCCAGACATGAACATTACTGAGTATATGTATGATGCCTTGCAACGTGCTGTTCAGAAGAGATCTCCACCCACTCGTACTCTTACGGATTTATAGACATCCGCGCAGGATTCAAGGTGTCAGTTCCCTCCAGCACCACTTCAGACTTTAGTCGAATTCATGCCACGCCGTGTTACGACCCTACACTATATTAGGCAGGAGTACTAGTTTATTTGGCTCTTCACTATATAAGGGGCGGGAACAGCGCCAGGTGTTGTGATAACTGTGAAGGAGACGGAGATGTTGCGTACTCGTGAGAGACGGTGTTATCACCATCTGACGGTTTGAATGGGGCGGTACTGCGGGTCTCGGTTTCAACGACGGGTCGAATCATGCAACATCCAGATTTGTGAGACTACCGGGTGTGACGTTGGCCTCGTGCTGAACTGGATTTAAACGTAATGGCAACATACTCTTGATCAAGTTTTTAGTCAACGACATCTGACCACTATATGGGAGCAGAGCCGTATTGTGGACCATGCACAGCGTCTGAGCCTGCCATTGAAGAACAAGTAACAGAATCCCTGCCAGACTGTGTGCCACTCTGCTCCACTGGTCGGAGCAGCTGGAGTACAGAGTTACCGTCCCACGTGTTTGCGTGGATTGGTGCCATGACTGGGAAGCAAAGACTGCTGATAAATGACGTCGCACTGGGTTCCACGATGGATCGCATTTCTACACCATCCCAGCTGACCGTTGGCGAGTATGATGGAAATCTTGGGAGAGGTTCCAGTCTTACATTGTTCTGGAGAGACGGGGAAACACAGCGTAGTTACTTCTGGTGTCACGTTTACTTGATAGTGGCTGGAGAAACAACGGTAAGTGATTGGATATTCTTTGTCCTCATTTGTCATCTATCATGTGAGAGAATGGTGGCGCCATTTTTCAATACGACAATGTTCGTCCACACTTCGTACATATCTCACTGAATTGTCTACATGATGTTGAGCTACTCCTATGACTGACAGAACGTGTGTGGGATGGTTTCAGGCGTGCCCTCCGTCCCAGGATCGATATCCGGGATAACAAGGACGAGTAACAGCAGCTGTTGCCCAGCTTGCCTCAGGAGCGGCACAAGCGAAGTATTATTTGGCAACCCCTCAACCCTCATTTTTCTCACACAGCCGGGGTATCATTTGGCACCCACCCCCTTTTCCCTCCCTCACCAATACGCTGGTTGTCGTTCCTTGCCGACTTCGTAAAACTCTTAAAAATAAATCTAAAGGTAGTGATCTTGGAAATGGGTTGTTTTCATTATTAATTACCATACATCCTGTGTGTAAATTTTGCACTAGGATCGCTTTTGGCTTCCCTCTCAGCTTGGTTGCTGCTTTTTATGCTGTTACGAAATGGATTCGCAATTTGATAATATGTAGTGGCGTCAGTGTACAAGTCACATGAAAATCTGTGCCAGACGACAACTCGAACCCGGATTTTTCGTTTATTGCGAGTGTTCGCCATAACAACTACGGCTGTCTGCAAACGCCTCCTGGGCCGACCCAAACTTCCATTGTCATGTTGTCTATATCCCCTATGCTTGAAGTCCTTGTTTCCCACACAGGGAGAGATAATTTTTATTACGGTCATTTTAGCCCATCGAGGGATACATACCAATGATCTATACAATGTCTTTGTTTGTAGAGTGTATTACATTATTATGTCCTTTAAATATGCATGAACTTCTAAAGGAAGAGACACCGTTTTTACGATTCGCAGCTGTTGTAAATATGCGAGTAACTATTGATGTCAGCTGTACATTTTATTAATGGCACATGAAAAGTACTCGAACTTTGTACTTCTCTCACAGGGAAAGTAAACTTTTACTGTTGTCATTTTAGCCCATTGAGGATTGTATACAAAGTATTTACACAATGCATATATTCATACACTGTCTGTATTTTACATTACTATGTCCTCCAGACATACATACAGAAGAACATTGTAAAGTAGTGTGCAGACACCGTATAAATGCAGAAATTGTGGCAATCACTGCTTGTATCATTTCGGTCTTAAACCAGCTCTGCTCACAAGAGGATCTACATCTACATCAATACTCCGGAAGCCACCTGACGGTGTGTCGTGAAGGGTACTTCTGGTAGCACAAACGGATTCGCCTTCTCTGATCCACTTGCGAATGGCGCGTGGGAAGAATGATTGCCGGTAAGCCTCTGTATTAACTCGAATTTTTCATTGCGGTCATTTCGCGAGATGCATGTGGAACGAAATAATATGTTGTCCGACTCTTGCCAAAAACCACTCTCTTGAAATTTCAGAAGAAATCCTCTCCGTGATGCCCAACGTCTCTCTTCTAGAGTCTGCCGCTACAGTTCGTTGAACATTTCTGTAACGCTCTCGCGCCCATTAAACTATCATGTGACGAAATCCGCCTCTGTTCTTTAGATATTCTGTCTCTTCTATCACTCTTACCTGGTAAGGTTCTCATATAGATGAACAGTTCTCAGGAATCTGTCGAACAAGCACCTTGTAAGCCACGACTTTATAGCACCCATCCCAACCGAATGACTGCACGCATCATGACGGAAAGGGGCGCAATGTTATACTGATAAGTGGGCCCTTCCTGCCAAGTTCTTTGAAAATCTTATTCCATGTTGAAACTACTGAAATAACATTACATGTCCTCTTCAGTAGCGAATTTTCATTTCCTCCTTTCCTTCTGGTGCTTCACTTCTTTTTTTTCAGGAGGTGTATTTGTGAACAGTGTCCTGCTGTCGAATGAGAGCGCGTGTGAGAGAAAGGAAAACTCACTGTTCGAGGTCGTCGATCAGCAGCTGGTTCTCCACTCCGTGGCTGTCTAGGTTTGCCCGGAATTCTCGCTGCAAGTGTGGAGGGACCCTCACGTCCACAGGGTGGCCGGCGAGGTGCGCCTGCGACCAGAAGTCAAAGCCAGGACGCTGGCGCCACTCTGCCAGCACAGGCAGCTGCTCCTCCGTGGGCACCAGTCGGTACACTTCGTGTCTGTACGAAGAACACAGCCATTAGAACAACGCCCAAACGATAAGCACAATGAAGAAATGCGGACATGTTCCTGAACACAATTTTGGAGCAACTACAGAACACAAAACAAACACAGCACACAAAATACACTACTGGCCATTAAAATTGCTACACCGAGAAGAAATGCACATGATAAACGGGTATTCATTGGACAAATATATTATACTAGAACTGAAATGTGATTACATTTCACGCAGTTTGGGTGCATAGATCCTGAGAAATCAGTACCCAGAACAACCACCGTAATAACGGCCTTGGTACGCCGGGCATTGAGGCAACCAGAGCTTGGATGGCGTGTACAGGTACAGCTGCCCATACAGCTTCAACACGATACCATACTTCATCAAGAGTAGTGACTGGCGTATTGTGACGAGGCAGTTGCTCGGCCACCATTAACCACACGTTTTCTGTTGGTGAGAGATCTGAAGAATGTGCTGGCCAGGGCAGCAGTCAAACATTTTCTGTATCCAGAAAGGCCCGTACAGGACCTGCAACATGCGATCGTGCATTATCCTGCTGAAATGTCGGGTTTCGCAGGGATCGAATGAAGGGCACAGCCAAGGGTCGTAACACATCTGAAATGTAACGTCCACTGTTCAATGTGCTGTCAATGCGAACAAGAGGTGACCGACACGTGTAGTCAATGGCACCCCATACCATCATGCCGGGTGATATGCCAGTATGGCGACCATGATGCTGTAAACATAACTTGGATTCATCCGAAAAAATGACGTTTTGCCATTCGTGCGCCCAAGTTCGTCGTTGAGTACGCCATCGCAGGAGCTCCTCTCTGTGATGCAGCGTCAAGGGTAACCGCAGTCATGATCTCAGAGCTGATAGTCCATGCTGCTGCAAACGTCGTCGAACTGCTCGCGCAGATGGTTGTTGTCTTGCAAACGTCCCCATCTGTTGACTCAGGGATCGAGACGTGGCTACACGATCCGTTACAGGCGTGCGGATAAGATACTTGTCATCTCGACTGCTAGTGATACGAGGTGATACGGCGTTCCGTATCACCCTCCTGAACCCACCAATTCCATATTCTGCTAACAGTCATTGGATCTCGACCAACACGAGCAGCAATTTCGCGATACGTTAAACCGCAATCGCGATAGGCTACAATCCGACCTTTATCAAAGTCGGAAACGTGATGGTACGCATTTCTCCTCCTTGCACGAAGCATCACAACAACGTTTCACCAGGAAACGCCTGTCAACTGCTGTTTGTGTACAGGAAATCGGTTGTAAACTTTCCTCATGTCAGCACGTTGTAGGTGTCGCCACCGGCGCCAACCTTGTGTGAATGCTTTGAAAAGCTAATCATTTCCATATAACAGCATCTTCTTCCTGTCGGTTAAATTCCGCGTCTCTAGCACGTCATCTTCGTAATGTAGCAATTTTAATTGCCAGTAGTGTACTAGTAGCCCCGAGGAGACAACATGCTATTACGACATGATACCGTCTCTAGCCCTGAAAATGGCATTAATTCTTTGAGAAAGAGCCTTCACAAGCTATTTTCAGGTATGCCACATCTAAATGAAGCCACACATTCATTACTAGAACCAGCAGAGCCACTAAATTGCTATGATATTAGTTGCTACATTTCATCTGCTAGTCGAACTGGTCCCATATTAAGACCACACGGTTTAGCGGGCACTTCAAGGTGTGATAGATTGCCTGAGTCACACTCGAACTAGGAATGAATCCGTGCAACTCTGCGACCACTCATGTTGTAGTCTTCGAAGATAGGAAAGTCCACAGAGTACTCTTCACTAAGATGTAGAAAAAGGAGCAACAATCTGGTCACCGAGAATGCTGGATCCATAGGCCCAAAACCATGACACGAAAAACACCCCAAAAGCTCACAGGACCACCTCCGGTCTGAACTACACCACTTACACATACATGCGACAGGTGAAGTGTCTCACTGAGCTGTCGATGCACTCGATGGATTGCGTCTTACCAAAAGCACAGGTGCGACTCTTCAGACTAGTCTAAAAGCCACCGGCCAGCTACCGTTCAATTTATGTGTTGTCTGTTTCCGCCAGAAGAGATTGGAATGATTCAAATGGCTACAAGCACTATGAGACTTTACATCTGAAGTCATCAGCCCGCTAGACTTAGAACTACTTAAACCTAACTGACCTAAGGACACACCTCCATTCCTGAGGCAGGATTCGAGCCTGCGACCGTAGGAGCCGGACTGAAGCGCCTAGAACCGCTCGAGGATTGGGATGGATGCTGTAACTAAAAGCAAGGAGATATGTGGCAACTGCATTCTGGCAGAGCCACACTTTGGGTTGCGGACCTCATACATCCAACTCCATTCATTAACCGTTTTCCTTCAGCCACCACCTAAGCCGACAGTCGCCGGACTTCGATCAGTCTCTATGTCCCCTTACACAACGGCTATACCATCATCAAACTGCAAGCTTTCCGTGGTATTACTATGGTCCAACTGGCTACCATTTTCCGTTCATATCAATGTCTATCTCGGCCTCTCAACAAACCATGAATCAGTGACACATTACATCGAACCACTCCACAGTACATAAACACACATCTTTGGAATCATACTGTACAGAGTTGATGCAGCGACACCTGAAAACTTAACACATCCCGCATCAGGGTAGTGTTTACTTCTTTGGGCATCGATTACGTTGGTGTGCTTTATGACCTCACGTTGAACACTAATTATCATTTGACCCTCTTGTCCTATCAGCCATTTCAATGACTTCTGGACGCCAAATAGCTGATCGTAAACCAACAACAACTATATTTACATGGTTGGAAACAGATTACAGGAAGGGAAAGTGAGCAGTGCAGCACAATATGTAGTTAAATTGACGAATACACTATTAATTTATATTTTCAGTAGAACAAGGAGATTAAATGTGGGCCCAGTACATCTCGGAGTGATTGGTAAAGGATGAAAGTCAAATGTACATTAATTATTCCATGTAGAATCCTGAATGCTTACTTTGCAAATGATACTTCCTATAACTAATGGGGTGGTATTGAATATAATTGGGGAGAAGAGGAGTTTGTGGCACAACTTGACAAGAAGAAGGGACCGGTTGGTAGTACGTGTTCTGAGGCATCAAGGGATCACAAATTTAGCACTAGAGAGCAGCGTGGAAGGTAAAAATCGTAGAGGGAGCCCAAGAGATGAATACACTAAACAGATTCAGAAGGATGTAGGTTGCAGTAAGTACTGGGAGATGAAGAAGCTTGCACAGGATAGAGTAGCATGGAGAGCTGCATCAAACCAGTCTCTGGACGGAAGACCACAACAACAACAACACTCCCCCTTCTGGTAGTGGCAGTAGTAGTAATAGTGGTAACAGTAAGAGACGCCACTTTACTGAGGTCTACAGGCTTCTCGTACAGATGATACTCTCGCCGGTCGAAACGTCGATACTGCGTGTCCGCTGACAAACGATCCGACAGATGATCCAACATGTCAACTGTGAGTAATAGAGTACAGCCACTTTTAATATTTCAGATTCGTCTTTTCTGTAGTTTCTGGGAGCACACTTTCCGTCCTTTTCGTGTCAGTGGGCAGTTTTAATGATACTATGCCAATCATAAAACTTGTTACCTGCCATTCAATATTCATAGTTCAATTTTATCGCCAACTCTCTTCTACCTCCACAGTTCGTTATGCTTCATTTAAGAAAACCGTCCTTAATGTATTACCATCAGTTACCATGCGTTAAAGGTCTTCTCATAAAATTTTAAATGAATTGGATTCAATGTCATTTCAGGCAACGTCACAGTGCAATATTGCCATGGGCCTTATGTGGAGCCCACAGCGTAACAGATCCTGATATTTGCTCGCACTACAAGCAGTTCTAAGGGACAAACTCTGTAGAAAATGCTGTGATTGTTCTTGTCTTGAAAAAGTAGTGAGTTTAGGCAAGTATTGAGGAAGGAATGTCGTTGTATGACGATTTTATGGCTGCCTTGTCTAAGGATTTATAGGGTGGCATTCTAAAAGCACGCCTCTCTTAACAAGGCAAGCGCCACAGCAAGACATAAGAGAAAGTCAGACACAGTAGACAAACTGAAACATGAAGTGTAAACGTGACTGTCTAACACATAACCAAGGAGACTGAAACGTTACACAGGAATATTCCAGTGCCATATAGCAATAGCACATGAAGGAGGAAACCTATAGCAGTGGCACACACAAGCATTTAATAGTTAAGTATTCTATGGAGTGGAAAACGTCGCACGAAAACAGGGAGTGCAGGAAACCCGCAGATCAGGTAACACACCACAAAAACAGTTACGAACGCCAAGTGGAGTCTCAGAGGAATTCGGCGAAGCAGGGAGATCCTAGTTAACAAGTGATGACTGAAAATCAATACGCGTGTGATATAGCGTATCAAATCTTTCGAATAAAATATGCGTAACACATGAGATCAATAATTAGTGAACTTCCACAGTCCACATTTCTAGATAATTTCATAGCACACAACTGTCACCTTAAAGTCATAGATCTCCAGGCCTTAAAGCGAACACCCACCTCTACCAGTTCTTATACAAAAGAAAATTACTATGTCTACAATGCACTTACACAGGGATAAAAGCCCATCAATGGCGGAACTGTGTATTGCAGTTCTATTTCTAAACTGATACGTAATTACCATATGATTAATAATAATAATCATAATATTAATAACAATGCTCAAACTACATTTTGGTGTAGAAGATTTTTCAACGCACGTAATTTACCTACCATCACATAAAAGTGGTTTCACATAGAAGAACTGGTAAACTACGTCGATTCCTCTAAAACAGCTAAGAACATGTTCGACGGTCTTCCTCCAACGAAACACAAGGGCGTGTTTGCCCTGTCGGTACCATTCCACCTTCTCGTCATGAAGCCATTTCTTCACTGCGCGCATTATCCCCTCGTCATCCTCAAAATGTCTTCCACGAATACCATCCTTTAATGGCTCAAACATGTTGAACTCTTAGGGAGTTCGGTGAGGGCTACTTACGGGTGGATAGGGGAAGACTGTCCAACCGTGTCTAATGATGTGTTCCGAAGTCCTCAAATTTGTGTCAAGCCTAGCGTTATCATCTGGTCTGTTAACGACGCTCAAGTTGTTGTAAGCTCTTCTTGAGTTTGCTCAAAATGTTCACATACGCGCACTCCGGAAACTTCAAATAATGCATACTTAAAGTTTCGCATTCATACCATTGTTGTTGGCAGAGAAAAAAGATGAGGTATATCACTTTCTGGGTGACCCTTGTAATCGACTGATAATCACGGATGGAGTGCAGCGCCTCATTGGGGATAGCTGTCTGGACGTATCTGCAGATGGATAGACCACAGACGTCTGGTGGAGTGACCTCCATGTTCCACAGACTTAAAACCTATAGTTTACTACCTGTGGGGACATGTGAGTTCAAGTGAGTATGCGATGATCACAAATCTTGCACGTGTCGGGGGATAGATTGCTGATTTTCACATTTTGGTGCATGTGTTAGTTACGGAATGGGCGAGGCGGGTAACAACAACATTACAATACGCCTAACAACACACCGAGCACATCCTGCGGTCGCTCTATCATCAGCGTTTTCCTTGTTCTATAAAATTGTAACTTTAGAATGAATAAAGATATTTTAAAAAAGACACCATTGTTTTTCTCGTGTAGTTCTCTGCGTGATATGTGACTTGACCCCCTTTATCTGAAAATTACGAGTTTGATCCAAGAGCCGGCCGCTGTGACCGAGCGGTTCTAGGCGCTTCAGTCCGGAACCGCGCACCTGCTACGGTCGCAGGTTCGAGTCCTGCCTCGAGCATGGATGTGTGTGATGTCCATAGGGTAGTTAGGTTTAAGTAGTTATAAGTCTAGGGGTTTTGGAGCATAAACTGTATTCAAACATTATGAATCATCTCCAAGGGAACGATCTATTGATGCGTAATCAGGACGGTTTCAGAAAACATTGTTCTTGTGCAACGCAGCTAGCCCTTTATTCGCATGAAGTAATGACCGCTATCGACAGGGGATCTCAAGTTGGTTCCGTATTTCTAGATTTCCGGAAAGCTTTTGACACCGTTCCTCACAAGCGATTTCTAATCAAGCTGCGAGCCTATGGGGTATCGTCTCAGTTGTGCAACTGGATTCGTGAATTCCTGTCAGGAAGGTCGCAGTTCGTAGTAACAGACGGCAAGTCATCGAGTAAAACTGAAGTGATATCAGTTGTTCCCCAGTGAAGCGTCCTGGGACCTCTGCTGTTCCTGATCTATATAAATGACCTGAGTGACAATCTGAGCAGTTCTCTTAGATTGTTCGCAGATGATGCTGTAATTTACCGTCTAGTAAGGTCATCCGAAGACCAGTATCAATTGCAAAGAAAAGATTGCTGTATGGTGTGTCAGGAGGCAGTTGACGCTAAATAACGAAAAGTGTGAGATGATCCACATGAGTTCCAAAAGAAGTCCGTTGGAGTTCGATAAATAGGACAATTCTCAAGGCTGTCAATTCAACTAAATACCTGGGTGTATAAATTACGAACAACTTCAGTTGGAAAGACCACATAGATAACATTGTGGGGAAGGCGAGCCAAAGGTTGGGTTTCATTGGCAGGACACTTAGAAGATGCAACAAGTCCACTAAAGAGACAGCTTACACTACACTCGTTCGTTCTCTGTTAGAACATTGCTGCGCGGTGTGGGATCCTTACCAGGTGGGGTTGACGGAGGACATCGAAAGGGTGCAAAAAAGGGCAGCTCGATTTGTATTATCACGTAATAGGGGAGAGAGTATGGCAGATATGATACACGAATTGGGATGGAAGTCATTAAAGCAATGACGTTTTTCGTCGCGGCGAGATCTTTTTACGAAATTTCAGTCACCAACTTTCTCTTCCGAATGCGAAAATATTTTGTTGAGCCCAACCTACATAGGTAGGAATGATCATCAAAATCAAATAAGAGAAATCAGAGCTAGAACAGAAAGGTTTAGGTGTTCTTTTTCCCGCGCGCTGTTTGGGAGTGCTATGGTAGGGAGATAGTATGATTGTGGTTCGATGAACCCTCTGCCAAGCACTTAAATGTGAATTGCAGAGTAATCATGTAGATGTAGATGTAGATGTAGGGGAACTGATGACCTCAGATGTTAAGTCCCATAGTGCTTAGAGCTATTTGAACCATTAGTGATTCAAGAACGCGACTTTCAAAATGGCCATCATGTTGCTGACGTAGCTTCTCAAGTTACTGGATTTCAGGTCCATCTCATATACATACAGCTATTTTCTGTATACAGCTAAACATTTTTCAGCGCCCTTGAGCTATCGTCAGTGGGTACTCTATTCAGTTCCGTAATATTTAAATATGTTTTGAGTAATGATTGTTCTAATGAATGAGTATCATAGAATTAGTACAGATCATGAGATACTAAAACTACTAAGCAAGGAAATGTAGACGAAAGAAGTGATCTGCCGCAACGACAAGAATTGACTTTAGAAAATGATTATGAACTCAACTGATTCATTTGATATTTTCGTATAAAAATGCTGCATCGATAGCAAGTGGTCTGCAATCAAACGACAGGGACCAGAGTCATCATCTCCTAGGAACCTGTTATCAGGACTTAGGCGGCAATTAATAGTGTTACCGAACACACCTTTCATAGGTATTCTGTAACAGTTGTTAGTTTTTAGGGTCTATTCTCACAATGACTTGGCCTATTGCAACTTTTGATATTGGGAAGTAATAACATGTCTCGCAAAGTTCATTACTATTGATAGAAAGCAGTTTTCTAAGACTTTTCTTGGTATTACAACTAATGGCCCAAAGGCTGGATCAACTTTCACGTATCTAAGATGATTTGCGAGCATTGATTACAACAGTATAACTAGTATTCCATTCTACCTGTACTCAATTAAATTAATGTAACTCCGCTCTAGCACAAGTACGATAATCGTTGCAACTTGATACTTCTCCCTAGTTGTTTGAGACACAGTGAACTTGAAGCCCTCTAGTCTGGCCAGGTAATTTGCTTGTGCTGCTGTTCAGACCCACGCAACATATACGACAGTTCGATGTCACCAAACTGTTGGAGCAGCAGTGCGGATGCAACTGAGAGGTATCCTGGCCATGCCAAACACTCACCATCTGTCTTTACAAACGTTGTCAAAATATTTCAAGAAACTCGAAGTTCGAATGGTATAATATGCCAACGAATAAATACAGTAGCAGATGAGAGAAATACACCTTACGTTTTAGCAACGGTAGCACACAGCCCTCATGTTGCTACGTGGCAACTTGGGGTGCAAGTGAGATCAGCCAAATAAGTGCGTGCGAATGTTACATTCTAATGTATATCATTTTTTGCACATTACGCTCCATGCCCTGCTGCGGGGTAATTACCTTCAGAATTGGTTGAAGTTCTCTGATTGTTGTCTACAACTACAAAGCGTTGAAACGATACTATGTAGGATTTTTCTTACGTATTGAGCATTATTTACAAACCACAATCAAATTAATCCTGATATTATACACTACAGGTCAACTGGAGATCCTTGCTGGCTGAGAGAAATGGATAAACAATGACCTTAATGCGTCAACGTGTGATGTGATTTTCCAAGAATCGCATCTTTGGTTCCTTGTTTCATTGATGAGACTCTAAACAACGACAGATAACTTTCAGGTCCTAGCAGGCATGCTGCCTCAGTTATCCCACTATGAGGAAATCCTTGTGGAGCATGGATGATGGCCCAATCATTCTGCACAGATAACTACAGACTACCTCAACAGAAAATTTTGACATTGTTTGGCCCGTCGTTCAGGAAACACAAAATGGCGTACACGTTCGCACTTCTTAACACCTCTGGACTTTTATCCGTGGGAATAATTATAAGATCTACAATGACACATCGACAACTCTGTATGATGTTAAATACGGTGATACACTGCTTTGATATGTAAGTATGACAGTCCGGAATCCCATTTAGCACGAATCGACGACTGAGGTCAGCATTTTGAGCACTTGATATGACAGTCATAATAAGAAACACCATAGGTTTATTATGTATTTGTTTACGTTCAGTATTGTAGCACAGATTTTTTGGGACCTCTCCTGCTTACGGCGAGACAGTGGTTCACGGTGTCACTATCTGATCAAGTTCTACACATGTAATGTCCGCAAGATCTCATCGCAGGCTCTTTGCAGTGCCACTAAAGAAGTATATTGTACCACTGAAAAAGTGTTTGTTATGACTCAGCCGCTATAAATTCGCTATATTGTCCGTTAAAATATACAAAACCGCAGCTCCATACATTTAATAGTTCTGGATATGTGTTTGGGGGCTGTCCAAGTTGCCTTATCTTGTATTTCCTTTGTTCCACTGTCGATAGTACGGATGACTTAGCTCCCTAGTAGATGAACACATATCCGGTCGCATCTAGTACAGAGGAAGTAAAAAGCGAAGTGAATAGCTGAAACTCTTCAGTTGAGTGTGTTTGGTGGATTTCGGGACGAAACCTGTGTTTCATACTATGATAAAGATCACCCTCTTATAATCAAACAAGAATCTGGTCGTTACGAAGTTCTTTTGAACCACTGATTTACTCTCTTTCATCACATAACAAGAAGGAGAACTGAGGAGAAGTGGTAGGGTTCAATGTTAGAATGTTAGAAAAAAGTGACAACAAGTATACAGTTATCTCAAGCATTTTAGACAGAAGGATTTAGAATGAAGTTTCTGCAGTAATATGTAGTTTCTTATTTGTGAAATGACTTGTTCAAATGGCTCTGAGCACTATGGGACTTAGTATATGAGGTCATCAATCCCCCAGAACTTAGAACTACTTAAACCTAACCAACCTAAGGCCATCACACACATTCATGCCCGAGGCAGGATTCGAACCTGCGACCGTAGCGGTCGCGCGGTTCCAGACTGAAGCGCCTAGAACCGCTCGGTCACACCGGTTGGCGTAAAATCTCTGAAACTCTTCCACACAACACTCTTATCTTTGAAGAGCACGCACATGTGTATCCTATTCGAGTATTACAAAAATCTCGCTCAGACGGCTGATAGCAATATCTCAGTAAACAGAGATCACATAACTTCGACAGGTATTACCTGGTTCTTGATTTTTGCATGCTTTAACTAGCAGACGACACTGGACTTAGGGTGTCTATAATCAGTAAACCAGAAATGACTGACGGACGTGATGATCATTGAAGTGTTGTGCGTAATTGACTAATCGATGTACTGACAAGTTAGACGTAAGATGCACTATGTGTCGTCTGGTCGCTAAAGTTGCTAGCTCCCGGGAAGCATTCAAAGACGGTCAGCCTATTTCGATTTGAATCGTTTCAGGAACTCCCATAAGTCACATCGCCGAGAGCCATAGCGAGGATGTGAGCTTTAGGTGGACCGCCACGTCAGTTGGCGTTACATTAGCGAGACTCACCCCCTGTAGGAGACGGCGGCCAGCGCAGGCGCCAGTAATGCCAGCAGCGGCGACAGACACAGTGCAGAGGCGCGCATCCTGTCGTCTGGTGACTCCGCTGCTCGCCCCCCATGTATACCCGGCCTTATCTCGTTGCTAGCCTCTAATTATCCACTTCATTTAATGCCATATTTAGAAGCACTCAACAACAGATCGATCGCTCATCACTTATGCACTGATGAGCCATTAAGAGCGCTACCGAGCGTGAGACCGAATGCTATGTTAGCGTGGCGGACACGTGACGTTATAAGCGAAGTACAGTAGACACTCATTATTTCGAAATCAGATAAACCAAAAACTCGATGAAGCCGTACTAGCTGTTCGATCCCTGCCAAATTACATTCAAAGATCTACCACGTAAACCGAAGTTCGGATAATTCGTGCTACAAACGAAAATTTGGTACCCACATACATGGGCCATATCTCATTCTTCGTCCAGACCGAATAAGTATGTATATATGTAGTGCTGGAACCTACGGTGTTCTCCATTATGCATTCCACATAATTTTTCACGGTAACGTACTGTACTGTAGTTTTGCAACAATGGCCCAATCGCTTGCTAGCTGCTCACGCGTCGCATCCGAAGCCTAAGAGGGAAAGGGTGTGGGAGGGGGGGAGAAGGGTTCGTCACCAGACAGGATTGGTAGTTATCGTTGAAACAACCAGTTTTCGATTATGTCGCTCTTTTCTATGCCAGTTTCACCTGATTGTTAAGACAGCTGAAAAAACCGATTCCCGAAATAATTGATTTTCGTTTTATTCCTCTTATTTTCTATGATGAACGTAGATATCGAACAAAGATTGAAAAATTTGACTCCCCCAGTTTCAAATTAAACAGAGTCAAAATATTAAATTAAACAGCAAATGAAAGAAACCCTAATCCGTCCACCCTTCGCCCTTTTCTTTTCGAAAAGTGATAAGTGGATGAATACTACAAAAAAATCACCAGTATTGTCCTACTGATTCTAGTGTTTTGAAATTCTGTCCAAAAATTATGTCGTAATCGAGAAACATAGTACTATTTGAGCATTACGAAGAGTCAGTGCTAAAGAGTGAAAATTGAGGCTGAAGTATATGTTAATTTGTCCGTTTTCAAGGGCTGCAAGCAGATAAAGGCATATTATTTAAACACAGGCAGCTGATCAGCTGCTTTCTGTTTCTATAGTAAACTATGAATCAAATGTTAAGTTCTAAGTGTTCTCCTTTGTTGTGGCTCCTATGGTTTTTAATCTTTTAAATCAAATGGAGCATTGTACTTCATTGATACAGTACTTCGTAAAATACTTCCAGACTATGAATGTCGCCATTCTGTAATACAACTGATGTCCGTCGACGACAGTGAAAACTGGAGTGGAATGGTAGAGAGATAGTATGATTGTGGTTCGATGAACCCACTGCCAAGCACTTAAATGTGAATTGCAGAGTAGTCATGTAGATGTAGATGTAGATGTAGATCTAAATTGTCACGCCACAACACTGTCTGATCAACGCTGTACCACTTCTTATGCCACTTCTTATGCTCGTTTCTGTCGGCATTCTTATTAAAACAGCACTGATTGCTTTTTCCGTTTTGTGTTATAACGCGATATTTCAAAGCAATGGAAATTTTGCCAATAAGAGTTACTCATTTTTTTAAAAAGGTTTATTTAGGAACGATAAATTCTAGCAGTGCTGCTATTGCTCATTGATATTTCGGTTCTGTTATAACCGAGGCCAACCAAATATGGAAAAATACCGGTTATTCAGAACTGAAATACCGCTAGCGGTTTTAACTGACTGTTTTTTTTTAACAGACTGTTTTTTTCCAGCCCTGTCAGTAGACCGCTACACTCAGCTCGCTACACAATACCGAAAGCTCTCTGTCTGTATTTCTGAACAGTGAATGTGTTTTTTTTTCCTTTCGCTCCATCACTCCCAATTTGCTGCCAAAGTAGAAACGAGCTCATAACGCTCTAACGCTAAAACAAAGGCGCCAAGTTCTACATGTGGTAGACAGAGGGGAAAAGACTGAAACACAGGTTGCAGAACACTTTTAGATCCCAAAATCTACTCTCTCGCCTATAATAAGTTAAAGACAGAAAATAGAGGCAAGTCTGACAAGCTGATCATTCAGCAACAATAACTAACACATGAGGAAGACGAACGTGAAGAAGTGGAGGATTCGCTGTCTGAATGGTTCCAACACATATGTGCTCGCTGCAGATTCCCTTGTCCAGCTCCATGCTTCAAGAAAAGGGTCGTGGAATCGCCCAGAGAAAGACAAATGCTGTGTTTACGTGTTCTGAGGACGGACTAAGACGTTTATAGAAGAGACATAAAATCTGTACTTTCAGCGTGTTTGTCGAAGCACATAGAATAATTGAGGAAGATCCTAACGAGTGGGCACGGGAATTTTAGTCCTAGCTCTCTCATTTGTATCACCTAAGAGATATATTTAATATGACGACTCCAGCGTTTTTTATAGCATGATGTCTCAAAAAACATGACATGTCAAGGGCAAAAAATGTCATGGAGGAAAATGTGGCATGGAGAGACTGGCGGTGGTATTGTGTTGCAATTCGGGTGAGAAGCTCAAACCATTAGTGACCGGAAAGTACAAAAATCGACATTGCTCTAAAAACGTCAACCTATTCAATATGACGTGCCACTAAAGAATAACAAAAAAGCATGGAAGAGAAATGAGAAAGAGTGTGTGGGAAAGTAGGGCATTCGCTTGTATATAGGAGATCGACAGAGGCATGGAAAATGATAAGGAATATGAAAATGGCTAGCAATCCTGCACCCACAATACAACTTGCATCTATTGCACACGAGAAAAAACACTTCAAAGAGCTCCTGGTAGAAAAAAAAACAATACACCACGTGATACATATCTACAACAAAAGCAGTTTATTAGAGAGAACAGAAGACATGCTAGAGGAAGAATCAAAAGAGATGGTGAAAAAGGCAAGTGGACCGGGAGGAATTGTAATGGAATTGTGGAAATATGGACCCCCTCAAATGGTGAGACTTATATGTAAACTATTCAGTCAGATTGTGGAGGAAGAGGAAATACCAAGGGAGTGGTGTGTGAAAAAGGACACAAGAAGCAATCAAATAATTATAGGAGAACTAGTGTTGCGGCATCTATCAGCAGACCTTTTAGCGCTATACTGAAAACCATGTTGGAGAATGAGGCAGAGGGAAATATGCGAGAGAAACAGGCAGGTTTTACTGTTGGACGATCTTGTGTGGATCTTATTTTTAGCATTAGATAAATAAGTGAGAAGACGTATTTTGAGGGTCAGGAAGTACACCTAACATTAGTGGATTTAGGTAAAAGCGTATGATTCTGTATCCGTTAACGTACTAATGGGAAGCGATGGAGTATATAGATGTAGAAGCACAAAAAATATCCCTAGTTCGGAGAATATATCATCAATCGTATGCAGCATTTAAAATAGGGAGAAAGTTGATGAGACATTCCAAAAATCGAAAGCACTTAGGGCTGCAGTATGTTGCCGACCCTGTTTAATGTATACATATATGCAGTATAAACTGATGAGCTAAAACAGTATGACCACCTGCTTAATAGCTTACTTGTCAGTCTTTGGAACGAAATACATCACTCATTCTGCGCATTGTGGAGGTATGCAGCATTAGGTGTCCACGCACAGGTCATGTAATTCGCGAAATAGTGGTCCGCTGATTTGCGTACGTAATGATGGCGCCCGATAGCGATCGAAATGGGTCCCATAGGATTTACATCAGGCTAATTTTGTCACCGAGACATCAACATGATTTCGCTGTAATGCGTCTCAAACCACTGTGGCACGGTTCTGTCTCAGAAACACGGACAATTACACTGCTGAAAGATGACATCGCCGTCAGGAAAGACATTAAGCATGAAGGGATGCAGGTGGTTCCCAGCTGTTAGCGTGTCTTTGATTACTATCATAGGCTACATGCAAGCGCAGGTGAATATCTGCTGTACACTGATAAGAAAAAACATTATGATCACTTCCCACCGCGACGTTGGATACCGCCTGCTGGCGTTGCGGGATCATGGCGCGGAGACAATAGTAAGTGAGCGGAACAGAGACGGACGGGGGATCACCCCAGCGAAGATATGGTCTGCAAATTGGAAGATCCACTGAGATAAGCACCTTTGACAAAGGGCAGGTTATTAATACGAAGAGACTGTGAACGAGTATCACTAAAACGGCGAAGTTGGTTGGATGTTCACTTGCTCCTGTCCTGGGCACCTACGAAAAGAGGTATGACAGTGAATGGTTGGATGTTCACGACTCTTAACAGAACATGGCGTTCGTAGACTTGTCTGTTCTGTAAAGTAGGATAGATGGTGATCAGTAGCATCTCTGCCAAAAGAGCACAATGCTGGAGCACGCACAGGTGCTCTACATCTACAAAGCCTTCATGAGATCTATTATTTCTTAGCTCTATAAACGACACCTTAGACTGTGGCAAGGAGATTCTCTAAAATAACCTTCCTTCCAGGAATCCTGGTTTACCGAGATATTTGGGAGAGAGACAATGATGTTTGGACAGTAGGAGATTGCGTGGCTAGCTCAGTCTCTAGGTGCATTGTCTGCCAAAGCTGAGGTTCCCGTTTTGAGTCCTGGTCGGGGATATTGTTTCAGTCTGCCAGGAAGTTTGAGAACGGCACATATCCGGAGCAGAGTGGTTCATTTGTTATCCTCTAGGATGCCAGCGATGCCTCTCATTCCTATATGATAAATCTCTTTGACTACCTCCAAATCCTGGAATGCCACTCCATCTCGCTTTTTGGTCTGGTTAACCTTCCCCACAAGAGTGTTGTATCAGCTTCTAATCTTCAACGCTCTACCAAGTCGAATATTTGTCCACAAATTTGACAGCAACCAATTATTTTTCCTTTGATATCCACTTCCCATTCTCTGACACACTTATCCCTGTAAATGTACACCCACGTGAAATACGTAATCTGTTGGAATTAAATTTTTTTCACCCTTCTGACTGGTTTGAAGCTCCTCGCCACGAATTTCTCTCTTGCGCGAAACGTTTCATCACAGTGTAGCAATTGCACCGAAAATACTTATATATTTTTTGTATGTTCCTCAGTCTGTGTCTTCCCTTACAGTTTCTAACGTGCACAGTTCTCCCATGTACTATGGAAATTATTACTGAACCCATGTTCTACCATCGTGCTTCTTCTTGTCAGTTTTCCACACGTTCCTCTCCTCGCCGATTCTTGCGGATAATCCCATCATTTCTGATCATGTCAATGCACGTAATGTCCAATATCATCTTGTAGCACCACATCTCAAACGCTTAGATTATCTTCTGTTCCCGTTTCTTCACAGTATATGATTCACTTTCGTACAACGCTGTGCTCCACGTGTTCATTTCCAGAAATTTATTTCTCAAATCAGGCCGATTTATGATACTAGTAGAACTATTTTGGATAGAAATTCCCTCTTCGCTTGTACTAGTCGACTTCTGTCGTCCTCCTTCCCTCGTCTGTCTCGTATTGTACTCTAAGACAGAAGAAAACGGCGGATTACGAGGCAATTATCCGAATAGGACGGAGAGCAATAGATGTTTAATGCTTCTATGGACAGAAAATGATCACGATTTCGGAAAAACTGGATGATTTACTCAAGAGTAAAAGCTTCACAAATTGAGCAAGTGAGTAATGTGTTGGTCCATCTCTGGCCTTTATGTAAGCAGTTATTCGGCTTGGCATTGATTCGTAGAATTGTTGGATGCCTTGAGGGATATCGTACCAAATTCTTCCCAACTGGTGTATTAGATCGTCAAACTCCCGAGGTTATAGGAGGGCACTGCCCGTAATGCTCCAAATGTTCTCAATTGGGGATGCAAATGTGCAATTTGGCAACCACGAAGATATGCACACAAGTATGCGGGCGGGCATTATCTTGCTGAAACGTAAGCCCAGGATGGCTTACCGTGAAGGACAACAAGAACAGGCGTAGAATGTCGTCAACGTACAGCTGTGCTGTAGGGCTGCGTCGGATGACAGCCAAATCTGTCCTGATATAAAGTGAAATAGCAAACCAAACCATCACTCCTGGTTTTCGGACCATATGGTTATGCTGGTATCCCAAGGCTGCCCAAAGTTTTCCACCCATGTTTTTAACCTGGAATCTCATTCTCAGTCATAACAGCCTCACTGGTCCCTTTACCTTCACTAAGGCCAACCTGGCCGTCAACTAACAAATAGTCCATTTTCCTTTCCATTCTTCTGTTTATTACTCTTGTTAGCAACTTGGATGCCTGAACCGTCACGCTTATTGTACGATATTTCTTGCACCTGTCTGCCCTTGCTATCATCGGGATTGTGTGAGTCATATTTTCTCGAAAGTCTGATGGCATCTACCAAGACTCAGATTCCACAAACCAGCATGAATAGTTGTTTCATTACCAATTCCAAAGAAATGTTATCTCTGTCGTACAACTTGTTTCATCGCAGATCTTCCAAAGCTTAGTGAAACTCTGGCTCAGAAACTGGATTTCCTATGTCTTCTATATCGACTCTCATTTCTTCTTCTAACACGTCATCAGACTGTTATCCCCCTGATAGTGGCTTTCAGTGACCCCCTTCCGTTCACGGCCTCCATCCCCTGCGTTTGACTGTGGAATTCCTCTTGCAGTATTAATATTGGAGGCTTTGCTTTTAATTTCACCCAAGGCGGTTGTGGCTCTTCTATATGGGGTCATACCATGGTTACGGACGTAACATTTGTACGAACTGCCTTAAAGTATTAACGCGAAAATAAAATAAAGATCTGGCTTATAAACAGTTTATCCATTTCGGGAGATATCGGTTCCAGGGAGTCCAAGATTTTCCAGAATGCTTTAATTCCAATAGTACAAATGTGACACAAAGTCATGCGCTCTGCAAGTAGCAGCAGACAGTAAACGTAATTGCACCTAGGAGGCACATGAAGCATTTCAAGCCAACTCATAACAAGAAGTTAAGTTATGCTTAATTTTTTTTTCAGGTGTAATGTAGGATAAGATGGAAAGCAAGAAGACGTGAACAATGTTTATCAACTTTTCAATGTAGACTTAGTGGACAATTAATCAGCAGTAGGAGTTCTTGTAATACTTACGTTACATTTTAATTCATCAAAGAAGATGACGAGTTTCATTGAAAGTTTACTAAGGAACAGAAGCATTTTTCATTTTGTTTAGTAAGCCATCGAGAAAGATAACGGCTTTTGTTAAAAGTTTATTAAGTAATTAAGTATGTGTCTATTTTAACTTAATTATTAATGTTTGTTTGTTATTCTTTTACTAACGTGTCTCATCATGTTATGAAATAAACGAGGCATCAACGTAATATAAAGTACGCAAGCACACTGAATCATCTTGTCATGCTCATTCCGGAGTAAGTAAATTAATTTAACAGGAAATGATCACTTATTTTGAGAAAAACCAGATAACAGACGAGTAAAGGAAAATAAATATAAGCAGATAAACCAATAAACTTAAAATTGGTGAAAAACATTTCGATGATAGAGCATTACCAATAAAATAGTGACAGTGTTCAAAAAGCTGTACTGGTTACTAGACCGATAGGACACTTGTGAAGTGACAAGAGATTAGTCATACTAGATGCACACAATCAATTAAGTGCAGAAACAATGTGCCATGACGAAAACAATGAACATGTATGTGCATAAGAGAGAAGTGAGCTAACTGTTGCAGACTGAACCACAGTGGTGACGCGGCCCGTCTTACGGCAGGCTGTACTGAGTTGTTAGTGCAGTCTACCAGGAGAGCAGCGACTGGACAACGCAGGTCACCAGAGGGGCACGAGTAATCGGATCGTACTCGCTACCTTATACGATACGATGCTGTGGGACCCTCGCCATAGTGTAGGAGAAGAAGAAACTGGCTTCGAACCGGGCCATGTTAGCAGCTCGCATGGTCTGGTGCAGACGCAGCGTCAGTGTGGCGATGCGTCGAAAAGAAAATGAATAATAATGATGAATTTTTATAAGTTATGGACCTTAACTTCACATAATTGTACCAAATGATGTAACAATTCAATCTTATGTATGTGTTTGTGTGAATGTTGTAAGTAGGCTGTTTAGGTTTTTTTATTGGTAACGCCACGTAGCGCTCTGTATGAAAATCACTGGCTGTGCCGTTTGCAGTCTGTGGCTGGTTTGCATTGTTGTCTGCCATTGTAGTAATGGGCAGCGGCAGCTGGATGCTAACAGCGCATAGCGTTGCGGAGTTGCAGGTGAGCCGCAATCAGTGGTGGATGTGGGGAGAGAAATGGCGGAGTTTTGAGAGCGGATGATCTGGACGTGTGTCCATCAGAGAGAGTAAATTTGTAAGACTGGATGTCATGAACTGGAGGTAGTCGCCTGACAAAAGAAAGTTATTAGGTAAAAAAAGAGGCAATTATCCTCGCTATTGACATTCCTTTGTAGAAAGTATCGCAAATAAGACACGCTCAAACTTGAAAACATATGATTACACTGTGGAGCTCTTAATTTATGATATTTACTGAAATGAAATGATGAGAAACATTTCGTGTCTATTGTCTTGCTAGTTGAAAGATTGTTTATTGCATTATGAAATGCCTTAAGGCTAGCGAATGACGTTTCACACCTTGCTTTGCCTATTTTGTTTAATATCTAGTTTCTAGTTGCACTGCAGTATTGGTTATAATAAAATTTAATTGACTTACTAATATAACTATTTTCTGTCTACAGACCCAGTAAAGAAAAATTTTACGATGTACTTTCGTGGAAAAGAGAGCACAAATAGACATTTCCCTTCACAGGAATTGCAAAAATAATTTTTTTATGATTTGGTAACTTATCTGCTAGTGTAAGTTCTCGTGATGCATCACCCTAGTGTTAAGATTTGACATATCTATTAAACATGGCCATTTTTACTGTAATATTTTTTCTGCTTGACCTTTGTCATGTTTAGATATAAGTTATTGCATTTGCTGCTGCTTGCTTTGACAATTTCCATTTTTGTCATTGCTGCTTGTATTAATTGTTTTGTGCTGCTGCATTGCCTCCTCCGTTAGTTTAGCATCTGAGCTCAGTAGATTTAAGTTAGCTTAAGAGGGAGTAGACTATATAAGAGAATGAGTTGCGATGAATTGGAAGGAATGCATTGAGAAGCTATAAGAAAATTGTTTGGCCAAAAAAGTATTTTGAAAGACGATAGGAACAAAAAAATAGGGTTTAGGGAAAACAGGTTTAGGTAGGATTTTCTTGGAAATAAATGATGAGGTAAGATACTGAAATATAAATAATGAGGTAAGAAATATGTGAACATATAAATACAGAAAGCATGCTTGGATAGAATTTTTTTGGTGGAAACAAATGTTGAAATAAGACGAAAGATCTATGACATGAAGTTTTGGGTTGGACTGCAGTACCAAATGTTACACTGAAAACAAACCCTCCCCTTTCCTCTTGTGTTATCCCACTATGTGTTTGTGTACCCTTGTGTATTTGTTTTCTCCCTGTCTCTGTGTACTGTGTTATAGAATTTTTTATCTTCTAATACTAAGCTAAATTCACTATGATGGGGAATACTGTTATCCTCAAGTATAATTTGCATTAATAATATGTTATTTACTTC
Organism: Schistocerca gregaria; assembly: GCF_023897955.1. Lineage (NCBI taxonomy): Eukaryota > Metazoa > Arthropoda > Insecta > Orthoptera > Acrididae > Schistocerca > Schistocerca gregaria. Next base: position 250,671,270 of record NC_064923.1, on the reverse strand, counting down.
ATTAAGATGTTTAGCCATTATTTGTTGTGTTCTGTTTTAATACTCACATGTGAAGTTTATGTTTCAAAAGTTATTCTGATCTTTATGTATGTACTTATGTCATAATGTTTGTAACACTGATGTGCATGTTTATTTCTATTCTTTTGTAAAGCCTGTTTTACTACAACTGTTATCTGTATTGTTATGTTCTTTAATGATGTATTTTGTACCTTTGTTATTGTATTCTTATGTTATAAAATTGTAATTGAGCCCAGTTCATCAAATTAAGTAACTTGTAAGTTACATTTCACTGCACATGTTTCTGTTGGTCATAGTATATGGACAATATGTGAGAAGTAGGGACTGATAGTGTTTGCACGTGTGTTAATAATTCAGTAAGGGACTGGATAACAGCATTGCTGGTTCGAAGGACATTTCAAACAAATTCTTTGTGAGTGGACAAGTGGTGGTTTATGGACTTGCTATATTCTCTTCAAGACTCTGCGATGGTGATTGTGCACCTGCACAGTCGCAACAGATGGCTGCTGGCCGTCTCTACAAGGATTACAGTGGGTCTGCACCTTTGATGACCAACCAATACCATTATTTCTACAAGGACTGCAGTGGGTCTGCACCTCTGGTGGCCCACCAATACCGTATTCTCTACCAGGACTACAATGGGTCTACTCTGTGTTGACCTACCTACCAATATTCTTCGAAACTTCGACTGACTCTGCTGTGGGTCTGCTCTGTTGTGGCCCATTACCTATCTGCATGTCAAGAGTCAGCACAGCCTTTCCGTTGGAAGGATAACACTACTTCATCAAGACTGCATAGAAATGCACTACTTCCGCGTACATTTTCTTTTACTTCTCAGACTTTGAGAAAAATACTGCAATTTTACTTTGATGAATGATCAGGACTGTCTTTATGGACTGTGAGAAAATTTTAGCTTTTCACCAACATTGTATCGATAAGTGTGTGCATTTCATTTCTTTGTTATAGTAATTATGAAATGTTTTTTCAAATCTGTATTAGTCAGTGCCCAAAACAATTTGTAAAATTTTTTGTGGGGAGCATAGGGGCTATGTAAGTAGGCTGTTTAGGTTTTTTTATTGGTAACTCCATGTAGCGCTCTGTATGAAAGTCACTGGCTGTGCCGTTTGCAGTCTGTGGCTGGTTTGCATTGTTGTCTGCCATTGTAGTAATGGGCAGCGGCAGCTGGATGCTAACAGCGCGTAGCGTTGCGCAGTTGGAGGTGAGCCGCCAGCAGTGGTGGACGTGGGGAGAGAGATGGCGGAGTTTTGAAATTTGTAAGAATTGATGTCATGAACTGATATACACTCCTGGAAATGGAAAAAAGAACACATTGACACCTGTGTGTCAGACCCACCATACTTGCTCCGGACACTGCGAGAGGGCTGTACAAGCAATGATCACACGCACGGCACAGCGGACACATCAGGAACCGCAGTGTTGGCCGTCGAATGGCGCTAGCTGCGCAGCATTTGTGCACCGCCGCCGTCAGTGTCAGCCAGTTTGCCGTGGCATTCGGAGCTCCATCGCAGTCTTTAACACTGGTAGCATGCCGCGACAGCGTGGACGTGAACCGTATGTGCAGTTGACGGACTTTGAGCGAGGGCGTATAGTGGGCATGCGGGAGGCCAGGTGGACGTACCGCCGAATTGCTCAACACGTGGGGCGTGAGGTCTCCACAATACATCGATGTTGTCGCCAGTGGTCGGCGGAAGGTGCACGTGCCCGTCGACCTGGGGCCGGACCGCAGCGACGCACGGATGCACGCCAAGACCGTAGGATCCTACGCAGTGCCGTAGGGGACCGCACCGCCACTTCCCAGCAAATTAGGGACACTGTTGCTCCTGGGATATCGGCGAGGACCATTCGCAACCGTCTCCATGAAGCTGGGCTACGGTCCCGTACTCCGTTAGGCCGTCTTCCGCTCACGCCCCAACATCGCGCAGCCCGCCTCCAGTGGTGTCGCGACAGGCGTGAATGGAGGGACGAATGGAGACGTGTCGTCTTCAGCGACGAGAGTCGCTTCTGCCTTGGTGCCAATGTTGGTCGTATGCGTGTTTGGCGCCGTGCAGGTGAGCGCCACAATCAGGACTTCATACGACCGAGGCACACAGGGCCAACACCCGGCATCATGGTGTGGGGAGTGATCTCCTACACTTACCGTACACCTCTGGTGATCGTCGAGGGGACACTGAATAGTGCACGGTACATCCAAACCGTCATCGAACCCATCGTTCTACCATTCCTAGAGCGGCAACGGAACTTGCTGTTCCAACAGGACAATGCATGTCCGCATGTAGCCCGTCCCACCCAACGTGCTCTAGAAGGTGTAAGTCAACTACCCTGGCCAGCAAGATCTCCGGATCTGTCCCCCATTGAGCATGTTAGGGACTGGATAAAGCGTTGTCTCACGCGGTCTGCACGTCCAGCACGAACGCTGGTCCAACTGAGGTGCCAGGTGGAAATGGCATGGCAAGCCATTCCACAGGGCTACATCCAGCATCTCTACGATCGTCTCCATGGGAGAATAGCAGCCTGCATTGCTGCGAAAGGTGGATATACACTGTACTAGTGCCGACATTGTGCATGCTCTGTTGCCTGTGTCTATGTGCCTGTGGTTCTGTCAGTGTGATCATGTGATGTATCTGACCCCAGGAATGTGTCAATATAGTTTCCCCTTCCTGGGACAATGAATTCACGGAGTTCTTATTTCAATTTCCAGGCGTGTATATACTATGACTATAAAGGTAAATACATTGTTCTCTATTAAAACCTTTCATTTGCTAACTGTGCCTATCAGTAGTTAGTGACTTCCGTAGTTTGAATCTTTTATTTAGCTGGCAGTAGTGGTGCTCGCTGTATTGCAGGAGCTTGAGTAACGAAGATTTTTGTGAGGTAAGTGTTTTGTGAAACGTATAGGTTAATGTTAGTCAGGGCCATTCTTTCGTAGGGATTTTTGGAAGTCAGATTGCGTTGCGCTAAAAAATATTGTGTGTCAGTTTAAGCACAGTCGTGTATAATAGTTCTAAGGGGACGTTTCATATAGACCAATCTTGTATAAATTTTTCTAAGGGGACGTTTCATATAGATCAATCTTGTAAATTTTTTACAAAGAGGACGTTTCAATGTGTGTGTGCAAAAATAAAAACAAGGATCTGACCTGGCTAGGGACGCTGAAGCGGGAAGTCACGTATCCACTTCATCGTCTGGGGGGCATGTGTAACTCCTCAAGGACAGAAAACCCCCAATTAACAAACTTAATTGAAACTTAAAGTAGGGAAGTGAGACATCTTGACAGTGATGGTGACAATTGCCGATAAAATCTACACTGGTAATATTTTGATTAACAGCTATATTATTCAAATACTGAGAATAGCGTACAAAAAGGGGAGATAAAAGGAAAGGATTATTATAGATTCTTTATCAAACATCTATAGAATAAATTCAAAATCATATGAACGAAGGTTAAATCCAAAAAAGTAATTCAGTCAAAGATAACATTCACCATGGAAGACAGTTGTAGCCGCATCGAAAAGAAAATTCAATGCGACTACAATGCAACTCGAATATGGAAATGTACAGTTAGTTAGTTGCTATTGAGTTTCTCTAGAGTACTTTTTACGATATTTGTCTGGATGAAAACGGTATTAGATTGTTTCTGTTTTGGAAGTTTGATAATTCGTGAGGTAGAGACTGAAGTATTGCTCAGTCATTCGACTGATGAAAGTTAATCTTTATCGTTCTCAACGCGACAGTACACTAAGACAGGTGTTAGACTTCAGTTGAGTAATATTGGTTTATTGGACTTAGCCTACGTACTGATGAACAGTCACACATCTTGAGAGCAATGGATAAACGACAGAAAAACAATTCGTAGTAGGACACAATAAAACGAAGACACGAAGAAAGACAAGTACACCGATTAGTCAAAAGTTGTCGTCAGCGTCATGATTACTGAATTGAACAGAAGTTAATCTTGAATGACCTATCGGTGTGCGTGTGTTGTAGGACAAACAATTGATTACAGAAAGAACAATAAAATCTGAATCAAAAGGTGAATATTGCGTGTCGCCTAAATCATTAAACGGACAATACAATGTGTATTAATGCACGTTGATTGAATCTTTAAACATTTTAAGTGACTAAGTGAATGCCTGAATAATGGACAGTGAAGAGTGATTAGCTTGAACCAGTATTACGGCATATTAAAAAAAACATTTACTCCAACATAAGTTATTCTGGAGTTATGTCGGACCGTTGTTAATAACTGGACTTAGCAACGGCATAGCAACGGAATAGTAGACAGCAAATTTTCATCCTCGCTATGAATGATGTGAAAAAGGACCGTAATGATGAAATCAAGAATCAATATTTTATTTCATCACGGAACTAATTGGCCATAAAAATAAAAATAAACAAATGCAGTTTACCAGTTCTCACAAACTGAGAAGACTGTTCACGAGTCGCGAAGCAACTGTTTTGAATATGAACAGCATACAGGTTTCCTTCTAAAAAAAGAATAATAATTGCTGTAGACGTAACAAAACCTTCACTTTTTCTGGTAAGACCATTTGCTGATTCAATCTTTCCGACGACTATTTCATTTTCAGTTTCCTTGAATTTTCCCAGTAGCCATTTGCCTTGACTTCCCTCAACTCCTAATATCATTGCTAAGTGGCATATTGTCGTGTTCCTATCTTTACCTGCATGTTTTCATACTTTTTCTTTCGTCGATCACTAGAAGTATTTCTTCTGCGACCCAAGATTTCTGTAGTCGCTGTATCTTCTTTGCACCTATTACTACATGTTTCGACTTATGTGACTTTCCTTATTAGAGCTGTCTTTTCCCCATCAATTGAACCACTTATTGTTGTATCCATTACAGCAGTCTTAGATAACATCAATTGCTTGTTCTGGGGTACGCCCTGTAATCGAGTATCTGATTTCGCATCCTCTGTTTGACCTCGATGTAATCCATGCATTACCTTCCAGTGTCTGCTTGTCTTTTACATGTATACCTACTTCTCTGGCGACTTTTGAACAATAAATTCACTATCACTTCCTGTAATGTATTACGGAACTCCTCTGTCATTACTTCTACCGGGCCAGTATTCTCCTGTAATTCTGTCGTATGTTCCATCCCCTACTAGAGCATTCTAATCATACGCGATTCTTAGATTTCTATCTTTCTTAACATACTGACTTACACGTTCAGAATCCTCACACACTTTGTGTATCTGTTTATATTGTGCTTGTGTAACATATATACTGAGGTGACAAATTCATAGATTAGCGCTATTCAAACATATAGATGGTGATGAATCGCGTACACAAGGTATAAAGTGGCAGTTCCTAGGAGGATCTATCGTTTGTACTCAGGCGATCCATTTCTGAACGTTAGGGAATTCAATTTCCGAGATCCACTATGTCAAGAGCGTACCGAGACTACCAAATTTCGGACATTACCTCTCACCACGGATAACACAGTGGCCGACGATCTTCACATAACGACCAGAGTCTGCGTAGAGTGCTACAAGACAAGCAACACTGCGTGGAACACCCGCTGGAAATCGAGGCCTGGTCAGATGAATTCCAGTTTCAGATGGTAAGTGCTGATCGTAGGGTCTGAGTATGGCACACAGGCCGCGAATCCATGCTTCTGCAACACTTTCGCAATTATGGACAGCTGTAGAGACGGTGTGGCTCAATATTTCTGCACAGGAGTTCCAACGACTTGTTGAGTCCGTGCCACGTCGAGCTGCTACACTACGCCGGGCAAAAGGAGTTACCACAAAATATTAGGAGGTGTTCCATGACTTTCGTCTCCTCATTGTATACCTAAATTGTTATTGTAAAGCCGGCCGCGGTGGTCTAGCGGTTCTAGGAGCGCAGTCCGGAACCTGCGCGACTGCTATGGTCGCAGGTTCGAATCCTGCCTCGGGCATGGCTGTGTGTGATTTCCTTAGGTTAGTTAGGTTTAAGTAGTTCTAAGTTCTAGGGGACTGATGACCACAGCAGTTGAGTCCCATAGTGCTCAGAGCCATTTGAACCATTTGAACCGTTGTTATTGTAACGATGGTTTACTGTCAATTCTGATGAGAATAAACCCATTGGTGAATTATTCACGGTAACTTTATCTCTACCATATATTCATGTTCATGGCGAAATCGCTCCTGTGATACCATTTATAATGCTTTTGAATTACGTTATATTCGTCTGGCCCTAAAACCTAACCTTTTCTACATTTCGCTTTACTGACTCCCACTAACTCTTGACGGAGCTTGTGCATTTCCCTTTCCAGATTTTCTAGCTTGCCTATAACATTCAGGTTTACCACGTTCCGTACTCCAACACACAGAATATTACGCTTTCATTGAATACTCGAACTTTTATTCTCGTCACCTCTCCCTTGGCAGTCCTGTCCCGGAGATCCGAATGAGGGGCTAGCCCGGAATTTTCCACCAACAGTGAGATTATCATGACACTCCTTCAGTTACAGTCCACATGATCTGTGGGTACACAGTACGTGTTTTTAATGCAGTGGGTTTGAGTGCCTTTGGTTATTAACGAATCTTCTCCCTTTTATGGGCAGTTTTCCACCTCAAGTGCAAGGAAGTGCCCTGAACCTCTGTCTGCTCCTCTGCGCTCTTTGACAAGACCGTAGGCAGAACGGAGGTGAGTGCTTTTACCAGACGTCTTTAGTCGTCATTGCTGATGATCTTTTTTGTTTTGTTTAGAGATTATAAATGCAACACTTAGATCACGGTGAGCACATAACAGAATAATATACACTTCCATCTGATCTGGAAATTATCCCGTAGATCCACCATGCTTTCAGAACAAAACTCTCCTTTTCCTCCCTTGCTTACTCCTTCCTCCGTTGCTCAGCAATAGTCTTTCCTCTGAGTAGCATTCGCATAACCTAAACCAAAGAAGTCTATAACCTTTCACCAGATACATATCTATAGCGCACCTCAATTTCTTCTCCCTGGTAGTCACACAACCATGCACCACAGTCAACACGAGCAGCTGTAAGATCAATTAAGAACATTAGTTTTCATCTACATATATTTCTTTAATATCAACGAATAAGGCTGCTCACCTTTAAAAATCAGAGAGTATATGATTTTTTAAACATAAAAACCCAAATACTTGAACGCATTTTTAACGTCTTTAAATCGCTTCAGTTTGACAGAACAGAACAGATGTAACTACTACCAACGACCGTCGCCCTTGCGCTCTTGTTGAACGAGGGGTACGAAGCAACAATAAATCGAAAAAAACTTGTTTACGATTCCCATTGGCTAGCTCCTGTCTTTAGTATCGCCAATCCAATCTTTTGTTACAAAACATCGCGCATTATCATCTACAATAATATGTAATTCACGTTGTTATGCTTGTGCTGCAATAATTCATTTCATAATATGGTTTGTTCGTTTGAGTCAAAAATCCGTCCCGTTTGGGGTCATCCCAGACACGTAAATTTTCACAGCATCCTCACTCTGAAAAGTCCGTTTATTTGCCGAAATAGTCGCCGCTCCATCCAAAAAATGGTTCAAATGGCTCTGAGCACCATGGGACTTAACTTCTAAGGTCATCAGTCCCCTAGAACTTAGAACTAGTTAAACCTAACCAACCTAAGGACAACACACACATCCATGTCAGAGGCAGGATTAACCTGCGACCGTAGCGGTCGCGCGGTTCCAGACTGTACCGCCTAGAACCGATCGGCCACTCTGGCCGGCGCGCTCCATGCGTTCCCCCAGGGAGACCAATACTCGTTACCTCTTCCTGAATCAAATGACAAATATTGCTCTCTTAATTGGACGATATGAGACACAGATTGAAATATCTGAAGATTTATGGCCTGACACAAAACTTTCCCAAAAAGTAAAAGTAAGGCAGCATGTCGTTAAAAATACATAGCAAATCACCATGAAAAATACAATCTCACAGAGTTGAAGTTGTATGTGTACTATCTAAAATACTTCATACAAACTCGTTACCGTAGACAGAAGAAAGCACTAGAAAACATAATGAACAACGACTTTAACAGAACCGGTACAGCATAAAACGCAAATCTACAGATACAGAATGAAAGGTTTAAAGGGTCACACAAGTATTTGACCAGTTTATCATAACAGTATGCGTATATCAGTAAGAGTACAAAATTTACATGTTGCTTTTTCTTCAGCAGGACCAATTAATGAAAGATAAATAAATATATTTGTACGACTGCCCAGCTGCTACATTTTCTCATATGTTTACAAAGAACAACAAAAAAAGTGGCTCTGAGCACTGTGGGACTTCACGTCTGAGGTCGTCAGTCCCCTAGAACTTAGAACCAGTTAAACCTAACTAACCTAAAGACATCACACACATCCATGCCCGAGGTAGGATTCGCCTGCGACCGTAGCGGTCGCGCGGTTCCACACTGTAGCGCCTAGAACCGCTCGGCCACCCCGGCGGCCTATAAAGAACAGAAGTTTATTTTTTAAAGTAGTAGTCATGCATTGGTTTCTGGTTTTTTAAGCATACAAATGCAAGCTCGTGAAACTGCTCATGTGGCCATCAAATTAATGGGCAGAACATAGAGGTATTACAATACGCAAAGGATATTGTTGTGATCACAGAGACGAAAGAACGTCTAGAGAATGTCCTCAGCACAATGGAAAAGATTTTCTGCTTTTAGTACGGTATCAGAAGAAAGAAGAAAAAGACTAAAGTGATGGTATGCAGTGGTGAAGAAGAATGTTAACCTTTAAGAATAATAAATCCAAGAGGGGAGTCAGGAATGGTAGAGGAACGTATTCTGGAAGCAAGATTACAAGGAATGCTAGATGTCGGAAAGAAATTGTGAGCAGAAAACAACAGGACAAAAATGCATTTAATTTGAGGACGAACTTTCTCACCAGCAAGAACATCAGTTTGGAAATAAGAAAACGGCTTATGAAAGCATTTGTTTGGAGTGTGGCCTTATGAGGCTTTGAAACTTCAAGAGAGAAGACGGCTAGAAGCCCTGTAGATTTGGCGCTACAGGAGAATGATTAAGATCAGTGGAAAGACAGAGTTACCAATGAATAGGTGGTGAGAAGAGCACAGAATACCAGTTGCGTGAACACATATCCAAATAAGAAAGGACAAACTCTTAGGACACATCTCGAGACACAATAATATCATTGGAAATATAACAGAATGCGGTATTGAGGGGAAGAATGCAGGGACGATCAAGGACGTCATACATGTAGCACTTCATGAATAATGTGGGCTGCACTACATACGCGGGAATGAAGAGGAAGGCAGACAGAAGAGGGGAATGGCGTACTGCTGCAAACCAAACTCATGGTTTAACACTAAAGAGACAGACAAATACACAAGTGTCCATGAAATTTTTTTAAATTTATGGATGTTCATGTTAGTATGGGTTTGATGCCACATCATGTTTCTCGTCGATACTAATCCTCAAATTTATGTGCGTTATGAACTGCACCGTAATGGGATACGTTCAGGTTGTTGAAAAGATTCTTCTACTACGGTATAATATAGGTTGATAGATCCAGAGACAATTAGCGGTGCTTGGAGAGGAAAAAGCTAAAACACATTAAAGTTTTAATATTAGAAAAAAAGATAATGGTAGCGCAGGGGCCACTCTCAAGATCATAGAAAGAGCTCCTTTCTTATCAAGTTCACGCTACCTCAGTAGGCATCTTAAATAACGTCCATAAGCAAATCAACTGCAATTTCTTTTCTTTTTTTAAAAAGGAGATAACATACAATACGTCGAGACTCGAGCATCATATGACAGCTTAAAAAGCACTTTCTGTATCACACGATGAACGGCGTCACAAGTAAAAGCAGAAGCAGTTCCAAAGCATGGAGTGAGAGATCTTCCCAATATGAAACACTTGAGCTCCCGGCTAGCCAAGAAGTAAATCGCTGTCCAAAGCGAAGGCGGAACCAAACGATCTTCCGCAGCATGGTAACGTTCAAGAGGGTGCTATGGAGGGAACACCACGAAATCCGGGCAGATGACACTACGACCAAGCAGATGCCAAATCCCATTGCCCGACCGTGTGGAATAGCACGTGCGTCTGCTCACTTCGCGCCCGCCCTCTGACAGGCCGCCTGTGCTCGCCACAATAGTCCTGCCGCTGCTGCATGCCACCCAGCTGACTCACACAGCAGGAAACCAAAGAGCGCGACCTTAATGGAAAATAGGATCTACACGTGCCGCCATGGCTCAATCACTGAGGGTGTCTGAAACACTTCCGATGAACATGACAGTAATTTTCACTCAAGTGTCACATAGAGGAATCGAAGGATAATTTGCATCACTACATCGAGGATTTTCGAAAACCATCACACGGCAGCACTCACGATCCAACATCATTCCCGAACAAATGCGTTTGCTGTCAATGCTGTTTAAACTCTACGCTGAATTAAACAGCACTTATTTTTATATTACGTGGTTGTGATGGTTTTGCCTCTTCTGCACGAAAAAAAGTAATGAGTTACACGTAAATACGGTACATTCTATTACCGTCATCATCACCGCCTGCTGCATTGAGGAGGGAAACTACATTGCTGCTATACTTTTCGACACGTTCTCTCTTGGCGAATACTATTTCAGCTGTTCTTAGTATATCTCAATTGCGGCAGACTGTGCAACTTCAAAATACAAAAAATTTACCACCTCTACTTTAGGTATTATAAACCATACAGTGGTCTCCAAAGCCAGTTCATTGCTATTGTCCGTGTTGTCACCATGGATACTATCGAAAATTAAGAAGATTAGGAAACGTGACGCCAAATCTCAGAAACACAGAATGACAGTTTTAGTGTCAAATGTACGTTATTGTAACGAATGTATACTTTCGGTTCTGAACACTGAAGCATCTTTCAGTACTGTGAACTCTTCCATTAAGTTAACTAGACAGACACTGTTTTCCGCCTTGTTTCACAAAGTTTATTATTGTTATTGCACAACCTAGGTTTCGGGATGTAAACCAACTTCTTAAGTTGAGATGACTGTCTTTGCTTTATCATCATATTTATCTTTGCATTATGATCTTTGGGAATCAGTAATACAGTTGAAACTTGGCTTGTAACCTGAAACTTTGGTTGGGCAGTAACAGTGATAAAATATGTAAAACAAAGCAAAAAACAGTGTTTGTTTAGTTAATTTACGGTGTTATACAAAGAAACCACAGTGGATTCAATTAAAATCATCTATTATGTCACTACTAAAAGAGAATGATATCCGCAAACCAACCAAGAAGATCAACAAGTATTACAGAGAAGCAAAGGACAAAGAGGACCCAGTTGCAATGTTGGGTATGTAACACATACCCTATACACGTGTAAAAGTCTATATGGGAATGACCAGAAGGTCCATCAACGCTAGGATCACAGACAATTAACGGCATTAGAGGCTGGGACACGTGAAGAAATCGGTCGTGGTGGAGCAAGAGCTGTCTAAGACGGACCACATAATAAAACTTGCCGACAGAGAAGTTCTTACTTTGTAGAAGAGCTAGCACACAATCTTGTACAAAAAAAAGTTACAATTCCTCATTCATGACAATCCATTCAACAAGAAAGAGGGAAGCTCGAGCTAAATGGCACTTTGATTCCAATTCTGAGCAAACTACCTTTACAGGTACCAAGGGAGAACCACAGCGGAAATAACTCAGGAAATATCTTTAGACATTTCCATGACAGGTACAGTACATCTAATCTTCATCCGAGTCAGAAAACATCTTCTGCTGGCACAATCGTAAATGTTTCTTATTGACTCTTCCAGAAGAAGAAGTGACCGTCACAATATTGTACACATGAAACAAACTTTGTTGAAATAAACTCGTGGCCTGAAGTCTGAATAGGCAATTTGAAAAATAGACTCATACGTAACAGCAAGTGTTCACATGCAGATACCGTTAGCTTCATTGTACAATTGTGTGTCGTGTTACTGACGGACTACACGACTGTATCGATGTCTTTCGTTTCTTTTTAGCAAGAGACCAACTTAGCTTGATTTTTCAATTAAACCAGCTCTGAGCCATATTGTACACATTCTGTCTATTGACAGATTCCTCAATAACTCTGATCTCAGCGACAAACTCTTCACATGCAATAAGTTTAGCTGTCTCTTTACCTGGATGTTTAGTTGTAGTAGCGTGGATTATCTTTCACGACAGATCATGTTTCTTCTTGAAAGTGTACACTAATCCAGCAGATGCCTTAAAACAAAATAGTCCCAATCCACTGCGATTTGTACGCCCTGCAAATTAATATCGCAGATATTCATCTTCTCCTGGATGCGTTATAAAATTAATCTACATAGAATGTGTTGGTATGCCAACTCAAGTTTTCAGTGTATTTACTCTAAATATATAGATTCCTTCTTGTTTCCATAATTTAAAATTCCTCTTGACGGTTCTGAAAGACAGCTTTCCCTTGTTTCTACTTCTCCAAAAGGTGACAGCTCGTTTCATATGTTCCTCTGTTACAGACAGAGGCAAACTGGTACCTGCCGTCCTCGTTTTTACATCGCTGTTCCGTTGTACCAATGTGGCTGTCGTTGATTGTAATTGTGGTGAAAGGACACCCTCCTCAGTATCTTCATGCTCACGTAAAGAAGTATACAGCTCGAGCCGCTGTTTAGCTCTGTATGTAGCACGTCTTCATTTGTGAAGGTCTTTGATTTCTGCAATTAAATTTCAACGTATAAATAATGGCACAAACACAGCTCCAAACATTTTCATTTGCCTCATATAAAAGTTAGTCGAATAGCCACATATTTACGCTTACTAACTTAACAACATTATGAACACAAAACTGCCTACTCGGTACACCGTACAGTACTTCGCTCTCGGGCAGTGGGGTGGAACGAGTGACAAACAACCAGCGCAAGTAAATGTTTAAAAGTTGTACGTTCAGATAGTTACAATTGCGAACTTTAAGAATTACTACCCAAATTTTCGTGCGGGGTCGATTGCTGCGACTGATATACTGCAAATGTTTTTCCCTGAAAATTTTAGATCAAGGCGATGATGTTCTATTCTAAGGTGAGATCAGGCATTCCGCCCCAGCTCTGCAGCATATCCGGCGAGCATCACTGAAACTCTGACACAACGTTAGTTTTGTAGGAGTTCTCTTGTGGAAGTGGTTTGGCAGGACAGGTCACAGGCACCTCATAGACAGTTAAAACCTTTATTTATTTCTCAACAGTTCATAACAGTAGACTCATACAAACCTTGGATAGGGTCAGGGTGATAGGCGTCGAACCTGTACTATCTGAGACCTGCTTCTACTCTGTCAGCACCGAGCGAGGTGGCGCAGTGGTTAGCACACTAGATTCGCATTCGGGAGGACGACGGTTGAATACCGTCTCCGCCCATCCTGATTTATGTTTTCCGTGATTTCCCTAAATCGTTTCAGGCAAATGCCGGGATGGTTCCTTTGAAAGGGCACGGCCGATTTCCTTCCCAATCCTTCCCTAACCCGAGCTTGCGCTCCGTCTCTAATGACCTCGTTGTCGACGGGACGTTAAACACTAACCACAACCACCTACTCTGTCAGCAACCCACATTACATTGGAGTCACGCGGGCTGCCGCCATCCTTGCAGATGACACACAAAGGCTGCTACATTCCGACGGCCAGTAGACGAAAATCCATGCGCTGTGAGAGGTCGTTGTCCGTGCTAACGTTTTCCTTTTACGAGCCAAGTGAATTGAAAGAGTATGGGCTGTATACTGGTGCCGGGGCTGTATTTAGACTAACTCAAGGGCCACGAGTTATAGGTTTACTCCAAGTGGGCTTCCTGGGTTCAAATGGTTCAAATGGCTCTGAGCACTATGCGACTTAACTCCTGAGGTCATCAGTCGCTTAGAACTAATTAAATCTAACTAACCTAACGACATCAGACACACCCATGCCCGAGGCAGGATTCGAACCTGAAACCGTAGCGGTCGCTCGGTTCCAGACTGTAGCGCCTAGAACCGCACGGCCACTCCGGCCGGCTGCTTCCTGGGTCGGGTGCCACATGCAGTCGCATTCAATCATGCAGGAACTCACTTTGAAGCTGCTGCAAAGATGTCACCGAATTAAGTGTTAGTGCTTCTGCGTGTGGATTGAGACTTTCTCTAGTCCCTTCTGGACTCTAATTCTGGCACCTAGTGAGTGTACTTAAACTGTGAACTTTATTTCGTTATTTGAGATATCATCAGCCACAGTAACTGCTTATTGTTAACTTCAAAGGATTTTGTTTTGTTTGATAACTGATTACTAAACTACCACGATCGGAAATTACTTTGTTAATTGTATCTTAATAAACTTGAGATTCTTTGGATACCTGGACCTTCTTATCATGTCCACCTGTAGTGGATTAACACCTACGGTCCCTGGTGACAGATGCATAGTGAAGTTTCTTGCAGGTGCTACAACCAGTGTAGCTCGAGAGTGGAGAAACTTAGTGTTGGAAGCATTTCAGGCTAATGGCGGTATGGGCTGTATCAGAAACTGGCGTGGCACTTCGGACCCAGAACGTGCTAGCAAGATGAGTGGGACGCCTGCCCAGTTGTAGCGATGAGAGAAGTTTAGATAAATGGAATGCGAACTCCATTCGCAACATGTGGATAGTGATGCCTGGCGTTGGCAGATACCCGGTGGATCGGTGGCTGAAATGGCGTCAGTTCGCCCCACAGCCCATCAGTGCTACTGCTGGACTACTAAGCAGGCAGCCCTGTTAGGATGATGACTTTGTGATGGCGACCTCTTGGTGGAAGCCTACACTTCAGCGGACGCCGTCTCAATGACTCGCCAAATTCTCGCCAGCCTGAACATACCTGCCTGCACAAGACCAGATTTGTTGTTGAGTCGTCACAGCTTACCGTAGTAGTTATGTCCCAGATTGTGGCAACTGATGGTCATTGACCAGACAGTCGTGCTGCAGCTACTAAGCAGATAGTGTAGCATTATGATGCCCTAACAGGTTTCGGCAAATAGTATGCTTATGGCAACGAGCACTTGCCTTGCCACATGCTGTTACGTTCTTCCCCTCTTAGAATAATTTAGCCATTCAAATATCTCGCTGTGGTTGAACCTGAAGTTAATTAACTTTTACATAGTTCACGTTAGACACATCCAGTTGAGTCTCTTTGGGTTAAACTATTTACAGGAATTCATTCATGATTTTTCAACACGTGTGCCAACGCTATTGACATAGGCTTGCTGGTTGAAGGTCAGTAGGGATGGAATCTGTGCTACTCTACACTTGGGGCAGCGGGAGGCGGCGCATATTATCAACAACATTAAGAGTTCATCGAACTTGGAGGTTCCTAATGCGATGAATCTGCGCTGATGTTCGTTAAAGGAATGCCTTATTTGCGCAAAAATAGTTGCTCCATCTGAATCTCACAGCTCTGGGCGGCTAGCATTTACTTCAGCGAGGCAAGAAGTTTGGTGTCCATGGTAACATTCAGGTAAGTTACCTCTAGGAATAATTTCGAAAGACTGGTCAAATATGTAGTGCAGTGAGTATACGGTTTTTAACAGTGTGGTTCGGGTAATGGAGACAGGAAGGCGACAAGAGGAGACAGTCATGTCACAAAAGCTACCATTGATTATTAGAACTTGTCCTTTTGGATCTAATCATTGCTTACTTTTGAACATAGCATATGCAGATGATAATTATCCTCCGCATATGCTACAATCAATAACAGATGATAAATACCTTGGAAAACTACCTAATAACTGCACTAACTATTTAACCAGTCTTCCGAAATTATTCCTACAGATAACTTGACATATCTGAACGTTTCCATGGACAATATGAGCCTACATATAGTATGCATTCAGTTTTACTTGTAATGATTTTCTAAGGATACTCATATATGGGTTTCTCCATACGGAAGAAGTCGAATTCACTACACTCAGGGACCATATCTATCAGCTTTGTATAGCATACTGTCACTTGCTCGGTACGGCACTGGTACAAGTAGTGTGTGGGACTATCTTTCAGGTCCAGCCAATAGTATGTCATGCACCTTCAGTCCCCTCTATGCTGCTGGGTAGGAGAAGATGACAACACTCGAACGCGCACTCTCTATATGTCTACGGGGTATTTGTACCAAAACCTGTGAAGGGGTTCCATCCTCAGTGACATCAACATTGCCCATATGGTAGCATAAGAGTATAAACCCATCCTCCAACGTCACTAGCAATTCCAGATTCCAGGGGTGCTGATAACCATTCCTTCACCCTTTGCTAACTTTCTAGAAATTTCCCCATGGGTAAGAGTGCTGAGTAAGTGTGCGTAGTTAAATGTTTAAATGCTTCCTGCAGCTTGGTAGCCTCAATGTGAGCATCAGCGGTACTTTCTGTGAAAATCAGATAAAGGCTTGCGATGGTCAGTTCGGTGAAAAGTGTACCACAAACTAAAGGATGTACTGTAAGTGCTCCTGCGTTTCCATATCTGCTAAACATACCCATGACTGTCACTGTGACGAGCATTTTGCTCTCCCAGTTCCCACATGAAGGCCTGAAGCGGTGCTGCCATCTGACCTCCCTGAGGACTGAACCTAGGTTGTGTCTCAAAATGATTCAAATGGCTCTAAGCACAATGGGATTTAACATCTATGGTCATTAGTCCCCTAGACTTAGAACTACTTAAACCTAACTAACCTAAAGACATCACACACATCCATGTCCGAGGCAGGATTCGAACCTGCGACTGTAGCAGCCGCGTGGTTCCAGACTGAAGCGCCTATAAGCGCCTAGAGCCACTCGGCCACAACGGCTGGCTAGGTTGGGTCTGGACCTCACTCTAGAGCTAGAGGATGTCATCAGTTAGCCCCCTAGGCCAACCTGTGAATTTAAAATGTACAAATAGGATGAAGTAACTGGGTCAATTTCTTCAGTCTGGTAGGTCTTTCTTTCCTTTTCTTTCTTCCCCCTCCCCCCCCCCCTCCCACCCTCCATCCTCCCTCCGCTTTCGAGAAACTTTCTGGCAGTTGCCACAGGGCGTCAGTGGCACCCTCTCATTTATAGACATGTTTTGAGTGTGCCACAATGGTATAATGGGAGCTGTAAATTTGACCAGAGTGGTCATTTAGGCCACCTGATAAGGCCTCTGGTATCGCATAACGAAGTTTTTCTTTCTTCCATTTTGGAATATATTGCTGATAAACATTACTCAGTGACCATCATGGTACTTCGGCCGCTTGACATCTTTTTCTGTGAAACCTTCTTGCCCCCAAATGTCTTAGCAATATTACATGTAGCTGATACATCTTCATCATTGGTGGGTTACGCATTTCGAAAGGGTATGCTTCTGTCCATAAACAACTTCATCTGGTTATAACAACATACTTTCATGCACCTTTGACCTATTATAAGCTGCTACCACAAATGGTAGTAAACTTCCCAGTACTACCGTAACTACACACATAGTAACGTAATATTTTCCCTGTGGTACTCTGAACTTGTTCTGTGCTCCCATTCACTTGCAGACGTAGTGCACTCGATTGGTAAAAGTTCAAATAATTGATTCGTCACCTCAGATATAAAATTAGTACCCTGACTGTATCCAAGGTTCTTTGCTGTACTGCCGACACGAAGTGTCTAAGGTCTACGGTCTTTGACGAATAACCATTCCGCCATCGTAAGGTGTGCTATGGGATGGTGTGTCTGCTGCGTGTTATCAGTATTTATGTCCTCCGGCCCCATGCTGCGTAGTTTGGTAGTAATAGGGGTGAGGCGGGGGGGGGGGGGGGGGGGAGAGGAATATCAGTGGTTTTCAGAACCAGGCCGTCTTTCACTGTCGCTAGTAGAGCTCGCTTTTTGGCTGGTGTTACGTGGTGTCTTCACAGTACTCTGCCAATTTTTGACGATACATTGCCAGGAAATGGCATGAAAGCGGTCTTACCATCGTCTTCGTCCTTATTTACGGCCTGTGCGGCTTTCTTCGTGCTCTCCTGCTGCAGGGCCGTCCGAATCTGTCGGTTGCTGTATCCATTCATACGGAAGACGGACTCCAGCTCTGCCATCATACTTTGTTTATCTGAATTGGTGTATACTCTCTGTACTACAATGTTGAATACGCTGATCTTCTGCGAGGGATAGCGGATGCTGTACGCACATAGATGTACGCATGTAGATGTAAAGGTTGACAGGTTGGTTGAATCGAGCAACGTGGTCCTTGCCATTCATGTAAAGGCATAAAAAATGGAATTGCATGTTAATGTACAACATATCCAGAATTCCCCACCATGCTCCACGCTGAGGTCGCCATAGCACATTAGATGAATTCCCTGATTCTGAAATCAGATGGAGCATTTCATAGCGGAGAGAGTCATCCGGCGATAAATGATTTTAGCAAAGTTATTCAGGTTTCATTGACAGATATATTATGGAGTTTTGGTGTTTGCTGAATTACAAGAACTAACGACGTTCACATTTGTTTGATCTTTAAGACAGAGATTCAACTCCAGGTGGACGATGAAGACACTAAGTTCCTTTCTGCAAAAAGAGACAGCTAGTCAAAGTTGACAAAAATTATTAATTCAATTTAATCTGCTTCGCGTCTGACAGACTATAAATATGAATGCCAACTAGACCAGCAACCTTTATAGACATTCAATTAATTTTGTAAATTGTCAGCCAGCTTACAATTGTATAGGTATTCTTTAAAGATTGTGGTTGGATACAGTACACAGACAAGAAGACAACATAAGCTTTTGAAATGTGATGCTGCAAAAGAATGCTGAAGAATGAGGAGACGTGGCAAAAAATAAATTTGTCGCATAATTTGGCTAAAAGAAGGGGTTGGTTGAAGGTGTGCTTTCTGAGTCATCAGTGTCTTACCAATTTCGTAATGGAGAGAATAGTTTGGACAGAGGGGAGTAAAAATTGTAGAGGGAGACCGAAAGGCAAATATGATAAGCAGGTTCGAAAGGATGTAGGCTGCAGCACAGATGAAAAGTATGCACATGACAGAGTAGGGCGGAGAGTCGCATCAAACCCGACCAACTTCCACAACAAGCACAATGCAGTAGCTTTGGTTGCAGCAGACCTTCTGTGATGTTCACTACTAAAGTCATCAGTTCTCTGCTGGGTCTTGGATCTCACTTGTAGGGGAAAGGTGAGTCTCAATAGGATGCATTCCATGCATTCGCTCAACGAGACAGTCGGATCTTCCTTAGTCTGATGTATTACGGGGTAATTTTAGGCGTTAGCTTAATAGCTTCCTAATTCTTAAAATATCCTTAGTTACGAAATATTTTGTGAACTGATGAACAGTGTGAAATAAGGCAGGATACGTGGAATAGGAACTTACTTTTAACACAGAATGCGGTTAATGTCTATCATCAGAAGAATTTTTCAAGGTTGGGGCAGCAAAGTCGGACGCAGTGTAAATCTTTCTCATCTTTCCGAGTTGGATTAAATCTCTTCTTGTAGCACTGGATACAAATCAGCAACGTATTACGGTTACATGTAAATAAACTGTAGGAACGGTACCATTGCATCGCGACTGGCTGTTGCGTGGTGATGATCATAACTAACCACTTTTCTATCAGTTATTGTCCGATTCCAATATCGATTTGTGCTACCTCTGCGAGCTTGCAATGTTTTAGTCGCGAGATGGCTACAATTTCAGTTTGTAATGGGTTTGTTACAGATACTCAAGATTCCTACGTAGCAGAAATAAAATGCACACTCGTCTGCCTTAGAAAAATTGTCACCTGCCGGTAGGATCGTTTGCAGAGACTGATTAGTACAGTATGCGATAACTTGATTGCTAGGTAAGTCACAGAAATTTAATCTTATCACTTAACAACAGTGCCCCCAGTACAGAAATTCGCAGTGTGAAGTTACAGTTAATTAAGCGGACGGAAATAGCCGTAAACTGATAAGACTAAACACTGCATTGATACTAACACTGGAGAATTAATTTCTGAGACTATCATCTGCCTGATAGTTAGACATTATGATTTCGGGTGGACGAATGCCTCAGACATCGTACTCTTCAGACACACTTACATTCCACACTTATGAGGATCAAGTCAATATGAGCAAAAACGAAATTTCTGGGCACCTGAAAATTTCCTGATTTCACTTGCTATTTTAATCGTGTGGTGAGTTCTGTTAATAGCAGCTTTTCTGTGACCACCAGTTTTGTAAAGTTGTGTCGTGAGTTTTCCGTGGATCATTGCAAATTAGGGCAAATTGCTTTCGGAAGATCATAAATTGATAGTAAGTTTTTCGTTGACCTGTTACTTATCTCCATTCCTTAAGTTATACGCTCTGTCTACGAGATCACAGCCTTTCTTGTGAACCTTTATCAAGCTAGATTGCAGACACTGAGAGGAAAGAGGTTCCACTTCCTTTCCCGCCACCCAAATACAAGTTTCCTCCTTTTCCCTATATCGCTTAAGACAAGTTTCTTTTTGTTTGCGTGGAATAGGCCACGACCGATTTACTTCCCCAATCCGTGCTTACTCTTCGACTCTATTGACTTCATCGTCGACAGTATGGCTGGCAAACGATACTCGCTTTCAGGCTCTATATTTCCCGATACAACGCGGATATGGTATCGAGCGCTGCTTGAAAAATCTCCTGACATCTGTCTCGCGCTGCATGAGTGCAAATAACAAGGGCGAAACTAAAATCCAGCCGCAACCGCTTTATCTGCTTAAAATTTGACAATTTCAGGAAGCAGTAGGGGAAATATCATTAAATACTACCACTGGACAAACTCTTAATGTATTTTATAAATTTGAAAAAAGTTCTCAAACAGTGCGATATGCATGCATTACGAGCTCTTCGTCCAGGCCGTGAAGCCCAAGGAGTGTCGACCAGCTTACGAAACTAATTACATAATGCTGACTGTAACTGCGACAGCAAGAACAAATTACAGCGGCAAGTTCTGTCGCGGAGACACTACCAACTAACGCCACCAGATCGCGCAATAATTGAAGGTTGAGCGTGGCCCAGGATTTCTGGAGCTGTGATGATAGCTGCTCGAGCCGATCAAGGCGTGTTCGATACGACGTTAAACACTAGTCTTCCTCCTTTTTCATTGTGGGCCTTTTATTGGCATATAGATTTCTTTTTTCTTGATTAGCCATTACTACTCGAAAGCGTTACTTAATTAGTGATTGGGGCTCATGGGATGTAGTGAAATGCTGGGGTAGGATCTGTGTTCTTCCCTCAGCATAATGGAACAGCTCCAGATCTGTGACATGACGGTGAATATAGCAAGTGCCTACTTTACGATCAGAAATTACGGAAATTTGAAGAAAACTACTTTCGCCCCGTGACCGACCGATAAGTGCGTGCTACTATCGAACAGCTTCAGACATTTGAATGGGATCTCATTGTGGACCTGCAGGAAGTTGGATGGATCTATCGACGGATTGCTGCACATGTGTCACACGATGTACCGGTGGTTTGTCGTTGCGTTCATCAGTCGTGTGTGTAACATTCCTACACCTGACGCCAGGTTCTGAGCTTCTGCGTGGAACAGACGCACGTCGAGATCGAGGCATTTTGCGAGTAGCGATGCCGACCGTATGTCATCCAGGAAAGAAATCAGGGTGCGTGTTGCTGCAACTGTGTCGTCAGGGACCGTCGGGATGTGTCTGCTTGCAACAGGATTAAGCTCATGTGTGCCCTAGCGAGGCTGCCGCTTATACCACGACACCGCCAAACATTGCTTCTCTGGTGTCGTGAAAGAGTTGACTGGAGAGTGGAATGGCGCTCAGTTGTCATCAGTGGTGAGAGCAGATTCACTCTGTATATGAGTCAAGGACATAGACCTGGCGAGTTGCCTATTCCAAAGTGCAATCATCCGTGACACACAGGTGTCATCCCAGGCTTCATAGTGTGTGTGTAGAGAGGGGGGCAGGATATCTCGCAAGCACTTTTGCTGTGTCTGCAGCGTAAAGTAACCAGTACTCGCTGCATTGCATAGGCTGTTGTGTCCTTAGCACTCCCATTACTTCAGCAGGAAGGTCATATACTTTTCCCATAGGACAATGCAGTCTACATATGGTATTACGCTCCAATGTTCTCTTGCCCTGACCAGCAAGATCACCGAAGATCCTACCAGCTAACACGTATGGGGTGTGGTGAAGCAGGAGTTCACTTGTTCTCCAGAATTTGCAAGAATGATTGTCGAATTGCGAAAAACAGACTGAAAGTGCTTGAAATAGTCTATCACAGGATGACTTTCGGCACGTTTATGATCGTTTGCAGACGAGAAAACCTTCCTTTGTTATTGCCAGAAGGGGATGCATTATGTACTGCAAAAAAAAAAATTGTTGCTTACCGCTTTAGTCAAGTTTAGTGTTGTCTCCTTCAAAGTAGTTCCATTCTGATTGCATACACTTTTTTTTGCGCTTCTGCCACTGATGGTAACATTTCTGGAACTCATCTTCTGTAATATCCTCCAAGACCATCGTCAAAACTTTTTGGACACGTTGTGTTGTTTGAAAATTGTGTGCCTTGACCGCCGTTTTGACCCTTGGAAATAGAAAAACAGTCGCACGGAACGATATATGGTGAATAAGGTGGCTGTGGTAGTACTGGAATTTGTTTTGAGGTTAAAAATTGCTGTACTGACAGAGCAGTATGGGATGGTGCATTATCGTGATGCAGAATCTGATTATTGGCAATGTTGGCACGAACACGAAGAACTCTTTTACGAAGTCTTTCTAAACCTTCTTTGTAGTAATATAGGTTAACTGCTTGTCAAGGAGGTACCCACTCTTTATGAACAATTCCCTTGGAATCAAAGAAGCACACAAGCACGCATGGTCGTCCACTGTGGTCTTCATCTTCAACATTCGTTCTGCCTTAACTAAATATTTTATGCCAACAAAAAACTTGAGCTCTTGGCATAACCTCCTCTCCAAAAACCTTCTGAAGCTTACCGTAAGATGTCATCGCGTTTTCACCCAATTTAATGCAAAAAGAAATGGCATACAGTTGCGCAATATAATGCGGTTCCATTTCTGTGACGAGAGACACAAACACGTGTTAACTTATTACAGCACAACTCACGATTGAGCAGTTGCATCGATGTGCTGCTTGCACTAGAAGCAGCTTATAGACCAAGGTAAAAGATATTGTGCCTATGCAAGCCTGCAGGGTTGCCACATCTTGCAAAGAAAATCAGTCTAATTACTTTATTGTCACACCTCGTATATATATATATATATATATATATATATATATATATATGATAAACTACATGGATGGGGTCCTCACCGGAAATGGAGTAAAAAAGCTCCTATAACATGTGTCTGTAAATACATCGTTGCCAAGTTAGGTGATGCTGAAGAATGAAAGTTCCTCTGACCACGTGCTGCGTCTGTAGGCCACAGATGCCGATTATGCAGACTGATGATGCCTGTTCTGGTAAAGATAGCTTCGCTGGTAAAGAGGACTAATGTCAGAAATCCAATTTTTGCGATTTTCTGGAGCAAAAACATCGAAAAAGTCATTCCCGTAGAGGTAAATACGCTGCTGATAATCCTTGCACTCGTTGCAGGTGATAGGGATAGTAGAGGTTGTCATGTGGGATACAAATAATCGTACTTTGGCTTGCACTATATTGGCGCACCACTTGCCTGGAGCTTCTACTAGGTTTAGTCTCAATGTCCTTTAAAACCTGGTCGTCCATGTCTGGAGTATGCACAGTCCTCCGCCTGCCTGCACTTTCGTCATTCTGGAAAGACCCCTGATAATACAAAAGCCAAAAGGGATTGAAAAGTTGTGTGATGTCATTGGTGTCTGAGAGGGTACCTATTTCGCTATACCCATCCTGGCTCTCGACCGTTTCAATTTGCTTGGTCTACACAAACACCATCTCGGCTTGTTCCCGACATGAATATCGGATCATTCTGCTGCTTACAGTATCCTGCGTCAGTCACACAGCCTGCAACGCACAAGGAACACATGACACATGGTCAGAGGAACTTTCATTCGTCAGCGCCGTGTACAGATGCACCAACCATTTGCTGTCACATATCACTACAAGAACAACTCCATGGAGGTCTCCCACATCCTTTGTCCCGAATACTTTGCTGTGTCATTACGTTTGAGTGAGAGAGAGGAGCACACGTGTGTAATGTCACACAAGATGGTGTTCAGAATGAAATAGCGCGAGTTCAGGTAGAGAGGTATTCGAAGCAAAATTTGTGGATGTTTGCGCAAGAGTTTAAGGTTACATATGTTTTGAAAAAACTCCAGAAAACTTTGCAGTGCCATATTTAGTGAACATATTGCTTGAAGTGGTCTTGTAGTGAGCAACGACAGTAACAATCCGAAAAAAGTTCCAACACGAGAAAACATTGTTCGAGTGAAGGAATGCATGGAACAAAGTTAAACGAAATCTCAATGTCGTTTATTTGTGAAAATGAGAGTTATGGTCAAGTTGAAACATTACCAAAAAGAACCTTCATCTTTATCCTTACAAATTTACTGTTGTACATAAGTTAAGGAGCCTAGACAAACTTGAGTTCTGCCTGTGGTTTCCAGATGAACTGAAATTATGAGTTTTGGATCCTCAGTTTTTCATTTCTTCATGTGATGCCTGGTTCTGCGTGTCAGGATGCGGGAATTCAGAAAACATGCACCATTATGCGTCTGAAAGTTCCAGTTAGTACTTTGAAGAGGCGGTACATAATATCAGTACATGTGTTTGGTGTGAATATGTGGAGCACTCACAGAAGCAGAAAGACTGTATTGATATTTTCAGCAGGTTGTAGAAATAGCACACATTGCCTTGAAAAACTTGCCGCGAGTGAATATGCGGGCCGCGCGGGATTAACAGAGCGGTCTGGTCGCTGCAGTCATGGACTGTGCCGCTGGTCCCGGCGGAGGTTCGAGTCCTTCCTCGTGAATGGCTGCGTGTATTTGTGCTTAGGATAATTTAGAATAGGTAGGGTGTAAGCTTAGACCTTAGCAGTTAGGTCCAGTAAGTTTTCACACACATTTGAAATTTTTTTTTAGTAAGCCTTCTTGACAGATTTGTTAACTTTCGTTACTAAAGTTGCTATAACGATATAATGATCGCTAATACCGCAGACTTTCTTTGAATGACTATAGAACTGTAGCAGTGGAGTCGGGTGGCCGGAACAAACATCCAGCAATTAATGAGTGTTTCATCTACAGCTGTTATACGCGACCAGATAATTTCACTGTCACACTCAACTTCGACTTGAATAGACACAATACTATTGTCAACTGCAGTGAACACTGCCCTCCTATGGCCTCTAGCCTACCTCTCCAATAAACGTTCCACGACACGCTAAATATCTCAGAGCTTTCCACTTCGGGTTTCAACCAGCTCTCGGTCACAAGAACAATTGGAGAGCGACAACTTTCCTGGAGGGCACTAAATTCGGAAACTTTAATACGAATACTGCGGAAGTTTACTGATAAGATTTGGATAGTCGAAGTGTCTTTACTCCGAACCCTTGCTGCGTATGAACTAGAGAGTGTTCATCAGAGTACCTCAAACCACCTTCTAGCCTAAGAAACTCTCATACGCACTTCAAAAGTGCTCTGTTACCCGTGAAGCTGCTTGCTTTGTATAGTGCACACCTGCCCTATCAGTGGGAGTCCTACAATACCCCACACGATAACACAGGTCTAAAAATATGCAGCCAAGACCGTCACAGAGTCGACGAAACCTTTGGTTGAAACCCTCCACTCGGCTCCAAACCAAAGAACCCTGATCTACCGTGGGAACAGTGCTGCCAAGTGCGAGCTCTGCTTGCGCACCGCGCTCGAGATCAGCAGTCTTCACCACCTCTGCCAGCCGCCTGTATGAACTGAGGATGGCCTCAGAACTGTTATAAGGTCTGACAGCCAGATTACACATTTCTAGATTTCCGGCAGCCATTTGACATGGTGTCCCATTGCAGGCTGTAAACGAAGGTAGAGCACATGGAATAAGTTCACAGATATGTCAGTAGCTTGAAGACTTCTTAAGTAATACACTCCTGGAAATTGAAATAAGAACACCGTGAATTCATTGTCCCAGGAAGGGGAAACTTTATTGACACATTCCTGCGGTCAGATACATCACATGATCACACTGACAGAACCACAGTCACATAGACACAGGCAACAGAGTATGCACAATGTCGGCACTAGTACAGTGTATATCCACCTTTCGCAGCAATGCAGGATGCTATTCTCCCATGGAGACGATCGTAGAGATGCTGGATGTAGTCCTGTGGAACGGCTTGCCATGCCATTTCCACCTGGCGCCTCAGTTGGACCAGCGTTCGTGCTGGACGTGCAGACCGCGTGAGACGACGGTTCATCCGGTCCCAAACATGCTCAATGGGGGACAGATCCGGAGATCTTGCTGGCCAGGGTAGTTGACTTACACCTTCTAGAGCACGTTGGGTGGCACGGGATACATGCGGACGTGCATTGTCCTGTTGGAACAGCAAGTTCCCTTGCCGGTCTAGGAATGGTAGAACGATGGGTTCGATGACGGTTTGGATGTACCGTGCACTATTCAGTGTCCCCTCGACGATCACCAGAGGTGTACGGCCAGTGTAGGAGATCGCTCCCCACACCATGATGCCGGGTGTTGGCCCTGTGTGCCTCGGTCGTATGCAGTCCTGATTGTGGCGCTCACCTGCACGGCGCCAAACACGAATACGACCATTATTGGCACCAAGGCAGAAGCGACTCTCATCGCTGAAGACGACACGTCTCCATTCGTCCCTCCATTCACGCCTGTCGCGACACCACTGGAGGCGGGCTGCACGATGTTTGGGCGTGAGCGGAAGACGGCCTAACGGTGTGCGGGACCGTAGCCCAGCTTCATGGAGACGGTTGCGAATGGTCCTCGCCGATACCCCAGGAGCAACAGTGTCCCTAATTTGTTGGGAAGTGGCGGTGCGGTCCCCTACGGCACTGCGTAGGATCCTACGGTCTTGGCGTGCATCCGTGCGTCGCTGCGGTCCGGTCGCAGGTCGACGGGCACGTGCACCTTCCGCCGACCACTGGCGACAACATAGACGTACTGTGGAGACCTCACGCCCCACGTGTTGAGCAATTCGGCGGTACGTCCACCCGGCCTCCCGCATGCCCACTATACGCCCTCGCTCAAAGTCCGTCACCTGCACATACGGTTCACGTCCACGCTGTCGCGGCATGCTACCAGTGTTAAAGACTGCGATGGAGCTCCGAATGCCACGGCAAACTGGCTGATACTGACGGCGGCGGTGCACAAATGCTGCGCAGCTAGCGTCATTCGACGTCCAACACCGCGGTTCCTGGTGTGTCCGCTGTGCCGTGCGTGTGATCATTGCTTGTACAGCCCTCTCGCAGTGTCCGGAGCAAGTATGGTGGGTCTGACACACCGGTGTCAATGTGTTCTTTTTTCCATTTCCAGGAGTGTAGAACCCATAATGGTGTAATGTTCATCAGAGACAAAGGCATCGTCATGAGGGCCCCAGGGAAGTTGGATAGGAGCGGTATTGTCTATATATACATAAATGATTTGGCGGGCAGGGTGGGCAGCAATCTGCGTTTGTTTGCTGATGATGCTGTAGTATGCTGTAAGGGGTGGAAGTTGAGTGTCTGTAGGAAGATACAAGACGATTTATACAAAATTTCGAGTTGGTGTGATGAATGGCAGCTAGTTCTAAATGGGGAAAATGTAAGTTGATGCGGGAGAATAGTAAGAACAAACATGTAATGTCGGTTACAGTATTACTAATGTCCTCCTTGACACAGTGAAGACGTTTAAATGTCTGGGCGTAACATACCAAACGATACGAAATGGGACGAGCGTGCGAAAACTATGGTAGGGAAGGCGAATGGTCTACGTCGGTTTATTGGGAGAATTTTGGAAAAGAGTGGTTCATCTGTAATGGAGACAGCATATAGGACGCTGGTGTGACCTATTTGTGAGTACTGCTCGAGTGTTTGGGATCCGTATCAGGTCGAATCGAAGGAAGACATCTAAGTAGTTCAGAGGCAGGCTGCTAGATTTGTAGGTTAGAACAACACGTAAATGTGACGGAGGTGCTTCCAGAACTCAAATGGGAATCCCTTAGGGGAGGCGACGTTCTCTTCGAGAAGCACTAGGGATAAAATTTAGAGAACCGGCATTTGAAGCCGACCGCCGAACGATTCTACTGCGGTCAACATACACTGCACCACGAAGATGAGATACGAGAAAGTAGGGCTTATACGCAGACATATAGATAGTCCTTTTTCCCTCGTTCTATTTGCGAGTGGAACAGGAAAGCAAATGACTAGTAGTGGTATAAGCTACCCTCCAATGCACACCGTTCGGTGGCTTGCAGAGTGTCTATGCAGATGTAGATGTAAGTGTTCAGCGGGGAGAAGACGTTCAGTCTTCTGACCACCTTCATCGCCTGATCTCTTTCCCTGTGACTTTTACTTGTGAGGCAGATTGAAGGGTCAGGCGCCTGTAAACAACCCTTACACACTGTGAATGCAAACTCTATTGCAGACAAAGCTACTACGCGTGTCTCACTGTTTAATAAATCGAGCACAGTGCTGTACCGAGGTCAATGGTGGCTGCTTCCGGCATCTTCTGTTATGTTAATTGACATTGGTTGTAAAATTTATGGCAGATAACATCTGTCTGAAATTGCATATGACTGTGCAATACTGTGCGAAGTCTGTTGGCTGCGTAAAAGGACAATATTTGTCGGAATGACGTGGCACGTGGGTGACTTGCCCTGCAATCACGGAGTGACGCACGTCAAAAACTAGCGATTCGCCGAGCTAGGCCTTAACGAACATAGTAAAACGAAATTTCCGTGGCTGGCACTGGCTCAAACGAGTGACGCAGAAGCTTCCTTGTCTAGCAGCTGGAAGATCGTGTCTGGTGGCGTTGTCCAGCAACGAGGGCGATTGTGAACGAGCTAGTGCTTAGTTGCTGTCGTCAGTTGCCGAAAAATATCATTAAAAACATAGACGTCATGTGACGTAGCATGTGAAAACTGCTGGATTTGGAATGGTTACTCCTGTAACTGAAATATCAGATCTGGAGATGGTTCTGAATGAACCGAAACCGGTCATATGAATAAAAATATTTGCAATCAAGACGACTTTTAAGTAACAGTATATTTCGTACGAAGACGTGACGCTCTACCAACTTACCTACGCAAGATCTTCAAATCAAGCGCTCACAGGCAGTTTTCCCTAAGCTCTTTAGTTCTGGTGTTACTTTTGATTAATGTTTACGTACGTTCTGCCGGACGACAGCATACAGCACGACCTAAATCGGTGTTTTGGTTGGTATTCTATCTACATACAACGTTTGGTACCGATCTGAATGTCTGGTATCTCGAGATTTCGGTGTGAGTGGGCAAGATGTACATACGACTTCCGCTGTACCAAAACATCTGAAAACGGAATTATTTTCTCTTTCTCTATTCGACGGTGAACTGGACCTTCTACGCCGTGTGGTCACATCATAAACGTATCGTCAAAATACACTAATGGCCATTAAAATTGTTACACCACGAAGATGACGTGCTACAGACGCGAAATTTAACCGACAGGAAGAAGATGCTGTGATGTGCAAATGATTAGCTTTTCAGAGCATTCACACAGAGTTAGCGCCGGTGGTGACACCTACAGCCCGCTGACATGAGAAAAGTTTCCAACCGATTTCCCATACACAAACAGCAGTTGACCGGCGTTTCCTGGTGAAACGTTGTTGTGATGCCTCGTGTAAGGAGGAGAAATGCGTACCATTACGTTTCCAACTTTGATAACGGTCGGATTGTAGCCTATAGCGATTTCGGTTTATCGTATCGCGACACTGCTGCTCGCGTTGGTCGAGATCCAATGACTGTTAGCAGAATATGGAATCGGTGGGTTCAGGAGGGTAATACGGAACGCCGTGCTCGATCCCAACGGCCTCGTATCACTAGCAGTCGAAATGACAGGCATCTTATCCGCATGGCTGTAACGGATCGTGCAGCCACGTCTCGATCCCTGAGTCAACAGATGGGGACGTTTGAAATACAACAACCATCTGCACGAACAGTTCGACGACGTTTGCAGCAGCATGGACTATCAGCTCGGAGACCATGGCTGCGGTTACCCTTGACACTGCATCACAGACAGGAGCGCCTGCGATGGTGTACTCAACGACGAACCTGGGTGCACGAATGGCAAAACGTCATTTTTTCGGATGAATCCAGATTCTGTTTACAGCGTCATGATGGTCGCAAACGTGTTTGGTGTCACCGCGGTGAACGCAAATTGAAAGCGTGTATTAGTCATCGCCATACTGGCGTATCACCCGGCGTGATGGTATGGGGTGCCATTGGTTACACGTCTCGGTCACCTCTTGTTCGCACTGACGGCACTTTGAACAGTGGTGCCCTGGCCAGTACATTCTCCAGATCTCTCACCAATTGAAAACGTCTGGTCAATGGTGGCCGAGCAACTCTCTCGTCACAATACGCCACTCACTTCTCTTGATGAACTGTGGTACGGTGATGAAGCTGCATGGGCAGCTGTACCTGTACACGTCGACCAAGCTCTGTTTGTCACTATGCCCCGGCGTATTAATGCCGTTATTATGGCCAGAGGTGGAGGTTCTGGGTACTATATAAAATAATGTCGTGTGGCTAGGACCTCCCGTTGGGTAGACCGTTCACCTGATGCAGGCCTTTCGAGTTGACGTCACTTCGGCGACCTGCGAGTCGATGGGGACGAAATGATAATGATTATGACAACACAACTCCCAGTCCCTTGGCGGAGAAAATCTCCGACCCTAGCCGCGGTGGTCTCGCGGTTCTAGGCGCCCAGTCCGGAACCGTGCGACTGCTACAGTCGCATGTTCAAATCCTGCCTCGGGCTTGGATGTGTGTGATGTCCTTAGTTTAGTTAGGTTTAAGTAGTTCTAAGTTCTAGGGGACTGATGACCAAAACAGTTGAGTCCCATAGTGGTCAGAGCCATTTGAACCATCTCCGACCCAGCCGGGAAACGAACCGAGGCCCTTGGGATTGAAATTCCGTCATTCTGACCACTCAGCTACCGGGGGCAGACTTCTGGGTTCTGATTTCTCAGGATCTATGCACCCAAATTACGTGAAAATGTAATCACCTGTCAGTTCTAGTATAATATATTTGTCCAATGAATACCCGATTATCATCTGCATTTCTTCTTGGTGTAACAACTTTAATGGCCAGTAGTGTAACAAGAAAATGAAGACGGTCGAAGGGCAGCCAAATTTCATGCTCTTTCCTCAAATTATTCCATATTTTAAGCTGACCATCTGCGACAGTATGACGTTATTACCAACTAATCTGAAGCCAACTTTGGGCGATATAAGGCCACCACAGCAGCAGCTTAGATGGCCAGTTGCTCCTGACGAAGACGATGGAGGTAATCGTTGAAGGTTTGAGGTTTTACCCTGAACTGACGAGACAAGAAGCCCGAGAATTTTTTATGAAACAGTGCCGTCGCGAAAGTCTTTGTTCTCAGTAACAAAAGGGGTGAAGGTATCTAATGTGTAATCTGCCTTTAATTGTAGAATGAAAGTGGTAATTAATGTTGTGCAATATATCGAGCATACAGTGAATCGCGAAGTAAAACCCCAGGAATCATTAAACGGCGGCCCTTTAAAAGACACACTGCGTGCTCTTTACCACAATTCAAGTTGTTAAGGATTTCGCCAAAGATCGGTATTACAGCACTACATCCGCCACTTATGTATGAGTTCACGACTAATGCTTCCACAGCAGCGAAGGGGTAGCTCTGAAGACGTCAGGTTAGTAGAGTTCAGAAATACCGAGATATATGAAGGATTTGCACTTTACCGACGAAAAACTCACACATACAGACACTCTATTACAACTAGAGGCTGGGGCATATCTTTCTAATGCCAGGAGATAGTTGTAGGATCAATCACACATCAGTCGTCTGTAAATATTTCCTGGACTGGTTTTATTTCAGCTGGTTACAGATGCATATCACTGCGTCCAAGGACTTTCGTTTGATCAACATATTCGTTATCTATAGAACAGCAGATTAAGAACTGCTCAAAAAGCCGTCATATAATTATCTTTGCAGACTGAAGTATGATAAGAGACTCATGAGCATATGACACTCTACGACGGTTTGAAAAGGGATGTAGAAAATATGCTTGTTGTTTCCTTTCCTTGACTACCTCAAACACTTACACACAGGTTAAAATTAAGCTCTTGAGTAATTATTCTAAACAAGTGAACCTAATGGAATGAAATTTTCACTCTGTAGCGCAGCTTGCGCTGATGTGAAACTTCTTGGCAGATTAAAACTGCGTGCCGGACCGCGAATGGAGTTTGGGGCAAATTCTCTCACGACCTTTTTTTTTAACCACTGCGCCATCTTTTTTATTACTTTAATTTTTTATTTTTTTCCTGCCCTGAACAGGAAAAGGAAACTACTTACCACCGCCAGTTGTGTCCTGCGTAAAAAAAGGATATGCGCCGATTCAGGTGTTGGCACATATCTATGCGTATCTCAAAGCAACTAAACTATTTTAAAATTGGGTAGGAAAGGTAGTAAGTTGTGGGAGCGATGAAAATGAAAGTAATTTTGTAGGAGCTTTTTTATTTTGTTATTTCATTTTTTGTTCATTTTCATTTTTATTTTATTTTATTTTTTTACCAGAATGTTAGAAGTCACTCGTGCCTTCAGGTGGTGATACATCCGAACGTGTCTTCTCGAAATTTTTAAAGGAGCTCCCGTTTGTTGTTCGTTCATAGCGTCGAGTCAGCAAAACAAGCATCGCTTGGACGTTCCAGCTAGAAGGCGGATCATGAGAGGCGCTCCATAGAAAATTAGGAACGAACTGCCTGTATCTGGGGTTGAGAACAAAGGCGAAGTGTTCATCATTAAGGAACTTCAAATAATCCAGCTCCGACTTCTCGTGAGAGCCAAAAAGTAGCGAACCGTATGGCCGCGTATTTAACTCACATTGTTCGTTGTTGCAGGGTAATGAATCACATCTAGCAATAAAAGTGCCTGGAAAGTGATCTGAGCGGGTGTCTGCCGGGTAAGGAAAACCCAAGATACGATGCGCCCTCCTCCAAACGTCAGACGATGGACCGCATTAAAATCAGTGGGCGTCTCTGTCGCCCACACCGCAGTGAACACAAAAGTTATGTCAGCGAGGCGGACGCGGTGCAAATGAAACTAGTTGACTTTTTTGCCATTGACGGTGATATACCAGGTGGACTGGACTGCTTTCCACACGCAACGCCATATGATCTGGGGAAACTAGTGTTCGATGGGATTGGGGGAACGACGCATTTGTAATGTGTCACGTACAGTCTTTGTATGGAGTATTCAAGGATGTGATAAGTAGTGGAGGATGTAAATTCCAGAAATAAATGCCGAAAGTGATTAAAGGGGCCGGCCGGTGTGACCGAGTGGTTCAAGGCGCTTCAGTCTGAAACCGCGCGAATGCTACGGTGACAGGTTAGAATCCTGCCCCGGGCATGGATATGTGTGATATCCTTAGGTTAGTTAGGTTTAAGTAGTTCTAAGTTCTAGTGGACTGATGACCTCAGATGTTAAGTCCCATAGCGCTCAGAGCCATTCGAACCATTTTCTGATGAAAGGTGCGTTAGAAAGTCTGTTAACATGACTGGGGCCGACACTGGGACCGGCGCATAATCATGTAAAAGCCATCCAGTGAGGCTCGTCAAGCAATGGCGCCAGACTTTTAGTTGGGAGCTAACCAAATGTGCCGTATATCTTCCTGGAACGCGAAATAAACCCACCCTACCACGCTCCCATGGGATGGCAAGGTAGAAATATTGAACATTAAATAACATCGGTACAGACAAAGGATCCCATTTCAGCCGGCCGTGGTGGCCGATCGGTTCGAGGCGTTACAGTCTGGAACAGCGTGACCGCTATGGTCGCAGGTTCGAATCTTGCCTCGGGCATGGATGTGTGTGACGTCCTTAGGTTAGTTATTGTTAATTAGTTCTAACTTCTAGGGGAGTGATGACCTCAGAAGTTAAGTCCCATAATGCCCAGAGCCATCTGAACCATTTGATCCCATCTCCAACAGCTTACGACGGGAGATTGTGGTCGGAACCGGCAACACTTGTGCCACATGAGGAAAGCGACAGCTGTGGTAGACTTTCGCGTATTGCGCACATTGTACAGTGTCGAGGGATCTAAGCTGGTGATCCACGAGGCGAACACAAGGCGTTTGGAGGAGACGTCTGCTGTTTGTTGCCACCGCACGACGGAGATAATCCATAGAATCAATACCTAAATAGCGGACGCTGGTGGCCACACTTAGAAGAGCGACATATATCTCAGGTAGGCCCTAGCCAATGAACAGACCCTGTGATTTGGAAACGTCAAGGGAACTGCCAGATGCCTGCCATTTTCGCTGCGTAAGCAGAGGACAAAATCGTCAGCATACGCCGTAGAACAGAAGCGGTGCAATGCAATGTCAGGACCACCATGCCTTGGCGAAGTCTCTAGAGCAGGGGTTCTAACGCTAAAGCATATGATATCCTGGAAAGTGGCCAACCCTGACGGACAGAGAGTTCGATCGCTAGACGCACTGTGAGGCCACCATGTACAGAATACTCTTGAAGTAGCGCTTCTCAGGAGACACATTACCACTGTTATTATATGCGCTGGAAAACCCATGTACTGGAGGACCGTCTTCAAACAGGCGTGGTCGACATGGTCGAATGTCTGACTTAAGTGAAGCGATGCCAATGCACTAGATAGATGTCACGACCTGGCGAGTGCGATCATGCCCCTGTAACGACAGTGGGATATACGGTTATCGATGTCACCATCCAGCAAAGTCAGATCAAGGGACTTCACATATCTTGCTGCCTCTTGAGTCTTGATGCCAAGAAATGGGTGAAGATTTTCGTGTCGCTGTTGAGTAGAGGAACAGGGGCAGATCTGTGATAGCCCTTGTGTCTTAGGGGCTGGGATGATAACCCCATCAAGGAAGGTGGCTGGAATTGTCGTTGTTGGAGACATCAGTCCATGACAGATGAACGTCGAAGCAGATACCAACAGATAGCTGAAACACTTTAAAATTCGAGGGGAAGGCCGTCAGGTCCTGGGGAGTTATTAGCAGAACCCCTCCCCCCCTTCCTTGATAGCTTCTAGGACTTCATTGGTGGTCACGTCTTCCTGAAGTTCTTTACATCCTCGTTCAAGGGTGGGTAATGTAGGATGGCAGCATAGAACCAGGTGAAATAGGAATGCTAAGAGTGACCAATGGTGCATTGAGTTGTCCACCGTCGTCCTTCTGCATCAGTGAGGCTGTGTATGAAAGCTCGACGACGTCATCCGGCCAGTGTGGCAGTGCGGTTCTAGACGCTTCAGTCTGGAACCTCGTGACCGCTATGGTCGCATGTTCGAATCCTGCCTCGAGCATGGATGTGTGTGATGTCCTTAGGTTAGTTAGGTTTAAGTAGTTCTAAGTTCTAGGCGACTGATGACCACAGATGTTAAGTTTCACAGTGCTCAGAGCCATTTGAACCATTTTTAGATGACGTCTTCGGAGTTCTGTGAGGAGGTGGTACACCGTCGGCATTTCTTGAAGCATATAGTCTTGTGTGCGGCACCTGACAAGGCTGCTTTCGAAGCTTTTTCGAGTCGGTGAGGTGACCCGCGCTTTAGCACTATGAACTATCGTCCGACAGTCGATAGAAAATGCCATCGAAGTACAGTCATGTAGGATCACTTAATAAAAATGCATGGTGCTTGCATGTCAAGCCTTGACGTCTTTGCCATGTCCCATCATTGCCCTGCGTAGAGCCGTTTTCTGCAGGATAGCCATTAGGATAGGGTGGACATGTAGGTGGGGTGACAGAGGCACAACGCGTCCCCAATGATTCAGCAGCAGTCACGGACAGTCAAGTGGGAAACGTTTAATTGCCACCAGCAGCAACTGTGCCACATCTGTTCGTGGCTCAGGGCGGTATCGCAGATGCAGGCTCATAATCGGAGAAAGCCAGAGGCCAAACGTCGGCAAATCGAGTGTCGCCAGCAAGAGAACGTGTGAGATATACGTGGTCGATGCGAATGGACTAGTGCGCCGTATAGTACGTGAAACTTGCAC
This sequence comes from Schistocerca gregaria, assembly GCF_023897955.1. Taxonomy (NCBI): domain Eukaryota; kingdom Metazoa; phylum Arthropoda; class Insecta; order Orthoptera; family Acrididae; genus Schistocerca; species Schistocerca gregaria. The sequence continues at coordinate 250,635,126 of NC_064923.1, read as the reverse complement.
AGCTGCCATGAACCCTCATTCGTGTGACGATAAGGTGAAGTCAGTCAATGAGAAAAAGAGAGGGCCGCACATGGGGACTGTCGTGGAGGTTAATCAGTAGGTCCCTGTGTGAGCTTCATGTCGCCACCAAGAACCATTTAAACCAGGCGGCCCTCAAAAAGCGGCGTTACCTCGTCATCAACGTGGGTGTGTTGTTCACGACGTCGACTGGAGCAGGACAGTTCAAAAAACAGTTCAAATGGCTCTGAGCACTATGTAACTTAACAGCTGAGGTCATCAGTCCCCTAGAACTTAGAACTGCTTAAACCTAGCTAACCGAAGTACACCACACACATCCCTGCCCGAGGCAGGAATTGAACCTGCGACCGTAGCAGTCGCGCGGTTCCGGACTGAAGCGCCTAGAACCGCTCGGCCACCGCGCCTGTCTAAATGGTGTCTCTAAACATTTAAAGTTGATTTGAAGCCCGAATGGTGCCCAGATTCATTGCTGCAATGCGCTAATGTTGTATGCTCCCACTATTGGCACAGAGGGCCCTGCAACGATGTTCTGCAACATCCAGTGCAGCCACTGTGGCTGCAATCACTGGGTGGAAGCTGGGTCAGGTGCATTCCCTGATGGATGGACCAGCATGCCGATCTGCTCTGCCGTGGACATCGTCAGCGTAGGAGGTTGGAACTGCTGGAAGGCAACTGTCGCGCCCACAGAGGGCAACCGCGGTGGGAATCAGGGAAGCACCATTCACGGGATAGGAGGTCGTGTAAAGGAATGACCTCAAATGGGACATCGGGAGCTGCCGTCAGGGCGCTCGATGAGAGATCCCTGTGTTGTATCCGATCCACTGCTTGTGATGCCACATGAATAAGTGCGTCGTCGGAGGATGTTAGACTTCGCTTCTTCCATTTTCGGGGCGACTGCTGCTTTCGGAGGTGCTGTTCCGTCTTAAAATGCGGACCTTCGTTGTCCGAAGTCGTGCTCCTCTGAGGGAAAGCAGAGATAGGCACTGCTCTCCGTTGGACTTCCATGGCAGCAGTCGGCCATTCATTGAGCTCTGGAGAGTTGATGGTCTCATCGTCGTTGGAGGAGATTATACTGGTGAGTCGCCATCGTTCCCGAGAGGGAGTGCCGGCCGGTGAACAGTCGCTTCGTCAAGTGACACATCTAGTTGCGTATGGCCGAGGCGTAAGTATCTAGCAAAGAAGGGGGCGGTACGTTGGGAGCTGCATCACTGGTCGGTATTTGTAGCAAACGGCGACGGAGACAGTAGGACCTGACATGGCCCTCTTGTCCACATCCCTCATGTGGGTGGCCATCATACATGACGTCGGCTCGCACGCCACGTGTCAGTAGATAGGATAGTACATGTTTGGACAGTTCGATCTTGATCTGACGGACACCATTCAACAGGAATGTGTCCTACAACATTGCCGGAGGGTCGTAGGGCTTCAACGAGCACGACTTGTGGCACTTCGAAAGGGAGCTCAATCACCCAAATTTTTCGAAGATCGAAGCTAGTGTGGTCTACTGATACCACCCTAACATGCCCAATGCTTAAACGTTAGTCTGTGTGCGTGTCGTCGAACTACATCAGCACATTCTTCCTCTCTCGTCATTTCAATGTAGATGATACTGGCAGTGGTAGAGAAGTGAATGCCTATCACTTCTACTGGGCCCATACACAACTCTTCACGAACTAATTGTTCGTTTTCATAAGCGCGTGGTCGTGCATTTTTTGCTTTGAATGTTACTTTAAGTGTCGCATGGTGGTAAGAGTGCGCCATGGGGTACAATATTGGTGGACGTTGCACAACACAAATACCACGACACGGAAATAAAGAATTCCGTCAGTGGAGCGCTACCCTGGGCGGGGAGCCAGTCCTCAACGTGACCAAGGCCGAAAGCCAACTGTCCGACTGAGCTGCTCAGGCATGATTCGCGACCAATCCTCACAGCTTCAGAGTGAGACTTTCATTCTGGAAACATCCTCCAGGCTCTTGTTAAGCCATTTCTCCTCAATATCCTTCCTTCCAGGAGTGCTAGTCTTGCAAGTTTTGCAGGACAGCCTCTGTGGAGTATGGAAGGTGTGAGATGAGGTACTGGCCGAAGTGAAGCCGTGAGAAAAGGTCGTGGGTCGCACTTACGTAGCTCAGCTGGACCGTCCACCAGAGACTACTATCACAGCCATCCGCCACGACAACCCCATAAGTCCGCAGCTCGTGGTCGTGCGGTAGAATTCTCGCTTCCCACGCCAGGGTTCCCAGGTTCGATTCCTGGCGGGGTCAGGGATATTCCCTGCCTCGTGATGACTGGGTGTTGTGTGATGTCCTTAGGTTAGTTAGGTTTCAGTAGTTCTACGTTCTAGGGGACTGATGACCATACATGATAAGTCCCATAGTGCTCAGAACCATTTGAACCATTTGAACCAACCCCATAACAACGTCGAACAACATCACCCGACCATCCGCTGCACCATGGTGTGGCGTCCTGGCCACTACCCATACCTGTCCACATATGCCTGTTCCTTGTAGCTTATGGTTGTGAACGGCAAATTATCCACACGCTAGTGCCTCCATTCCACCTATCTCATTGAGGACACACACCGCTTGACATATACTGTGACGGGCAGCTGCTGGGATCTCATGCAACGTATGCTGGCGCTCCTGTTACGACGACAGCCAGAGTCTATCACGCTAGACAACTGCTATGCGCAGGTGCTGTTTACTTTCCGACTACCAGAACGAACACCGCCAACTGGCTGGAGGGCATGGTTCTCTATTGTATTTTGCAAGCCGCGCCTGAAAGTCCCCTCGACTTGTGGTTCCGCCTGACGACGACTCATGAGGCGTTCCGCCGCCTTGCATTGTGCTGAACACGGCTATCGAGTTATTTAGGCACATTATTCGAGGATACTCCTGTCCATTGCCTAGAAGGCACGCTTGAAGATGATTTACGGCATATGATTGATCCTCTGAGGAAATGTTTTAGAGGGAGTCCCCCCTCCATTCATTACGCGAAGACGACTAGCAAGCTTCTGGTGGCGGTACTAGGATCCAGTTAAAAATATTAATAAAAAATGAAAATATAGAAATAAATAAATAAATGAAAAAATATGTGTATATACGTATAAATAAATGAATTTGATCAAGTAAAACTCTCTTGATCCTGTGAGACCCCTTTCCTCAACGCCATGACTCAGAAGACGATACCCCTGTCCTCTTCGCCCCTGATCCTACTCTCGGGTCATTAAAAAAAAAAAAAGTGTTCGGTAAAGCACTTACCCGCAAAAGGCAAGGGTTCTGTCTTCGAGTCTCAGTACGGCACACAATTTTTATCTGCCAGGAAGTTTCAAGTGGGTCTAATGTATTTTATGAAAATTGTAAATGCTCTTCCGAATGTATAACATTCGCTGACTACAAGACTTGTTTTGATACAATATTAATCTGATACAATAACTGAATCGTATTTATTCTCAGTGCAATGGGTAACGCCATTTGATACGAGAAAGTCATGGAAGGCAACGACTTGTAAGCCACTTCAAGTTCTGTTATATTGCACATTTCTCTTTCCTTTCAGCACTCCACATTTAATCATACTCAGCATTGCAATCATATTGATCTAGCGGAGTAAAAGTATCAAAAAGTAACGGCCAATGACCTGGACAATGGTAAGTCATTTACATAATTAAAAAGATTCCTTTCTCATTAATAATAGATATTTATTTACTTAAAGCCCAAGATTTGGCGAAAATGATTATGGAATACATTTAATAAATTTGACACAAACAATTGGGTCAAATCATACTGAAATAAACAGTCGCTCCTTCTATGGTTGATGCAGAATTATCTGGGGACACTTGTTGTGGTGAGAAATAAAAATTATTAACCACGATTGAATGATGCTACTGCGAAAATCACACATGCACTCACGAAATTAATAAAGTCAGATAATTGTGTCAAGTTCAATGTACTAAGAACAAGATGAGAAAAGGAGGAATACATCAAATGTTGAAGGAAGCCTATATCAAAGATACGTGCATATTGACAAAGACCTAAATAATTCAAAAAATTAAGAGAAAAAAGTAATTTGGGCTCCATGTAGGTAGTCGTTCTACTCAGATTTATATGTCCAACACATTGTAAGATACCATATCTCATTATGAAACCATGAACACATGGTGTGGCAGGTGGTTGTGGCACACAATGAATGGTGCGCTATTCACAGAAAATAATTATTTAGACTTATTCAGACACTCACATAAGCTTTTCCTTTATCTTTACTAGTGCACCAAACAAATGAGTAGACAGAGTGGGTGGTGGGTGAAATGGGTGGTAGTTGACGCCCATACTAGAGATACAGAATGATCAACAAAAATCTCAAAAAATCAGTAAAGCAGTCATCAGTGAAAATTCTTGTGGCATGTAGGTATTCATTCCACGTGGATTTTAATGTACTAAACACAAAAACACATAATTTCTTATTAGTCGTAAAATCATGAAAACCTGCGAAGGGGTTGGGGTAGAGGAGAGAAAAGCGATCTTCATACTGGCATCGAAGAAACGAGAACTAAATTGAAATAAATTTCGTCCGAGTTTCTAAGCGAGTTATCTGCGAGCAAAATATTAGCCAGCTATGAAATGCACGATTAAGGTTTGAGAAACTTTGGCACTTTTGATGGTTCATCTTCAGATGAAACACTGACCGTCAGACTACACTCTACAGCGAAATTTAATAAAAGTATCAAAAGGAGGAAAGTTTGACTCACTTCCTTAACATAAATACTGATCATAGAAAAATAATTATGTGATTCTACAGCTAAATAACGCAGATACCTTTACCACAACTTAGATAAGACAGTCCTACAGGACCTGTCTGTCATCTTACCACACCGGAGACAGAGTAGTATAATTTTCAAAAGACTGGCTAGGCAAGAGAGCCTTTCGGGTCTGACCAGCTATCATAGAACGAAGTTACAACCTGATGTATACCTCTGACTCCTCTCATAGTCCTCGATCTCCTGAAGTTATGTTGGCAATGGATCTACTCCACTCATGCTTCTGTGGTCACCAGCATAAACATTCAAATTTACTATACTTTCGTTTTAATTCAGTCCTGAGCGCAGAAAGGGAACACAAGGACAGGAAGAGGTGTGTGTCATTAAAGAAGTGAACAAATCAGCCCATCTCTCCTATAGAGGATTCTGGTCTGCAGAGAAATTAAATACACCGTACGAAAATCAGTGTGACAGATATGCAGCCTCCTATAAAGAGTGTAATCATAATAAAAAGGCAGTCATGGATCTGTTTCATCAAACAGTGTCTCAGCAGAGAATGGATCAGGACTGTCTTTCCAATGGGAGGACAGGCCCAATCATTTTTTGAAGTAATAAGGAGGGGACTGTTATCTCTCAGTCATTCATACACAATCAATAAACAAGGATTGGAAAAGGGCACAGGTCATCCCCGTATTCAAGAACGGACGTCGAACAGATGTGCAGAACTATAGACCTATATCTCTAACGTCGATCAGTTGTAGAATTTTGGAACACGTATTATGTTCGAGTATAATGAATTTTCTGGAGACTAGAAATCTACTCTGTAGGAATCAGCATTGATCTCGAAAAAGACGGTCGTCTGAAACACAGCTCGCGCTATTCGTCCACGCGACTCAGAGGGCCATAGACACGGGTTCACAGGTAGATGCCGTGTTTCTTGACTTCCGCAAGGCATCGATACAGTTTCCCACAGTCGTTTAATGAACAAAGTAAGAGCATATCGACTATCAGACCAAGTGTGTGATTGGATTGAAGAGTTCCTAGATTACAGAACGCAGCATGTCATTCTCAATGGAGAGAAGCCTTCCGAAGTAAGAGTGACTTCAGGTGTGCCGCAGGGGAGTGTCGTAGAACCGTTGCTATTCACAATATACATAAATGACCTTGTGGATAACATCGGTAGTTCATTGGGGCTTTTTGCGGATGATGCTGTGGTATATCAAGAGGTTGTAACAGTGGAAAATTGTACTGAAATGCAGGAGGATCTGCAGCGAATTGACGCATGGTGCAGGGAATGGCAATTGAATCTCAATGTAGACAAGTGTAATGTGCTTCGAATATGTAGAAAGAAAGATCCCTTATCATTTAGCTACCATATAGCAGGTCAGCAACTGGAAGCAGTTAATTCCATAAATTATCTGGAAGTAGGCAATAGGAGTGATTTAAAATGGAATGATCATATGAAGTTGATCGTCGGTAAAGCAGATACCAGACTGAGATTCATTGGAAGAATCCTAAGGACATGCAATCCGAAAGCAAAGGAAGTAGGTTACAGTACACTTGTTCCCCCACTGCTTGAATACTGCTCACGAGTGTGGGATCCGTACCAGATAGGGTTGATAGAAGAGGCAGAGAAGATCCAACGGAGAGTAGCGCGCTTCGTTCCAGGATCATTTAGTAATCGCGAAAGCGTTGCGGAGATGATAGTTAAACTCCAGTGGGTGACTCTGCAGGAGAGACGCTCAGTAGCTCGGTAGGGCTTTTGTTAAAGTTTCGAGAACATACTTTCACTGAGGAGTCAAGCAGTATATTGCTCCCTCCTACGTATATCTTGCGAAGAGACCATGAGGATAAAATCAGAGAGATTAGAACCCCCACAGAAGCATACCGACAATCGTTCTTTCCACGAACAATACAAGACTGGAATAGAACGGAGAACCGATAGAGGCACTCAAGCTATCCTCCGCCACCCACCGTCAGGTGGCTTGCGGAGTATGGATGTAGATGTAGATGTAATAGATCGTTACAACATGGTTGCTAGGAGAAGAATGGTTCATCCATCGATGTTTGATTCAAAAAATATACACTCCTGCAAATGGAAAAAAGAACATATTGACACCGGTGTGTCAGACCCACCATACTTGCTCCGGACACTGCGAGAGAGCTGTACAAGCAATGATCACACGCACGGCACAGCGGACACACCAGGAACCGCGGTGTTGGCCGTCGAATGGCGCTAGCTGCGCAGCATTTGTGCAATGCCGCCGTCAGTGTCAGCCAGTTTTCCGTGGCATACGGAGCTCCATCGCAGTCTTTAACACTGGTAGCATGCCGCGACAGCGTGGACGTGAACCGTATGTGCAGCTGACGGACTTTGAGCGAGGACGTATAGTGGACATGCGGGAGGCCGGATGGACGTACCACCGAATTGCTCAACACGTGGGGCGTGAGGTCTCCACAGTACATCGGTGTTGTCGCCAGTGGTCGGCGGAAGGTGCACGTACCCGTCGAACTGGGACCGGACCGCAGCGACGCACGGATGCACGCCAAGACCGTAGGATCCTACGCAGTGCCGTAGGGGACCGCACCGCCACTTCCCAGCAAATTAGGGACACTGTTGCTCCTGGGGTATCGGCGAGGACCATTCGAAACCGCCTCCATGAAGCTGGGCTACGGTCCCGCACACCGTTAGGCCGTCTTCCGCTCACGCCCCAACATCGTGCAGCCCGCCTCCAGTGGTGTCGCGACAGGCGTGAATGGAGGGACGAATTGAGACGTGTCGTCTTCAGCGATGAGAGTCGCTTCTGCCTTGGTGCCAATGATGGTCGTATGCGTGTTTGGCGCCGTGCAGGTGAGCGCCACAATCAGGACTGCATACGACCGAGGCACACAGGGCCAACACCCAGCATCATGGTGTGGGGAGCGATCTCCTACACTGGCCGTACACCTCTGGTGATCGTCGAGGGGACACTGAATAGTGCACGGTACATCCAAACCGTCATCGAACCCATCGTTCTACCATTCCTAGACCGGAAAGGGAACTTGCTGTTCCAACAGGACAATGCACGTCCGCATGTATCCCGTGCCACCCAACGTGCTCTAGAAGGTGTAAGTCAACAACCCTGGCCAGCAAGATCTCCGGATCTGTCCCCCATTGGGCATGTTTGAGACTGGATGAAGCGTCGTCTCACGCGGTCTGTACGTCCAGCACGAACGCTGGTCCAACTGAGGCGCCAGGTGGAAATGGCGTGGCAAGCCGTTCCACAGGACTACATCCAGCATCTCTACGATCGTCTCCATGGGAGAATAGCAGCCTGCATTGCTGCGAAAGGTGGATATACACTGTACTAGTGCCGACATTGTGCATGCTCTGTTTCCTGTGTCTATGTGCCTGTGGTTCTGTCAGTGTGATCATGTGATGTATCTGACCCCAGGAATGTGTCAATAAAGTTTCCCCTTCCTGGGACAATGAATTCACGGTGTTCTTATTTCAATTTCCAGGAGTGTACATATTGACTTCGGTGCAGGGAGACATCACTGTCTCGCATTTATATCTATATCACACAAGAACAATTAAGATTACAATTGGCTGTCGAAGCAAAACATTAAAACATGGCATAGCTATTGATCTCTCCATGTCGATACGCATTTTTCTTGTTCGTTTTCAGTGAACACTTACTGAGAAAACGACATAAAAACATGAACTGCCCTATGGCGAAATCCACATCGTGTGGCACATAAATAAGATGATGATGATGTTTGGTTTTTGGGGCACAGACACCCAATCATCTCGGTGCAGGTGAAAATCCCTGACCCACACATAAATAAGAACAAGCACAAACACTTAAAAGCAGAATTTGAACTGCTCATTGCAAAACTCGTAGTGTATGAATAAATGTTATTCAGCACGAGCTCAAAATATTTAGCGGGACACTCAATTAAAGACAGCCGAATTGCTTACAAGGAGAGTTCACAATATATTAATCACAGAATGTACTTACTTTAAAAAAAATTGAATTGCCCGCTGGCAAAGCTTGTAACGTGTTACTCAAAAACACTTACATGGATTATGAAATTGAATCACCCACTAGTAAGTTTATGACATCACACTCAGAAAAGATACATGAATGACGAAAAATTAAGTTGCGCAGTGGCAAAGTCTATGACAAGACGCACACAAAAGCAAACATGAATTATGAAACTGAATCGCCCACTTGCAAGATTTATGACATGATACTCAGAAAAAGATGTATGAATTATGGAAAACTGAACTCCCCATAGGCCAAGTTTGAAGTACATTAATAGGCCAAAACACACAGGAATAAAGAAATTGAATCATTAAGAATCAAACTCTCTATAAATCGACGATAGATCACTCACATCCTTGCATTTGCGTGTACCCGTCATTCTATTGGCACAAGCTAGAATGGCTTTTCTCAAGAAAACGGAAACAACATTTGCTTTGCAGTGCACTTTTTGTTTTAATGGAACTCGCTGCCCAATTTCACAGATCTGTACTAAGGTTTTAATGAAGGACATTCCTCGAAATAAAGTTGGAGGGGTGGCTCTATTTGAACAGTAGTTCTCGCCGGCTACTTTATGTTCCCTATGGTAGTTTCAACTACCTCGGCCGTTTTGCCTCTAGTCTTCCGCCACGCCACGCCTTCAGTACATCGTCTTCTGTTCAAATGGCTCTCAGTACTATGGGACTTAACTGCTGAGGTCATCAGTCCCTAGAACTTAGAACTACTTAAACCTAACTAACCTAAGGACAGCACACACATCCATGCCTGAGGGAGGATTCGAACCTGCGACCGTTGCGGTCGCGCGGTTCCAGACTGTAGCGCCTAGAACCGTCCGGCCACTCCGGCCGGCCATCGCCTTCTGTACTCGGTCCTTAAGGTCTCAGTACTGTTCCTCTTTTCACAGTCAACAAGCTTGCCTGGCTGTATTGTGGAATTAAACAAAGCCCTTTGCTATGACCAATACTTCTAGCAAGTTAGAGACACGTTTCGGTGGTCGTGCTTTAACTCAGTTGTAGTGAACACCATTGATTGTTAAGGTGACACCCATCATCTGTCACGTCTCATCTTGTTAGCAGCAAAGGCGCCTCCTTCAGGCGTCCTGACACAGTGACAGCTAGTGCCAGAACACATGTACATCCTTCTCCATCTGTTTGTGGCGGACCAGGGTAGAAAATAACAGACCCCATTGAGTGGAAATGCATGCTTGCCGAATGTAATGAGAAATTACGAAAAGACTGTCGCATGCCCCACCTCGTTCTCTCCACAGGCTTAGAGGAATAAAGCTGCAGCTCTCTTCTGGGACGTCAATTCCAGCAAGTAGCGTAATTCAGTCCTATTCTCTAGCAAGGGATGAAGGTGTTATGTGAGGACGTTTGAGGAGTACGCAGAAGAGAAGGAAAAGAATGAGCATGGGTAAGGTAAAGGAGAGAGAAGTGCATCATGTGTGACACACTATTGCATTGGCACTTAAACTGAAGTTCGGAGACTATAACCTTTTGGTGTATGGAGCTTGTCAGCAAAATTTGACCATAAAGAACGGAAGTTACGTGGTACACGTCCTAACTACCACCCTGTGCTGTTATGTGATGCGTTAATTCCGAAAATACTGTACAGTGGCATCTGATGTGAGTACATTATTCAGTATTCACGACAATTCGTCTGTTATATGCGGGCTATGTTCACGGTGCATAATTCCAACAGCTATTTCATCCTTCGGTACTTGTCGTTTTCTGTAATTATACATTCTTTGTTTTAATTTCTTCTAATCACAGTACCAATCGTGACTGGTTTCGGCCATTCATGGTGCGATCGACAAGATGAACGTGAGTTGCACTGCTCATGTTGTGTATATCTCTTCCACTATTTGCTGTTTCAAGAGTTATGGTTTCTCTAGGCGGCCAACGAATGACCGTAACAGGTCAGGGTTAAATGGATGTTACTGTGATTATGTGTAGGAAAAGTGAAAAGAATTGTATAATACTTGTCAGTCACTGTTCTCCTCGGAGATTTTTTTTTTTTTTTTTTTTTTTTTTTTTTTTTTTTTTTTTTTAGATATCAGCACATTCATCCACTTATCACAGATCTGCATATGTTCCCTTACGTTGAGGGAACAATAGAGACGCTACCCCAGTTTTTCATTATATCCCACGAGGCCCGTAGAGTTCTACGTCTAACGCTGCAGTCACGTGAAGCTTACTTTCGACTGATAATGTCTGATAAGGAAAAGAAATTCATTTGCCCACAAAAGGTCGACAGTGAAAAAGAAGAGAGATTACGGTTTATCGTCCTATCAAGCACGTCTCGAATGACTCTAGCAGTTTTCGTCACAGCTCGAGAAATCTTGGCCACTTCTCCAGATTCCGATTGTCGCGTAAGTTAGTCCCAACAAAGGAAATTGCTGCTGTAATGTATTCTCGCGATAATATTATTACAGTCAGCATTACATGATTTATTTCGTTTACGAGGCATTCAACTCTTGATTAATTTTCTACATTGTTTCATCTTGTTTACAAGCTGAATAAAAAATTATAACTTTATTATCCGTTATTTTACTACATGAACAGAATTAGAGATGGTTATTAGCAACCATCTTAATAAAGCTTTATAGTCTCTTGAAAAGCTTTATAGTCTCTGGAAACCAAATAAAGTTCTGTCCAAGGTTCGAAATCAAGTAGTGTCTTTTTGCCGTTAATTGATCTTACGAATTACCACAAATGCTTCAATAGCTTAGTGGATAGCGTAGATATCTGCTGTGTAGAGGACTTTGGTTCTATTTACTGGATTGGTTTGCTTTGTGGGAGGATTGACACTCAGTGATTGCAGACCGAGCGCCGCCACACGGCAGGTCTTGAGAGACTTCCTAGCACTCGCCCCAGTTGTACTGCCGACTTTGCTAGCGATGGTTCACTGACAAAATACGCTCTCATATGCCGAGACGATAGTTAGCATAGCCTTCAGCTACGTTATTTGCTACGACCTAGCAAGGCGCCAGTATCCGTACTATTGATATTGTGAATCATGTACCATAATGAGCGACGTTCTCCATTAATGGATTAAAGTTAAGTATTCCACCAGCTACGTCAGTTTTTCTCAATTCTAATTCCCTTGTCATGATCCAGACCTCACGCCAGCCTGCGTGAGCTAAAACGCATGCATTTCGGCCTCCTTTAGCAAAACGGTGTTGGCTCTCCTGCCAACCACAACACATACTCACACTTGTCTCAAGCGGTTTAGAGGAACCTGGGAAGCTTAAACTTGGCTGGTCGGAAAAGGATTGGAACCTCTATTTTCTCAGTGGCTTAACACTCTGCAACTTGGCAGATAAAGGCTCACAAGAAAGATTGCGACCTCGCTGATAGAGCGTAAGACAATTATGGAGTGGAGATAAGTAATTGTCCACGGAAAACCCATTAGCACTTCAGGATCCACCAAAATCACTTTGCCATAATTTTCAATGACTCACGAAAAACTCGAAGGACAACTTTACAAAATTGTGCTCCCGGATAAACTGTTGTTAATAGAAGTCATCATACGATTAGAATTCAGGTTCCCAGAAATTTTGTTTTTGTTCATATTAATTCTATGCTACTAAGTGTGGAATATACTTAAGCCAAACGTGGTCCTGAAAAAGTCAAGGTGTCTGAAGCATTCGTCTGTCCAAATAATCTTATCAGTTTACTATTACTTCCGCTCTAGTAATTAAATGTAGCTTCAGACTGCTATTTTCTTTACTAGTGATAACAAATCCAATCAAAGATTAATTTTCTGTGGTTTGCCTAGCACTCATGTGACCTCCCTCTACCAATCAAATGAACTTACCGGCTAGTGACAATCGTTCTAGGGGAGACGAATGGCGTTTTATTTCTGCAACGTAGAAGTCACCAAGTATCTGTAACATACCCATTGTAAACAGTAGTTGTCTCTATATCATGTCTAGAGCGTCGGTATCTCTCAGAGTTAGCACAAACGAACACGCAGGTCAGACAGTAACTGACTGATATGTGGTCAGTTATGGCAGAGGTTGAAAATACCGCTTCAGTTGTAAATTACTTCATTTTCACACGACCGATTTCGGATCTCCAGGACAGGACTGCCAAAGGCGAGGTGACGGTTAAGAAAAAGTCTGAATACGAAACAAAACGATAGTATTCTACATGTCGGGGGACGAATCTCGGAAATCTGAATATAGCAGAGAATACAAAAGCTTGGTCTGGATACACAGGGGGGTCAGTAAAGTGAAATGGCGAGAAGGTAAGAATTAATGGTCAGTCGAATAAGAAGTAACAGCTAAAAGAGCAGAAAATGGTTTTACGGGGTAGGGTTCATCATGAACAGAAAAACAGGGCAGACAGTGAGTTACTGCGAACAGTTCACGAATAGGGTTATTATTATCAGAATCAACAGTAAACTAGCGCTACAACAATAGTTCAGGTTTCAAGTAGTCGCCGAAAGAAGGAATTACAAAAAGGTTCAGGTAAAGAGAGGAAATAGGCAATATGTTACTTAGGAATGAAATAAGAAGTTCAGAGAAGCCAAGGCGAAATGGCTGCAGGAAAAATTCAAAGAAATCGAGAATAATATTTTGGTAGGAAGGAGTGAACCATCACACGTCATTCGATGAAAAGTGGAGATTTTGCTACATGTGTAACACTTTCCGTTTCTTTGTTTGCTGGCAAATGAATACAGTTCGCGTCATCTAACCTTCGCCGTATATTTTCCTGTTTAGGTCTATTGGGTTTCTTTCTAATTCTAACGCTGATACTACATTGTGAATTGCACAAATGTGACGTCGGTAAGCATGGAATGACCCCATGCAGAGAAGCGATAACCACCTGTGGGAAATTAAAAGTGAAGGCATGAATATTAAGAGTGCAGGAGGAATTCCATTGCTAACCGTAGGGGTAGAGCCGACTGGTGGGAAGAGGCCGTTGAAGGTTTCCACAAGGGGCGAGGACTGTATTGTGACGTAATCGAAAAGTAATGAGAGCCGACACGAAAACCATAGGGAATACCGTATTAGAGTTGTAGTTTACCAGAGCATTTGAAGATCTGCGGTCAAACAAGTTGTAAGACATACGTAAACGTAGGCTTCCGCGGCCATTGTCACGGTCAATAAAATTCTTCTGGGTTTGGGACCGCTTTGTCAAATATAACATTCTGACGTCTCCTCAGGATGTATTGCAATACAGCCCGAGGAAGGCGTCTTGAAATACTCGCAGAAAGGTCGGAATTTTGTAGTTGACAATGCGGTCCCAAATCCAGAAGAATTTTATTGACTTATAAGACATAGATTACAAACCTTTGGAATTTCTAAAATCGTTGGGGAGAGGGGGGGGGGGGGGAGCGGCAATCAAACGACAATTCAAGTTGATTTATATAATCTATTAGTCTTGGCAGATACAATCAGACTTTCAGGGAAACATCGTCCTCACAATCGTGAGGACAGTAAAGAGACAATTACAAGAACCATTACCTAATCACTTTAAAAGCTCAAGCTTCCAAGACGCTGTCAACAATAATACACAGAACAATGGAAAAGAAAAATGCCGGTTTGTTAGATGAGGGTCCGTTTGGCTTTTGGAAAGACAAAGGCATCAGTTTTTGCAGTTTGGACAGTGCATTTGATAATGGACGTAGGACTGAAGAAAAGTCAAGACATATTCATAGGATTTGTCGACCTGGAAAAAGCATTCGACAACGTAAAATGGTGTGTGTGTGTGTGTGTGTGTGTGTGTGTGTGTGTGTGTGTGTGTGTATGTGTGTCTGTGTGCGTGTGCGCGCTCGTGCGTGCGCGTATATGTGTTATGTCCTTTGTTTCGGCAGTCTTAAGGGAATCGCGAAATCCGCGAGTAATGAGGATAATGGACAAGGGGCACTACGTTAGTTCTTTGTGGATCGGTTGAGACTTGTGTTCTGACGGGAGGCGTGACAGAATAGTCTGTGCATTTGCAGTGAGCACTGTGTCTGGACGGCTTAGTATTTGCCGGCACGGTATCTCAGCGTGTTCAGTCAGCGAGCTGGCTGTCCACTACAATAAAGAAAACCTAGTGAATGGATCAACGATGAACTTCAACTGGTGTCATGTGACGTCCGCCATGACCAAAGGCAACGAATAATAACGGACAAAATGAAAAATGAAAAAAAAGTGTGTAGAACATGTGTCTAATAATCAAGCGACCCGGGTTAGAATCCTGGTGCGGCACAAATATTCAGCATTCCCCACTGACCTCAAGATTGAGGTTCACAGCTCATAACCATAATTGCTTTGTGCCTTAATTTCTTCAGTGCAGTTGCACACCAGGCCCGAATTCTTATCGTAGTCGGCGAAAGGCCGAGAGTAATGAGGATAATGGGCAGAGAGCACAACGTTAGTAGTGTGTGGATAAGTTGAGGATTTGGGTCTAACGGGAGGCTTGGCCGTACTGTTGCACTGCCCACGCCGGACTGTGTGGCCGAGCGGTTCTAGGCGCTTCAGTCTGGAACTGCGCGATCGCTACGGTCGCAGGTTCGAATCCTGCCTCGGGCATGGATGTGTGTGATGTCCTTAGGTTAGTTAGGTTTAAGTAGTTCTAAGTTCCAGGGGACTGATGACCTCAGAAGTTAAGTCCCATAGTGCTCAGAGCCATTTGAAGCATTTTTTTGCAGTGCCCGGATGGCTTAGTAGTCAGAGCATCTGCCTAGTAAGCAGAGGGCCTCGTCCGAATCCCTCTGCGGCACAAATGTTCAGCTTTTCCCATTGATTTCAGTCTATGCCCGTTTGCAGCCCATGTCTGTAATTCATTTGTGTCTTAATTCATAATGGCTGCTGGATCAAAAATGGTGCCTGTTCCTTCGGACATTTTCGAAAGAACAATTACCACGTATGTAGAGGTATTCTTCACCGCGACGGAGGCGTGGTGACTAGAAGGTGTCAGCGGTGAATAGGAACATGTTTTCACTCGCTTCATTCGTTTTCCCGAGTACCTCAGAGAGTACAGAGTGATTATTCTGTCTTTTCCCTTCGCCCAGAGCGAGCATAAAACGGAGAATTTTCTTAAAAGATTTTCGTAGTTCTCCACGTGTCGCCCATGTGGCAGTGCCGGAAGATAATCGAAACCAGAAATATGTACATCAGTTATTTGTGGGATGGTTCTACTGTCATGAATAATAAACCTCGACCTGTAATTTTCAACGAAGTATTTTCACGTGAGAATATGAAACCATTAAAGTTCATGCGTCACTTCTCAACTAAACGTTGCAAGCAAGCTGCTAAACCGCTGAATTTCTACGAAAGAATACTGAAAACGCATTACTATCGATAAACTTCAGTGGCTCAGGCAATAAATTTGTACTGTATTTCTTTGACTGAAAATAACATTTGTTACTTTATTTGTTTGTTTCTATTATTTAAAAATATTTTTTATCCGATTTTACGTATCCAGCGTCAGGGAGAAAACGTTATGAGCTAGCGACTAAGTCGCATACCGAGTGGCTAAAACAGGAAATCCGCATACAGGTCCAGAGAATCTTATTTTGTCAGCAGCTCTAGGTATAGTTGAAATTATCTTAGGTAAGCAGGCGGCAAACAAGCTTCAAAGTTTTGGAAAGGACACTATTGTTTTTGACTTCACTCTTGATGGTATGGCTTACGCTCCGCGGGAAGTAAATTACACTCAGTTAAAGCAAAAAATCTCGCTTAATCGTAGCAATACCAAGGGAGCAGAGGCGTACCGCCCTCAAAAGTTCGTTCGGGACATCATTACATTAAAAAAAGGCGCCCTGCACATACTAATGTACCTGTGATCGATGACAGTAAACACATGTTATTGTTAAGCTACTTGAATTAAAAGATGCAGTTAAGTGGTTATTCTTGATTTCCATCAGTAAAAATACTCATCATATGTTGAAGGCAAAGTCTTTACACACTGCAAAAACTTCCTAAGTAATGAATTCAGTTTGCGAGCTGCTCGTACCCCACTTTGTTCTGAACGTCAGTTTCTCTCAGTAAAAACTATCTCGTACGTAATTTTGCTTGATAGTTGAGACAAAGGTTTCTTCAAATTACCAGATATTTAACCAAAGCCATCGTTTGACGAGGGGATAGGAGTTAGCATTTTATGTGCCGTTAATAGCATTATTGAGAGCCTTGAACTTCATTAGTTTTTCTACAGCCTTATTATTAGTGTGTCTGTCGTTTAGCAGGGCGAAGTCTAACAAGAGAGGTGACTGTTACCCATATCAGACGATATGATGAGGCATTCTTCCCGTATCTACTTTTCGATACAACATTCTAATATGCCTCACGTTAATATCAGGCGTCGGACATTTGACTGAACTGCTCACCTCCAGTACAAATTTAAAAGTAGATGCATGCATGCTAGCTGAAGGTGAACTCGGTAATCACTTCTTTCAGAACTCAACCCACATACAGATTATTTGTCCTCTTTTCTTTATTTTCAGACAGTCTCTGTGTACTGATGGCTCGTGTGCTTAGGTTTCCTCTCCGTAATTGATTAATAGTAGCTGAAAGACATCAGCCAGAACATTATGACCACCTAGCTAAGCCCGGTTTGTCCACCTTTGGCACGGATAACAGCGGCGACACGTCATGGCATGAGGAGATGTGGTCTTGGTAGGTCACTGGAGGGAGTCGTCATCACATCTGAGCACACAAGTCACCTAATTCCCATAATTTCCGGAAAGCGGGCGGTGAAATCTAGAAATCTGATGCTACGTTCAACCACATCCCAGATGTGTTCGATTGGGTGCAGATCTGGGGTGTTTGGGGGACCAGCACATAATTTGAAGTCGCCACTGTGTTCCTAGAACCACTCCATCACACTCCTAGGCGTGTGACATGACGCATTACCTTGTTGAAAAATGCCATTGCCAGCGCGAAACTTGATCGTCATGAAGTGGTGTACGTGGCCTGCAACCAGTGTACGACACTCTTTGGCTGCCATAGTCACTCGCATGAGCGCCACTGGACTAGTGGATGCCCACCACATGAATGTTCCCCAGAGCATAATGTAGACGCCGCCAAATCGTCTCCGTCCCGCGGTACAGGTGTCAATGAGCTGTTCCTCCGGAAGCCGACGGATTCGCCTGGTACATTGGCATGATGAAGAGGGTATCGGGATTTATCAGACCATATAACGCTCTCCCACTGTGACAATGCACAGTGCCGATGGCGACGTGCCCATTTCTGTCGCAGTTGCCGATGTCGTGGTGTTAACATTGGGACATGTGTGGATCCGGAGGCCCTCGTTGGGAGTATTCGGAGCACTGTGTATTCGGACACAGTTGTATTCCACTCAGAATTAATCTCTGATGTTAGTTCCGCCGTAGTTTGCCTACTGTTCTGTTTAACGAGTCTTCCCAACCTACGACGTCCGACATGTGTAATGAGGGGCGGGCGGGCGCTAACTCCACAACGTCTAACACGATGTGTCCGGGAAAACGTGAAGGCAGCCCGTTTTGCGATTCTGGTAATTGTGTTGCCAATCTGCAAGTGCGACCTAATTTGATGGTTCGAGGTGATGATACGGTGGCGAGGATTAACAATGACACTTGACAACAGCGCAACATACAGGTGCTATCTGTAACTATAAAAAATCTGCTAGCCAATAGTAGGCCTCCCTTTAAAAGTGGGAAACATACCTAGTAATAACATGCAACAAATTCCCCTTGGTTCTCTGGTAACTTATCGTGGAGCACGTACGTCCCGTTGGTAGTCAAATGGTTAATAACAGCGTGTATACACACCTTTGTAAAACAGCGATTCTGTGGGCATGAATTCGACAACTCCCTGACAGGTTTCTGGAGACACCTCACTTCACATGTCTCCTCACAGGTCAGGCAATTCCCATCAATATAAACCGGTGGTTTATGGATGGCGTCCAAGATCTATTCCAGAGCATAAAGATGAGGTGAGTCTGGTGCCCAGGATAACAACGCGACTTAATTATCATGAGCATCAAGGCACTGTAGCACAACTCTGGCCTCGTGATACTGACAGTTATCCTGCTGGAAGAAATTATCGCCGTCGAGCGAGACATCAAGCGTAAAGGGATGCAGGTGGTTCGCAATAGTGTTTACACGCTTCTCATGTTTCATAGTACCTTCGATTACTACCACAGGTTCCCCGGAAGTCCATGCAACTGCCCCACATAGTAGACAGTGCCCCCATCAACATCTTTCTGTGGCACGATATACACTATGTGATCAGAAGTATCCGGACACCTGGCTGAAAATGACTTACAAGGTCGGGGTGACCTCCATCGGTAATGCTGGAATTCAATATGGTGTTGGCCCACCGTTAGCCTTCATTACAGCTTACACTCTGGAAATCATACGTTGGATCAGGTTCTGGAAGGTTTATTGGGGAATGGCAACCGATTCTTCACGGAGCGCTGCACTGAGGAGAGGTATCGATGTCGATCGGTGAGGCCTGGCACGAAGTCGGAGTTCCAAAACCCCGCAAAGGTGTTATATAGGATAGAGGTGAGGAATATGTGCAGTCCAGTCCATCACAGGGACGTTATTGTCGTGTAACCACTTCGCCACAGGCCATGCATTATGAACAGGTGTTGAAAGATGCAGTCACTATCCCTGAATTGCTCTTCAACAGTGGGAAGCAACAAGGTGCTTAGAACATCAATGTAGGCCTGTGCCACGCAAAACAACAAGGGGTGGAAGCCCCCTCCATGCAAAACACGACCACACCGTAACACCACAGCTTCCGAATTTTACTGTTGGCACTACACACGTTGGCAGATGGCGTTCACCGGGCATTCGCCATACCCACACCCTGCCATCGGATCGCCACATTGTGTACCGTGATCCCCCACTCCACACAACGTTTTTCCACTGTTCAGTCGTCCAATGTTTACGCTGCTTACACCGAGCGAGGCGTCATTTGGCATTTACCAGCGTGGTGTGTGGCATGTGAGCAACCGCTCGACCCTGAAATCCAAGTTTTCTCACCTCCCGCCTAACTGACATAGTGAATTTTGATGGAATTTGGAATTCCTGTGTGATGGTCTGGACAGATGTCTGCCTATTACACATTACGACGCTCTTCAACTGTCACCGGTCTCTGTTACTCAACAAATGAAGTCGTCCTCTACGGTTTTGTGCTGTACGTGTCCCTTCTCGTTTCCACTTCACTATCACACCGGAAACAGTGGACCGAGGTATGTTTAGGAGTGTTGAAATCTCGCGTACAGATGAATGACACAAGTGACATCCAAATCACTTGACCACGTTCGAAGTCCGTGATTTCCGCGGAGTGCCCCATTCTGCCCTATCACGATGACTAAAGACATATGAGGCCGCTGATATAAAGTATTTGGCAGTAGCTGGCAGCACAATGCACCTAATATGAAAAAAGTGTGTTTTTAGTGGCGTCCGGATACTTTCAGTCACATAGTGTAAGTCTCAAGCAGCCGTTCATCTGGATGACAGCGTATCACTGTGATGACAAAAGTCATGGGATACCTCCTAATATCGTGTCGGACCTCCTTTTGTCCGGCATAGTTCAACAACTCCACGTAGCATGGACTCAACAAGTCACTGGAAGTTCCCCGGAGAAATATTGAGCTATCGTACCTGTACAGCCATCCATGGTTGCAAAAGTGTTATCGGTGCAGGATTTTGGGCACGAACCAACCTTTCAATTATGTTCCGTAAAAGTTGATGGGCTTCATGACGGACTATCTCGGGCCAAAGCATTCACTCTAATTGTCCAGAATGATCCTAAAACCAATTTCAAACTACTGTGGTCCAGTGACATGGAGCAGTGCCACCCATAAAAATTCCATCATCGTTTAGGAACATGACGTCCATGTATGGCTACAATTGGTCTCCACGTAGCCGAACAGGACCCAGTCCACTGCCTGTAAACATAGCCCACACCATCACGGAGCCACCAACAGCTTGCACAGAGCCATGGCTTTGTGGAGTCCGCGCCACACTCGAACGTTTCCATCAGCTCTTACCGACTGAAATGGGGATTAGTCTGACCAGTACACGGTTTTCCAATCGTCTATGCTCGAACCGATACAGTCAGGAGCTCAGGAGAGGTGCTGCAGGCGATGTCGTGCATTCGCGTCGGTCGTTTGTTGCCACGGTCCATTAACGCCAAATTTCTGATAACTGTACGAAACGCCACTGCTCTCGGTCGTTAAGTGAAGGCTGTCGGCCACTGTTTTCTCCGTGCTTAGAGGTAATGCCTGATATTTTGTATCCTCGGCGTTTAGTATTCTCGGAATATTGAATTTCCAAACGTTGCGAAATGGAATGTCCCATGTGTCTAGTTCCAACTGCCAATCCCTCTTTGAAAGTCTGTTAATTCACGTCCCGCGGCCATCATCATGTCGAACATTTTTTACACGATTCACCTGAGTCGAAATGACAGCTCTGCCAATGCACTGCCCTTTTATACCTTGTGTACGCGATCCTTGTGTACGCGATATTACCGCTATCTGTATATGTACATATCACTATCCCATTACTTTTGTCACCCCGGTGTACCACCCTCATCAGCGTGTGTCTGTGCAACGATATATTGTCTCAAGAAACCATTAAACTGAGAGACGTCGTGCTCGGTCACGATCATGAATTTGGTATAACTATAAATATGATTTATCCGACCATGCGACATGTTTTCATTGATTCGTGGTCCACTCTCGATGATCTTGCGATCACTGTGGTCCTCATTGACGACGTCGCTGGGTGAGCATGGGAACACTTATTACTCGTTTGCTGCGTAGGTTCATGTTGATGTGCGCTGTGAGGTGTTCTCTGAAACGTGACTGCACCAAAATTCTACTCTTCCGGCAGATCTGCCACAAACGCCGCCCATCCTTCTTCGGAGAGCAGGCAACTCTCCGACATCGACGGCCTGTGGTTAGGCTTGGAAGTCAGACATTTTGTGAGCTACTCATGGTTTCAAGGTCCTTCACACTTTTTCCACAGAAGCTTAAGACTGTAGCACAAAAACAGCGGAACAAAACGGTTCAAATGGCTCTGAGCACTATGGGACTTAACATCTATTGTCATCAGTCCCCTAGAACTTAGAACTACATAAACCTAACCAACCTAAGGACAGCACACAACACCCAGTCACCACGAGGCAGAGAAAATCCCTGACTCTGTCGGGAATTGAACCCGGGAACCCGGGTGTGGGAAGCGAGAACGCTACCGCACTACCACGAGCTGCGGACAAACAGCGGAACAGATTCTTCGTATCGAGGTGCTCGTTTCCAAGCGGTGGTCATAACCATTGATCAGTGGATTTCCCCATGCGTGTCAGCATTTTCGCGTTGAACAGTGATTATAATGTTTCGGCTCATCGTTATATAGAAAATATCAAGAGGGTTTGCATCGGTTGTTGAGAGTTCCTAAATACGGCACTAAATGAAGTGGATAATTAGAGGCTAGGAACGAGATAAGGATGAGTATATAGGCTGAGGGCGGGCGGCGAGGTAACAACACGACAGGATGGGAGCCTCTGCACTGTGTCTGCTGCCGCTGGCTGCGCTTCTAGCTCCTGCGCTGGCAGCCGTCTCCTACAGTGGGTGAGTCTCGCAAGTGTTACGCTACCTGCCGCGGCCTCTTCTACACTATCTACTTTCTTATCTCAGTTGGCTTCTCAAGACAAGTGCGTCTACTGCAGTGCCCCTGGCGCTCTATTCCTCTACTGAGTCTCGTCTGTTTTCAGTAGCCAGTTTCGTTTACACGTCTGCACCAAAATGGGCGATATTGCGAGAGCTGTCTGCTGTGCACTTTGGTAACTCAGTGGTGAAGGTGAGGTTACGAGGGACTATCTTATTACGAAAAAATCCAAACATAGAAATAAAATGTAGGAACAAGCAATGAAAACAGAATTTATTAATGGCCAAAGAAGAATTCGTTGTGGAAGTTCTTGTCAAAGATTGTTTGGTGAATTGTTCACTCTCCTGAGAACCGAAAACATAGGTTAAGTGACATCCAAACATTTCGGAACATATACATGTATTTACTCGAGAAAGCCGGCCGGTGTGGCCAAGCGGTTCTAGGCGCTACAGTCTGGAACAGTGCGACCGCTATGGTTGCAGGTTCGAATCCTGCCTCGGACATGTGTGTGTGTGATGTACTTAGGTTTAAGTAGTTATGAGTTCTAGGGAACTGATGACCTCTGCAGTTAAGTCCCATAGTGCTCCGAGCAATTTGAACCCTTCTTTTACTCGAGAGAATATACACTTACAACCACCTTAGAAAACATCTAGAAGGCACTAAATAGCACCTTTTTGTTTTAAGGTTTGCATCATGTTTTCTTGCTAAGTGCCAAATAACATCGAAAATTATGTTTCTAGTCCAATAACTAACTTTTTCGCGGTCAAAATCATTTTCATTAAAACATGTGTATCTGTTTACGTTCTTATTTATGCGTAGTGTAGATTTCTTTCTCTGTAAAATGTAAATAAAATGGCTTCCAGATATGTCGTTTCTCTTGTAGAAAGAATACTCGCAGGAAAAAAAAAGGAACTTGTGTAACTTTTCAATGTGCCACGAAAACTCAGCGAACAACACATTAAAAATTAAGAAGACCAAAAAGCATAAAATCCATTTCCATAAAAGGAGTGAACTCTACCAGAATACGTTATAGCTTCCGATGTTAGCAGGCGCCGCCATAGTCCCTTGTCTCTGCGCATGCCCAGCGAGCAGCATACTCGAAAATTCGGAACTCCACACTCGGCACTATCTATACTTCATTGAAGTCACAGACACATTTTCGTCGTTGCTGGTTGCCGACTTACGCGCAAGCACGAAAGGCGCACGCACTGCGAGTTGAGTTTAGCCACAAAGTCGCTCGCGTAAAACTGGCTTAACACACACTTCGTTGCTGTTCGTACATTCAAAGAATATTCTCAGCCAAGTGGCTGATGTGAGTTCTTGAACCTATTCAAATCGACTAACTTTGATTGCTTTTCGCTACCTGACAAATTTAGCTAACAGACGACACAGTGTTTCCCGGAAACGAACATGTGCATAAATCAGTTATTCAACTGCTCACAACATTTCGGTGGTTGTTAAGTCTGTCATCCTCCTTTGGATTAGTAGTTATAGACACCTTAAACCCAGCGTCTTCTGCTATTTAACGATCAGGGACAAGTCGCCACCGATTGATATCGTTTGATTTCTATCGATTCAGATACTGGTATCAGCCATCACAACGAGATCCTTGTAATGTACGAATAGAAGAGATATACCCATGCTGTTTTAAAATGAGGTTATTGCATGAAAGAGTTTAATGCATTTCATAAACAAGAAATCATGTATTCCTCCAGAAACTTCTTTTTGAATGCTTCCGTGTACTATGCTTAATATAACTGCTACATTAATTGCCACTTTTTCCTTACATTGCACCCTTCAGTTCTAGTTCTTTCGTGTTGGAAAGAGTAAACCATCGGTTCCGAAATACATTGTAACGATGAGATTCTTGCTCTGGTTACAAGCGGGTGATCACTAACGCAACGTGAAACACACGTTTCGTCCCCAATACTCACGAAATACGTTTAACAGAAAATTTTTGGTTATACGCTTCGCGTTCTGTTGCCTGCACACTCGAGGTGATCGGAAACGTATGCACCTAACAGGGCAGCTAAGTGATGCGTTCTACGCACAATGGGACAAAGAAGAAGTAAGTTAATGTAACTAGGATAGACTCTCAAAACACATCCCGAACGATTAAATATTTTTAGCTGTGGTTTTAGATAGCTTACAGTGGACAATATAGCGAATTTATAGCGGCCTAAGTGTGAGCTCAACTTCTATAATGGAACTATATACGTTTTCTGTTGCACTGGTAGGAGCTTTCGAAGAGGAGTTATGGGCCTCGTATGTCTAGATATTGAAACTTCCTGGCAGATTAAAACTGCGTGCCCGACCGAAACTTGAACTCGGGAAGTAAATCTGTGAGGACAGGGCGTGAGTCGTGCTTGGCTAGCTCACTTGGTAGGCACTTGCCCGCGAAAGGCAAAGGTCCCGGGTTCGAGTCTCGCTCCGGCACACAGTTTTAATCTGCCAGGAAGTTTCATATCAGCGCACACTCCGCTGCAGAGTGAAAATCTCATTCTATGTCTAGATCTTGACTGAACAGCAGCAAGTTAATAGTAACGCAGCTCTGTCTCATTGTCAGCGAAAATTGTCTCATAAAAATCTGTGCTACTGTTCTAAATGTGAACAATACGTAATTCAGGTACCGTGTTTCTTACAAAGACTGTCACATAAAATGGTCAAATTGTTGATCTTGATCATTGATACCCTCTGAAAGCGATTCCGGACAGACAATACTCGCGGATCACAGCAGTGTTTCAGCGTATTTAACATCATCGTAAGTCGTCTACGTTTCCTTCTAGATCTGTTAAGTTTTCTCACATATAAAAGTCCAGAAGCGTAGGCCATTTTGCGTTTCCTGAACGATGGACCAAACGATGTCAAAACGTTCTACGCATGGTCTCTAATTATCTGCGCGTAATTCATGGGCCATCATACACACTTGTACCACAAGGATTGCCTTACGCACAGTGGGATGTCTTCCAATAACTTCAACAGTATGTCTGCTAGGACCTGAAGCTAGTTGTTATTTAGAGTCCCATCAATGAAATAAGAAACCATATATTGAAAAACTTGTATTGCACGTTAATGTTATAAGGTCATTGTTTGTCCACTTCTCTAAGCCACTTTCAACTGACCTGTAGATTAATATGATCATAGTTTGTACGCAATGCCTCATGCGCAAAGAAAAATCTAATATAGGAACGCTGCATTATTTTGCATTTGTCGGTGACGGCAGTCGGAGAACTGTAACAATTTTCAAGCTCACTGCCACAGAGCTTTGTATCGAGCGAAATATGGAAAGGATGAAATTCAGTGGAACACTCGCATGCCTGATCCCACTAGCACATTAAGTTTCCTCGAAGTGACATGCCTGTGTGTTATCGTTGCCAAAATATGAGCCGCATTTCTCTCACCTCTTGCTGTTCCTTTTTGTTGGCATACTTTAGTCTTCACACTTTGACTTTCTTGAAACATTTTTATGACGTTTATAAAGTCAGATCTTAATGGTCTGGCATGACCAGTATACTTTTCAGCTTCAACCGCACCGCTATTCTAACAGTTTGGTGACGTTCGGCGCACCGAAAACTTTTCCCTCTCTCTTTATATGAGAAAGTCTCAATAGCAGCACGAGCAAACCGTCTAGCCAAACTGACGGCCTTCAAGCGCACAGTGTCTCTTACAACTGTGGAGAACCACCAAGATGCAACGGTTATCGTACTTGTGCCACGGGATGTATTTTAAAAGTGGAGCAGCAGTATTTCAATCTCGTAACGGGGTACACGTTCAATAGAACATGTGTTATACTACTGTGGTCGAAGCTAGCAAATCGTATGAAACAAGTGAAGGTGATTCAACGTTACTGGGTCGTTGGTTGTATTCCTAAGGCACGACTTAGAACTATCTCCGTCAATATTATTCTCCCCGGTGTGAACCTTCATCTCCGAGCAGCACTTGCAAACTACGTCCTCAATTATTTGCTGAATGTATTGAAATCTCGGTCTCCCTCTACAGTTTTTACCTTCTACAGTTCCCTCCAATACCACGAAGGTTATTCCCTGACTCCTTAACGCATGTCTTGTCAACCTGACACTTCTTCTTGTCAGTGTTTTCCATACGTTCTTTTCCTCGAGGATTCTGCAGACAACTTCCTCATTCCTTATCTCATCAGTCCCCTAATTTTCAACAGTCTTCTGTCGTACCACATTCCGAACCCTTCAGTTCTCTTCTGTCCCTGTTTCCCTATAGTCCATGCCCACGTTTCACTGCCGTACAGCCGGCCGGTGTAGCCGTGTGGTTCTAGGCGCTTCAGTCTGGACCCGCGTGACTGCTACGGTCGCAGGTTCGAATCCTGCCTCGGGCATGGGTGTGTGTGATGTCTTTAGGTTAGTTAGGTTTAAGTAGTTCTATGTTCTAGGGGACTGATGACCACAGATGTTAAGTCCCATAGTGCTCAGAGCCATTTGAACCATTTTGAACTGCCGTACAATGCTGTGCTACAGAAGGCCTATGTTTGATACTAACAGACTTATCTTGGCCAGGACTGCCCTTTGTACCTTTTTTTTCCCTAGTACTAGTCTGCTTTTTATGTCCTCCTTGTTCTGTCAGTCATGAGTTGTTTTGCTGCCTAGGTAGCAGAATCCCTTAACTTCACCTGCTTCGTGACCACCAATTCTGATGTTAAGTTTCTCTGTATTTTTATTTGTGATACTACTCATTACCTCTGTTTTACTTCGATTAACTCTTAGTCCCTATTTTGTGCTCATTAGACTGTTCATTTCATTCAACAGATCCTGTAATTCTACTTCATTGTCACTGAGGATAGCAATATTATCAGCAAATCTTATCACACATGTCCCTTCACCTCCGTTTTTAATCGCATTATTAACCTTTCCTTTTATTTCGAAAATAGCTTCTTAGAGGTATATACTGAAGAGTAGTGCTGAAAGGCTGCATCCGTGTCTTACAATCTTTTTAAGCCGAGCGCGTCGTTCCTGATCATCCAGGTTTATTGTTCTCTCACGGTTCTTGTACATACGGTATATTATCCGTCTTTCCCTATAGCTTACCCTTATTCGAACATCTTGCTCCACTTCACATTGTCGAAAGCTTTCTCCAGGTCGACAAATTCAATGAACGTGTTTTCAGTTTTCTTCATTCTTGCTTCCATTGCCAATCTCAACGTCAGAATTACCTTTCCTAAATCCAGACTGACAGTCATCTTGCAGATCCTCAATATTCTTTTCCATTCTTCTGCATATTATTGTTCTCGGCAGCTTGGATGCATGAGTTACAATGATAATTGTGCGATAATTCTCGCATTTGTCGTCTCTTGCAATCCTCGGAATGGAGAGAATGATGCTTTTCCGAAAGTCTGATGGTTTAGCGCCAGTCTCACACATTCTACACATCAAAATGAATAGTCGTTTTGTTGTCACTTCGCCGTGATTTCAGAAATTCCGATGGAATGTTATCAGTCACTAGTTCCTTATTTAACCTTAAGTCTTCCAAACATCTTTTATATTCTAGTTGTAATAATGGATCGACTGTCTTTACCCTACCGACTGCTGTTTCTTCTCATATCACAAATCCTTCAGTGTAACCTTTCCAGGCATCCGCTCTCTTCTCTGCATTTGACAGTGGAATCCCTCTTGTGGTCTTAATGTGACCACCCTTGCTTTAAATTTCAACAAAGATTATTTTTACTTTTCTATATGCTGAGCCAGTCATTTCGATAATTATTTCCATTTCGAGTTCAAATTTTTCATGTAGCCATTTCGCCTTAGCTTCCCTGCACTTCCTGTTTGATTCATTCCAAAGTGACTTGTATTTCTGTATTCCTGAATTTCCCTGTACATTTTTGCACATTCTTCTTTCATCGATGAAGTGAAGTATTTCTTCTGTTGCCCATGGTTCCTTCTCAGTTACCTTCCTTGTACCTAAGTTCTTCTTTCATATTTCTGTGATTGCTCCTTGAGAGATGTCCATTCGACTTCAACTGGACTACCTAAGGAAATATTCACTATCGCTGTATATACACTTCACGCGTTTCTACTCATTCTTTAGTAGTTCCGTATCCCACTTCTTTGAGCATTGACCCTTTCTGAATAGTCTCTTAAACCTCAGCATACTCTTCATCATTACTAAATTGTGATCTGTGTCTTAATCTGCTCCTGGGAACGCTTTTGAATGCAGTATCTGAGTTCGGAATCTCTGCTTGACCTGAATGTATACCTAATCGAACTGAACTCTTCTCGTATCTCCTAGCTTTTTCCAAGTATACCTCCTCCCATAGACATTCTTGAACAGAGTATTCGCTACTACTATGTGAAATGTATTACTGAACCTAATTAGTCTTTCTCTTCTCTCATTCCTACTATCAACCTATATACTTCCACAACCCAAACCCCCTTGACTATTAGATTTTCATATCCCTTTACGGACTGAACTACCCGTGCAATATTCTAGTTTACTTTCCCCGTCTCTTCATCTTTTGCTTGCGACACTGGCATTTAAACCTGAACTATTGCCGTCAGTGTTGGTTTGCTGTCGATTCGGATAACCCACTCTCTGCCCTACCTTCTTGTTCACAACAAATCCTACTCCTGTTATATCTTCTTTTGCTCCTATTGATATCACTGTATACTCATGTGAGCAGAGGTCCATGTTTTCTTTGCATTTCACTTCAGTGATCCCCACTATGTATAGACTGGGCATTAACATTCCCCTTTTCACGTTTTCTAGAGTCTCTACCACCTTCAACTTCTTCCACGCCGCGACTCGTAGAACATTATCCTTTCGGTGGTAATTCGAACTTTTTCTCATGGTGACCTGCCCTTTGGCTACTCCTCCCAGACATCCGAAAGGGCGACTAGTCCATTATCTTTTGGTACTGGAAATACCATCATGACACTTTTTCAGTTACAGGCCACATGTCCTGTGAATATACATTATGCGACTTTAATGCAGTGTTTCCATTGCCTTCTGCATCCTCATGCCATTGATCGTTGCTGATTTTTCTGCCTTCTAGGGCCAGTTTCTCACCCCAAGGGCAAGAACCTTCCCTGAACCTCTGTCCGCTCCTCCACCCTGTTTGCCATGCCGTTGGCAGAATAATGGCGACTTCTTAAGCCAGAAGTCTCTGGCCGCCATTGCTGACGATTTTTATTCAAAATTTAAGCACTGTTAAGGTGAGAACCCGTGGGCGAAGACGTCAAAGGCGCTACCCCTAGACCACAGGTCTCTCAATGTATACGAAGAGCAAAAGTTGCTATAACCAAGTCATTGTTGTAATTGTCCTCAAAACCTATTAAATGCTGTAGGCCAGCCGTAAGAAGATGTACTCAATAATGCTGTAAATTGCCGTATTCGTCCTGCTAACAGGCTCTCAGGAAATGATAATTATTATCTCTATCGTTTGACTGCAGACCACTAAACCTGCCATCGATGCAGCATTTTAGATAAAAAGATAACACAAGTGAATCATTTAGGAAAAATAGTCAAGATCGCAGAATATTTCACTTATTAAAATGATAGACTTGGGCACATTCAATGGGCCATCTTCAGATTGTTGGCTCCATTTGGCTGGAACTGGTGGCGTGGTGGACAGCTCCTTGTGATCACAAGTAGTGGCCATTGTGACCGTTTGTCCTGACATCATTGCATAGCAGTTTCGACATCGCATGCTCTCCACTTATTCTATTATCTTCTTTCGTTAGAATAATTACTGTTTAAAACATAAGTACATTTTACATAACTGAATAAATAGAACCCTCTGACTATATTATAAACGTCCTGAGAAATTTTTCGATTTTGATAAAAAACAGTTGTCTGCGTAACAAGCTGACCTGAAGTCCAAATAACTGTGAGTCTGTATTACCGAAATGGCGACTACTTTGGAAGCCACCATCTTGGGTCTATCTCGTCATTTTGAAGTGGAAGTCTTGTGATATTTAAAACAGGTCGAAAGTTACATGAGAAACACAAAGGCGCCTTTTTAAAAATTATCTTTATTCATTTTGGTAGTTATGTCGCATTTTTACAGAATTAGGCAAATGCTAGTGTAAAAGTACATGGGTTGTTGTCTTTGCCTATGAGTGGGTGAAGTTCTTTAAGTGGATACATTAATTAAATAACTGAGTGTGGCCCTGCAATGTTTAGTAGCAGTAAACTATCACTCATCAAATCAGTAATTAAGGAATGAATCTGTCTAATAAATCAAACAAAGACCAATTACATCACTTTATTATTTGGAAGTAATCAGAGCTCTCAAGAAACAAATTTAACAATAACTGAAATTAATAAACTAAAATCTTGACAAACCAGCATAAAGGATTTGGATTGGTAATTCGATGTTGATGCATATCTGAACAAATCATTTAAATTTGCAGAGACTGCACTGTGACTGGCGTGGGTTAGTTCATAGAGATCGAAAATACTACAGAAGGATATGTGTGCGCAGCTGTTACCAGAGTTGAAAACATGTTCAACTTCTAACTGCAAATAAGTGTTCGAAATAAGGATTGGAATTATTGAACACAGTTATGTAAACCTAGAGTTTCCCTAAAGTTCACTTCGCTCTTGCGACTGTATCTCACTATACACAGTGTCTGCAGGTGGCAGATGTGGTGGGTGATACATCAGTCGTTGTTCTAAGGTTTTAATGACGTCAGTCCCATTTGGGAACTGAAATGTATCAATGGTATAACAGGTGAACATTTCTGCCGGACCAGAGTAGTGTGTGATTAACTGTTGCCCACTCACTGGTGTTATGCAATGAGCTGTATAAATGAGCAAGTGCTGTGTCATACCTGAAGCATTACACCATGGCATCTCAAGGTGTAACATCAGTGATGATTTTAGACGTTCTGTGATTAAGAGAATGGACAGCTCATATTTACAGATGTTTCATTCGTAGTGTGCACAGAAGATGCTGGTATAACAGAGACATTCCCAGCAGGCACTCCATCACCGAGGTCTTTCAAGGATGTGAAGTTCTAATGTTCAAATGTGTATGAATTCCTAAGGGACCAAACTGTTGGGACATCGGTCCCCAGACTTACACACTATTTAAATTAGCTAAAACTAACTTAAGCTAATGACAACACACACACCCATGTCCGAAGGAGGACTCGAATCTCCGGCGGGAGAGGCCGTGCAATCTGTTATATGGCTCCTCAAACCGCGGGGCCACTCCGCGCGACGGGGATGTGAAGTGTTTTAAGACATGGAGGAGTGCAAAGTGGTTAAAACATTTCTACCATGCAACTCACTGGGATGATCATGATATTACCCTACATATATGTGGCGGCATTGCTTCGATTATTTGACCAGACGAAAACCCTCAGCTACGTCAAAAGCGAGGAGGTCATCTGGATGCGTTGAATCTTCAAGTTTGATGCTATTCAAAACGCGGAATTCTACGTGTACCTTGCTCTAAATCGACTCAAGAAGAAGACTTCTGTTCTTTGGGGCCTGCAGTGCAAAGTGTGTCCTCTAAAGACATAATTATTATTATACAACTTTCGTTTGGTGTTTTTACCTTACATGTATTATCGTTGCTGTTATGTAATGTATTTCTGTAGAATTATTAGTTTCGGCTTAGATGTATGTTGGAGATGTATATCTCACTTAAGTCGCTTTTTATGTATGCTACTTTTCTCTTGACAGTTTGGATGACAGTGGATCACCGATATTACATGTTTTCATAGTTACCATTACAAGTTAAGTGGTGTGTGGATATGGTTTGTTTTTTTGTAATTTTTGTATGTTTTGTTCTAATTATGTCTTTGCCTGAAATTTCTTTTAGTTTTAGTTAAAACTTTTGTATTATATTTTTATTTTTTCTGTAATAATTTTGTTTACTGCCTACGATTTGTAATGTTTTCTTACTGTTATGTCTTTGTAGTATACTATTCGTGTTGTTATCGCTTTTAGTATGGATGTTTATTATTTAGTGTCTCTGATTCATTACGTTACCCATTTTATTGCTTTATAATCTGACTAAAGTTTTCTGTGACCGTTATGTTCTTTAGGTCAGTTTTTTTCATTCAGTAAATATATGAGGTTACTGTATGTGTTTGAACATGTCTCCATTTCTTCAAGGACGTTCATGATTACTCCCTTTTCCTTAATATGGAGAATTTCTAATGTTTCGTTTATCGGTTTTACCTTGTGTTTTTCTCTTTGTAAATACTGAAAAAATGTGGGCGGGTTGTTTTCACTTTCTTTGGCGTTTACAAAATTCCTTTCATTAGGCTGATAACCTTCTTTTTCCATGGAAAAATACCATAAGGTTTATCAGCTGTATATAACAATGTGTCGAATTCATTCACGTGGTAATTAATTACTTCATATGGATTGCTGTTCTTCGCCCAATAGATGAAACTATCTGTATCCATATAAAGTAATTTCGCAAATTCATAATGAAAACGGTACCGTGGAGTTTGGATAGGTCCAGTATGCAGATTACCACACAGATAAGTTTTTTGAACTCTACAGCAACCTTCGCCATCTCCACAGAAACAAAGCTCTGGCTGAATATGATGACTCATTTTAAATTTGGTATGGCGATGTATTCCCTTACACCATCAAGCCCTTCCCATGCGGTCCTAATAAGAATATCTCAGTGATGTCTTAAATTCTCCACAGTTTTGGCAAAAAGTGCATTGTTCATTAATTTAAAAATATCTTTTTCGAAATCATACGTCACGGAAGCCCTAAGTGTGGTATTTAGATCAATATACTCCTTCAACCAGGGTTCCTGGTTGAAGGCGAAAACATATCTAATTCCAGCCAGAACCACCCGTAACCGAAGACACAGCTGAAGGTTACAGTAATGAATAACATACCTCTGCATGTTCCCCAGCGTTTTCATCAGCTTAGAGACGGAACCTGTGCTTCGCATAACTAGTCACTCTGAACACAGGGGCAAATCAACATGTGCATCGTGCATAGTAACAGGATATGCGAGGTCTGGGTCCGTAACGTACCCTATATCAGAATCATCTGACGTACCACCATTTTTAAATACCTCACCTAATCCACTGAGATCTTCTTCAGGCACCCACTGAAACCTACCAATTGTCAGCGATTATTGCATTGCGCGCCCGTAGAAGTTATTCGCATCCAAATACTGTTCTCAATGGATGCACTGAACATCTCACCCATTTGGTTTTTTTTTTCTTTTTTTCGTGCCTATGGACACATTGGCAAAGGGCCCCATGGATCTGTCACTCAAAGAAAAGAAACATGTCCACATCGATCAATAGGCTGATGGTTTTCTTCGTTTCCTTGAGCATTGCATCTCAAGACAACTTCATTTCTGTGTGACAAAAGGCAAATTAGATTCTGAATGTGGTCATGCATACAGTCCGTAATTTTACAAAAACATTCACAAGCAAATGTACATCTGTGTCCATGCGCTGCTTTGCGTATTCACGCAAAGTTGATATATTAAATTCCTTCCAGACATTTACAGCATGCTCATACTCTGCATCCGTTATGGCATTACCAGTGAGATTACTAGACAATACAATTATACCAGATAGTCTTGTTTCATAGAATTTTGCCATACTATCCAGATACTCATAAGGGAAAATCCCCTTCCTAGTCGCAAGCTGAAACTTTGTATCATAGGGAAATGCACATTGGATCTTGTGCATGTAACCTCGACACATTGTTTCGACATGTTTTCGGAGTGTTGCCTGGATAAAACGTAGCGACTCGAGGAAGTGCAGCATAATTCTAGGCGTCATTTGTTTGGAGAATAATACATATTTCTTGATGCACTCAGGTGTGACACTAACCTAATCACTTTTCATACCGAAATCAGTAAAGTGCTCAACAATAAATCGAGAGTCATACCCACTCAAATTATAGAAAAAAACTGGTACGTGTCGTTGTAATTGATACTTCAGGTACCATGCATTGTGAGCTGCAATGCAGCTGCCGTTAGGTGGGAGTGGTCCTTATGGAGAGCTTCCTCTTTCCAATGTAATGTCAACCAACAAAAATGAGTGTCAACAGCATTCGTGTAAAAATCATAATTCTCCTTCGACTCTGTCATGGGGACGACGTTGCTGTAAAGCTTATAGACCTTCCATGAAACTTTCTTGAGCTCAGTGAGCAGCGAAATAACAGAACTATCCCTGACATGTGATTCGTGATGACTGAGACAGGAATCAAAGTTATATACCACCTGGTACGCCGTAATACCGTTGAAAGATTGTTGTTTGGTGGTGTAAGGGAGCATCGAGATGGATCTACGTCCAGCAACTCACAGCTTAGATGGTGGTTGAAGGAAAGGGGTTAACGAACGGAATTACATGTCCCGCAGCCCTGTGTGTGACTTCCCAAGAGCGAAATTGTTGCATGTATCCTTCTTTTTAGTCACATTACCCATTACAGACAACACATCAGCTGGACAGTAGCTAGCTGCTGGCATTTAGTCTGGTCTGACGACTTGCCTCTTCAAGAGATTTAAGGCGTGGAAAGTATCGACCACTCAAAGATAAATTTAACCTGCAGTGTGTATGTGTGTTGGTCAGACCGGAGTTGTTAAAGTGACATTTTGGGGTGTTTTTTCCTACCATGACTTGGTCCTATTCACCAACCTTTCCAGGTGACCAAATGTTGTTTTTACTTCTACACCACCGTGACGAGTAAGATGTAAACTGTACGATGTTCCAAGACGACAACAGGAGTGTTAATATAGCAGCACTTATACATTGCCATTTTGACGGACATTCAAGCACCCTCTCGCAAGTCGACGGGCTCGCTACATCATCTGATCTCAGTCCCACAGAAAATGTTGGGGCCTATTTGGAACAGCGAGTGAAACATTTCAACCAATACTACAACAATTTGGCAGCGTCACCGATTCTAGTAATGAATCTGTGGCTTCAAACGGATATTTTATGCCTGAAAAAACTTGTGGAGTCTGTTCCTTGGCCGGCCTGAGTGGCCGAGCGGTTCTAGGCGCTACAGTCTGGAACCGCGCGACCGCTACGGTCGCAGGTTCGAATCCTGCCTCGGGCATGGATGTGTGTGATGTCCTTAGGTTAGTTAGGTTTAGGTAGTTCTATGTTCCAGGGGACTGATGACCTCAGAAGTTAAGTCCCATAGTGCTTAGAGCCATTTGAACCATTTGAACCAAGTCCTCGTGGTGAGTAATATTACGTGTGCTATGTTTACCTTGTGTCTCTTAGCTGTCCAGAAATATTTCTTAAATTCTTCATTGTGCTTAGCGTTTGGACGTTGTTCTAAAGGCTGTGTTCTTCGTGCAGACACAAAGTGTACCGACTGGTGCCCACGGAGGAGCAGCTGCCTGTGCTGGCAGAGTGGCGGCAGCGTCCTGGCTTTGACTTCTGGTCGCAGGCGCACCTCGCCGGCCACCCTGTGGACGTGAGGGTCCCTCCACACTTGCAGCGAGAATTCCGGGAGCATCTCTACCGCCACAGAGTAGAGCACCAGCTGCTGATCAACGACCTCGAGCAGTGAGCTTTTCTTTCTCTCATACTCGCTCTCTTCCGACAGATTCACAGCACTTCCTGTCAAAAATTGTGGAATACCCAGAAGGGGAGGATAAAATGAAAATTCACAGGTTAAGTGACCATGCGAAGTTATTTCAGTGATTGCAAAATAGAATAAAACTTTCAAAGAACTTATCAGTGCAACGTTGTACCCCACTCTGGCCTGGGTGCATGCATTCGGTTTGAAAGGGTGACACGAAGCCGGTGCATAATCACGTAATCAGACAAGGTTTAAGGACCAAGCAACACAGCTAGCCGCTTGGGGCGCCAGGTTAGTGCTTAATTTGTATACGACCTGTACACGCATCTCTTTGCTCAGTAGGGTTATGTTAATTTTTAAAGTTCTTACCAAGAGCGCAGGCTACGGCAACTAATGTATAAGGGAAATATAGGTTGTTTGGAAAACTGGGAGAGTACGGAGCACCAAGTAATATGTCGTTTATGTGGCCTTGTTACTGAAACAAACTGGCCCATAACTGTTGTAACTGGTCCTTAGTATCCTGGATATAGGTCTTGGGACGGAGTTCACGATCGAGCTGGTTCCACTCATCTACATCTGCATGGATAGTTTGCAAATCCCACTTAAGTGCCTGGTAGAGAGTTCATCTAATCACCTTCACAATAATTCTCTATTATTCCAGTTTCGAACAGCTCGAGGAAAAAACAAACACTACATCTTTCCGTGCGAGCTCTGATTTCCATTATTTTATTACGATTGTCGTTTCTATCTATGTAGGTCGGCGTCAACAGAACATTTCACACTCGGAAGAGGAAGTTGGTGATTGAATTTTCAATGTAACATATGGCCGCAACGAGAAACGCCTTTGTTTTAATTATGTCCAAAGTTCTCTCCCCTATTTCTCAATAATACAAAACGTGCTGCTCTTCTTTGAACTTTCTCGATGCACTCCGTTAATTCTGTCTGGTAATGATCCAACACCGCGCAGCAGTACTCCAAAACAGGACGGACAAGCGTAGTGTAGGCAGTTTCTTTAGTACATCTGTTGCATCTTCTAAGTGTTCTGCCAATAAATCTCACTCTTTGGTTCACTTTCTCCACAGCATTTTCTATGCGATCTCTCCTATTTAAGTTGTTCGTAATTTTAATTCGAAAGAATCTTCTTGAATTTACGGCCTTAAGGTTTCATTGATTTATTGTGTATCCGAAGTTTGACGGATTCCATTTAACACTCAGTTGCCTGACCTCATACTTTTCATTATTTAAGATCAATTGCCAATTTTCACACCGTAGAGATAGATTCTCTAAATCGTTTTGCAATTTGTTATGATCTTCTGATGACTTGTCTACACAATAAACGAAAGTATCATCCGACTGCTTAGATTGTCTCCTAAATCGTTTACATAGATAAGGAACGCAGGCGACCTATAACACTACCCTGCGAACCGCGAGGAATCACTTCTGTTTTACTCGATGACTTTCCATCAGTTGCTACAATCTGTGACCTCTCTCACAGAAAGTCACGAATCCAGTCGCATAACAGAGACGGTATTCCATAAGTACCCAATTTGATTACATGTCGCTTGGGATATACAATGCAAAAGGCTTTTGGAAATCTAGAGCACGGAATCAATTTGCAATCCCTTCCCAATAGCATTCAACAGTTGGTGATGACGATGTTTTCTAAATTCGCGTTGACAGGCTGTCAAAAACCGTTCTCTTCGAGGTAAGTCATAATTTTCCAACAAAAAATACGTTCCAAAATCCTGCTGCATACTGGCTTTAACGATATGGACCTGTAATTTAGTGGATTACTCCTGTTGCCTTTCTTGAATATTGGTGTGACCTGGGCAACTTTTCAATCTTTGGATACGGATCTTTAATCAAGCGAGCGGTTGAATATGATTGTTAAGTGCGGAGCAATTGCATCAGCATACCCTGGAAGGAACCTAATTGGTATACAGGCTGGCTTTCAGTAAGTGATTTAAGTCGCTTCACTACTCCGAGGATATCAAGTTCTAAGTTACTAATGTTAGCAGCTGTTCTTGATTCGGATTCTGAAGTATTTGCTTCATCTTCTTTGGTGGAGGAATTTTGAAATGCTGTATTTAGTAGATCTGCTTTAGCAGTACTGTCATCGATATTATTCCCACTCCTATCACGCAGAAAGGACATTGATTGCGGTAGTATACTTTACATATGACCAGAATCTCTTTGGATTCTATGCCTGGTGTCGAGAAAAAGTTTCGTTGTGGGAACAATTATAAACATCTTGCACTGAAGCCCGCTCTGTAAAAGATCTACAATCCTGGGGCTTTTGTGTCATGTTCTGTTGGAGACGGACTGTCCGTCTTACTGACCACAGAGGTACCCCAAAGTCACACTGACAGTTCAGACAGATATGAGTCATGTGTATACGAATATTGTCCTGTTGAAAAATGGCACTACGACACTGTCGCATTAAAGGCAATAAATGAAGACACATGGAGTCAATGCGTTACCATTGTTCCCCTAGTCACTACCAATAGCGACCTGAAGTCACCATGGTACCTGAAGAAAAACCGCTGTGCTTCCTCACCTCTTCAAAACATTGGACCCATGGAACCCCTCTGCAGATAGCCGTCATACTCACCAACGGCATCTGGGGTATGCAAGAACCGCGATCCATAGCTGAACACGGTGAGACGCCATGTATCAGCAGTCTTTGAGTCCCGGTCATGCCACCACGCCAACCGCAGCCGTTTGTGTTGTGTTTACAATAGCCAACAGGTGGCACAGTTGCTCTCTAGTCTGGCTGCCGCTAGGCTCTGGCCAATGGTGCAGGATAATCCAGAAACTCGCGGGGAGTCTTTTACTTCCTCTCGGATGTCAGGCGCAGACGTCAGAGGGATATCTTGTGTTTTGTGCACAACAAGGTGATCCTGCCTTGTGGTGGTCAGATGTGAACGATTGCAATCTTGACTCCGATTATACCTGCCTTCAAGTTCCATGCAATTCAGCATCAGGC
Source organism: Schistocerca gregaria (assembly GCF_023897955.1). Taxonomy (NCBI): domain Eukaryota; kingdom Metazoa; phylum Arthropoda; class Insecta; order Orthoptera; family Acrididae; genus Schistocerca; species Schistocerca gregaria. The sequence continues at coordinate 250,596,253 of NC_064923.1, read as the reverse complement.
CAGTGCCACATACGAAAGTCCTGCAAATCTGGATATTGCACGATTCGACCAGCCGTCCAAACAAAGCCAACAACAAGACCCCATTCCAACTCTGTCAGGTGCTGATGACACAATCTCTCACGAGTACGTAATGTCTCCCTGTCCTTCACAGTGATCAAAACGTCTGGTGTTTTTCCCGACCCTTATGCATCTTTATACATCTTCCCAGAACTGGTAAAAACGCTAAACACGAACAACGTTAACTCACTCAGGTGGCCGTTCTATCTGTTACAGAGACTTGCAGCTCTAGTCACTTACCTATCAGCCGATGGTGAGTACGTGTTCGAAGTTACATCGACAGCCGACCGAGCCTTCTGGGTGTTTAACTTTTTATGCTGTGCTGTGTAGATCCTGGTTCATAAAGTATAGTCTGTTCGAGAAATGAACCATAGAGGAGAATGTAATCCTTTTACCCTCATATAGCTTGTAACACATAAGGTGCGTACTTTGGTTTATTTGCAGCAATGGAACATATTTGAAAACATTGACTTGTGAGAATGTACATCATCTGAATCGCGCTACCTGAGATCCTAGCCCCTAGATGCGCTTTGGATGCGATCAGCCGTAATATTAATATAGAAGAAGATCCCACAGATCATCCTACATAAGCGACTCTCGGCTAAGTTACCTGACTGTCTTCTAACCTAGATGGGGAACCACGCTACCTGAGATCCTAGCCCCTAGATGGGGAACCGCGCTACCTGATATCTTCGCCCTAGAATAGCGAGAAGTTGTAGCAGATCGGGCAGTTGCTGCCGAGGAGCGAGAGGCTCAATGTCTTTTTTTTCCTTAGATACTCCCTCGTAGGCAGCGTTCGTGGTGGTAGTCTACAAATATGAACTCTTTCCTACCTTCCTACGTTCGTAATACATAAATTGTTAATTTTAAGCATTTCCTTTTTCTGGTAAGACATTTTAGAATATGAAAAAACGAAATTAGCTTTGTTTTAAGTATGTGTACAATTTAAAATTGTGCAAACAAGCCCGTCCTATTCATTAGGTAGTAGGTTAAATTTAGATGCCAGCAAATAAAAAAATATAAAATAACACGGATCATCGTCAGGTGCAGAAGAAGTCACTCTCCAGTTTATACATCTACATATCTACTCTGCAATTCACATTTAAGTGCTTGGCAGAGGGTTCATCGAACCACAATCATACTATCTCTCTACCATTCCACTCCCTAACAGCGCGCGGGAAAAACGAACACCTAAACCTTTCTGTTCGAGCTCTGATTTCTCGTATTTTATTTTGATGGTCATTCCTACCTATGTAGGTTGGGTTCAACAAAATATTTTCGCATTCGGAAGAGAAAGTTGGTGACTGAAATTTCGTGAAAATATCTCGCCGCGACGAAAAACGTCTTTGCTGTAATGACTTCCATCCCAATTCGCGTATCATATCTGCCACGCTCTCTCCCCTATTACGTGATAATACAAAACGAGCTGTCATTTTTGCACCCTTTCGATGTCCTCCATCAATCCCACCTGGTAAGGATCCCACACCGCGCAGCAATGTCTAACAGAGGACGAACGAGTGTAGTGTAAGCTGTCTCTTTAGTGGACTTGTTGCATCTTCTAAGTGTCCTGCCAATGAAACGCAACTTTTGGCTCGCCTTCCCCACAATATTATCTATGTGTTCTTTCCAACTGAAGTTGTTCGTAATTTTAACACCCATGTACTTATTTGAATTGACAGCCTTGAGAATTGTACTATTTATCGAACTCCAACGGATTTCTTTTGGAACTCATGTGGATCACCTCACACTTTTCGTTATTTAGCGTCAACTGACACCTGACACACCATACAGCAATCTTTTCTAAATCGCTTTAGAACTGATACTGAACTTCGGATGACCTTACTAGACGGTAAGTTACAGCATCATCTGCGAACAACCTAAGAGAACTGCTCAGATTGTCACCCAGGTCATTTATACAGATCAGGAACAGCAGAGGTCCCATGACGCTTCCCTGGGGAACACCTGATATCACTTCAGTTTTACTCGATGATTTGCCGTCTATTACTATGAACTGCGACCTTCCCGACAGGAAATCACGAATCCAGTCGCACAACTGAGACGATACCCCATAGGCCCGCAACTTGATTAGAAGTCGCTTGTGAGGAACCGTGTCAAAAGCTTTCCGGAAATCTAGAAATACGGAATCAACTTGAGATCCCCTGTCGATAGCGGCCATTACTTCATGCGAATAAAGAGCTAGCTGCGTTGCACAAGAGCGATGTTTTCTGAAACCATGCTGATTACGTATCAACAGATCGTTTCCTTCGAGGTGATTCATAATGTTTGAATACAGTATATGCTCCAAAACCCTACTGCAAACCGATACAATATGTGCTGATTTTGTTGAAGTTCACATACCGATATAGCTGGGGAACATATTAAAATTGGTCTTGTCGTAGTGAATAGCTCTTAATTATATCGTTAGAGATTCAGTCAGATAGGCACAGTAGCCATATCCAACTTCATGGATACCTTGTCCTCCATATTTAAGTACAACAGCTTCTCTTTCCCACGCGTGTAGACCATTAATTATATCACGTAATTCACGTTTTCGAACCTGTTCAAATACGTGGGCGTTAAACAAGCGTTAGGTACACAGGGAGTGCTTTCAAACAAATTGTGCTACAGTGAAACAACTCATCTCAGGAAATAAGTATTATAAATGACAAACTGACGACGCTGTTCAAATGCAAGTGCATGACACAAACATTAGGTTATGCAGTGCATACATTTAAACAAGCGGAGCTAGGTTAGAAACACCATGTCAGGGTATAATTACTATAAGTGACGAATCTGATAACAAGTGTCTTTACACTGTGATAAATGTGCAGTTTTTTTTAACATTTCGTCCCAATGATTCACAATCTTCTTAGTTGTTTCGAAGTTCTCTACAACTGTAAGAAAATATTTAAACCAGTAGAACTGACTTCAACTGAACATGAGGTAACTCAGATAATAGCTTGCCCGGCTAGCCACACGGTCTAACGCGCTGCTTCCCGAGCTGGAGGCGTGCCGGTCCCCAGCACGAATCCGCCCGCCGGATTAGTGTCGAGGTCCGGTGTGCCGGCCAGCCTGTGGATGGTTCTTAAGGCGGTTTTCCATCTGCCTCGGCGAATGCGGGCTGGTTCCCCTTATTCCGTCTCAGTTACACTATGTCGGCGGTTGCTCTGCATACACTGTCTCCACATATGCGCACACCATAATTGCTCTACCACGCAGACATTTGGGGTTACACTCGTCTGGTATGCGTGGTTCCTGGGAGGTGGGTAGGGGGGGGGGAAGTGGGGAGAGGGGGGGAGGGGGTCCACTGGGGGCCCAACCGCACAATAACCCTGGGTTCGGTATGGCGCAGCGATGGGGTGGGTGGACTGCTGTGGCCTGTTGTGGGGTTGTAAACCACTGATGGCTATGGTGGGACGAAGCCTCTCTGTCGTTTCTATGTCCCCGATTCAATACACACACACACACACACACACACACAAACACACACACACACACCTAAGATAATTTTTTTTAAAGTTTCTCAGGCATACTCGTTACACAATTCCGATTACAATTTTATTAACGCGTTCGCTCCTACACTAGCTTCCTTTCCTCAACGGAAGAAACAGATGAAGGAAGCTTACTGTATGTTCAATTCCCATTTCTTCAGGTTAATGGAATCTAAATACGCTTATAATTATTGAGCTGATACGCATCCGTTACTAAACAACCGTGCTTTTTATTACCTACCCAGCCGCATATCGGTATTATTACACCTTCTTCATTGCGTTAAAAACCCTTCGTCGATGTTCGGATCAACAATCTACCTTGTTCTCCATATTTAAATACAACAGCTTCTCTTTCCCACGCGTGTAGACCATTAATTATATCCCGTAATTCACATTTTCGAACCCGTTCAAATACGTGGGCGATAACAAGCGTTAGTACACAGGGTACACTCTGTCCGAAAATACGGTTGATGTAGCTCTCCACGCTAGTCTATACTGTGGAAGCCTCTCCATCTCTGAATAACCGCTGGATAGGTGCTTACTCAAGTCTAGCCTTGGATTCCGTATGAAATTTTGACCCCTCTCCCGCAAACACTTTCCTCCATTGCCGCATCACGAATACTTGATGCATCAATATGTATCCTATCAACTGATTCCCATTTTGTTCACTTTGTTCCATAAATTTCTTTTCCCGCCCAATTCGAATAAGTACCTTGTCTTCAGTTACTCGCTCTACCAATCTGGTATTTACCATTATTCTGTGGCATCATATTTTAAATGCTTCTATTATCTTCTTGTCTGAACTGCTTGTCTATCACCTTTCACTTCCGTATAAGGCTGCACTTCAGACAATTATCTTTAGAAAAGACGAAGAAGCACTTAAATGTGAATTCGGTGTGAACATGTCTCTTTTTCGTTCTGAACTCTTTTCTTGCTGGTCCCATTCTACGTTTTACGCCCCTAATTCACTCACCTTCACAAGATTTTATTCGACTACATTTCATTACTCTTGATTTAGATCTACCTATACATGCTTGCCGTGCAAACCACTGTGAAATGAATGACAGAGGGTACATCCCACTGTACCCGATGTTAGGACTTCCTCCCGTTCCATTCACGTACAACAATGTTCAAAAGTCTCTTTGTGCAATTACAAAATATGATAGGGGATGATATGACTGTTACGGACATTTATACATTTCAAAAGCGATTGGACTAGAAGCTGTATTATATTGTTGTCATGCTTATAATGTATTTAATTCAGCTCATATACAAATTGCAAATTTCAGAATTACTGCGATAATCTAGATAATGATTTGAGCGCAAAAACCATATTGTATCTTTAAGGATAGTTTACTTCTCACCCATATAAATAGTGTTCTGAAACATGACGACTGAGTGACATAGCAAATTAGATAATTTTAGCGTTCCACCATTTAGGCCAATTCTTTAACCGGGAGACCGGTATCTCGGTGGTTGATAACATTTTCTTCAACGTAATTTCGCCAGACAAGGCAGTGCTGTCCATGATGACTAGTACTTGCATCCATGACCATAATTAAAGTGAAAATCTATTTGTGAAGCGTCATAGAGATAGGTCAGGCAACAGCGTTGCTGCCGATCGTACATAAGGACAGAGCGAGCTTATTCAGTGGCTAGCACACTGGACTCGCAATCAGGTGGACAACGGTTCAAACTCGCGTCCGGCCATACTGATTTAGGTTTTCCGTGATTTTTCTATATCACTTTAGGCAAATGTCGGAATGGTTTCTTTGAAATGGCACGGCCGATTTCCTTCCCCATTCTTCCCTATGCCAATGGGACTGATGACCTCGCTGTTTGGTCCCCTCCCCCAAACCAACAAACCAATCGTACGTCAGGTATCGTGTTCCCTTCAGTAGGATGATTCCCCCACAGCCCAGATTACAACTTCAAGATTGGCAAAGACTGGACTTATAATGTTTTAACAGGAAATTTTCACCTCGCATCTGGACGTTTGTGTCCAGTGTCCTCTGTGTATAATCGTCAGTTCAGGACTATGGTGTTTCTATATAGGTATCGTAGACGTTATGGTTAAATTATTAGCATTGTCGATGCAATTTTTGTATCAAGAGATTTGTAGTCTATGTATAAGATTTCAGTGTCGGTTTGCAGGGTCTTCGAAAAGGAGCGACAACGGGCGCAGACCAGAGCAGTCTCTAAAAACCCCGAGTCTCGCATATCATTCACCGAGTATCTTCAGTATGATGAGGTATGTTACCACAGGGCAAAAGTGCAAATTCAAAATCATAAGTTTACGCAGTGGTGTGCAGCTACGTTATCGTGGGTAACTTAAATTACTCTACTTGACAATAAAGTGATGCACCCGGAAGGAAAAACGAAATGAATCTTCCCTGGAGAAAAAGGTATGTGATGTTACTCAGTGATCGCGAAATCGAGTGTATTGTACAAAGAAAATGGCAATATAAGTCCTCTTATCAGAATGATGTTGCTCCCCATCTAACTGGATGCATGCACTGATTCAGTTGGGAAATGTGTCATAAAGCCGTCGTATGTTTCCTGAAGCAAGCTGGCGAACTATTAGTGTAACTAAGAATGTCAATGAAATTCACCTACAGTCATGTTACTTGAGATGTTATTTTATTTTATTTTTGAGGCTATCAGTTCCAGCATTTCATTATGCCGTCTTCAAGCGCCATATGCATGTCTCCGAACGAAAGAAAATATGATATAGAGCCATAAATCCCTGGATGTTATGAATTAATCGTTACACTAGTGCTTCATTCGAAGACGGCATAATGAAATGCTGAAACTGGTAACCTTCAAAATAAAATAACATCTTAAGTTACAAGGATGTTGGTGAATTTCATTGACACTGACAATTACTTAACCAGCCGGTGTCTCCTGTCCCTGATAGACCAACAGAGACTGGTGTGACTAGTCCTTGATATCCAAAAACCTGGCACTGAGGTGGTGTTGAAGTCCGAGCTGGACCCACATATGTTACCCTTGAAATGGATCTGGGGATCTCGATGGCCACAGAAGTACCTCGACTTCAGGCAGACTGTCGATAGAGGAACGTTCCAGGTGTGTACGAACATTGTCATGTCGAAAAACCGTACCACGATATTGTAGCATGAGGGGCAACACATGAGCACAGACAATGCTCATCATTTACTGTTACGCTATCAGCGGTCCCTCAGTCACTACCAGTCGTGACGTGAAATCATACAAGATGATTCCCCACACCATGTCGCCAGGAATATCTCCTTCATGTCTCCTCAAAACATTAGAACAATTGTTCTTCTCCCCAGGCTGCCGCTATAGCGGCCGCCGACTGTCATCCGGGATGGTTCAGAGCCTAAATGCATCACTGAATTCAATATGATGCCGTTCATCAGCAGTCCATGCTCCTGGGTCATTGCAACCGCTTGTGTTTCGGGGTTAACAGCAGTCTACGTGTGAGCCGGTAATTCCTTAGTCTGTTTGCTGCTACTGAGCGGCCAATGGTGTGGGATTGTTGTTGTTGTCTTCAGTCCTGAGACTGGTTTGATGCAGCTCTCCATGCTACTCTATCCTGTGCAAGCTGCTTCATCTCCCAGTACCTACTGCAACCTACATCCTTCTGAATCTGCTTAGTGTACTCACCTCTCGGTCTCCCTCTACGATTTTTACCCTCCACGCTGCCCTCCAATGCTAAATTTGTGATCCCTTGATACCTCGAAACATGTCCTACCAACCGATCCCTTCTTCTAGTCAAGTTGTGCCACAAACTTCTCTTCTCCCCAATCCTGTTCAATACCTCCTCATTAGTTACGTGATCTATCCACCTTATCTTCAGTATTCTTCTGTAGCACCACATTTCGAAAGCTTCTATTCTCTTCTTGTCCAAACTAGTTATCGTCCATGTTTCACTTCCATACATGGCTACACTCCAAACAAATACTTTCAGAAACGACTTCCTGATACATAAATCTATATTCGATGTTAACAAACTTCTCTTCTTCAGAAACGCTTTCCTTGCCATTGCCAGTCTACATTTTATATCCTCTCTACTTCGACCATCATCAGTTATTTTACTTCCTAAATAGCAAAACTCCTTTACTACTTTAAGTGTCTCATTTCCTAATCTAATTCCCTCAGCATCACCCGATTTAATTTGACTACATTCCATTATCCTCGTTTTGCTTTTGTTAATGTTCATCTTATATCCTCCTTTCAAGACACTGTCCATTCCGTTCAACTGCTCTTCCAAGTCCTTTGCCGTCTCTGACAGAATTACAATGTCATCGGCGAACCTCAAAGTTTTTACTTCGTCTCCATGAATTTTAATATCTACTCCAAATTTTTCTTTTGTTTCCTTTACTGCTTGCTCAATATACAGATTGAATAACATCGGGGAGAGGCTACAACCCTGTCTCACTCCTTTCCCAACCACTGCTTCCCTTTCATGCCCCTCGACTCTTATGTCTGCCATCTGGTTTCTGTACAAATTGTAAATAGCCTTTCGCTCCCTGTATTTTACCCCTGCCACCTTTAGAATTTGAAAAAGAGTATTCCAGTCAACATAGTCAAAAGCTTTCTCTAAGTCTACAAATGCTAGAAACGTAGGTTTGCCTTTTTTAAATCTTTCTTCTAAGATAAGTCGTAAGATCAGTATTGCCTCAAGTGTTCCAACATTTCGACGGAATCCAAACTGATCCTCCCCGAGGTCCGCATCTACCAGTTTTTCCATTCGTCTGCAAAGAATTCGCGTTAGTATTTTGCAGCTGTGATTTATTAAACTGATAGTTCGGTAATTTTCACATCTGTCAGCACCTTCTTTCTTTGGGATTCGAATTATTATATTCTTCTTGAAGTCTGAGGATATTTCCCCTGTCTCACACATCTTGCTCACCAGCTGGTAGAGTTTTGTCCTGACTGGCTCTCCCAAGGCCGTCAGTAGTTGCAATGGAATGTTGTCTACTCTGGGGACCTTGTTTCGAGTCAGGTCTTTCAGTGCTCTGTCAAACTCCCATTTCGTCTTCATCTACATCCTCTTCCATTTCCATAATATTGTCCTCAAGTATATCGCCCTTGTATAAACCTTCTATATACTCCTTCCACCTTTCTGCCTTCCCTTCTTTGCTTAGAACTGGGTTGCCATCTGAGCTCTTGATATTCATACACGTGGTTCTCTTCTCCCCAAAGGTCTCTTTAATTTTCCTGTAGGCAGTATCTATCTTACCCCTAGTGAGATAAGCTTCTACATCCTTACATTTGTCCTCTAGCCATCCCTGTTTAGCCATTTTGCACTTCCTGTCGATCTCATTTTTGAGACGTTTGTATTCTTTTTGCCTGCTTCATTTACTGCATTTTTATATTTTCTCCTTTCATCAATTAAATTCAATATTTCTTCTGTTACCCAAGGATTTCTAGTAGCCCTCGTCTTTTTACCTACTTTATCCTCTGCTGCCTTCACTACTTCATCCCTCAGAGCTACCCATTCTTCTTCTACTGTATTTCTTTCCCCTATTCCTGTCAATTGTTCCCTTATGCTCTCCCTGAAACTCTGTACTACCTCTGGTCCTTTCAGTTTATCCAGGTCCCATCTCCTTAATTTCCCACATTTTTGCAGTTTCTTCAGTTTTAATCTACAGGTCATAACCAATAGATTGTGGTCAGAGTCCACATCTGCCCCTGGAAATGTCTTACAACTTAAAACCTGGTTCCTAAATCTCTGTCTTACCATTATATAATCTATCTGATACCTTTTAGTATCTCCAGGGTTCTTGCACGTATACAACCTTCTTTCATGATTCTTAAACCAAGTGTTAGCTATGATTAAGTTGTGCTCTGTGCATAATTCTACTAGGCGGCTTCCTCTTTCATTTCTTAGCCCTAATCCATATTCACCTACTATGTTTCCTTCTCTCCCTTTTCCTACACTCGAATTCCAGTCACCCATTACTATTAAATTTTCGTCTCCCTTCACTATCTGAATAATTTCTTTTATTTCATAGTACATTTCTTCAATTTCTTCGTCATCTGCAGAGTTAGTTGGCATATAAACTTGTACTACTGTAGTAGGTGTGGGCTTCGTATCTATCTTGGCCACAATACTGCGTTCACTATGCTGTTTGTAGTAGCTTACCCGCATTCCTATTTTCCTATTCATTATTAAACCTACTCCTGCATTACCCCTATTTGATTTTGTGTTTATAACCCTGTAGTCACCTGACCAGAAGTCTTGTTCCTCCTGCCACCGAACTTCGCTAATTCCCACTATATCTAACTTTAACCTATCCATTTCCCTTTTTAAATTTTCTAACCTACCTGCCCGATTAAGGGATCTTACATTCCACGCTCCGATCCGTAGAACGCCAGTTTTCTTTCTCCCGATAACGACATCCTCCTGAGTAGTCCCCGCCCGGAGATCCGAATGGGGGACTATTTTACCTCCGGAATATTTTACCCAAGAGGATGCCATCATCATTTAATCATACAGTAAAGCTGCATGTCCTCGGGAAAAATTACGGCTGTAGTTTCTCCTTGCTTTCAGCAGTTCGCAGTACCAGCACAGCAAGGCCCTTTTCGTTAATGTTGCAAGGCCAGATCAGTCAATCATCCAGACTGTTGCCCCTGCAACTACTGAAAAGGCTGCTGCCCCTCTTCAGGAACCACACGTTTGTCTGGCCTCTGAACAGATACCCCTCCGTTGTAGTTGCACCTATGGTCCGGCTATCTGTATCGCTGAGGCACGCAAGCCTCCCCACCAACGGCAAGGTTCATGGGGGGGGGGGGGGGAGTCTAGGATATAACAGGAGGAATTACCGGTAATGGTCGCTGTGTCAGTAAATGTAACACTCAGCCAGACAAGGGAAATTGACAAAAGTGTGAGAGGTACTAAGAACTCATTTTATTACCCAGCAAGCACTACAGGTATGGAAATTTTAATAGTAGCAGTTTGGCAGAAATACTGAGGCGCAAACGGCTTCAGCTACAAAGATTACATCCTCTTTCCAGAGGTGCAAATGGTATAGCAACCTACTAAAAGGAATGTTACATCATATTTATTGGCCACTGAGTATGGCCCACATTTTTCTGCAAGGTAGGAACGAGACATAGAAGCCTATGCGAGTGTGTTGAACGAGACAGACTTAAACAAGTAGTTCTTAAGTATACAGCAAGTAAAGATAAGCTAAGTAGAAAATCAGTAAGGAAGCGGGAGAGGAAAAATTTTCTAAGTTCGAACAGCTGGTGTTACTCATTCGCCCGGAATTATCAACAGCCGCCAACTAGGGAGCGTAAACATTTCAACAAACCTCGACATTTTGTACGCAGCTGCGACAGAGCTCTGCAAAAAAATGGTTAGAAGAGCACAGACCGAACTGCATTCGTTACTCTCATATCATGTAAGGGATACCATGTACGACTCAGCAGCGCCTATCAGGCATTTCACTACGCAGTGGAGACTCAGTAACAAATTTACTAAGCAAATGCAGTGAAACTGAAGACCGCTGAAAACTCTAGAAGAGCAGAGCAGATTCAGTCATTACGAATGATGTCACAGAACGGAGCCTCTCCTCGAAAACATAAATACTCCACCTCCACTAGTTTAGAGCACTCGATCAATGGGATCGCTAGCTTTCATGTAGTTCGCACTCGATTCTCTAGTCATCGTTAAGAAAGATCTAGTGTGTGAAATTGTTCTAGTATTAGTCTTACACTTCCTGCCTCATGAGAAGATCAGTAATCCATAGCCGTGGATAATGAAGTCTACCGCCCAGTAACGAAGTCAGCGTAGCAGTCAGCACTAAGGCTAGGCGCAAATTGAGACGCGTATAGCACGTGTGACGTGACACGACACTACAGCGCGACACGCACGTGCCGCAGGGTTCGCGCGGGTGCAGCGCATATTGCGAAGCGTACACCATACTTCGCACGCTCCGGCTAGCGACGCTCTGCGCTGACAGAACCGAAGCGCGCCCAACCTGTTATCTTTCTCAAACGATTTTACAAAAACTATTCACTGAAAATATATAATTTGTAGCGTTATACTTGTAGCGTTATATGTCAGCTTCGTGACGAAGTGCCCATAAACTCGCTATTGACCGTTCTTATTGTGATGTACACATTTTAGTAAGACACTACGCAAAACTCAAAAAGTTTGCAACGAAAATTAGGGGTTTCTATGATTTTGCGTTTGGTGCGTATTACACCATATGTTGCTGAGCATGAAATTTAGCTAACATGCTGAATTTTTGTTTAGATTTGGGAGGAGGTCTCCATCTGCCTCCGATCTCGAGAAAATGGATCCCATGTAGCGCGCTCACTTCCGATCTCACGCCCGCAAGAATGAAACACTCGCAACATCTCTCATATCTCCTAAACCGCTCCAGACATCGAGTAGAAAGTTTGGCTAATGATAGCACACAAGGAAGAGTCAGTTTTGTCATTTCTTAAACGCACGGAACTTTCTTACCTATGGCGATATATCAGTACTTATACTTCCCTTTTTATGTATTTCACTACAGTGACTAATTTTTTACTCGTTATCGACAGCTAGCGAAACAAGAGCTTCCTAGTATAAAAATAAACATGAAATTTCTTCTTTTATGTTACTGAAAACCGACACTATGACGTTTTTCGTAAGCTATTGAGCTCTGTGATTGCCAGTTACTTGTTTAATGAGGAACTCCGTTTCGGAATTCTGTCTCAATAGCTGCTGTGAGATGAGTTTGGCAAATTACACTGTGACAAAGGAAGTACAGTTAAACCATTCACCAAGAGAAATGTGGCCGTTACTCACAAACGGTAATGCTTCTTCGAATGAGAAAAGATTAACAACTCACACAAAAATAGATTGCCAATTCCGTTGTAATTTTGGTGGAATCCACGTAACCCATCGTATTTTTAACACTAAGCGACTGGAATCGAAACTTACCCAAGGATTTAATTCCCTCTCTTGATCTGAGCAGTATTAAAATAATGACGAGCGTTCCTTCAGGCGGAATGATAGGCACATGCCAGATACTGTTTACTCACCTAGTGCTTGCCAAACTGACAATGCGTGATCGCGAATAAAATAGTTTTTATTGAGAAAAATAAACAACTGACCTGTCGCACAACACAATGGTCAGTGTATTGTCAGCAGCGGAGGATAATGCGACAGGAATGCACAAGCTAGCCATGTGTGCCTTGTGAGATACAGTTCGAAAAACATTGTCATGAAAGTAGGTCTGCCTTTGTCAGCAGCACATTTCAACAAATTAAATATATCTAATCGTAACACTCTTTTAGGATATTCCTACTTACGTAATAATACCGACCATTTTTTTCATTTGTGTAGCCTGCTGTTGTATAATTGGTTTATTAATGCTGATAATGTGCATGCAACAATTGAAATGCTTTTTCTCATCACGGCGAACCAATTAAATCATCGTTATTTGTGTCTGCTCTTCTACTGTTTGTAGCTTGCAGTGGCAATGTGATGTTCACATGCATGTAATACAGTTTGTCGTATTACATTATTACATCTGTATCAGAGTAATAACACTGAAACTTCTATACTTCAGATCTTGGACGCTTTTTACCACAAGAACAAAGAGATCACACCTGTGGAGATTATCCCTTTCTAAATTTTTGTAACAGATCGTACAGATACGCCAGCATACTAGGCAGCGAGAATATAACCTTGTTTTACTTTTCTACCTTGATTCTTACTCACATGATTTTATAATATTCCTTGCTTCCTTATTCACTACCCTCTGTCCCTTCTTACGATTTGAAAACATCGCGGAGGCATATGATACAATTCCAGTGGCCAATGGCTCATCTGTTACTGAAGTATGCATTTTTCTTGACAGAAGAAAAACAAAACAAAACTATGCATATATAAATAACAGAAAAGTATAATGTACTAACGACGAAAGATGGAGCGTTTAAATGGCGAAAAACGAAACAGTACCCAAAGGCAATGAAATTTAGTACACAGTAAGGCAAAATTTATAGTATGGGCTGCTCATATGCACCGTTCCGATGTGAGCATATGGCCGGGCTACTTTTCCGCTCCCCGCCTCAAATTTCCCACGGTGCCAGCGAGGCAGGCGCCACGCGCGGCGCGAGAAACTGTGCCTCAACCACAACGCGGCGCGACCTGGCGCAGGCGCGTGTCGCGTCCCAGTCGCGTCGCGTCGCAAATTGCGCGGTCCCATTTGAACCTGTGATGTTACAAAAACGCTGCTTCGAGCCACACGCGCTATACGCGTCTCAATTTTCGCCTAGCCTAAGGGTTGTCCAGGGGGCCAACCAACACGGCTCCAGTCCAGGGCAGAAGCTGCCCTAAAATTCCAGCGTTACACGAGTCTTACGGCCTACAAAGCCGCCGGGCCAAATAGAGCATTCAACACATCACGGTACTAGACACTGCGGTCCTCCCGAGACGACAATACAGGCAGTGATCTGGGAGGGACTGAGTACTCCGCAAAATGGCGCCTGAATCAAACAGACATGTCGCGGTCACCGCAATCTCCAAGCAGGGCTACCAACAGGGCATGCCTACCTCGCCAGCGGGCGGCAAACAGCCTCCCTTGGCTATCAGAGACATAACGCCACTCCACATTTGGCTGGAAATGTCCAGGATCCCGGTTGATGTAGCGTCCTCAGCAGCCGTGAGTCTGCTGTTGGAATTCAGCGGATTCCCCTCCAGATTACGTAGTCATCAGCCATCGCAGAAGGCACAGCAACGACTTGTGTTATGAGTAATAAATGGAATAATCTTCACTACTGCTTTACTGCATCTAATGACGCCACACAACTCCTCGGTGTGCATTCTCACAAAATAGTAGGGGTTCCCAGAATGGCACTGGGCGACTCCTACAGATCTTAAGAATGACAACGATAAAACAGAAACATTAAATGAAATTGTAAGAGACTGAAACAAATAGATATATGTGAACAATAGTACAAACTGGCTTTGATAACGACAACACAGAAAATATTTTAGGGATCAAAATTAACATGGAGGCATCGCACCAACAAAATACAACGGAAGACTTAATGATGTAAACAGCAAACACCCACAATAAAAGCAAAGAGTGAGTGAAACTAAGACGATGCTACAAGGAGATCAACTGACAGTAACAAGGAACAGGAGACAAAAGGTTTGTGTTTTGGTCAGAGGGCAGCCTCAGGTGTGAATGCTATAGAGACATTGTTCAGTCTTCGTGAGACATCGAATCCATAAAAAACGTTGTGGTAAAGCACCTGTCGTCTTACAGCAAACCTCATTCGATGTGTAACCGATGTACGCTGTTCTGATGAATACGTAATATGTATATCAAAACCCGTCTGGAACCCTAACTAGTAAAATTGACAAAAAGACTATGTAGAATGAATTTACTGTTTGGAAACTTATGGAGTTATCAGTACCATATAAATATTGAAGTCAGCATGAATGTTAATGTTACGTTTATTCTTTCTGTTATTGATGTTACTACTTAAAACTAGACAGCAAGATTTTTTGTTGTAAACTTATATAATATTTGGCCACTCAGAAAATTCTCTCACTGGTGCGGAAGTTTTACTCAGCTGCGGTTTGTTTCTTCCAACATCATATCACCAGTGATCGTTTGGCTGGAAATATCTAGGATTGGGATCATGACCATGGGCATGAAATGAAAACGTTTCTTTGACTAAGGCGGTGACTATTTGACTGTTATAATGTCTACGTAAGGCTAACGATTGAGTGCCTGTCACACATCTGCAGTATCTATCAAAAAGTTTTGAGTCTCCTCTCAGAAACGATGTTAAATACCATTTACCACAATTCACAATTAATATTCAGCGATCCCCAGACTGATCTGCAAGTCAAAGGCGGCAATAGCACATAAGGAGCACATTGTGACATTACTGCCACATATCGAGAAGCTATATTCTTACATTTTCCACCACTTTTTCGTGATTATTTTATTGGTGGTACGGGACCTATGAGCTTGGGAGGAACGCTTTGCATTTATCGCGCTGGCTAGGTGCACTCCAAGTGCGGTCTCACAGTCCTGTTGTCGGCAGAAGGCAGTCAGAGAATTTTATTAGGAGAGGCGAGCTTCCCCAGACGGGCGGATGGAAAGCTCCAGTGAAAGACCTATCTGAGACCAGGGGATACCGTGCTGTCACGGCTGTCCCCAGAGAATAATTGATTATGATATTCTTACCTTTTCTGGACAAACATCGAAGGTCGAGGTTCCATGGCGCCGCCCAGCCAGTGTGAAAAAGAAGGTTGTTTGCTCCAAAACTGTGCTCAAGCGGTTGGCTTTAGTAGAACCGCCACTGTGCGTGGCGCAAAGAGCCCGACCAATTGAGAAAACACTGATCTAGGCCACTAACAACTTCATGTTTGTTAATGTCGGTTTTGCACACCGAGGGCACAAAGTCTGTGCTGCATTTCCTTGTTTTTTCATGAAATAAGCTATATTCTCACCCATCACATTTCCAGCTGCTTTGAGTCGCACCATCCATGCGGAGATTTTTGAAAGTAGAGGGTTGAGGACAGACAACGAAGTTCCCCCCCCCCCCCCTTTTCCTCAACTGCTGTCTACTGCTAATAGGTGTTTTGATGATTTTGGTGAAACGTAATTTCCTGCAGTAGTACAATCTGTACTCTGAGCAGCTAGCTTCTTACTTTTTGTGGCATGCAAGTAGAATTCCTCTTTTGATTATAATTTGTGATTTTGTCTCATGGACGTTGAACATGTGAGCTGCCCAGAAAAGGGTAAATTGTTGAGTTTTCCCCATGCAGTCTACCATATAATTTCGTACTTCCCAACAGTGTTAGAGTCTTTTTTGTGTGCATTCAATCCAAATTTTTAGAAAATGATACTGTGAGTTAAACTACTCGTGTATTGTACCGATATCCAATAACTGGAGCAAATGAAAATCTGTTATTCTCGGGCTTGATTTATATCGAGATCCCTTAAACTGTCCTACAACTTCTCCGTTGTTAGGCGACCACAGAGAATATATATAATCAGTTGCATACCTGAACTTATTGATCTCACTGTGACGGTATTACAGTTGTCCGTAAGGGCCAAACTCAACGATCATTCTCTTATTATTCAGTGAAGGCAACGAGCTTTGCACTTCCTCATCTTGTTTGATTGCATGTCTGTTTATTAGTTGGAAAGAACTGTGTCGATTTCCCCTACGATTATAAGTTTAACATGTGATGTTTCATGACTACTTGGCTAACATTACAGTATTCATAAGTAATAAGCAACAATGTTTTGTAGCAATGTCATAGAATAACATATATTTGTGGTTAAGTACCCACACAAACGGCATAATGACTATCAAACAACACTTCTTTAATCAGTTATTAAACTCTAATTTGGTGTTACAGATTCTACAATACCTGTCGGATCTGGCTTCCAACTACTCCGACACGGTGACAGTAGAGTCCATCGGGAATAGCTATGCGGGCCGCGACCTAGGTATCATCAAGATCTCCTCCGGAGGTGACGACACCAGGCCTGTTATACTGATCGACGCGGGTATCCACGCCAGGGAGTGGATAGCGCCAGCTGCCGCCCTCTACGTCATCAACCAGCTGGTCGAGAACGCCGAAGAAAGCGCCCTCACAGAGAGCGTCGACTGGCACATCATCCCCGTGATCAACCCTGATGGTTACGAGTACACCTTCACAACGGTAAAGACTCCAGAAACTATAGGGAAACTTATATTTATACACTTTAAGGGGCGTCACGAAGAAATTACCTCGATGGGGTAGAAATCGGTAGATGTGATGTACGTGCATTTCAGAAAATTTGAATCATTTACTGAAGAGCAAGCCGGCCGGAGTGGCCGTGCGGTTCTAGGCGCTACAGTCTGGAACCGAGCCTCTGCTACGATAGCAGGTTCGAAACCTGACTCGGGCATGGATGTGTGTGATGTCCTTAGGTTAGTTAGGTTTAATTAGTTCTAAGTTCTAGGCGACTGACGACTTTAGAAGTTAAATCGCATAATGCTCAGAGCCATTTACTGAAGAGAAAGTTCTACACAAATTGCGCAAGTCAATTACGCGGTGGTCCATCTCTGACCCTTACGCGAGCAGTTACGCGGCTTGGCATTGATTGATAGAGTTGTTGATTGTCCTCTTGAAGGGTATCGTGCCAAATTATGTCGAAATGGCGCTTTTGATCGTCACATGCCGAGATGGTTGGAGGGAACTGTCTATAACCAGCAAAGCCGTGTTTGGAGACGCCACAGACAGCGGTGGCATACCAACCTGAATGTCACCCCCATAGAGCCCGACAATCAGGGATAATGATTTAGTGTGCCTTTTTTTGTTTTTGTTTTTTCATAGCAAGATCCTTTTGGTTGTCACTCGCAGCCTTACAGCACGGCGGTAAGTCGACGATATTCTGAGCTCCGTTTTGTTGCCCTTCGTGACAAACAATTTTAAATATTTTAAGATTACGTCCGCCCACACATGGTGAGTGTTTTTACTGCTTGTCTTTGTACTTTTAAAACCCTACATTGGCCAGCAAGGTCGCCAAATCTTACCCCAACTGATAACGTTTGAATCATTATGGGCAAAGCTCTCCAACCATCTCGGGATTTTGATGATCTAACGCTCAAATTGTTCCGACTTTGTCACGGAATGCCTCGAGAGGCCATCCGTTGATTTCATGTCAGTCATCATCAAGCTTACGTAAGGGACGGACGTTGTCCAATCCGTTATTAACTTGCTCTATTTGTGAAGCTCTTTCTTTTGATTAAACTGAATAAATCATTCAATTTTTGAATCTGTTATCATTTGTTTTCAGTGCAAATACATCACATCTACCGTTTCCGTGCCATCCGGATAATTCCTTGGCGATGTGTGCACTTTCTTTCTTTCTTCCTTTTCTTTTTTTAAGTTTATTAGACGGTGGTGCATAGTTGATAATCAATGTTTGTTTAATGCAATTACTGTGAAATTTACGGTTTTCCCATTATACAAACAGTTCAGAAAAGAATGTCTTCCCAGATGATCATTTCCCTAAAAGATTCCATTACGAATGACATTTGTACCTACGTCTTCATGCTCACTCCGTAAAACACAGTTAAGTGCATGGAAGAGGGTAATTAACATCGTACTGAATGTTATGCTTTCTTCGTATTCCAACCGAGTACTATTTGCGGGAGAAATGACTGCTAAAGCCCCTCTGTGCACGCTGTAATTAATCTGATTTTCAGATTTGTTGCCAATGTGGCGTGACGTAAATCGGTCAGATGGTACATACTGCCGAAAATCGTATTTTTTAACTTCTCATGGTCACGGTTCAAAGTCCTGTAGAATATTTTAAAGGACATCATACTCGCCATTGATTGTAGAAATTATTTATTTCACAATCGGGCTTCGGCCTTTGCGCCATTTTCAAGTGGTACTGCAAAATATTTTGCTTCAGCACATGGCAAACTTAAAAAGCCTCCGTCATGTATACATGTCATCGTCAAAAATAGGCTTTTCACTGCAGAAGTACTCGTCTGATGTTACTATGTAGGATAAGTCTGTCATGTGGTGAAGTAAACGCTTTTGCACTTCCACTTGAAAATGGCCTAAAGGCCGAAATGGCAATTGTGATAAAAATAGCTTCTACAGTCATGGCAAATTTGATATCCTTTAAACAATTCTTTTGTTATTTATTTATTGTATTAGAGTGTGGTATAACGTGATTATAATATCAATATACCACAACTCATCTAAATAACTGGGGGAAAGGATTCGTATGGACATGTAAAGGACGTGTCAGACTTTGTTTCATTTGCAATATACTTACAAATCAATTGTGCGTCCGATCTTAGGATATTCGTCAGGTATGTGGAACCTTTACTATATAGGACTAACAGGAAATAATACAAGTATGCAAATAACGGCGACATGAATCGTTTGTTTGAATAACGAGAAAACGTCACGGGAACTTTGGAAAAACTGAATTGGCACACGCTTGAAGAAAGACACAAATTTTCCCCGAACGTCTATCTAAAAAGTTTCAAAAACCAGTACTGAGCAAAAAGTATAGGTATTCTCTTTATCCCCTACAAATCGCTCCCGTGAAGACAAGGTAAGACCTCTTACAGTAAACCCAGTGACGTTTAAACAGTCATCCTTACCACGCTCATAAGCAAGTCAGCAACGGGAAGGAACCAAAGCACAGACACTCATCAGCCAAAACATTTTGACCACTGCCCATCGCAACGATGGCTGCAGCCTGATGTCGCTGCGGGCTCGTGACACAAAAATACGTAACCTGAGATGACACGCACGGTGGATCACCCTAGCAAAGGTATGGGCTGCAACGGGGAAATTCATTGAGATAAACGACTCCTAAAAAGGGCAGATTATTATTACGCAAAGCCTGGAACGAGTATCTCGGAAACGGCGAAGCTAGTGGAATGTTAACGTGCTACTGAAATGATCATCTATGGAAAGAGATAGGAGGAGAGTGAAGCTACCACTGGGGGCTAAGTGGTTGGACTTCCATGACTCTTCACAGAATGTGGTATTCCGAGGCTTGCCTGCTCTGTAGAGAAGGATAGATGGTGACCCGCGGCATCTCTGCCGACAGAGCACAACGCTGGTGCAAGTGTTTCGGAGCACACCGTTCATCGTACTATGCTGAACATGGAGCTCTCTGCACACATGTTGAGCCAACGACATCGCCAGTTACGATTGAAGTTGGCAAGGAACCATTGGGATTCGACTGTCAATCAATGAAAACGTGTCAGCTCTTCGGGTAAATCACAGTTTTACTACACTAGGTCGCTGGCCGTCTCCACAAATGCCGTCATCGAGGAGAACGGCGGCTCGAAAAGTGCAGTGCGTCGGTACGCAGGCTGGTGGGAGCTGTATTATGCTATGGGAGACATTCTCCTACGCCTGCATGCGACCTGTGGTATAGTCGAATACACGCCGACAGCTGCGAACCACCTGAACGCCTTCACGGTTGATGTCTTCGCTGACGGCGTTGTCATCTTTCAGCAATATAACCGTCCGTGTCTCGGAGCCAGAGACTGTGCTACAGTGACTTGAGGAGCGTTATAATGAACTCTCGTTGAGGTCTCGGTGAACAAATTCGCCTGATGTAAATCCTATGACACGCTTCTGGGTCACTATCGGCTGCCATCATCAAGTGCGCAAATCAGCGGCTCGTCATTTACGCGAATTATGTGACCTGTAGGTAGAAATCTAATGTCACATATCTCCATTAACTTACCACCAAACAGTCAGACCAATGAGTGACGTATTTCGTTCCAAAGATTGATAAACAAGCTATTAAGGATGTGGTCATAATGTTTCGGCTCATCAGTGTAGTGCCAAGCTAAGCGCTCTCCGGCATGCACTTCACAGTGCTTTTCTGAATATGTATGTAAATGTGTGGATGTAGGTGTTATTTTGCGGTTCGGGGTTCGGCCCCAGTGAACACCCCCCCCCCCCTCCCGGGAACGTCTCATACCAGACGAGTGTAACCAAAAATGTTTGCGTGGTAGAGTAAGTATGGTGTACGGGTACGTGGAGACAGTGTTTGCGCAGTGATCGCTGACATCATAGTGTAACTAAAGCGGAATAAGGGGAAACAGCCCACATTCGCAGAGGCAGATCGAAAACCGCCTAAAAACCATCAACAGGCTGTCCGGCACACCGGACCCCGACACTAATCCGCCGGGCGGAAAGAAAGGAAGGCAAATTAGAGTTTAACGCACCGTCGACAGTCCGGTCATTAGAGGAGGAACACAAGCTCAGGTTATAAAAGTAAACCTTCTGTGCTCTTTTCAAACGAGTCGTCACTGCATTTGCCTTTAGATATTTATGGAAATCATGGGAAACCTAAATCCGGGTGGAAGGTCGGGGATTTGAACCGTCATCCTTCCAAATGAGAGCCCAGTGTGCCGACGCTGCGCCACCTCGCTCGGTTTTACTTTTCGATGCGTGCTGTTAATGAATCTTCTTCCACGCGATGTGACACCATCTTAAGTAATACTGTATGAAAAATTATGTGGTCTAGGGTTAGTGTCTTTGACTCATAATCGAAACGTCTTCGGTCCCGGGTTCGAATCCCGCCGCTGCTTAAAACTTGATTAATAATCAGCATTGGCGGCCGAAGACGATCAGCTCTGAGAAGTCACCCTAATTCTGCAAACGGTCTTGTCAAACAGGGTGGAGTATTGGACGAAACTTCAGGGCACTTCCTTGTCCCGAGGGTGGGAAACTGCCCCTAAAAGCAGAAAAATCAGTAATGATCAACGGCATGACGATGCAGAATGCAATGGCAACCATCGCATTAAAGATACGTAACGTGTATTCACAGGACACGTGACATGTAATTGAAGAAGTGTTATGATGATCTCTCCATTGGCAAAAGATTCCGGAATAGTCCCCCATTCGGATGTCCTGAAGGAGACTGCCAAAGATGAGGTTACCGTGAGAAAAAGATTGAATAATCAACAAAAGGATAACATTCTACGAGCCGGGAAGTGGAATGTCAGAAGTTTGAACGTGGTAGGGAAACTAGAAAATCTGAAAAGGAAAATGCTAAGGCTCAATCTAGATATGTTAGGGGTCAGTGAAGTGAAGTGGAAAGAAAACAAGGGTTTCTGGTCAGATCAGTATCGGGTAATATCAACAGCAACACAAAGTGAAATAAACGGGGTAGGATTCGTTTTTAATAGGAAGGTATGGCAGAAAATGTGATACTGTGAACATTTCAGTAACAGTGTTGTTCTTATCAGAAGCGACAGCAAACCAACACCGACAGCGATGGTTCAGGTATACATGCCGACGTCGCAAGCTGAAGATGAAGAGAGAGAAAAAGTGTATGAGGATATTGAAAGGGTAATACAGTATGAAAAGGGGAATGAAAATCTAATAGTCATGGGGGATTGGAATGCAGTCGTAGGGGAAGGAGTAGAAGGAAAGGATAAAGGAGAATATGTGCTTGGACAAGGAATGAGAAGGGGGAAGACTAATTTAGTTCTGTAACAATTTTCAGCCGGTAATAGCGAATACTCTGTCCAAGAATCAGAAGAGGAGGAGGTATACTTGGGAAAGGCCGAGTGATACGGGAAGATTTCAGTTAGATGACATCATGGTCAGATTCCCAAATCAGATACTGGATTGTATGGTGCACCCAGGAGCAGATATAGCCTCAGATCACAATATAGTAGTGATGAAGATTAGGCTAAAGTTTAAGATATTAGTCAGGAAGAATCAATACGCAAAGAAGTGGGTTACGGAAATACTAAAGAATGACGGGATACGGTTGAAGTTTTCGAAGACTACAGATACAGCAACAAGTAATAACTCAATATGCAGTACAGTTGAACAGTAATGGACACCTCTAAAAAGGGCCATCACAGAAGTTGGGAGGAAAACATAGATACAGACATGGTAACTGAGAAGAAACCATGGGTAACAGAGGAAATACTTCAATTGATCGATGAAAGGAGGAACTACAAAAATGTTCCGGGAAACTCAGGAGTAGAGAAATACAAGTCACTGATGAATGAAATAAATAGGAAGCGCAGCGAAGCTAAGACGAAATGGCTGCAGGAAAAATGTGAAGACATCGAAAAAGAAATGAGTGTCGGAAGAACTGACTCAGAGTACAGGGAAGTCAAACCAATCTTCGATGACATTAAACACAAGGGTGATAAAATTAAGAGTGCAAAGAGAATTCACTGTTAAATGCAGAGGAGAGAGAGAGCAGATAGTTGGAAAGAATACACTGAAAGCCTCTACGAGGGGGAAGATTTGTCTTATGTGATAGAAGAAGACACAGGAGTCGATTTAGAAGAGACAGGGGATCCAGTACTACAATCACAATTTAAAATGGCTTTGGAGGACTTAAGATCAAGTAATGCAGAATGGACAGATAACATTCCATAAGAATTTCTAAAATCTTTGGGGGAAGTGGCAACAAAACGACTATTCACGTTGGTGTGTAGAATGTATGAGTCTTTTCACTTTCGGAAAAGCATCGTCCACACAGTTCCGTAGATGGCAAGAGCTGACAAGTCCGAGAATTATCGCACAATCGGCTTAACAGCTCATTAATCCAAGCTGCTTACAAGAATAATATACAGAAGAATGGTAAAGAAAATTGAGAATGCGCTAGATGAGGATCAGTCCGGCTTTAGGAAAGGTAAAAGCACGAGACAAGCAATTGTGACATTACGGTTGATAATGGAAGCAAGACTAAAGAAAAATCAAGACACGTTCATAGGATTTGTTGACCTTGAAAAAGCGGTCGAAGTGTGAAATGGTGCAAGATGCTCGAAATTCTGAAAAAAGTAGGGGTGATTTAGAGGGAGAGATGGGTCATATACAATATGTACAATAGCCAAGAGGGAATAATAAGAGTGGACTACCAGGAACGAAGTGGTGGCGTTAAAAAGGGTGTAAGACAAGGATGTAGCCTTTCGCCCCTACTGTTCAATCTGTACATCGAGGAAGCAATGATGCAAATAAAAGAAAGGTCCAGAAGTGGAATTAAAATTCAAGGTGACAGTATATCAACGATACGATTCGGTGATGACATTGCTATCCTGACTGAAAGTGAAGAAGTATCACATGATATGCTGAACGGCATGAACAGTCTAATGGGTAAGGAGTTTGGATTGAGAGTAAATCGAAGAAACACGAAGCTAATGAGAATTTGTAGAAATGAGAACAGTGAGAAGCTTAACAACGGGATTTATGGTCACGAAGTAGATGAAGTTAAGGAATTCTGCTACCTAGGCAGTAAAATAACTAATGACGGACGAAGCAAGGACATCAAGAGCAGACTAGCAATGGAAAAAAGGGCATTCCTGGCCAAGAGAAGTCTACTACTATCTAATATCGGCCTTAATTTGAGGAGGAAATTTCTGAGAATGTACATCTGGAGGACAACATTGTATGGTAGTTAAGCTTGGACTGTGGAAAAACGGGAACAGCAGAGAATCGAAGCATTTGAGATGTGGTGCTACAGACGTATGTTGAAAATTAGGTGGGCTGATAAGGTAAGAAATGACCAGGTGCTGCGCAGAATCGGTGAGGAAAGGAATATGTGGAAAACACTGATGAGGAAAAGGAACGGGGTGATAGGACACCTGTTTAGACATGAGGGAATGACTTCCATGGTACTAGAGGCGACTGTAGAGGGCAAACACTGTAGAGGATGACAGAGATTGGAATACATCCAGCAAATAATTTAGGACGTAGGTTGCAAGTGCTACTCTGAGATGAAGATGTTAGCACAGGAGAGGAATTCGTAGCGGGCCGCATCAAACGAGTCAGAAGACTGATGGAAACAAATATTTAGGACGATACTTGTTACAAAACACTTTCATGCTGTTTTCCTGCATCATACATTAAATACAGATTTACAGATTTCCAGATTTCTGTAACGAGTCTTTGACAACCTGTCGCTACTGTAGATCTCCATCGCAGATTCCTGATTATTATTTTACCAAACAGCACTACTAACGTCGATGAGGCAGAGAGGTGTTTACTATAAAATTACGCACTTAACATGCTAGTGTCTCACAGGCATTCGTCATTCAACACGTCACATCGAAATATTAATATCAAACTATTGACTTCCTGTGCGAAAATTTTCAGTTTTGGATTCTCTAGCGTCTGTATAATTTTGCCCCGAAATGTTAGACTTTCTTCTTAGCAGCCCACTAAACCATGAAATGAAATGGTCGTCTGGCATTGATGCCCAGGAGTCCCCACCTTGAGAACTTAGGCCACCGAGTTGCAAGTCATTTCAGTTGACGCCACAAGGGCGACAGTCTTGTCGATGATGATGAAATGACGATGAGCACAACAACACACGTAGTCTCCCAGCGGAGAAAATCTCGGACCTGGTCGGGAATCCAACCTGGCCCGCTGCATTGCAGTTAGATGCGCTGACCATTCAGATAATGGGGCGGTCGCTGGCTCCAAAATCATGTTCCACCAAGATTGTTTGTTTGGTTATCTCTATACAAATGAAGAGTAGAAACGAAAAACATTCTAAGTGCCGTTTTTAAGAGTTCTCAGCACTATTGTCTTGTTGAAACTCTGTTGCATGTTTCTAGACCTGATCCAGATGCAAAACTATGAAGAAAGCCGTTGAAACATGCCTTAGTCTCCCTCATGGCCTTCGTGTCAAACTGAGCTTCCATGTGGAGCCCAATTTATAAGATATTAAAACTGGCTTTTGTTGAGTACAGTTCTTTAAATGCGAACATTTTTAGGTTAGGCTTTACCGTGACTGTTATTGACATTAAATGAAACAATAAGTTTACTGTTACCAGTCACTGTTTATTTGTTTCCACGACGCGTTTCGAAGGTTTAAACCTCCATCATCAGGTGGATATACATCAGTTAATATGGCATTTGTGTGTATGTGTTGTGTTACAATATGATAGTGTTCATGTGATGTGTTACGACTGTGAAAAGATCCTGTGACCACTGGAGGTACTTTATCTTACTTAATTTATGTTTACTGCTAGATACAAGTTCAATTTTTGTCAAAACAGACCAAGTTCTGAAATACTGTTTTGTTTTCTCCACTAGACAGTGTCACAACTTCCTCCTAAGAAATCGTAACACAACACATACACACAAATGCCATATTAAATTATGTATATCCACCTGATGATGGAGGTTTAAACCTTCGAAACGCGTCGTGGAAACAAATAAACAGTGACTGGTAACAGTGAACTTATTGTTTCATTTAGAGTACAGTTCTACTTGTCAAAAACCTAATGCTTTATTTCTGTACTTGTACTATCAGTTCTACTTGTCAAAAACCTAATGCTTTATTTCTGTACTTGTACTATCACAAAAAAGCATAGAGCCTCGGTATCAATAGCATTTGCAATAAAAACTCCTTTTTTTGCCGAAACCACTTTTCTGAGAAAATGGCTGTGTACAAAATACAACTTGATTCTTGAAAAGAAGAAAACAGCAAGCAATTACAGTTAGCAAACCTGTTTATTTACATAAGTAGCGCCGTTACCGAACGCCTTGGGCACACTGTAATGATAAAAAAAAAAGGCTGCTACTGCATAAATCTATCATAAGCTCTGGAGCAACGTTTCGAATTATATTTCCTTCTATAGTGAATATCAGTATTTTATAGGAGAAATGGACTAAAATTTCCCCATTAGCGAGCGCAACTGCTTCTACTCAGGCCTCGTAGACTTATATACGTATCTCTACTTACTTGCACTTTTATTGTTGCAGGAGCGTATGTGGAGGAAGACCCGATCTACCGAAATCGTATCATGCGTTGGAGTAGACGGTAACAGGAACTTTAATTTTCACTGGAATGGTAAGAGCAATTTCATACAGCATATGAAATTTTCATTTTATTGCCTACGACTCAAACACACTAAACACTAATTCTAA
The DNA here is from genome assembly GCF_023897955.1 of Schistocerca gregaria. Taxonomy (NCBI): domain Eukaryota; kingdom Metazoa; phylum Arthropoda; class Insecta; order Orthoptera; family Acrididae; genus Schistocerca; species Schistocerca gregaria. Next base: position 250,569,301 of record NC_064923.1, on the reverse strand, counting down.
GGACCATAGTGGGAATTCCTTGTTAGCCTTACAAATGAAAAGCACAAAATTTTGGATAATGTAGAGTATTAAGTTATTGCGTAACCGGTTTTCTACTTACAAAACGAGTGTCAGAGCGTAACTGGCCTTCATTGTCAAACAAGATATACTATGTGATCAAAAGTATCCCGACACCTGGCTCAAAATGACATAAAAGTTCGTGGCGCCATCCATTGGTAATACTGGAATTGATGACAGCTTCCACTCTCGCAGGCATACGTTCAATTAGGGGCTGGAAGGTTTCTTGGGGAATGGCTGCCCATTCTTCACAGAGTGCTCCACTGAGGAGAGGTATCGATGTCGATCGGTGAGGCCTGGCTAGAAATTGGCATTCCAAAACATCCCAAAGGTGTTCTTTAGCATTCAAATCAGGACTCTGCACAGTCCTGTCGATTAGAGGGATGTTATTGCCGTGTAACCATTCCGCCACACTCCGTGCTTTATGAACAGGTGCTCGATCGTGTTAAAAGATGCAATCGCGAGCTCCGAATGCTCTTCAACAGTGGGAAGCAAGAATGTGCTTAAAACATTAATGTAGGCCTGTGCTGTGATAGTGCCACGCAAAACAACAAGAGGTGCAAGCTCCCTCCACGAAAAACACGACCACACCATAACACCACCGCCTTCGAATTTTGCGGTTGGCATTACACATGCTGGCAGATGACATTCACTCGGTATTCGCCATACCCACACCTTGCCATCGGATGGCCACATTGTTTACAGTGATTCGTCACTCCATACAACGTCTTTCCACTGATCAATAGTCCAATGTTTGCGCTCCTTACCCCAAGCGAGGCGTCGTTGGCCAATTACCGGCGTGACGTGTGGCTTATGAGCAGCTGCTCGACCATGAAATCCAAGTTTGTCATCTCCTGCCTAACTCTCATAGTACTTGCAGTGGATCCTGATGCATTTTCGAATTCCTGTGTGATGGTCTGGAAAGATGTCTGCCTATTACACATTATGACCCTCTTCAGCTGTCGGCGGTATCTGTCAGTCAACAGACGAGATTGGCCTGTACGCTTTAGTGCTGTACGTGTCCCTTCACGTTTCCACTTCACTATCACATCGAATCCACCGTCGGAGGTTCGAGTCCTCCCTAGGGCATCGGTGTGTGTGTTGTCCACAGCGTAACTTAGGGTTGATTTAGTTTAAGGAGTGTGTAAGCTAAGGGGCGGATGACCTAAGCAGTTTCTTTCCGTAAGATCTTACCATAAATTTACAAATCACATCGGAAACAGTGGACCTAGGGATGTCTATGAGTGTGGAAATCTCGCGTACAGACGTATGACACAAGTGACATCCAGTCACCTGACCACGTTCGAAGTCCGTGAGTCTAGCGGAGCCACCCATTCTGCTCTCTTACGATGTCTAATGCCCAATGGGGTCGCTGATATGGAGTAGCTCGAAGTAGGTGGCAGCACAGTGCACCTAATATGAAAAACAAGTGTTTTTGGGGGTGTTCGGATACTTTTGATCACATAAGTGTGTATTGCTGCTGAACAGCATTCAAAATATATTACACTTGCTGAGTGAGCTGTAAATACAAAGTAAATCTCTTCTTTGATGGTGGAATCGTAACTTTTTAAAGCTAAATATTTTGTAAATACAAAGAAAATGTACATGGAAATTCTGAAGGTGGCAGAGGTCAAATACAGGGATCGACAAGCTATTTATAATTTGTACAGAAACCAGATGGCAGTTATAAGAGTTGAGGGACATGAAAGGGAAGCAGTGGTTGCGAAGGGAGTGAGTCAGGGTTGTAGCCTAACCCCGATGTTATTCAATCTGTATATTGAGCAAGCAGTGAAGGAAACAAAAGAAAAATTCGGAGTAGGAATTAAAATCCATGGAGAAGAAATAAAACTTTGAGGTTCACCGATGACACTGTAATTCTGTCAGAGACTGCAAAGGACCAGAAAGAGCAGCTGAACGGAATGGACAGTGTCTTGAAAGGAGGATATAAGATGAACGTCAACAAAAGCAAAAGGAGGATAATGGAATGTGATCGAATTAAGTCAGGTGATGCTGTGGGAATTAGATTAGGAAATGAGACACATAAGTAGTAAATAAGTTTTGTTATTTGGGGAGCAAAATAACTGATGATGTTTGAAGTAGAGAGGATATAAAATATAGACTGGCAATGGCAAGGAAAGCGTTTCTGAAGAAGAAACATTTTTTAACATCGAGTATAGATTTAAATGTCAGGAAGTCGTTTCTGAAAGTATTTTTATGGAGTGTAGCCATGTATGGCAGTGAAACGTGGACGATAAATAGTTTAAACCAGAAGAGAATAGAAACTTTCGAAATTTGGTGCTACAGAAGAGTGCTGAAGATTAGATGGGCAGATCATGTAACTAATGAAGAGGTATTGAATAGAATTGGGGAGAAGAGGAACTTGTGGCACAACTTGACTAGAAGAAAGGACCGGTTGGTAGGACATGTTCTGGGGCATCAAGAGATCACCAATTTTGTACTGGAGGGCAGCGTGGAGGGCAAAAATCGTAGAGGAAGACCAAGAGATGAATACACTAAACAGACTCAGAAGGATTTAGGTTGCAGTAGGTACAGGGAGCTGAAGAAGCTTGCACAGCATAGAGTAGCATGCAAGTTGCATCAAACAAGTCTCAGGACTGAAGACCACAACAACAACAAGACACAGGAAACATTAAGATCAAACATAAAAAGTAAATGTACTTGTGTGTGTGTGTGTGTGTGTGTGTGAGTGTGTGTGTGTGTGTGTTTCTGTGTCTGTGTGCGTATGTGTATAGACGTGATTAAACAGTCTATTCGTCTGTATAAAAATTAAATGAAATTAACCATTTCAATAACATAAAATAGAATAAATAGAAATTAACAGTACTGAGAAATAGTTTGATAAAGTTTTATTTATGGAAGCTTCAGTTACTACAGAATAAGAGATGTAACTGAAAATATTGACAGGAAGTACTTTATCTAAACCATGTGTCAGTGATTTGAATAATTAATCTTACTGTAGGGAACATGTACATATAGTCAAACAACAGAGTATATGGAGCACATAGACAGTCACATTTAAATAAATGTAGGGGAAAGCAGAAGACTAGGAAGCAGGAGGCAGTATGGGAAGAATTAGATAAATAAGGACTGTGTGCCAAATGTTTATTGATCTCCTGGGGGTTCTAAGACACTCTGTTTTCCGTCTTTGTTTCCCCAGTGGAGGACATGTACTTGTTATTGGTAGCTGTAACTTTCGTATAAAATGTCTCGTCAAAAGCCTGAATAACCACATTTTGCAGCACGGACTGCTACGAGATGTGCAAGACGAGAGTCAGTGAGTTTCTGGAAGGTTCTGACAGGGATGTGGGGCCATGGCGATTCCAGTCCTGTGGCCTGCTGCACTGGGTTTCGCGGTTGAGCATCAATTGCCTGAACAGACCGATGGAGCTGGTCCTATAGATTCTTCAGTAGGTTTAAACCTGGGGAGTTTACTTGCTGGGGGGATACAGTAACCTTATCCTGTCGCTGTTCGAACCACACGTGTACACTGTGAGCTGCATGACAAGTTGCATTATTCTGCTGGTAGGTGCTATAGTGCGAAGAAAAACCAAACTGCATGTAGAGGTAGACATGCTCCCCAAGGGTAGATACATACTTGCGTTGGTCTATTGTGCCTTCCAGAATGAAGAAATTATCCAAGGAATGTGCTTCAGCCTAGACCCCTCAGACGATTGTTGCAGGGCGTACATTCCAACACCCATTCAAAGATTCAGCATATTTATGGTTCATAAAAAAAAAAAAAAAAAAAAAAAAAAATCTTTGAAAGAACTGTGCACAAACCATCTAGCCACACAAAACATTTTAATAGCCCAGCTTCAGAGAGTACTAGAGAGTAGCAATGATACGAAAACAGTAGATAATGTAAACAACAAAGTACATCAACAGATAACATATGATCATGAAACACGCACTCAGACAGACACAAAACAATATGCAACATATTAGCAGACAGTAAGCTACAAATGGCACGCAATGACAAACAAAAACCAGTTCCATAGTGGGCAGGAAACATACTAAACATAGAGGGGCTCATCATAGCATATAGAACAAGCAGCACATTACAGAACGAACTTGTAAGACAAATCACTAACAATGATAAAGATTGCCAGTATGTGTCTGTCAATTAACCATGCTATTTCTGCCATTCTGTATTTGTGCGCGAAGCATGCAGGAACTTCAGAACCAGATGGGCACAAAATTCAAGATCATTAAAAATTAACAGCTCTCACCTAACATTTGCAGAGCACCTAATGGCACAGAATCACCACCCTAAGCCAGCCGGGTGCCCGAGCGGTTCTAGGCGCAACAGTCTGGAACCGCGCAACCGCTAGGGTCGCAGGTTTGAATCCTGCCTCGGGCATGGATGTGTGTGCTGTCCTTAGGTTAGTTAGGTTTAAGTAGTTCTAAGTTCTAGGTGACTGATGACCTCAGAAGTTAAGTCCCATAGTGCTCACAGCCATTTGAACCATCACCACCCTAAAATCAGCAACAACTTGCTCCAAAAATTAATGGCCGAAGAGCATGATCCTCAGAAAAAAATACTGAATGAATAAATATCACTCTGTAATGCAGTAAAACGGTATTTCCTGCTATAGAAGAGCTATGTAAGGAACCTTACCTTCCCACCTCAACGATCCACATCACACATAAACACACACATACAGTAAGTACCCTGAATAATAACAGTACTTAGAAACTCACGCTCCAGCCATCTAATATGCGCACAACGAAACAAATAAGCAAAATACAGACTCACTAACATTTTAAATGTCCATTGAAACCTTGTGTTTTTGTGACATAATGAACAAAAACGCATGTGTAACCAGCACAACTTACAGTAACAGAGGCAATAAGTATATTAACAAATCCAAAATAAGGGAAGACAAGTCTACAGAACCCGAAAACACATTTAAAATGCCAAACAATGCGATTTTCGGTAGGAAACGAATTTTGGAGTAGAATAATAGAAAACGGTTTGTTGTTTATGGTAGTTGTGAAGCTATCAAACTAAAATAACTTGTTACCATTGTGTAAGGGATGAATGAAACTATGTAAATATTTGTTGTTCACTCTAATATTCTGGACTTAGTTTTCGCCACAGCATAAACATGTAATATTCCTTGTCTTAGTTATGTAATGGGTGTCCTAAATTGTATATGTAAATCAATCCAAAAAACTGATGATAGTTTTCACTCCTTTACATATAAAAATACGAGTAACTTTAAGCTGAAATGCAAATGTTATAATATCACAATACTTTTCTGATCGAGAAATAAAAAAAATTCACTCAACATAGCACAAAGATGCTGGAATATGTTTGGGTAAAGTAAAACTAAACAAACACTGCCTTAATAAAGTGGGATATCGGTCTAGTTTTTTCTGAGCAAGCACAGAAGGAAAGAAGAGCGTCAACATGGGAAAGGTGAATACATGACCTTTTTTGAGCAATAATGAAAACCGTATGGCTACTTCTCGCATCTACACATATGCACACATCCTCCCTCTACTCTATGAGTGGTCATATGGAAGTCGCAATATCTCCTTCCATTCCTGGCCAGTTACTGCTGACTACATTTTCTTCCAGACCAGGATTGAAACTAGTGTCCTCCCAGCTCAGAGCTACGTCAGTAGATAACCTGAGTGGTATATGCTGTGGACTCGAGTTAGACTTCTTTGATCACAGACAGTGATATGTATTAATCTGCAAGCTGTACATTTCTGCTGTTTCAGAGACGGGCTCCAGCAGCGACCCCTGTTCTGACACTTATGCCGGGCCTATGGATTTCTCCGAGGTGGAGACCAGTTACCTGAGGAACCACATCAACAGGAACATCGATCGCATCAAGCTTTACCTTACGTTCCACAGCTATGGTGCCGTAAGTAATAATGTACCACTGTTCCGAAGACATGTAACGAACCATTTGGTAAACAGTATATTTTAATTTAATACTGAACAAATGAACAGTCTTAATAAAAAATAAGTGACCTGGGGGAATGGAGAATGGACAGTTTTGAAATAAATGGCAGTACGTTTTCTTTTTTTTTTTCAAGAAATATATATATATATATATATATATATATATATATATATATATATATATATATATTTGATTTATAGAGTCACTTAAGAAAAGTTATGTCGATGAAGTGTCGACTGTTATCCTGAATACAATTTTCAATTCTCTGCCATAAGTTGCTCACAACTCAAGCAAAGAATCATTGATCAATCTAACACACCACTTCTTTTAATACTAGCTTTTAGTTCCACTAAACTTTGGATTTGTGAACACAGACAAACCATTTCAAATACCCCCAAAGGATTAAGCCACAATTGGATTCACGTAAACGAGTAATGAAGAGTCCAAGGAAAATGTTACTCACAATTGTTATGGATGCATTTGAAGTCTGTGATGTTTCATCATCCTTTTGAAAGCAGAAAGTTCTGTGTGCATCAGGCACATCCACAATTCTGGTCGACAGAATGTCTTCAGCACCTGTACATAACGCTCTGAGCAGACTGTCACTGCTGTGCATTCCCCCTCCAAGATTCCAGTTACGTCACCAGCAGCAGCAGCATACAACAGAGTTACATGTGGGGAGTACAGCACAAGGCTGTTCAGGGAGCAAAAGCGATAATTCTGTTAATTAACTGTCTCAGTTATGTGAAAGTGCACCGATCACTCATAAACGATGTTGTGTTTGTGTGTCTTCAAAGGTCATTCTAATATGCACAGAGTGTCTTTTCATTATTGAAACTTCCTATCTCTCATCTGCTAAATCGCCAGAGCTTCACCAGGATGGAATTTTAAATTCATATGTAAATACTGTTAGATTAAAGGAGACTACTCACCAAAAGCAGAAGTGCTGAGCTGTCGATAGGCGTAAACAGAAAGAAAGAAAACTTCAGTATGCCAGCTAGGAATGAGAGATGTAGGAGTGGCAGGTATACAGGCTAGGCACTGCATGCATGGTTGTCGAAGACAGTGGGGAGCGGTGCATGCTGTGGGTGACATGGTAAGTGAACTGGGAGGGGGTGACTTGATGGAGGAAGGGGGAAACTGTTGGATGGAGGGTGTGGGGGAGAGTGATTTACCAGAGACTGAGCCATGACAATTATGAGAGTGAAGGCTATGTTGTAAGGATAACACCCACCTGCATACTTCAGAGAACTTGGTGGTGGAGAGAAGGATTAAGATGGTCCATGCTGTGAAGCAGTCATTGAAATTGTAGTCACAAAACTAGGAAGTTTTCTTTCTGCAACAAATTGGACATTCATACTGGTGGACAGCTGGTTGGTAGTGATACTGGCAAACATGCTCACTGTTTACAGAAAAGTTAGTTTATGACATGGTAGCTTTCAGAGGCAGCCCATCCTCTGATGGGTTAGGTTAAGCCTATGACACGACTGGAATAGCAAGTGCTGGGTAGGTGAATTGGACATGTTTTGTACCTTAGTCTGTCACAGGGTAATGATCCCTGTGCCAAGTGACTGGGAGTGGGAGTGAAATAGGGAAGGAATAGGATGTACTTTAGGTTGTGTGCGCAGCGGAATACCACATTAGGAGGGGTGGGGAGGGTCTTGGATAGGATACCCCTCATCTCAATACATGATGAGAGATAATCAAAGCCCTGGCTAAGGATAAGTTCAGTTGCTCCAGTTCAATGTGATATTGGGTGACAAGGGGGTCGGGAGGGGGGGGGGGCGTTCTTTTGCACGTGTATCTTGGGGAGAGTTCCTACAACACAAATTCAAATTTCAATTACCAAACGTAATCAGCCTTGTAGGAGGCGATCTGTATTTGTAAATGTCTTCTAATACGCAAAATTCATTTGCCAAGATCGCAATTGTTTTTACAGTGATAACTATTTTCAGCTAATTTGAATTGCAATCTTCAAACATGTAGATGCATAAGATATAACATGCTGGTGAATATTCGACTTGAATGTGGAAGCTACTGCTTGTAGTAATTTGGTATGTAATTCTTTTACTTCTTTCTCTGTCAAGTAATATTACATAGTCATGTCGAACAATTTCTTTTAGCTTACATCTTATGCATTTTCAGATTTGAAAATGGCAATTAAAATTTGCCAAACTAATCATCACCGTACGAATAGTTGCGATCTTGGTGAATAAAATGTTTATATTAGAAGACTTCAACATTTACAAATTAAAATGTAACATTTTTCTCACAGACTCACAGCTCATTATCCAAGGACAGTGTATATGTTGACGTGTGCACGGTTTTGAGATGATGATGTTTGCCTCTCTCATAATGGCGACATTTCCACTTCTTCATGATATTTTTTCGGATCTTGGTGACTTTGTTTCCTGTTATTCTGAAAGTTGTCACCTATAGTGTTGTTGTATGTCGACTTGGAACAATGCGATTCAAAAAGCGACGAGATATCCGCCATCTAGCAACTTACATTTAGGACAAAAGTATCGCAAACAGTCCCAAAGTGAATGATGCCTGAACCATCTGCCACTCTCTATTGACAGCCGTGTATTAGCCAAGCTAGAAACTTCTGTTTCCCACCCACTTTTTGCTCGAGTTCCCAGACCTGTCAAATCTGTAAGTTACTACAATGTTCCAGTCGAGTACTCATCTGTTATTGTCAGATAGCCATGAAGCACTGAGTCGCCGTACTGTTTTTATTTTATTACACTCAGTATTATTTCTACAATACCACTGAATTTCCAAAGCCTACAGCTGAGACAGAATAAATTAAGCAGCTCACCATTCCCCATCAGTACAAAACTTAAAATAAGTAACTGGATTTATAAGAAATAGAGAAAATGGAAGATAATGGTTTTAATGCTTCAGGTGTTCTACATAGCCTCCCTTCACCTGAGTACAACGTGTCGTTCATCCGTACATCCATGCGAAATATCAGATAAGACCTTCTTTGAGATATTGTTCAACTCATTTGTCGCACTGGCTTACACATTGGTTACGTCATAAGACCCTGCAAGTTCGTGAGAACTTCTTCACCTTGTTGTTTTGTGGTAGGTTCGTACTGATAACACGAGGATGGTTATTTCCATAAACAGCTGTCCACATTTTCATTTCAACCTAGTTATGGCCGGTGTCTACGCGCCGTTGTTTTTGTTTTTGCTCCATTTCGAATTGTGACACAACGAAGCTGACACGTTGCCAAAGTAGTTAATGCCCTGACATCACTTATACGGCAGGATAAAATGTCTCGGATATCTTTGGTCGGACGGTATGTACCACATACAGGCTCACTGGCACACTGCTCCTTGTTTTTAATCCGTAGGCAGAATTGGACCCGGGCCGGCTCACCTGCGCAAATCCCACGCGTGGCTATTCAGACGTGCAATACAAATATCATATCATGATATGAATATTTTGCTTCTAGTGATCTATTAGCATAATAAAGTCCATGACAGATTAAACTGTGTACTGGATCTCTAACTTTGCTCTAAATTTCTCAAACCCTTTATTCCATGGGTTGTGCAGGCACTACTCTGAAAGCCTTCTCCACGAAAGGCAAAGACTTGAGGTTGATCCTGGTTTAGAAAATATATTAGGAAAGTTAGGGTCTTTCCACGTACTCACCATCAACTTCCAAGCACTTTTCGTAACGTTGCAAATATCTACTTTAGTCCCTCACCATAGAAGATTCTCGCCATTTTCAAAACTTTGGCCATCAACACACTGTTTCACGTGCAGCTAAAGCTGGGTGCTAGGCCAGGACTGTAGAAGAGTTTCCAACGGAATGGTACAGCAAAAAGTCTATGGTCCCACGTCATAGTGCAGAAGGTCCTGATGCACACCAAAATCTAACTACAGCACGCATTTTCGATGTCACTGTTGTATTTTATTCTGACCTGTCTTTAGCTAACTATACTGCCTGACAACAAAACACGATTTAACGAGCCTGCCAAATGGTCCTTTCAATCTCTATCAGTGGTGATAACGCTGTCTCACATCAGTTTGAGGCATTTCCCTGTTCTTCACAGTGATCACTCAATACCTGGCCGAGCTCATATACCCCACCAGCCCTGGTATCTGTCACTGGAAATTGCACTTCTACTCAGTTGCGTCCCCTCCAGTAGTGTGTACATGATTGAAATCACATTGCCATCCGACCAGGTATTCTAGCTACTTTTTTTTTTTTTTTGGGCAGACAGTGTATATGCAAACTTTCTTCACTTTCCGAATACGCCTCGTATTTTATGTTTCTTTAGTTTCGTCCCTCTTCATTAACAAGGACCAGCCACCGAACGTCATCGGTACAGTCCACAGCGGCTCTTCAGAGAACTGCTTTGTTTAGAACAAAATTTATTTATCATAAAATTTTCAGTAGAGTAATGATACTAACTTCTCAAAAGCTTTAAAGAGCCAAGCGATTGTACTGTATGTTTCTAATTTAAATATTAATGTGGTTATGAACTTTCGTTTTATACTAGAATGTCTGAAAATATTTGCATCAGGCGTAAGTGTAACTGAAATGAGTACCGTACCATAGACTAGGTACTTGGGAATACCCATGTGAGGTAACACCTTCTTTGACGAGCTGTTGGTGGGTGTAGTCCTGGCTTGGTCGGAGGACAGCCCAGGCGTAGCGCCGCTAACACATAAATATGGACCTGTGTGGGTGGTCTTACACGTGCGCTTATTTGCCAAACAGTAAAATGTTTCAAGTCAAAGATACTCGCTATTTCTATGAGGCAAAAAGCTAAAACGGACTGAAACTCAAAATTGCACCTATGGATACATTCTGATAACCAAAACTACTCACTAGAACTTACCATTTTGAAGAAATAAAACATTGTACGACGTGCCGTAGTCCTACTGACAAACGAATCTGCACCTGTATACGCATTTGCAACAGATTATCGGTTCTCTTAGGTTCCTGGCTAGTCATATTCGCAAATAAACAGCCAAATATTTCTGGCAAGCAAGGAACACAAATGTTATTACTGTTCGTTTCACTTGCAGCAACTTAAACTGTACTCTTAGGTTCCTTCCCAACCAAACACTCAGGAGTCGCAACATACTGTAAAAAGTCGGCAAAATATTCCTAACAACCCAGAATGGGAATGTTATTGCTGGTCATTCCACCCGAAGCGATTTCATTCTTTGTTTACTAATCAAACAGAAGTCACAAAATAGGGGTAATTCATTCCTGAGAGAGCACACCCTTAGATATAAATAACATAGAACACTGCAATTCATACATAAAGTCCAAAAATGTATTACACACGCTAAGATGAAAAAAATATTAGCGTAAGCAGGACACAAATCTATTTCCTTACACTCCATCATTCACAATCTGACAAACTACTGTCGGGGATTTGCAAGTTGGAACATCATATTGTTTATCATCGAGTCTCTTGAGGCTTTTGCTGCTAGTGCCTTATTATTGCCATTTAATTTTAAGAAATCCAGCTGAGGGTGACGTTTTTGTGAAACATCTTCAATGTTCCATTGTCTTGATATGGCATTCTGCAAGTTATAATACCAAATCTGCGGAATACGACAAATCAGTTTGGCTCTGTCGCATGGACAGATCGAGTGACATGTCATTTTGACGTCACTTCCTATCAAGCCGAGTGTGGCGCTAACTTCTCCTGGTACACAGACGTTCTTGCTACAGAAACTCTTTGCCTGAGTAGATGTGCATTGGTTAGTACCATAGCGAGCTTGCTTGGTGGGGAAGAACTGTATGTTCAGTATATAAGAACTCCTGGTTTACCCGAATGCTAGAAGTGAAGTGAAATGGTTAGCATAGGGCACAAAGGGTGCAGACGTCAAATATGGCAGAGTTCACAGTATGTCAGCTAATTGCTACCTCAGTATACTATGTCAGTATAGTAATTCACGGAAATGTCGTATCAAAAATTTAAGTAAATCTTGGTGATCAGGAAACTGGCGGCATGTGTCTCTGTTTTAGCCGTAGGTTATATTGTAAAATTATGGAAGTTATGGCAGAACAACATATAAAAAATAATACTTAAACCTTTAAAAATAAATATCTCACAAACACTTCGAGCGATATTTAGAGTCCAGGTGTTAGACGATAGTTGAGCATGCCAGTTATCATCACAGAAGATCACACACCACTGTTGTACAGACTTAGTTATAACATGTTTCAATTATTCTAAATAAGCAAATGTGTCAGAAGATCGACTCCTCCACATACATACTTAATACGAAAGCAGCATGTTGTACCCTGAAAAATCCCCTAATTTCAACGTACTATATGTATAGTTTTTATACTGATTTATTGATTAAGTAACAAAATATTCATCTTGCTGATATTCAAGACGTTTCATTAAAAAAGTCCCAAAATGTGTTGCAAACGGTAAGATGAAAAAAATATTAGCATATAGCAGGACACAAACCTATTTCCTTACACTCCATCATCCACGATCTGACAAACTACACATGTAAATTGTTATACTTGGATAGAGCTCCAAAATACGCTTCTTATGAACACGCTGTGTTTAGTGTTAAGTGATTATTTGTGATGTTTTCTCTGTTGTGAATGTAGAATACAGGTCCACACAATTTGTATTTAAATTATTTGTGACTAAGCTATTCGGCTTAAAATAATGTGTGTGGCCTGAGAAGGACCACCGACTGTGGTACGCCTCTCAAAATATGCATATCACCTGTCAGTTGTGTGTGTTTTAAATGGTACTCCAATTTGTTCAAATCACACATTTTGGCTGGCTAAATAGGGAAAACAACTGAGTGCATCTGGCCATTCATGGTCATTGTATTTGGAGCCATTAGGAGGTAACTTGTACACGAAGGTTTGTTTCAGGCTGATCAGAGCTTGCAGAGTGGTAGATATAGGACGTCATGGGGCTGTACGATACTTTGTCATTTTCAGCAACTTAGTAAAACTCGCTGCTGACAAGTGGGTTAAACGTGGAAGCTGGCAGCCATTTGAGATTCTAACATCTGTGAGTGGGTAGAATGGGACTTGGTATTTTTGAACTGCTTTTGTGATATGCTATTGATTAGACTGAGAGACTATATAAATACATGAAGGAATTTAAGGTGTTGGTCACAGTATTCAACTATAATATGTGAGTTATCGGTGGACAGTTTAAGAGATGCATGACTCAGTGGAACTTTTCTCAAAAACCCCCGCTCTTTTTAAGTCGGCTAATTAGGAGTCGTACTTCTTAAGAAGCGAGGTGCTGCGTAGGCTCTGTGCAGTCCAGGCCATACGCCATGCCCGAAAACAAGAGGCCAAACGAACATTACAGCACCTCTACAAATAAATAATAAGAGAAGATACCATGATCCTTTAGATACCATTCAGTTTGTAATTTCTCAATCATTCACAGAACAAAGAACGCATTGCAGGATAGTGCACTATGCTGATGAAAAATATACTAGACTGAAACAAATATACAGTGGTTCCCTTGGGAATATTTATCCCAACGATTACTTATGAAAAGCAATAAGCAGCAGTATGGGCTGCTAGATTCATCGAATGTAAATTAGATATACTCTTGTGACATGTCCAGCTAAACATCTCGTTTAAAAAAAAAAAATCAGCAACGATGCAACTGAGCATAATTCCGCATCACACACTGACATTGGGGCTTTCTCTTTCTGTTTCAAGACTAACATGAGGACACTCTGGTCCCAATACACGAACGTTATGACTGTCCAGTTTAACAGATACCTAAAAATATGACTCAGCGGAGAAACGACTCTTCCCAAAAAAACGTTTCTGCATTTATCTTGGCTAGCATAGCCACTTCAACTCCTTCGCGCTGAGGTTTTCTCATAGGCTTCAGTGTTGGAAGAAGCTACGCCTTGTAGGCATAAAGACGTGACTGCTTACGTAGGACTCCGTGCACTGTTGATCGTAGCATTACCAACTCCCTGGGAGCCATACGCAGTGACTTTATCAGACTCCTTACTCACAACAAACAGATGGGCGACCTGCCCCCCGTTTATAGAAAACACAACTGTTTCAATAAATGATGTATACCAAAGCCTGAATAGTGGTCGGTACGGTGATTCTCTTCCCCACTGAGTCGTGATGTTTCGTTGCATCTGGTTGTTGGACTTAGTCTCTGCGGACAAGAGCGTTCTAAGGTGGCGTCCGAATTTATAGGTAGATTTGCGGCACATGCTGAAACGTCCCCTTATAAAAATTGTACACGACTGGTCTATGTGAAACGTCCTCTTTGAACAATTATACACGAATGTGCTTAAACTGACACACAATATCTTTAGCGCAACGCAATCTGACTTCCAAAAATCCCTACGAAAGAATGGCCCTGACTAACATTAATCTATATGTTTCACAAATCACTTACCTCACAAAAATCTTCGTTACTCGAACTACTGCAATACAGCGAGCGCCACTACTGCCAGCTAACTAAAAGATTCAAACTACGGAAGTCACTAACTACTGATAGGCATAGTTAGCAAATGAAAGATTTCAATAGAGAACAAACAATGTATTTACCTCACTAGTCATAATATATATAGCAGTTCATGACACCAATTCTTACAAATTTCAAAACTCCGCCATCTCTCTCCCCACGTCCACCACTGCTGGCGGCTCACCTCCAACTGCGCAACGCTACGCGCTGTTAGCATCCAGCTGCCGCTGCCCAACACTACAATGGCAGACAACAATGCAAACCAGCCACAGACTGCGCACAGCACAGCCAGTGATTTTTCATACAGAGCGCTACGTGGTGTTACCAATAAGAAAACCTAAACAGCCTACTTACATAGCCCCCATGCTCCCCACAAAAAATTTTTACAAATTGTTATGGGCAGTGGCCAATACAGATTTGAAAAATTTTTTCATAATTACAATAACAAAGAAATGAAATGCACACACTTATCGATACAATGTTGGTCAAAAGCTAAAATTTTCTCACAGTCCATAAAGACAGTCCTGATCATTCATCAAAGTAAAATTGCAGTGTTTTTCTCAAAGTCTGAGCAGTAAAAGAAATTGCACTTGGAAGTAGTGGATTTCTAAGCAGTCTTGTAGAAGTAGTGTTGTCCTTCCAACGAAAGGCAGTGCTGAGTCTTGACATGCAGACAGGTAATGGGCCACAGCAGAGTCAGTCGACGTTGAAGACTATCGGTAGGTAGGTCATCACAGAGCAGACCCACTGTAGTCCTGGTAGAGATTACGGTATTGGTGGGCCACCAGAGGTGCAGACCCATTGCAGTCCTTGTAGAAATAATGGTATCGGTGGGTCGTCAAAGGTGTAGACCCACTGTAGTCCTTGTAGAGATGGCCAGCAGCCATCTGTTTGACTGTGCAGGTGCACAATCACCATTGAAGAGTCTTGCGGATAATATAGCAAGTCCATAACCACCACTTGTGCACTCACAAAAATTGTTTTTGAAATGTCCTTACAACCAGCAATGCTGTTATCCAGTCCCTTACTGAATTATTAACGCAAGTGCAAACACTGTCAGTCCCTACTTCTCACATATTGTCCATATACTATGACCAACAGAAACGTGTGCAGTGAAATGTAATTTACAAGTTACTTAATGAGATGAACTGGTGTCAATTAAAATTTTATAACATGAGAATACAATAACAAAGGCACAAAATATATCATTAAAGAACATAATATTACAGATAACATTTGCAGTAATACAGGCTTTACAAAAGAATCGAAATAACAAATACATCAGTGTTACAGGAATTATGACATAAGTACATACATAAAAAATCAGAATAATTATTGAAACATCAACTTCACACATTAGCATTAAAATAAAAGAGAATAAATAATGTCTAAACACCAGAAAAATTCTACAATGTAAATATTATTAGCTAAACACATAAAGACAGGAAGAACACAAATATACAAGAGTACACAAACACATAGCGGAATAATAGAAAGGGAAAGGACAGGGTTTCTTTTCAGTGTAACATTTGGTACTGCAGTCCAACCCAAAACGTCATTCTGTAGTTCTTTCGTCTTATCTCAACATTTGTTTCCACCAAAAATATCATATTCAAGCATGCTTTCTGTATTTTGTTCACATCCTCTTTCAAAAATAGTTTTCCTCCACTGTACACTACTTTTTTGGCCAAATCATTTTCTTGTAACTTCTCAATGCATTTCTTCCAATTCCTCATAGTTAGTTTCTTATTTAGTCTACCCCCTCTTAAGCTAACTTAAACCTACTGAGCTCAGATGCTAAACTAAGGGACGAGGCAATGCAGCAGCACAAAACAATTAATACAAATAGCAATGATAAAAAAAATGGAAATTGGCAAAAAAAGGTAGCAATATTACAACTAATATAAGGCAATGCGCAGCAAACAAGAAAAATAAATCAGTAATAAAATTGGCTTAACCCAGTAATACAAAGTGACATTCAGTAGCACTATGAATGGCAAACAGCCGCAGCAAATGCTATAACTTATACCTAAACATGACAAAGCTCAATCAGAAAAAAATGTTACACTAAAGACAACAATGCAGATAAGGACAATGTCTATTCACATCTTAATGTCTATGCAATTAAAGTGGTGGACCACAACTTATTCTATGAAATAAATTACCAGGTACTTGAAAAGAAAATTATGTTTGCAGTTCCTGTTACTAGTCCCTTCTTATTTTTCTTTCCTTTCCAAGAGCTCCTCTTTTTTTTTTTTTTTTTTTTTTTTTTTTTTTTTTTTTTTTTTTTTTTTTTTTTTTTTTGAAGAATGTGCATCATAAAATTATTATTTAACGGATCTGTTGACAGAAAGTTTTCACATTAGCAAATGCATTTACTTTTATTTTATAAAACCAATGCTGCAACACAGCTGGAAAACAGATATCAAATGAAATAAGGAACTGTGGACAAAGCATAAAAATATCATTCGATAGTCATGTGACATTTCATAAGTTAGTAGAATTCTCTCAACTCTCGTAGAAAGACGTTTGTTATAATCAGGTGCCAGATGCAAGTATCTTTCTCAGTAATGAGCGTGTCGTATTTGCGGTGCTTTCTACAAAGGAATGTCAATAGAAAGGATAATGGCCCTTTTTTTTTTACCTGTGCCTCTGAAAGGCACACACTAATGGCTCTCCTTTGTCAGGTGGTTGTCGCGCAGCTGGGTGCCCACGACGCATTACATGCAGGTGGTCACTTAACTGTCTTACCGAAATATTTACGACACCAGTTTCCGCTACAGTGGCAGCCTCATATAAAAAAATTCACAGGTCAAGAATTTGCGTTACAAATATGTAGAAACAAAATCCTTTAAATAGAATAGTGTCCAAATAATTTTCGCCAGCATAGTGATACATTCACGCACATACACACATTTCATAACACTTAAAGTACGATTCTCGGTTTCCAACATCCTTTTTCACAAACCAGAGTCCCTAACCACTACTCATTATTCCTTACCTTATTACACATATGTATATTCGTCGACACTTCTTCAATATGTCATCATAACAGATACGTAGCATAACCAAATAACTCATATAGCATCAGCTTAAGCATACTTCAGCAGCATAATTGACATCGTCGTCGTAATAATAACATCATAACACCACAGTCAAATTCTCAAAATCTCCGTAGCTTCCTCCAATAATTTCAAAACCTAAAAAAAAAATTCTCTGCTCATGTCAAAAGTGTCATCTGCCTCAAACGTACTTTAAAAATCGTGATCCCACACCAAATATGTCATTCAAAGCTCTTATAGTATCACAATGGTTCCGAAAAAGTATGAACAGTCCACAAAGTACAGACAAAATTCAATTTCATAAGTGTGAAGTTATCCACCTGCGTAATTGCGTAAACATGTGTCACTAACGTAGTAAAAAGATGTTGGTTTCTCTGTCAAATGATCAGATAGCTGTGTAATTAATGTGTTAGAGAAATATGGTACCGATGTGTAAAGTTGTATAAGCAAATACCATATTAGCTAGGGCTCCTTGTGGTTGCCATACACATGGTACACAAAGTAGGTGTGTACCCCCCTGAGGATTAATGTAATTATATCCTCAGGAGTTACAGATTACAGCAATGGAATGAAATGTATCACAGAAAACCTTTGTATCATTGTACTTCAAATATCTTTAAAAATAAATGTTTTCAGTACAAAATTAATCACTCAAATACGTGTACTGTAGCGATAAACTGTGCGTCTTGTTGTAAGATAATTCTGTGGAACTGTCGCAGTTATCGTCCTCTGTAAGCAAAGTTCTGCTGAAGTCAATGTACTTACCTCATCATAAACGAAAGTGAAATGCTTTCCGTATAGATATAGTAGTTATTACATACCTTACCGTGATCAAGAAAGTACTATAATGTAACGTATTGTTGTGCTACGATAAAGGCTGTCTCATTGTAGCTATACCACAAAAGTTACTACTGAAACATGTTTTACTTTCCAGAATAATACAGAAAAACTGTGCAGATATAAAACAGATACAGTGCAACAGCAACATTGTAAATTGTCACTCATTAGTAGCGTCGTGATAAAATCGTGTAGCTGTCACATAAACTAACCACTGAGTCATCTGGTATCTCACAGAAAGTACTTTAAATCCAGAATTTAATTTCAAGTAAACCAAAATGTTGCATTAAAATCTCATTAGCAGTACTGGTAAATGTTCTAAGTATGTCAGCCTTATAGTCGTTACGTAATTGTGCAACTAACAAACAAGAATGTACACGCACAATAACACTGTGTCGTCTGTTCACAATATCAATGCATTCGTAATTTCTGTTTAAATAAGTTCTCTTGGTTCTTGACTGGATATTTAACTTCAAACACTGTTGCATGTTAACAATTTCTTAAGTCTGACAAAGCATACTAGTAATGTGAAGTGAAAAGTTATATGGCAAAGACAAAGTTAAAAAGCAGATTATCTTTCAATAAACGGTTTTACATGTGAAATGTGGTGTAAACCTTTATTCTTCCTAGTACGCAGACTGTCAACTGAAAAGCAATTATCATGTGATTGCGTCGGTAAGGAACACTGGAATTTTGCTCAAGGTTAGCTTATGTTATTTTTCTCTGAGCCAGCCGGCGCACGCGGCTGCCTGCGGTGCGAGTCATTGTCTCTTTGTTGGCGCGCGTCGTTATTGGGATTAGGAGACCTAACTTCTACAAATTCACCTTGCCGAGAGGGCCCTGCTCTGTTTGAATCCCGCCAGTTCTGATGTAATTCAGGTCTGTCGTTACGATCATATCGTTTGTCGTCATGTTGGTAATTTCTGTAATTAATTTCTTGTGGGTCACGTGGTGGAGAATTTCTCCCTGAATCGTAACTGCGCGCTGGACCATTGCGTCTGAAGTTATTCCGTCTCACTTGATAATAATTATTTTGGTTCCCGTATTGTCTGTTTCTCTGATTGTCTCTGTGATATTCATTACTACGGAAATGCGATCTTTCTCTGTAATTATTACGCTGCCAGTGTTTGTCTTATGGGTGGTGTCTGTTTTGGTCACGATTTGTGTTGTGAGAATGGCCTTGTCGTGTCCAGTTATTGTTTCTGTCGTCACGGAATTGTGACGGATGTGAACTGTAGTGATTGTTTTCCTGTTTTCGCATCCCGCGACTGTCTGTGTCAATTTCTAATTCTTGTAAGAGTCCCTGAAAAGCTTCAATGTCGTATTTGCAACGTCCTGCCAAAATAATATGTCGTAAATGTTCAGGCAATTTCATTAAGCAAATGTGGATGAGTTCTGTGGGGCTGTATGGGTTTGAAAGATATTGATTCTTGTGTAACATGTCTTCAAAATATTTCACAAGACTGGAAAATTCAGATTGTTCGAAATGTTTCATCATCATCATGCCATGTTTTACTCAGTCTTGTGTGGCTTGGGACCAATATGCTGAGAGGAAGGCATGGTAAAATTCTCCTTCACTGTGGCAATCGTGAATGACCGATCGCATTCTTACAGCTGGTTCATTCTCTAAGTAGCCACATATAAATTCTAATCTGTGCTCTAGTGACCAGTTGGGAGGAAAACAATGAGAGAATTGATGGAGCCACGCTTGTGGATGAATGTCGTTGCCAGAATTCTTAAATGTTTTGAATTTACGTGTAGTAATGAACAGCTTATAGTCAAAATCATCGTCTCGGCGGGTAGCATATCGGTCATTGTTACGTCGTGTCGGCGGTTCCATCTCAGAATTCGGTGTACCTTGCCAATTTCTTTCATAATTTCCGAAGTGCCCTGTGTTATTATTTTGTGGCTGTTCCGTATTTCTATGTCCCTCTTCCCGTATTGGAGAGCGAGTGTCCTCTGAAATACGTAATTGTTGTATTACCTGTGTCAGCTGATCTTGTATTTCCCGGATTTCTCTTTGGTGTTGCGTACTAATTTGATTCAGACTTTGTTTGAATTTCCTAATTTGTTCGCACTCTTCTGTGTCATTAAAGACTACCGGTTTTGTGTCATTCAAATTATCATCTACCTTCGTAGATAAAGTATTTAGCTGATCCGAAAGTTCAACTACTTTCTCTGATAATGAACTAATGTCCTCCATGTGTCTTTCTGAACCAATTTTCAGAGTATCTACTGTGTCCTTTAAGTTTTTGCAAGTTGCGTAACCGAATCGGTAGATGCAACTGAGTCAATTTTAGCTTGCAAGGTCTCATGATTTTCATGAACAATTGTTTGCAGTTCTTTTATGGCTGCTTCGTGATTCTGTAATGCATTTTCATGCCGCGAAAAAATAGGTTGAAAATGCTCAAAAATTTGTGTTTTTACGTTATTACAGACTTTTTGACATTTCGATTCGATTTTATGTAATTCAGTAGTTAAATCTTCACGTGTTTGTTCAAGCGTATGTTCCACTGAGTCTAACTTTTGAAGCTTTTGCTCCATTGCGTCTAACTTTTGCTCTGTTTGTCTCTGATTTTGTTCCATTGTGTCTAACTTTTGCTGTGTTTGTCTCTGATTTTGTTCCATTGTGTCTAACTTTTGAAGATTTTGTTCCATTGTGTCTAACTTTTGAAGATTTTGTTCCATTGTGTCTAACTTTTGCTCTGTTCGTCTCTGATTTTGTTCAAGCGTTGTGTCTAACTTTTGTAGCCTTTGTCCCATTTGTTACATTAACTCTAATAACAGTGCACTGGTGTCTGAAACATGTTCCTCAGTGCTTTTCGGCAGTGCATTTGAACCGGCAATATTCGCATTTTGAAAAGCAGAAAATGTGTCTTGATTTATTTGAGAAAACGGTGAGGACGCAAAATCTGAATCTACAGTATTTGCAAGATTGTGTCCTGTCATTTCGGAATCCTGAGGCGAGCTGTTGCCGACCGATCGATCGATAACTTTTCCCTGTTCACTAATTGTTTCACTGCCTACACCATTATTTGCAACCCGCTCCATTTCCTTACACACAATTACCAAATTACTACTTTGAACATTAGTTAATTCATTACATGGTGGCGCTAACACACTGCTTTCGTCTTCACTGTCATTTCTCAGTTTACTTTGGAGCCTAGTATTACGTTTTTCACACGCCATTATTGTCACAATTTTTCACACGACAACACAGAAAAACACAATTTGAAGAACAAAAATAAGAGAACACATTAACATAGCACTGAAAATAATATCTAGTTAATTGCAAGCACAGCTGCGAAATACTTCATGCAAAACTACATGCATGCCACAACAATTTTACTGTACAACAATGAAAGACTGCAACTACAAAGGAAATTCTCTCTCTGATTACGCGCTAGCAATAAACAAAACCTACACTAATTACACAAACTACAAGGAAAAAATCAGAAGATTCCAGTGAGGTATCCTGGCAGGGTCGCCATATGAAACGTCCCCTTAGAAAAATTGTACACGACTGGTCTATGTGAAACGTCCTCTTTGAACAATTATACACGAATGTGCTTAAACTGACACACAATATCTTTAGCGCAACGCAATCTGACTTCCAAAAATGCCTACGAAAGAATGGCCCTGACTAACATTAATCTATATGTTTCACAAATCACTTACCTCACAAAAATCTTCGTTACTCGAACTACTGCAATACAGCGAGCGCCACTACTGCCAGCTAACTAAAAGATTCAAACTACAGAAGTCACTAGGCATAGTTAGTAAATGAAAGATTTTAATAGAGAACAAACAATGTATTTACCTCACTAGTCATAATATATATAGCAGTTCATGACACCAATTCTTACAAATTTCAAAACTCCGCCATCTCTCTCCCCACGTCCACCACTGCTGGCGGCTCACCTCCAACTGCGCAACGCTACGCGCTGTTAGCATCCAGCTGCCGCTGCCCAACACTACAATGGCAGACAACAATGCAAACCAGCCACAGACTGCGCACAGCACAGCCAGTGATTTTTCATACAGAGCGCTACGTGGTGTTACCAATAAGAAAACGTAAACAGCCTACTTACAATGCTTAATTCATATATTAATAAGTCCCTTGACTTCCCTCGCAGCGTATTGAAAACCAGTTGTTACATAGCACAGTTTTAAAGTCACTGAAGTATAACTTTGGAAAGATAATTTATGGGCATTTGTATTTACATTTTTTATACATTTTTGGTGTAGATGTGTAAGCCAATGTTTATTTTGATGTTTGAGGTTATATAATTGTTTTTATTACCAATGAATGCGGAAATTAGCTTTTTCATTTGTAGCTCAAATAAAAACATATGAATGAAACACAGCTATTGGTTTGATTTCCAGAAATGATGAACAGCATCGCCACACAGTGTGCATGAACTTACCTTTGACATTGTCAGATACTGATCCGGAGTGTCTTTTATCACTTAAAATTCGCACCGCAAATATTTTGATAATCGAAGAAGCAACTGATGATATGCGGATTTCACAGATTGGAATGTGATTAGGGACCCATCTCTGCAGCTCTTAAACAGAGTGTTATAAGTTTCGAACGTGATTTTATTTAAAGGTAAAATTATTTCAGTGGAACAGTGCCCATTGACAATACCACAATAACAGTGAACTTAATTAGAATGTCAAGAGTGTCTGTTGCAGGAGTCTAGTGCAAGTAGTTTACCAGATATCGCAGCTTGAAGACTGTAAACAGCGAAAGTTGTTTGTTCCAGGTGGTAGCAAAAAATTGGTTCAAATGGCTCTGAGAACTATGGGACTTCTGCGGTCATCAGTCCCCTAGAACTGAGAACTAATTAAACCTAACTAACCTAAGGACAGCACACACATCCATGCCCGAGGCAGGATTTAAACCTGCGACGGTTCCAGACTGTAGTGCCTAGAACCGCTCGGCCACAGCGGCCGGCCCAGGTGGTAGCACAAACGAATGTGAATTTCACAAGGCTGCATATGTGCAGCCCTAAACAGGCGTTCATGCATCTCCAATTGTGTCGTTTTGTTAAACAAGGCACTGCCTAGGCCAAACGAAAGACAAACAAATGTGATTACACTACCTCCGTGAGGACGGACACAAGAAAAACCAACGTAGCCTCAAAGCCTGCACTCAGAATGACGACCACCGGCAGCAGTACAAGCCTGCAACGACTGCTTTACAGATTCTAGCATTTCAGCAGTAATTGCAAAGCAGGCAGCAGTAATAAGTCGAATCACATCATTTGCATTTTTTGAAAAGATTAAGAGGTTGACGTCTGCTGGCATTTCTTTTGGAGTACATGGTACACGAATGAAAAGCATATTACTTACACTCACCATAAATCATGACCATGTCCGGTATTTTTTCGCTCTGGGAGATGGCGTCTTACAAACACGTCATAATTACGTCGGCTCTTTCACAGTATCTAACAGGACAGTCGCAGTGCAATTGCAGTGTACACACAACAGAATGTAAACAAACTCAACTAGGTTCTAAGCACTAAAATGGAACAAACAGCTGTTGGTGTTTACAATGTTCACCGTATGATAACTCGTAAACCACTTGCACTAGTTTTCCGCAATCAACACCACTGGAATTCCCATTTACACTACTTTTATGATTTTACTGTCAGTAGACACTGTCGTATTTAAAAATCTGTAACTCATATAAATAACAGCACATCTGTCAACGTCCCAAAATCTGTTTATTGGTTGCAAATACGCGCTCTTGCCTACAATTCACTTCTGTGAAACCGCTTATCTATTGTGCATTCTATTTCCGAAATATGTGCGTTGCAATGTCCTGATTGACTGAGTGACTCATCATCGCCCAGCCGAAACCCCCAAGAACAGAAACTTTAAATTTGGAGAAGGTGTGGATATTTTATTTTAGGCGTCGTTAAAAAGAGATTTTTCGAAATTCCAACACTAAGGGGTTGAAGCAGTGGATGAAGTTTTTTTTTTTTTTTTTTTTTTTTTTTTTTTGAAACTGTTGCTATTAAGGCAGTTGTTAAGCTAGACCTACTAAAATTGGTATGTGGTTTATGTGGTTACTCGGTCTATACATTTTTCAACGTTTTTGAAAATTTAACTCTATAGAGGTGAAATACTGGGCGAAAGCTTTTCTTAAAATATATCATTACTAATGAACTACTAAAGTATTTTTGAAGCTACATTTATGAACAATGGTATTTGACTTCTCGTTACAAAAAACAAACAAAAATGCGTGTTTCAGTGTTTTTGGAAACTGATCTCCTAAAGAAGTGAAACTGGGGGTGAAGTTCTTTATGAAAATGTTTTACTATGGAAGCCTTTTTAAAGCTAAATCTGGCCGGCCGAAGTGGCCGAGTGGTTCTAGGCTCTACAGTCTGGAACCGCGAGACCGCTACGGCCGCAGGTTCGAATCTTGCCTCAGGCATGGATGCGTGTGGTGTCCTTAGGTTAGTTAGGTTTAAGTAGTTCTACGTTCTAGGGGACTGATGACCTCAGAAGTTAAGTCCCATAGTGCTCAGGGCCAAAAAAGCTAAATCTATGAAAATTTAAATTTGGCTTCTCACTTAGAAATATAAAAAATACGTGTTTCACCATTTTGGAAATTCAACCCCTTTGGGAGTGAAACGGGGGATGAAAGTTTCGGTGGTAATATTTCATTGTGCAAGTATTTCTACAGCTGAATCTACGAAAACTTGTATTTGGTTACTCTGCTAGAATTAAAACATATGCATGTCACTGTTTTTGGAAATTCAACCCATAAAGTGGTGAAGTAGGGGTGAAACGTTTTATGAAATTATTTCATTTTCGAAGCATTTTTACAGCTAAATGTTTGAAAATCGGAAGCTGGCTTCTCGGTTAGAGATGAAAAAATATGTTTTTCACTGTTTTAGGAAATTCAACTCCTAATGGGGTGAAATTGGGTCAGACTGATTCACTGATTCAGCCCAAACTGCTAAGGATAAAAACTCGAAGTTCGGAGACGGTGTGGATCTTACACTGTAGGCTTTAATTTAGGAAGGGACTGTCCGAAATTCCGCTCCTAAGGACGTGAAAGAAGTGATGAAAGGGTTTTTGAAAGTGTGTCGCTAGTCGCTAAAAAGGGGATTTTGAAGTTACAACTATAAAAACTGGTATTTGGTTTCTCCGTTTTTGGAAATTCAACCACTAATGTGTTAAAATAGTGGGTGAAAGATTTTTTTGAAAATAAATAATTGCTAATCAACTACTATAGGACTTTTAGGGCTACATCTATGAAAATTGGGAACTGGCTTCTGGGTAAGAAGTAAAAACATACGTGTTTCAGTGTTACTGGAAATTTAGCCCCTAAGGGAGTGCAATAAGGGATGAAAATTTTTAAGAAAGTATTTGAATGCTAAATTTAGGAACATTGGTATTTCACTTTTCTGTTAAATATAAATAAATATTTGTTGGGGAACGAAGTATCTCCGCAAGAATGCAGAAGGCATCATTAACAAAAACTTTGGACTCCAGCTACCAGAGTCGTATTTTGTTCGCAAATACTCGTACATACAGGAAAGGCCATGCTTATATGACCTTAATTACCGTGAAAAGTTTAGATGTTGCAATTTGTGAACAACATAAAAATTCAATTAAATAAAAACAAAAAATATATAAATTTCTCATAGAGTACTGGTTCTGTCTGTCAGTAACTCACATTAATTTTGAATGAAACGGGATGATATTCATTACAAAAGGTTTGTAAACATACAAGAAGAAACTCTGTTTTAGAATTGCCAAAATAAAGATGATATTATAATGTACACTACTGACCATTAAAATTGCTACACCACGAATATGATGTGCTACAGATGCGAAATTTAAAGGACAGGAAGAAGATGCTGTGATATGCAAATGATTAGCTTTTCACACAAGGTTGGCGCCGGTGGTGACACCTACAACGTGCTGACATGAGGAATATTTCCAACCGATTTCTCATATACAAACAGCAGTTGACCGGCGTTGCATGGTGAAACGTTGTTGTGATGCCTCGTGTAAGGAGGAGAAATGCGCACCATCACGTTTCCGAATTTAATAAAGGTCGGATTGAAGTCTATCGTGACTGCGGTTTATCGTATCGCGACATTTCTGCTCGCTTTGGTCGAGATCCAATGACTGTTGACAGAATATGGAATCGGTGGTTTCAGGATAGTAATACGGAACGCCGTCCTGGCTCCCAACGGCCTCGTATCACTAACAGTCGAGATGACAGGCATCTTATTCGCATGGCTGTAGCGGATCGTGCAGCCACGTCTCGATCCCTGAGTCAACAGATGGGGACGTTTGCAAGACTTCAACCTTCTGCACGAACAGTTCCACGAAGTTTGCAGCAGCATGGACTATCAGATCGGAGACCATGTCTGCAGTTACCCTAGACGCTGCATCACTGACAGGAGACCCTGCGATGGTGTACTCAACGACGAACCTGGGTGCACGAATGGCAAAATGTCATTTTTTTATGAATCCAGGTTCTGTTCACAGCATAATGATGGCCGCATCCGTGTTTGGCGACATCGCGTTGAACGCACATTGGAAGCGTGTATTCGTGATCGCCATACTGGCGTATCACCTGGCGTGATGGTGTGGGTTGCCATTGGTTACACGTTTCGGTCACCTCTTGTTCGCATTGACGGCACTTTGAATAGTGGATGTTATATTTCAGATGTGTTACGATCCGTGGCTCAACCCTCATTCGATCCCTGCGAATCCCTACATTTCAGCAGCATAATGCACGACCACATATTGCATGTTGCAGTCCTGTACTGGCGTTTCTGGATACAGAAAATGTTCGACTGCTGCCCTGGCCAGCACATTCTCCAGATCTCTCTCCAATTGAAAACGTCTGGTCAATGGCGGCCGAGCAACTGGCTCGTCACAATACGCCAGTCACTATTCTTGATGAACTGTGGTATCGTGTTGAAGATGCATGGGCAGCTGTAGCTGCACACGCCATCGAAGCTCTGTTTGTCCGCAGCTCGTGGTCGTGCGGTAGCGTCCTCGCTTCCCACGCCCGGGTTCCCGGGTTCGATCCCTGACGGTGTCAGGGATTTTCTCTGCCTCTTGATGACTGGGTGTTGTGTGATGTCCTTAGGT
The DNA here is from genome assembly GCF_023897955.1 of Schistocerca gregaria. Taxonomy (NCBI): domain Eukaryota; kingdom Metazoa; phylum Arthropoda; class Insecta; order Orthoptera; family Acrididae; genus Schistocerca; species Schistocerca gregaria. Next base: position 250,541,806 of record NC_064923.1, on the reverse strand, counting down.
TAGTTAGGTTTAAGTAGTTCTAAGTTCTAGGGGACTGATGACCATAGATGTTAAGTCCCATAGTGCTCAGAGCCATTTGAACCTTTTTTTTTTTTTTAAAAAAAAAAAAAAAGCTCTGTTTGACGCATTGCCCAGGCGTATCTAGGCCGTTATTACGGCCAGAGATGGTTGTTCTGGGTACTGATTTCTCAGGACCTCTATATTTGGCGTACAATTTGCCTGGTAAGTTTTACCCTCTTTTTTAAATATTCTGAAGTGCATCGCTTTTTCCCTCGTCGTTAGCAGAGGTTGAAGTCAAACGCTGTTGCACATGTACTTTCAACAATTTTTTCGACGTTTATGAACCTGATTTTTCTTATTCTGCATTTGTGTTTCTTCCAATTAACTTTACTTTTGTAATCTTCACAAGAAAAATAACACTGTAGTTTCACGTGTTCCGCAGTCAGCACAGTATTTTGATTTATTCATTCGTTTACTCCGTAGGTTGTATTGCCAACCTGGTGAATGGAATTTTTTACACGTCCGTAGTCGTATGTTTGCGTGTATAAGTGTGGTCGTGGGTGTAAATTAGAGAAGACACGCCAGGTGTTTAGCAGAGATTGCCCTCACTGTGCTTGGGACGAGAGCTCCTGCTGATCAGTGACTTTATATTTAGACAACATTTATCTGCAAATTACTGATACGAAATTACATATTGTGTTTAGAAAAATGTGATTAATATAAAAACTTCCTGGCAGATTAAAACTGTGTGCCGGGCCGAGACTCGAACTCGGGACCTTTGCCTTTAACGGGAAAGTTCTCTGCCAACTGAGCTACCCAAGCACGACTCACGGCCCGTCCTCACAGCTTTACTTCTGCCAGTACCTCGCTTCCAACCTTCCAAACTTTATAGAAGCTCTCCTGCGAACCCTGCAGAACTAGCACTCCTGAAATAAAGGATATTGCTGCAGAGTGAAAATGTCATTCTGGAAACATGCCCCAGGCTGTGGCTAAGACATGTCTCCGCAATATCATGTCTTTCAGGAGTGCTAGTTCTGCAGGGTTCGCAGGAGAGCTTCTGTAAAGTTTGGAAGGTAGGAGGCGAGGTACTCGCAGAAGTAAGGCTGTGAGGACGGGGTGTGAATCGTGCTTCGGTAGCTCAGGTGGTAGAGCATTTGCCCGCGAAAGGCAAAGGTCCCGAGTTCGAGTTTCGGCCCGGCACACAGTTTTAATCTGCCAGGGAGTTTCATATCAGCACACACTCCACTGCAGAGTGAAAATCTCATTCTGCTGATTAATATAGTTCTAGCTTTAACACTACTTTTATTTTGAAGTACTATCAGAGTGTCAGTACACTCTGTGTCTTCAGTAGAGATTAATAATGAACGTGTAATTTCTTTTCAGTACATACTTTATCCCTGGGGCTACACCGGCGACTTGCCTGACGACTGGGAAACTCTGGTAAGCTAAACTTACCGCTCTTTTTAAGTAGTAGTTGTTTTAAATGATTTTGTTAACTGAGATGTTAAATTCCGTTACTTCCACAGGACGCCTTGGCCCAAGACGCAAATGAAGCGCAGCTGGCAGCGGGAGGCCCAGAGTACACCATCGGCAGCTTCAACAACACCTTGTGTGAGTAGACCTACAGTCATCATTTTCAAACACCACTGATTTAGGAAACTGGAGCTACTCGCGAGAGTCTTTTTATCTTTTTATACGTAACTTTCTCTCCCGATGTTTCACTACTACGGTTAGGTTGAAACCCTGTGCATCAGACCCAGCTCCAGCGAACTAATACATTGTCTTACAGAGAAAGGAAACATCCAGAAGGAGGGGAGAAAACTGAATGAAACTTCACTGCTTGAAAGGGTATGTGATGTCACTTCAATGATAACAAAATTGAATAAAATATACAACGAGCTTTGCAATATGTGTCCGACTATCAATCTGACGTTGCAACCTCTCTGCCCTGGATGCACGTACTGATTCGGTGATTCCGTAGCATCCTCTCCTGAGGCAAACTGGTCCACAGCTTTTGTAACTACTCCTTGATATTCTGGATACCCGCAGTGCGACGGAGTTGACATTCGGGTGGGCCCCATTTGTGCTTTAAACCAAAAAAAGAAAAGCACCAAGGAAAAATTGTCCGAATGGGACGGAAATCGGCAGATGTGACCCAGACGTTCAGACAAACAAATTATTACAATTTCAGAAGAAGTGGATGATTTATATAAAACGAAGAGCTTCACTAAAGGAGCAAATCAGTAACGCATTGGTCCACCTCTGGTCCTTATTCAAGCTTTTATTCGACTTGCATTGGTTGACAGAGTTGCCGGATGTCCTGCTGAGGGATAACATGCCACATTCTGTCCAATTAGTGCGATAGGTCGTCAAAATGCCGAGCTGCTTGGAGTGCTCTAACCGTAATGGTTCAGACGTTCTCAAAATGGTTCATGTGGCTCTAAGTACTATGGGACTTAACATCTGAGGTAATCATTCCCCCAGACGTAGAACTACTTGAACCTAACTAACCTACAGGCATCACACACATCCATGGCGGAGGCAGGATTCGAACCTGCAACCGTAGCAGCAGCGCGGTTCTGGACTGAAACGCGTAGAACGGGTCGGTCACAGCAGTCGGGCAAATGTTCTCAATTAAAGAGAGAACCTACGACGTGGTTGGCCAAGGTAAGGTTTGGTAAACTTTAAGGCAACAGTAGAGATTCTCGTCGTGTGCTGGCGGGCATCACCTTGCTGAAATGTAAGTACAGGATGGCTTACCCTGTAGGTGAACGGAACACGGTGTAAAATATCGTCGACGTACCGCTATACTGTTAGGGTGCAACGCATGACAACCAAAGCGGCCATGCTATGAAAAGAAATGGCACCTAAGACTATATGACTTTTGTTAACTCGTAATGATGGGGTTGTTCATAGTTACTCATGATCTGCCCCAGCCGACGTCCTGAGTACATTGTCAGCCACCGTAACTTAAATACTGGAAAGTTAATTTAGTTTAATCTTGTGTTAAGTTTCTTCGTTTTTATTATACTTTCAAAACAAAGTAAAGTATTATTACAAAGGCAATCAAAACTTACAATACAAAAGGAGCTGCTCAAAAATCAAAACCTTTGCCAACATGGGTGTTACTATTTACACTTTCTGAACAACCCCAAACACCAAACAATCCTCGGCATTGTTTAAAATTATTATTTCATTAATTAACAATTAAAACTCTCATCCTAAAACAATTGACACATTTCAATGATTACCTAGATTCTTATATATTAAACACATGAGTGAATTCTAGTCTATATACTAATTGTATCGTGTATAAATGCTTAGGGGTCAAATGTTAACAATACACTAATTACAGAAGATTCATATCATATAAAATGTTCTTACCAATTAACGGACTTCTACAAGTTAGTGTAATTAAGATTCCTCACAAGTACATATTTCCATTCACCTCTATGTCAGAAATTACTGTTTGTGGTTAAAATTTACGTTTTTAATAAGTTTCTATTAGACTGTTACGTGTGAACTGTCACACCTCGTTGTCGAGCCATATGGTGGGTGACAGTCAGGCTGGTAGTCCACCACTCTGCTAGGATCTCCTGATACGTCTTTGGCCTGGAATCCCATTGAATTAAATAGATTTGCTTCCAGTTATGACCTTCACATCGAGTTGAATCCTGATGACCAAGGAATACGTGTCTGCTTTTCATCTTTGTGGATGACAGTGAGTGACAACATCAAACAGCGCAGATGGAGGAGTTCTTAGAAGGAGAGGATGTTCAGCGAAAAGACTGACCTGCCTGTTCCTCCCTCTTAAATTCCATCGAACACGTGTGGGATCCTTTGGGGAGACGTATTGAAGCACGTCCACACGCACCATTGACCATCCATCAGTTGTCAACCACGCACAGGTAGTTCCAGTTTTCAAGAAGGGTCGTCGAGCAAATGCGCAAAACTGTAGGCGTATATCTCTGGCATCGATCTGTTGTAGAATTTTAGAACATGTTTTTTTGCTCGCGTATCATGTCATTTCTGGCAACCCAGAATCTACTCTGTAGGAATCAACATGGATTCCAGAAACAGCGATCGTATAAGACCCAACTCGCTCTATTTGTTCATGAGACCCAGAAAATATTGGATACAGGCTCCCAGGTAGAAGCCATTTCCCTTGAATTCCGGAGGGCGTTCGACACAGTTTCGCACTGTCGCCTGATGAACAAAGTAAGAGCCTACGGCATATCAGACCAACTGTGTGGCTGGACTGAAGAGTTTTCAGCAAACAGAACACAGCATGTTGTTCTCAAAGTCGAGACGTCTACAGACGTTAAAGTAACCTCTTGCGAGCCAAAAGGGAGTTTTATGGGACCATTGCTTTTCACAGTATATATAAATGACCTAGTAGATAGTGTCGGAAGTTCCATGTGCCTTTTCGCGGGTGGTGCTGTAGTATACAGAGTAGTTGCAGCCTTAGTAAATTGCAGCGAAATGCAGGAATATCTGCAGCGGATAGGCACTTGGTGCCGGGAGTGGCAACTGACCCTTAACGTAGACAAATGTAATGTATTGCGAATACATAGAAAGAAGAATCCTTTATTGTATGATTATATGATAGCGGAACAAACACTGGTAGCAGTTACTTCTGTAAAATATCTGGGAGTATGCGTACGGAACGATTTGAAGTGGAATCATCATATCAAATTAATTGTTGGTAAGGCGGGTTCCAGGTTGAGATTCATTGGGAGAGTCCTTAGAAAATGCAGTCCATCAACAAAGGGGGTGGTTTACAAAACACTCCTTCGACCTATACTTGAGTATTGCTCATCAGTGTGGGATTCGTACCAGGTCGGGTTGACAGAGGAGATAGAAAAGATCCAAAGAAGAGCGGCGCGTTTCGTCACAGGGTTATTTGGTAAGCTTGAAACCGTTACGGAGATGTTTAGCAAACTCAAGTGGCAGACTGCAAGAGAGGCGCTCTGCATCGCGGTATAACTTGCTATCCAGGTTTCGAGAGGGTGCGTTTCTGGATGAGGTATCGAGTATGCTGCTTCCCCCCACTTATACCTCCAGAGGAGATAACGAGTGTAACATTAGACAGATTCGAGCGCGCACGGAGGCTTTCCGGCAGTCGTTCTTCCCGCGAACCATACACGACTGGAACAGGAAAGGTAGGTAATTACAGTGGCACGTAAAGAGCCCTCCGCCACATACTGTTGGGTCGCTGGCGGAGTATAAATGTAGATGTAGATGTAGATGATGGTGGAATGTAACGCCCTACCACAAGAACTTCTTAACAACCGTTTGGTCACCATTGTAGCAAGTTGCAGAGTATGCATTGTCGTCCGTGGTAATCACATATCCTACTGACAACCTCATCCCGCATTTTCTAATGCACAGGGAACTATCACGAATCACGATGACTTGAGTGTAATTATTGTCTTCGAATAAACGTGCCATTCCTGTTCGTCTCATTGCATGTTTGTTTCAGTTACCTTCTGTAATAAACTCTAGCAGCTCTTTCTACGTATCGACAAAGTTTCATCGAACTACGTTCCTTAGCAGTGACACACCATGCGAAAGTCACTTTCTTCCTTAAGATTAGCAGTCCATCATCTCTCACCGGCGAACGACACTAGTAACTACTCCACGATTAAAAAACGTCCATACGCTATCGTGCAGCATTCCCCAGGTGATCTACGACGATAGTCATGAAGTTGTAATTCTTAACTCAAAAATAAATTAAAATCTAGCTCAGATCGTGAAACATGGTAATGGTGTTAGTTTCTCTTTACATACTGACCTTTCAATGGGACACTTCCTTCTTCCCAACAAGACAAGAGTTGTTTGTAGAAGTCTGGAGCATGCGTTTCGACGTGGAAAACAGATCTATACACTTCAAAGGTTTGGGAATATGGTTTTAAAGAAAAGGGAAAAAAATCATAATGTGAAGGTGTTATGTGAAATGTACGATTATCGTTATTACTGTTATTATTATTTATTTATGTTACATTTTTTTACCGAATCACTAGCCTGTGTTTAAGTAATCCTTCACTTTATTCAATATACTGCTTAACAGATACTTTTTATCAGCCATATTAAAGAATTTCGTTTTAGTAATCCCTTTAATCCACTTGGACAATTTAATCTACAGTTGTTTCAAAGAAAATGCCTGTTTTGCATGCTGAACATCGAAATTTTTATTTTTATTTATACACCCAGACGCGTTTCTCCTTTGTTACAAGGCACCTTCAAAGGGTGTCCTGAAATATTACTTGATTTGTCCATTTTTACACATAGGTTATGGTTTCACATCTAGGTTGCAGATTTAAAAACAGTTCCTTAAAGTCTTTCATGAAATGGAAAGGTACTTAGAGGTAACTTCTAATTAACTGCATCTAAGCAAACCGCTTTTCCTCATCTGGCGGCCGGGCGGACAACTTCCAGTTCACTTTCAGTTCACTGTTTCCGTTACACATCACTGTAACTGCCATCTTTTTAATACCGACTTTCAATTGTTTTTCTAAGTGTTACCATCATTCTCAGTTTTCTCCATTCAACTGTTTTGTGAATATGTGTGTGTGTGTGTGTGTGTGTGTGTGTGTGTGTGTGTGTGTGTGTATTAGAGAGGGAGAGAATTTTTGTAATAAAATAAAATAAATATTTATTTTATTTTTATTACTATATTTTAAATAATTATTATTATTATATTTTCCTGTGTATACTTATGAAAGGACTCAGATGTGTAATCATTTGTTGAGATTTCTTTCTGTTATGTGATCAACCAGCGCAAACAGTGAGTTGTTAGTCATACTTAATTGGTCATTTAGTAGTTGTTTCTTTTCAGCCTTTGTTTTGTATATATGATAATTTTCCTGTAGTGTTAGGAGAGGTTTTCATTATTTATTCTAATTATTTTCATATCATTTTCTCTTGTAGTAGGTTATTTTCTCTCAAATGTTCTACAAAAGTTGAGTGGCTCGTTCCATATTTCCACGCTCTTTGTACTGGATGTCAAATGTTCTGCTAGTTTGTCCTATATACGTTCCATCACATGTGTTGCACTGTAGTTCGTATATTCCTGCTTTTTGGTAGATATCTGCGTGTGCCTTTGGATTGAATTGTCTGTTTTGAATGCTATGTTTATCCCTTGTCTTTTGAAAATATTTTTTATTTTATGTGTGAGTTTGTGCCTGTATGTCATTTTGTACCATCTTGAATCTTCTGTCTTGTTTTACTATGTTCTTTGTGTCGTTATTGTTCTGTCACTGTTTGTGTAGTGTTTTGTTGTACTCTTGTTTGTGGGTGTTTATGTACTGTATTCACTGACTGTATTTGTTTTTTAATTCTTTTGTTTAATTTGGTGACTAGATCCCTATTGTGCCCATTGTTTGTTGCTATTTGTGCGATGATGTATAGTTCTTTCTGGTAATTTTCAGTACTGAGTGATTCTGTGTTGAGTTCACGAAGTGTGAATCTCTGTGCTAACTGTTTCTGTGAGTGTGGGTGATTAGAAGTCTGATGTAGGATTGTGTCAGTTGTTGCAGGTTTACAGTAGATTTCAAAGCTATGCTGATTGTTTTCCTTTTTAATGGTTATATCTAAAAAGTGTATTTGGTTGTTCTGTTCTTTGTCCAATGGGAATCTTATCTTTCTGTGTATTGTGTTTATATCTGTATGCAACAGGTTTACTTTTGCCTGAGGTTCACCTATTAAACAAGGGATGTCATCCATGTATCTGACCCAATAAAGTATGTTGTAATTCTTTTTGATAATTTTATTGAATATTAACTTTTCTACATGGTTTATGAAAATGTTTGCTAGGGCACCTGATACTGGGGATCCCATTGGTAACCCATTTTCCTCTAATAGTATTCATTATTGAAATGAAAGCAGTTCTGTTCTGTTATCAGTTCCAGCAACTTGTGTATTTCTTTGATGTGTTCATCTGGTAGCTGGCTGTTATCCTTCAGATTTTGTTCCATGTTATTTATTGTTTGTGCTATTGAAATGTTGGAATACATGTTTTCTATGTCAAAAGAGAGTAGAGTAACTGTGTCTGGCATTTTTATATCTTTTATAAGTTGTATTAACTGTGAGGTGTTCCTTATAGTTCTGTCACCTTCTATTTTATTAGTTTCTGTTAGTAAGTTCAACATGTGTCCTGAAAGTTTGTGAGTGGGAGCTTTTTTGAAGTTTACAGTGAGACTTACTGAGATATTTGGTTTATGGATTTTTGGTTGGCATTGGAGGGTTGATGCTGTAGGATCGTTCTGTACTAATTTACCTCTTTCTCTGTCTTCCAGTGTGTAGTCTATATTTTTAACATATTCTTTACCTGAAATCTGTTTCTTGGGTCTGATTTCACTTTTTTAATATTATTTTCTGAAACGAACTCTTGTGTTTTGTCAGTGTGTTGCTGTTTGGGCATAAGAACTATTGTATTTGCTTTGTCTGCCTGAGGAATAATAATGTTTTCATTTTCGCATTTCGTTCTGAGTTTTCTGAGTGTTTCATATTCTGTGATTTTACTGTTTTTGTCAGTCAGCTTTTTTGTATCTGTAATAATTTTTTGTACTTCTTTTTTATGAATTCCTTTGTTAGCCAAGTGTTTGCATTGCTGTTTTCACTTTTCTCCTCTCGCTTTAGACTGGCTTCTGATTGTATTATGAGGTTTTCTATGCATTCGCCATCTACTTTTGTGTTCACATTATATTTCAGTTCTTTTTCCAAGAGCTCTTCTTCTTCAAAAGACAGGGATAAACATAGCATTCAAAACAGACAATTCAATCCAAAGGCACACTCCAAAAATAATAAAAAACACAGATATCTACCAAAAAGCAGGAATATACCAACTACAGTGCAACACATGTGATGGAACGTATATAGGACAAACCAGCAGGACATTTTACACCTGGTCCAAAGAGCATGGAAATATGGAACGAGCCACTCAACTTTTGCAGAACACTTTTGAGAAAACAACTACAAACATACTACAAGAGAATGGCATGGAAATAATTACAATCAATATTGATAGACCTCTCCTAACATTACAGGAAAATTATCATATATACAAAACAAAGGCTGAAAAGAAACAACTACTAAATTACCAATTAAATATGGCTAACAACTCACTGTTTACACTGATTGATCATATAACAGAAAGAAATCCTAACAAATGATTACACATCTGATTCCTCTCATAATTATACACAGGAAAACATAATAATAATAATAATAATAATTATTATTATTATTATTATTTAAAATATAGTAATAGAAATAAAAAATATTTTTATTTATTTCAAGTTTCTGCTACCAGTCACTTTTTATTTTATTTTATGCTTAGTCTAACCTAATGCAACGCGTTTCGAACATGTTCTGTTCATTTTGAAGTGTTAATACATACATACACACATTCATAGAGAAATGTTACTTAACAATAAACAGTCTTAAAGTAAATTAGTCTAGAACACTTTGTCCATTGTTTTTTAATTTGTTTAATGTAGCTGCTGGTGTCAAAATTAGGGGGGGGGGGGAAAGGAGGGGGGTAGTGTATATCTAGAAATCGAAATCAGTGATGTCTTCTGCTGGTTTTCTTCATTGTTGTTGATCATGTATATTGCAGCCTGTATCGAATGTAGACAGATTTGCATCACTTCTGTGTTACATATATAATGTGAAAGGTTTTCATATGACAGTTGATCACTTACAATTTCATCATTTTGCTGCTTCACTTGCATACTGGTGTAATGGCGGAGTTGTTGATTGACATTACACTATTGCACATTATATTTTGTCACTGATTGCCACTCCACAAATTGCTTCGATGTTATACACACAACACAAGATGGTGGACTGTAGCATGTGAGTCTGTATCCAGGTTATGTATCGATATTCTTGGTTCTAGTCCATTATTTACGTTGACATTTCTTGAATCTATTGAGTTAAAACTGGCTTAAGACTGTTGAAGAATTCTGAGTTTTTGAATATGGTTACTTCATTAATGATGTTATCTTCATGCTTTGTGTTATGTATGAAAATTTCCATTTCTTCCATGATATCCATTCTTTCACTTTTTCCTATTTTGTCTAAAATATCGAGGTTGTCTTCGATTTTCAAAGGGTGGCCTGTGTCTTTAATGTCAGTTGCTACTGCTGATTTGTTCCATTTTTCAAGCCTGTAGCAGTCTAAATGTTCTTTGAATCAGGATCTGAAATTTCTGCCTGTTTGGCCGATGTAATATTTATTACATTGGCTGCAGGTAATTTTGTAAATGCCAGATGCATCAAGGCTTGTATCTGGTGGTTTTATATAGTCAATAAGCTTCCTATGTAGGTTGTTGTTGGTGCTGAAGCTAATTTTTACTTCTGTGTTTCTGAATAGTCGTGCTAATTTCTGAGATACTATTCCAAGATGTGGCATTTTTTCATATTTGACTGCTGAGGCACTGTCAGTTGTGAGTGTAGTTTGATGTTGTTTGTTTAGTTTATTTTTTATCTGTTGTGACATGGTATTAATTAGAGAAGGCTCATATTCATTGTTTATTGCAGTATATGTTATGGTTTCTATTTCTTGTTGTAGTTCTGTATGTTGAAGTGGAAATTTGTGGGCTCTGTACAGCATTGATCTATAAACAGCTTTTTTGTGGGGGGAGCGACGTGTTTAGGAATTTGGTATATTGGTGTCAGTGCCAGTAGGTTTTCTGTAAACATTGAAGGCTACCTTTTAGTTCTCTTTTGATATTTTTATGTCAAGAAAAGGTGTGGTGTTGTCTTCTTCCTGTTCAAGGGTGAATTGAATATTTGTATTTAGGCTATTGAATTTGTTAAAGAGGTTTTTCACTTCATCTTCTGTGCCATCAAATGGAATAAGGGTGTCATGTACATATCTCTTATAGAATTTAACTTTGCTTGTGATGTTGTCATTTACTGTTAGAATTTTATATTCTATGTGGTTGATAAATATTTCAGCTAATAGGCCACTGAGAGGGCTTCCCATTACTAGTCCTTGGTCCTGCATGTAAATTTTATTGTTAAAAGAGAAGTAATTATGTGAGAGCACTAGATTAAGTACATTTGCAAGTTATATGATTTCTGGTTTGCTCATTGTCTTGTTTCTCAATAGGTTCATTCTTATTATCTCAACTGTTTAATCTACAGGTATACTGCTGTAAAGGTGAACAGTATCTATGCATAGAAGCTTGACTTGATGTGGTACCATCACATATTTGAAACTGTTAATAAGTTCATAGCTGTTCTTTATGGAATACGATTTTTCAAATGTGTATTTTTCTACAAGTATGTCATTTAGTTCTCTCATTAATTTGAAGGCTGTACTATTAATTGAGTTCACAATAGGCCTGATAGGTGTGTAGGTTTTATGGACTTTTGGTTGTACTCTGAGTTTGGGGGCTGTTGGGTTCATCACAATAAGGTCTTGTACTTCATTCTTAGTGAAAATGAAGTTACTATTGTTGAGGTATTTTCTTATTTTAGCTTGAAACTTTGGTGTGTCGTCAACTTGGACTTCCACTATACATTTATTTCAAAGTTGTTTGTTTTTGTTGCTTTTGCGGTTATGTGTCTCTATATAATTTTATTAGCTATGTGGCCTACTACCATTTGTTCAGTGTCATAAAGTTTTGCAAAGTCACTGGCTATCTTTAGTGAGCGTGTGGTATCTTTTATGTTTTTGTGATTGATTCTTGGCTAGACTGAATTCAATGTTGGGAAAAATTTGTGGGGATTACTATTCTTATTTATGTATTTATCGATAGGCAGATTGTTTCTCTTTCTCAAATTGTCTAGCTTCTTTTGATGAGTGCTGTTTATTTTATTGTATGTGTTTTTTATGTTTCCAAGGATGTCATGGAGCAATGGGATCTGTGGTGGATGTGCTAATATCATTAATTCCAGATACATTCTGTAAGCTAATCAGTTTCGGTTTTCTTTCTTTTTATATAACTGTTTTACTTCACATCTCAGCCAGAACTTCTCACCTCTAGTTTTAGCAAGTTGTGCTGAGACAGATTTACAATTAGTCTTAATGTTCATATATTTAGGTACTATGTTTTCGTATAGGAAGGTTTTGTTGAATTTTATACCAAGACATGTTTTAAGTAACTTTAATCTAATGTTTTTGTTTGCACGAAATACTTTCACAACTTGGCTGGTTGAATCATAATTATTTTCTGCCATAATGGCTATGTTTGTGGACCGTGACTGTGTGGGATAATTATTTATTTCAAGTTTCTGCTACCACTCACTTTTTATTTTATCTTATGCTTAATCTAACACAATGCACGCGTTTCAAACATGTTCTGTTCATTTTCAAGCATTAATACATACATACATACATACATAGAGAAATGTTACTTAAAATAAACAGTCTTAAACTAGATTAGTCTAGAACACTTTGTACATTGTTTTTTAATCTTTTTAAAGTAGATGTTGGTGTGGTATTTGGGGGTGAGGAGGGGGGCAGTGTATATCTAGAAATCGAAATCAGTGATGCCTTCTGCTGTTTTCTTCATTGTTGTTGACTATGTATACTACAGCCTGTATTGGATGTAGATAGATTTGCATCAGTGATGTGTTACGAAAATAGTGTGAAAGGATTTTATAGGACAGTTAATTACTTTCAATTTTATCATCTTGCTGCTTCACTTGCATCACCTCCTTGAGAGGAAGGGCCAAATGAAGATGAGAAGATGACAATGAAAGCCCCATTGGTGTAGCTGTCTGAGAATATTGAGCCTCCAAGTAGTATCATACTCCTTACTGAACTCAAAAAATACCCCTAGACAACGCTGCTTACATAGGAAAGCCTGCTGGGTTTTAGCCTCTTGCAGGACCAGCACATCAACAGTTGATCATCATCAACTGAATCCATACCGAGGAGCAGCCTGTTTTTCAATATCCATAGTTCACACTGGATGGTCAGGTACTCTACGGTCCTTCCCACACAGCTTGTTAAGACGATGATGTGGTAACTCTTGGGATATGTTCGGTCCTTTCCTGGTTTGAGGAGAGGTATCAAAATTGCCCCTCGGCATGAGCCAGGAAACTCACCTGACAGCCATATTGAATTAGAATATTGTAATGAGGTATCCTTTGACACCGTATTCAGAAATTGCAGCAGGCTGTACCACATTTAGTCGTGACCATGTGCCTCATCACGAGCGTCGGACAGTGCCGAATGCAGCTCCCATGACGAGGATGGGCAGTTGTAGAACTCCTAACTGATGGACCAGAAGTCTGATTCGACACTCTGCATGGTAGCACGGTAACGACAGAATACCGAAGTCTGGCTGGCAGTGGCAGTAGTGAGCATGCTCTGCCGCTGTCTGCACTATGTCTCCAGGTGTTGTTTTGAGACACCCCTGATTCAACAACGCCGCTATAGGTAACCGACTGCCTTCACTGGAAATCCTCCTGATGGTTTTCCATACTTTCGTAAAACAAATGGAGCAATTTAGAGAATCCATGAACGCTTGCCATGACCTATTCTTAGTCTCCTTAATTACGTGTCGTGCCTTGGTCCTCGCTAATCGATTGGGTGCGAGGTTTTCCGTTGTAGGGCGGCACTTAAACCGTCGCAGACCCGCTCACCAAACCCGAGTAACTAAACGGCACTCATCAGTACACCAAGGAGCAGGTTGTCTCCCAACATGACCTCAGTACTTCGAGATGGAGAAGGCAGCAGAATAATGTATCGGATTTAGTCATGATCAGGTGTCATACCACAAGTATGCCACTCGATTGATGTGGTCCACCTACTACTGGCGCTGTTGCGGCGTCCAAAAACACCTGGCTGGATGAACAAAGTCCAATTGACTCAGTTAACCATCCTTCATGACTGTATAGGTTGAGGGAGAGCTTCATCCAGTAGGTGAATCTGGAGTGGGGAGTGGTCACTCGAATGAAGTTCCTCAGTGACTTCTTACTGAACAGAGATGACACCCCTGATTCAACAACGCTGCTATAGGTAACTGATTGCCTTTACTGGAGTAGGTAGGGAAATAAGGGTCCACTGAGACACAGCCCCACTTGCGTGTGTCAGGCGTATACAACTGAGGTCCGGTAGTTTCCTCAGATTTTTCCGGCTGAGGACTTCCCGCCTCTTCTCGAGGTTTCTGCCATCCTCGCGATCCGGGCAATCAAGCCATACAATACTCCACCGCCACGCCGTACAGTGATCGCTGAAGCATTCCCAGAGCTTAGAGTGACAGGGGACTGGTGGCCATGTAATGGCCACACCAAAACAGCAGGGAACCTCCACCTTGTTACACTCACTGGACAGTGTGTCTAAGGCGGTCACCCTGACAGGGATGCCTCCAAACATGTCTCCCACGATTGTCTGGTTGAAGGCATATGCGACACTCATCGGTCAAGAGAACGTGATGCCAATCCTGAGCGGTCCATTCACCATGTTGTTGAGCCCATCTGTTCCGCGCTGCATGGTGTCGTGGTTTGCAAAGTTGGACCTCGGCATGAACATGGGGAGTTAAGTTGCGCGTTATGCAGTCTCTTGCGCACAGTTTGATTTGTAACATGATGTCTCGTGGCTGCACGAAAAGCATTATTCAACATGGTGGCGTTGCTGTCAGGGTTCCTCAGAGCCATAATCCGGAGGGAGTGGTCACCCACTGCAATAATCGCCCTTGGGCGGCCTGAACGGGGCATGTCATCGACAGTTCCTGTCTCTCTGTATCTCCTCCATGTCCGAGCAACATCGCTTTCGAGACAGCTGTGCACTTCCCTTGTTGAGCGCCCTACCTGGCACAAAGCAACAATACGGACGCGATCGAACCGCGGTATTGACCGTATAGGCATCGTTGAACTATAGACAACTCGAGCCGTGTTCCTCCGTCTTTGTGGAATGACTGCAACTGATTGGCTGTCGGATCCCCTCCGTCTAATAGGTGTTGCTCATGTACTGTTGTTTACATTTTTGGGCGGGTTTAGTGACATCTCTGAAGAGTCAATGGGACTGTGTCTGTGATCCAACATCCAAAGTCAACGTCTATCTTCAGGAGTTCTGAGAATCGGAGTGACACAAAACATTTTTGATGTATGTAGTTGAACACGAGAGTCTAGAGCCTCACGATTTTTAAGATTTTATTCTCCATACTCGTGGACTGGCATATATGTTTCCAACACTACCCGTGTTTTTGCAGACACGGCGTCTGGCGTGAGCAGCGACTGGGTGAAAGGTGTGGCTGGGGTGAACCTCTCCTTCACCCTTGAACTGCCTGGTGGCGGGGACGAGGGTTTCGATCCTCCAGCATCCGACATCCTCAGCATTGTGACACCGTTCTTTGAGGCAATACGCGTCTTCGGCCAATATGTTGCTGACAACTATGGATGATGGAGATCGTATCTGAAGTAGTTTCTATGAGTGAGATATGATTAGTTATAATAAATACAATTTCCTGTATTATATTCTCGTTGTCAGGGTAAAGGCAAATAATAAATTATACGCAGCTTTCGCCACCCCGTCTACAGTGTAACACATTTCTCCTCACTCACCCTAGTTAGTAAGCTAAGTAAAGGTATATAAACATAATCTGTATTATGGACCCGAGAAATTAGTTGATAAGTTAACTGTTATATAGCACCTATTCAACGTACAAAAAGTTGTGTTAACAATCACTACTTATTTCGTGAGTCTCGTTATCATGGTTATTCTGACCGAGCTCAAATCGTCAATCGGGGCAACTATTTGTAATTAACGGAAAGAATAAGTGGATTTAAATATTTGAGGTATTGCCTTAAGCATACAAAATCAGATGATGTTGAAATAAAGTTTGAAAGATGTAGGCATTTTTGTGGCAAAATGCTACGAACTTTTAAACGTTATTGTTGTATGAAGCAAAAGCTGGGTTTCAACGTTTGAGCAAATAAGACAAATTGAACGGTCTGAAATGAGATTTCTCACGATGTATAGCGCGATAATCACACCTAGATCGTAAGAAGCTCTAAATTAAATGTGGAAATACTTACGATTCTTGTCGCTGATCATGTTCAACGTAAGGAAAACAATAGAATCACTAAGCTTGATGATTGTAGTGGTACGTTCCTATGGGACCAAACTACTGAGGTCATCGGTCCCTAGGCTTACACACTACTCAATCTACTTTAAACGAACTTATGCTAAGGACAACACACACACCCATGCCCGATGGAGGATTCGAACTTCCGACTGGAGGAGCCGCGTGAGCCGTGGCAAGGTGCTTTCACACCGCGCGGCTACCCCTCGCAGCCACTAAGCTTGCACGCAATGTAATCGTAGAGGAAAAAAGAACACTGTCCATTCTTTAAAAAGGTGGCATGAATAGCTCTCAGGCGGAACAATTCAATGGGTCTAATCTATAATGTCGATGATGATAATTGTCAGAAGTACTCGAACAAGAAAAGTAGCAGTGTTAAAATAATACATTTGGACAAAATGTCCTCGTTTTACTTTAAACTTTCCAACTTATACCAATATGTTTTGTTCATCATTCCCCAGCGCGCCTCCTTTTCTCTAGCACATCTCCATTCCCGTTCACTTGCTGCCACATCAACTAATTTCTAACACAACGGTTTGTGCATAAACACTAAATACTACGTCACATGAATACAACAAGTTATCAAACTTCCTTCCCCAAAAATTGTAATAGTAAATTCGTTGACATGTATCCCATTTACTTTTAAAATATTGTGTGCTTTCCGTTCAACAGTTAGGCTGACCTAATTTAAGTGTATGCTGAAACGCTAATAACACTCTCGTATAGGTTATAGGTTGCAATTTTTTCAGACTACATCTAGGATAGTTGTGCCTGTGTAAATCGCCTCAGGCAAATGCCCGGATGGTTCCTTTGAAATGGCATGGTCGACTCTTTGATCCCCTCCCCCAAACCAACGAAACAACAATTTGGGCCTGTACGTATTTCGATTGTGCTGAATTATTGGTAAAGCAACCATCACATGGTGTTCTTCCACATCGCTATGTTCATCACAATATCGAATGGACATGTAACATTACTTATTTGTGATGTCATTTGATAAAGCCCAAGGGGACAAAGTTAGCTATTGCTAATGAAGTGAAGTAATGATTTTTTTAACAATAAAAACCTGTATCTCGCAGGATAATGGCTTCAATTAAGTGTAACAATTTTATCCTTCAATAAATATTGGAAAAAGTTCCAGTTTGAAACATAAATACGTCAAAATACATAGGAATATAAAAAAATAAAATTCAATATTTTAAAATAGTAGCTGTAATTGAGAGAAGGTATAAACAACTCCCTATTTCACAACATCGTTGAAACTTCGTGAGCTGTAGTGTCACATAATAACTCATTAGAGGGTAAAGTGTAGGTCTGTTGTGCTTTCTGATGATAGCCGATTCTGCCTCGTTGCCAGGGATGGCCAGGCGAGAGCCTGCAACCAACTGTCTGAGGCCCAGACATATTTTTTTTTTTTGTATTGTTATTTCACTCCCCATAATGGGGTGGGCTGGCAGCAGCATAATACGCCGCTCTTCAGCCAAGAGATTTACAAAAAATATAAGCACATGAGAAAAGAATACATAAACCAGAATGGTAAAAATGGGAGAATAAACGATAACAAAGACAGTTGAGTATGAAATGTAGATTAAAAAACAGATGAGAGCCACACACATTTACGGAGAATGAGCACTGTAGACTGAAGCAAAAACAAAGAAGCACCATAGCGGGAACACAATTGAGTGACACTGGTGACATTGTTGGTGGCGATGTAACGTAGCACTTCACATGGCACTCGAGAAACATGACACCACAACAGAATGGTTAAAAATCACTGCACCGAAGGGAGAGACCTACCACCATATGAAGGGAAGGGGGAGAAAAGGGAGGGGGAGAGACTGGAGGGGGAAACCAGGAGGGGAGAAGGGGGCGGTGGAGTGGAGAAGGAAAGGAGCCAGAAACTCTGTGGGGGGGGGGGGGGGGGTGGAATGGAGAAAGAAGGTAGATGGCAGGTTCAAATGGCTCTGAGCATTATGGGACTTAGCTTCTGAGGTCATCAGTCCCCTAGAACTTAGAACTACTTAAACCTAACTAATCTAAGGACGTCACACACATCCATGCCCGAGGCAGGATTCGAACCTGCGACCTTAGGGGTCGTGTGGTTCCAGACTGTAGCGCCTAGATCCGCTCGGCCACTCCGGCTGTCTAGGTAGCATGAGAAAACGAGAAAGAAGGGAAGGGTAGAGTGGTAGAGAGAGAGGGAGCCCTGAGGATGTGGGGAAGAAGGGGAGATAAAAGCTGGTAGGAGGGGTATATGGAACACACGAGGACATTACCTGGGAGGGGGAGTTGGCTGAAGCCACAATGGGCCAGGGTATGGAGCATGTGAAGATGGAGACCAGGTGGGACGATGGTACAGGTACTGTGTGGGCTGGGGTGGGAGAGTATGGGAGAAACGAAAGGATGGGGTATCCAGTTTGCAGGATACTTATAGGATTTGTATTCGTTCAAGGAACAGGAAAAGATGGGGGAAGGGTATCAAATCATAGAGGATCCGCGTGGGGGACAGGAGACAGATGCGATAACCGAGGTGGGGTGCATGGTGCACAAGAATTTGGAGGGATTTGTAGTAGGTCTGAGAAGGGGGGGCAGAGATCCAAGCAGAGTGGGTACAGCACAGGATGGGGCGGTTGAGGGACTTATAGGTATGTAGGATAGTGGAAGGGTCTAATTCCCATGTTCGACCAGAGAGGAGTTTGAGGAGACGGAGACGATTACGTGGCTTGGCTTGGACTGTCTGCAGATGGGAGGTCCAGGAAAGGCGGCGGTCGATGTTGATGCCGAGGTACTATAGGGTGGGAGTGAGAGAAATAGGGTGGCCATAGATGGTGAAATAGAAATCCAGGAGGCAGGTGGAGGGGGTGGTGTGGCCCACGATGATTGCCTTACATATTGGGCCTACACCGAGAGTTATAGTCTGGAGTGTGATGTATGACAGCAGGAGTACTCTCGTTGTTATCGCAAGCACCCTGACTGCAAATCTGTGAATCAGTCTGGCGATTCGATCTACTATTCTGACATTCATGAACAGCATTCTTGGGGGTATTTTCCAACAGATCTGTCTCCCATCGTGAATGTATGACACATCATCGGATAACAACTCCAGCGTCATCCACAATCAGCATTAACCATCTCTGTATTGACCGACCAAGCACAACAGGCACGGAACTTCATCCCACAAACAGACATTCAGCACCTGTATGACACAATGCATACGCGCTTGCATGCTTGCATTTAATATTCTGGCGGTTCATCACTTCTTGATGCACCAGAATTTCACATTTGCAATGGCTTTTCTCGCTATTATATTAACCCATGAACTTGAAATGCTAATCATTTAAATATGTTACCTAAACGAATAGATTCCCGAAGTTTTATTACTCTTCATTAGTTGCTTTTTGATGTTGGAATTTTTCAGTCATTAGTATTTCTACAAGTATTGGAATGAGACACGGTGTCCCTTTCAAACCACATACATTTCAAAGGTCCAGGAAGAACAATCTACAGTACATATTATAATAAATTGCACCATTTGTTAGACAATCTCAAAGTATTTAGATTACCGCATTACACTGCCAGCTATCGTCGCCAGAGTGCAGCATGGTCGCATAACGTGAAAACGGCGACTCAGCAGCAGCGCGAGCAAGCACTAGTATGGTTTACAGAAACAAAATTGCCGACTATTGTACAAAGAAATTATTGTAGGCTGTATGGATGTGATTCACCTAACGTAAAACAGTTAAGAAATGGTATTGTAAGCTACTGCCATCTGTAAGTGTTCTGAACTATTCTGGGAATGCACGTCGTAGTGTTTCGAAAGAGACAGCGGAGGACATCAGGCAAGCGTTTCTCAGCAGTCAATTCGGCAGGCGTCTAGAAAACTTAATGTGTCCCGAACAGTATTGAATTGCACAGACTTCATATTTATGCTTACTAGGTGCCAATTCTGCTACATGTGATGTCGAACGACCAACCAAGCCGATAACAATTTGCTACGGATTGTTCAAGTATGGACGGTTCTTCCTGCCTGTGCATTTCTCATGATTCGTAACACGGGAGCGGCGAAGCCATGTTATTCTTTCGTATTGTAGAATATGCAGTGACAGTCTGGGTGCCGTCATCCGGGCCCAAACGGGCTCTGAGCACTATGGGACTTCACTTCTGAGGTCATCAGTCCCCTAGAACTTAGAACTACTTAAACCTAACTAACCTAAGGACATTACACACATCCACGCTCGAGGCAGGATTCGAACCTGCGACCGTAGAGGACGCGTGGTTCCGGACTATAGCGCCTAGAACCGGTCGGCCACACAGGCCGGCGTCATATTACACCGTTTGCACTGCTTGCTGTAGCTCCACTTTCCGTTTAGCAGTGATGTACAGGTGTCTCCCTACTTTTGCGATACTGGCACTCTTCGTATGCTCTAGATTACGGTTGTGACGCACGGTCTGTGTTTCACTTGGTTGTCTTACCGTATGTGTCGAAGAATAGCTTCCAAACTTAACAGTGTACTCGGAAATACGGTTACTGTGCAACAATCGTCCCTTCTTCAATAAATGCGACACGAACTTTAGATTTTAGATTGGTGTTGCCGCATAAAAACTCCATATACATAGTCCATAATTAAAAAAGTTTACTTTTAACAATTATTTCGTAACAATTTACTGCTCATTACCACTCCGTTCCTTTAAATTTAGTTTTAATCATTAATTACTATGAACTGATAACGAATATTACGAAAAGTAAACAGAGCGAGGTGGCGCAGTGGTTAGCACACTGGACTGGCATTAGGGAGGACGATGGTTGAAACCCGCGTCTGTCCATTCTGATTTAGGTTTTCCGTGGTTTCCCTAAATCGCTTCAGGCAAATGCCGGGATGGTTCCTTTGAAATGGCACGGCCGGCTTCCTTCCATAATCCGACAGGACCCATGACCTCGCTGTTTGGTCCCTACCCAAAATCAACCAACGAAATGTAAGCCCAATTCTTATTGGTTACGTGTGGCTTCGAGGCAGTCCTCGGGGTTTTATGCAAAGGTAGGCCTCAAGCGTCGGTAGGGCATACACGTTTCTATAAGGAACAGAGCTATCGAAAATTCTAAATATCTCTGAATATCTCTTCCGTAGTAATATGTCAATTTTCGTCTGTGATTAGCTGATCGATCGAGTGTAGTAGTTGTGGATTCAAGGTGTCGTTAAGAAAGACAGGATACTCAAAGGTCTGTACGGCTAGTAAAACATCGGTTTTGACAACTTTATCATGGTCGTGTCGGTTATGGTTGCAGGTAAGTCGTGCCATTAATCAAGATGCCATTATTCTACAGTTCCATTGCTTCCATGCCTCTAGTTTCACATCCTCGTAACAGTCGAGTATTACAGTTTGTGCAGAACAGATGGTAAATCCAGTGGGTTCCTATTCTTTGAGAGTGTGGTTCAGGTTTCAACACTTATTTGTGATACTGTGTGGTCTTATTCAGAATACTCAATACTTCCTTCAGGTGTCCCTGCCGTAATGCCACCTGTTGGGGAGGAAAGTCTGTCAGTCGCCCTACCTTCTTCAAAAGAGTGACCTCATAACTACACTATTGGCGATTAAAATGGCTACACCAAGAAGAAATGCAGATGATATATGGGTATTCATTGGACAAATATATTATACTAGAACTGACATGTGATTACATTTTCACGCAATTTGGGTGCATAGATCCTGAGAAATCAGTACCCAGAACAACCACCTCTGGCCGTAATAACGGCCTTGGTCCGCCTCAGCATTGAGTCAAACAGAGCTTGGATGGCGGGTACAGGTACAGCTGTCAATGCAGCTTCAACACGATACCACAGTTCACCAAGAGTAGTCACTGGCGTATTGTGACGAGCCAGTTGCTCAGCCACCATTGACCAGACGTTTTCAATTGATGAGAGATCTGGAGAATGTGTTGGCCAGGGCAGCAGTCGAACATTTTCTATATCCAAAAAGGGCCCATACAGGACCTGCAACATGCGGTCGTGTATCATACTGCTGAAATGTAGAGTTTCGCAGGGATCGAATGAAGGGTGGAGCCACGGGGCGTAACACATCTGAAATGTAACGTCCACTGTTCAAAGTGCCGTCAGTGCGAACAAGAGGTGACCGAGATGTGTAACCAATGGCACCCTATACCATCTCGCCGGGTGATACGCGAGTATGGCGAGGGCGGCCGCGGTGGTCTCGCGGTTCTAGGCGCGCAGTCCGGAACCGTGCGACTGCTACGGTCGCAGGTTCGAATCCTGCCTCGGGCATGGATGTGTGTGATGTCCTTAGGTTAGTTAGGTTTAAGTAGTTCTAAGTTCTAGGGGACTGATGACCACAGCAGTTGAGTCCCATAGTGCTCAGAGCCATTTGAACCTTTTTTTTTTTTCGATGACGAATACACGCTTCCAATGTGCGTTCACCGCGATGTCGTCAAACACGGATACGATCGTCATGATGCTGTAAACAGAACCTTGATTAACCCGAAAAAATGACGTTTTGCCATTCGTGCACCTAGTTTCGTCGTTGAGTACACCATCGCAGGAGCTCCTGTCTGCGATACAGCGTCAAGGGTAACCGCAGCCACGGTCTCCGAGCTGATAGTCCATGCTGCTGCAAACGTCGTCGAACTGTTCGTGCAGATGGTTGTTGTCTTACAAACGTCCCCATCTGTTGACTCAGGGATCGAGATGTCGCTGCACGATCCGGCTCAGGGATCGAGATGTCGCTGCACGATCCGTTACAGCCATACGGATAAGATGCCTGTCATATCGACTGCTAGTGATACGAGATCGTTGGAATCCAGCACGGCGCTCCGTATTACCCTCCTGAACCCAGCGATTCCATATTCTGCTAACAGTCATTGGATCTCGACCAACGCGAGCAGCAATGTCGCGATATGATAAACCGCAATCGCGATAGGCTACAATCCGACCTTTATCAAAGTCGGAAACGTGATGATGCACATTACTCGTCCTTACACGAGGCATCACAACAAAGTTTCACCAGGCAACGCCAGTCAGCTGCTGTTTGTGTATGAGAAATCGGTTGGAATCTTTCCTCATGTCAGCACGTTGTAGGTGTCGCCACCGTGAATGCTCTGAAAGTTAATCATTTGCATATCACAGCATCTTCTTCCTGTTGGTTAAATTTCGCCTCTGTAGCACGTCATCTTTGTGGTGTATCAATTTTAATGGACAGTAGCGTACAATAAGCAATTACTCACAGTAATGTCTTGTTAACCACTAACATATTATACAAATAAAATACTGCACAACAAAAAAAGATTTATTGCTAAAATAGAGTATATGAGGCACATGAAATGATTACGTTTAGAGATCAACAGCAGAAGCGGTTCTGAGGTACCAGGAATCGGCCCATGCTGGAACGGCCATATTAGTTTGTGGTGTAACCTCCACAGACGGCAATGTAGCCGCTGCCTCTGGCATTCAGTCGATTGTACAGATGGCGAATACTGTCCTGGGATACGTTCTGCTACGCCTCCTCGACCTGTTCACGTAGTTCCGTGAGAGTTGTTGGTTTACGAGTGGAACAGACACTTCTCGTCCCATCATATTCCACATGTGCTCGATTGGAGATAAGTCCGGAGAATGTGTTGGACAGGGAAGTTGCTGCACGTCTTGCATAGCTCTTTGTGTTTCACGGACAGTTTGTCGAAGAGCAAAGTCTCGCTAAGAGCAACACATTACCTCCCTGTTGCATAAACGGAAAAATAACGCGTCTAGCAACATTCTGCACTTAGTGTCCCCTCCAGAAACACTAAAGGTGAACGAGAATTGTAGCTTATGGCACCCAGACCATAAGACATTGGGTGGGGCCAGTGTATCTTGGACGCATGCACTGTACGAATAACGCTTACCAGCTATACTTCATATGCGCAGACGACCATCACTTACGTGCAGAGATAATCTGCTTTCATCGCTGAAGACCATGGCACGCCATTCCATCTTCCAAGCGAACCTCTGATGGCACCAGTCGAGACGTGCAAATCGATGGTAGAAGACGGGCCATAGGTGTGCATGTCCGTAGACCCATTGCTAATAACGCTTCGCAACAGTTTGTGTTGACACGTCTGGCTTCACAATTCCTCTTACCTGTGCTGTGGTAGCTGTACTTTCACCTACTGCTGACCTTACAATACGTCGATCCTGGCTGGCGTCTGTGCTGCGTGGACGTCCAGAACCTCTTCTTTGGATGAGAGAATAGTCACGTGACCATTGATAGCGGGCACTATAGCACGACTGACACAATACGTCCATCTTGTGTGGCAATTCTCTGGAAGGACCATCCCGACACTGCGGTGTTTTGCTTTATATCGACGAAGCCGATGATACGGCGTCATTTTTTTTTCGTTTACTCTTAGAAATAAGCAAGTAAAGAAGTGCTAATCGTGCGTTGTGAAAAAATATAGGGGTGAGTTTTAAATAACTACGGTATACAACCAGAGTAACAAAAAGACATTCAGTTACACGAAATCGCGGATAGCGAAGTGTGGTCATTAAATTGAGTACACCTATAGGACGGTCAATTCCGGGATAAATCTATACGCGTCTCACGAGGGACACGGTACTGAGACCGTTTTTTCTTTATTATTGTTATATCGCGGAGACCGGGCTCCAGTTTATGAAAAGGAGAAAAACTGTATCATTATCATTGACTGTTGGTGTCGAGCAACCAAAACTGTTCATCAAAGGTTTTTGATGGAACTTCGGAGTTAGGTTTCAGGCACTCTCATATACCCCACACCAGTGTGTGAATGAGTAGTGAATAAGAAATAAAACTCTGAACAAAGTTACGTTAAATAAAATAGAAGAAACAAGACAGTTTGGTCGTATCTGTTGTTATTCCATGAACTGTAACATTTATTATCGTTGTACGAAGCCTTTATAGATGATCGTTATGACAATTTGCTTCGAAGGGATCTCGTTACGAGTTAAGTTTTGGGGACACCTGGTCAAGAGGGGGTAGTTCGTAGATCCTAACTGCTACAGCTATTCTGGAATCAGGTGCTATCGTGACCGTTATGTGTTGTCAATGACTTAAGGTTACTATATCTCATTCTCTAAGATCGACGCAACTTTTCACTTGGTATAACGGTGCTTCACGGCAACAATGACAACGCCTACGTCGAAGGAAGATACGGTAGAAGGCCACAGGTTAACCCCTTTCAAACTCGCTCAGTTGGCTGTAGAAAGCATGAGTACATCTCAATGGTATGGTTGCCTGCTTGCTTCACACGTTTGCTCCACACCGAGACATATGGTTGTGAGCATTCACCATTAAATGACTGACACAGATGGCGTTTTCGTAGTTATGCCACTACGCTATCTGTCGGCGGACTACGCTGAAACCATTATATGTATCCCCCAGGTGGCATATGCCGTCATCGGATCAACATCGACGTCATCTTTCTTGGTGAACTAATATTCTTTCCGGCAATGTAGTTCCTCGATCTAAGTTCGTACATGGGCCCTGTGCGTAACAAATGTATCTGATAATACGTTCTTCCTAAACTTTCTCGGTTTCTTGCTTAGCTGCGGTACCGTTACTAGAATTTGCCGTAACACACCTTTCGCACCAACAAATGGCTTTACTCTGTTAACATAAATGATCGATGTTTTGGTAACCGAATGTTCGCATTGACCGGAGAGGTCCCTGGTCGTGTGACCAGGGCCTCCCGTCGGGTAAACCATTCGCCGGGTGCAAGTCTTTCGATGTGACGCCACTTCTGCGACTTGCACGACGATGGAGATGAAATGATGATGATTAGGACAACACAACACCCAGCCGGGAATCGAATCCAGGCCCTTAGGATTGACATACTGTCGCGCTGACCACTCAGGTACTGGGTGTGGACACCGGAGGGATCATCTCTATAGCCTGATATGGACCATTATATTTAGTTAAAAATTCCTTAGGTCTCCCTTTTTAGCGTGAGCAGATTGGTAACCAACATCCATTGGCCAACTCTCAAGCGTGGAAGCTGACTTCCTAGCTGTCCCACACGTTACTGCCATTCAGTTGCTTTTCAATGGGCTCATAGAACTCTTTGCTACAGCTCATGTATTATTTTTGCAAATTTCATTATCAATTCAACGTCCGAACCTAACTTCGATTTTAGTTAATCTAAGGCAGATGGTATTTTTCTTCGACATAAAAGATTGTCTGGACATTTTCGTAGGTTTCATATACGTTGTACAAGCACAATTATTTTGGACTACCAAGTGTAGGGCAGCAGCTTTGGTTTATCAGACGTACTAACATTCACATGTAGTTCCCAAGAAAATCAGGTACAGCCAAGTGCCACCCTGGATTAATGCAGAATCTAGGTAATGATAACCTGATTATACGAGACTGGAAAACCTTGTCAGTGTACTGCGCATGATTTTGCAACAGTAAACAGCAGTAACAAAAATGAAAATGCATCTTACTTGCTAACATATTGGAGCACATATTAAATATGGAGTGGGTGGACCTCTAAAAAATCACCCACAATGGGGAAATGCAACTATAATCATTTATCCACCATTGGGGAACATGGTGCTCAAATACATGAGAAAAGTATTATGTCATACATCATAAGACACTTTAACAGAAAATACAAAACCTTTTAGGAACCATCATTCTACCAATGCATTACGAACAACTAATACTAATTGTACGCTTTGCACAACGGATGTACAAAGAAAATTTTCTTTCCTTTATATATTCAAATATTCTTCAAAATATAAAATTGGCACTAAGGGTAAAAATATATAATACGCTCCAAAACAGTCATCTGCTAGTGTGAAGTAACTATGGGTAGGATATTACAAATATGAAAAATCTCTTATTTTGAGATATGGCCTCTCAAATGTTACAACTGCATACGTTTAAAAGGGCACAAATTTTTTATATCACCAAATATCAGATTGCTCCCACCAAGATGTGCAACCTCTATAAAATGATTTAATGGGTGAACAATTCGCTCAAAGTTCTTTACAAATCTTCGGTAGTAATTACAAAGGCCAAGAGGATATTGCAATTATGTGGTTGTTTGTGGAGATGCAAAGTCATAAACTGCTGGTACTAAATGGGGATCGCTTTACGTATCCCTCTTACTAATGACAAGGCACAAGTGCCTGACTTGAGATTCTACAAAATTACATCTCTCTCTCTCTCTCTCTCTCTCTCTCTCTCTCTCACACACACACACACACACACACACACACACACACACACACACACACACAAACACACACACACACACACCCTCCCTTATCTAAGGTAGCATTTGCAACCTATGTCCTCTGATATTTGCTGCGCTGCAACTCCGTTTTCCTCCACAGTGACGTGTAATGTCCTATTATCCAGTGCCTTCTTCCTGTCTGTCGTTTCCATGTATTCCTTCACTTGCCGATTCTGCGGAGAAACTCTTCAATCCTTACCTTAGCAGTCCACATAACTTACTACATTCTCCTAAAATACCACATCTTAAATGTTTCGATTCTCTTCTTTTCTAGTTATCCTAGCTCAGGTGGTAGAGCATTTGCCCGCGAAAAGCAAAGGTCCCGAGTTCGAGTCTCGGTCGGGCACACAGTTTTAATCTGCCAGGAAGTTTCATATCAGCGCACACTCCGCTGCAGAGTGAGAATCTCATTCTGGAAACATCCCCTAGGCTGTGGCTAAGCCATGTCTCCGCAGTATTCTTTCTTTCAGGAGTGCTAGTTCTGCAAGGTTCGCAGAAGAGCTTCTGTAAAGATTGGAAGGTAGGAGACGAAATACTGGCAGAAGTAAAGCTGTGAGGACCGGGCGTGAGTCCTGTTTCGGTAGCTCAGATGGTAGAGCACTTGCCCGCGAAAGGCAAAGGTCCCGAGTTCGAGTCTCGGTCGGGCACACTGTTTTAATCTGCCAGGAAGTTCTATAAGATGGATAGTTTTTATGAGGCACTCAGTGATGTAGTTGTTAGAGTGAAGGACAAGGACAGTGTTCTGCTCATGGGTGATTTTAATGTCAGGATTGTAAATCGAACAGAAGGGTATGAAAAGGTTATGGGTAAATTTTGAGAGGATATGGAGGCCAACAGGAACGGGAAACAACTCTTGGATTTCTGTGCCAGTATGGGCTTAGTAATCACAAACTTCTTTTTTAAACATAAGAACATTCACCGGTATACTTGGGAAAGCAGGGGAACCAGATCTGTCATTGACTATATAATAACAGATCAGGAATTCAGGAAGGCTGTGAGGGACACACGTGTATTCAGGGGATTCTTTGATGACACTGATCATTATTTACTCTGCAGTGAAATTGGGATTCTGAGGCCGAAAGTGCAGGAGATCAGATCCATATGTACGAGGATAAGAGTGGAGAAATTTCAGGATAAGGAAATCAGGCACAAGTACATAACAGCGATCTCAGAAAGGTACCAGTTAGTTGAATGTAGTCAATTACAGCCATTGGAAAAGGAATGGACAAGGTACAGGGACACAGTACTAGAAGTGGCTAAAAAAAGGTCTTGGAACAGTAGTGTGTAAAAGTAGGATGAAACAAACAGCTTGGTGGAAGGACACAGTCAAGGCAGTCTGTAAAAGGAAAAAGAAGGCCTATCAAAAATGGCTACATACTAGAACTCAGGTTGACAGAGAAAGTTATGTTGAAGAAAGAAAGAAAGCCAAACAGATAATTGCAGCATCCAAGAAGAAATCTTGGGAAGACTTTGGAAACAGGTTGGAGCCTATGGGTCAAGCTGCTGGAAAACCATTCTGGAGTGTAATCAGCAGTCTGCGAAAGGGAGGTAAGAAGGAAATGACAAGTATTTTGGACAGGTCAGGAAAACTGCTGGTGAATCCTGTGGATGCCTTGGGCAGATGGAGGGAATATTTTGAAGAGTTGCTCAATGTGGGTGAAAATACGATCAGTAATGTTTCAGACTTTGAGGTAGAATGGGATAGGAATGATGATGGAAATAGGATTACATTTGAGGAAGTGGAGAAAATGGTCAATAGATTGCAGTGCAATAAAGCAGCTGGGGTGAATGAAATTAAGTTGGAACTCATCAAATGCAGTGGAATGTCAGGTCTTAAAAGGCTACACAGGATAATTGAAATGGCCTGGGAGTCGGGACAGGTTCCATCAGACTGGATAAAAGCAGTAATCACACCAATCTTTAAACGTGGAAACAGAAAAGACTGTAACAACATATCTTTAATCAGCGTTTTGGGTAAAATCTTCTCAGGTATTGTTGAAAGGAAAGTGCGAGTATTAGTTGAGGAGCAATTGGAAGAAAATCAGTGTGGGTTTAGGACTCTTAGAAGTTGTCAGGACCATATCTTTACCTTACGGCAAATAATGGAGAAGTGTTATGAGTGGAACAGGGAACTGTATCTATGCTTTATAGATCTAGAAAAGGCATATGACCGGGTTCATAGGAGGAAGTTATTGTTTGTTCTACGAAATTATGGAATAGGAGGCAAACTTTTGCAAGCAATTAAAGGTCTTTACATGGAAAGTCTGGCAGCAGTTAGAGTTGACGTTAAATTGAGTTCTTGGTTCAGAGTAGTTTCAGAGGCAAGACAAGGCTGCAACCTGTTCCACTGTTGTTCATATTATTTATGGATCATATGTTGAAAACAATAGACTGGCTGGGTGAGATTAAGATATGTGAACACAAAATAAGCAGTCTTGCATATGCGGATGACTTAGTTGTGATGGCAGATTCGATTGAAAGTTTGCAAAGTAATATTTCAGAGCTAGATCAGAAATGTAAGGACTATGGTACGAAGATTAGCATCTCCAAAACGAATGTAATGTCAGTGGGAAAGAAATATAAACTGATTGAGTGCCAAATAGGAGGAACAAAGTTAGAACAGGTGGACGGTTTCAAGTACTTAGGATGCATATTCTCACAGGATGGCAACATAGTGAAAGAACTTGAAGCGAGGTGTAGCAAAGCTAATGCAGTGAGCGCTCAGCTTCGATCTACTCTCTTCTGCAAGAAGGAATTCAGTACCTAGACTAAGTAATCTGTGCACCGTTCAATCTTTCGACCAACTTTGTTGTATGGGAGCGAAAGCTGGGTGGATTCAGGTTACCTTATCAACAAGGTTGAGGTTACGGATATGAAAGTAGCTAGGATGATTGCAGGTACTAGTAGATGGGAACAATGGCAGGAGGGTGCCCCCAGTGAGGAAATCAAAGAAAAACTGGGAATGAACTCTATAGATGTAGCAGTCAGGATGAACAGGCTTAGATGGTGGGGTAATGTTACACGTATGGGAGAAGCAAGGTTACCCAAGAGACTCATGGGTTCAGCAGTAGAGGGTAGGAGGAGTCGGGGCAGACCAAGGATAAGGTACTGGATTCGGTTAAGAATGATTTTGAAGTAATAGGTTTAACATCAGAAGAGGCACGAATGCTAGCACTGAATAGGGGATCATGGAGGAATGAACGCTGAAAGGCATAATCAGTCTTAAATGATGATGATGATGATGATTTAAATACTGCATTCCCCTTTCAGTATGCTCATATACTTTCTCTATCTCTTCATCTTCGGCTTGCGACGTCGGCATGTATACCTGAACTATCGCTGCCGGTGTTCTGATGAGAACAACTTTATCACTAAACTGTTCACAGTAACTCTCTCTCTGACCTATCTTCCTATTCACAACGAATCCTACTCTCGATATACCATTTTCTGCTGCTACTGATATTACCCTGTATTCATCTGACGTGAAATCCTTATCTTCTTTCCATTTAGTGTCATTGACCACCACTATATTCGTCATGAGCCTTAGCATTTCCCTTTTCAGGTTTTCTAGCTTCCCTATCACGTTCAAACTTCTAATAGTCCACGCACTAGGCTCGTAGAACATTATCCTTTCGTTGGTTATTCAATCTTTTTCTGATGGTCGCTATCCCGTTGGTATTCCCCTTCCAGAGATCGGAATGGGAGATGGGTCTGGAGTCATTGGTCAATAGAGAGATCACTGTTGTGGTTGGCAGGAGAGCCAACACCGTGTTACTAAAGGAGGCCGAAATGCACGCGTTTTAGCTCACGCAGGCTGGCGTGAGGTCTGGAACATGGCAAGGGAATTCGAATTGAGAAAAACGGACGTAGCTGGTGGAATACTTAACTTTAATCCATTAATGATGCACGTCGCTCGTGACAGTACATGATTCACAATATCAATGGTAACTGAATTTGGCGCCTTGCTAGGTCGTAGCAAATAACGTAGCTGAAGGCTGTGCCAACTATCGTCTCGGCAAATGAGAGCGTATTTTGTCAGTGAACCATCGCTAGCAAAGTCGGCTGTACCACTGGGGAGAGTGCTAGGAAGTCTCTCTAGATCTGCCGTGTGGCGGCGCTCGGTCTGCAATCACTCATAGTGGCGACACGCGGGTCCGACGTATACTACCGGACTGCGGCCGATTTAAAGGCTACCACCTAGCAAGTGTGCTGTCTGGCGGTGACACCACAATCACCATAACACTTTTCCAATTACACGTTATGTATCATTAATGTAGTAGTTATCATTGCCTTTAAATATCTGTAGTCGCCACAAAACCGATTTTTCTTTCTGTTGTCTGTTGATTTTTTCAGGAACAACACGGCGCATGTTTCCATTGACTATCATTGGTTTCTGTAATACCCTCTGCCAGTTGTTGGTCGATAAATTCTTCCATAAGTGGTTGTATACGTTTTGGTATACAATAGAATTTATAAACTGGAGCATTACTCCCTGTTGATATGAGATTTTGGGTATTTGAGGTGGCGGGCAATGGACCCGATGCATTAAACAAATCCTTAAACTGTAACAATAATGTTTACATAACTTTCTGGTCACTGTCTTTCAGATGACTCACTTCAGTTAGTAACGCAACATCACTGACAGTATGCCTATGGTTGTGGTTGGTATACGATCTGTCTATATCCTCTTCCTCTAATATATCCAATATGTTGATCATTAAGCTCTTCGACCGACTTGCGTCAGCCATACCAAAATTATCCAAGCTAACCAGAACAATATTTCCCGTTTTCCTTACTTACGCATGCTACGCATCGTCGTATAAAACTGTGCATTGTATCCAAATGTTCGGTATTCTCCAGTGGGCCAACCACACATAACATTTCCTGTGGGAAATCTGTACCCACAGATACCGGAAATAGTTTCACTGCGCGTGATGGTACGTTATCGTGAGAACCATCTTTATCGTGCGTGTATGAAATGTAGCTGGTGACACCTTCATGACTGGTCTGCCTTGCGACATCGCTTCACTTGCAGCTGTCTTACACAATGGAAACAAAATTCATCCAAGTTTAACAGTATGCAGCGAAAGATTGATTTTAGCATGATGTTTAGTAAGGAACTCAAGCTCGAGAATCACAGAATATCCTTACCCCATTTGTGTATGCCCAGAAAAAGTCCCACGCTAAACTTGAGCCATGTTGTCCCTAATGAATATATATCACTGTTACCCACTCAATGTAATCTGTAATGAGGAGCTCCTAGACTCTTTCTACCCAAGAGTTCTATTGCGACGACCAATATAAGCGCCTTTGTATCTACTAAAAATATATGTTCCTTGCTACCAAAAAAGTCATACAAGCAGCAGTCCATCTCCGCATCAAATTGTGCAGTGTCACATTTTATCGGCAACATCTTCCAACAAATGATACACTATGTAGTCATAAGTATCTGCACACCCCCCCCCCCCCCCCCCCAAAAAAAAAACATATGTTATTCACGTTAGGTGCATTCTGCTGCCATCTACTGCCATGTACTCCATATCAGCGACCTCAGTAGTCATTAGACATCGTGAGAGAGCAGAATGGGCGCTCCGCGGATATCATGGACTTCGAACCTGGTCAAGTGCTGTCTGTACGTGATATTTCGAAGCTCCTAAACATTCCTAGGTCCACTGTTTCCGATGTGATAGTGAAGTGGAAACATGAAGGGACACGTACAGCACAAAAGCGTACATGCCAATCTCGTCTGTTGACTGACAGAGACTGCAGACAGTTGAAGAGGGTCGTAATGTGTAATAGGCAGTCTATTCAGACCATCACACAGGAATTCGAAATTTCATCGGGATCGACTGCAAGTACTATGACAGTTAGTCAGGAGGTCAGAAAACTTGGATTTCATGGTCGAGCGGCTGCTCGTAGGTCATACATCACGCCGGTAAATGACAAACAAAGCCTCGCTTGGTGTAAGGAGCGTAAACATTGGACGATAGAACAGTGGAAAAACGTTCTGAGGAGTGATGAATCACGGTACACAATGTGGCGATCCGATGGCAGGGTGTGGGTATAGCGAATGCCTGGTGAACGTCATCTGCCAGCGTGTGTAGTGCCAACAGTAAAATTCGGAGACGGTGGTGTTATGGTGTGGTCGTGTTTTTCATGGAGCGGGCTTGCACCTCTTGTTGTTTTGCGTGCCACTGTCACAGCACAAGACTACATTGATGTTTTAAGCACCTTCTTGCTTCCTGCCGTTGAAGAGCAATTCAGGGATGGCGGTTGCATCTTTCAACGCGATAGAGCACCTGTTCATAATGCACGGCCTGTGGCGGAGTGGTTACACGACAATAACATCCCTGTAATGAACTGGTCTGCTCAGAGTCCTGAGCTGAATCCTTTGGAATGTTTTGGAACGCCGACTTCGTGCCAGGCCTCGCTGACCGACGTCGATACCTCTCCTCAGTGCAGCACTCCGTGAAGAATGCGCTGCCATTTCCAAAGAAACCTTCCAGCACCTGATTGAACGTATACCTGCGAGACTGAAACCTGTCATCAAGCTAAGGGTGGACTAACACCATATTGAATTCCAGCATTACCGATGGAGGGTGCCACGAACAACTTGTAAGTAATTTTCAACGAGGTGTCCGGATACATTTGATTATATAGTGTACGTTCCCATTCGTATTTAACAAACGCCTCTCCTGACACCCATTTCTGATTTCCTAACACTTTATTCCAGCGCTGTATGACCTAAATGTCCCCATTCATACAACTTTTACTGACGACACCGCTTCTGGAGCTGCACAACACGTCCTGTGACACTTTATGGCCGAAACTAACACATGACAGTCACCATGACTCTTGTGAGACCTTAACTTTTCCCGGCCAATTGAATGCTCAAATAACTTACGGGTTTGCTGCCGGGCGACGTCGTCGACCACCTCCGATATTTAGACGGGAACACACCCTGCCATTCTCAAGAAATGGCAAGAGCACACTCTGCCATTCTCAAGGAATGGCAGGGTGTGCTCCTGTCTAAATATCGTAGGTGGTCGACGACGTCACCCGGCAGCAAACCCGTAAGTTATTTGAACGCCATGACTCTTGGTTGCTATATCAATTTCCTCTAAATATATAGCTACTCCAGTAGCTAGACCAAATTCGGCACATCTACAAATCTGGCCAAAAATCCTTACGCTGTAACGCCTCCGAACAATAAGGTTATCGTTTTAATGAAAGACGAAGTGAATGGACCCCAGATGGTGGAATTAGTAGGACTCATGTCAAAAATGTATTCGTACTCTACCATATATTTGCCACCCAGAGGTGGGTGTAGCTGGTGGAGCAGCCAGCCTCACCGGCGCTCACAGCTGACGATTACAAGGAGTGCCTGCTTGGCAGCGGTGATACTGCTCTGTGTATGGTGCAATGGGTAATCTTTCGATTGTGAAGCCACGTGGTACGCACTATATCGGAGCCAAAGATGGTCTGTCGTGTTGTGATGACAAACGACTCATTTTGAGTAGAATAGAAATCCTCCGGTATTCCTACTATTCGTTCACTGATAGAGAGAGAGTGGATGTAATTACTTGCAGCATATAGAGGGATACGCTCACATGCATGGACCATTTTTCATACGGTACGTGTCTGTATGTGAGTAAGGTGATGGCAACCATATGTGTGTGTGTGTGTGTGAATTATGTGTACTGTGTACATATGTAAAGTTGTGTGTGTGTGTGTGTGTGTGTGTGTGTGTGTGTGTGTGTATTACATCAGTTTGCTTTCACCTGCTGATACTAATACCATCGGTATTATTACGGTAAAATCTATTTTTTCATTATTCATGTAAATAGAAACCTTCACTACAAAAAGAATGATAACTGTACCAACGAATGATATTGTACCTCTATCAAAGAATGATAAATGTATCAAACAGAATAAACAGTAACATCAGACTGCGAGCGGAACGTAGTATAAAGATTTTCATATTACCAGTATTAGTGTAAAAAGTGTCTCTTTGTTAATTTGTAGTTATTGTTATTATTAAAATATTTCTATATTAACTGCTACCAAAAAGTGTTTGTATTGTAAATGTCTCGAACATTGTACAAAAAGTCACCGAAGAGAACATTATGAATAAATGAAGATTTGTCACCCTATTTTCCCATGTTATTATTGACAAAACACCAAATCCAATCACTTTTGCATATAAGTGTTAAAAGAAGGCAGTTCAAGGATTGCATGAAAAAAAGGTGTGTGTAGTGAAAACGCATCTGAGGAATCATTCTGAAGGTTGGAGTGGTGAGGGAAAAGCCACTATTTATGGATAGTAAATATTATAATTTCATATTAAACAATGTCATTAACTACACTAATTGGACAGAATGTGATAAGGACAAGAAGCTGGACAATGGGTCTGGACTCTGGACTTTGACCTGTGACCTTGGAAATAATGAGAACAGCAGCCTTGAAGGCAACTGGCTCAGAACCATGACTCATGATTTTGACTGTGGATCTTAACTCTTGGGCTCATATCCCTCTTGACACCCTCCTCGCCCCCCCCCCCCCCCCCGGTCCACCCTGTTCTACATAATGAACTTTTTCCAGATACAGCAACTGAGAGAATTTGGAAGGCGAGATTTTCTGAGTGGGGAACGAGGTTTAATGGAGCAGGCCTAGGCAAAAGGGCTCCATGTCATAAAAAGGGCGCTTGTGGGAACATGCTAGCACGATAAGATGCCACTACATCCACTGGGGCACATCCCACCTGCCTGTGAATGTGCGGCTAGTTACTGAATCCATGGGAACTTGGGCATACAGAGAACGTGACAGTTGCGGCAGCAGTTTCACAACAAACTCGCTTTGGAAGTATAAATACTGGCCACTCAACCAGGCTGGTCATCAAGTCGGCCATTCATCGAGCTGGCGACTGTAATAGTGTCGGCCTCCTCCTTGGGGTTCCTGCCACTCTGCCATCATACTAACAGGACTGCTTGCCACGGGATCCAGCTGCCTCGGGATGGATGAGGGTGGAACTGAGGCCTTCTTCACCACCAAGGCACTGGGGCACCCGTCAGCGCCAGCCGTCACCAACCAACCACTAGAAAAAGTTTCGCTCTGCAGCTGCATATGTTCTGCCACTCGCCGAGTCACAGCCGCCTCACTAGCGACATAAAAACTGCAAACCTCTACGCCAGTGCCTGAAACAGTACTACCACGTTAAGCTAAGAATGCAAGGCCACTGTGTAACTGGACTGCACCACGCATTACACCAACTGAGTTTTCGTGACAACGTCCGTGGATTCGGCGTCATTGAAAAAAAAAAAAAAAAAAAAAAAAGGTGTGTGGAATCTGTGGGACTTAGCTGCAAAGGTCATCAGTCCCTAAGCTTACACACTACTTAACCTAAATTATCCTCAGAACAAACACACACCCATGCCCGAGGGAGGACTCGAACCTCCACCGGGACCAGCCACACAGTCCATGACTGCGGCGCCTTAAACCGATCGGCTAATCCCGCGAACACGAAATCTGAAAGAACTAATTTCAGACTAGCCACAACGCCATCATCAGATCAGAATGTGCTTTACTGAATCTTTTTAACTATGGTATATTTTTAAATATGGATGAATATTATGCAATTATGGAAATTCATGCTTCGGCTAGCATAAATTACGATGGATGTAACCTAAGCTTATAGTATATTCATATATTGGCAATAGTTCAGTAACTGAATGACTGTGAAGCAAAATTTCTTCAAACTTAATGAATCCCAATTAAATTTTCTGTTCTACTATTATTTAAATATACACATGAGACTAGTTACCTTTAATACTTACATATTCACACTATAACGGTACTTTGCGGGCAGGCGTGTCAATTAGCACCATCTTAATTAAAATCGGGGAAGAATGAAAAAGGGGAAAGTAATACGAAACTTTAATAACTACACAGTATTACTAAGAAGCAATATAATGAAACGTAATAAAAGAGCGAAGTAGCAAAGACCAAGCGGGACAGAAAGATAGGGAGGCGCGTTTGTTTTTTAATACATATAAAAGAACATCTAACACATTATTGAGCTACCTACCTTCAGTTATCGCGATCGGGCTAGTCGATGAAAAAGTGGTACGCGACTGCGAAATTCGTTAAGGAGATTATTTAAAGACACTACAAGCACGTTTAAAATACATTACGTGTGACGAAGTGATCAGAGACCTTTATTGTCGGGTGAAGTGAAAATGAATCCGATAACATAATTCGAACTTCGTGTTAGCTGGGAAAAATACTTTTGGGAAAATATTATGGTTGTGGAACCCACGAAAGTTGTGCGCAACGGCAAGCTATAGTTTACGTAATTCTGCATTTTATAAAATGGTGAAAGCCTTGTGCGCGGAACATTAAGAGAATCTTATCCTTCGACGGTTGCGATGGTAACTGATACAAACAACGCGCCAGCATAAAAATAGGTTGCTTATTAACTACCAGATATGAAGGATAGGATTATCACCTCCAATCCCGATTCATATTTCATATTTAATTAATGAAAAGAGAAGTGTTTATAAACATACTATATTTCAATTTTATCCACGATTTTGGCTTCATTACGTAGTCTTGACTACATGATAAACAATATCTGTGGAAGTTGTATGCAACGTATCGTTATAATATTTAGCCAACCAATTTTGTGGGACACCAAAAATGTAAATGCATGAAATTGTTCTTACAGCGGATGTATAATGTCTGGGCGCGACGAACTATATTGAGAAACTGAACATCCATTACGTACTTGCATGTTTATCTGCGAAAATGGTCCTTGTCGGTACATCAGCATAGAGTTAGAATAGAATCGCTGGAACATTGAAAACCATTCAGATTAATCGAACATCTAAATACGCATAATGCTGGCACCACCATGATGTGGCCCGCATCTCGTGGTCGTGCGGTAGAGTTGTCGCTTCCCACGCCCGGTTCCCGGGTTCGATTCCCGTCAGGGTCAGGGATTTTCTCTGCCTTGTGATGGCTGGGTGTTGTGTGATGTCCTTAGGTTAGTTAGGTTTAAGTAGTTCTAAGTTCTAGGGGACTGATGACCATAGATGTTAAGTCCCATAGTGGTCAGAGCCATTTGAACCAGGATGTGTTCTTTCTCCTCACCTCCTCACCCCCGTGGCAGTAATTGAATTAAGAGTCAGCCGGGAAATACATTTAAATTAATTGACGACCATTGAGCCAGCGTCACGAATTTTCAAACGTCCACTGCCATGTATGAAAGCGAGTGACACTACGAGTGTTAACGTCAATTGAGGGGTGTCGTCATGATCGTATTGAATGACATTGAGCGGTTACAACACACAACTATTAGTACGTGGAATAATTAGAGGTATCACTTCTTATCCTTAATTAAAAGTAAATGAATAAGATATTTCACACAAACGCCACCTTTTTTGACTTTATAATTAAAATTATTTTTATCAGAAAATGCAGACAATACTATTGAACGCACAGTATTATCACCAAGGACTCCTGGGTTCAACGCCATTGCGCCAGCACACCTGACCAACTATTGTTGGGAGCGGCCGGATGTTAGGCGTTCGCCACCATTTGCCGTATGCTTGATAAGCGATAACAGCCTTGCGTCTGCAATGCCATACCTACTGCTGCTACATACTGAGGCAGCACTCCTGCCGTGTCTTGTATTTCACATATTATTACTATCTGATTTAAATATGTTGTCTTCTGCGATCTACAGACAACCACGTATTTCCTTACTCTTTGGGGGTTCAGTTGTCTTCCACACTACGGAGACAAAGACAACGTCAGAGAGATCGATTGGTATTCATCGGCTCGTTGGCTGACACACTTTTCTGTCGGGCACCGCCAATATGCAATTACCTGCCATTAAAGGAAGCATAATTATTTGAATATTCTTTCTCTTACCCCTTTGTCTAGCAACGATGCATGCTCGGCAAACTCACTAGCGAATTTGGCAAGGTTGAATTGAGGGATGGCCGGCTGTCTTTCATGTCGCCACCCTAGTACCCCCCCCCCCCCCCCCCTCCTCCCGGATGAAATGTGTGCACCCCTGTCGTGGGCGAAAGTTTTCCACGGGTTAGAGAAACGTGTATCTGAGGCGGGATTTGGGGACCAGCCTACCTAGTAAGATGTGGGAAATCGCCTAAAAACCACATCCAGGCTGGCCGGCACACTGACACTCTGCGTTAAGCAGCCAGACGGATTCGATCTGGGGCCAGCACGCCTCCCCGTCGCGGAAGCGGTGCTTTAACACGCGTAGCTATCCAGGTGAGTGAGCATACTTGTAAAGAATAATGCAGGCTTAGAGTCCAAAGTCAAACTTATTTAGTACTGCACATGAGTGGATGTCTGAGTGCTCGGAAAAAAAACACAATGTAAAAGCAACTCTTCTCCCATTATTTCTCTGCGTGAACTAAATAGTCTCGAGTTTTATGGCCGGACGGTGTGGCCGAGCGGTTCTAGGTGCTTCAGTCTGGAACCGCACGACCGCTACTGACGCAGGTTCGAACCCTGCCTCGGGCGTGGATGTGTGTTCGGTTGGTTAGGTTTAAGTAGTTCCAAGTTCTAGGAGGCTGATGACCTCAGATGTTAAGTCCCATAATTCTCAGAGCCATTTGAACTATTTTTTCGACTTTTATGTTCCGAGATTAATCTGGGAACTGAAGCAAAGAATTATTGGTGCTATATTTCACATTTCCATCCATACAAAGAGGCTACACATTAAAGAATAAATAAATATCGAGGAGAGACATTTACATTATTTCATTAATATATATATATTTAAATGTGTACTGTGCTAAGGTAGCGACTGCTGCCTGAAAGACAGACTACGCAAGC
Source organism: Schistocerca gregaria (assembly GCF_023897955.1). Taxonomy (NCBI): domain Eukaryota; kingdom Metazoa; phylum Arthropoda; class Insecta; order Orthoptera; family Acrididae; genus Schistocerca; species Schistocerca gregaria. The sequence goes on along the minus strand of NC_064923.1, from coordinate 250,501,640 downwards.
CAATGAGCCACCATCACCAACTCTTGTACGAGTGTCTTGTGGAATAATGTCAGTGCTAACTGAGCTCTCCTGGTCCCACACGAGCCGTGGCGCTGTGAGCGCGCAACCCATAGTCCTGCATACGTCATCCTGAGGCAGAAACGGCTATCCTGGCATTTGATCGTCTCTGCATCCCTGACATTACTCCATCAGACTGTGTTGGCTATGTCTGATCACCTGTCTGTACAGATTTCCCCACTACGTACATAGCTGGGGTGCTATTCCAGTACCGGAGAGCCTCGGCAATACTGACGTTTACAAAGGGGAAAATGGGCTAAAGGCATGAATTGAAGTTTGTGTGACAGAGGGCACTGGAGCCGGCTAGTCCGTCAGTGATGTTAGCCATACTTCTACGAGAGTGTACTGGTTTGCACATCTGCCTAGTAAGCTTTTGGCGGTAGTATGGGTATTAGGAGGCAACAGATGAAACGCAAGACGTATAGTGGGGGGAAAAAAATTAAAAAGTAAGCAGGAGACCCAAGTTCAAGTCCCGGGCATAGCACAAATTTTAATTCATTTCTTCAGCTTCTGTCATTACTGAAAAGAAAGTTGAGACTCATATGTATCAAGGAAACTGTTATTCCATCAGATAAATAGATCATAGTGACAAATGTGTAAATACCGTTGTTACAAAGTCGCGTCCCACAGACTATAGCTTCCGTCACGATAATAGACGCCCTGAAATCATCTCAGCGTCCTAAACAGCATTGCCAGTCAGTTTTCATTTCAAATGTTAGTAAAAATTCCGAAAAAAAACATCTGATCGTGTACTTTCCAAATGAAAATTCTTGCCAGCTGTTACGAAAATAAAACTAATTTTTTTCTACTTCAACCTAAAGGGAAAGAGAACACTGACGTTTTTGGACTGAAAATAACCCATTAACTGTCTCAAAGTTTATAGATGCACGTGATACACATCTTATCGTGGAAACATAAAAGTATTCCGAGATAAAATATAAAATATCGTCAGAAGTGTGCAGGTGTTCCAACTGTGTAGCGGAAAATGTCGTCGCTGACGAATTTGCATTCTGTTGATCCTTGAAGAAACTTTAAGCGAGAAAGCTGTTAAGAAAATTGTGGAATTAATTTTGCTTAGACATCGTTTTTATATCGTGTCACGTAAGAAGGTGACAGACTCCGACAACACGCGAGTACCTGTATGCCGCCGCGAGGATTTTAGTTCCGATGGCTCGCCTTAATACGACCGAGAATATTCCCTACCTCCCGAAAAAAATTTATTCGCAGCTCTTGTTGACCCTTCATCACTGCACTCATCACCCAACCTGCCGATATACGCTATACAAAAGTAGCTGTAGGTACTTTTAGTACAGTAATACTGTTGATGTCAAGCAAAATATGTTTTTGTGTGTGGTATTGTGAAACCCAAGTTTTAGCGAAGTATGCTACAAGGCAATTGTCCTCAACATGCAGAAAGTGCACATTACACAAAACTTAGTTCTTTCTGCTGCAGTGTCTGTGTATTCTATTAAAAAATTTTGTCCGTCACTATACTTCCTGAATCGAAAACGAGGTGAGCGAAGAAAACAAAGAACAAAGGTCTCTGAGCCAGATCTTTTCACGGGGATCACTCCGTATTTTTCTAGCGGTCGGATACTCTCCTCCGTGTTACACTGTGGAAGTTCAACTTTTTGTAAAATCATCAACTTCCGTAGTTTCCGTTTTCATTCACATACCATTCTTACAAAATCAAAACATATAATCACCCCTAAAGATTCTGCCGATGTTACTGCACAGTTAATAAGTAATACAGTCGATTCGGATATACCACAAGGTTTTGTTCTCATTTTATGAAACTGTTGAAAATTTATATTATTCCTGGCTTCTACACTGTTGAACAAATCAGTAGAATATCTTAAGAACGTTGCATATGACAAACTCAATTGTTTTCGAATGAGTTGCCTTTCAAGCACACCGACCGGTGTAGGTCTTGCTACTCATGGGAAAATCCGACTGATTATTACCGATACCGATATTTTAGTTCTGAATAACGGGTATTTTTCGATTTTATTTGGCCTCTATTATAGGAGGTATTAGTTTTTAATTTTTTACTAATAAACAAGTAAAAAGCTGAAGTATTAATTAGCCATAGCATCAGTGCTAAAATATTTCGTTTTTAAATAAACCTCTTTATAAAAATGTGTAATTTTTGTTCGTGAAAGTTGCAGTGGTTTGAAACATGAAAATGTGAAAAGCGATCATTGCTATTCTTTTAATAATGCTGACAGAAAAAAGCAACAAACGCATGGCATAAGAATTAGTACAGCATTACTGAGACAATAATGTCCATTTTGCCATGTGTGGTGGCTTTATGTTCACGTATACGTGCAGTGTGCTTTAATATTATGATTCTATGTATCATGAACCTGGAGAGACAAAATGTTTCAATGTTTGTTCAATTCCTACGTCTATTACAGGAAATAATAAGAAGGAAATTGCAAATCGGTTGTTTCGAAATCGGTTTTAACGCTCACATTAAATTGGCGTGAAAAAAAAGAAAACGATATAACCGAGAACCAAGTGTTTCAACGATACCTGCCATGCTAATCTCTAATTCCTGCATTAGGGTCACTACCAATATGCGTCAGTGCACCAGTGCTCCAGTCCACGTCAGACTGAAACTACACGCGGACACACGATATCGCACGTAATCACTGAGCATTCAGCTGGCGCTGATCTACTGTTAAAAGGTATATGTGGCAAGAAAAGTGTGAGGTGGGCGAATCACAGCACTTAGCACAGTCGGACTGCAGGAAGAGGATGTGACATTAAGGTGTCAAATTTCGTGAAAGCCACTTCAATAATAAACTCTGTACAGTGAAGCGTCGCATTTTGATTTATTTTATTACCAAGGAATTTGAGTAGCAACGGCCGCCACATGCTGAGTCACGGGCTCGGCCGGCTGCGAGGTTTCAGTGTATAACCGTCGGAGTGGGAGGAGGCGCCAGAACGACCTCGTCGTGGGCGCTGCGGTAGGCGGCGACGGCGTCTGCGTCCAGCAGGTCGTCCCCTGCCCTGGGATGAGCCAGCAGCTCGCTGTCTGGCTCGAGCCTCAGCAGCTGGCCTCGGAGCACGTCATTCCTCTTGCGCAGTTCCTCCAGTGTCATCTCGGTTTCCTGTCCACAGCAGTACACGCTGATAACGCGCTTCTTTTTTTTCCCATATCGTAATCTCCATTCCCCATCTGGGGCGGGATGGCAGCAGCATAAGCGCTGCTCACCAGCTGAGAGATATAAGTAGACAGAAAGACATTTAAAACAATATAAAGAAGAAAACATGACGAAATATGGAAACAAAAAAGGCGGAACATAAGAAAGAAAGCGGTGACAGTAAAATGGAGGTAAAATGTAATAAAGTAATTTACACAAAAAACATACACACTGGATTAAAAAGCACCAGCCAAAGTACGGCTGAAGCATAAAAAGTTGCAGAACGATTAAAACAGCCACGTGATGGATGGTGTAGCATGAAACAATCATGGATGATAAATAGGTCGAGAACACAATTAAAACCACATCTTTAGAGGACACTGTATAATGGCATTGAAACACAACACTAATGCAGCACACTGATAATGAATAAAACCCTGGGAGGATCTCTCAGGGGAGCGGACAAGGGAGAAGGGAAAGGAGGCGAGGAGGAGGGGAGAGATAGGGGGGATGAAGGGATGAGGTGGGGGGGCGCCGAAGGACTGCTGGGGAGGGAAGGGACAGAGAGGAAAACAGCAGAAGAGGTGGTGCAGAGACTCAGGGGGAAGGAGGGGAGAGGAAAAGGGGAGCCCTCGGGATGGGCAGGGGGGAAGCGGCGAACTAGGCCAGGTTAGAGTTAGAAGGAAGGGTAATGTTGTAAGACATGTATATTTCTATTGTCTATTCTCAAATCAGAATTTATGAAAGATGTTTATATTTTATTAATAGGATTCAGTAGGAATAATTAATATTTGTCATGTTGGAAATAATTGTGGTAGCATGGAATGTCTGCATCAAAGTATTGTTGGCAGGAGAGACCGCATATTGATATAATTTTGAAAAGAGCGGGAGAGACCGTGTATGGATACATTTTAAGAAAAGAGCGGGAAGACCGCTCATTGATACATTTTGTGATGGTAGCAGGGATTGTCTGCACGAGAAAGCATTATTGGCATGAGAGATCGCACTTTAGCGTTCGTAGGAAGTCAGTAGTAAGCGAGATGTGAAGCGAGTCGGTAGTAGGTGTGAAGCGAGAGTTTGAGAGGAGCGGTGTGATGCCAGCCACCAGCTATGATTTACAAGAGATTATAAACGGATGTACAGAGACATCAGCTAACTATTATCATAAGAAGAACTAATATTATTGAATTATATTTTGAGAAACTCGAGACTACTGAAGGTAAGTTTGCGCAATGCTGGTTGTAAGATTATTGTGAAAAGTAAGTGCCATTTGAACGTTTGTAAAATCATTTCATTCAGGATATAATTAATTTTTGCCATCAATATTGCATTACTGATTATAATCCATCCCAAAAACCATCAACATAAAACTTTGCAAAGTTTTATTGTTGTCAAGAAAAAGTTTGACTATGAATTACGTAATTTCAATCAAATTAATTAAAGATTAACATCAGCTTTGCTATTAAAGAATAATATCAGCTTTGGTAATAAATACAGCCACTTATTATGACAGCCCACCAGCAGCTAATATTGTAGAACAGAGTAAGTATGTTCATATCACAGTTCGATGTAGCAGTCAGATGGCGATCCAGTAACACTAAAAAGGTAAGGAACAGTTTTGGGTTATTTCATGTAACGACTGAGGGCCACGACGACGACACATTCAAAGTTTCGTCGAAATAATCAGAAAATCACTTTTAATAAGCAGCATTTAAATTTGTATGCGAAGATTAAGAAAGAGAATTAATTTCAAAGGGAGTATTTCATTTGTTATTATTAAGCAAGAGAGAGAAAGCCTAAGGGAAGGTTTCATAGGTTATTGGAGAAGAGAAGGTTGCATAACAAAAGAGATATAGAGGAAACAGGAAGGTTTCAATGTCAGGGCGAAGTTCAACATCTGGGAGGTGCGCGGGTGCTAGAAATTGCCCTTATGAAGGAGATGAAGGATGTGGAGGTGGAGAGAGGGAGGGATGCAGCGATAGAGGAGTGGCAGTGGGGGGGGGGGGGGTGAGGAAAGAGGAAACCAGGGAGTGGGGGGGATCAAGCATGCTGACAGTGCAAAGGATGCGGAGATGTTGGAGGAGAAGGAGGAGTTGGGGGAAGAGGATGAGGTAATACAGGAGTCATGTGAGGGAAAGAAACGGGATACAGAAGGCAAGGCAGAGTGTGTGCAGTTTGAGGATTTTGAGGGCCTTATAAAAGCGTGGGAGGTGGGGGGAGGTGGAGATCCAGGCAATGCTTGCATAACAGAGGGTAGGACGGATGAGAGAGTGATAACACACAGTTATCACAGTCTTATATCAGGTGGTAGTGGCATGTGGAACAGTGTCCTGAACAGTAAAGCTACAGAATTTTTTATTCTGTTATCAATATCAGTCGAGGTATTACAGGTACTGCGTCGTTATAATTAAACTTTCCCTATTTACACATTGTAATACGAAAACTAATCGCTGAATGAATACCAAATTTGGTAGCATTAATGTTCAGAGTATTGGGTGCATGACTTCCATGCATAACAGCACCACCGTCCAGTTCCAACTATTGCCACCAGGTGAAGTGATCAGTCATCGTGATTCATAGTCTCACATACATGACCAGCACATTGGACGCACATTCGAGAGGACGACGGTTCAAATCCGACTACGGCCTTCCTGATTTAGGCTTTCTGTGATTTCCCTAAATCGCTTCAGGCAAATGCCATGACATTTCCCTTCAAAGAACATGGCCGAATTCCTTTCCCATCCTTCCCTAATCCAGTAGGACCAATGACCTCGCTATTTAGTCCCTTCCCCCAACATCTGGCCCTTCACAGTGTACTTGTTGACCTGTCAACAAGAGCTTGCACAAAAGGAGTTGGTCATTATAGGTGAAGCTCTATTATCAAAACAACATAACGCTGCGGCTGTACTTCGAGAACATCGCCAGCTTAAAGATTATGGAAGGGTCCTCTTTCTCCAGCTGCTATGCAGAGCATGATGAAGAAGTTCAAATCAACTGTAGAACTGGGCATCTCTCCAGGAAAAGGCCAAAGACCGGTTGCACCACAGGTGGTTGGTGAAATCACTGTTGCTATGACAGACAACCCTCCACACAGTTACGGATCGTCAGGCAGCGTGCGTGTTGTGTCATGACAGTTGAACATCCCATGGGCCACTGTACAGAAGGTGCTTCGAATCATTCCCAAGTGGTATCCGTACAAGATCCATATCGTATAGCAGCTTGCACCACAGGACGCACAACGAAGTGTTAATTCCGCTCTGCACCTTCTCACAATGATTGAAGTTGACGAGGGCTGGCACTGGATCATCCTATGGACAGACGAAGCTCATTTTTCTCTGCTGGATGATGTGAACACGCAGAATTGGTGATCGTGGGGATCTCCATCTCCAGTCACTATGCATGAAGTTCCTCTGTATAGTGAACATGTCAGTGTATGTTGTGGCTTCACGGCTACTTTCATCATTGGCCCATTCTTTTTTCAATAGATTGGCACTCAAGAACCAAAGGCGTACAATGTGAATGGCCAGCGTTATTGCGATAAGCGTCGCCAGAATGTCATACCTGCCCTACAGGAGACAGACTCATTGAACTTAACAGTTTTCAAGCAAGATGGGCCCCCACCGCACATTGCTTGTGAAAGTTACCGGCTTCTCTAAAACACATTTGGAAACAATCGAATTATAAGTTCATTGTTTCCAAATGCTTGGCTAGCACGATCACCTGATCTCACTCCCTGTGATTTCTGGTTGTGGGGCTACCTGCATTATTTCTCTTCTCCAAGTCCTTGACGTTAATGCTACCGAATCTGATCCTCGCTCAGTAATTACTTTCCGTGTTACGACGTGTTAAATAGGGAAAGTTTAATTATAACCACCAGGTATATTACTAGGTCGACCACCTGTGAATCACCCACAGCTTCCTTCACCACTACTTTTATCTACCCATTTACGACCGTCCTATCCAGTTAACTAAAGCATTAAAATACCTCAGGTTAAGACTTGATCATCAACTAACATGGAAGCCCCATTTAGTAAACATTCAATAGAAAGCCCACAATAGACTAAAATTAGTGAAACTACTAACTGGCTGAAAATGGGGATTGCACCCATCCACAATCCTCCACACCTATAAATCCTTGATCCAACACGTCCTCTGCTATGCAAATGTGTTATGGACTTTCACTCGTCCCTCGCTTTATTCTCGAACGCCATGTACTCCGTCTAGCCCGTCGAATCCACATACCCTTCCCCACCCGTATCCTCTACCAACTTACAAAATTCCGCTCCATCCTCTTCCATCTTGAGCACCTCCGAGTATCCTACGTTATCTGTAAGCTAGACACTACCTCCCCTCTTCTCCCCCCCCCCCCCCCCCCCACACCTCCCTGTTCACTACTCCTGGTACTCTGCCGCACCTTTTCCACCACATTCCGCTAACGCTATCCCTCTACACTATACACATCCTCTCCCAACGAAACTTCAACCATCTTCCCGTACCCGACCATTACATCCAACCTGATATATACCCATCCTAACAGAACAAAACAGACTCCACCCCACCTCCCCCGATCAGTGCTCCCTTCTTTTCCACTCGTCTCCGCCGACATCCTAATCCTTGCTCCAGAACGGCATCCATCTCTACTCTCCGGAATTCTTCCTCTAAACATCCACCCACACAAACACTCTCTTACGCTCTAGCCTAACTGCTATATTCCCATGATACCCCTCTTCCTGGCAGTATATGCCCCTCCATGACTTCACTCATCTACGTATCTGTTTTAATCGGTCAACGCACTAGCTTATTAATTTGTTAACTTCTGCAACTGCCCCTCAGTCTTTTATCTTTCGCGAAGTATTCATTTGCCATTTCATCTCTGTCAATCTTTTAATTAATCAACAAACCCGATTTTTATATTTTAAATAAATGCAACTGAATCGTCTTTTTATTATGTCAGTTATTCATTTTGTCAACTACTGTGTTCACTTTTATAATATGTTTTAAACTCTTTACTCTCATACAGCCCACCCCCGCCCATATGGGGCGAGGGGAATGAAATGACAATAACGAAAACAAAAATGCTTTCTGACTATGCTGATGAAAATTTCAGTCCTCTCCCCTCTAGAGGGCGATGAATTGAAACCTATAACATGGCGGTGTGTAACGTAACTACGTCGGTGCGTGAGAAACAGTGTGTTGCAATCGAGTTTCTAATTGCAGAAAAGTTGCCTCCAAGTGAAGTCCGTAGAAGAGTGATAGCTGTGTACGATGATGATTGTATTAACATCAGTAATGTGCGACGTTGGGTTGTTCGTGCTCGTAATGAAGGATACGGTGTTGCTAAACGCAACTTGTGTGTCTGGGTTCGGCGTGGACGACCGCGAAAAGCAACAGACGAGACTCATCGGAATCGTGTCAATGAACTCGTCAGAGAAAATCGTCGAGTAACAGGCACAGCTCTCAGGTTCCAAATAAAAGTGGCTCTGAGCGCTATGGGACTTGACATCTGAGGTCATCAGTCCCCTATAACGTAGAACTACTTAAACCTAATTGACCTAAGGACATCACACACATCCATGCACGAGGCAAGATTCGAACCTGCGACCGTAGCGGCGGTACGGTTCCAGACTGAAGCGCCTATTACCGCTCGGCCACAGCGGCCAGCACCTCTTAGGAAAGTGTGGCTTATCATGAGAGCATGTACAGGCCATCACTGCGTAACTGAGGTACAGAAAACCGTGTGCACTGTGTGTGTCTCGAATACCCACTCCTGACCTAAAACAGAGCAGACTGCAAACCTGTCTATAATTTCTTTCACGTTTTAAGCTTCGGAGTGATGGATTCCTTAACATCTTAGTGACAGGTGAGGAAAGCTGCGTTCCCCATTTTGACCGAAAACAAGAAAGCAGCAACGGAGATCCGCCACAAAGGATCACCGACACAAAAAAACAGTTCAAGAACATGCTATCAGCAGGCAAAGTTATGCTCACGCTGTACTGCGATGTTCAAGGTGTGGTTCATTTGGAATTCGTGCCTAAAGTCACCACCACAAACTCCGCAAGGTACTGCGAAGTCCTCAGGAAACTGAAAGCACGAATTCGAAGAGTTCGTCCACACATGTATCACCCTGTTCTTCTCCATGACAATGCCAGCGAACACACGAACGGTGCTACATTTGCAACAATCCGGCGCCCTGGGTTCCCTGTCAGCGATCATCCTCCACACTGTCCCGAACTGAAGCCGCCCGACTCTCCTCTATTTCCGAAACTTAAAGGACACATTCGAGGACTTCACTTTCACAGTGGAGAAGCAGTGCAAACAGACATGAGGTTGTGGCTCTGTCATCATAGTAAAATATTTTACAGTGACAGTATAAAGTGAACTCCCGTCGGGAAAAATGTGTTCGTCACCAGGGTGACTACGCTGAGAAATAAATATGTAGAAAAGGAGAGTAAAGCTGTCGAATGTTAATAAAGTTTGTTTTGATTAAAAATCTTTAAATAAAACTATTATGAGGCTTTAGTTCTCAGTATGCCCTGATAATATACCGTGAGACAAAATTGAATGACCACGTCGTCAACAGAACGATGATCCATCTCTGGAACGCAATGCAGCAGCGATTCAACTTAACAAGGATTCAACAAGTTCCTCGACGCACGGTGGTGGCTTATGAGCTCGCAGATAGCGCCCAGTAGCTTCCCAAGCAGACTTTATTCAGGTTGTACGACCCATTCTAGAGTACTGCCCCGGTGCTTGGGAAACCCACCAGGTCAGATTAAAGGAAGACATCAAAATAGTTTAGAGGTGTGCTGCTAGATTTGTTAATAGTAGATTCGACGAACAATCAAGTCCTGTGGAGATCCTTCGTGAAAGCAAATGGGAATTGCTAGAGAGACGATATACTATTAAGAAAATTTACAGTACAGGCATTTCCAGCTGACTGCAGAACTATTCTACTGGAGAGAACGTACAGTTTGGGTAAGGACCGCGAAGACAGGATAAGAGAAATTAGGATTCGAACAGAGATATTGGACAATTCACTCCTCGCTCCATTTGCGAGTGGAACAGGAAAGGAAATGACGTAATGGCATTGTGTACACTCCGTCATGCACCACATGGGAGCTTGTGGGGTATAAATGAAGATATTCGGATCAGTCTTATTTGATGGTAAAGACATCAGCGTGAGTTCAAACCTCTATATAGTCCCGACTTGGCTCCAGCCGATTTTCATGTTACCAAAACGACGCCTTCGACGACTTCACTTTGATAGCGATGAAGCTGTGGAGGCAGAGGTGAGTTTGTGGTTCCGTCAACAAAGTCAGACTTTCTATAGTTACAGGTATCAACAATCTGGTCTCTTCTTGGGAGAAACGCGTTCGTCGGAGGGGTGACTATGTTGGGAAATAAGTACGTAGTCATGAAGAATAAATAAATAAAATGTTAGTAACGTTTGTTTTATTTTCAAAAAACCTTAAGAGTTTTAGCATAAAAAAAGTCGGCGGCTTTACTTTTCAGCACACTTTCTTAACAAGCCAAGTTTTGAGTAACGCCCGGCGACCTCAGAAATACACTCGCCGTTATTCTGAAAATCCTTCAATGAAATAACCAAATTGCAATGCACATTTGGAAATATCTGGGGTGTGGCCAGAATTAATTCTTGATCGCTCTAGACGAGTAAGCTCAGAAAATTTCGTGTCCAAATACCGCAAAAAATTTACAAATACTCGCATAGCACTATCAGTTAACAGTTTCCTACACAGGACAGAGATTTAAGTCTGGTAGTGTTAGAAGTTTCTCAGTGATACAGTCACAAATATCTCGTTAATTATTCATGATCGTGTGTACGTAAACACAAAAGGCTTTTACTTATTAGTCGACAGAGCAAATTTCTATTGAAATACTTCCACTCGATTCTTCATAACATTCAAACCACATTGCAATAAAACGTTTTTAACTCTAGCAGAAGCATTGCTACGTTCAGCATCACGCAGATTACGTTGCGATACGCCACTGTCTTTACTACGGACACGTTTCCCGACACACAGCGACAAACTCCCGCCCGTGCTGTAAATTAAGCCCAGCTCCGGACACATTGCTTAGCGTTGGTGCTCTACTTAGAGGTAAACCTACCCAAGGGATACATTACGAGATTGATGGGCTTTAAACAGCAAAACGTATTGCATCATCAATACCAAATTCAGGCATATATGGTGAAATTATATACCAAATACACGTCTCTCAGCTAATAAGCCAGAAATACCTCTACATTGCTGTGCATGTTCCCGATATGTGTCCACTTTAAAGTCAATTGTCATGTTTGGTTGTTTAATAAATCTTTCTCAGATAAATGTACTTTGAATATATATATTCTACCCGTATTGTTATATATATATATATATTCTTTTAATTTTTTGAAATACAAAATTTATTGTGTTCTATTTCATCTTTCTTTTTACATTTTGTGAACAGTATTCTCCTTCTTTTTTTCTTTTTTTTAAGTCGTAATCTTTTCAGGCATAATTACGTTTTATTTTAAACTGTTTAAGCATTACTCTTGTAACATTACTATAAATCTGTACAACAATGAGGAAGTGCAGAATTGTTTGGGTCGAAAAAATACTGAATACATTTTGATTCTGTGCACCAAGTACATCGGACAATTGCAATTTTACGACAGGAGCGGAAGGGAAGAAAAGAAATCCGCTTTCTTACTCTCACCGCACCAACGTTCCCCAGAGCACGGGCAGCGAACTGGGGACATTTTTGCATTTACTATGTACAAAGTTTGATTACCCACAATATAATGTTGAAACTATGATCACTAGCAAAGAAATAACTTTTGCATCACAGTTATAAAATATGGCTAAAGGTTCTATTGTAATGACGTATTTACGAAAAGCACACTACTTTAAGATTTTAAATCGAAACTGAAATTTCAGATACGGTGCTAAGGGAAGAACACTACAAAGAGGATTATGAAGGAACGGTAAAATACTCTAAAAAAAACATGACATAAATCTTGAGGAAAACCAAAAAGCCATTACAGTTTGACACTCTGGTAAAAACTAATTTGAAAGTGTAAAACACAGATACAGAAAGGGCACAAAGAGAGAATATCTGTATAAATGGGATCCACAAATTGTTGTAAGTTGAACGATAAATGAAAAGTTATTAGGTATTTCCAAGTATAATTAGACACATTTCAAACTGAGAATCAGTAACAATACATGATCTGGATGTAAAGAGGTGTGATTTACAATCAATAAATGATTGTAATTTACCACAACATTTGTACAAAGCTTCCTCGAAATGTATTCATGATTTTAAAGTAAGGCACCGGACTGTTTTAAAATACTCAATAAATTCATCACTCGAGCTCAGTTAGCGAATAAAGAAGAACTGGGCGGAAAATCTTACGAATTTGTGGAGACTGTGTAATCGAAAAGTGTATGATTGGAAACTCCAATGTGTATAATTCTGACAAGTCAGGTTTCAATTTGGAAATGCATGCAGGACGAACATTATCCTTCAGACGAACATCAAAAGTTGAAATTCTAGCAAAATCTCTGAATGCCTAAACACGTACTTATACAATACGGTCTATTATAACTGCAGGGAGAAATTTTATGACCCACTTACTCATAATTTTGAAAAAAAACAAAAGATGGCATGTTCTGCCTAAAAGTCCAAAAAGATTCATACACAGCAGATATTATCCTTGTATTTGCTCCTACGTCCGATAAATAGGCAGCGTAGCTCATAAGGAAATTCTCTGAACTAGTTCACATACCTAATACGACTGAACAATTTGTCTTGTGTTTAGATTCATGGGTAGGGCAAAATGAAAAAAAAAAAATTTAGCACCACTGATAAACATGGAAAACAGGTGGATATTTAAAAGATTTCTTGCGAAAGCACTGGTATGATTCAGCCACAAGACATATATACATTTTGGCCATTGAAAAAGCCTCGAAACGTTCTTCAGATGTAATTATATAATTACGATGTTAACTTGCATTTAAGAAATAGTATTGTAAAAATTCAATCCGTAATTCACAATTAGTTTTCTTCTCCCAGATTCGACAACCTTTTTAAATACGCATTGTACAAGAGAGATTAAATTGGACAGAAACCACCTAAATGTGAGACGCCTGTTCACTATTGCTTTAAAAACTGTGATCCTGCATGTGACTCCTGTCATGAAATTGCAACTGTCCGATGTGCTTGGTGCGAAAAAAAAAAATGCATTCAGAATTTTTTATCGTAACAGTTCTGTGCTATCTCATTATTGTGCAGGTTTACAATGATGTTACCAAAACAACGTGCAAGCAATTTAAAACTCAGAAAATGTTACAACTTGCAAACCAAAACGAAAACAAATACCGATCACCTAATGAAAAACGGAAACACAAATTCAACATAATTTGATTTATATATCATAAAATTTAAAAAATGGTTCAAATGGCTCTGAGCACTATGGGACTTAACATCTGTGGTCATCAGTCCCCTAGAACGTAGAACTACTTAAACTTAACTAACCCAAAGACATCACACAAATCCATGCCCGAGGCAGGATCCGAACCTGCGACCGTAGCGCATAAAATTAAAAGAAAATATATATACATACAGAACTATATATGAAGCATATACATTTAGAACATAGTTATGGGTAACGACTTATTAAACAAACGAATATGACAGTTGACATTGAAGTGGATACATATCGGGAGCATGTACCGTAATGTAGAGGTATTTCTAGCTTATTAACTCATTTCTGACAAATGCATGTTTGGTAAACCACCTCATCATATATGACTGAATCTGGTGTTAATGATGATATACGTTGGTTGATTGGTAGGACATGTTCTGAGGCATCAAGGTATCACCAGTTTGGTATTGGAGGGCAGCGTGGAGGGTAAAAATTGTAGAGGGAGACCAAGGCGTGAATACACTAAGCAGATTCAGACGGATGTAGGTTGAAGTAGGTACTGGGAGATGAAGAAGCTTGCACAGGATAGAGCAGCATGGAGAGCTGCATCAAACTAGTTTCAGGACTGAAGACCACAACAACAACGTTTTACTATAAGTCAAATTTCGAAATGAAAAACAAAATAATGTGGAAGATGCTATTCTGTAAAAAATGATTTTTGAGAAAAATCTGGATGAAGCGTTGTGAGGTGCATAAAAACCCATAGAACTTTTGTTTGTAAGTTCTCTTATATCTGCTGGCGTTTTAACGCAATTCATTCAGAAATATTAAACTCAGCTTTTTTCAAGGGGGTGCTTCACACCTTTAAAGGCAGTATGGGCATGTATATAATCCGTGTGTGTCTCTTATTTTGCTCTGTACGACAACGTATTAAAAGTCGATCAAAATCGTGGTGTGTCCCTTAGGTGGGTTACTAGTTAGACTTTCAGATTAGGAATCAAGCCAGACTGAGACCTGAATACAATATTTGGCCTCTCAGGTATTGACATTGCCGAGTAAGGCGACCGTACACTCTCACGACCTGGCCGGACGATTAAATGTAATGTTGTTATTCCTAATTCTACGAAAACTCCTTCTATATCTTTCTGACTAACGTTGTGGGATATAAGTGTCGGTAAATTTCGTTTTATCAAGCAATCGGTGCAGCGCCAATGATTCATTAAGAACATTAAAATTTTAATAAAATCAGTCTAGAACACATAAAATATCTTGTTTTAAGAGACACTGTTCGCCTTCCATCGATGTCTGATGATCCTCAGACCGTTGCATGCTCTGTAGATGGAGAAGCAAGATAGTTATTAAAGGACAAGTAAAAGTAAAACAACCTATATAACTGGAATACAAGTAGAAGAAGAGATAGCATTGCTGAGCGCTGGAGCTGGCGGGATGGACCACTGACTGCTCCGGGCTGGTGTGTAGAGCGATCGCTGAATGACGTGCAGTTGCGGTCACGTAGATAACGAAAGCTCCGCCCACCGCCTCCAGAATTAAATCAGTGATAGCTAGTGGCCGTCAAATACGAATAAAATCAGTAAAAATACAATTGCGGTTCAAAATTATTCGATCACGATCACAGTCGCTAAAATATGAACTTGGTCTCCAGAAAATACAGGATGACGCAGATAAAAGTATCCCGTGTAAGTAAAACGGAAATACAGTGAAATGGCAGAAACGGAGAGCTGAATAAGAATTACCATTCATTTAAAATTAGAAATACAGTGAAGAATGCATTTGTAGAAGGTGTTGAAAGACACCCATCAGTAAACGGCTGTGCACGTCTAAGCGTAATCATACACACCCGGCATAAAGTTCGGATATCAATGGCAGCAACTTCACGGCTGTGTTTCTATCTGTTCCTGTATTGTGTGTGTATTTGTTTCAGAGACCTTGCTCTTCTAGTGCCCTCACAGGAAAAAAATTTGTTGTTAGATCAGGCGAACGTGGTGGCTATGAATGTTAGCTGACAGTTAATTCCTCAGTGAAGACGTCATGCACAGTTCCAGTGATATCTGACGTGTGTAGCTAGATGTCCCATCTTGCTGGAAGAAGCAGTATTGTCCTTCATATTAAGAGAGTAGAGCACAAAACGTATCAAAAATCCCCATTCATGCAACCATGTTGAGGGTTGTCTCAAAAAGTATCGGTCCAGTGATGCGCGTTGTTTTTACAATGTACCAAAAACTGATTTCTTCGTCATGGGGTGGTTGCTGACACACTAGGTTAGGGTTCTCCGTTGCCCTATACTTCGTGTTCTTTGAATTCACGTGACCGGAAGGATGAAACCATGCATCACCCGTCATGGCGTGATGGAAATGGTCTAACAAACCGTCGTTGACGTTATTCAAAAGTTACGTATAGTAATCTACAGATTTTGACAGTCATCCTCCAGTAATTGGCACACATCCGTCACGCAATATGACTGCACATTAAGACCTTTCAATATCCGCTGGCAACTCCTCCTGCTTACATGCGCCTGTAGGGCCAATTTACGCGTAGACTTTCTTGGGCTCTGAATCATTCTTCGGCAAATGTCTGCACTACCTTCTTACGCTTTCCACAGATCCGTAGATGCGCCGGTTTTTATACAGACTCTGTATTACTCTGTTTGCTAATTGTCCTCTATCTGGATACCTGACTTCGAAAATTTCGCGAGTTTCCTTAATCGAGCTTGTTTTCACATACCTTTTCTCAATTTCAATTATTTCTTCTATCCAGAATGTCATTTTGCAGACCGCAAAGAGAAAGGTCTAACTTCCCTGGTGAAATAAACTGAAATGTTTATAGAAAAATGCCAACAATCGTTTACTGCATAAAACTGTCCTTTGTCCTACCTGGTTATTCTATTTCAGAAGTGAAATACTGCATTCGCATTCAAGCTGGAGGTGGACTGTTTCTGACTGCACCACCTTGTGTAATAAAAGAAGCGAAGTAAGGAAATAAACCAGCAACATTCTAACTAGACCCGAAGTGTCGTCTATGGGGAAACGCCATAGATAATGAGTGCATAATACAAGACTGAGCACAGTCTCAAATGAACCGGAGGATGGAAAGCATTCGTGGCCTTCTTTCAGTTAATAGCCTGGAATTCGGTAAAAATGTTTTAGAGAAAAATGGGAAACGCTAATTGTGAGAGAAGTAGCGTGGAAATTTTACCACGATTTTGCGAAAAAAATCCAGTGTCTCAAGCTCTGTACCACCTTCCTTGGTGTTTATACTTGGAGGCCTGGTCTTACATTGTCACAAAGATTATAGGTAGACGCTTTTTCATCAACTACGAAAATCCTAGACTCAGGCCGTGTAAGAGCAGAAAAATGTACAGTATCTTATCGAAATTATCCGGATACCTATTAGTTGACATTAATATGGAATGTGTCCACCCTTCGGCGTTATTACGGCTTGATCTTTGTTGGGGATACTTTCCATTAGGTTTCTGCAAGTCTATGGAAGAATTCCTCAAGAGGCGAAAGAAGAGAAGGTAGAGGATATTGCAAGCCAGGATCTAGAACGAAGTTAACGTTCTGATTCATCAGAAAGATAATCAATTGCGTTCCGGTCCGGACTTTCGGCAGGCGAGTCCATTTCAGGAATGTTATTGTCCACAAACCACGGCCTTGGTGACAGGGAGTATTTTCATGCTGATACAAAAACCATCATCTCCGAAACAATTCTGTAAAATGTATTCACATCGTTTCGCATTTAGTGTTGTGTTAAGGACAATGCGGAGACAACAACCTAGTCACGAAAAACAATCACATATCATTATATTACCTACTACGCACTTCACTTTTGGCACTGCACATCATGGCTGGTATTGTTCTCCAGACATTCGCAGAACCCGAAGTTTTCCATCCGATTGCTGTAGGATATAGTGTGATTCATCATTACTCCAGATCGCTCGTTTCCAGTCAGTAAGTGGCGACGCTCTTTCGGCCGCTGTGGCCGAGAGGCTCTAGGCGCTTCAGTCCGGAACCGCGCAACTGCTGCGGTCGCAGGTTCGAATCCTGCCTCGGGCATGTATGTGTGTGCTGTCCTTAGGTTAGTTAGGCTTAAGTAGTTCTAAGTCTATGGGTCTGATGGCCTCAGATGTTAAGTCCCACAGTGCTCAGAGTCATTTGAACCATTATTGGCGTCGCTCTTTACACCATCTCAAGCATAACTTAGCACCGGCTACAGAACTGTGCAGCTCGAACATTGTAACCCATTGTTTTTAACTCCCTATGCACGGTCACCTGCATTGCTAGTAGCCCTTTGTAACTCACGAGTCATTCCCTCTGCTGATTTCATGCAATTTTTTACAAGCAGCCCCGCAATTCTCGACGGTCCCTGTCCGCCAGTACGTGAGGTCTCCCTGGTCTTGAATTAGCTGTGGCTGTTCATTACCATCACATCAGCAAGAGTCGACTTGTTCAGTTTTAGAACGGTTGAAGTGTCCCTGGTGGATTTGTTACTCAGGTGACACGTGAGGCGTAACCTATCAATTTGCAGATAATTATCTGTTGTTCCCACTATCTCTCTAACTGATCAAGGATAGTCGTAACCTTGAGCAAGCATTTGCTCTTATATTGAGTGTTCGTCTTTGATTTTTTTTTTCTTTATTGGATTTCAATTCCCCCCCCCCATTATCCCCAGAGGGGGGAGCGCGCTGGCAGCAGTGTAATATGCTGCTCTGCAACCTACAGAAAAGTTAAAAAAATAATGAGAATATAAACAAACAAGAAAAACAAGTGACAGAACGGTGACATTGTGGAAAACTGTAAAATAGCGGAAAGTTTTGGAATGAAAATATAAAAACACTGAGGTGACGATGCAGATGAAGATACACAAGAAGGAGACAGGCACAATTAAAAAACGTGGCGACAGTCTGGTTTCTGTTCGCATGAGATAAAAAACACAATGAGCGACTGTGTGATGGCAGAATCGCAGGAGAGCTTCTGTGAAGTTTGTAAAGTAGGAGACGAGGTACTGGCGGAAGTAAGGCTGTGAAGACAGGGCGTGAGTCGTGCTTGGGTAGCTCAGTTGGTATAGCACTTGCCCGCGAAAGGCAAAGGTTCCGAGTTCGAGTCTCGGTCCGGCACACAGTTTTAATCTGCCAGGAAGTTTCAGTATGGTGGCTCACAATACAGAACACTCACTTAAAACAGCACTATATAGGTGACAAGGCTGCAGATGGGGAGGAGGGACCCGAACCTATGATAGAGGAAAGAGGGAGGAGAGAAAAGAAAAAATCGGGGAGCTGAAGGAAGTAGGGGACATAGAAAAGAGGGACTGGGCAGACGCGAGAATGAGTGTGAAAGGAAGGGGAGGGGAGAGCAAAAAGGATCAGGGGAGAGAAGGAAGGCAGAGAGAGGGTAGGTGGGGAAGAAACCTGGATGGAAAGGGTTGGGAAAGAGGGGGGCCCAGGGAAATGACAGGAAGGGAGGGGGAGGTGAGGATCAGAGTTGATAGGAGAGATAAATGGAAGGAGAGAGAACATCATCTGGGAGGAGGAGTCCACAGAAGCCACCTTGGGAAAGGAGATGAAGGGTGTAGAGGTGAAGGTTAGGGAGGATACTACGATGAATTGTCTTTGACCCACATGTTTGTGGAAATTTTCTATTTCTTTTGCGCATGTCACGAGAACGAAAGTGGACGCAGCGTATCTGCAAGGCAGGGATTCGCTGAGAAACCACGGATCCTCGCCGAGCATGGACAATGGTTGTGACTTCACTTATCGAGAGAAACACAGAGAGGGTGTACGGAGAGCAAATGGGAAAGACCAATCTGTATTGCGAACTCTGTTAAAGTCGCGTGATGTAATAAAATATAAAATGGAGTGTATGTAACGGAGGTGAAATACACGTGCGCTAAAGAAGCGGCACGTGAATTCGTAATTGGTGTTTCAGATTCCCAACTGGTACGAACTTTGCTTCTCAGAGAAAGGCTGATGCCTCAATATATGGCAACACTGTCAGGCAGATAATATAGATAAGTAATGATAGATAACTAACGGCGACCACAAAAACCTTTAGGAAGACCACCTCCATATAACGCCAGAACAACGGCAGGCGTGTTACATCCAAAGACTAGTGCACATTCCAAGTCAGTGATCTCTCCTGACCCACCCATTGTGCAGTTTCTGCTTCTATAGTGACAACACGATGCACCTCCTTTTATACTGGCGGGTCACCATCTTGTGGCATCCAAAAATGGCTCTGAGCAGTATGGGACTCAATATCTGAGGTCATCAGTCCCCTAGAACTTAGAACTACTTAAACCTAACTAACCTAAGGACAGCACACACGTCCATGGCCGAGGCAGGATTCGAACCTGCGACCGTAGCGGTCGCGCGGTTCCAGACTGAAGCGCCTGTTGTGGCATCCAGTGGTCAGTTCTATATTTCATAAGGCTGTCCGGTTACTTTTAATGGATAGTGTCCGACAGAAAACGGCGTATGGCAGGAATGCCATCTTCTCAATATCGTTCAGCCTATACATCGAAAGGGCCATAACGGAAACATAAGACACGTTCAGGAGTGGCGCTGTATATCCTGGTGAAATGATATCAATAAGATTTGCCGATGACATTTCTAACCTCACTGAAACTGAGGAAGAATTGCAGGATCAGTTCAATGGAATGATCATTCTACTGACTGTAGTATATGGGTTGAGAGAAAACCTGAAAAAAGCGAGACGAATAAAAAGTAGCAGAAACTGGAATAGCGACACTGTCAACATAAAAACTGGGAATCACGTAGTGGATGAAGTCAAGGAATTCTTCTATTTCGGAAGCAAAATCATGCATGTAGCGGATTATCACAGAGAAAGAGACGATTTTTCGCTAATAGAAGTCAACTACTATTAGACATACTTCTTGATTTGAGGAAGAAATTTCTGACAATGTACTGGATGTATATAAATTAGTTATACAAAAGTAATCTGTAACTGTGATAGGAGTAAAAACTTACAGAAATTTTTGATACAGCACTGAATGCAGCATATGTTCAAGTTTTATTCCCGCCTAACACTGTTAGCTCCCGACGTCACCGTTAGGTGAAATGCCCGAATGAATTAATAGAACAGCCATCGTGGAGTCGTATGACGCTGCAGAGTGTGCGCAGTGTTGTTCATCATTTCATGAAACCAAATCCGCTACTAAAGTTCAGAGACAATTCAGGTCCAAATATCGCAAGCCACCGCCTCAAAGGAAAACTGTTATTAATTAGTTCAACCGTTTCTTCAGTCAGCATTTGGCTGGCTCTGTACCAGGGTCGGCCGGCAGTCTCTGTCGCAGCAATTGAACAATTTGAACAATCTTACATTCGTACTCCGAGTAAATCAACGAGACGTGCTCCAAATTACAGTTAAGTACGTCTACTGTTACGATGTGGAAGGTATTACGGAAACGCCTATCACTCAAACCTTAGAAATTGGAATTGTTGCAAGATTTAAAAGAAAGTGACAAAAAAATGAGCCGAGCTTTATATGAGAGGCATTCAATTACATTGCACATTTCTTTCCTGAGAGCAGCTTGGTTTTATTGAGGATTCCAATAAAACAATTATATCCCACTCTTTTGGTTACAAAACTCCATTTTTTCAGCATAATTTTCTTTCAATG
Organism: Schistocerca gregaria; assembly: GCF_023897955.1. NCBI lineage: Eukaryota > Metazoa > Arthropoda > Insecta > Orthoptera > Acrididae > Schistocerca > Schistocerca gregaria. Next base: position 250,480,353 of record NC_064923.1, on the reverse strand, counting down.
CGACGGCCTTACGCCACCTTACTGCCAGCATGGTACCACTCTACTGGTCGACTTCAGAGCCAACGCTTTGTTGCATGATAACCTCTTCATCATGCACTAACAGCTTCCAGCAGAGAGCATACTTCATTGGGCCAAGTAGATGGAACTCTTTTGTTAGCCGGCGAGGAACCCAGCGATCGCACACCTTTGAGTACCCCAACTGGTCAACGATTATGCCAGCACCATAAGACAGAGATGTCCAGTTGACCAGAGTGGTGTTTGAATGTGACACGTCTGCCTCGAATGAGAGTGTCCGCACGTTCCCACATTTCTGGAATCACAACTGTGTGGGGGCAGCTGGCACACGGGAGATCGGACAGGTTTGCGCGACTTTGTTGTTATGATGACAGACGCCTCGCCAAACGACTCACCGTGCTTTTGTTCACTGTCGGTTCACCGTAGACGTTCTGCAAGCGCCCACGAATATCTGTGACACTCTGGTTTTCCGCAAAAAGAAACACAGTTACAGCTCCCTGCCTGGAACACTCCTCCGTTACAGACGCCATTTTGAAGGCCGCGTATAGCGCCGCCAGCTATCGGAACTTCATCAAACTGTGCATGCTGAAGAGGGAATACTCCACGATGTCCCACAGCAATTCTACAATTCTAACCGTACTTGGTAGAAAAAAAATGTATTACTTATTCAAAGCATCTCGTAGAAATGCTTAACAAATGCTGACTGAAGATGATTTTCTTAATAAAAATGTGTTCAGTGACAATGCCTCCTGGGTCCTTTCTTTTTTGGCGAGTCAACTGTAGCTGGAATATCGTACAGGGACCTGCTCTAACGTTATCTAATGCCTCAATTATAGTATGATATGGGCCTAGATTTTACTTTCTAGAACGATGGCGCACCACCACATTAACATCGTGAAGTTGTCATGTATCTTGGTAGGAATGTGCTATCTTCGATTGGACATGGTGGAACAATATCTTGCCACCACGATCTCCTAATTTAATCCCAGTGGACTTCTCTGTATGGGGTTACATTAAAGCGAAAGTGTCTGGTCTTTCGCTTCCAAGAAACATCGATGAGCCGCGGCAACTCATAACACAGGCAATTGCCGCCACACGTCGATACTTGCTTCGTAGAACTTTGCAGGATACTGTTTACATATAGAAAATTTATCTTGTTACAAAAGATAACACTGAACATCTGTAAATAAAACTGGAAGATATACTGCATTCAGAGTTATATCAAACACTTCTGTAAGTTATTTACTTTTTTAAAATAAAAGGTTACTTTTGTATACCTAATTTATAAACAACCTGTATGTATGGAGCTCGGTACTCTATAGTGGTGAATCGTGGGCTGTCAGAAAATAGGAAAAACAGAAGAACTGAACCGTGCGATATGTGAAGTTACAGAAAGATTCGTAAAATTAAGTAAGACTGATAATAGCCGGCCTTTGTAGCTGTGTGGTCAGCGTCTCTGACTCTCATGCGGCGGACCAAGGTTCAATTTCATGTACTACCAAGTACTGTTTCTTGTTGCGAAGACGAGCGCGGAGTGCAGTCGGGTTTTAACTTGTAACGGGTTTTTATTAATACATCCACTTAATTTGATTTCACTTACCGATTATTTGTATGTAGGAGAGTAATAATGTAACGGACGGACATCTAAATACAATACTGATAGAATTTTTTGGGTGTAACACATTTAAATTTCAATTGAATATACATGGAGTGAAAAAATTTCAACACTAAAAAAATCAATACTGTAGAGTAATGTAATTTCGGGAATACATTTGTCAAGATAACATATGTGAGTCATTAACATTGCAAGATCGCCTGTTAATACGAGTATAACCGCCAGATAAGCCATCGCAAATGTGAAATGCTAGTACATTAATAACCGCTGTAGCCGTCAGAATGTTGAATGCATGTATTCAAAGGTGCATGCATTGTGTTGTAAAGGTGCCGGATGTCAGTTTGTGGGATGGAGTTCCATGCCTGTTGCACTTGGTCAGTGAGTACGGGGACGGTTTGCTGCTGTTTGTGGATGGCACTAGACTGTCGTCCCGTGATGTCCCATGTGTTCTAGATTGGAAACAGAGCTGGAGATCGAGCGGGCCAAGGCAACATGACGACACTCTGTGCGGCATGTTGTGTGACAACAGCGGTATGTGAGAGAGCATCATCCTGTTGGAAAACAACCACTGGAATGTTGTTCAACAGCTCGAATCACCAGACTGACGTACAAATGTGCAGTCACGGTGGGTGGAATAACCACAATATGCTCCTGCTGTAATACGAAATCGCACCCCAGAACAAATTCCAGCTATAGATCCATTGAACGAGAGTCACTCCAAAAGAAATGCACACTATTTTTTTAATCCATCTTTTATTCTACATGTTTGAAAGTTTTACAGTGTGTAGATACATCCTTTAGGAACAATATTTTCATTTCTCCACATAATTTCCATCCCTCTCAACTGCCTTACGCCATCTTGGGACCAGGGCCTGAATATCTGCACGGTAAAATTCTGCACCAACCTGTTGGAGCCACTGTTTGGTAGCGTGCACAAGGAAGTCATCATGTTCAAACCTTGTTCCACGAAGAGAGTCTTTCAGTTTCCCATAGAGATGATAGTCACATGGAGCCGGGTCAGGGCTGTAAGGCGGGTGTTTCAGTGTTGTCCATCCGAGTTTTGTGATCGCTTCCATGGTTTTTTGACTGACATGTGGCCGTGCATTGTCGTGCAACAGCAAAACATCCTGCTTTTGCCGATGTGGTCAAACACGACTCATTCGAGCTTGAAGTTTCTTCAGTGTCGTCAGATATGCATCAGAATTTATGCTGGTTCCACTTGGCATGATGTCCAGAAGCAAGAATCCTTCGGAAACGAAAAACATCGTAGCCATAAGTTTTCCAGCAAAAGGTGCGGTTTTGAACTTTCTTTCATCAGGTGAATTTGCATGATGCGACTCCATTGATTACCTCTTCGTCTCTGGTGAAAAATGATTGAGCCATATTTCATCACCTGGCACAATTCTTCCAAGAAATTCATCTCCACCATTCTCGTACTGTTCCAAATGTTCGCAGCATACCGTTTTTCTTGTTTCTTTGTGAGCCACTGTCAACTTCCTGGGAACCCACATGGCACAAACCTTTTTTAACGCCAACACTTTCAGTATTTTGCAGACAATTCCTTCCCCTATCACAACGTAGCGTGACAATTTGTTCACTGTGATGCATCTGTCAGCAGTCACCAATTCGTTAAGTCTGTGCACATTCTCTGGAGTGAGTGCAGTAGGAGGCCTGCCGCTGCAAGGACAATCCTCAATATTGCCGTGCCCACTTTCATCACGTAATCTGCTTGCCCACAGATTAACTATACTGTGATCGACAGCAGCATCTCCACACACCTATTTTCAAGCTCTCGTGGATGTTTCCCACTGTCTCGTTTTCACAAAACAGGAATTCTATGACAGCACGTTGCTTCTGACGAACGTCAAGTGTAGCAGCCATGTTGAAGACATTCTGTGACGACGCCACTCACGGGAACAGGTTGAACTAAGTTTGAAAACAAGTGGGAAGGATGTATCCATAAACTGTAAAACTTTCACAGATGCTGAATGAAAACAGTATTTTTTACAAAAATAATGTGCATTTATTTTGAAGTGACCCTCGTATCTAGAACGCAGACAGGTTGGTTACTGGCCCTCAGCTGGCCTCCTTCTAGCCAACACACGCTCATCACTGACATAGCGGCAGAAACAGCTTTCATCAGAAAACTCACAGACCTCAATTCTGTCCTGCAATAAACTCACGATTGCCACAACTGAATCAGCAAATAACGGTGGTCAGGGGTCGGTGGAATGCACGCTACAGGTCTCCCGTCCTTGAAGTAACCGATTTCTAACATTTATTTGTGGTCCCAACAGCTGCCTAAATGGCTGCTGCAGATGCAGTACGACGCGCCAGAGCCATAGGCCGAACACGATGGTTTTCCCTCTCGATAGTGCCACGTGGCTGTCCAGAGCAGAGTTATCTTGCAACAGTACATTCTCGTGACCACCGCTGTCAGCAAGCATGTACAGCTGCTACATGCGAGCCAAGTTGGTTGAAATGGCTCTGAGCACTATGCGACTTAACTTCTGAGGTCATGAGTCGCCTAGAACTTAGAACTACTTAACATCCATGCCCGAGGCAGGATTCGAACCTGCGACCGTAGCGGTCGTTCGGCTACATACTGTACCGCCTAGAACCGCACGGCCACTGCGGCCGGCTCGAGCCAAGTCTTTCTGCAATACCGCAGAAGGAACATCCAGGTTCTCGTATCCCAATTCCACAACATAGTTTAGAATCAGTGAGGTGTAGATTATGGCGTCTTTGCCGCCTTAATAGTATTCTTGCCTAATATCATCCAACAAAGTTCCGTCTCAAAGATGACTAACATTCACGACAGTCACAGCGTGTATTTAACGAAAACCTAATTTGCATCTTCATAGTGGCGCTACTAACGCTACATTTATGCGACTGGCGCGAAATTTAAGTAGACATTATCTTTCAGATGTAGAAACAAGGCTACAAACATTCATTTATGTTGCGCAGCTCCTTCTTGTTGTTGCGACCAAGTAATTTCCAAGAATGATTACCTATCGAAGTCGCGGGGACCAAACGGCACATATCGAACGTGCGATTGTAAATCGATCATGCGACTCTCGTCGCGATCGTTATGAATATATTTGCGGTGGTCACTACCACAACGACAAAAGAAGATCGTTTAAAATTACTTGTAATTACAAAGGAGACGACTTGCCTTACTCGTCGTCGGTCTTGTCGTCATGTGGAAGTCCATGTGATGTGTACGCTACAGGGACAGTTCCCTTTTTTCCATAGCCTGAGTAAACTCCGCCAATATCACACAAGAATATCGGGAGAGGGTCACATGCGGTAACTTTTCCCTGCAAACCCAAGTAGTGTAAATAGAGATATTGAAACAAGTGAAGTTCGTCCCTTTGTCCTGGACGCCCTTCTCTTTTAATGGCCCTGCCGGTGTGGCCGAGCGTTTCCAGGCGCTTCAGTCTGGAAACGCGCGACCGCTACGATCCTGCCTCGGGTATGGATGTGTGTGATGTCCTTACGTTAGTTATGTTTAAGTAGTTCTAAGTTCTTGGGGACTGATGACCTCAGATGTTAAGTCCCATAGTGCTCAGAGTCATTTGAATCATTTCTTTTAATGGGAGACTTCATAAATTTCCAGAGGCGCTCGATATTCTGCACACTAGCATCATCAAAAGACACGAACTCTCGAACTCTACAGAGTGGTTCACGAACACGTGGCCGAGTCCTTCAGCTTTCAGTCTTGTAGGACTGAAACCCGTCTGTAATGACTTTAGAACCAGGCAGCATGATGTGCTAAAGTGACCTTGTCTCGGGAGAATACTCTCACAACGAAACACTTCCGGGACTTTCTTTCCATCCAACCGAATACCCAAATATGATCTATTTCACTCTTTGAAGGTCGTCCGCTCTGGTTCTTACTTCTAGATAAATAAGATGCGCCCACTTCCACAACTTTACTCGCTCCACCAATTAGCACACTGTCGCTCGTCACTACTACATAACAGATTTCTCTGTAAAACCCGAAAGAGTCACACACGGTGTTAGCAGATAACTCAGTTTCCGATGCTGTTGCTTGCAACGTGTGGTTTCGAATCCAGAAGGATTACGCTGGTCTGGATGGATAATTCGGAAGAGTCGAACCACGTATTCTTCCTGAAACTCGTTCGTTTTCTGCACTTTTCTCAATGAAATTGAAACTTTATTTCGGCATCGAAACTCCTCTTACGACGTTTTACGCACTTCGCACACCATAATCCATACAGTCCCTCCTTTTGTCGTCCGTTACTACTCCATATTTGCGACAAAAAGTCAAACAATTTTCTGCGCTGAACAAGCATGGAATTAGATTTTTCCATGTGAGAGAATCCGCCGAAGACACGTCAGATATACCAGACATCACACTCACTAACGACAGAAATCGTCGGTTTCACAAGCGCGGAGGATTGTAATTTAGAGCAACTAAAGGAACGACGGAAAACGTATAACAATGAGGATCACAAATAATTGATCATAACGCCCGCTCGAGACTCGCATGATCAATTTACAATCACACGTTCGATATGTGTCGTTTGGACCTCGCGACTTCGATAATCAATCAGTCTTGTAAATTACCGATTTCCCTGTCAGTGTATGTTCCGAGGCGGTAATTTCCAAGAATGATTGCCTATCGAAGTCGGTGGGTCCAAACGATATATATCGAACGTGCGATCGGAAGTCGATCATGCTACCCCGGTGGCGGACGTTGTGGTGAATTATTTGTGATCGTCATTTTTATCTGTTTTCCGTCGATCCCTTAGTTGCTCTAAATTACATACTTCCGCGAATTATTTGAGAGTTGCTAGGGAAACCCAGACGATTTATGTCGTTAGTGAGTGGGATATCTGATGTTCTTGACGTTTCTTCGGCGGATACTCTCACATGGAAGAATCTAGTTCCATGTTTATCCAGCGTGTTCGACTTTTTGTCGCAAGTATGGAGTACTACCGGAGTAGAAAAGAAGGGACTGTATACACTGTGGTGGTGCGAAGTGTGTAAAATTTCGTAAGAACAGTTTCGATGCTGAAATACCATTACCATTTCATTGCGGACAGTGCGGAAAACAAAAAAAAATGGCTCTGAGCACTATGGGACTCAACTGCTGTGGTCATTAGTCCCCTAGAACTTAGAACTACTTAAACCTAACTCTGCTAAGGACATCACACACATCCATGCCCGAGGCAGGAATCGAACCTGCGACCGTAGCAGTCGCACGGTTCTGGACTGCGCGCCTAGAACCGAGAGACCACCGCGGCCAGCGTGTGGAAAACGAACGAGGGTCAGGAAGCATACACGGTTCGACCCTTCCAAATTATCCATCGAGGATCGCATCTCATGGTCGTGCGGTAGCGTTCTCGCTTCACACGCACGGGTTCCCGGGTTCGATTCCCTTGCGGGGTTAGGGATTTTCTCTGCCTCGTGATGGCTGGGTGTTGTGTGATGTCCTTAGGTTAGTTAGATTTAAGTAGTTCTAAGTTCTAGGGGACTGATGACCATCGATGTTAAGTCCCATAGTGCTTAGAGCCATTTTTTATCCATCCAGACCACCGTAATGGACTTTCACATGACAACACCGACGACGAGTAAGGTAAGTCTTCTCCTTTGATTACAAGTATTTTTGTAACGCCCTTCTTTTGTCGTTGCTGTAGTGATCAACGTAAACATACTCTTAACTCCCGCCACCAGAGTCACATGATCGATTTACGATCGCACGTTCAATATGTATCATTTGGACCTAGTGACTTCGATAGGTAATCATTCTTGGAAATTACTTCCTAGGCACATGGTCATGTTGTTCCTCGGAACGCTTTTTCACATTTGGAAAACTTTACTTTTCCGCAGTATGAAAAAGACTGCATCACACAGAAACTGAACGTTATCATTTAAAGAGTCAGTAAGAAAATATGTTAAACTTCTGTTACGAGTCTGGGCGAGAGGCGGAAGTCTGTTAAGTGTTCCAAGCTACAACAGTGTTCCCTATGTTGAGAGTAAGCGCTGTTTTAGGAAAAAGGAGTCGGAAGAGGAGAGGAAGTCGTGATGGACCGGATCAAGCCAGTCAAAAGACTGGTAACAGGAAAACAAATTTGTCTACGAAGCGATCCACCAGTCTCAAACACAGGCCTCACCTTGAGGCGTTCGCGCACGCTCTCCATCTCGGCGGCTGTGGGCCGGATGTCGCCCAGGGCTTTGCGCACGTACTCCACGGGATCTTCTGGTTTCTCGAACTCGTCGTAGAGCGAGACAAGCGCTCTCGTTACCGACACTATGACGTTGCCGCGCTCCAGGTACTGCCGGAACTCCTCGCGCTTCTCGTCCACCACCTCCCGGATCGAAGCCATTGGCCACGCGCCGACCTAACGCGTCTCCGGAACCTTTAGTTGCTAGGCAACAGCCGTCTCTGTTGATCACCGCCGAAACAATGACCTTGTTTTACGTGACACACAACCAACTTCAACTCCAAACAGATTTCAACTGGTTTAGTGCCGTAATTCATCGCTTACCTGTTTGTGCTAACCTCTACAACACGGTTCAAATGGTTCAAATGGCTCTGAGCACTATGGGCTTAACATCTATGGTCATCAGTCTCCTAGAACTTAGAACTACTTAAACCTAACTAACCTAAGGACATCACGCAACACCCAGCCATCACGAGGCAGAGAAAATCCCTGACCCCGTCAGGAATCGAACCCGGGAACCCGGGCGTGGGAAGCGAGAACGCTACCAAACGACCACGAGATGCCTCTACAACATGTCCGCTTTTGGGAAACAAATACAGGGTAATTACGAGGAGCGTTCAATAAGTAACGCAACACTTTTTTATGAAAGCTATGCACTATACACTCCGTCTTCAGGCCACAAGTGGCCCATCGGGAACATCCGACCGCCATCTCATCCTCAGTTGAAGATGCGGATAGGAGGGGCGTGTGGTCAGCACACCACTCTCCCAGTCGTTATGATGGTTTTCTTTGACCGGAGCCGCTACTATTCGATCGAGTAGCTCCTCAATTGGCATCACGAGGCTGAGTGCACCCCGAAAAATGGCAACAGTGCATGATGGCCCAGATGGTCACCCATCCAAGTGCCGGCCACACCAGACAACGCATAATTTCGGTGATCTGACGGGAACCGGTGTATGCATTGCGGCAAGTCTTTCTGAAAGCAGGGTGGTTTTATTAATGATTGCAATATTCCATATAACTCCCAATTTTTGGCATCAAAATACTATTTTTCAACGACAGCTCTGCTCAGTTTGACACTCCTATGCCACCTTACTGGAAGGTCCCGCATGCCCGCATGGTACCAACCTACTGGTCGACGCCTGAGCCAACGTCTTGCTGTACCAATAACCTCATCACCACCAACGAACTGCTTCCCACGGAGTGCATCTTTCATTGGGACAAACAGATGGAAGATTAAATGTGCGAGATCCAGGCTGTGTGGTGGATGAGGAAGAACAGTTCAATGAAGTTTTTAAGCTCCTCTCGGATGCGCAGACCTGTGTGAGGCATTGCCTTGTCATGGGGAAGAAGAAGTTCGTTTGCACTTGCGTGGTGACGAACAAGCTGAAAGTCGCTATTAATTTTCCTGAGTGTAGCAAAATACACTTCAGGTGTGATCACTGCAGCATGAGGGAGGACATCAAACAGAGTAACCCTTCAGAGCCACAGAAGAGCGTCGCCATGACTTTACCGGCTGAGGGTGCAGCTTTGAAGTTTTTTTTCGTAGGAGAGGTGATGTGGCGCCACTCCATGGGTTGCAGTTTTGTTTCCGGTTCTTAGCGATGGATCCATGTGTCTTCGCCTGTGACGATATTCGACGAAAAACTGTGACGATCCCCCTTGTAATGAGCAAGTAATTTCGCACAGGTGTTGTTCTTTATGGTCTTCTATTAGGCGGCGATAATTGCAGCGGCCACACACCATTCAGTACCCCAGCTGGAGGACGAGTATGCCATCCCTACAGCAGAGACATCCAGCTGAGCAGCGAGATGTTTGATTGTAATCCGCCAGTCACATCAAATGAGAGTGACTGTAACGTTCCAACGTTGTAGGAGTCACAACTGTGTGCCGCAGGCAGGCACGCGGGAGCTCGGATAGGGTTGCGCAACCTTGTTGCGATGACATACGCCTCGTGTATTGGTCCGTAAGAGAAGCACTGACAAAAACATTAGCGCGACCTCTGAAGCGCCAGCAAAAGATTTATTTTACTATGACGGAAGGCGGTAACAAATAAGAGAAACCTGATTCAATTTTTTTGTCAATTAATAGAGAGACTCTGTCTTTAGTTCTCGTGGGGAGAAGACTTTTTTTCTTGTGGATCAATGTGTTGTCTGAATAATCATCCTATGAAAATATTAAGTCTAAAAATTCCCTTTTTGTGTAAAACCACGAAAGTTTTCTTTTCTTCCGTGCACCATCTCAATGTCAAGTCCATAAGCGGCCGGCATCGGAAGAAGAAGCCCGATTAAGAACTGTTATACGCACGGTCAACAGATAAATACTTATAGCGGAAGGAGATGAATATAACCAAGGACACCACGTAAGTTCACGACACCACTGGCCCACAATTTACGGTATATGTCAATTAAACGTGATAAAACAATTTATTTCCTGCAAATATGTCAATAGAGTACAATCAATTTGTTTAATTATATGTATATTTATATAACTATATATATAAGTTTGCACACATTGGCCGACAACTCACCGTGCTTTTGTCCAATGCCAGATCTTCGTAGACATTCTGCAAGCACATATAAATATCAGCGTTGCTCTGATTTCCCTACAAAAGAAATACAATGACAGTTCTCTGCTTGGAACTTACCTCTGTTACACAGCGTATTTTGAAGGCTACGTACAGAGCCACAACCTATCTTAGCTTCATGAGATTATGGGAGCCTACAAAATAAATACAATGACAGTTCTCTGCTTGGAATCCTGCAAAATAAATACAATGACAGTTCTCTGCTTGGAACTTACCTCTGTTACACAGCGTATTTTGAAGGCTACGTACAGAGCCACAACCTATCTTAACTTCATGAGATTATGGGAGCCACGATGTCTCACAACGAATTCTGCATTATTTCAGCCTAAAGTGGCCGAGAAAAAGATATGTTGCATTGCTTGTTGAACACCCCTCGTATAAAGTCAATGGAACAGTTTAAACATGACATAAAGTGAGAGACAAACGCTGAGGTTTTCTTTAACATGGTGCCGGCAGGTTAGGCACCCACCGGCACGGACGATGCCGACCACAGTAGCGGCCGCTGACCTGACGCTACTCCAGCGGCCACCAGTCTTGACGCCTTGCGGTTTTTTTTTTTGGGCTACATCAAGCATGGCATTTATGTTCCACCTCTATTATGAACCTTGAAGACTCCATATCTCATCACAGCAGCAGTTCTTACCACCACACTTGATATGCTGGGTCGGATGTGGCCTACCGATGAGATGTGTGCCGTGTGATGGACACAGGTAACCATTTTACACGCTGTAAAAGAAAATTTGAGAGCCTGCCTTTGATATTCCGCGCCATTTGTTACGTCATTCTTGATCATTTATCTGTACCAATTTTCTAAAAATGTTTTACGACTTTATAAGCGCCGTGCAGTTGTTTTATTGGGATCCCTGCTTTGAAGCTGACGAAAAACACCGTTGTCAGTATTGCATTGTTTTGTTTCAGAATCGCCTTGTTCTAGCTGTGCGTTGGCTGATGTGATCTGACTCTGTAAACAGTGTTTAGGGGTGATTAGAGATGTGTCTGAAGCTGCACGAACTTTCACAGACAGGACAAACAATGACACAGACAATGAGTTATTTTAGAGGTCGCTTTGGCAGAGCCTCAGACAGTAAAGCAGGCGTGATTGATTCTGAGAAACGTACTTTTTTCAGTCAGTGTGAAATGTATACAGCGTAGTGGAGGTAAGAAAAAGAGAATCAGTTGAACATTCACCAATAAAATACACTCACTAAAGAACAACTGAATCTAAAGTACAGTGCATGATCACATAAAAAAATGAGAATGAATGGATTTAGACATGTTTTGAACGAGTTATCTAACAACGACGTGGAGCAGTGAGTTGCACGATTTCCTTTTGTCGTGTCTCGCTCAAGAGTGCTATTTACCAACTAATGTGCAATACGTCGCATTTCAAACAGGAAGAATGTGGTTTTCTCCTTTAACAACGATCCCCATGGTGTGCAAGGGTTGGAAAGTAATGCTGGTCATGTTACGGTATGAACGAGGATGACATCACAATGCCGGTTAAGACTACAGTTTTTTGAGGGGAGCGTGGGTGGAAATTCTCGTTGGGGCACGATGTAAATTTGGTTGATACCTCAGCTCAAAGACAAGGGAATCATGGACCAAGTGTGTAAGTACAGCAGGAAGGAGTTCCAGCACACTTTGCTACTCAGTTGCCTGAGTTCCTTGATGAACAATTTCGATAGTGATAAGATCGGGAACAACGCATTGTTTCCGAAGTAAACCAAACTGTCTTGGTGAGCACGTATAACTTACATCTAATATTACAGTAGTTCTTCTATGGTGGGATGATTAGGAATTTAATTACTGATCCAGATCCCTACTAATATAAAAACGATTTCAGAGGCTTACAAAGGCGGTTTACCAAAGAACTGAATAATCGTAATACGACCTCCGGTCATATACTGATGAAAATCATATTTTAGTCCAGTGGTTATTGCATCATAAATCACGTAATATGAGAACGTGCGTAGGATACGAAATATTCCTGCCTGTAATAGAATTGTAAGTCTACGCTAAGTAAATCGCTTCGACTTGCAGTTTGGTAGAACACCTGTACTGAAGCAACTGTACAGTTATCGCTGGAGTTCTCACACAGGACACTGTAATCGCGTCACATCACATTAACGCTTATCTGTAAAGATTGTATTGACTTGAACTGAAAACAGATTTAAATATTTTCTTCTATCAATTTTCGTTCACAAGCGTTAAGAAAAGATATAATCGCCGTAATACTGCACACCAAGCCAACTCCGGCGGGTTCAGTACAACCACACGATATGGAAAACATAAATATTTTTTTTCCTCGCTTGTGTCAGAAGCAATTTGTTAATCGTTTAGTTTTTTTAAAAAAAATGCTCGTGGTTATTCAAACGGTCTTCACGCTGAAGATCTATTGTTACTCGAACAAGCTTTCAGTGACTATGGCTGTAGAGGAACGATATAGGGAGTGACAGTTGATCTTTAACGTAATAAAATTTAATGTACTGCGCATAAACAGGCAGAAAGAACAGTTATAGAATCATTATACGAATGCAGAATGAGCATTGGAAGCACTCACACTAGAGTTGCGCTCAACCAAAACTACGACTCGTTAGTTTTTGTTACACCACGTAAATGACGTAGTAAATGATAGGATGACTGATAGTACAGAGTGCATTGGTAGGGAAAGAAGAGCAAATAAATGTGTAAGTGAGGAACTGGCAGCCGACCACTTCTATTCGTTTCTTTTATTTGTTCGGTTGTTTGTTTGCACATAATTAAGAGGGTTGAATGAAAAGTAATGCTTCCACATTCGTTAACTGGGTTTGGATGGGAATATTTTAATAAATCAAACGCTGAAAAAATCCTTAGAATGCGATCATTAATTACCAATATTCACTTTTCAACATAATCACCTGCCAGTTGGATACATTCCTGCCAACAATGAACAAGTTTTCTGAAGCCGTCACGGAAGAGGTCGACACTCTGTTTCCCCAACCACAGTCTCACAGTTGTCTCGATGTCTTCATCAGAAGCATAATACTGTCCTCGCAGATCATTCTTCATTATCGGGAACAGATGGAAGTCAGACGGTGCTAAATCTGGACTGTATGGAGGATGACGTACGGTGGTGAGACTCTGTTTCTGAAGTTCAGCTGTGGTGGCACGTGAAATGTGTGGTTTGGCATTGTCATTTTGGAGGAAAATATTTCTCTTTCTTTCTTCGGGTCGTAATAGTGTACCCATGTTTCGTCTCCTTTCACAATTAAATGGAAAAAGGCGTCACCTTCATTCGCCTAACACGAGAGGAGTTCCTGGCAAATTTCAGGTCTGTGCGCTTTCATTTCAGGAGTCAGCATCCGGGGTACCCAAGGTGCACTGATCTTCCGATAGCCAAGCAAAGCAATAATGTGACCCATACGTTCTTGTGAAATGTTGATTGTGCTTGCAACTTCTCTCTGAGTGATCTGACGGTCATCATGAATCAATCTGTCAACATGTTGCTTGTGAAACTCGGTCGTTGCTGTCACAGGACGTCCAACTCTTTGTTTGTCACGCACGTCAGACGTTCCCACCTCAACGTCTTTAAACTTAATTGCCCAGCGACGCATAGTACTCACACGAACACAATCACCATAACTCCTTTCATTCTCTGATGAATCTCCTTTGGGGTGACACCTTCTGCTGGCAAGAATTCAATGACTGCATGTTGCTTAAATCGCATTGACCGACCGTCTGCGCAGGGTTCCGTACTTTACACTGTAACAACATAATCGTTCAATGCTAAGGCTGCCCGCCAACTGGAGCCGTAGAGAAGAGGCTACGGAACAAGTCAGTACCTGCCATGTACCAGTGCTGCCAACTGTTGAAGAGTTACGAAGATGGAGGCATTACTTTTCAGTCAACCCTAGTAGAATCGCACATCATTTGGTGTTAGTCCATTATGTATTTTATATAAGTACAAAATATAAACTGCGTTTTATAAGTAACAAAAATATACCTATTGCTGTTATTTTCTACTCAATTGAACGTTCTTCGTCATGATCAAAGGCCGGAGTATCCGGTTATTATTCATAAAATATGGGAAAGTTGTTCACGAATAACAGAAACATGTTTGATATAAGTTGACAAAGTATTGAAGCGATGTTTGACATTTTTTGTATTGTGGTTTCTTTTGGTTTATCTTTTCGTTGAGGAAATTGCGTTTTCTAGCGCTATGTGATTAATCTGTACTGTTTCCTTTATTTTTACTGCAACATCCCTCAGTTTCATGTTACAAATCAGACATTTACGAATAAAACCTGAATTAAATTCTGACAATTTTAACTTTGCTGTAAATCCTGTTTACTTTGATGTAGCAGACAGGAGAATAACTATATAGGACATAAACGTTCCATAGGTTACGCGGCTCATTATATATCCTCACTCTGTTTCTAGACGGTTCACCAGTTCCAGTTTTTAGAGAAATCTAGAAAGACACTGACCCCGTATGTAAAGAAAGCGTTCGTTGTGAGGAAACCCAGGATAGTTACTGATCGTGCCTAATGAACAGGTAACGCGGGTATCACCTTAACTGACCAAAGCTAGTAGCAAAACGGCCGCAGACTATGCATAGTTTTAAAAGTCTGCAGTAGCCTACAGTGGTTTACAGCTCTAAACCACAACCGTTTAATATCTAAGAGCATGGGTACATAGCGATTTAAAGTGGAACCAACCCATAAAACCAGTCGTGGGCGAACCTTAAGGAAGTGTAGTACACCCACAAAGGAGATAGATAACAAAAATACCGTTCCATCAACAGTATAAATTTGCTCGTCTGTCTGGGATCCGTCCCAGACAGGACTCATGGAGGAAATACAGGAGATTCAAGGAAGAACAGCGCATTTCTTTCCGGGTTCATGTAGTAAGCAGGAAAGCATCTCACTGATTATCATCGAACTCCAGTGGCCAGTGTTACACGTGATGAGTGGTGCATTACCATGATATTCTACGAGTATAAATTCCTAGAAGAGTCAACCAACACATTGTTTCATCCTACGTATATATCGTGAAAACAAGATGAGGTTATACTTGGATTTAGCAAGTTAGATTTAGCAACAATCGTTCCTCCCACAGACCATTCGCGATTGTAACAGAAAAGGGGAAGTGACAGTGGTACACAGTGTTGACACGTACCATAAAGTGGCTTGCGAAGTATAGATGTCGATGCATTTAAAGTGATTTAAGAAAATTGCAGGCAAAAGATGCTTTGCCCATGCTCAGTTACATCAGTATCCTCATTCAGTAATTGAATACAATAAGGATATAGGAACAGGGTATTATCCTTGGAACTATGTAGTAGGAAAAACGTCTAGATTACAGTAAACTACTGCTACAAAGCAAATTTATTTTTAAAAAAAAAACATTCACGGGGACTGAAATACAAATTAACTGTTGTTCTTGTACAGACAGTGTTGAAGTGTCGACGTGGATGATTTTTAGGCTCCTTACACACACAAGGTAATGCATCTAGATGCAGGGAGCTGCTTCCTGCACAAGTCCAGTTTACCGTAGCTGAACTGCTTTCTGACGGGGTGTTGTAGAGCGACTCCGATCAGTCAGATACAAAGTGCTTCCTGTAGCAGAAATGCAGTGAAACCTCACTAATTTGGAGTAACTGATGTTAGTCTCAGTCTGAGTTATTGAAAGTGTTAATTAGAGAAAACGTTACCCAAAATATTTATTTGAACCTTTGATTAGGAAGGTAACTGCTGTACCGGACAAAAATACGCTGCTCAGTTCAGTGGCTACTTTGTTCCAGGAGGAGACTGCTTAGACATTGTAATACATAAATTATTAGTCCACTTTATAATAACAAAAATAAGACAAACTACTTATCTTTGTATAATCCATTTCTACAACTATATCTACAGATACATAGATATTCTGCAAGCTATCGTACGGTGTGTGGCGGATGGTACCCTGTACCACTACTTGCCAAGTCCCTTACTGTTCCACTTGCATATAGATCGAGGGAAAAACGACTGTCTATACGCCTGCATATGACTGCTAATTTCTCGTACCTAATCTTAGTGATCCTTACTCACAGTGTTTGTTGACGGCAGTAGAACCCTTCGCCTGTCATCTTCAAATGCCGGTTCTCTAAATTTTCTGAGTAGTGTTTCTCGGAAAGATCGTTGCCTTCCGTCCAGCGATTCCCATTTTAGTTCGCGTAGCATCTCCGTAACACTTGCGTGTTGTTCGAACGAACCGGTAACAAATCTAGCAGCCCGCCTCTGAATTGCTTCGATGTGTTCCTTCAATCCGACATCTTATTAGTCCCAAACACTCAAGCAGTACTCAAGAATAGGTCGCACCAGCGCCCTTTATGCGATCTGATTACAGGTGAACCACTCTTTCCTAAAATTCTCCCATTAAACCGAAGTCGACCATTCGCCGTCATTACCACAATTCTCACTTGCTCGTTCCACATCATATGGCTCTGAAAATTTCTACAGGCATGTCACAAGTATTTACAACTGACTCTGAAGATTAACCTATCACAGACACTTTACAAGTCTCTCACTCAGAATACATTTAAAAATATCTCTCACGTAGAGTTCTACCAAACAAACAAATGGCTCTGAGCACTATGGGACTTAACTGCTGAGGTCATCAGTCCCCTAGAACATAGAACTACTTAAACCTAAGTAACCTAAGGACATCACACACATCCATGCCCGAGGCAGGATTCTAACCTGTGACCGTAGCGGTCGCGCGGTTCCAGACTGTAGCGCCTAGAACCGCTCGGCCACACCGGCCGGCTCTACCAAACACATTGTTCATACAGCTGACCTACTAGAAGATAATGTCGTGTTACTTGATTATCGGGTCATGTGGTCGGTCGTAAGTAGAAGAACAGATGCAGCGGCGCAGCGAAACTCTTCCAGGTGTGACTAAGCCGGTGTCGCTCAACCGTCGATGCGACTTGCAGCGACTGCCTTCTCATGCTTTGGCACCTCGCTCTCCGGACACCACAATAACATACGGTATTTGTAGTGGTTAAATGAAAATTATAATACACACATAAAAAAAGTTTTCTATCACCCTGGTTCACAGAACTCCTGAAGATAGACGTTGACTGTGGCTACTGTATCAGAGACACAGTTCCTTTGACAGTTCAGAGATGTCATTAAACCAGCCCAAAGATGTAAACAACCATGCACGAGCAACGCCTATTGAACGGGAGGGGGTCCTACAGCCGATCAGTTCCAGTCATTCCATCGGCAAGGCGGTACACGGCTCATGTTGCCTGCAGTTCAACCATGCCTAGACGGTCAATACCACGGTTCTATCGCGTCCGCATTGTTGCTTTGTGCCACGAAGGGCTCTCAACAAGGGAGGTGTCCAGACGTCTCAGAATAAACCGAAGCGATGTTGTTCGGACATGGAGGAGACACAGACAGAGACAGGAACTGTCGATGACATGCCTCGTTCACAGTGGCCAAGGGCTACTACTGCAGTGGATGAGCGCTACCTACGGATTATGACTCTGAGGAAACCAGACAGCAACGCCACCATAATGAATAATGCCTTTCGTGCAGCCACAGGACGTTGTGTTACAACTCAAACTGTGCGCAGTAGGCTGCAAGATGCGCAACTTCAGTCCCGACGTCCATGACGAGGTCCATCTTTTCACCCACGACAACATGCAGCGCGGTACAGATGTACAGATGGGCCCAACATCACGACGAACGGACCGCTAAGGATTGGCATCACGTTCTTTTCACCAATCAGTGTGCAACCTAGTCAGGCCAACGGCTTAGACACACTGTCCAGAGAGTGTAGCAAGGTGGAGGTTCCTGCTGTTTTGGAGTGGCATTATGTGAGCCGACGTACGCCGCTGGTGGCCATGGATGGCGCCGTAACGACTGTACGAAACGTGAATGCCATCCTCCGACCGATAGTGCAACCATATCGGCTGCATGTTGGCGAGGCATTCGTCTTCATGGACGACAATTCGCGCCTGCATCGTGCACATCTTGTGAATTACTTCCTTCATGATAACGACATCGCTCGACTAGAGTGGCCAGCATGTTCTCCAGACATGAATACTACGAACATGCCTGGGATAGATTCAAAAGGGATGTTTATGGACGACGTAACCCACCAACCACTCTGTGGGATCTACGCCGTTGAGGAGTGGGACAATCTGGAGCAACAGTGCCTTGATGAACTTGTGGATGGTATGCCGCGACGACTACAGGTATACATCAATGCAAGAGGATGTGCTACTGCGTATTAGAGGTACCGGTGTGTACAGCAACCTGGACCACCACCTCTGACAGTCTCGCTGTATGATGGTACAACATGCAGTGTGTGGTTTTCAAGAGCAATAAGAAGGTCGAAAATGATGTTTATGTTGATCTCTAATCCAATTTTCTGTACAGGTTACGGAACACTCGGGACCGATGTGATGCAAAACTTTTTTGATGTGTGTATTGTGCGAAATAGTGTTAGCACGCAATGATGAGGTAAAATATTCTCACCACATCGCACCACGAGACTGAATGTTACATGATGTCGTTGCGGGCACGGTAAGGAAAGGATGTAGGGGTGACAGAGAAGAATGGGGAATCATTCTAATGGTGGTGCGGGTCCCAAATCCACTGATACAAGCATCTTTGAGGATAGGGTAGATAGCTACATACGGCTCTGGGCACTATAGGACTTAACATCTGAGGTCTTTAGTCCCCTAGCAGATAGCTATGGCCGGCACCTGTGAATCTCCGAGACGATGTAGCTGTTCAGCTATTCATGTGCAGCTGTCTACGTCGAAGGATGGTGAAGTCACCAGTAGGCGGAAAGGTGTCATGAGGACATGCCTCATCACAGAACACAGAGTTCGAAGACGTGCCCGCTATGTAATGTAGGACAGGAGTCGATCTACGCAAATCTGATGATAGAATATAATGATAGTGCAGTCACAAGTGTTTCTGAGCCCACAGTCTAACACACAATGCTGAACATAAGGTTCCACAGCAGGTGACTCCGACATGTTTCCATGCTGACCCGACGACCAACGTCAGTTACAACTGCAGTGGGTAAGAGACTATCCAGACTGCACGAAGGGCCAGTGAACGTGTCTCCTGGTCAAACGTCGTCAACCATCCAAACGGCAGCTTGAGACATGCACCGCGTTACGGACGCAGGTACCATGAAAGCTATGGACTACAACCACATTCTTGTGCACCACCAGCATACCTCCGTGCTTGATGTCTTTCACGACGGTGATGATATCTTCCAACCGTAAGTGTCATAAGGTCAGAA
The DNA here is from genome assembly GCF_023897955.1 of Schistocerca gregaria. Taxonomy (NCBI): domain Eukaryota; kingdom Metazoa; phylum Arthropoda; class Insecta; order Orthoptera; family Acrididae; genus Schistocerca; species Schistocerca gregaria. Next base: position 250,460,651 of record NC_064923.1, on the reverse strand, counting down.
TCTGCGACAGTGATTTGAGGAGCGTGATAGTAAACCCATGTTAACTCTTGGCCACCAAATTTGTCTAACTGGTAGCCGATGTAACAGATTTTGGCCTCTGTCGAACGTCAGCCCAGTACCAACGGGCGGTAATTTACGAGTAATGTGTAATCTGTGAAATTTATTGTCCCGAGTAGTGCCAAAGCACGGAACTTCCTGCAATATGTATTTTTCGCAAATGTGGCCTCTTTTATCAGTAACTGTCATTTCAATTGGAGTGACATATCATGTCTGAAATGACGGAAAATCCATACGCCATGCTCATCCCAGAGTATCAGGCAACTTATGGACAGCAGTCCTACAAGATCAACTAACATAACCAATATGTTGCTCCCCCGTGTGAATAGTAACACTACCCGGGGTTAATTTCCGAAGTGTTGCCGCAGTTCCTGGAGACAGTTTTCCTTACAAAATTGTATAGTCTTACGTGATCACTATTCACAATTTGCCTGCTGGCTTCTGTCTCTGGCTCTTCGGCTGACGTTCAATCAATGATTTTTCTATTGTTTGACCAGCACGAGTGGTTTGCATAGTCAAACCAACTAGCAATGGTGGATGACCCTTTCACAACCTCACTCACGCCAGTTGTCGAAACGTCAGAAAAATCAACGGACAAACGTCCGCCAAAGAACCCAAGACAGAAATTTGGAAATTTGTGGTAAGATCTAATGGGACCAAACTGCTGAGGTCATCGGTCCCTAAGGTTACATACTACTTAATCTAACTTACGCTAAGGACAACACACACACATGCCCGAGGGAGGACGCGAACCTCCGACGGGGGGAGTCGCGCGAACCGTGACAAAGCATCCAAGACCAAGTGGCTACCCCGCGTGGCCGCAAGATAGAAGCCAACAGGCCAATTGTCCACTGTGTCTCTTGATGTCCCCCGTAGTGTGTGATTTCAGCACAATGATGCACTTATCCCATCATCTCGATATTAATATCCGAGAACACTTCAACAACATCCATAGAGGTTGGACAAAAAGCGAGAAATGCATACTTGAACATAAATACAGAAGTAAGCGTGGGCTTCCGCAGCCTTTCTCACTGTCAATAAAATTCTTGTACGTACATGACCTGGCCGTTGTGGCCGAGCAGTTCTAGGCGCTTTAGTCCGGAACCGCGCTGCTTCTACGGTCGCAGGTTCGAATCCTGCCTCGGACAAGGGTGTGTGATGTCCTTAGATTAGTTAGGTTTAAGTAGTTCTAAGTCTAGGGGACTGATGACCTCAGACGTTAAGTCCCATAGTGCTCAGAGCCATTTGAACCATACGTACATGACCGCATTGTGAATGCATATGTTTCTCTAACGTTTCGGCCACTGTTGCAAGTGGCCTTCATGAGGGTGTTGTGTAGAATCAGTCAGAACATAGCCAGAAGAATTTTATTGGCCATGAATGCCATAGCTATCAAGCCTACAGGATGCGCTGCCTTATCTGATCACGAACGGCACTCGGGCAATATCATCAATAGTTTCAAGTGTCGGTTTCGCTCAGAGCACTGTTCGGCGTTCCTATGAGTGTATTATGCGGGCGATAAGTGAATTCTAACATGGGTAAATAGTTGGTGCTCGTATGGTCGGTATTTCCGTAACCAAGGGACCAAAAGTGTTTGGTGTTTCAAGAGGTACCGTGTAGAAGATATATACCGCATCAGAGAAAGCGGAGACACATCATAGCACAGTGAGAATGGGGACACAAGCGTGTGTTGACAATCGTGACAGTGTTCAAATGCTTCAAATGGACTTTGTAGCATTTATTACATTCCACCTACAATCGTAAATAATAAAACAAATGAAAGAGCAACTGAAATAGCTATTACAAGTGTCCGAGGTGAACACCGTTTGCCACACGGCATTCATCGAGTCTATGACGAGTTCTTCCCAAACCTTGAACAGTGTGTCTGGAGTAATAGTTGCAACAACAGCTTCAATCCTGTTTCTGAAGACGGGTAAATAAATTAGTAGCGGAGGCATATACAAATGATCCTTTACGAACTCCCCAAAGGTAAAAATCGTATAACGTCAGATCGGGTGAACGTGGAGACCACGCGAAACAAGCCTTGTCATCCAGCCCCTTATGACCAACCCAGCGGACGAGGACAATGTAAAGCTGTAGGGACGGTCATGAGTCGTGGTTGGCTAGCTCAAATGGTAGAGCACTTGGCAGTGTAAAGCCAAATGGTCACAAGTGCGAGCTTGCACGACCATTCCTTCAAGGTGATGGCGCATGAGTGCTGTGATCTGTGCTTTGACGCAGTACACAGTTGTACATCTTTCAGGCGGAATGGGCGTCGTAGAGAAGTCCCTCAATACTTGGTAATATAAGTTCTGGGACTGCCTCCCCCAAATTGCCGCATCGCAGTCATTCGCCAATATGGCCTGGCGGAGGGCAGGCTTCACAGGGCACTCACCACGACGACGTAGACGTGTAAGCGCCACGGCAGCGGTGAGGTGATTACCATGTCACCTTGGTTAGTTTCCGACAGTAAGGAGACGCCAAAAGGACCACATGCAGCATCTAAACGCCCAACGATGTTAAACCGTCTGACAGTCGAGTGTTATGGTGCAGACATACATGGTCGGAAAAAGCGACAGGCCAAATCTCAGCCAGTCGGGTTCCTCCCACCAGCGAGCGTGAGAGATAAAAGTGATCGTAGCTACTGAAAGACTGTGTAGTGTAGTGTATGAAGCCAGAGCAGTCACCATGAAAGAGTTTCGACATGTCCGCAGGTTGGAGCGGCCCCATGTGACCATGCGGTTCTAGACGTTACAGTCCGGAACTGCGCTGCTGCTTCAGTCGCAGGTTCGAATCCTGCTTCTGGCATAAATGTGTGTGATGTCCTTAATTTAGTTAGGTTTAAGTAGCTCTAAGTCTAGGGGACTGATGAGCTCAAATGTTAAGTCCCATAGTGCTTAGAGCCATTTGAACCACTTGAGCCGCAAGTTGGAGACAGTCGACGATCGTGGCAAGCTCTGCACAGACAACCGACGCGGCAGCTGATCTTTGGAGCGGAGGGTAGAATTAAAATCACACACAAGTACGTACCTAGCCACCAGCACGGCTGAACTACTGAAGATGCTCCGAAGAAATATTGTCGAATTTGCACAATGCAAACCCGTGACGACTATTTACACCAAGACATGTGCTTTGTCAGTTCAAGTTTGCTCTGTCGCACTCCATTTAAGATGTGGTAAGCCTCGAAGGTCCGCCATTTCTCCGCGACGTGACAGATGGCACTTCTGTGGGATTGAAAGTCAGTTACGACCACGTCTTGCAGTACTTCAAAATGAAGTTCGGAAACATACACTGTGTGGAGGCTGAACGCTGCATCATAAACATACTGCTCCGACACGGTCATCAGGCTGTTTGAATCTCAGTCCCTGGGTGCAGCGCCACAAAACATCAGCGCAAACCCCTTCCGTCCGCAGTTTGATAAAAATGACGCTGCTCGTGACGGTGAAAAAGTGAATTCCTACGATATCTTGAAGTGGAAAATGAAGTTCGTCATATGAACTGTTCCATTTCTTGCGCTCGAGGTAGCACATGTTCCACTTTAAATGTGATTTTTATAGTCACACGGCAGTGAGATGACGCCATTGCAGGTCAGAAGTTGAAGGAAGACCGCGCGCTAACATGCGAACAGAGACGCGCCTGCGGAGCGCTGCTCACAGCACAAAGCACGTCTGACTGATATCACGGTCTGAGCCGATTGTGGCCAACTAAGCTACCCAAGCACGATTCACAACCCGTCCTTACAGCTATACTACCGCCAAAAACTCGTCTCCTAACTTTCAAACTTCACAGAAGTTCTCCTGCGAAACTTAAGGGACTAGCATTTCTGGATGAAAGGATATGGCTTAGCCACGGCCTTGGGGATGTTTCTGGAAAGAAATTTTCACTCTGCAGCAGAATGTATGCTGATACGAAACTTCCTGGCAGATTAAAACTGCCATCAAGGGACTGTGGTGCGAGCCCGCACCTGTGACCATATAACTTTCGATAATCTGTCGATGTGCCACGTTATAGCAGACGGGCAACAACGTCACTGGGCTTATTGCGTACGGTAATGTGTTGTCTTTTTGGTATTCCATATTTTTGTCCTCTCCTTTACATTACCATACCGCTAAAAAGGTCTCTCAGTTTCAGTTGCCGCACACATTACCCATACTTCATTCATCTGGTACTTGAAACGAGAGTACGTAACTACTTCCAATAAACTCTACACGTAATTGGAATCGTTTACAAAACTTTTTCTTGCTGACACCCAGCAGAAAATGACGAAAGGAAAAAAGTTTATGAATTACTACATTTTCACTGTTCATGCAGTAAAACGTCAGCATCACGGAACACATATTACTTTATTACTTCTTTTTTACACTTTTAAACAGGGATGCTTCTCAGCAATCGTATTCAATTTTCAAACAGGAATTGTACAGCCAGCCGGTTGCAAGTAACAGTTTGGTGCAATTCACCCAGGTTTCGACACGTACTAAGGGTGCCTTCATCGGAATGAAATTTGGAGGAATCGTAAAATTATATTGCGAGAAAGCAATGGTCAGAATTTAGAGCAGCTACGATCAAGTCAAAAATAAAATAAAATATGCTCCAGCTTTGCAAAGGATGGTCTTTTATTTTATTTTTGACTTGAACGTAGCTGCTCTAAATTCTGACCATTGCTTTCTCCCAATGTAATTTTACGATTCCTCAACATTTCATTCTGATGAAGACACCCTTAGTAAGTGTTGAACCCTAGGTCAGTTGTTATCAAACAGGTAGAATTCCTATCTTTGAAAACTTCATTGTTACTAAATCTATTCGCAACACGTTTTGCAGTCAATATCCATATATACTACTGAACGTACCTATATCATTGTACGACAAGAAGTTCAGGAAATATGACGTCATAATATTGAGGTGCGTGATAAACTAGTTTTTCTTATAACGGAGAGCAAATTACACAGACTACACTCATCCGTTAATCGATACTCAGAGCACTTAGTTACTTCCAACAGATTAAACATAATTCCAAATCTTTTCTACACTCTTTCATGCTAGTAACTTACAGCTGTTTTGCACACCGAAGTTCGATTAAAAAACCATGGTTAGGGGCTACTGGTAATATCCAGCTGTTCGACTGGAAGGTGTAGTCCTGTCCCATGGCCTGGCGTGTAGTTAGTTTCCTCTCACTCATGTGGACTTTTTTTTCCCTTGTGGTATTACATGAAACCTAAGAGCAACTGGTCGGTAGGATGCCAGCTGCTTGTCTCATTGTCCAACAGACAGCAGGAACATTTGAGAGAGTGTGGACAAATATTATGCGCTGCGGTGAAGTTTGCTTTGAAACGAACGGTTGTCACTTTGAACAGTTGCTTTGAAATTAAGTTGGTAGTATAAAGTAAATCGTTTGTGCAACTAAAAAACCAAATATTCTTTTCCAATCGTTTTTTCATTATCTCAAAGACCTCAGTTCACGACCCTCTTCCAGCTGTATAGTTTTGATCTTGTATCGATATTTTGCGTTCAGCAGTTCCATAGTCATTGCTTGACTCCTGTCCCAACCAAAAAGCAATGGGATTAGTAGCGTACCATTGCCTTGACTGTCTTCTGAATGCTTCATCCAAATCCGATTCCTTGTGACTTCCGCAGAGAAGGTCGTGTCTCATCCTTCATCAGTGAGTGTTGCGAAATGACTAATGAATTTCAGACAGCATCGTTCACTGGTATACACTGCACAAGTCATGTAGAAGCCCACAATAATACTTCCACCACCATAATAAAATCATTCTCGCACGATTTTGTTTTGTACGTTGTACTATGTCTATTACCGATAACTGGCATTACTGTACGTTCCTGTAAAGTGTAACACATACTCTGAAAAAACTTCCTTACCACTGGCCTTGCACGACTGTTCCTTACACATCTTTGTCAATAACTAAATTATTTTAGTTAGATCCTCCGTTACGTTGAATGCCACAAGAAACGCTGTTGTTTCCTGTACAGATTAATAGGACAACATTCCATCTAGAGGACGTTCGCAGCCAGAGATAGACCCGTATGAAGCAAATACATAGTTTGAGAGTTACCCAGCATCGGAAAATATTTCACAATAGAACTTTGTTATGCCAGGTGTTTCTAAATGAGTATATCGGGGTTTTAAGCCTTTGTAGCATTTACTACATTCAACCTACATTTATAAATAAGGTATACCAAATGAAAGAGCAACTCAAATAGCTATTCTTACAAGTGTCCGAAGTGAACACCGTTTGCCACACGGCATTCATCGAGTCGATAGGCGAATTCATCCCAAACTTTGATCAGTGTGTCTGGAATAAATGTTGCAACAATTGCTTCAATCCTGTTTCTGAAGACGGGTAGATCAAGTGGTAGCGGAGGCACATACAAATGATCCTTTACTAACTCCCCAAACGTAAAAATCGTATAACGTCAGATCGGGTGAACGAGGAGGCCACGCAAAACAAGCCTTGTCATCCAGCCCCTTGCGACCAATCCATCGGACGAGGACAATATAATGATGTAAGGACGGTCACGAGTCGTGCTTGGGTAGCTCAAATGGTAGGGCACTTGGCCGTGTAAAGCCTAATGGTCACAAGTGCGAGCTTGCACGACCATCCCTTCAAGGTGATGGCGCATGAGTGCTGTGATCTGTGCCTTGACGCAGTTCACAGTTGTACATCGTTCAGGCCGGAAGGGCATCGTAGAGCAGTCCCTCAATACTTGGAATATAAGTTCAGGGACTGCCTTCTCCAAGTTGCCGAATCTCAGTCATTCGAAAATATGGCCTGCCGGAGGGTAGGCTTCACAGGGCACTCACCACGACGACGTAGACGTGTAAGCGCCACGGCAGCGGTGACGTGATTCCCGTGTTAACTTGGTTAGTTTCCGACAGTAAGGAGACGCCAAAAGGGCCACATGCAGCTTCCAAACACCCAACCATGTTACACCGACTGGCAGTCGAGTGTGATGGTGCAGACATACTCTGCACGGTCAGAAAAAGCGACAGGCCAAATCTCAGCCAGTCTGGTTCCTTCCACCATGAAAGTGTTTCCACATCTCCGCATGTTGGAGACAGTCGTCCACCGTGGCAAGCCCTTTGCAGGCAAATGACGCGGCAGCTGATCTTTGGAACGGAGGGTAGAATTAAAATCACACACAAGTACGTACCTAGCCACCATCAAGGTTCAGCCACCTGAAGATGACGGACAGCTGCTCCGAAAAAATATTGTCGAATTTGCACAAGGTGATCCAGCGGCAAACCCATGAAGACTATTTACAACAAGACATGTGCTTTGTCAGTTCAAGTTTGCTCTGACGCACTCCATTTAAGATGTGGTAAGCCTCGAAGGTCTGCCATTTCTCCGCGACGTGACAGATAACGCTTCTGTAACATTGAAAGGCAGTTACGACCACGTCTTGCAGTACTTCAAAATGAAGTTCGGAAACAAACACTGTGTGGAGGCCGAACGCTGCATCATAAACATACTGCTCCGACACGGCCATCAGGCTGTATGAATCTCAGTCCCTGGGTGCAGCGTCACAAAACATCAGCGCAAACCCCTTCCGTCCGCAGTTTGATAAAAATGACGCTGCTCGTGACGGTGAAAAAGTGAATTCCTACGATATCTTGACGTGCAAAATGAAGTTCGTCATATGAACTGTTCCATTTCTTGCGCTCGAGGTTGCACATGTTCCACTTTAGAGGTGATTTTTATAGTCACACGACAGTGAGATGACGTCATTGCAGGTCAGAAGTTGAAGGAAGACCGCGCGCTAACATGCGAACAGAAACGCGCCTGCGGAGCGCTGCTCACAGCACAAAGCACGTCTGACTGATATCACGGTCTGAGCCGATTGTGGCCAACTAAGCTACCCAAGCACGATTCACAACCCGTCCTTACAGCTATACTACCGCCAATAACTCGTCTCCTAACTTTCAAACTTCACAGAAGTTCTCCTGCGAAACTTGAGGGACTAGCACTTCTGGATGAAAGGATATTGCGGAGACGTGGCTTAGTCACGGCCTCGGGGATGTTTCTAGAAAGAAATTTTCACTCTGCAGCAGAATGTATGCTGATACGAAACTTCCTGGCAGATTAAAACTGCCATCAAGGGCTGTGGTGCAAGCCCGCACCTGTGACCATACGGCTTTCGAAAATCTGTCGATGTGCCACGTTATAGCAGACGTGCAACAACGTCATTGGGCTTAATTCGAAAAATAACTGATGACAATGGCAGACAACATGACACCTAATGCGGCCCTTCATGCCCATTGTGCTAGACATTCTTCATTGAAGAAGAATCTCAGCTCACGTTCTGCTCAATACTAAAAGACACGACATTATCATTGAAGGCACCAGTAATAGAAGTCCTTATTGCTATCCGAGTGGGAACTGTTAACAAGTTACTGTTATCTGTGGAGAACTGATGTCCCCCCCCCCTCCCCCCCTCCCCGTTGAGAGTTCCTGATGACTTTCTAGAGGGCCTCATTGTCTCTATTCACAAACCGCATAGGTGTCCACACATCGCCCGCTTCTGTGACCGAGCGGTTCTAGGCGCTTCAGTCTGAAACCGCGTGACCGCTACGGTCGCAAGTCCGAATCATGCCTCGGGCATGGATGTGTGTGATGTCCTTAGGTTAGTTAAGTTTAAGTAGTTCTAAGTTTTAGGGGACTGATGACTTCAGATGTTAAGTCCCATAGTGCTCAGAGTCGTTACACGTCGGAGGCTAACGCATGTTGACCCCGTTAAACAGCGACATGGTCTCTATACGCGTTTTGGCAGCGCGACTTAAGAGGACGGCCCATCATGTCGTGCCCTATGCTCAGGCGTCGCTAGGGGAGCATATCACTAACATTCGGATAGTGTTTTGCTGCAACATGGATCTCATTGCACTCGCAGGGCTCAACATTTGCCCGCAATTTTGTCACCCTTAGACTTTGAATGGGTCGATCATTCTTTTCTTACGGTTGGTCTCCATCATATGGGATACCCAGAAGCTGTTGGCGAGGTGATCATACGTCCCCTGCGTGGTGTGTCATTCAGGGTGCCATATAATGATAGGCTCACCCAATCGATCCTGATCACGTGTTCGGTATGACGGGGTTGGGCCCTGTTGGCGCTACTGTACGTCTTTGCCCTAGAATCATTGTCATGTGGACTACGACAACAATTGATCAGGAGGTCGCTAGGTAGACAACAATTTTGTTGCACCACCTATGCGGACGATTTCGTACCGATGAAATCCTGCGGCACTTGCATCGGTGGCGAGCTACAGTGAGGCGTCGCGGAGCTTACTTGATGTACGTAAATGACGCGCTATATGTATTGGTACAGGCCTGCCTTCGTATCGATTTTATGACTGATCGCGGCGCTCTATGGCTCTCAACTGCAGACGCCTGTTGCAGAGAATAAGGTTTGAACTCGTTGAATATCGCCTCCGCTCCCATGACTCCCAGCAACGTACGCGCTATGTCAACAACTACATAGTGTCGCAGATCCCTCACACGATATAAACTCTTCTGGTCCCACACACATTGGCTCGCCGCTTGTTAGCTGACATGGGTTCCTTTCTTAGCCAAGGGCAGATCTCCCAACGCCCGCTGAGCCCTTCACCTTCCCCAGGCGAGCTGGGGGTTTTCTCTGCCCGGGGACTGGGTATTAGTGTTCTCCTCATCATTTCATCATCATCATCATCATCATTATTTGTGACAGTTGCTAGATTGAACTAAGTTAATCTTTGGACTGTGTAAAAATTGAGACTTTGTACAGGCGCTGATGACCGCGCAGTTGAGGGCCCCACAAACCAAACATCGTCATAGACCTTCCCGAGACGGGAGGGAGTGTGGGTCTTTACCATGCTCCAGCTGGAGCTTGGGCTCTCTTTGTTGGCTAAAGACAACGGTGTGGCGGCGTCCTCCGACGTGTTTTACCAGCGTAGTGCCTGACGCATATGTGCCAGCCTCGTTGGCGCCTCTGGTGACGTTGTCGGACATCCCAAATTCCTTTTTCTGGGACACAGCTGCCTTTCTGCCCTTTTCCGCCTGTGCGCTTGTTGTAAACGAAGCCAGCCTACACTGAGGTCCAGCCAGCTATTCGGTGCTCCCAATGTGACGGAACCGAAGTACCCACACTGCAAGTGGTACAACATATAGCGGCCGGTGAATGTCACTGCCAACGGGAAATAAACGAATTGATCTCGTCTACACCAAATTACAATGAAAGGACACCCTTAGCTGATTACATGCGTTGACATACGTCAACGGGGACAGATGAAAACGTGTGGCCCGACTGGACTCGAACCCGGGATCTCCTGCTTACATGGCAGACGCCCTGTCCATCTGAGCCACCGAGAACACAGAGGATAGCGCGACTGCAGGGATTTATCTCTGGCACGCCTCCCGCGAAACCCACATTCTCAACGTATTGTCCCGCACTACTTTCGTAGTGCCGCCGCCCATTATACTCATTATTCGCGGCGCGTTGCCGATTCCCGTAAGAGTTCGGGCAGTGTTTGTGCATTCACACAGGCATCAGAGCATGCACAATGTCGGCACTAGTACAGTGTATATCCACCTTTCACAGCAATGCAGGCTGCTATTCTCCCATGGAGACGATCGTAGAGATGCTGGATGTAGTCCTGTGGAACGGCTTGCCATGCCATTTCCACCTGGCGCCTCAGTTGGACCAGCGTTCGTGCTGGACGTGCAGACCGCGTGAGACGACGCTTCATCCAGTCCCAAACATGCTCAATGGGGGACAGATCCGGAGATCTTGCTGGCCAGGGTAGTTGACTTACACCTTCTAGAGCACGTTGGGTGGCACGGGATACATGTGGACGTGCATTGTCCTGTTGGAACAGCAAGTTCCCTTGCCGGTCTAGGAATGGTAGAACGATGGGTTAGATGACGGTTTGGATGTACCGTGCACTATTCAGCGTCCCCTCGACGATCACCAGAGGTGTACGGCCAGTGTAGGAGATCGCTCCCCACACCATGATGCCGGGTGTTGGCCCTGTGTGCCTCAGTCGTATGCAGTCCTGATTGTGGCGCTCACCTGCACGGCGCCAAACACGCATACGACCATCATTGGCACCAAGGCAGAAGCGACTCTCATCGCTGAAGACGACACGTCTCCATTCGTCCCTCCATTCACGCCTGTCGCGACACCACTGGAGGCGGGCTGCACGACATTGGGGCGTGAGCGGAAGACGGCGTAACGGTGTGCGGGACCGTAGCCCAGCTTCATGGAGACGGTTGCTAATGGTCCTCGCCGATACCCCAGGAACAACAGTGTCCCTAATTTGCTGGGAAGTGGCAGTGCGGTCCCCTACGGCACTGCGTAGGATCCTACGGTCTTGGCGTGCATCCGTGCGTCGCTGCGGTCCGGTCCCAGGTCGACGGGCACGTGCACCTTCCGCCGACCACTGGCGACAACATCGATGTACTGTGGAGACCTCACGTCCCACGTGTTGAGCAATTCGGCGGTACGTCCACCCGGCCTCCCGCATGCCCACTATACGCCCTCGCTCAAAGTCCGTCAACTGCACATATTGTTCACGTCCACGCTGTCGCGGCATGCTACCAGTGTTAAAGACTGCGATGGAGCTCCGTATGCCACGGCAAACTGGCTGACACTGACGGCGGCGGAGCACAACTGCTGCGCAGCTAGCGACATTCGACGGCCAACACCGCGGTTCCTGGTGTGTCCGTTGTGCCGTGCGTGTGATCATTGCTTGTACAGCCCTCTCGCAGTGTCCGGAGCAAGTATGGTGGGTCTGACACACCGGTGTCAATGTGTTCTTTTTTCCATTTCCAGGAGTGTATATATTTACTAGAATGGTATCTGTTCTTTCGGACATGTCCAAAAGAACAGATAAAATCTTAGTAAATATCCACCAAATTAGCCTCATCGACTCTCCAATTAGCCTCGCGTGCAGGTTGCCGGACACTGACGGCCGTCGATTCTTTTCTGGCCCAGCAATAGACGTCTCGCCCTCACTGCAGCGAATTCTGGCCTTCCTCATACGTGCCACTTCTGACCGAATAACAACGCAGTCGATCTTCAAAAAAATGGCTCTGAGCATTATGGGACTGAACATCTATGGTCATCAGTCCCCTAGAACTACTGAAACCTATCTAACCTAAGGACATCACACAACACCCAGCCATCACGTGGCAGAGAAAATCCCTGAACCCGCCGGGAATCGAACCCGGGCGCGGGAAGCGAGAACGCTACCGCACGACCACGAGATGCGGACGCAGCCAATCGTGTTCCCACATGACGTCTACTACCCGCAGACGAAGACCCCCTGTGTGAATTGATTCCGCGACCATGAAGTTAGTTATTTTTTGTCACTGGTGACATGAGTATTCTCGATTTTTGGACTTACTCGTACGAACGGTATTGCGCCATTCTCCATAATCCGAAATACAGTCAATAGTTTTACAGCTTCCTTTAGAGTGCCTTCTACGACCCGCCTTGCACTTGGAATGTCCCTGCAATGAGCAGTTGATCTGGTGCACAATTTTTAATTTTTTGCTACTACAATCCCCAACGGTATTCCCTTATTTCGAGAAGGCGTCCATCGATTCCTCCACGGCTGTGGGGGGCTTTCATGGACATCACTCTATAGGTCCGAGGAATAAATAAACTTTTTCTCTGTGAAATACATTTGTTACCCTGTCCCTGCTTTCGTTCCCTTCTTTCTTAGTTTAGGTAGAAGTGATGTTGCGACAGGCGCAGTTGGTGCCAGGGTCTGGAGTGGTGCAGACATTTTTGTTTTTAGGGTCAAATTGGCGGTGGCAAATAGACCCCTTTTTATAGGTTTCTTAATAATCAGGAAACTGAGGAAGAAAGCAAAAGAGGTTATCAATGTAAAAAAAAAAAGTGGTTAGGTCATGGCGTTGTGGGCACAATAATCTACGTTAAATTCCTGGTCACGACAACTTAAAAAAATGTTTTTAGAGCAGTTGCTCACGAAAGGAAGAGTCTGGGTCCGGTACTCAGTTTTAATTTTCCAGGAAGTTTGATAACAGCGCACACTCCGCTGAAGTGTGAAAGTTTAATTCTGAGTATAACGTAGATTAACCAGTTGCATATCGAGTTATGCCAGTGAGGTCATCCACAGTCATGCTGCCAAATAAAGTTCTGTGGAACAGTGTCTACCAACTTAGGAAACAGCCATAGTTCTAGCGCATCAAGATACGGAACACCAATGACCGTTACTTCACCGAATAAGAAATACCCACAAACGTTCCGCCGAGATGTGACACAAGAAACATTCATCTTAGAGGAGTCTCGGGGAAACTCCACCTTCTCGTGCGGATTTGCTGACTCCCACATGCTCACACTATGTGTGTTCACATTTCCACTTAGGTGAAATATCGTTTCATTACTGAACACGACACAATCCAGAAAATCTGAATCGTCATGCAGAAATATTTTGTTTGCAAAGTTGGCACGTCAACCGTAGTCTGTAGGCTGTAAAGCTTGCAAAAATTGCAAACGATAACGTCGCAGTTGTGTCTCCTTAAAGGTCTCCACACAGACGTCACTGGAACTGGTAATTCATGACTAGGGTGTCGCGTTTGACACTATGACCCTGGTTGACAACACCCGAACTTTTGTTCTACATTGACCATACTCCCTATTGATGCTTTCGCGCAGAACGCAAAGGGGCTGACAGCGACAGCAAGTTGGAATCAATATTGCGAGTAGAAGGGAAGTTCTCGCTGAGCGAGAAGGAACACCTGATACGGATAAACGGTTTGTTTACTTGGCTATCCCTAATCGGAAGGAACCGTGGTCAGTCGCACGGAGTCATTGTGTATGCTGGGGACGAACGCGCTGTGAGCTTACAGAATATGAATGAGCCGGACTCACATAAACTTTGTGCGTCCACTGTGTGGAACATTCAGTTCCTTCGGGTACTGTGTACTGTTGGTTACCTCGCCACTTCATAATTTTCGATTCTTGTGATATATTTTATTTGCTCACGAAACCTTTCATGTGTATTTCACGTGCTACGTGAGATGTAGAGAGTCAACGCTTTCGAGTACAACTCTTTATTACAGAGGTATTTGCCTGATTTAAACTAATCAGTAGCACCCGCTTCTGTGTTTAGTATTATATGTATTTCATTAAAATGTGTGTAGTGTATGCTTGTTTAGTTCTTAACACTCTTGTGCAGGGCGCATTTGTCAGTGAAACTTTGAAGTGATTGTTTCTAACACTGGCCTGTTTCAAATACGCTGTTAGATATTGAATTATATCCGTCATATGAAGGAACTCAAAGGTTGATGATATAAATACTGCATATAACGGCACAGCGCCTCGAACCTAAGAAAGCTACACACAAAGAAAGGAACTGTCCCAAATATTACTTCTGTTATACGTTCACTAGTGGGTGCTATACCAAGTCATTTCGAATGTTTATTGGTGACTTAAGTAAAGTCTAAAGAGTTATGTACAACTGTTTATCCTCGTAATGGTTTTACTGAGACCATGTCTTTCCCCTAAAGTCATTTAATTCCCGTAGATCTGCTAGTTTCCAGAGCAGGTTCCAAGTTTATTTCTTTGAGCAATGTTGAATATTTGCTTACTCCTGGGTTCCTGTGGTGAATAATTATCACGGTTCAAATTCGATAATTTGCTAATTATTTGGATTGTGTTAATGTAGCTATGACTCAGTCGTTTCCACCCTTTCTTATTCTATGGCCCAGTACATGTTACACTAGCCTTCTGAATTGATTTCTTGGAGCTATGCTTGGAATACCCTCTCACCTGTTCAACACGATCTTCGGTCACTCTTGTGCGCCCTGTGAGGAATGGTGCTCACACTAAACACTTCTAAGGAAAACTTTTTGAGCTACTCTTTCTTTTGATGTATTATTTAGAATTTTAAGTTAAATGAAATAAATGCTACAAAGCCTTAAAACCACAATATTCATATTGAAACACCCAGTACAATTGAAAAGCACAGAGGAAAGCTGCTAATACTAAGGCGAGAAAACACAGTAGGCTAGACTTTAAAAAGTGGTCTGAATAACGTTCACCGTACACTGGTGTTATCAGAGCGACTTTTGACCAGGCTGTCTGGATCTTTCGTTTCAGTGGTGGACTCAAGTGGTTACGAGTGGCACTCCACGACGATATCCGCCTATCGAATAAATCAAATAACAAATTGAGTAACTCCGCCAACAAACAAAAATGAACTTTCAGCTTCTTTAGGAAATTAAAGAGCTCTGAAAGCAGAATCTCCCTACCACCAGATACACAGTGAAGCAATCAAACTTTCGAAACTCATCCTCATGGCAAATGTTAGTTCAAGTACTGTAGTTAATTCTCTGAATTCATTATCAAATGCTTCAAAGTTGCTGTCGTCCATTGTGCTTCGTTTTGGACATTGTTCATCAAGACATGTTTACACCGATTATCGCGCAGTGATAATCAAGATGTTTCGAACATGATCCTGCCCGGGCGTGTCAGCTTACTTATGTCCCTTAAGTTTGTCTGCAGAAACGAACTTGGAGTATACTTCACGCGTTGCGAAACAAGAAAGCTATTTATTTCATGGCTGACGTAAATCATGCGTAGCGAGGTCGCTGGTGTTTGCTGACATGGCACCACCGCTGAGGCAATTGTATGACGAGTGGGAGGAGAGGGTGGGTCACTGCAGTTGTCGACTTTTCCTAAATGTAAGTGTACGACGGTGGTTTTATACGTCTGTTGAAATTCCAAGAATTTTTTTTCCGTAAACAACTCTCGTACTTATAACACCAAGTCTCAATATATGTGATTTTTTTTTTTCAGGGAAGAATTGTATGCGTTCTTCAATGAAGTCGTGGCAGGCATCACAACTGACTGTTGTTTAGAAATGTTAGTTCAAACTGTCCACATGGTTACTGCGATGACATCACTCAGACATCATGAATAAAATCAGTCTTGGAACTTTTTGGACTGGCGGTTTAGCTGTCCTGGTCACCTCTATCTTCATTACTTTCAGATAAAACCTGTTTGAAACTCGTTTCTAGGTTCTGCTATATTGAATCATCAAGGCGCAACAAAAGTGTTCAATTCTCTCACGGAAATTTACCAGCTGTATGTATAACTCCCTAGCAAGTCCTATACAGAAACGTATTGTTTACGCACAAGACTTCTTATTGAGTACTGTACCCAATCGTAAATTCTGTAGATACATTAATACATTGTCTTCAGTGTAGTTTCATCAGCTTTATCATAGTCTGTAGCCATTATGACACAACTTCCTTCCGATTATCCGGCTGAGACAACGTTCAAAAAGTTGCTAGAGTGGATTAATAAAAAAAGAAAAAATTTAAGATGGCGGTTTTAATCCTTGAGGTTTTCTACAGCAATCTCCGCCCATTGGGCTACAAAGCATCAAAGCACACAACGTTCATAAAACCTTGTGACATTGTCGGAAAAGTCTTTCTTTGGTATGTTGTTCAACTTGTGCGTCACTTTGCTTTGAATGGCGGTTATGTCGTCAAAGCGTTAACCATTAAAGTGAATTTCGAATTTCAGCATTTTATTGTTTTGTGGTAGTCTCGTACTTATAACACCAAGTTTCAATATACGTGATTTTTTTTTTTTCAGGGAAGAGTTGTATGCGTTCTTCAATGAAGTCGTGGCTGTTGTTTAGAGATGTTAGTTCAAACTGTCCACGTAGTTACTGCGGTGACATCACTCAGACATCATGAATAAAATCAGTCTTGGAACTTTTTGGACTGGCGGTTCAGCTGTCTTGGTCACCTCTATCTTCATTAATTTCAGATAAAACCTGTGTTAAACTCGTTTCTAGGTCCTGCTATATTGAATCATCACCTTTCAGTGATTTTAACGTGTGGATACGATTTCACCCAGTCTTTTACAGTTATTTATTTTATGCAGCTTTCTGCCAGTGCCTGCACTGCTTTCAATGAAAGCAATGACTTCTTGCTCGTATCTTTTCTTGAGTTACATTCTAAAGCTGTTGGATTAAATTTAGGCCTCCACCATAGAGACATAATCGTAGAAAATAAAAATCCTTTTTTAAAATAAATCCTGTCAACATTGTGCACATGATTACGTTCATGTTTCTTAAAAATGTCCAACAATTCTGGCTTGAAGTGTTTTCTGTCTCTGAGCTGTGGCTTTTCTTAAGCACGAGGATGTATCTGCTTCCTGGGAAGCAATTTTGAGGGCTTTGTTTTCCAGACCTATGTGATCTGGGCTAAAATTATGCAGATTGTTTCCTCCTCTACATAAAACAGCGCCTGAAAACTACTTGACAATACCAAAGACGCAGTAAGGCAAATCTGAGCGGGTTTACCTGTGAATACGGCAACCCAAACTGACGAATTGAGTACAAAGAAGCATGTTCTGTCAGAGAACTAACAGATAACATAATAATGAAATCACTGGCTCACCTTTAATTTGAACTTTATTATACACAACCACCTATTTCTATGTGTGTAACTAATAAGTAGGCAACCACTCCACAGTACAAACTTAATCATATGATGGGTATGCTGAACGAAATAGTGTTTTGGGATTCTCTCTCTGTAAAAAACAAAAAAAGCTTCGTATTTTTGAGTGAACACTGTATATCACTCTGTGCGATTGCTGAACATTGTCTGCGGCCACAAGCATGTTTTAATGTTCCTCGTCACTAAGTATTGTGCAGGGATAGGTTTGACGGGTATGGAGGCACTGCGATGCTTTTTATCCACCGTGTATAGTACAAACAAATTGACAAGGTCCTCGGAGAAACGGATTTTCAAGCAGTGGGGCCACAATACGCTGGAGAAACCTCACGATGATTGCACTATCTGCATACCGAGCCCCCTCATATCAGATGTCAAGGTCAATTGCTAAGTGCAAGTTCATTGTGAAGAACGCCAGCGCTCGCTGTCCAAACTGGAATAACCTGAGAACAGGCTAGAAAAAGCAGTAACTGAAGTATTAAAGGAAGAAAACAATACCTAGTGGCGGATCACCGACCAAAACAAACCGGATACTGAAAATTAGCAGTGCTGTAGACATGTGTTTTGCCACTACCATTGCTGCGTAGACTCTTACTTGGACAATGGTCCTGGAGCCTCTTGCTTCGGACCGTCTGCTTCTTCTGATACGTTCATGTGAAACAATGACAGCGACAGCAACTCAAGTCCAGTCAACTTTCAAGTTGAGGATACAGGGAGGAAACTGGACTGCATTATAGGGAGAATGTGCCGCATAAAGTTGAGAGTTCGAACTGTAACGGGGGACCCCACAAGAAGCCGTACTAGTTTCGTAGTATGTATTGAACAGGCAGAGTGGACATCTATCTGTTCCTTTACATAAACCATACATTTGCGTCAATGAATATCTACTTCGTGATGGGACAAAAACCGCAATACAATCGTCACCAAAAGAAGAAATTCTCATAAACAATACGAACTGCAAGTTACGCAGGAAAATCTTAACCAAAAGAAGAAATTCTCATAAACAATACGAACTACAAGTTACGCAGGAAAATCTTAATCAAATCTGAGTAGAGGCTAAAAAGGTCTTCAAGAACAAAAAGCCGAAAAGCGGGAGGGTTGGAAAAACCTTTAAGACACGTTTTCTTCGATACACCTATCACGATTATCTTTGAGCAATGATCGTGCAACGATAATCGTAGAGCACAATTGCTTTTCTTCTCTTATGGAGCTGTGTTACTTCGAGCCTCTGCTGACACAGTCGTTTACGACGACAGGACGTCTCGAATAGTAGTACTGAAGGAAGATGAGTAAGCTTCAGTAGCTGCTGATTTCTATTATAAAAGACCACTTCCATGATGGCTCCATCGTTTTCTGTCGCAGATGATGAAAATCTTGTCGAAGAAGCAGCGAATCTTACGTCACTGTGGCAGCTGTTAAATGTGTCCTCCAAGGATCAAAGGGTCAAGGGCAGTGTATGGGCTCAGACTGCCAACGGAAAACCAAGTAAATTGTTATTTAAGTACTTGTATTTACCTTTAATAATTTGCAACGTAAAATTTGTCGACGAAAAGGCACTACATAATGAGCAAAGTTTTAATACGAACTTCCAGCATGCTGGAATAATTGTGGGTCAGCAACTTCCGTTAACCAGAAAAACAAAAAAATCAGCCAAAGTTGCAAATTTCCCTTCTTTTGATCACTCTATGACCAGTTTCGGGCCGGGAGCCATTTTCAAACCATCTTAACATAGTCAAAAATGGTGTTTCCAAAGATGTAATCGTGTCAAAAATGTGCAAACAGCGCTGTAACTGTTCGTTTGCACATTTCTGACACGGTTGCATTTTCGGAAATACCATGTCTGACTACGTTACAAATATTTGGAAATGGCCTGAAAATAGTTATTTAGCGAATAAAATAAGCGAAATTTGTAACTTTGGATGGTTTTTCGTTTCACAGAAAATTTTAATATACTCAGTAACTACATCATATAATGTTATGCAATTCGTGTACAAAGTTGTAAAAAATAATAAGGATGATTTTAATAGCCATACTGTTAATAATAAAAAAACTTCAGTAACAAATGTTCGTGAAATTTTGTTCGTAACTGAGATCAGTAGACCAAGGTTTTTCAGATATCAGTAATACATGGAAGAAAATAATGGTATTGTACCGGTAATTAATTTCCATCGGTTCAATTAACTTGTTGATCTTACCAGCCGAGCCTCCCTTCGGTGATGACATGTGTAGCAAATAAATCTCTTACTTCAAATCCTTCAACATTTCCTTACGCATGAGTTCCTGCCTAACTAATCAAATTGTCTCTAAAACATTTTTGGAAGATGACTGCTTACAGCCGTTGAATAATATGTAAAATGCATATTTGAACTATCAGCTGTTTTTATTTTAAACCCAAATTCTACCGATTTCGATTTTCGGTCTTGGTTTTAACCATTTTAACTCTTCATCTGTGAAGGTGGTCCAAGACCGAAACCGGTAGACTTTGGGTTTAAAATAAAAACAGCTGATGCTTTAAAAATACATTTTACACACATTGTCACTGCGTGAATTTTGAGAAGGGTCTGGTTCATTATAAATAGTTCACTTTTTCGGCACAGGCATTTAACAGTACGTTTTGTAAGCAGCAGGAAATTATTGCAGCTGCGCCGACGGTTTCGAGGAACAAATTTATTGGGGCATAGAAAATGAAAAACTTGTGCTAATAAGCTAAACGCGTTATCAGAAGTTCGGCAAGCACGGCACAGGCTGTAAGTAAACAGAGCTTCCGAGTTGTCTCGCGATTATGTCTTCAGCATGTTTTGGTGCAAGCGGAAAGCTTTATCGTGACGAACTCGTGAGGTAATACCAGATCGGAGTTGGGTAGCTTGCTTGGGAGTGGAAGCAGCGCTCGAGTATAGAACATGCTTCCAGAGAAGACCGTTGGAAAATTCCTGGATCACCTTCTTTTCCACAAGATCCCAAGCCAATATAAATGAATTCACAATTTTCGTCGGCAATAGACAGAAGTACTGTTGAGAAAAACCTTTGCTGGTTACGAAAACGAGAAGAGGGGCAACATAAATTGCAGCGACTGAGAGGTTTTTTTTTTTTTTTTTTTTTTTTTTGTGGGGTCGGTCTACTGACTGGTTTGATGCTGCCCGCCACGAATTCCTTTCCTGTGCTAACCTCTTCATCTCAGAGTAGCGTTTGCAACATACGTCCTCAATTATTTGCTTCACGTATTCCAATCTCTGTCTTCCTCTACAGTTTTTGCCCTCTACAGCTCCCTCTAGTACTATGGAAGTCATTCCCTCATGTCTTAGCAGATGTCCTATCATCCTGTCCTTTCTGCTTATCAGTGTTTTCCACATATTCCTTTCCTCTCAGATTCCGCGTAGAATCTCCTCATTCCTTACCTTATCAGTCCACCTAATTTTCAACATTCGTCTATAGCACCACATCTCAAATGTTTCGATTCTCTTGTGTTCCGGTTTTCCCACAGTACATGTTTCACTACCATACAATGCTGTACTCCAGACGTACATCGTCAGAAATTTCTTCCTCAAATTAAGGCCGGTATTTGATATTAGTAGACTTCTCTTGGCCAGAAATGACTTTTTTGCCATAGCGAGTCAGCTTTTGATGTCGTCCTTGCTCCGTCCATCATTGGTTATTTTACTGCCTAGGTAACAGAATCCCTTAACTTCATTGACTACGTGACCATCAATCCTGATGTTAAGTTTCTCGCTGTTCTCACTTCCATTACTTCTCATTACCTTCGTCTTTCTCCGATTTACTCTCAAACCATACTGTGTACTCATTAGACTGTTCATTCCGTTCAGCAGATAATTTAATTCTTCTTCACTTTCACTCAGGAAGAGTGGTCCAAAGGCGTATCAGGAGCCGAAATTCATCGAAGACTTTCGGTGCGATACGAGAACAGTGTTTCGCCACAACAAAGTGTCTAAAAATGGATTGAAAAGTTCCACAAATGAAGAAACCATTGAGCCTTCACGTGAAATGATTCTCTTAGACAGACGATTAACTATTGACGAGGTGGCACATCGTCTGCAAATTAGTAACTGTTCTGCCTACTAGATAATCCACAACAGACTTAGATTTGATAAAGTTGGTGCAAGATGGGTCCCAAAAGAACTCATACAGTTGCATAAACAAACGCGCTTGGACATCTCCAAAAAACAAAAAAAAAAAAGAAACATTTGGATCGTTGTGGTAACGAAGGGGACAACTTCTTAGAAAGGACCATTACTGGTGACGAAGAATGGAACCATCATTACGAGCCGGAGAGTAAACGGCAGAGTATGGAATGGAAACATCCAAATTCGCCGTGCAACAAAAAGTTCAAGACCCAAACGTCCGCAGGAAAACTGATGCTTACGATTTTTGGGAAGGACAAGGTCCAGTACTGGAACATTATGGGGAAAGGGTCACAACAACAAACAGTGTACGTTACAGTGAGAGGCTCAGTGCCAGGCTAAAGTCCGCAATTCAAAGCAAAGGCCGAGGACTGCTGTCAAAGGTTTTGAGTTGTTGCACGGCAGTGCCCGTCCTCATACTGCTGCCCACGCTGTTGAAACGCTCCATAAACTCAAATTTGAAGTACTGGATCATCCTCCATAGAGTCCCGATCTTGCCCCTTCTGACTATCACTTGTTTGGTCCACTCAAACAGGCATTAAGCGGCCGTCGATCTGCCTCGGACGAAGCAGTGAAAGAAGCGGTGCATTCCTGGCCCGCAGCTCAGTCGAGGGTCTTCTTTTATGAGGGCACCAGGAAACTTGTACAACGATGGATCAAGGGCGTTGAAACGCAAGGAGGATATGTTGAACACTGATATTCTCGGAGGTTTCCTATTTGACTACAATAAAATTTTATAACTACTTTGCGGATAACAATTGACTTACGCTCGTAGAAAAGAGGTAATCTGGGCGAATTGAAATTGAGGGCATTGCTTTTAGAAATAGTGAAGATGGTGATGACCTATTTTACAAACGTTTGTCCAAACCATAATAAAATTAACACCTGCTCTACAGGATAGACTAAAAACTGAAACGTTACACATAATACCAACACTGGAAACTGAAATGAGGGAATCCATACAGTATGGTTCCTACTGAATTCTCCCATAGCAGAGCTTTTGTAGTAATAACGGAGCTACAGTTTCACCTCCGTCGTTACCGCCAAATTATGAAGCAAATTATTCAAGTCAAAGCTATACGCTAACAGAGATACTTTGTTTCTCTCAATCTCACACTCCTTCTGAACTTCAGAAAAGTTTTCCCGTCGGAGATGAAGTTCTTACATAAATTAATCGATGTAGAATATTTTGCTCCCTACAATCTGAATATCTGGAACTTTATCTTTCAATAAATTTGTTCACTATACGCTGATTTTTATTAACCTTATTTTTATTGCACATGTGTAAATTCCGAAAATACAACACAATAGAATTTCAGAGTGTAAATACCAGTAGCACTTACCTCAAGGTAGTAGTAGGTTTTTCTTCCGGTGTTACACAATACAAATCTCTGTTGTGCGATTCTTTGTAGATACAGCCTGTGATTGATCGTAGAACTAATGAAATTGGCCAACGGAAAGACGGAAAAATTCGGAGAACTTTTTATTGTCCTCAGCTGTATGGGTCATGATAAATGTTCGATACTGTCCCTCTTCGTTTTTGAGCTCAAACATGTGCTGTATTTTGACTCTTTTCGAGGTATACATCTGGAAAAGTATTTCGTCGTTTTCCATCTCATCAATCGGAAGGCATTTAAGTAACATTCTTTTATGCTTACTGGACTTTAAAGTCATTGTATCAACCTTCACTAGAACGATATGACTGAGAACAGAGATTAGTAAAAATCAACAAATCGCAGACGTTCCAAGCTAACTGGTAACGAACGTATCGTTCAATGTTTAATCGTTCACAGTTATCTTGAACAATCGTCGCGGTAATCATCATCATCATCATCATTTTGAACAATTTCCAAGCCCAGGCTGGATCAGTTTGGAACGTAAGTCTCGCCATTTGTGTTAGTTCTGGCCCATTCGTCGCCACTTTTTTCAACAGACTTCTCTACACCTTTCAGCCACCTATCTCTTTGTCTTCCTCTTGGTCGTTTCCATCGCATCTCCATTTCATGTACCTTCTTTGGAATCTTCTTGTATACCATTATCTTTAAATGTCCACACCATTTTAGGTTTGATGTTTCTATCTTGTTCTGCAAGGGTTCCTCCTTCACTATTTCCTCTACCCTTTCAATCGTCGTCCTATTTCTCCTTGTTACTCCTAGCCTACTTCTGAGAAACTAAATTCCACCTGCTTGTAACCTGTTTACATCTCTTTTCTTTACTACCCAAGTTTCAATACTTTTTCTAGGTATCACTTCTTTCGTCTTTAATTCAAATCAGGTTCCTACCATTTTGCAGGAATGCTTCTACCTTTCTAGCAGGTTCACTGATCTTTTTCCCATTCCTTCCACCTTCCTGTATCGCACGTCGAAATACTCAACACTTTCACCTTCTTAAATTGATCACCTCCAATCCCTACTCTGTTAGTTTGTCTGCCTTCTTTCTTGATGTTACCAGCATCTCACGTTTGTTTGGCTTAAATTTCGTTTCATACTCTCACAATTTCTTCCCAGGCCTCCATTTTCTCCCGAACCTCCTCCTCCCCGTTTCCCAAGACATCTGCAAACACAATTGCTTTCCTCTTGCCTGATTCAGTTTAGTACACCTTCATCATTATCTCATCCAAGACCGAGGAAAACGTAGCTTCAAAAGGCTGAAAATCATAACTCATGTCTCACGAATGATACCTGGCGCCAGCCTCAGTTTCTTTTGGCGATTGGCTGAGTTCGTGAAGGCCAGACGATTCTGCAACGATATCGGATGCGAACTTCTCGACCTCCGCCATAGGTGGAGAATTGTACTGTGTAGAACACATCCATTTCAAAGAAGGGTCGTAGGACAGATGCAGATAATAGTAGGCCTATATCCGTGCTGACATCTACATCGCTGATGTCAGTCTTCTGCAGAATTATGGACCATGTTTTATGCACACTTTTCATGACGTTCATGGAAAAAGAAAATCTATACTAAAAATCAGCTTGGGTTTCGAAAACAGAGATCTTATAACTCTCAACTGGTTCTGTTCCTCCATGCTATCGAGAGCGCCATATTCATCGACGACCGGGTTTTATGCTTCGACTGCTATATATGATTATGAATCGAGATCACCGAGAATTTGATCAGACTTGTCACTGGCTTCTTGACTTCCTTGCTGACAGAAATTTACAAGGTGCTCTTAACGAAACGAGCTCGACAGGTGTAAAGGTAATTGCAGTAGTACTCCTAGAAATAGTGAGAGCATCATAAATATGTTAGTAGACAACATCGGAAGCTCCATCAGGCTATTCGCAGATGATGCGACTGTCTGTAATAAGGCAGAAACTCCAGAAGACTATAAAGAACCGCAGAAACACGTCCAGAGTTGTCAATGATTGTTGGTCACTGGCACTTTACCATAAACGCGAATAAATGTCACGTATTGTGCATAAACATGTGAAAAAATCCATTACTATACGATTACACTATTGACGGCAAATCAGTAGAAACAATAACGATGGAAAAACACCAAGGAGTAACCATTCGGAGGGACATAAAATGGAATGACCACTCAAAACAGAATTTACAGAAAGTGAATGCCGGGATGAGATTCGTTGGAGGAAGCTTAAGGAACTGTAATTCATCTACGGAAGACTGTCTTACAAAACACTTGTTCTACCTATTGTTGAATATTGCTCGGCAGTCTGGAACCTCTGTCAGGTTGGATTAATGGAAGAGACATAAGATCCAACGAAGAGCGGCGCATTTCGTCACGAGATCGCGTAGTCCAGTGGACCCCAGCCTTTCCCTCCGCTTATCGTGTTTACAACCCTGGGATATCTCATCTTCACTTCTAATTTAATTTATTCATTTTTTTTTTGCTTGTATCTAAAAACTTTATTTCTCAATAATCTGGAATCCTCACTTTAGTGAGTCAGGATTATCAAATTTTGACTAATATAATCTCCAGTGTTTCAGAGGAGTAGTAGCCGAAATAGAAATATCTTTATGTCTCACTCAAAAATTTAAAAATCTAATTATATTGCTTTCATTGAGCAACAATTTTCACATCTCGCCTTCCTTTTTTATGTGGTAAAAATCACAAGAAAAATGTAGAACATTAGTGGGATGGTTGAAATTGTTTTTCTTTAAGCCGTTCCTAAATGTTTAGTTTCAAACTTAAAGTAAAACTGAGGTCATTCTCCACGTTCAGGCGATTGCGATGTTTTCTATTCATGATCGCTAGTGTCGAGAATCCAGTCTCACATATATGAGAACTGCGCCAGGACTTTTAAGGCTTCCTTTACCACTCCTAGACCAATAGGAAGGAAACTGGCCCAAAATTCTTGCAACAGTATTTGCTTGAAACTGCTCTTAGCAACCCAATCACATTTCATTTCAATTGCGTTTTCTTGCCCTGTCAGTCTTCTGGAGATAAATCGGGAAATTAAGTTTGAACTACCCATGGAGCCGTTCTAGGTGTTCCCTAATGATAACTCTACACTCGTTCACATCGCACAATTGCTCATCCATATGTTCACTGCCGGCCGGGGTGGCCTAGCGGTTCTAGGTGCTACAGTCTGGAACCGCGCGACCGCTACGGTCGCAGGTTCGAATCCTGCCTCGGGAATGGATGTGTGTGATGTCCTTAGGTTAGTTAGGTTTAAGTAGTTCTAAGTTCTAGGGGACTGATGACCTCAGAAGTTAAGTCCCATAGCGGTCAGTGCCATTTGAACGATATGTTTACTGAATCGATGGAAATGGCGAAAAGTTAGTAATGGGAGCATCCAGGCGACAATGTTGTCAGTGGAGTACCGATGCTCAGCTTTCCCTTGACTAGTTCTAACTCTGGCTTCAGTTCATACAGTATGCTAAGTATATTGCCCTTCAAAAGTCAGTAGACTGGGGTATGAAAGATTGGTGTTCAGCATTGAGATCATTACATAGGACTCGAGAAAAAAACGAATATTGACAGCATTTGACGTAATTTTATCAACTACACTGATAGCCACTTTCAGTGCGGTGATCAGTTTCTTAAGTAAAGTTTTAGAAACTATGACCTGTCTCTGGATCATACAGTGAGCGCCAATAAGATTAGGACTCTTTTCTTTGACAATACTTAAGACGTTGGTGCTATGACAATACAAATTCCGATAACTCTGTCCCAAGACAAATAATTTTCAACGCAAAATTCATTAACCGCAGAAAACACATCAGAATTTTTGATGTTTCCAATTTTTTAGGAAACAATTGTACTTCCGTTATTGTTTGCTCATCCAGAGGCGTTGATATAAGTCAACGGGGACAGTTGTAAATGTGTGCCCCGACCGGGACTCGAACCCGGTATCTCCTGCTTACATGCCAAAAGCTCTACGCATCTTTTTTTTTTGCATTTTTTTTTCGTTGTTGATCGTTGTGTTTGGTCGTTGCGGACGTCACATGACACCCGGTCGGGTTTGTTTGTTCATCCTTGAGCTCAGTTTTTTTATTACAGAAGCCAACCAGCTCTCTGACCGAACACGCTGAGCTACCGTGCCGGCTAACTATCTGAGCCACTGAGAACACAGAGGATAGTGCGACTGCAGGGACCTATCTCTGTCATGCTTCCCGTGAGACCCACATTCGCAACTCGCTGTCCCGCACTGTATTCGTAGTACCTCTGCCCATCATACTCATTAGTCGCGGCTTGACTGCCGATTCCCGTAAGAGTTCGGGCACTATTGTGCATCCTCACGGAAGGAGATAGCCGGTGAGCCTTAACTATAAAGATGGTATCCGTTCTTTCGGACATGGGCAGAGGCACCACGAATATAGCGCGGGATAATAAGTTGCGAATGTGGGTCTCGCTGGCACGGTAGCTCAGCGTGTTCGGTCAGAGAGCTGGTTGGCCTCTGTAATAAAAAACTGAGTGAAAGGATCAACAACGAACTTCAACGGACATCATGTGACGTCCGCAACCACCAAACACACCGATCAGACTCGAAAAAAAAGGATGGATAGAGTGCCTGCCATGTAGGCAGGTTATCCCGGCTGCGAGTCCCGGTCGGGACACACATTTTCAACTGCCCCCGTTGACTTATTTCAACGCCTGTATGCAGCTAAGGGTATTCATTTCATTGTAATTTCATAATTTCATTCAAACGAGCTGATGGTCACTTATGGTATCTGTTCTTTCGGATAATAATATTCGAAAATGTTTACAGTTTTTCTTAACAATTGAATTCCTACCGGTTGCCATTACGTTATTAAAAACAGGCCAAGATTCCGTAATTAATAACAGGAATTTTAATTGTGCAAATAATTCGTAATTATATATATATATATATATATATATATATATATATATATATATATATGTGTGTGTGTGTGTGTGTGTGTGTGATATTATATGAGATTCCGTAATTAATAACAGGAATTTTAATTGTGCAAATCATTCGTAATTTCATATATATATAATTACGAATTATTTGCACAATTAAAATTCCTGTTATTAATTACGAAATCTTGGCCTGTTTTTAATAACGTAATGGCAACCGGTAGGAATTCAATTGTTAAGAAAACCTGTAAACATTTTCGAATATTATTATTTTCGCAGGGAGTGCGAGTGGTAAGCTTGCCTCTGATAATATCGGGCACTTTTTTGTATAATAGGTTGGAACAACGTAATTTTGGATTTGTTACTGTGAAAAATCAAAATACTGTAGGGTATACAGAAAATATATTTACGTAAAAAATCCTGCAACGACAATCTTCTAATTTATTTAGTTCAAATCAATCATGAGGATCTGATCTAGATTTTCAGCTTCAAGAATCAGACTCCTAGACAAGAAGAACTGGAGCCATCTCAACATGACAAGCTAAGTAAACCTGAAACTTTATTGTTATCTTCGCTCCTCTCAAATCTTTATAAAAGTCTTTTCTCATTAATTACTTAGACTGAGCATTGTTTAACGTCGACAACAGATGAAAGAAGGAAGGAGAGGGGAAATTACAGCCTTCAAGCCCTGTTCGGGCGGAGTTTAGAGTACATAGGTTTTTGATAAATGAAGGGACATGAATATGATGATAGCTATCATCTCTTTCATCTTCTTCGTCTTTGAAGAGACACACTGGCCTGTCTTACAATCATACGTAAATGATAATTACTATAAAACATTTATCATTAATGGATTTTCTTAATGATGAAAGAGACATAAAGGAATTCTCGTCTGATTCCAGTCTTTTATTACGGAACTACAAATTTGCAGTGGATTCTTCAGTTATACTGCATATTTCCTGTTGCAGTTCACACGTTCTTTCCTTAGACACTTCGCTGGCTGAAAATAAAGATATGAAACACTGTTGTTTCACAACTGAAAATGTTCAGATCAAAGTTGAAGTTCTGTTATCGTTTTAAGTAGCCATCTTACCAGAGATAAACCTGTCTTCTCTTGAACATATTTGCATATCAGCTGATCTCTAGAGTTACAGTTGCATTTATTTCATTTTATCAATGACAGATTAACTGCTGGCGTGCCCTCAGCTATGAAAGCAAGTTTGTTTCACTGTACGCCCGATCACAAAATTGCACTTGCAGCTACAACACCTGCTTACACAATTAATTAGTGTGTCAGGTGTGAAAATTTGTATCTGCAAATTTCTTCGTTACATGAAAGATTTCACTCACTACCTTACAAAATAACAAACTGTACAAATCCATGTAGTCGATAGAATGTATGGCAGTGTAGTTCTGGTAACCAACAGAAATACACTCCTGGAAATGGAAAAAAGAACACATTGACGCCGGTGTGTCAGATCCACCATACTTGCTCCAGACACTGCGAGAGGGCTGTACAAGCAATGATCACACGCACGGCACAGCCGACACACCAGGAACCGCGGTGTTGGCCGTCGAATGGCGCTAGCTGCGCAGCATTTGTGCACCGCTGCCGTCAGTGTCAGCCAGTTTGCCGTGGCATACGGAGCTCCATCGCAGTCTTTAACACTGGTAGCATGCCGCGACAGCGTGGACGTGAACCGTATGTGCAGTTGACGGACTTTGAGCGAGGGCGTATAGTGGGCATGCGGGAGGCCGGATGGACGTACCGCCGAATTGCTCAACACGTGGGGCGTGAGGTCTCCACAGTACATCGAT
Source organism: Schistocerca gregaria (assembly GCF_023897955.1). Taxonomy (NCBI): domain Eukaryota; kingdom Metazoa; phylum Arthropoda; class Insecta; order Orthoptera; family Acrididae; genus Schistocerca; species Schistocerca gregaria. The sequence continues at coordinate 250,430,868 of NC_064923.1, read as the reverse complement.
GTTGTCGCCAGTGGTCGGCGGAAGGTGCACGTGCCCGTCGACCTGGGACCGGACCGCAGCGACGCACGGATGCACGCCAAGTCCTTAGGATCCTACGCAGTGCCATAGGGGACCGCACCGCCATTTCCCAGCAAATTAGGGACACTGTTGCTCCTGGGGTATCGGCGAGGACAATTAGCAACCGTCTCCATGAAGCTGGGCTACGGTCCCGCACACCGTTAGGCCGTCTTCCGCTCACGCCCCAACATCGTGCAGCCCGCCTCCAGTGGTGTCGCGACAGGCGTGAATGGAGGGACGAATGGAGACGTGTCGTCTTCAGCGATGAGAGTCGCTTCTGCCTTGGTGCCAATGATGGTCGTATGCGTGTTTGGCGCCGTGCAGGTGAGCGCCACAATCAGGACTGCATACGACCGAGGCACAAAGGGCCAACACCCGGCATCATGGTGTGGGGAGCGATCTCCTACACAGGCCGTACACCTCTGGTGATCGTCGAGGGGACACTGAATAGTGCACGATACATCCAAACCGTCATCGAACCCATCGTTCTACCATTCCTAGACCGGCAAGGGAACTTGCTGTTCCAACAGGACAATGCACGTCCGCATGTATCCCGTGCCACCCAACGTGCTCTAGAAGATGTAAGTCAACTACCCTGGCCAGCAAGATCTCCGGATCTGTCCCCCATTGAGCATGTTTGGGACTGGATGAAGCGTCGTCTCACGCGGTCTGCACGTCCAGCACGAACACTGGTCCAACTGAGGCGCCAGGTGGAAATGGCATGGCAAGCCGTTCCACAGGACTACATCCAGCATCTCTACGATCGTCTCCATGGGAGAAAAGCAGCCTGCATTGCTGCGAAAGGTGGATATACACTGTACTAGTGCCGACATTGTGCATGCTCTGTTGCCTGTGTCTATGTGCCTGTGGTTCTGTCAGTGTGATCATGTGATGTATCTGACCCCAGGAATGTGTCAATAAAGTTTCCCCTTCCTGGGACCATGAATTCACGGTGTTCTTATTTCAATTTCCAGGGGTGTAGAAAATAAAAAACTGTAAAACAGAGTTTTCAACAGAAATTTCTGATAGTCCACATTCAAGGAGCAATTTGCTTGCCACTAATTTGGTACCCTCATAAATTAGTATTGCTGGCTACGCGAGTGCTGCTAATAGATCACTTATTACTAGCTTAAATTCAACAACCTAAAATAAGATAACAGCTACGTTCTGTCGAAAAAATTAATACATGAAAACGAAAACATTGATGAATATCTCACCTTCATTACTGTCCGCTTTGGTCACTATCATTGCTTTTGGATATTTTCGTTTAGGAGAGACTGGTTTCATTGGATTTGGGACTTCAGAGTTCGTCGGAATTCCATTCCATCAGCTCTTTTCAACTCGAATTGTGAATTCTCAATCTTAAACGTACACTAACCGGGAAAAATCGCAACAAAGCAAATAATTATTGTGGAGGAATGACATTTCAGCAAGACAGTTGCTTAGCTAACATATTTGAGTGATTAATATAGCAAGACCAGAGGTTAATGTAAGCACTAGGTAAGCCACTGCAAATGTGAAATACTGGTACGTTAATAATCGGCGTGACCGCCAGAATGTCGAATGGAAGCGTGGAGACTTGCATTCGGTATGTTTTTGAACAGGTGCTGGTTGTCAGTTGTGAGACGGTGTTCGTGAGATAGCCACGAGAGTGCTCCTGCTGAAACACTCGGAATCGCACCACAGACCATAATACCAGGTGTAGATCGAGTGTATCTATGCCACTGACAGGCTGGTTCCGGGTGCCCCACTTGGCCTCCTCCTAACCAACACACGGCCATCACTGGCACCGTGGCAAAACCAGCTTTTATCAGAAGAACAACAATTCTTCACCACGCCCCCCAATGAGCTCTCTCTTGAGACCACTGAAACCGCAAATGCGGTATTTTGGGATCAGTGGAACGCACGCTACAAGGTGTCTAGCTCGGAGGTGTCCTTGAAGTAACCGATTTGTAACAGTTCTTTGTGTCAATGTTGTGCCAGCTGCTGCCAAAATATTTGCTGCAGCTACAGTACGATGCGACAGAACAATACGCCGTACCCATGGTCTTCACTCTCGGTAGTGGTACGTGGCCATCCGGGATCTGGTCTTCTTGTAAATGTATATACCCGTGACCCGCGCTGCCAGCATTCACGTACAGTGGCTAAATCCCTACCAAGTCTTTCAGCAATATCGCAGAAGGAACATACAACATCTCGTAGCCCTATTACACTGTCAACTTCGTGAGGTGCTGATAATAGGGTGTTTGTTGTCTTAAAGGCATTCTTGACTAACATCAACTCGTCACGTCCAATCTGAAAGATAACTAACGCTCATGACCGTTACAGCGTTGTAACCTCATTCAATAGATATTATCTTTCAAATGACATCTATTGAGTGTTTAGCTGTAATTACTTTAACTAGTTAATTTAAATACCTCACAAGCTTTGAAAGTGTAGTTGATTTCCATTTTACTCTCCGATATTTGTCTGTAGAAAACTCTGGATAGCCTGATTCCCATACACGAATTGCTACTACAATTCGGTGCAGCATAAGACCACAGTTTGAAATTTTCTAATCACAGACTTACTTTCTGGCGATCAACACTACACGAGGACGGTCTGTTACATTCACGTTAAAGACTCAATATGGATGCCCTCGCAATAGATCATAGTGGCGAGACCAGACATGTTTTACGTAAACCAAGTTTAGAGCTGCGGGAGGGTCTCGACAAAAATGACGCCGCACAATTGTAAATGAACGGCACCTGGTGAAATGGCAGATGCAAAACTCCTATTGTTGTTGCGCTATCGCTAACTCGACTAAACCGTTATATGAACAGTGAATGTTCAAGGGACGTAGATTACAAGGGAGACACACAGCGGCACCCGTATGAATCGGCATCTTGCAATTAGGACACACGTAAAATTTTAACAGGGTATGTGCAGCTGCTTATTCATGCCGAAGACTTAGTCTGCTGAAAAAGAGTGAATCGTTCTGAAATATCCTTACGCCGAATGTGTTCTACGTGCGTAATGTTTTTGATTTATCATTATTGTTTGATTTTATTTTTCTTTGATGGGTTGAATCCATTGCATTTGGGACAACAATATCTACGTTTGTTGATGGCATTTCGGTCAACCGAATTTTACACGGAAAATAAATAGTCTGAATCATTCTAGAGAATAGTAATTCAATAAGTGCAGCCGAAATTGGAAGATATCGAAACCAAAGTGAAACTTAAAACTTCTTTCACCGCACCTTCGTGGGAGACTCTTAAGAAAGCAGGCAACACGGAAACACTCACTTGAACTGATAAGGTCGCGTATATATAGGCGGGCATCCATCACGGGTGACAAACGTTAAGATGCGCTCCTCGGGACTGAGTCTGCTGCTGTTGGCAGCACTGCTGGCTTCCGCGCTGGCGGCCGTCTCCTACCGGGGGTGAGTCAAAAATATCACGTTGTCCTTGGTCCATTTAAAGTTAATCTCTCAACGGACGTGCAACTGCTTTCTCAGTTAGTTCAAATATTGAAAGAAAAATTTCTCTTCCTAGAGTTAGAAGTGTTTATCTCAAAAACTTAGTAATCAGTTTAATATCCAATACAATGCGTTGCGTGATGGCTTTCTGTCTTTCACATACGGTAGTCTTTGAGTTCTTATTGACACCTCTGTTGTTTTTTAGCCCATAGTTTTAGCATTTCCACCATAACAATCAACTCCTCAGTTTCATTTTTTTAATTATTTTTTACTCGAGTGTCGTCCAGTCTCAACTTCTGCTCCATGTGTAAGTACGGGCCCCCTGCAGTTTCCTTGATCAATAAAATTTAAATCCTAATTTTGTTGCAGTACTCTTGTAGACCATAAGTATTATCCCTTCGTCACCTATCCGTTCTCACTTTTCCTTTTTTTGTATTCCTTTGTTTTAATTGCATCATTTGGCATTTATGGGTGAGCACTGTCCCGTTCAAAAATGTCGCCACTATTCTGTCATATGAGACGTCACATACGAGGACGCAGGATGTTCCCGATGTACAGCTCCCTTAACTACTACTAGCCCTGACTCGAAGTCATGCTTTATTGCTTCCCATCCCATGATGCCAAGAGTAACACTGGTGAATCTCTCCAAAATAATGGACGAATTGGATCTTTCCCCAGGTTGCCGTCATGTTAGCCGACGATTGTTATCCGAAGTAATGCAGAACCGTGACTCATTGCTGGACACAATGCGGCGCCATTTTCAGCACTTCATGATTCCCGATTATGCCACCACTCCAAACTCAACTATTTGTGTTGTGGTGTTAACGGCAGACTAGGCTGTCAGTCTCCGATCGATGGAGCGGAATTACATAGGATGGTGGAGAGAGTCCATTACTCCTTCTCAGATGCCTGGTGCAGATGTTAGGCAGCTGTATTGTGCTTGTACACAGTACAGCGAATCTCCCTTGTGGTGATCAGACGTAGTCGAGCGGAACCTTGAGTATGCTTGCCCTCACAATCCCATATAGTCCATTTCCGGGGCACTGTCACATACAAATATCAAGCAATTCTGGAAATTGCACGACTCGATCAATGGAGCCCCACACTGAGGCCCCTTTGAAACTGTGCCAGATACTGATAGAACTGTCTCAAGCGTGTAATGTAGCATCTCACTCTTCCTCACAATGATCAATCGATGTCTGACGCTATTCACACAACTTACGTACATTACGTGGCCTGATAACAAAACTAAACACGAACAACACTAATCAATGCTGTTGGCCATTCTACCTGTCACACAGATTTGCAGCTCTCTTCTTTTACGTGAGGCGTTCAATAAGTAATGCAACACATTGTTCTCTCGGCCATTTTCGCTTGAAGAAATGCGGAATTTGTTGCAGGTCATTGTGGAATATTCCTGCTTCAGCCCCTATACTTTCATGAATTTCCGATAGGTTACAGCGCTATACGTTGTGACCCGCCAGGGTAGCCGAGAGCGCTAAAGTGCTGCTTCCTTGATCGGGTAGGCGCACCGGCCCCAGATCGAATCTGCCCGACGGATTTACGACGATGGCCGATGTGCCAGTCAGCCTGGATGTGGTTTTTAGGCGGTTTTCCACATCCCGCTAGGTGAATACCGGGTTCGTCCCCATGTTCCGCCTCAGTTTCACGGCTCGCCGACATCTGAACACTTTCGCACAATTTCACGGATTACACTAGTCGCAGACAGTTGGGGTACACTTAATTCCGTCCCAGGGGGTACGAGGTGGTGGCAGGAAGGGCATCCGGCCACCCCTTAAACATTAACATGCCAAATCCGATTAACGATGGCTAACCCTGCGTAACTGCGGGACAAGGTTCAAGCGATAGAACACAGGTAGAACAAGCGCTATACATTGCCTTCAAAGTGACGTTTGTAACGGAGGTGCATTCCAAACAGAAGGCTCTCATTAAGCTTCTTTTGGCGGAAAAGCAGAGCATCGCATATATTTATAGGTGCTTGCAGAATGTCTACAAAATCCTGGCAGTGAATAAAAGCAAGGTGAGTCTTTGGGCAAAGTGTCTGTTATCGAGTTCGCGCAAACCTGTCCGATCTCCTGCGTGCCGGCCGGCTACACACAGCTGTGACATGTGCAATGTTGAAACGTGAGAACACTCATTCGAGATGTTCGACGGATCAAACACCTCTCTGCACAACTGGACGTCTCTGTTGATAATGTTGACACACTTGTCCACAAATTGGGGTACTCAAGGGTGTGTGCTCGCTGTGTTCCCCACCACGGGACAGAGGACAATAAAGAGCAACAAAGGACCATCTTGCGGAGTTGCTCGCGCGTTACGAAGCTGATCGTGACTATCATTTGTCGAACATCGTCGCAGGCGATGAAACATGGGTTCTTCACTTCGAGCCGGAAACAAAACGGTCATCCATGGAATGGTGCCACACTACCTCTCCTTCGAAGAAAAAGTAAAAAGCCACACCCCAAGCCGTCAAAGTCGTAACGAAGGTCTTTTGTGGTTCAGAGCGGGTTATTCTGTTTGTTGTCGTCCCTCATTTTGCAACGATCAGTACTAAAGTGTAGTGTGCTATCCTCAGGAAACTGAAGAAACGACTTCTACACCTACATCTACATACATACTCCGCGATCTACCATATGGTGCGTGGCGGAGGGTGCCTCGTACCACAAATAACATCTTCTCTCCCTCTTCCACTCCCAAACAGAACGAGGGAAAAATGACTGCCTATGTGCCTCTGTACGAGCCCTAATCTCACTTATCTTATCTTTGTCGTCTTTCCGCGAAATATAAGTTGGCGGCAGTAAAATTGTACTGCAGTCAGCCTCAAATGCCGGTTCTCTAAATTTCCTCACTAGCGATTCACGAAAAGAACGCCTCCTTTCCTCTAGAGACTCCCACCTGAGTTCCCGAAGCATTTCCGTAACACTCGCGTGATGATCAAACATACTAGTAACAAATCTAGCAGCCCACCTCTGAATTGCTTCTATGTCCTCCCTCAATCCGATCTGATGGGGATCCCAAACGCTCGAGCAGTACTGAAGAATAGGTCGTATTAGTGTTTTATAAGCGGTCTCCTTTACAGATGAACCACACCTTCCCTAAATTCTACCAATGAACCGAAGACGACTATCCGCCTTCCCCTCAATTGCCATTCCCACTTCATATCGCTCTGCAGTGTTACGCCCAAATATTTAATCGACGTGACTGTGTCAAGCGCTACACTACTAATGGAGTACTCATACATTACATGATTCTTTTTCCTATACATCTGCATTAATTTACATTTATCTATATTTAGAGTTAGCTGCCATTCTTTACACCAATCACAAATCCTGCCCAAGTCGTCTTGTATCCTCCTACAGTCACTCAACGACGACACCTTCCCGTACACCGCAGCATCATCAGCAAACAGCCGCACATTGCTATCCACCCTATCCAAAAGATCATTTATGTAGATAGAAAACAACAGCGGACCTACCACACATCCTTGGGGCACCTCAGATGATATCCTCACCTCCGATGAACACTCACCATGGAGGACAACGTACTGCGTTCTATTGCTTAAGAAGTCTTCGAGCCACTCACATATTTGGGAACCAATCCCATAAGCTCGTACCTCAGTTAGGAGTCTGCAGTGGGGCACCGAGTCAAACGCTTTCCGGAAGTCAAGGAATATGGCAACCGTCTGATACCCTTCATCCATGGTTCGCAAGACATCATGTGAAAAAAGGGCGAATGCTTTTCGTAGGAGCGATGCTTTCTAAAGCCGTGCTGATGCATGGACAGCAACTTCTCTGTCTCAAGGAAATTCATTATATTCGAACTGAGAATATGTTCCAGAATCCTGCAACAAACCGAAGTTATGGATATTGGTCTGTAATTTTGAGGATACGTCCTTCTACCCTTCTTATATACAGGCGTCACCTGCGCTTTTTTCCATTCGCTCGGGACTTTACGTTGGGCAAAAGATTCGCAATAAATGCAACCTAAGCTTCAGGGTGTCTGTCCTTCACCACAAAAATGCAAACAAACTTCTCAATCTCCATGACAAGGCAAGATCTCAAAGAAGCCTGGGTTCCCGAGAGGAGCTCGCAAAACTTCATTGGACCGTTCTTTCTCATCCACGCTGTAGCCCTGATCTCGCGCCTTCGACTTCCATCCGTCTGGTCCAATGGAGGATATACTCTGCGGGAAGCAGTACGTGGACGATTGGTTGGTTATTGACGCACCAAGCCGTTGGTCCGACGTCAACCAGCTGAGTACTACCATGAGGACACACGGGCACTCGCAATAACGTGGCATAAGGCCTTTGCAATGAACAGAGATTATGTTGAAAAATAGGGTTTTGTAGCCAAACGAGTGGAGAAAAATGTGGTGTACTGGAATCCCGAATAAAACCAACCTGCTTTCAGGAAAAAAAATTCTGTTTTCCTAATCGAACACCCCTCGCACCTACCCACTGGTGGCATGTACGTGTCCGACATTCTGTTGACAGCTGTTTCGATCTTCTGACTGATTCACTATTTTTGTAGGGCAGTATGTATACACGGAAGTCTGGTGCACTTACCAGATGTACCAGTAGGAAATGAGCGTTTTTCTGTGAAAATGAAACACTAATTTTGAATTGAAAAGTAAAAGCATTTTATTCAATGTACTGACCATTGCTTTCTATACATTTTGACCACCTTTCTGTCAATTTGTGGACACCACGCCAATAGAAATGTTCGTCTTTTGAAGCAAACCAATCAGACACCCAGTTTTCGACTTCTTCGTAGGAATCGAAGTGTTCCTCAACCAAAGCGTATCCCATTGATGAAAACAAATGGTTGTCGGAAGGGGCCAAGTCTGATGAATACGGCGGGTAGGGTAGCAGCTCCCAGTCAAGTGTTTTGATTGTATCCTGAACCAGTTTTGCTTTGTCTACAGGTGCATTGTCGTGTAAAAAAATTACTTTGCCGTGTCTTCTGGCCCATTCTGGTCTGTTTTCGATCAATGCATAGTTCAAATTGATCATTTGTTGTCTATAGCGATTAGTATTCACAGTTTCACCGGGTTTCAGAAGCTCATGATACACCACACCTTTCTGATCCCATCAAACACAGAGCATTGTCTTCCTGCCGAATCGATCTGGTTTTGCAGTCCATGTTGATGGTTGTCCCTGATTAACCCATGATTTTTCCCATTTAGGATTCTTAAAATAAATCCATTTTTCATCGCCAGTAACAATTCGATGCAAAATTGATGTTCTTTCATGTCTTTGAAGCAAAATTTGACATGTGGTTTTTCGGTTTTCCATCTGTCTTTCATTCAATTCATGTGGCTCCCATTTGCCACACTTTTGGCTCTTTCTCCATAACTTTCAAACGGTCGGAAATTGTTTTTTGCGCAACATTTAGCATTGCTGCCATTTGCTTCTGACTCAAAGTATCATCTTCATCCAATATTGCTTGTAATTTGGCGTCTTCGAACTTTTTTGGTGGTCTTCCACGTTCTTCATTTCTTACATCAAAATCATTATTTCTGAACCGTTGAAACCATCTTTTGCACATTGCTTCTGATAGAGCATGATCACCATATGCCTCGACAAGCATTCGATGCAACTCTGCAGCACTTTTTATCAAATGAAAACAAAAAATTAATGCTTTCTGCAAATCATCATTTTCTGGTACAAAATTCGACATTGTTAACACGATTAAAACATATGATGTTGTTTGTTCCATGACTTGATGTATACTAAATATCTTTGACAGATGTCATACCAGCCAAACACAAAAAAATAAGGCTCGTTCACAACAAATGTTCCTTATCGACACATTTGTATCTCAACGCTCATTTCATACCGGTTCACCTGCTATTTTTATCTGGGCCTGTTACGACTGCCCAGTGTTGCCTCGAAAAAGCAGAAACCAACAGGTGTCGCGTTGTTGACAGGCACCAGGTTTACCGGCTGAAGCCCTCGGAGGAGCACCTGGCAGCGGTGGCGGCCCTGAGGGGCAGAATGGGCCTCGACTTCTGGTCGCGGGCCCACCTCGCCGGCCACCCCGTGGACGTGAGGGTGCCGCCGCAGCTGCTACACTCCTTCCGCCAACATCTCGACCGCCACAACGTGCCTCACGAGCTGCTCATCGCCGACCTCGAAGAGTAAGTATTCCAGCCTCTTATCAACGTACAATAATCGAATTCGTTCCGTAAAGCCTGCTGTTACCTTTCGGTCAACATGACCTGGAAAGGAGTTTTTTTTCCATAACGTCTTTATATTGAAATACCAGCGATCGAAACCTAATGGCTTTGTTTCTTCTACACGGATTAAGACTAAAATGAAAAAATGGGTTTCTTCCTCCTTGTTATAGCTTAATTTATTACTCTTGTGCTTTTGACCAGTGTGTTCAAAAATTCATACCGTCTACAAAAATTAGCATTAAAACTTTATTTTTATCTGCCTTTCTTGTAACGTGTGGTAGCCACCTTCCGTTTATGGAACCTTTATAATGCAGTGTCACAAGATGACAGATCACGACATTGGGGTAGCTACGCCAAAGGTGCAGGCAAATGTACAAAAATCTATAAAAGTTTTGAATCGCGCCGTTATCTCGTGCAGACGTGTTGTTATTGTGCCGATCTGAATGTCACTCTTGAAGTTGTTTGTAAACATACAAACAGTTATTATAAACGCTACCTATGGTTCAAATGGCTCTGAGCACCATGGGACTTAACATCTCAGGTCATCAGTTCCCTAGAACTTAGAACTACTTAAAACTAACTAACCTAAAGACATCACAAGCATCCATGCTCAAGGCAGGATTCGAACCTGCGACCGTAGCATTCACGCGGTTCCAGACTGAAGCGCCTAGAACCGCTCGGCCACACCGGCCGGCTACGCAAATACAGACAGGTGAGTAAAATCATTAGGAAATTTTTACGAAAAGCACACTGACTTAAAGTCAGGCAACCAAGTGTCAACATAAATGTAAATCAGAGAACGTAAATATAGGAAAAGGAACATTCAAATGCAGGGTGATTTAAAATGGAAGGATCACTTAAATCTAGCCAGGGGAAGGCAAGTGGCAGACTCATATTCATTAGAAGAATCATAAGGGTGGGCAATTCATGCAAGAAGGAAAACCGTTGTTCGATGGATTTTTGAGAATTATTCGTTGGGATAACCGAGCTAGGTGGCGCACTGTGAGGAAGGTCACGGCCGATTTCCTTTCCCGCCCTTTCGTAATGCGAGCTTGTGCTTCGTCTCTAAAGATCTTGCTGCCGATGGAATACTGAACTCTAATCTGCCTTCCTTCGTTCTTACGGGACCATCATCAGGTTAGATTATCAGAAGTGAACACTGATAAACCAAAACATTACGACTATTGCCCACCGCGATATTGGATGCGTCTGGTAATTTTGCGGGAACGTGATGCGGTAACAAAGACATGGACAGCAAATGGGGAAATCCATTGAGATAAGCGATTTTGACAAGCAGCGGATTATTATTGGTCATACCCTGTGAGAGAATATCTCGAAAACGGCGAACCTGGTCAAATCTTCAAGTGCTGCTCTCGTGAGCAAGTACAGAAAAAGACAGGAAAGTGAAACTACCACTAGGCATTAAATGCTTCGACGTCCACAAGTTTTCAAAGGCTTGTCTGCTCTGTAGAGTAGGATAGATGGTGATCTGTGGCATCTCTGCCCAATGGGCACAACGCTGGAGCACGCGTAAGTGTTTCGGAGCACACCGCTCATCGTACATTATTGAACATGGAGTTCCACAGCAGACCACCATTACGTGGTCGCATGTTGACCCAACGATATTATCAGTTTCGATTTCAGTGGGCATGGGACCATCGGGATTCGACCGTCGGCTCTTCGGGTGAATCACTGTTTTGCGTCTCCACAAACGCCGTCATCGTGGTGAACGGCGGCTCAAAACGTGCAGCTGGAAGCAGTATTATGCTACAGGCTACATACATCTGCTCTTGCACGGGAGCTGCGATAGTAATCGAAGACACGTTGACAGCCGCGAACCACCTGCATCCCTTCATGTTTGATGTCTTACCCGAGGCGATGTCATCTTTCAGCAGTGTAACTGTCCGTGTCTCGGTTCCAGAACCATGCTACAGTGGTTTGACTCACGTTGATGTCTTGGTGGCCAAGTTCACCTGATGTAAATCGTATGGAACCCAACCCCATCGCCATCGAGCGCTATTACCGCCTACGCAAATCAGCGGCACGTTATTTATGCGAATTATGACGTCTAATCCCATATACCTTCACAATCTTACCAACAAACTGTCGAATCCCTTATATGCAGAATCAGTGATTTATTTAGTTACAAAAATGGGCAAACAAGCTATTAAGTAGGTAGTCATAATGTTCTGGCTCATCAGTGTAGAAAGCACTCTGTGTAAATCTTCCCGGTACGCCAGAGGATTTTTACACACAGCGAGAGTCACAGTCAACAAACTGCTACAGGAAAAGCTACAAGAATGGCGGGGCTATCGCACAGAACCTTAATCACCGAATTTCGGACCTAGAAAATTTTACTTCTACAGTGTACGTTCCGAAAGTAATGCAATTGAATTTCCCGCGCCGCTCCTAGTAGTCGGAGTGGGAGCGGGCCACATGGAGTAGGTGGGGGGGACGCTAAGCTTTGCCGCGAAACTGGTTTCAGTGCTCTCCGAGCTGTGGAAGCGGCAGGACGTCTGTTATTGTAAACCTCTGCGCGCCGACCGTGTCACGGAAAAAATGGAATCGACGATCGAGCAACGTTACGCGATTAAGTTTTGTGCTAAACTGAACAAATCTTTTGAGGAGACTAACAAAATGATTCGTGATTCTTACGGGGACTCTGCTCTGTCCTACTCATAAGCTTCGAGGTGGTTAAAGGCCTTTAAGGAAGGCCGGGAAGAGGTTCACGACCAACAACGCTCTGGGCGGCCGTCAACCAGCAAATCCGACAACAATGTGGCTCGTGTGCGGCAACTGTTGGACTCTGACCGTCGATTGAGTATCAGGATGGTTGCCAATGAACTGAACGTGTCGTCTACTGTTGTTTTTCGCATTGTTACTGAAGATTTAGCGATGAGGAAAGTGTGCGCCAAGCTCGTGCCCAAGGTGTTGTCAGACGACGAAAAGACCAACTGAGCGGAAATTTCAAGTGAACTTTTGCAACGTGTTGAAATTGAACCTGATTATTTGGACAACGTCATCACTGGTGATGAAACCTGGGTTTTTGAATACGACCCAGAAACAAAACGCCAAAGCTCTGAGTGGCACACTGATCAGACCCCCAAGCCCAAAAAGGCAAGAATGAGCAAATCAAAAGTGAAAACAATGCTCATTGTCTTTTTCGGCAGCAAAGGAGTGGTCCATACGGAGTTTGATCCTCAAGGACAGACAGTTAACGCTGCCTACTACGTGGATGTGCTGGAAAGACTCCGCAAAACGGTCGTCAAGACGAGAAAGGACATCTCCGCTACCTGGCAACTCCATCACGACAACGCGACTTGCCACAACGCGCTACGAGTCCGCGATTTCCTGGCCAAACACCACGTGACAACGCTGCCCCCCCCCCCCCCCCCTATTGTCCTGACCTCGCCCCAGCTGACTCCTTTATGTTTCCTAGGATTAAGTCAGCCCTGAAAGGAACCCGTTTTTCGTCCATAGACGAGATCCAATCCGCCGTGACGAAGACCTTGCGAGAGGTCCCAGAAGACGCCTTCCAGGGCGCGTACCGGTCATGGCAGAGTCGCTGGAAAAAATGTGTAGAGGCCCAAGGACAGTACTTTGAAGAATTTTAAGTGTTTGTGCAAATCTGTTCAATAAATTACTTTAAAAAAAATAATTGCGTTACTTTCGGAACGCACCCTGTACTAGTCTCGCGTCTTGACCATGGAGGTAGAATTACGAGGGTAATACCAAAAGTAAGGTCTCCTATTTTTTTATAAGTACAGAACTCTGTTTGCGTGGCAGTTTGTCAGACTGTTACGAAGAGTGACTCACGCGCTGTGTGTAAACATGCGCACGCCGTGCTGAGTCGCTCAGTCTTGGCTTGGCAGCCGTTGAGTATGGAACTCCTGTTGGATGTTACCGCCAAGTGCGAATTGTGTGCAGTTACTATGTTTTTGTATGCAAAGGGCATTGTGCCGATTGAAGTCCATCGCAAATTGACGGAAGTGTGTGCTGAGTCGTGCATGTTCATAAGAGGTGTGGTCGGACCGAAATTCACGACGAACGAAGGTGCGGGAGACCGTCAGTTTATGAGGAGACAGCGCTGAAGGTTGAGCAAAGCATGCGTGAACACCGGCGGATCACAATGGATGATCTTTGCATGTTGGTTCCTGAGGTTTCCCGAAGCACCGCTCACAGAATTTTAACGTAAACATTGAACTAACGTAAGATGTACGCAAGATGGGTGCCGCGCATGCTGACTGAGGACCACATGCGGCAAGGAGTTGATGATTCCCACGCATTCCTCACCGCCTTGCAACCGGACGGGACAACTTTCTGGACTCAATTGTCACGGGTGACGAAACCTGGGCATACCACATTACACCTGAGACTAAACAACAATCACGCCAGTGGCGGCATCCTTCTTCGCCAAAGCCGCGGAAATTGAAACAATCACAAGCCTTCCGGTAAAGTCATGACAACCGTTTTCTGGGATCGGAAAGGGGTATTGTTGGTCGACTTTATGCCCAATGGGACCACAATTAACGCTGACAGGTACTGTGAGGCTCTGAAAAAACTCAAACGGGCAAATTATAACCGGAGAAGAAGAATTTTGAGCAAGGGCGTACACATTCTGCATGACAACGCTCGCCCACACATCGCTCGGGAAACCGTTGCTTCTCCTGCAACAGTTTCAGTGGAACATAATCACCCACCCACCCTACAGTCCTGACTTGGCGACCAGTGACTATCCCCTGTTCCCTAAGTTAAAAGAACGTTTGGCCAGAAAGCGATTCAGCTCCGACGACGAGGTGAAAGAAGAGGTTCACAACTTTCGCAACAGTATGGCGGCGAGCTGGAATGACATGGGCATACAAAAACTGCCACAGCATCGACAGAAATGGTGATTATGTCGAAAAATAGATAAATCTCCAAACTATAAACTGATGTAAACCATAGTAGAAATAAACAGGTCTACGTACTTATAACAAAAATAGGAGACCTTACTTTTGGGATTACCCTCGTAGAATCATACAGAGGGCTGCCGACAGCTTTTCTTCGTTTTAATCGTCCGCGACCTAATTAAGGAGGAGGGAAATGTGATAGTAATCTATTCGTTCGCAGGGAATTTTTTGCAGCACACAGTACCTTGGCTTTAGGATGGATGGGCGGGGAGGGGGAGGGGTGGTTAAATGTAGACTTAGAGGCTGAATGCCATAGATATAGTAGACGGACGCTCGAAGCCCCCAAATCTACTGTTCCCCTAACCATGAAACAGTATTTTCCAATATCATAAAGTGGTGTATATATCAACAGCGAGTGCAAGCGTTACCTGATCAGAAGTAGCCGGACACCTACTAGTGCACATTGATTTATCCATCTTTTGCCTTTATGACGGCCAGAAATCTGCAGCGATCATTTCCAGTGAAACATCTAAACGTCTGTCGAGGAATTGCAGCCATTTCTTCCTCAAGGGCCGTAATCAGAGAAATTTGGACGCTGAAGTCTTGAATCACGTCGACGTTGTAGCTCATCCCAAAGATGTTTCGTTGCGTTCAGTCGACCTTCTGAGCAGGGCAGACCATTTCGGGTCGGTTGTTGTCCACAAACCATTGCCTCGCTGATGTTGCTTTACGACAGGGTGCGCATTGTCACGCTGATACGATCATCGTTTCGGAACTGTTCCTCTATGGCACGCAGTACACGATGATGTAAAATGTGTTGATACTCTCCTGCATTTGCCGTCAAATCAAGTGCAATAAGGGGGTCACATCCTAAGCACGAAAAACACGACACCATGTAATAACGCTATATCCTCCATACTTCACTGCTGGCACTATACATGATGGCAGCTAAGGTTATTAAGGCATTAGCCACACCCATACCTTTCCATCGGATTGCCACAGGCTGTAGCGTGATTCATCACTCCAAATCACTCGTTTCTAGCCATCTACAGTAGAGAGGCTTCACTCTCTACACACCCTAGATGGTCGCTTAGTACTGCCTAGAGAAATGTGTGGCGTATCAGCAGCAGCGCGACTATTATGCCCCACAATTTTTAATAAAGATTAAAATTGAAGAAATTGGAAAAAGTTAGGAAATTAAGAAAAAGGAACCTGGATAATTGGATAGAACCAGAGTTTGTTGAGAGTTTAGGAGGGAGCATTAAGCAACGTTTGGCTAGAACAGGGAAAGGAATACAGCGAAAAACGATTGGGTAGCTTTAAGAGATGAAATACACTCCTGGAAATGGAAAAAAGAACACATTGACACCGGTGTGTCAGACCCACCATACTTGCTCCGGACACTGCGAGAGGGCTGTAGAAGCAATGATCACACGCATGGCACAGCGGACACACCAGGAACCGCGGTGTTGGCCGTCGAATGGCGCTAGCTGCGCACCATTTGTGCACCGCCGCCGTCAGTGTCAGCCAGTTTGCCGTGGCATACGGAGCTCCATCGCAGTCTTTAACACTGGTAGCATGCCGCGACAGCGTGGACGTGAACCGTATGTGCAGTTGACGGACTTTGAGCGAGGGCGTATAGTGGGCATGCGGGAGGCCGGGTGGACGTACCGCCGAATTGCTCAACACGTGGGGCGTGAGGTCTCCACAGTACATCGATGTTGTCGCCAGTTGTCAGCGGAAGGTGCACGTGCCCGTCGACCAGGGACCGGACCGCAGCGACGCACGGATGCACGCCAAGACCGTAGGATCCTACGCAGTGCCGTAGGGGACCACACCGCCACTTCCCAGCACATTAGGGACACTGTTGCTCCTGGGGTATCGGCGAGGACCATTCGCAACCGTCTCCATGAAGCTGGGCTACGGTCCCGCACACCGTTAGGCCGTCTTCCGCTCACGCCCAAACATCGTGCAGTCCGCCTCCAGTGGAGTCGCGACAGGCGTGAATGGAGGGACGAATGGAGACGTATCGTCTCCAGCGATGAGAGTCGCTTCTGCCTTGGTGCCAATTATGGTGGTATGCGTGTTTGGCGCCGTGCAGGTGAGCGCCACAATCAGGACTGCATACGACCGAGGCACACAGGGCCAACACCCGGCATCATGGTGTGGGGAGCGATCTCCTACACTGGCCGTACACCTCTGGTGATCGTCGAGGGGACACTGAATAGTGCACGGTACATCCAAACCGTCATCGAACCCATCGTTCTATCATTCCTAGACTGGCAAGGGAACTTGCTGTTCCAACAGGACAATGCACGTCCGCATGTATCCCGTGCCACCCAACGTGCTCTAGAAGGTGTAAGTCAACTACCCTGGCCAGCAAGATCTCTGGATCTGTCCCCCATTGAGCATGTTTGGGACTGGATGAAGCGTCGTCTCACGCGGTGTGCATGTCCAGCACGAACGCTGGTCCAACTGAGGCGCCAGGTGGAAATGGCATGGCAAGCCGTTCCACAGGACTACATCCAGCATCTCTACGATCGTCTCCATGGGAGAATAGCAGCCTGCATTGCTGCGAAAGGTGGATATACACTGTACTAGTGCCGACATTGTGCATGCTCTGTTGCCTGTGTCTATGTGCCTGTGGTTCTGTCAGTGTGATCATGTGATGTATCTGACCCCAGGAATGTGTCAATAAAGTTTCCCCTTCCTGGGACAATGAATTCACGGTGTTCTTATTTCAATTTCCAGGAGTGTAGTAAGTCCAGCAGAGGATCAAACAGGTAAAAAGACAAGGCCTAGTAGGAATCCTTGGATAACACAAGACATGTTGAATTTAACTAATGAAAAGAGAAAACATAAAAATGCAGCAAATGAAGAGGGAAAAATGAAATGTACATGTTTAAATAATCAGATTGACAGGAAGTGCTAAATGGCTAAGCACGAATCGCTAGAGGAAAAATGTAAGGATTTAGAAGTATATTTTATTAAGGGGAAGACAGAAACCGCCTACACGAAAATTAAAGAGGCCGTTGGGGAAAAGAGGAGCAGCTATATGAATAACAAGAGCTCAGATGAGGGACCAGTACCAACAAAAGAACGGAAAGCTGAATGTTGGAAGGAGTATATACAAGGGAGATGAACATGATGGCAATATTACAGAAAGGGAAGTGGACGTAGATGGAAAAATTTGGAGTAGGAATTGAAGTTCAGGAGAAAGATATATAAACTTTTAGTTTGTCGATGACACTGTAATTTTTTCTGAGACAGAAAAGGACTTGGACGAGTAGTTGAATGGAATGGTCTTTCTCTTGATAGGAGGATGTAAAATGAACATCAACAAACGGAAAACAAGGATAAAGTAATGTAGTCGAATTAAATCAGGTCATGCTGAGGGAATTAGATTAGGAAAGAGATGCTTAAAGTAATAGATGAGTTTTTCTATTTGGGCAGCAAAATAACTGATGGTTGCCGAAGTAGAGAGGCTATAAAACGTAGACTGGCAATGGCAACAGTTGCATATCTGGAGAAAAGAAATTTGTTAACATGGATTATAGACTTAATTGTGAGGAAGTTTTTTCTGAAAGTATTTGTCTGGAGTGTAGTCATGTGTGGAAGTGAAACATGGATGATAAACAATTAAGACAAAAAGAGAATAGAAGCTCTCGAAATGTGGTGCTAAGAAGGATGTTGAATATTAAATTATTAGATCACGTAACTAATTAGGAAGTACTGAAGAGTTTTGGGGAGATAAGAAATTTTTGACACAATTTGACCAAAAGAAGGGAGGACACAGTCTTAGACATCAAGGGATCACCAATTTAGTATTGGAGGGAAGTACCGAGGGTAAAAAATCGAAGTGATGAATACAGTAAGCATATTCAGAAGGATGTAGGCTGAAACAGTTATTTGGTGATGAAGAGACTCACACAGGATAGAGTAGCATGGAGAGCTGCACCAAATCAGACTTCGGGCTGAAGACTGCAACAACAACATCAACAACTTTTTAACTCCCTATGCACAGTCATTGTGCTAGCTGGACTACTGGTAGCACTTGTAACTCATGAGTGATTCCTTCCGTTGATGTCATGTGATTTTTAAAACCACCCTTCGACGGTCCCTGTACATGAGTAATGAAGTTTGCGTGGCCTTTTGTTTAGCCGTGATTGTTCCTTCGCGTTTTCATTTTACACTCACTTACCAATAGTCAACTTTTGGGCAGCTTTAAAAGGGTTAAAACATCCCTGAATGATTTGTTGACCAGACCAAACCCTTAGCCACTTAGTTAACCAGACCGACCCATTCTCCTGTTACTGCTTCTCAGCTGGCAACACAATATTCTACTCCACCATTTATATTGGTGGATCCGCCTCTCGTAGCATCGAAAGGTCATCTCCACGTTGCATAGGTGTGTCTGGACACTCCTGATCAGAGAGCGTAAATTGTTTCATGGAGACCGTAACAAACGGCATCAAACTCGAGCTGCAGTTGTCAGAAACGAACTAACTATCAGGACAGAGAAATCGATAGCGTGAAAAGGAGTAGGGAGCAATCATACTGTCTGAATTGGTCAATAACAATGATTTTCAACAAAGAAATATGAGTATTGTGCAATATGTGCAGTATAACAAAAAATATGAATTTTGATACTTTCTGCAGCCAGTTTTGCTTACCAGCTATTTTGTTATTGAGAGATAAAATTAGTTCTACTCCTGTATACTCAAATAACTGTGTTGCAATGTTTGTTTTGTTATTTGCACCTCATTACTGTCTAGAAATCAGGCAAAATCAAAACACAACCACTGTTACGGGGTGGGGCAAATAAACGTGGCCCAGGGAACAGAGTTCCAGGGTATAAAGAAACAAAGCAGAGGAAATGACTGTAGCAGATACTAAAAGTGATCGCCATTCATCTCTTGGCACTTTTAGGCCCCGATCAGCAAGTTGCTAGAGGCACATCGAAGCGGGACTGCTGGGATTGCTGCTATCTCATCCAACATGTTCTGCTGCAGTTGTTGAAGACTATGAGGGTTGTTGCCATACACCTTAGACTTGAGGGCTGCTCACACAAAGTAGTCCCACATTGAAAGATCGTGTCACCTGGGTAGCCAGTTAGGGCCGCTATCAGATTGCTAACAACTCTATCAGGCGTAAAGATTGTGTAAATGTGTCCCAAGGTTCGGCTGTATCTATGGGCAGTTGCTCCAGCCTGTAGGAAGTAATTGTAGCTCTTTTCTTCATCACGGGATATGGTTATATGCATACATTCACGTCCAATCATATTCACTCGTCTGGACCACTTTTATTTCCCCAACCTGTACAAGCGGGATTTACCGATTAGGGAAGCAATGTAATATGTCAGTGGCCTTACTGCATTTGATTCTATTCATGGGATATGTGAACGAGAATTGAATTTTTCGAATTTGATTTCTTGGTCATTTAGAGACTTGTTTCCTTACATTTTATAGCAGGTCGTTCATTTTACAGCTTTTCATGAGGATTACGTATCATATTCCATATTACAAACTTCAAGGAGAAAGCTAATTGTAAATGTTGTTTGGCATACACGGCAGGAATATGCCCTAGCCATTCATCTGTCTAATTCGGATTTGCTTTTTACACACTCATCGGCCACCTTTGCTTTTCAGACCGTTAGCGTTACGTCTTTAAGTGTGACTGTGCTGAATACGTCGAGACTTTAGTCCCTTATTTGAGTTGCCCATAACGTCGGAAGAGTGGCAAATAGCCCACTTCTCTCTAACAGCATCAAGGCGGCACCCGGGCTAAACGTCCTAATCCTAAGAACGGACCACAGTCGTCGATATCACACGCCTTCACTTCACGAGATATTGCGGAAATATTTGACATTTAATACAGGCTACAGCGGTATAGTTGCCCACTAAAAATCATTCACAGCTTCCCAGTTAAGATGCAGGACTGAGTTCGGTTTACAGTCACAATAGTCTTGTCACTGTTGTGCACGTTTTCGCGGCCATTTGCAGCCATCCTCCAGTATAAACTACATTCGTCTCACAAAACGGAAAGAAATCATTACAGTTACGTTAACGGCTGCATGACGGAGTGATCACGCTAAGTTTCTCGTCGGTTATTACCATGGAAACTGCCCTGTAAACAACAAGTAGTCGGTCTCTTTGTCGTTCTGTAGCAGCAATTGACCTCTCGAATAGCACCACCCGTGCTGCCCAGAATAGCGCCCCCATTCATCAACAGCATCATATGCGCTCAGTCCATGAGACGCTTCGCAATATTTAGAATCTCACTCTGTTCCCTTAGGTAGATCATCAGGAACTGGATCCCACCACGTCCTCATCCCTTGTCACACGAATCCTAGCAATCTAATAGTCTTTAGTTTGCAGCCATGTGTTACCGACCATAATTACGGCAGCACTATTGCGCCTGATTGTGTAACAGCCAGTAGCTCTCCAAAAGTGG
This sequence comes from Schistocerca gregaria, assembly GCF_023897955.1. Lineage (NCBI taxonomy): Eukaryota > Metazoa > Arthropoda > Insecta > Orthoptera > Acrididae > Schistocerca > Schistocerca gregaria. The sequence continues at coordinate 250,409,811 of NC_064923.1, read as the reverse complement.
AACAAAAGTTTGAAACTTCCGTGGAAAACGCCTAGAGGATACGTAGTTGCTCAATATCTGTAATGCTGGCACTTCACAACAGTATTTGATAGCCGATAACGGGCAGTAATCTTATCGGTCCACATCAGTTTCAACACAGTTTTTATTACAGTCGGAGTATATCGTTCCACTATTGCCACACTTCCACTTCACAGTTAAATGCATGATGAAACCATACATTCATAAATGTGGTCCAAAAAATTCGACAGTTTTCTGATATGTTGTTCATTATCTTGAAATGTCCTGCAGACGCACTGATAAGATTTATGGTCTTCAAGACACGTCAGTGAAACAGTAACGAAATACTGTCGTTGTTATATTACTATTATTGTTTTAAATTACTTCAGACAAGGGCACTTTCCACCAAATATAAAATATAATATACGTGTTACAAGATCGAATCAAGTTTATTTCGTAGGTATGACACAGAGTACGATGAAAATATTGAAATTTAATTTCTGTATGCTCTTGTAAAAATTCAACACTGCTTCATTTAAATTGTAACTAATTAAATGAAATTGAAGCCATAAATTGGCATCAATAATTGACTGTACTGAATCTAATGAATTTTCAGATAGATTTACACGTTATAAATAACCAGTGTGAGAAGTAATTAATAATTTTGAGAACTTGGTGTAGTATTTTGCTCTTCATTTGTTTTACCTCCACTAACACGTAAGTAGTCCTTTTTAACTGCGTAATAATGACAGCTCGGAGAAGGTATTAATCTTAACAGGTACTTCGTATGCCGTGCGGGATTGGCCGAGGGGTCTAGGCGCTGCAGTCAGGGACTGTGGGGCTGATCCCGGCGGAGGTTCGAGTCCTACCCCGGGCATGAGTGTGTGTGTTTGTCCTTAGGATAATTTAGCTTAAGTAGTGTGCAAAATTAGGGACTGATGACCTTAGCAGTTAAGTCCCATAAGATTTCACACACATTTGAACATTTTGAAGGTACTTCGTATTATTGATACCAATGTGAACTGCTCTTCACCTAATAATGGTTGTAATGTCCTTCCACTTGAAACCAAAAATAAGTATTCATGTCCCATATAGTATGCGCTGTTGCACAGTAGGTAGCATGCGCCAATGGATAGTCCAGTATTAAGTTCCACTGAAGTCAGTGACCTCGGTACAGCGTACTGGCCATTCTGTTTTTGCTGTAATTGTTATAATACCATGTCTTCGCTCCAAATCATTATAAAAACAATTTCTGCCCCATAAAACAGCGGATTTAAATGTTCTTCTAGCATCGACCACGACTGAAAAGTCTCAAAGTGGTATTAATGTACACTACACTATCCGAAGAAAAGTATCCGGTCTCCCTTATGTAATGCGGAATTGACCGCTAGATTTCACGAAAGGTAGACACATCAGAATGAAAGGAGGCGGTTAGTGCTTTGTCATCAGTAGAGAAGGAGTAACAGCAGAAAGTGTCTGACACGAGAACTCAGGGACTCGATGGTGCAATAGTAATCAGATGTCACCTGACTAACAATCCATCAGCGACATTTCGACTGATGTAAACGTGCCAAAGTGGACTGTTGGTGATGACTGTGAAGACGAAACGCGAAAAAACAACCACAGCTAAATCAAGATCAGGGAGATCTCATGTACTGTCGAGCCTACGTCATAGAGTGTGCTATGTGGGGTTGTAAAACATTGCATGAAACCAGTGGAAGGAACCGCTCGTAAGTTCAAAAGTGCTACCAGGAGTGCAGCTAGTACACTCCTGGAAATGGAAAAAAGAACACATTGACACCGGTGTGTCAGACCCACCATACTTGCCCCGGACACTGCGAGAGGGCTGTACAAGCAATGATCACACGCACGGCACAGCGGACACACCAGGAACCGCGGTGTTGGCCGTCGAATGGCGCTAGCTGCGCACCATTTGTGCACCGCCGCCGTCAGTGTCAGCCAGTTTGCCGTGGCATACGGAGCTCCATCGCAGTCTTTAACACTGGTAGCATGCCGCGACAGCGTGGACGTGAGCCGTATGTGCAGTTGACGGACTTTGAGCGAGGGCGTATAGTGGGCATGCGGGAGGCCGGGTGGACGTACCGCCGAATTGCTCAACACGTGGGGCGTGAGGTCTCCACAGTACATCGATGTTGTCGCCAGTTGTCAGCGGAAGGTGCACGTGCCCGTCGACCAGGGACCGGACCGCAGCGACGCACGGATGCACGCCAAGACCGTAGGATCCTACGCAGTGCCGTAGGGGACCACACCGCCACTTCCCAGCACATTAGGGACACTGTTGCTCCTGGGGTATCGGCGAGGACCATTCGCAACCGTCTCCATGAAGCTGGGCTACGGTCCCGCACACCGTTAGGCCGTCTTCCGCTCACGCCCAAACATCGTGCAGTCCGCCTCCAGTGGAGTCGCGACAGGCGTGAATGGAGGGACGAATGGAGACGTATCGTCTCCAGCGATGAGAGTCGCTTCTGCCTTGGTGCCAATGATGGTGGTATGCGTGTTTGGCGCCGTGCAGGTGAGCGCCACAATCAGGACTGCATACGACCGAGGCACACAGGGCCAACACCCGGCATCATGGTGTGGGGAGCGATCTCCTACACTGGCCGTACACCTCTGGTGATCGTCGAGGGGACACTGAATAGTGCACGGTACATCCAAACCGTCATCGAACCCATCGTTCTATCATTCCTAGACTGGCAAGGGAACTTGCTGTTCCAACAGGACAATGCACGTCCGCATGTATCCCGTGCCACCCAACGTGCTCTAGAAGGTGTACGTCAACTACCCTGGCCAGCGAGATCTCCGGATCTGTCCCCCATTTAGCATGTTTGGGACTGGATGAAGCGTCGTCTCACGCGGTCTGCACGTCCAGCACGAACGCTGGTCCAACTGAGGCGCCAGATGGAAATTACATGGCAAGCCGTTCCACAGGACTACATCCAGCATCTCTACGATCGTCTCCATGGGAGAATAGCAGCCTGCATTGCTGCGAAAGATGGATATACAGTGTACTAGTGCCGACATTGTGCATGCTCTGTTGCCTGTGTCTATGTGCCTGTGGTTCTGTCAGTGTGATCATGTGATGTATCTGACCCCAGGAATGTGTCAATAAAGTTTCCCCTTCCTGGGAAAATGAATTCACGGTGTTCTTATTTCAATTTCCAGGAGTGTATAACGACTGTGGTTAGGGAGGTAAAAAGAGCGAGGCACAGTGGTCGCGTGACTCTTCATAAGCCACACATCTCTGTAGCCAACGCTCCAAGCGACGGTTGAGGTGATGTAAACAGCGACGCCAATGGACAGTGGATGCTCGAAACGAGTGATCTGAAGTGATGCATCATGCTATAACGCGTGGCAATCCAATGGTGGGGCTCGATTTGGAAAATGCGTGGAGAACATTACCTGCCATCGTGTGTAGCGCCAGCTGTCAATACGGAGAAAGTGATTTTATTGCATGTGGTTCCGTTATTGCATTTAAGAAAACGCTTAATGCGGAAGGATAAGGATACGTTTTGCAGCATCGTGAACTGCGTACAACAGAGAAGCAATTATTTTTATGAGCATGACAACGCGCGTTCTCATAAAACAGCTTCCGTGATGTACTTGTTTACGCATAGTAACATTTACGAAATGAGGTACACTGTCAAGAGCCACGGCCCGAACCCAATGGAAGACCTATGGCATCATTCAGATCGTCGACTTTGCTTCAGACCCAGCGTCCCAAATCACAACTTTCTCTGGTTTGGTTCTTGAGGAAAAATGGACTACCATTCCTCCACAGACAGTCAGTCATATTGAAAATGTCCCCAGCAGAGTTCAAATTATTATAAAGGCGAAGGGTGGATATATCCGATATTAATCTCCACTGATTGGTGTCTGGATCCTTTTGATCAGGTAGTACTTAAGAATGCAAACAGCAGCGACAATATTTATATAACTCACCAGAATTATTTATTTCTCTAAATACAGAAATATCACGCTTTCTATTCTTTTTGTGTCCATGCAGCAAACAGCCAGAGCAGGAGGAACTCTTTTCTTGTTTCTTTAATATTTTATGATAGAAGATATTTTATATTAACAAAAATGAATCGGGAGCAAAGATAAATTTACTTGTTTGAAAACAAAAAGTACAAAGATGTTCCTACCTGAAACTAGAATTATTGTCTAGCATCACCCAGGAGTTGTGATATCATAATTGCAATCAGTCGGTAATAGTCTCTCTGTGAAATAAGAGTTAAAGTGGATGCGAGATATTGGTCATTTTTTTGCAAGCTGCTCGGTACCTTCGTTGAGCAGCTAAATTAGGGGGAGAGCGCTCCGATGCCCATTGTAAATAGAACAGTAAGACCGAGATGTGTAACCAATGGCACCCCATACCATCATGCCGGGTGATACGCCAGTATGGCGATGACGAATACACGCTTCCAATGTGCGTTCACCGCGGTGTCGCCAAACACGGAAGCGACCATCATGATCCTGTAAACGGAAACTGGATTCATCAGAAAAAATGACGTTTTGTCATTCGTGCACCCAGGTTCGTCATTGAGTACACCATCGCAGGCGTCCCTGTCTGTGATGCAGCGTCGAGGGTAACCGCAGCCATAGTCTCCGAGTTGATAGTCCATGCTGCTGCAAACGTCGTCGAACTGTTCGTGCAGATGGTTGTTGTCTTGTAAACGTCCCCATTGTTGACTCAGGGATCGAGACGTGGTTGCACGATCCGTTACAGACATGCGGATAAGATGCCTGTCATCTCGACTGCTAGTGATACGAGGCCGTTGGGATCAAGCACGGCGTTCCGTATTACCCTCCTGAACCCACCGATTCCATATTCTGCTAACAGTCATTGGATCTCGACCAACGCAAGCAGCAATGTCGCGCGATACGGTAAACCGCAATCGCGATAGGCTACAATCCGACCTTTATCAAAGTCAGAAACGTGATGGTACCCATTTATCTACTTACACGAGGCGTCACAACAACGTTTCACCAGGCAACGCCTGTCAGCTGCTGTACAGAGAAATAGGTTGGAAACTTTCCTTATGTCAGCACGTTGTACGAGTCGCCACTGGCGCCAACCTTGTGTGAATGCTCTGAAAAGCTAATCATTGGCAGATCACAGCATCTTCTTTCTGTGGGTTAAATTTCACGTCTCTAGCACGACATCTTCGTGGTGTATCAATTTTAATGGCCAGTAGTGTATTAGGAACAAAGTGGGAACATGGCTTTCGGTAGCCCATTTTCTACTAGAGGACTACGCGTGTAATTGCACATGAACATGCTGTGTCAGTTCAGAAGATCTATATGTTACGTGATCCACATTTTCTGAAAATGGGGTGCTTCAGATTTCCACTGTCACACGGAACAAGCAGGCCCAGTGGAAGCTGTACTCGTATTCTGATTTACACCAGTCAGCCAAAACATTCTGATCACTTGCTTATTAGCCCATTGAACCAACTTGGAACGCAACACAGCAGTGATTATGCGTAGCATGGATTCGAAGTCATCTGTAGCTTTACAGGGGAATGTGCAACCAGATGAGTACGCACGGGTCACGCAATTCCAGCAAATTATGCCCTGTAGCAGCCAAGATGTGTTCCATCAGGTTCAGGTCACGCAAATGTGGTGGCCGAGATATCAACGTGAGTTCAGTATCATGCTTCTCTACCTACTGTAGTACTATTCTGGCCTTATGACATGGAAAGTCATCCTGTCTGCATGATGCTGATTCCTTCGTGGAAGACGTCCAGTATGAATGTGGTCCGCAATCATGTACCCCCGTCTATAGTGTTGCTTGATAATGACACTGTTTACCATTTAGTTTATAAAGAATAAATTATTTACATATTTTTCAGACACTGAGTATTGATGTTGAAGAGATTGAAAAACGCCTGTGACCATCATTGTTGATTATACCACTCTTATATAGTGCTAACGTACGATGAAGACGATGACAATACACTGCACTCAGACCAAGGACGCGTTCCGTAGAAAAGTAGTTTGGATAAGGAAGTTTGAATAGTTATCCGAAGGTAAAAGAGCGTTACAGAGCGGGAGGGATGGAGCTTGGAGCTCAGTGTCACGTGGAGAAAACGTTGTCAAAAGGTCAGGGAAAGAAATGAAAGGAAAAAAACATATGATGAAACGAATTTCGTTATTCGTAATTTACAGTGCAAAAGGCTTAAGAGCGAGTGGAGCCGAACAGATGAAGGAATGTCCTGGTACAGAACAAACAACGAAACAATTCGCTTTCTGATAGTTTTTATGTATTCGATGGCACATTTAATGATTTGCGTGTGAAATGTAATTGGATGCAAGAGGAAAGGCAAGGCGCATTGAGTTATAGAATTAGGTATTATTTGTGAAAGATAAAGTCTATCAGATTAAGGGTTTGAAGAGGGATGCAAGCTTCAGCCACACACTTATTTAAATCTGTACGAAGAATTACGTAAACGAATAAGAAACAGCAAATCTAAGTACAGGATATTAATCGGAAAGTTAATTGGGAAAGGAGGATGTAAAGAACGATTCTTCAATGGAAAGCCTTGGGCACGATATCTAAGTTAGAAGAATTTGCTAAAACAATTTGTCCTTTACGCTTTCATTCAGAAAGAAAGAAATATAAAATGAACTTGGTGAAGACCAAATGGAACAACAAATTAAGTTGACCACATTTTATTAAATAATGATGATATGTATGCTATGATACACCTAAACTACTTTCTGATTGTAGGTAATCATAAATTTGTAAGACGCACATTAAAAAAAAAATAAAGCTAGAATGAAACAGGCTCTTCAGGAAATAAATAAAAAAAACCGAAATTATCCAAAAACAGAGAGGTAACGAAATCTCGGAAGATAAAGCTAGTTCAGACATACACAGAACGAAAACTTAGGATACACGGTACTTATAAATGGTGAAAAACTGGAAATTTTTTATGACTTTATTAAATTCTATAGTCTTTCCTGATTACATTTATATATGCATTATAGGGTTTCAAATTAAAAATGACATACATATAACAAATTTTAAAGTTACGGTCATGTATGCTGCCACGCCCCCTTCATTTCTGTTACAGAAACCAGTATTATTTCGAAAAGCACTGTGAACTTTCTGTTTCCAGCGACTATACGTATGATACATTGTATATGTTGGTAACAGTGCAGGTTTTTAGTGTTTGTAAATGATTATCTTTCCTAGCAATTACTTTTGTTTCACTGAAGCAGTTAGTTCACATATTTCTGAATGTTTGTTGCCCAAGCACTACAGATATTTGTAAAAGTACATATAATTTTGTGTGCGATAAATACGAACTATGCAATGCATCAAGAAATTAAAAAAAAGGAAATTCCGTGGTAACCAGTTCTCAAACGAAGGAAGCCACACTGTTGAAAACAATCTATGTATCAGTTATTCAGGGAAGAAACCCCCACATTGCATGCCTACTGGCGATTCAAATTTTTGTGTTAACAATGACGCTGTTTGTACTGGATCTGTTGTTGTTGATGTGGACATCTTATCTTCTTTGATAAAGGAAGTAGTGATATGTAAACAATGTGATGGTGTAGGTTGTCTGTAAATTACTGCACAAAGTAGCAGGAAGGGTTTAGCTTCAAAATTAGTTGTTCTGTTTAGATCCTGCAATAAGAAAATGACTTTGAACATTGTGCATAATTCATTTGAAGTTAGTGTGTTCAAGGCGTGCAATGGAAAAGGAAAAAAGGCTGATCAAACGTTTTGTGGTTTGATGGACCTCCCTCCTCCTCCCAGTAGGTTCAGCAAGTACCTAAAATACTTTTGGGTGCCTTGGCGGTTGTGTCTAAAGCATCTATAAAATGTGCAGTAGAAAAAACTGTAAATATTAGTGGAACCAGGTACATCCCTGTTGCACTTCATGGGACATTGCAAAGTCGAGGAGATCGTTCCTTGAATGGTGTTGTAAGGGCTACTTCTCTGGAGAATGGAAAAGTTGATGTTGAGTGCTTATCTAAGTACTGCCACACCTGCCATGGTAACACTGAAGGAACTATTGAACAGCAGTGTTCCACGAATTATGATGGTTACAGTGCAGTTATGGACAGTGTGGGAGCTCTAAAAATGTTTCAGAGGTCGTTAGGTATACGAGGTACTTAGGCAATGGGGAGTCTAAAGCTTTCAATAAAATTAATGAGTTCAGTGGTTATGGTGATACCTTGGTAACAAAACTGGAGTGTTGTGGACATGCGCAAAAGAGAATGGGTGCTAGATTGAGAAAGCTACGAAGAGAAAGGAAATAAATGGTGCTATCTGATGGAAAATTTCTGTCTGGCCAAGGCAGATTGACAGAAACTGTAGCAGACCTTCTTCAGAGTTATTATGGATTGGCCATTAGACGAACTGCACCTCTGAATGATGTTACAGCAATGAGCAAAGCTCTGTGGGCCATCTACTTTCATAACTTGTTCACAGATGACCACCCTGTTCACGGACTTTGCCCTAAAGGAGCAGATTCTTGGTGTGGTTACCAAGTGATCAAATACACCACCATAAGAATTCTCTTCCTGACCCTGCTATGAATGAAATAAAATCAAATTTTAGACACCAGAGTGACCCTGTTTTGCTCAGCAAATGTCTGCATGTAGGCACTCAGAATACACATGAAAGTTTCAACCATTGCATATGGGAAAGACTACCCAAGAATGTTTTTGTAGGACTAAATATATTAAAATATAGTGTACTAGATGCAATAATATGTTTCAGTGCTGGAGTGATAAGAAGGTTGAAAGTCTCGAGAAATTTAGGCATAAAATGTGGCTCTGATACGGAAAGGTCAATTGCTTGCGTGTGACAGACAAAGGATGCATGTAGCTGAAAGATTTGCTCTTCAGGTTACCATAGAAGCAATAAATGCCAAAAAAGTGCCAAGAGGAAGCCTGAAGATGAAGAAATCGTGCAGGATGAAGACTTGCTTCAGCTGAGGCACAGTTTAATTGGACTCATATCTTCATTTGCAATTTCCCGCAAGTTGTACTTTTCAGAATTTAGGTACAAGTATTTCCTAAAGTTTATAAAGCGTCGCTCTAATTTCTTTCTGTAACTTGCAATAGTCCATGTATGTATATAGTCCTTGTATGTATGTGTAGTACACCTAAGCTTTATTGCAGAATCAACTAAATTATACAAAAATTACATTTTTATTAATATAAAAGATATAAAATAAAATCTAAAATGAGATATTTTAGATACATAATAGGTGTAATTAAACACGTCTAGTATCTCGGCCATCATGTCATGCATATCTGGTAAAAGTTTGGTCTCCTTCAAAAATATAGCATTGGATTAAATGGTACCTCAATTTGACGAACATTTTGGAAAAAAAAAAATTCATTCCGTTTCTTTCTAATTTTTTAATAACCCTAAGCAGTTTCAAAAATATTGAAAATACTTTTAATTTGTTTAGAAAGTGGCCGGTGTGCCTTATATATATATATATATATATATATATATATATATATATATATATATGCATGGTCACCGATGGTATCTGTTCTTTCGGACATGTCCGAAAGAACAGATACCATCTTAGTCTATACAAAATTAATAATGGTTTTCCAAACTAAGGTTTATATGTGACTGTGACGGAAAGCATAAAATGGCTTTGGAAACAAATGGAATCTCAACATAAAAACTATTCATAAACAAAACGTTCATCAGCGAGTACTTGAGAGATAAATTCTTGAAAATTATTTAAATTTTTAAACAAATGTGTCAGGCTAAAAGACTGGATGATTAACTAAAATGAAATGGAAGCAAATGAAGCGTATGGACGGTAGGTGGACGAAAGATGTACTTTTCTGGAGAGAAGGTCTTAAACGACGGAAATGACGGATGAGTAGTTTACTTCATAAAACATGCACTGAGATCATGGATGCGCATATATGCTGTTTTTGTTTTTAGGCTTGTTTCCCTCAGTCGCGGTTATAAAAGTAATATACACTGAAGAGCCAAAGAAATTGGTACACCTGCCTAATATTGTGTATGGCCCCCGCGGTCACGCAGAAGTGCCGCAACAGGACGTGGCATGAACTCGACTCATGTCTGAAGTAGTGCTGGAGGGAACTGACACCATGAATCCTGCAGGGCTGCCCATAAATTCGCAAGAGTACTAGGGAGAGGATATCTCTTCTGAAGAGCACGTTACATGCCATTCCAGATATGCTCAATATTGTTCATGTCTGGGGAGTCTAGTGGCCACCAGAATTGTTTAAACTCAGAAGAGTGTTCCTGGAGCCACTCTGTAGCAATTATGGACGTGTGAGGTGTCACATTGTAACGATGGAAATCACCAAGTCCTTCGGAATGCACAATGGACATGAATGAATGCAGGTGATCAGGCAGGATGCTTATGTACGTGTCACCTGTCACAGTCATCTGTAGACAACTCAGCGGTCCAATATCACTCGAACTGCACACGTTCCACACCATTACAGAGCCTCCACCATACTGAACAGCCGCCTGCTGACATGCAATGTCCATGGATTAATGAGATTGACTCCATACCCGAAAACGTCCATTCACTGGATACAATTTGAAACGAGACTCGTCCGACCGGGCAAAATATTTCCAGTCATCAACAGTCCAGTGTCTTTGTCGACGGGCCCAGGAGAGGCGTAAAGCTTAGTGTTGTGGGGTCATCAAGGGTACACGAGAGGGCCTTCGGCTCCGAAAGCCCACATCGATGATGTTTCGTTGAATGGTTCGTGCGCTGACACTTGTTGATGGCCCAGCAATCTGAGTCGGAAGGTTTGTAATTCTGTCACGTTGAACGATTCTCTTTCTGGCCGCAGCGATGTCGGATATTACCGGATTCGTGCTATTCACGATACACTAGTGAAATGGTCGCACGGGAAATCTCTACTTCATCGCACACCTCGGAGATGCTGTGTCGCATCGATCGTGCGCCGACTATAACACCACCTTCAAACTCACTTAAATCTTGATAAAACGCCACTGTAGCAGCAGTAACCGAAGTAACAACTGCGGCAGACACTTGTGGTTTTATATAGGCGTTGCCGACCACAGCACTGAATTCTGCCTGTTTACGTATCTCTGTATTTGAATACGCAAGCCCATACCTGTTTCTTTTGCCTTTCAGTGTAGGTCACAGGCGATCCTTTGCTACTATATGCGTCTCACTTTATTTCAAACGTCTTCAGTGGTTTAGATATTTTGTTTCCTGCTTCATTCTAAATATGCAGAAGGAAATAAACATCCGGCTACTGGAAATGCATTGACATAAAGTGAAACGCACACCGTTTAAATAAGACATTGTATTAGAGTCGTAAAAGACGGTATACAACCTATATTATTTGGATGCCCGTAATGGATGGAAAGCTCTTTCCAAAGCCTTTATCCAACTGTGAATGTCAAATGACTGATGATGATTGTGGTGTGAGCAGTGTACAGTTTCGTCCTAGTCAAATGTGTGTGCTGTAATGATGATGTGTATGGTTTTCAGGGTGTTCCAGAAGGAGCGGAATTTGACGCACCACAAGGCTCTGCCTCGGCGCCCTGAGTCCCGCATATCGTTCACGGAGTACCAAACTTACGACGAGGTGTGTATCTCCCATCAGTCAAATAACTACACAAATGCCGTGACCCTAAATTGACAACTGCAATTGGCGCGATTCTCAGAGGGTTTAGCGTAAACACAGAAAGTTCTAAAAAGTCAACAGTATGTTGCTAAGCGATCTGATAGCGCGGATAACGTTACTGAGTAACTAGTTTCAGAATCTATGGAGAATGAAGCATCCACTTAGTTTAAGATATCCCTATCTGAAGGACTTTGCGAGAAAAATGTGAAGCTAAAAAACGATATAATTTGTTAATGTCCTTTTGAAGTGGAATAACATAAAAAACCTTGTATTTATTAATTACTAAAAAATCTTAGTAACATTCAGTTGCGAAAAATATATTTTTAACAGGCGGTGGAAGGGTTCCCATATTTCACATTGGTAATAAAGTGGACATTGATTACGTCGTTCACACAGGGATGTATCCGACAGCAAAAATTGAGTCTGTTCAGACACCTCAGATATAAAACTCATGCTGTTACAGATTGCTAAGTGTGTCTTCAATAATTTGCAGATAATGCTATTTAAATGGTGTGGAAGGAAAAACCATGTGTGATCAATGACTTAAAGGAAACATCCAATTTTCACGAGCATTCTGGATGAAGAATTCTGATATGGATATACCAAGGCGACTCCACCTTCGCTGACCAATGCGTAATGTTGCAAAGAGAATATACAGCTCAAAATAGAGCGTAGACGGGAGGGACAGCAGTAAATCCAAAATTCGGAGTTCAAACCTAGTCCAATTATTAAGAATAGAATGATAGATCTGTTTTTATTGTTCCGTTTGCAGAGGATCGCAAAACATCGTTACTTATGGCTTCACGTATACGATTTGGAATCCACTTTCTCCGTTGGCTATGAAACTATGAACAGGTACAACAAAGATATCCTGAATAATCCTTTAGCTTCTCGGAGAAAATTTCGAAATCTCTACGTTACATTTTGTCAAATTTTCTTCTAAATTTCACTATATCTGTGTTGTATATGCCGTTTTTAATTTCTTTTAAACACTAGACAAGTCACAATTGAGTACAATCAGCCTTAACGGATTATAGATACGGTATGTTTTCATATTCTTGGAACTCGACGTGCGTACACCCTCTCTATTAAAAAGGTGGTAATTAATTAAGACAATTTATTTTTTGTTTTATAGTATAGGGACTGTGTAAATTGTGTATGCATTGGCTATCTCTCGAACCAAGTTAAGTGTTTTTGGAATGGAATACCATGCAGATATTTCCAACACTCTTCCTGATAAGGCCCATGTAAGAACTACTCGGAAGTTGCTACCATTGTCTAATATATATTTCACTCTATATAATGAATAATGTGAAGTCATCTACATGAATAACGAAAGGAATCCGCTAAATTTCGGTTACACGATAAATCAGACAAATCTAAAGGCTATAAATTCAACTAAATACTTAGGCATTACTCTTACGAATGACTTAAATTGGAAATATCACATAGATAATGTCGTGGGAAAAGCAAATCAAAGACTAAATTTTACTGGCAGTACATTTAGAAAATGCAACAGATCTACTGAAGAAATTGCTGTCACTATGCTTGTCCTCCCTCGCCTGGAGTGTTGCTATGAGGTGTGGGATTCGTATCACACAGGATTGACGGAGGACATCGAAAAAGTTGAAAGAATGGCAGCTCTAATTGTAATATCGCAAAATAGGGTAGAGAGTGCTTGCTAATACTGTATAATGTTGATTGGAAACCTAACTGTGATTGCATTTGTTGGGGCGTACAGACATTGCTAGGAAGAGATGCGATCTATAGATGTGAGTCCTCCTGTTACTCAAACAGTCATATGTTTAAATTTTAATGAACCTTAGGGGTAGATATTTCTATGGAGCTTACAAGGTGTATTCATTAAATTAATAAATTGCCTACAGCAATGAGTTATGTCTACGCTGCACCTGTGGTTTACAGATTCGGCAGTACCTGTCAGACCTGGCTTCAAGCTACCCCAGCTTGGTGTCCGTGGAGACCATTGGGCAGAGCTTCGAGGGCCGGCCCATAGACATGATCAAGATTTCATCCGGTGGGGACGGCACCCGTCCAGTAATTGTAATCGACGCAGGCATCCACGCCAGGGAGTGGATCGCTCCAGCTGCCGCCCTCTACGTCATCAACCAGCTGGTCGAGAACGCAGCCGAGAGCGCGCTCACAGCCAGCGTCGACTGGCACATCATCCCCGTGCTCAACCCTGATGGTTACGAGTACACCTTCACATCGGTAATGTTAACAATTGTTACTTTTGACTGTAGCATTTCTCACCTTAGTATTTATGTTGTACAGGGTGTCCAGCGAAGGAGGCCCTGATTTCAAAATGAAATACCTCTAAGACTAAGATCGACATACGAGTGCAACAAACGGTACGTCTATTGTGAAGGCTGTAAAAATGTTGTACATTGCCAATAGATGGCACTGTACTCACAATTCGTAGTGCCTACAAATATCGCTCCGCAGCTCAGAGGGATCAGATCCACCGTTGAACCGCGAAAGGAGATTAGCGTACCGAAGGAAGAGGTTGAAATCATGTATTCCATCCAACAACGTCTTTTTCTGGTAATGGAATACCACAGGTCGGAACACAGTCCTATGACTACAATACGTGGCCGTGCGGTTCTAGACGCTACAGCCTGGAACCGAGCGACCGCTACGGTCGCAGGTTCGAATCCTGCCTCGGGCATGGATGTGTGTGATGTCCTTGGGTTACTTAGGTTTAATTAGTTCTATGTTCTAGGCTACTGATGACCTTAGAAGTTAAGTCGCATAGTGCGCAGAGCCATTTTTTATGACTACAAGACGCAGTTTTCAAACACGATTTAATGTCCGAAAAGGAAAACATTCGCAATCTCTTCACCATATTCCAACGTACATGCAGCTTGGTTGAAGATCGAGCGGGCAATATTGGGCCCAGACAAACTGCAGTTACTCCTGAAAATGTCGCCGTGGTTTCTTGAATTGTTCAGCAAAATCCACGACAATTTCCGCATAGACTAGCATGAAGCATTCCCGCATGGATTATATATTCCGATAGAGCTTACTTATGTTTCCAATCAAAATCCAAAGCCACCACGCCATACCCGTACGAGCTATGTGACAGGCAAATGACTTTACGAACGAGATTCTCACAATGATTTGATAATGAAGGATATTATTTTGGCTGCAACTGGTTCACAGATCAACTGCACTTCCACATGAATGGGGTCGTGAATAAACAAAATTTTGACGGCTTTGGGGTTCCGAAAATTCGCATTTGTGTGTAACGATACCACTGCATTCTATCAAAGTTACTGTTTTGGCTGCGGTATGCAGCAGGCATTATTGGCCCTTTTTCAACCGAGAAGCAATCACGAGTGAATGGAACATTAGAATTTTGGATCAGCCCAAAAAAAATGTTTTTCAAATGTGTGTGAAATCTTATGAGACTTAGCTACTAAGGCCATCAGTCCCTAAGCTTACACACTACTCAACCTAAATCATCCTAAGGACAAACACACACACCCATGCCCGAGGGAGGACTCGAACCTCCGCCGGGACCAGCCTCAAAGTCCATGACTGCAGCCCCCTAGACCGCTCGGCTAATCCCGAGCGGCTTTGGATCAGTTCGTCGCCAGACGGCTAGGCTTGGAGGACCGACCAGTCACTTAGTGATTTATGCAGACCATATCTCACTGAACAAGTGTTTCGATTTCTTCATGGGTACTTTGCGAATAGAGTTACAGCGTTGAATTATTGAAAATTTACTGGCGCGGGGGTGGGTTGGTCTCCAAATTCGCCGATCAGCCTTCTTATTACTACCTTTCGTGGGGTAAATTGAAAATGTCTCTCTACCGGAAGCATCCCACCTCGATGGACAAGCTTGAATCAGCGATGTGTTTGGGATCTGAATCCATTTGCGTTGACACGCTATGGGATGTGGTGCCAAATTTCATCGTCCGCTTGCGCCTCCTCCATACTGCGAGTGTGGGACATTTCGAGAAGAGTGCTATGCGATTCGAAAGCCTGCTTGCTGAGAACGAGTTGAACAGTGCGTGCTGATGCTGTAAGTCCTGCATTACGTTCAGCGTCATCCGTTAGCAGCTTTTCGAAATTTCTGTATGAAATTTTTACAGCTTTCACAACAAACATATGATTTATGTACTAAGATGGTATCTGTCCTGTCGGACATGTCCGAAACAACAGATACCATCGGTGACCATGCAGCTCGTTAGAATGAAATTACAATGAAATGAACACACTTAGCTGATTACAGAAGTTGACATACGTCAACGAGGACAGATGAAAATGAGTGCCCGACCGGGACTCGAAGCTGGGATCTCCTGCTTACATGGCAGAAGCTCTATCCATCTGAGCCACCGAGGACGCAGAGGATAGCGATACTGCAGGGATTTATCTCTGGCACGCCTCCCACGAAACCCACATTCTCCACGCATTGTCCCGCACTACATACGTAGTGCCCCCGCCCATAATACTCATTACTCGCGGCGCGTTGCCGATTCCCGTAACAGTTCGGGCACTGTTTGTGCATTCGCACAGAAGAAGAAGATGGTCAAGTGGCCGGTGAGCCTTAACTATATATATATATACTAAGATGGTGTGGGCACTACGAATGTAGTGCGTGACAATACGTTGAAAATGTGGGTTTCGAGGGATGCGGGACAGAGATAAATCCCTGCATTCGCGCTATCATCTGTGCCCTCGGTGGCTCAGATGGACGGAGCGTCTGCCATGTAAGCAGGAGGTCCCAGGTTCGAATCCCGGTCGGGGCACACGTTTCATCTGTCCCCGTTGACGTATGTCAACGCCTGTAAGCAGCTAAGGGTGTTCATTGCATTGTAACATATGTTTTGTTGTCTATCGATCTTATTTTTCGAGATGCTTAAGTTTAAATCAGGGACTCCATCGGTGGACACCAAGAGCACCTATACCCGGGGGCAAGGGCGACCGGCGCCTCTCCCCTAGATCTCAGGGAAAGCAAAAAATATAGTTTATTCACAAGTTTTTCTTTCAAGAAAATAATTTAAAATTCGATATTACACAGGTTTTTAACAGCTGCGAAAATGGAGCTTTTCATGGCTACTTGCGAGTCGCCATTCATCTTCCAAAATATTAAAATAATGCATATCCCCCCTCCCCCCCCCCACTCCAGGTCTAGCTCCCCACCACCCCCCCCCCCCCACCTAACTAATAACTAATGCATAGATGTCAATGCTGCACACCCTGTTTGAGACAGCACACAGATGCAGTTGCATTAGAGATAGCTGCTGTACAGGACAGAGAGATGTCGCCACAACGAATGGCGCTGTTTACCTTTGACGTGACTGGGATGTCGTCAGGCCCAGTCTGCCTTGAAAGTGAGTGTTGGCTGGGCAAGCTCCTTATTAACGGTAAATCTCGCATCGACCAGTTCGTGGATCCTCGACATCCCCACCTCCTTCCCACCGTGGTTGTGCATGCACTGGACTTTCTACCTGCCAACGTGTAGAGAGCGTAAGAAACCTAGCACACTAGTCATCAGAGGTCATAAAATTAAACGCTGTTGCAAAAAGATTTATCCGATTTCGCAAGACTATATCTTCTACAAGAATAAATGAAACTTGGAGTAAATTTTAAGTTACGTTTTAGTTAGGCTTACACAGTTTTTATTTTCCTGAAGAACCACCCAGTTTTACAAAAGTATATTTTTTACATGCATGCACACACGATCATGAGGAACTTTTAACAATTACGCTTTAGGTCAAAGTTTTTATTGCCCTTTAAAGAATGTTCAATGTGCCCTCCGCCGGCTGCGTTCCAAACATCCCAACAATATGAAACTTCCTGGCAGATTAAAACAGTATGCTGACCGAGACTCGAACTCTGGATCTTTGCCTTACCACAATTTTAATTTGCCAGGAAGTTTCACATCAGCACACACTCCGCTGCAGAGTGAAAATTCTTTCTGGAAACATTCTCCACGCTGTTTCTAAGCCATAGCTCCGAAATATCTTTTCTTCCGAGAGTCCTGCCAGTTTCGCAGAACAACGGTGGAATTAGGAAGGTAGAAGATGAGGTGCTGGTGGAAGTAAAGCTGTGAGGAGGATCCTGTGTCGTGCTTGGGTAACTCGTCGTTAGAGTACTTGGCTGTGAAGAGCAAAGGTCGCGAGTTCGAGCATCGGTTCCGCACACAATTTTAATCTGGCAGCAAGTTTAATGTCAGAGCCCAATCCGCTGCAGAGTGAAAAATTCGTTCTAGATAGTTATCCTCGTGGCATAACCTTGCGTGCATGTCGGGACCATACAGTGCGGATCGCCACGCTGAGTCGCGATTCACCCAAGTCGTTGCACCAGAAGGCGCTTAGGCAGTCTTTAACGAAACTCTAGGCGACCTTGGAGGGCAACACGGCAACGCAAGATCTTTGTCCTCCTTACGTACGATCCGTCCAAAATCGTGGCGTACCATTGTAACTTAACTGTACCAGTTGAAACAGAGATCGTAAAACGCCTTTTGTTACTTTGTTATTGCTATCGAAACAGACGAAGAGCGCGTAGCACGTTTAAGTTCGCAACGAACGACAATGAGCACCGTGTGAAACAGAGAAACCGAAGAACAACGAAATGGACTGATTCAAGAATCAAGAATTGCGGGGCTATCTTATAATGGAAGACTGCGAACTCAAGCCAGTCATGATAATATCACCCTACTAGAAGAGCAAACGAGGACAAGTAAACAGCACAACCTAACAAATGAAGCATTTCACTACGACCAGACGAAAGAAAATAACAAACACAAACACGTCGTAGTTGTATAGATGGATAGCGTCAGCCAATTTTGCAAAGCGAAACACTACAGGAGAGAAACACCAGGATTCCGTTGCATAACTGGAAAAATTCGACTACTGCCACCAGAAGCACCTCCACAGGGGAACCTCCAGAATCAAAACATTTTCTTGTAAATATAAAAGCGTACTACGCCTCTTTCCAAGCGACTTATTCCTGTCAATTCGGTCAACACTAACAGAGATGAAATCGATTACGTTTTTTTTTTCCATCCAAGGACAAATATGTCACAACATGGGATCATTACTACCACTACGCAACGAAGACCATAAATGTCTGCAAGTATATCATCGGAAATAAAGAAACACAAATTGATCAGCGATGTACAAATATCAATGTACTGAGACGAGAAGTAATCCAACATGGACAGAAAACCTTACACTAATACAGTCTACTGATGCACATATTCAAAACAGTACTAGACCGAATGCTTTCTGGTGACTATAAAGCTACAATTCGAGCTGACAAAAGGCCACCTGGAGAACACGAACGTCGATTTAATGCTACTCAGATAGAAGAAGATAGAAGTCGTCGATATGGTAATTACGAGCAATGAAAACACAAGCCGTGACATAACTGTGCAACGAAGAGGAGAGAACTACAACGCATTGCAGAGATACATCGAGAAGGAGCACGAGGAAATGGACAGAGAAGGGGATGGGTTGTAGGGAAGGACGTGGACGGAGAGAGGGATGGTTGGTTGGTTGTTTGGGGAAGGAGACCAGACAGCGTGGTCATCGGTCTCATCGGATTAGGGAAGGATGGGGAAGGAAGTCGGCCGTACCCTTTCAGAGGAACCATCCAGGCATTTGCCTGGAGTGATAAAGGGAAATCACGGAAAACCTAAATCAGGATGGCCGGACGCGGGACGGAGAGAGAGGTTGGTGAAGATGGACAGAGAGAGGGGATGGTAGTGGTGATGAACAGAGAACTGGGAGGGGAGGATAAAGAGAGGAGGCAGGTGAGGTGGATAAAAAGAGAGGGGAAGAAGAAGATGGATAGAGAGAGGCGGAAGGAGGAGAAGAGAAGGACAGAGAGGAGAGGGGGGGCAATAGGGCATGGAAAAAGAAAGTGGCAAGAGGAGAAGGAGAGAGAGGAGAGAGAGGGCAAAGGAGCAGGTGTACAGAGAGAGGGAAAAGGAGAAAATGTACGAAGAGAGGAGGAAGGAGATATACAGAGTGAAGGGGAAAGAGAAGATGGACTAATAGAAGACTGGAATAAATAAATACTGGGGCTATGACGGGTTTCTCAGCTAGTAATTAACTAACTGCTAATAGAAACATCGAAAACTCTGTTAAGGAAGTGATTGTTCTGCAGTGAATGTTCATTCTGTAACGATTGCAGCTTAGTAAGGACCCTTGTCTGCTGCTGAAGATCGGGTATCTGTGTAAAATTGCCTTTAATTTTAATGAGTACTCATTAAAACACTCTATCATTAAACAGGCAGCATTTAAGAAAAGTGTTAGCATGGTATCAAGCGTCATTTATCAGAAAAGACAAAATGAATGGGAATCAACAATCAGCGTTCAAAGCAAGGGGCGAGGATAAGAACAGCGTCAGAATTTAACAACATATAGAGATGGAAATAAATTGCAACATCCTCATCCTAACTTCACGGCCTATGTCATTTATGAGACTCCTCTTGAAACAACTCCTTCCTTCCCTTAATAATTTTCGAGCTTACAAACAGATACAGAAGAACACGAAAAATTTAAATTTCTCTCCATTTTTCTCCTTTGCATGTTTACTTCCAATTACACCCCCCTCCTTCCACTATCTTCTTTTGCCTCCAACAGGCGTATCACAGACGAATGCCACATTGTTGGACTGAAACACACCTACAATATTATCGGCCTACAGACAGGCAGAAAATTCTCGAACACGGACTGGCGATACATGAACTTATGAAGAGTTTACGCGCGAGGAGGTGCAATAGACTGCTACATCTCAGGCAAGCGTCCGACATAACACGGAAGTAATAACTGATGGCGAAAGTCGTAAGAGAAACTAGCAATATTTGACAAATCGGAGAACGTCAGAGCCCCAAGTTCTTAAACATCTACAGACCTACCGAGACGTAAAAACTAAGTGAAACAATTGTTTAAAACCCACGTTTTCATGTCTCTACTGTTTATCTTCTGCTGCAGCAGTCTCTCACTCCTTTACTGCGCCTCCCCAAATTAAAATTTCAATCAGATAATTAACTAACACGGAAAATATGTTCCATTAGGGTAGCAGATAATAAACTGCACAGTGAGAATGCTTTGAAAATAAAGATGAAGACGGTTTGATAACATGTAAAATGATATTATTTACTCACTAAAAATACTTCACGTAAAGGAAGATCGCTCAAACAACTGTTTAACATTCTTTTTAAGTTCATTTCATTCCTCTTAACATCCACTAAATTCTCAAATTATTGTTGTATTTAATTCAGAACTGTAACCATATTCCGTAGTTCCAACGCTTGCACATTTTGACACAAGCTATGTCAGTTGAAAGCGTTGCACTAGTGACTCGCTACCCATTTTCGTTGAAATCTGAATGTAGTCGTGCAAACGATGCAGTTTACATACCTAAAACACATTTTATCCCCTTTTGCGGTAAACATGTAAGAAAGGTTGAAACCTCCATAATGGAATTCCGCAAATACCTAACGTAAATCTCTTTTTAAATGATTATATTGTATGAAGAATTTAGTTGTCACGTTTCAGGCATTGGAGAGCAGGACACAGCGCATTATGAAAAAAAGAGCCTATCCTTATATTTTTATCATTTATTCTTGGTTCTCAAGGTATACGTCATTGTAATATATCTCCGTAACTGCTCTGAATGTTACAGGAACGGATGTGGAGGAAGACGCGATCTACAGAGTCGAATCTATGTGTAGGTGTCGATGGCAACAGAAATTACGATTTCCATTGGATGGGTAAGAAGATAATTATGTTTAAAATTTTAGGCTTGTTTTAGTTTTTATATAGTTATCACTTAAATTTCTTTCATTGCTGCTGAAAACTCAGGGGTCCCCTAATCGCGTTCCCAGTGCTTGACTGAGGATACATATTGTAGATGAGCGGTTACTCGACTCATTGTCATCCTACAGTTTAACTTTAGACGTTCCGTTCCTGCTAATTCATCGCATACAGCTTCATTAGATTATTTTTCGAGATCTGCAGACAGTTTATGATCTACGTTTACATGAAATTGTTGTGGATGCACACAATAACCTTTTCAAGACATAAACGGCGTTGCGAAGTTTCACATGACATCTGCCACTTGTGTTTCAGAGGTTGGAGCCAGTTCATTTCCCTGCAGTGAGACGTACGCCGGACCTGAAGCGTTTTCCGAGTCTGAAACCAGGGCTCTGAGGGACCATGTCCTGGCAGACAGCAGCCGCATCCAGCTTTACCTTTCATTCCACAGCTACGGCCCCGTAAGTGACCAAAAGACCCTTATCTAACAACACTGTACGAGGGCTATTAGTAAATTAACCTCCGATTATTAAAAAAGGGAGAAGTTGACAATTTTTATATCCAAACTTAAGTAATAGAACCCAGTACGTTGTCATCGATGGTGAGTGTTCATCGGAGGTGAGGGTATCATCTGGAGTGCCCCAGGGAAGTGTGGTAGGTCCGATGTTGTTTTGTATCTACATAAATGAGTTTTTGGATAGGGTGGTTAGCAATGTGAGGCTGTTTGCTGATGATGCTGTGGTGTACGGGAAGGTGTCGTCCTTGAGTGACTGTAGGAGGATACTAGATGACTTGGACAGGATTTGTGATTAGTGTAAAGAATGGCAGCTAACTCTAAATATAGGTAAATGTATATTAATGCAGATGAATAGGAAAAAGAATCCGGTAATGTTTGAATACTCCATTAGTAGTGTAGCGCTTGACAGTCACGTGGATTAAATATTTGGGCGTAACATTGCAGAGCGATATGATGTGGTTCGTCTGTAAAGGAGACCGCTTATAAAACACTAATACGACCTATTCTTGAGTACTGCTCGAGCGTTTGGGATACCTATCAGGTTGGATTATGTGAGTGTTACGGAAATGCTTCCGGAACTCGGGTGGGAGTCTCTGGAAGAAAGGAGACGTTCTTTTCGTGAATCGCTACTGAGGAAATTTAGAGAACCAGCATTTGAGGCTGACTGCAGTAAAATTTTACTGCCGCCAACTTACATTTCGCGGTAAGACCACAAAGATAACATATGAGAGATTAGGGCTCGTACAGAGGAATATAGATAGTCATTTTTCCTTCCTTCTGTTTGGGAGTGGAACAGGGAGAGAAGATGCTGGTTGTGGTACGACGTAACCTCCGCCACGCACCGTATGGTGGATTGCGGAATATGTATGTAGATGTAGGTGTAGAAATACTTAGATGTTAACATTACTTCTCCACATTCACGTCTACGTCTACACTTCGCAAGCAACCTTACGGTGGGTGGCGTAGTGTACTTTGTGAATCAGTGTCATTTCCCCCTTTTTTCATTCCATCGCTTATGGTTCGTGGGTAGGAAGGCTGCTGGTGTACGTGGTCAAGATAGTATCAGGAGCTCAGGTGGGCAACCAGGAGGGTTTCCCTACACGTAAAAAATACTAGGATTCAAAGGAAATGCCGGGATTCAAAGAAAAATTGGTTTTATTCCCAAGAACTACAGCTATGGCTACAGTATTCACGGAAACTGGCTACGGCTGCTGAGTCAATCGCACATGGTCCGGAAAGAGCATTTCACCCTCAATAGGAAGGACTGGTTGGTAAGGTAGCTGGCAGGCAATAGAGCGATCCGCTGTTGTGGCCGCTAATTCTCCGACACATTTGCGTACCTCCCACTGACGGGTTTGTGGCAGGAAGTTGGCGTCCCTCACTCAGCAACACCGTGGTGGCGTCCCTACCTCAGCGTAATAGCAGGTGCGAGCCGACAGCAAGTACTGTGGAGTAGTTTACGTAACTGCTCACTCAACTGCCTGAGGCTAAGTTAAAATGATGAAAGCAGAATACAACAAAATTTTTTACCATTACTACCCGTTACACTGTACACTTATAAGCCTCCTGTGGGCTCGCGTCTCTCTAATTTTGCCTTAATGATCTTTTCGCGGGGTAGTCGTAGTAAGGAGAAATACATTGCTTGAGACTTCGAGGAATATACACTCTCAGAACTTTAACAGTGGACCTTAACGTGATGCAGAATGACTGTTGCAGCGTCTGCCACCGGAGTTTGCTGAGCATTGTGTGTGCTTTCGCCCTCGCTAAATGAATCTGTAACAAAACGTGCTCCTCTTCTTTGAATATTCCCTATTTCCCCTATTGGCCCCATTCGGTACGGATCGTATAATGATGAACAATATTGAAGTACTAGAATGAAATTTTCACTCTACAGCGGAGTGTGCGGAGATATGAAACTTCCTATCATATTAAAACTGTGTGCCGGACCGAGACTCGAACTCGGGACCTTCGCCTTTCGCTTGCAAGTGCTACTGGCGGAATTAAAGCTGTGAGGACGGGGCGTGAGTCGTGCTTGGGTAGCTCAGTTGGTAGAGCACTTGCCTGCGAAAGGCAAAGGTCACGAGTTCGAGTCTCGCACACAGTTTTAATCTATCCAGGAAGTTTAATATTGAAGTACTGGCTGAACGAGTATTTTGTGAGCTACTTCGTTTGTTGATGGACTACAATTTCTGAAAATTATTCCGCCTTACTCACAGTTAATTTTATGTGGCTGTTCCACTTCAAATTGGTCCATACGCATATTCCTAGATATTTTATGGAAGTAAGTGCTTGCAGTGATTGTTCCGCAATTTTGTAATCATACAAAAAGGGGCCTTTTGTCTACATATTCACAGTACGTTACATCTGTTTATGCTGCATCAAGTGTCGAGCCTCTGTGTAGTCCAGTGTGGATTTCGCTACAATTTTGCAGTCTTTCAAGTTCTCTATACATCACCGCATCATCCGCGAAAAGACTAATGGAACTTCCGACAATACCTACTAAATCATTTAGATATATTCTGAAAAGTTACGGTCCTATAACATTCACTTGGGGCACGCCCGAAGTTACTTTTACATCTGAAGATTTTTCTCCATTGAGTATGACGTGCAGTGTTGTGTTTGCTAGCAATTATTCAGTTCAAACACATAGCTGGTCTGATATTCCGTACATTCGTGTTTTGTTCGTTGGGTGACAGTGCAGAACTGTATCGAACGCCTTCTGGAAATCAAGGTACCTACGCGGCTGTGTCTGCTGCTTTCTGTGTCTCGTAGATGAATAGAGCCCTCGTTGTCTTCGAGGAGCTTCACGGTCTCCAGAAATGTCGTGACACGCTAGTATAATACATGTTCCAAAATCCTACAACAGTCGGACGTCAGAGATGTAGGCGTGTAGATTTGTAAGCCTCTTCGACGAAGTTTCTTGAAAAGGGAAGTGAACTGCGCTTTTTACTACTCATTAAGAACGCTCTTCTAATAATTTCCGGGTATGCAGCCGGATCCCGTCGACATTCTGCCACGATATTTCGGCCCAGAGACGTCCGGCCATCATCAGGTGAGTACACAACTACTGAAGAGCCCAGGTGCAGTCGCGGTATTTATGCCGATTCTCGCGCACGTGTTGACATGCGCGGCATAGCCGAGTTGTACGTGCTGCCCTCGGTGGTGAAAGTAAAAAATCATCTAGTCATTGAGTATCGAATGACGCTGTCTATTCCGCTGTGAATGTATAATTTTAATAACAGGATTCCAATTTTATCCAGTTGAAAGCAGTTGTCACGATTTATAATACGTCTTGCCGATAATCTTATAAATCGTGACAACGGCTTTCAACTGGATAAAAATTGGAATCCTGTTATTAAAATTATACATTCACAGCGGAATAGACAGCGTCATTCGATACTCAATGACTAGATGATCTTTTACTTTCACCAACGAGGGCAGCACGTACAACTCGGCTGTGCCGCGCATGTCAACACGTGCGCGAGAATCGGGATAAATACCGCGACTGCACCTGGGCTCTTCAGTAGTTGTGTACTCACCTGATGATGGCCGGACGTCTCTGGGCCGAAATATCGTGGCAGAATGTCGACGGGATCCGGCTGCATACCCGGAAATTATTAGAAGAGCAAATACGCCGGGAAAATTTCAGAAGTCACATTAAGAACGCTTCCCTCCTCAACAGACCTCCGATACATTGTTACTAGAAAAAGTTCTTTCGCGTACTCTGCGTAAAATCGGATTGGTATCGCGTCAGGTCCAGTGGCCTTTCCTCTGACGAGCGATGTCACTTACTTTTCTCTCCCTTGGTCACTTATTTCGATATCTGTCATTTTGTCGTTTGTGTGACGATTTAAAGAGGGAACACAGTGTGATCTTCTCGCTGAAACAATTTTGAAAAAAAAAGACGCTTTTTCTGTGTTATTCTGTGTATCAGCGTCGTTGTTCAGTGAGTGGACATATCCCTTCGATCGGTTTACTGATTTAACAAAAGACAGAACTTCTTATGATTTTCCGTCAAGTTAGTAGCTAGAGTTTTCCTTTCGTAGTCGTTGGACGCTTCGCGTGTAGCCCTGCTTACACTAATTTTAACTTCGTTTGACTTTTGTTTATTTAAACATTTGTCGTACTGTGACACCAGCTTACGCTTTGATTAAAGAATGGTTCCACCTGGTGCTTCAGCCAATTGTTGACAGCGTCCTTGAGATCACTGTTGGAAGTGCTGAGAAGTCAACCCGTCTTTCATATTGAAGGGAAGATAAAGGTCGCTTGGTGCCAAGTCCCAGCTACTCGTATAAGAGCGGTGTTGAAAAATCTCCCAGCCAAAAAGCTCGAGTTTTTCCTTTGTTCGATTCGCAACATAGAGTTGCGGATTGCCGTGAAGGAGAACGACTCCTTCGGTAATCATCCTGCAACGGTTGTTTTGAATTGACCTACCGAGTTTCGTAAGAATCTCACAATGAACCTATGATATCACACGTTACTCTCATGAAAGGTGTTGTGAAAAGTCCTTGGCGATCACAAAGAAGACTGTAACCATCATTTTTCAATCTGTTCGAAGTTTTAGGGGTAATTGGACAATGATTGTGCACACACTTTTTGGACTATTACTTTGTTTCAGAATTGAAATACTGCACCCTCAGCTTTCCCCCACACGATTCTGTTCCTTCGTGGTAGCGCTGAAGGAGCGTCAAGGCCAAACACGTCCTTTCGACTTTATGGAACATCAATTAGACATTTTTTTACTCAGTGCACACAAAACGAATGGTTACCTAATCTCCCTGAGACAATTTTAAGGAGAGTTTTACTTGAAATCTAAGGATCATCATCAGAAAGATCGGAAATAATAAACGCACGCATCATTTCGTGAACATCTTGTACAAGTTCATGATTCAATTCTGAATGTCGTCCTCGACCACTTTCAGCATGTACTCTGTGCGACCAGCCTCGGATTTTCTGAACCGTTCCTTCATAACACCGTCATATGCAGAACCATCCCCATACACACGCCACAATATACGATAAATCTTGGCATCGTTTACTCCTTCTCAGAGCAGGAAGCGAATAACAGAACGCACGTCGCAAATGGCGAGAGAATCAATAACACCGCCCATTATTATCGCTTGAGACTTACACAATGACGAACGCAGAGAGTTGACAGACGTTAGTTGACCATCAAAGTCTCCCTTTCCAACCACGCAAGCGCCATAAGAAAACGAGCATTTTATCCTTTATAGCCAATCGGAGGTTAATTAATGAATAGCCCTCGTACACTGCAAGACAAAACAAACGACGCACCACGAAAGAGTTATCCGAATGGGGCGGAAATCAGTAGGTATAACGTGAGTGTAGTGACAAACAAATGATTAAATTTTCAGATGAAGTACATGGTTTATTCAAGGTAAAGAGCTTCACGCCGGTCGGGGTGGCCAAGCGGTTCTAGGCGCTACAGTCTTGGACCGTGCGACCGCTACGGTCGCAGGTTCGAATCCTTCCTCGGCCACGATGTGTGTGATGTCCTAAGGTTAGTTGGGTTTAAGTAGTTCTAGGTTCTAGGGGACTGGTGACCTCAGAAGTTAAGTCCATTAGTGCTCAGAGCCATTTGAACCATTTCTGAGAGAACTTCACAAATTCAGCAAAACAATAATGCATTGGTTAACATCTGGCCCTTATGCAAGCAGGTACTCGGCTTGGCACTGATTGATAGGGTTGTTGGATGTCCTTATGAAGGACGTCGTGCAAATTTCTACCCAATTGGCGCGTTAGATCGTTAAAATCCCGAGGTGGTTGGACGACCCAGCTCATAATAAGCAGTACAAATTCTCCTACTGTGTACTCAAACCATTGTTTCTCAATCGTGTTAGATGGCTCTATAACCAACAAATAATAAATGTGCTTGTTTTTACAATTAAGATCCGATGCATTTCATTCCACAGTTTATTTACGATGTAAATGTAAACCTTTGTATTCTAACGGTTTATATTGCTGTTCAAACGTTACTTGAGTGTTGCAAATGTTATTGGACAGCACAAATATTGTGGCTTAACATTGAAATTTCTGGTAAATAAACTACTTGTATGGTAATTTAGTTTCATGATTCTACTGGGTTGATTGTAGCGACTTTCCTAACCATCGGTATGCTTGATTTCTCTGGCTGCCCTCGAACGCCGCCATCGGGGTGACCACTGCGCAGCTGCCGGCTGAATACAAACCACACCCTTTGTAATTACGTAAAATGTCCTTGAAGCGATGATGACAGGCGCAACTGCCATAGGTACTCTCTACAATCAAGCACAAAGGTTCACATTCACATCATAAATTAAATGTAGAAACAAAAGCATCGGTTTTTAATTGCAAAAACTGGCACATTTTGTATATGCCCACTATAGCGCCATGTACCACGAAAGGAAAAGAATGGTATTGAGTGCACTGTACATTATCTTTGGCGTAGAATCCAAATATGCAGTAAAAATGGAAGATTCACAAATGAAGATGTAAAATTGACCCAACCCACGCAGGAGGAATGATTAGGAGGTGACCAGGTGGAGCCCACATCGATGTTCCCTTTACTAACATTAATTTTTCATCTAGAACTTTTTTTTCGTACGATGCGTCATTTTCGACATATTTAGTTGACTAAAGTTAAACAAACATCCTGTGGGTGTAGGCATAGATGAAGGTGTAGAGATGCTCTTGTTGTTTTCAATATTATCATATTCTGCGTGCACTTCTCCAAAGGATGAATAATGTTTTGTTCTCTTTGCAGTACATACTCTACCCATGGAGCTACACTGCGGAGATGCCTGATAACTGGGAAACACTGGTGAGCAATTTTTCCTACGTTCATCATTCATTGTAAATCATATGTCTGATGTAAATAAAAAAATTCACAGCAAGATCATTCATCTTTGTATTTTATTACCAAACAACACTCCATCTTTTTTATGCTCGCAGCAAGCCTTGGGTGACGCGGCCAATGCTGCCCAGGAAGCGGCGGGTGGTCCCACCTACACGGTTGGAGAGTCCACGGTCGTCCTGTGTGAGTACTCATCTTACTTTTAGTTTTCTTCAACAAATGTAACGCGTATGCGACCTGTGAGTGATCAAAGAAGCGTACTCTTTGAAGTATTGTCGAATAATTCACCTCTTGCTAGATATTTTAACGAGCAACATCATTTGCATCAGGCTGTTCGTTTAACGGAACAATATATTAAGGACAGCTAGCTAGTCCCACGTGTGATCAAATGGATGTGGACACATCCATCTCATAAGTCCATAATAAATATCACAAGCCATACATGGCGTATACTTGCGAGGATGGCACGTTCTCATCCATTTGCGCACTTGATTTTGAGCAAGTAATCTAAACTAACTAGAAGTAAAATCCTTCTGGGTTGGCTTTACTTTTACTAAATACCAACATTAGTCCCCACTCCGTTCCACGGGCTTTAGGTTTCAGGTCAAGTGATCTAAACTAACTAGAAGTGAAGTCCTTCTGGGTTGGCTTTACTTTTACTAAATACCAACATTAGTCCCCACTTCGTTCCATCGGCTCTAGATTTCAGGTTTAAAGCTGTCCGCTCCTGATTTTCCCCTGATATCCAGTTGGAATTTTCATCGAGTCCCACGGGTCATATCATTTTCGCTCTGAATTTCGCTGGGTTCTCTCATACGACTCCTACAGAATTGGCGTTACTTTTGACGAAGAGAACATTTAGGAGACAGCGAAGCAGTGTCCACAGAGTCAAATGGCTTGGTAAATAATCAAAAGTAATAACCCGTTTCAGTACCGCAATACGGCATAGAATTTTTTAAATAAGTGGATGTTATAGGACTAAATTTTCCTTTTTTTAACTCACATTACTTCTCGGCATAGTCTCCTTTAAGGGATACACACTTCGTCCACCAATCCCTTAACTTTTTCATCTTATCGGAAAAATAGTTTCTGTCAAAGTCTGCAAAATATTCTTGACTGCTCCTATCATATTCTCATTTGGTGAAAATTTGTGTCCAGCAATCCAAAGTTTCGAGTTAGGGAACAGAGTAAAGCCACTTGGAGCTAAGTCTGTTGAATAGAGTGGATGAGGGACCAATTCAAACACCAGTTCATGCCCTTTCGCTACTGTTATCGCTGATTTGTGGAGTGGCGCATTATCCTGGTGAAAAAGCACTTTTTTGCGCACCAGTTTGAGCCAATGCATGTTTCAGACGATCTAAGAATGAAGCATAATAGGATCCAGTTATGGTTCTACCTTTTTCCAAGTAGACAACGAGTATTATTCTTAGGGAATCCCAAACACCTGTGGCCATCACCTTACGAGGAGACAAAAATGGTCTTCGACTTCCACGTTGCACGTAGTTGCATCACAGCCGATTCTACGTGCACGATATTATGCACTGCCTCAGTTGATATGCCTACGGTCTCAGCAGTCCCACGATTATTTTCTGGGGCCTTGCATTACAATATGATTCATTTTGTCACTGGCTTCCTTTGTAGTGACCTCAATTGGACGGCAGGAACGCGCATCGTCTTAAGTGCTTAAATTAATTAATCCAAAATAAATGGTCTTTAATGATGGTGCAGAGCCCTCCTGAACTTCGCCCAATTCTGTTTTGTTTTGTGCAGCTGTTGAACCCTTCAAATGAAAATGTTTGCCGGCCGCGGTGGTCTCGCGGTTCTAGGCGCGCAGTCCGGAACCGTGCGACTGCTACGGTCGCAGGTTCGAATCCTTCCTCGGGCATGGATGTGTGTGATGTCCTTAGGTTAGTTATGTTTAAGTAGTTCTAAGTTCTAGGGGACTGATGACCACAGCAGTTGAGTCCCATAGTGCTCAAAGCCATTTGAACCATACTGAAAATGTTTAATAACAGCACTAAATTCAATGCTTTTCATTTTCAATCGTAGCCGACACACAAATATAGACGACTGATAACAGTAAACTACATATTGTTGAAATTCTTTATACGAAACTATAACCAATTATGAAGGCGTAACGAAAATGTTCCATTTTTTTTCACGGAAATTTACAAGACTTATCAAACTACCCTCTTCTTTCAATTTTTAATTTTTTTTCCTAGTACATTGTTTGGCATCATTCCTTTAGGGACGGCAGTTGGACCGGATTTTTTATTTCAGAGGAGTATTCTCGCACTATAAATTTTTGTCCAAAGTCTTGCGTGGATCTATATCTCAGATCCCGCTCTCAATCTAAATAACGAAAGCTTTTATTTTCGCAGCTGACTGAATTCCTTAACGAGTATTTTTTCGCATTAACTCTCTTGAGTTTCTGTTATTTTCCCTGATCTCAGTTCAGTTTAAGCTTGGCACCAATGTGGTTCTCTGTTTCTCTGTGTGAATCTTATAGCAGTTAATTAGTTAATTTGTTTTAAAAATGTTTGTTTCAAGTCACCTCAACGTGTAGTGTTAATTTAAAAAAAAAGTATTCAAGAGAATGGTTCTTCATAAAACGACCGAGAAGTGAGTATGAAGTAAAACGTATAACTTGTGATACGTTTCCATTGCACACAGGAGAACAGTAGATATTAAGGATTATTTACCTACCGTAAAGCATAAACCCAATGTGTACTCTGCAAGCAGTTAAGAAATGGACAGCTATTTCGCTTCAAGTTCATTTACACAGATAAATTACTAACAGCAGCAGAATTATCAAACTGCTATCGTACCGTTAAATATCATATGTCTTTGAAATTAGTGGACTGTACTTGTACACTAAGCTCCGCGCTTTTTAATGATTCTGGAGCAGCAAAAATGTGACGCTGGACAGAACAAAATCATCAGCAATTGTGAGATCAATGTTAGCACGCTATACTGCCAAACAAATACGGGATGATTTTTAAAAGGTCCATTGTCTTGGTGTAGCTATAGCCTCTAGTAATCACAGCACCTTCAAAATATTTCCATTATTTAATTCACTTTTTTTCTAGCTTGAAAAGGTGTCCCGGTTTCTGCTTCCCAAATTGCGTCTACTATTAGTCAGTTTAAGAGAACTGTCCCGGTTTGTCACACAGTAATTACGACAGCTGTCTGACTGGTGTACATCTCCCAGTAGTCCTGATTTGGATTTTCCATGGTCTCCTGAAATCATTCCATTTTACAGCTAGCGAGAGGCTATAACTGAAGCCCTCGCCATTCCTTACTTAATCTCGCATTTTAAAATGCTCTAAATTAATAGGTTGATCATTTATTATGATTTTATTGCTACTTTTTTCATTTCGGCAGTTTGAAACCTGACAGTTTGATATTTCTGTTTTTATTTATTAAGAAATGTTGAGAATATTTAATGATGTGTTATATGGGAAAGTTTCAGAAGAAGTCCGGTTGAAGAGATATGAACAAATAAAATACGGACTTGAATAAACAGCTCATACAATTTCACTCTGTTGACTGCGCAGTTGATCACCCCACAAACCAAACCAAACCAAACTCATACAATCTGAAATGGTTGCTTCGTCGTTGTAGCAAATCACTATAGATAAATGGCTAGTCACACATTTTTTACCTTTATTTAGTTTGTTCTCTCTATTGCGTTGTTTCCATGATTCGACGGCTAGAAAATGTCTGATCTAATTATGAGGCCGACGTGCTGTTTCAACAGATGCGTCAGCCGGCAGCAGCGACGATTGGACGAAAGCCGTCGGCGGAGTGGAGCTCGCCTACACCATCGAACTGCCCGGTGGTGGCAGCCAAGGTTTCGACCCTCCAGCGTCTGAAATCATCGGCATCGTGACGCCATTCTTCGAAGCAATACGAGTCTTCGGCCAGTACGTCAGTGACAACTTTGGATGAATATTCCCTCATGTAGATGGAGATGTACACTGATTACGTTTCTTTGAGAGATATTTGTTCCGAATAAACGAAAACTGCATGGAAATTTAGTGTTCTTAATCTCCAAAATAGATTTTTCACTCTGCAGTGGAGTGCGTACCGTTTTGAAACTTCCTGACGGATTAAAACTGTGTGCTGCACAGGGACTCGTAAACGTTTCAGTACACAGTATTAATCTGACAGGAATTATCAGTATTTTTAAGCTTCATAACACGCATTTGCTTTCAGAAGTCACAGACAACAGGTTACCAACAAGGAAGTACCACATTTTGTTTTTCCTTCAGTTAGGCCGCTTTCATTCCTGAGTCTGCAACTGCCCATGGTGTTTTTGGCTTTTGATTCTGTAAGGGGTAATCAATTGAAAATTAGACGGATGGAAAAAAGTAAGTTAACAGATTATTATCTCAAACGTAATTGGCATAACATTTAATACATTTATTTCTACTCTGAGACAAGATGATTAGTGTCGTCATTGGAAAATGAACCATGATTGTATCCAGGCATGCACTTCTGCGCCCAAAGCAAATCGAAGACGACGAATGTCTTTTTTCAGGGCTCCAAAAATACAGAAATCGCAATCATGTTGGCTGGCTACATTCGTAGTTCCTTAGGCAACTGCCAAGCTTTTTGTTTTTTGAGTGTGTAAGGTGATATATATGTTTTACTTATTCTATGACTGAGGACAAGTGTGTAAGTTGAAATGACATGTTTAATGTCTCAATATTAGCATAGAAATACAGGCTTTTACACAGTTTACCATGAGACAATGCTAAAACAGTTGTCAGGATAATTCATGTCATCAACACCAAAAGTGAAATAATCCTAAACACGACAGTATTAAACATTAACTCTCAGAAATTAAATTATCCTCAAGTTTAACTAGGTATTTCTTCACAAAATTATTCTTATGGTTTCGTTATGATGTTGGTCAGTACTACGATAAATCATCCGATTCCGGTTCAAAGTTCGGCACTATTTTTACGATGACAATCAAGTCTACAGTGGATGGTTAGTTATTTGACAAATTGATCAAAAGATTACATAAGGTCGCTAGAGTTTACAGTGGACGCAAGCTGGTGAACCAACAAGTTCACACCTCTACGCGTGGTATTTACCTTTAGCTGCGATGATATGTCGTCTGCTAGGCCGCTCTCACCTCTGAGATTCCTATAAATCTAATTAAAACCTTTGCTTATTTTTTTTTTTTCAATATGAACTCTTCCTAAGTCTCTCGTTGTGCGAGAAAACATGTACTCAACCCTAGTCTTAAAATATGGCTGGAGTAGCGTGCATATTATAATACCTTCTCAGTTCTTGCAAGACCAATTAACTAATTGGCTGGTTCATTTCCCCACAGTTGGAGCTAAACGATGCTACAGCTAATTTCTAGCTGGATGTCAGCCGCTGTGAACGCAGTGTTCACCCAAATTTCTTCTCTGCGTCGTACAGAGCATTATGCACTCCATTCTGCACTTGACGCCAATTCAGAGAAGAGTCCCTCCCCCCAAAATTCCGTCTTGTCTTTCTCATAGCCGAATTGTCTCCCCACCTGAGTTCTTTCCTTCTTCACGTCACAGCTTTTTTCGACCAATAGGAGCGTTCCTCTTATTTTGTGGAAACTCTCTCTACCAATCGCAAGGGCCCTACCATTAACCTGCGTCGAAACTTCGGCTCTTTACTGCTTCCTAGTGCGTTTCCGCCAATCTGACGTTTTGTGCCCGCGCCAGACGTCAAAATGCGTACATTGCCTCTGACGTAACACTCGCTGCACACGTGATCTAAAATGCTTCACTGGTCTTGTTAGTATGCATCTGAAATCCTGAAACGCAGTTTTTAAAATCTTTCTTTCCTGTCCTCCCTCAGATAGCCTGTTAACTTTCTCTCCCCTTCTGAGTCACTTGGCCGGTCGTTGACCTGGCATGGGGTGCCCCTTTAAGTGATTTCCATTGTATCTCCCATGGTGCGGCCTTGCCTCTGCTCTCGCCCCTCTGAATTCCAAACTAAACGCCTCTTGCTGTTTGTTGCACCTTCTGATCATAGACATGCATTATACAGGAACGGTGTGTTAATTAATGTTGATTGAGTGTCATCCCTTTTCGCATACTGATAGGCAAATTTGCTCATAACCGCCGAATTAAGTTAGGTGTCATATTCACCTTCCTGTTACCATGTATAAAGCATTCATGTAGGGTGCGAATCTGACCTTCATTTATTCTGCCACGTTACAAATTCATTGACTGCCTTGTCTAACAGTTGGAGATAAATTTATTACCAGATAGGCAATTACTTTTGAAATAATAAACAGTTTGCTTACTTTTTTCCATCTGTCCCGTTTCATTTGACTGCTCCTTATGCTGCCTCATCCCCTCACTGAGGCAACAACAACACCGTATAATATGATGAGCAACAGTGTGTGAACGTGTAAATTCTGTTTCGAGTTTGCCCACACAGTGCAATGGTTTTCCGTTGTATTCTGAGATGTAAGAGTGGGAAGAACCTGGTATTAGCGTAAACAGATGGTAGGAAGCCACTGAAAATCAAGTACGCGCCGACTAGAGTATCTGTCCAACAGTATTCAAACGTCCTATGGATCCGAAACTCCCTCATCTTCCTGTTTCTCAAGCTAGCGCAAATAGAGCACAATCAGCAAATAGAGTACATTTAGCAAATAGAGTATAATTTACTTAATAAATGCTGATACTCTGCCTGCTACAAAGAAATTTGTCACCTACACTTATCATTTAGTAACAAGAGATAGGAGAAGATGGCGAATGTCTGTAGCTCTATAATAACATCGTAAATAATTTCCTCATTAGTTAAAAACAGTTCGAAAGTATGTATGAATTAAAAGTGGCATTGTCTTTTTTTGTATCCCCAAATAACATACCGATTTTGCAAGATGTCTCCTCCCATATATACACGGATGATTTTGAAAGAAAAATAGTCATTAATAAGAGACATTACGTGCAAGAAGGATACAATAATGAATGAATGAGAGATATTTCCCTTGAGAATGTGGCCACTCAGGGTGAATTCACCACATTGCAATAACTTTAGTAAAAAATGTAACACCAAGATCGTTAAAACTGTCTTCAACGAGGATTATACACTGTGGGGCTAATAAAAATGGCACAGATAAAAGACTTCCATGATACATGATAGACATGAAATGCCGGGATCTTGCGACAAGTGTCAGGTTGATCTGGTAGGACTCTGAAGCATTTTCTGGTGACCTGCAGCCCCTTTTTCTAGTGTGCAGACACGTTTCAGAATGTTTTTTGACTTGTTCGAAACAGATCCTGTCTGTCGCCATTTTCGGACTATGCGTTGCATGCCGCTCTTTGCTGGCGCTTTGACACCATTTAACGTCTCAGCAAACAGCTGACCACACTGTTTCCACGACTATGTTGTCACGTAAGTAATCAAAACGGACACCACCTGCTCCACTATTGAATACCAGCCTCCATTCTGCACTGCTCCCCCTTACATTGACGCAGCCAGCACTACGCTATGAATCAGTGTGAATCAAGTGGAGGACGTATATGTGGTGTCATCGTGACGGGGAGTGGTTATATGCATACATTCACGTCCAATCGTGTCCACTCGTTCGGGCCACTTTGATTTGCCCCACCATGTTCTAACGATCAGGTAAGTAATTATACACAAGCGCCGGCAACGGTGTGCCACATTCACGGTGTGCGGACCGCATGCGGACCAAGGCTCGGCTTGTCACGTCTTTATTCGCTTCTTCCCGGAAGTACTAGGTACAAGGCGACATTTCGTTTCGTATTGCGCTGTGGCATCTTTCAATCGGCAGGACACTCTTCAGTTCGGCAGAATCTTGGCTGTCAGCACTGTTTACACTTCAGCATATGTTCGTGGTATGAAGGACGTTCAAAGTCCAGTGGCTTTTTAAACAACAACAAAAAAAGAGGTAGTCAAACAATCAATCATCACAAGCCTTTAAAAATGATTGGGTGTGAGAGAACAGAGGGATGAGAATTCTCGGGTATATTACGCTGCCACAGAAGTGTCGGGTCGTGCAAAATCCGTAGGAAACAATGTCATCACAAGCCTTTAAAAATGATTGGGTGTGAGAGAACAGAGGGATGAGAATTCTCAGGTATATTACGCTGCCACAGAACTGACGGGTCGTGCAAATTCCGTAGGAAACAATGTTACAATTCCATGCACAAAGATGTTAAGGATTTAGTTGACAATGAAAACGTAAAAAAATTACTACGATCGACAGACCGAATTCATTGCTCTACACATCAAGAAACACTTTGTGCCAAATTTCCAACATGAAGTACACGAAGAAATTGGTGGTGTGAAGAATAAAACTTCTAAAGTCGCACGCATTGTTCCTTTATCAGTTGCAGCAGTTTTCGATGAAACTGAACAAAGGGTATGGAGACTTTATAATTTATTTGACTGTAGGTTGTTTAAGTGAAGGGTCATACTTGGAACGATTATAACATCCAGAGTGGACTGCAGAAATTACTTTTTAACTGTACTTGACTGCACACTGCCCACAGTAAGACATTGCAAGGTGAGAAACAAGTGATTTTAGGTTTGATGGGGATGCATATAAAAAGAAAATCACATTATAGAACAGTCACATTCTGATAAACAAAGTTCAGTTCTCTAAACTCACTGCTATTAAAGTGAAGAATTCATAGTGGTCTTGAAAGAATTACGAGGATTGTTTGTAAAACGGTTTGATGACAGTGCCAATCCCACATCTCTTTTAGAGTGTTACCGAGACCGTTTGCCGTACCAGCTGGAAGCAAACCTGTGCATTTGCAGATGTAACTGATTAACCTGCAAGATAATTCCAATTTTAATGACAAATCGTTTTATGTTAAAACTGTCCAGGACGCCTACAGTGCTTTCCTCGTTTCTATGTCTCCATAATGAGGTCGCGAAGGTTGCGAAGGTGCTAAAATATGTCGACCGACTTATTTGCGTGAAAGATCTTTTTCCGTTATGAAATTAAATTAGTAATGAGTATGTGGCAACGTCAGTGAAACGCTCTGCATCTAGTTGTATGTAATAGTTTGTCCAAAGCAAAAATTATTTTGTGTCTCCAGTGCAACAAAAATACACTCACGTTCAGGAAAAAATAGAACACCTCGAACGGCTAGAGATAGGACGTCCTTTTTCACACAATATATACATTAGTATGTTCTGCAGAAACGATTAGCATTTGAGCCATGATGGCCCATGGGTTCAAGGTCAACATCGATATCACGGCGTAACTGCGGCTCTCGTTGTCACTGTAAATCGAAGGTAATGAATCAGTGTGACTTGAGGACACGTGCAGGATGCCTCGCAGAGGTATGCGTGAACCGTACAGTCAAATCAATGAGTTTGAAAGAGGGCGCGTTGTTGGAATGAGAGAAAGTCACGTGTCCATGCGGGAAATTGCTTCTCGTGTGGGGCGAAGTGCTTCGGCAGTGCGATGCGTGTGAGCAGAGCGGTTCACGGAGGACCGCAGAACACGACGAAATGGGCCAGGGCCAGGGCGTATCCCACCGCCCCCCACCCCCCACACCCAGCAGAAATCGACGCCTCCTCCGAATAGCTTTGCAGGACAGATCTTCGTTCTCCTCGGCTCTGGCGTAACATTGGAACAGCGTAACATATCGTACATCTACATCTACATCTACCGCTACATGACTATTCAGCAATTCACATTTAAGTGCTTGGCAGAGGGTTCATCGAACCACAATCATACTATCTCTCTACTATTCCACTCCCGAACAGCGCGCGGGAAAAACGAACACCTAAACCTTTCTGTTCGAGCTCTGATTTCTCTTATTTTATTTTGATGATCATTCCTACCTATGTAGGTTGGGCTCAACAAAATATTTTCGCATTCGGAAGAGAAAGTTGGTGACTGAAATTTCGTAAAAAGGTCTCGCCGCGACGAAAAACGTCTTTGCTGTAATGACTTCCATCCCAACTCGTGTATAATATCTGCCACACTCTCTCCCCTATTACGTGATAATACAAAACGAGCTGCCCTTTTTTGCGCCCTTTCGATGTCCTCCGTCAATCCCACCTGGTAAGGATCCCACACCGCTCAGCAATATTCTATTAGAGGACGAACGAGTGTAGTGTAAGCTGTCTCTTTAGTGGACTTGTTGCATCTTCTAAGTGTCCTGCCAATGAAACGCAACCTTTTACTCGCCTTCCTCACAATTTTATCTATGTGGTCCTTCCAACTGAAGTTGTTCGTAATTTTAACACCCAGGTACTTAGTTGAATTGACAGCCTTGAGAATTGTATTATTTATCAAGTAATCGAATTCCAACGGATTTCTTTTGGAACTCATGTGGATCATCTCACACTTTTCGTTATTTAGCGTCAACTGCCACCTGACACACCATACAGCAATCTTTTCTAAATCGCTTTGCAACTGATATTGGTCTTCGGATGGCCTTACTAGACGGTAAATTACAGCATCATCTGCGAAGAATCTAAGAGAACTGCTCAGATTGTCACCCAGGTCATTTATATAGATCAGGAACAGTAGAGGTCCCAGGACGCTTCCCTGGGGAACACCTGATATCACTTCAGTTTTACTCGATGATTTGCCGTCTATTACTACGAACTGCGACCTTCCTGACAGGAAATCACGAATCCAGTCGCACAACTGAGACGATACCCCATAGCTCCGCAGCTTGATTAGAAGTCGCTTGTGAGGAACGGTGTCAAAAGCTTTCCGGAAATCTAGAAATACGGAATCAACTTGAGATCCCCTGTCGATAGCGGCCATTACTTCGTGCGAATAAAGAGCTAGCTGCGTTGCACAAGAGCGATGTTTTCTGAAGCCATGCTGATTACGTGTCAATAGATCGTTTCCTTCGAGGTGATTCAT
This sequence comes from Schistocerca gregaria, assembly GCF_023897955.1. NCBI lineage: Eukaryota > Metazoa > Arthropoda > Insecta > Orthoptera > Acrididae > Schistocerca > Schistocerca gregaria. The sequence continues at coordinate 250,370,122 of NC_064923.1, read as the reverse complement.
AATGTTTGAATACAGTATATGCTCCAAAACCCTAATGCAAACCGACGTCAATGGCAGAAGTGACAGTCCGTCGCCGACTATTACGGCATGGGTCACGTGCGCATCGCCCACTTCTCCGCATACCTTTGACGAATGTGCAGAAACGTGCAACACGGCAATGGTGCATCGAACGATGTCACTGGGGACAGGAATAGCATTAGATATTGTTTTCGGACGAATCCAGGTTTCATTAGTTTGGAAATGATGGCCCGAATTTCTTTCTCCGCAGACAAGGGGAGCGGCATCACAGTGATTGCTTTCGCACAAGACATACAACGCCAACTCAAGACCTTATGGTGTAGGCTGCTGTTGGGTACAGTACGTGCGTGTCCACGAGAATATAACCAGTGTGACCTATGTGAATGACATCCTGCAACTCGTAGCCATATCCTTTCTGCTAAAAGCCCCAGATGCAATTTTTCAGCAAGACAATGCAAAACCATATGTTGCTGCATGAACACGTGCCTTCTTGGCGTCACAGGATGTCAGCCTTTTGCCCTGGCCCGCCAGATCAGCAGACTTGTCGCCCGTCGATGATGTGTGGTATAAGGTGAAACGGTGGGTGGAGCACTGTGACCCAGTGTCGACGACCACAGATGAGCTTTCGAACCAAGTGAATGTAGCATGGATGGCTATATATCAGGACGCCATTCGCGCCTTATACATGTCGATGCCATCGCGCATGGAACAAGGTATCACGGCCCATGGCGGACCTTGCGTCCTCTAGGCAACAGGACACATGCTGAACAAAGGCGACTGAAATACTTATCATTTCTGCAGAACATAATAATGTACGTGTCCCGTGAATATGAATGCGCTATCTTTAATCGTTCAAGGTGTTCTGTTTCTTTTCTGATTATGAGTGTAATTAAATAACAATGAAAATTTGGCTTGTTTGTGATCTATGTTGTTGAGAAATGTCAAATGTAATACCAAGTTGTATTCATTGTGATTGCACCGCCGTTTAAATGTGGCTCATTCACAGTTTCTCCTCTCCCCCTCTTCTCCCTCCTCGCCTCGCTCCGAGACAGTGTGGCGTCGCGTCGATCTGTGGACGAGGGGGGGGGGGGGGGGGGGGGGGGGGGAGGTGCAGGGAGACTGAACGCTATGTCACTTGTGCCAGGGCACAACCCACAACCTGAATTCTTGGCCCCGCTCCTGGTATACACAATTGATCACACTAATAAAACTCCATGTGATCACTGACTTTGAGAATTCAGTATTGAGTAAAGCCGGCATGTGCTGCAATAAAATTCTTGCAGTGATCAAAGATGAAATTGACAATGTGAACTCCAACCATATGACGACAGTGATGATTACTGATTACTGGAGGCTACTGTGGGAAAACTGCTTACTTTGTGCCATCTTCGACGAGAAACACGCAGCGAATGTGAATGTTCCTTGGAAAAGGCTGGTACATTCGTCACTTCATGTTGCCGTGCATTATCTTGATCGCATATGTCCCTCATCCAACAGTTGCTGACAGAGCAACGTCCTTACATAGTACCGAGATTGCATGGTGTACTGAATGACACCCAAATCACCAAAAAATTTCTGCATGATTTTTCTCGTGAAGCTGTGTAGATACGCTCCCTTACTCCGCGCTTCCCCTCCCCCCCCTCCCCCTCTCACTTTTGGCGGGGTGCAAGAAAGCTTATGCAGATAATAATTCCTTGTCATGCCTCTCAGTTAATTCACTTGAAAAAAGTCCCATGATAATGGTAACAGTCTCATTTGATTTGTGGAAAAATATTAAGCATAACTTGTTCGAGGCAAGGGAGACGTTGCTGTGATTGATGAGGCCAGCATTTGTGGATACATGCGTTAACATTAGAATACATTCGCTTTTCAGATATGACGCTTCTTGTCCTGCAACAATGATATGTTACTTTCAATTTTCTCGTTTGGAAATGTCAGATAATGCTGGAAGTGGTGGGTGCGTAAATTCTAACAATTTGTACTTTCACGGTAACAACGAAATATTAAGAATGCAAAAGAAAATTGAGGATCTGTTAGTTGACGATCAGTTTGGCTTTAGGAAATATAAAGGGACCAGTGAGGCAGTTCTGACGTTGCGGTTGATAATAAAAGCAAGACTGAAGAAAAATCGATTCGCGTTAATAGGATAGGTCGACCTGGAGAAAGAATTCGACAATGTAAAATGGTGAAATATGGTCAAAATTCTGAGAAAAATACGAGTAAGCTACTCGTATGGGGAAAGGCGGGTAATATACAATATATACAAGAGCCAAGAGGGAAGAACAAGACGGGAAGACCTAGAAAAAAATGCTCAGATTAAAAAGGATGTAAGACAGGGATGTAGTCTTTCGCCCTAATGTTCAATCTATACATCGAAGAAGCAATGAGGGAAATAAAGGTACAAGAGTGGGATTAAAATTCGGGATAAAAGGTTATCAATGATAAGATTCGCTGGTGACATTGTTATTCGCAGTAAAAGTGAAGAAGAATTACAGAATGTGTCAAATGGAATGAACAGCCTAATGGATATATAATATGGATTGAGAGTAAATCGAAGAGAGACGAAAGTGATCAAAAGTAATAATAATGAGAACATATGGTGATCACGAAGTAGACGAAGTTAAGGAATTCTGATACCTAGGCAGCAGAATAACGTATTACTGACGGAGCAAGGAGGACATAAAAAATAGACTAGAGAGAAGTCTGCTAGTATCATACGTCTTAACTTGAGGAAGAAGCACACTATTATGCGGTATTGAGACATAGACTGTGGGAAAACCAGAACAATAAAGAATCAAAGCCTTTGAGATGTGGTGCTACGGAAGAATGTTGACAGTTAGGTGAGGAACGATGAATTCTCCGCAGAATCGGCGAGGAAAGGAAAACACTGACAAGAAAAACGGAGAGAATGATAGAACATCTGTTAAAACATCAGGGGATATCTTCCATGATACTAGTGGGTGTTTTAGAGTGTAAAAATTATAAAGGAAGACCGAGATTTGAATACACCCTGCAAATAAATGAGACCGTAGAAGCATTTGCTACTCTGAGGTGAAATGGTTGGCACAGAAGAGGCATTCGGTGGCGAGCCACATCAAACCAGCCAGAAGGCTGATGACCAAAAAGAAGAAACTAAATATGACTTTTTCCCTTTGGAATGCAGGAGTATTCTTTGGATCGTTTTCCATTCAGTGGGTCTAGAAGACTTGTGTAGCGTTCACCAGTTGTCCTTTTATCCTTTGCTGCGTTACAAATAAAAAGAATCCCTTTGCATCCCACGACGTACTGATCATAAACCTTCTGAGAGGTGAAAATGATTTCGCTTTTCCTTTAGTGCAGAGCCTTTAGACTCTACTGCCGTCTTTATTAGTGTTTCGTTTTGATGTGGTTTGTCGACTACCCAAAGTAACAAAACTCACAAAAATCAATCGAATTCCTTTTAAAATGGTCCTGACATTCGTTTTCACATTTGATTTTGGTCAATAGCCAACATATTATGCATAGATTTATATTAGCTAGAGCTTCCTAGAAAATACTCCATACTTTTCCTAGGGATATTTTTATGTTTACATCTGCTCCATACATAACTACGATTTTGTTATGAAACAGACATATATAAAATTACCTTATATTCTAAATACTGAACTAAGTTTTCGGTGCCTATAATACTATTTTTCTTATCTTTATTTGTTTCTACTACTATCACTCTACCATTTAGACTAGCACACATCGTCCAGTGCCATACTCTGCCTTTATCAAAGCGAAAATGGTAGGTAGCTGCAGAGCTAAGGGCGCAATGCTATTGTGGAGGATGGCGGTTCAAATGCCCTTCCTGTCATACAGATTTAGGTTTCTCGTGCTGTACCTGAATCAGTTATGGCGGACGCCGGGATGGGTCCTTTGAAAGTAAACGGGCGATTTCTTTCCACATCCTTCCCGAATAAGTGCTTACTGTCCATTTTAATGGTAGATGTCTCTACCCTGATTCTATGTTTGCATGGTGCTTTCTTTCCAACCCATTTCCTATAAGCTTTGCATACTCGAACCAGGACATTACTGCTAGGCTTATTTTGTCTTTGAATGTTCAGTTTAGCTTTCTTTAGAGACAGTGCAGAATTCTCGGAGGTTGTTTCTCCACGTTCTTTGGAGTACTCTACAAAAAATAAGTAGTATATTTTTACTATTTGTAATTCTATACAGAAAACATTAAAAATGTCAAATAAAGCTGTGAGTAAGCCATTCGTTTGTGAGTACATCAAGAGTGCTTAATTAGGCGTTGGAATTTTCTAACTGGTTTGTGGGGAATAGAAGCTATAATTTGCGTGTATTCTACTGCCCACAGGAATGTTCCACGAAATGTCTCTATGTATCATGGACTGAAGACTAAATTGGATTACTGTACCGAAAGAAACCGGATGAGCTGGCGCAGTGGACACTGGTCACATCTTCGTGAGGAAGGGAGTTCAGATCTCACCAAATGGTCCTCAAGATTTGGGTTTTCCGTGGTTTCTCCAAATCGCTCAGCGCAAGTGCTGAGAAGGCATTTTTGGAAAGACGAAACCCATTCTATCTCTCTCTGTCTAAACTTGTGCACCTTCTATAATAACTGGCTCATCAACCAAAAGTCAAACCATGTCTTCCCTGTACAGGCATTTAGCAAGTTTAAGCAATAAACAAGTATATAGCCAACGTCACTGAATATGGGCACTACTTACTTCTGGACCGTTAACTTTCGTGTTGTATTGACTTACTCTTCAACAATTCGAAATAGTACGACACAATTTCAGAGACTTTGCCGGTCTCATACAGATACCATCGGTGACCATGCAGCTCGTTAGATGAAATTACAATGAAATGAAAACCCTTAGCTGCTTACAGGCGTCGACGTACGTCAGTGGGGACAGATGAAAATGTGTACCCCGACCGGAATTCGAATCCGGGATCTCCTGCTTACCTGTCAGACGCTCAATCCATCTTCTTCTTCTGTGCGAATGCACAAACAGTGCCCGAACTCTTACGGGAATCGGCAACGCGCCGCGAGCAATGAGTATAATTGGCAGGGGCACTACGAATGTAGTGTGTGGACAATGCTTTGAGAATGTGGGTTTCGCGGGAGGCGTGTCAGAGATAAATCCCTGCAGTCGCGCTATCCTCTGTGTCCTCCGTGTCTCAATTTGATAGAGCGTCTGCCATGTAAGCAGGAGATCCCGGGTTAGAGACCAGGTAGCGGCACACATTTTCATCTGTCCCCGTTGACGTATGTCAACGCCTGTAAGCAGCTAATGGTTTTCATTTCATTGTAATTTCATACAGATATGATTCTTTTGTACGTAGACTGAAGCGGCGAGTAAAAATTTGTACCAAGGTCGGGAATCGTACCCGGTTCTCCTGCTTACTATGCAGGAGCGTTAGCCACCAAACCACCTTGGCAGAGCTGGTCACACAACTGCATGGATTACCCTGCCTTCCTCCCTTCTCGATCCAAATTCACATTTTCAGTAAAGCCTCTGAAATTGTGTCATTTCATTTGTATAAACACCTGCACTTGGGTTTCAGGTTGGATCCGCCAGTTAGGTTCGATGGTGAGGTGCTATTCCAGAACATGGAGAGCCGCGGTAATTCTGTTCGCGTGTAAGGGTGAATTTAAAGCAGACTGGGGTGACTGCAAGAATTTGGATCGAGGAGGGAGGAGTGCCAGTATAACCCGTGCAGCGATGTGAACATCTGTGCCAAGGAGGATTAGTGGCTAATGCACCTGCCTACCAAGCAGGAGGCCTGGGTTCGATTTCCGGCCTCGGTACAAATTTTCACTCACCGCTTTAATCTTTATACATAAAATCAATTCAAACTAGAATAGCAGAGCATAAATTTAACACTTGCTGAATAGTCTACTGAAAAGTTTTTGTGAGAAAGATACAAACTCCATGCATTCTAGCAGTTTTCACTGCATCCAGTGCGTTTCCTTCACGTTCATACATAATCTACTGTTCCTATTAACGGCCAAACCAGCCAGTTCTTTTCCTAGCTGCTAGTACCAGTATCGGATAGTAGTCTAGTCATTATAAGGAATATGCAGACTTCTACTTCGTATGCTGGCAGCGAAGAGGTGTGAGATAAGATTCAGAGAAATTTGCTTATCTACAGAACGGTAGCGCTAACAGGGTCGTGCAGAACGCAGTGCGTACCAATTGTGTTAGAAGTAGGTGAGTAAGTTCTGCTTCTGAGACTCTCTCCTACTTAACGTTACCTGGTACAAAAGCTAAAAACACGAGTCGATTGATTTTGTTAAACCTTCTAAATGGAGAATGGGCCTTTAAAGCGACAAATCATAATCAGTGCTCGATTGGCATTCATCTACAATCATTTTCAGAAAAAAAAACAGAATACCTTGAACAACTAGAGATAGGACGTTCATATTCACAGAACATCTATATTAGTATGGTCTGCGGAAATGATTAGCGTTTGAACCATGTTGGCCCGTAGATTCAAGGTCCATATCGATATCGCGATGCAACACCACCTACAGGTAAAATGTGCCTGCGGCTCTCGTTGTCGCTATACACCGAGGGTAATGAATCAGAGCGACTTGAGATTGTCCAGGATGTCTCGCAGGCGTATGCGGAAGCCGCTCCGTCAGGTCAGTGTGAAAGAGTGCATGTTGTTGGTATGAGAGAATGCGATGCGTCCATCCGGGAAATTTCTGCTCATGTGCGACGTGGTGTGCCGACAGTGCTACATATGTGTACAGAATGGTGCACGGATGGCCATAGTACTCGACGAGATGGGTCAGGTCGCACTACGCAGACCACCTCCCTTGAAGATCGACAGCTCATCCGAATGGCATTGTAGGAGAGCTCTGCGCCCTCCTCGGCTCTGGCGCACCAGTGCAACAGTGTAACACACCGTACGCTATCAGGGGTGGCATTCCGTCGCCGTTTATTATGGCATGGGTTAAGAGCGCGTCTTCCAGTTTTCCACCTACCCTTGACGAATGTGCACAAACATGCTAGTCGGCAATGGTCTATGGAACGACGTCACTGGGGACAGGAATGACATCAGACGAATCCAGGTTCAGTTCGTTTCAAAATTATGGCCGGATTTTCGTTCACCGCAGACAGGGGAAGTGCCATCACAGTGACTGCATTCACACAATTCATACAAGGCCAACCCAAGGCCTCATGGTGGAGGGTGTTATTGGGCACAGTTCGTGGGTGACCAGGACAATGTGACCAGTGTGGCCTATGTGAATGACGTCCTGCAACTTTCTGCTAAAAGCCCCAGACCAATTTATCAGCAAGACAATGCAAGACCTTATGTTGCTGCATGAAAACGTGGCTACTTGGTGTTACAGGATGTCAGCCTTTTGCCCTGGACCGCCAGGTCACCAGGCTTGTCGCCAATCGAAAATGCGTGGGATATGGTGAAACGACGGGTGAAGCGCTGTGACCCAATGCTAACCACCACAGATGAAATATGGAAACAGGTGAATGCAGCATGGATGGCTATACCACAAGACGCCATTCGCGTCTTATACCTGTCGATGCCAGCAGGCATGGGACAAGTTATCAGGGCCCATGGCGGACCCTGTGCCTACTACGCAGCAGGAAACCTGCTGGATCGAGGTGCAGAATTTACTAATGTAGATGTCCTGTGAATATGGACGCCCTATCTCTAGTCGTTGAAGGTGTTCTGCATTTCCTGAACGTGTATATATGTCTACATACGTAGGTTGGAACTTAAATAGAGGCAACACTGCTGTGGAGACACTATGCAATGGAGTCTACTACACGTTGCTGACATACCTACCTTACCTCCGATCAAATGGACTCACCTGTCCCACGTCACCGGTGTGTGCACAATCGAGGAAAATAGTCACTTGTGATCGAACGGTCGAACGTAGCGGTGTCACTATGTTTTCGAAACAGGAACAACTGAGCTGGATCAAGATTGAATGGGCCAGAGGTCGTACAGCACGACAGTGTCATCAAGGTCTTCAATAGGCTTACGGGGAATCGGCTTTGCCGTACAGAACAGTGGTAGGCTGGGTAAAAGCCTTCAACGAAGGTCGGCAAACTGTGGCAGGCATGCGTTAACACTCGCACCACAACGATGGGTTCTCATATTAAATCTGAGAACACGCAAAAGGAGCTTGTCAAAATACACAAAACATGACTGCTGAATGAGCCAGACCTAGAAAAAAGCGAGGGAAAATACTAATAATGAGTGGTACACTGCTGTGAGGGTAAATTCCTAAAAAATAGCTAACGTCTAGGGAAAGTACTATACGTACACGGGAAATATCATCCAAGAAAAAATACTCTAGTATGCGACCAAAACATCGAGAATGGAAGTAATCTAAAAAATAGCTTATTAGATAACGTCCTGTAGGATACATTATACGATCCGGTAGGCACCAGCTGTATAAAACCAGTGAAGTAAAACTCAAAAACTCGTGTAATGTGCGTACTTCTGCCACGTTGCTAACAGTCCGATGTGGCCTAAGCAGCCCACGATACCTAGCAATACACTGGCAGGCCACGGTGCCAAAGAGGAAAACAAAAGACACACCAATTGCTGTAAGGAAGAAATCATAAGTAGAAAAACAATTGAAGGCTTGGATCGCATTCTGTAAATTAAAAAATCTCTAGTTTATTGTAGGTACAAAATGAAATATACTGATGTAAAGCAGAATACGTTTTATTTTTCATTTTACACCTACAATAAAACCTTATTTAAAGTTTATATTCCGTTTCTGCACTTCGTTGATCATCAGAGCTCAATTCAAAGCGGTGCTCATCACTAAAGGTGGGTTTAAGTAGTTCTAAGTTCTAGGGGACTAATGACCTCAGTAGTTAAGTCCCATAATACTCAGAGCCATTTTGAACCAGGCCGAAGGCGCATTTGGAGACACCCTGGATAGCAGTGTAATACCAAGATGGCCGTCTTCCGCCATATCGCCCCACAACTAGGAATGATGGTTTAGGGTGCCATTTCTGTTCATAGCAGGCCCCCTTTCGTTGTCATTCGTGGCACTCTTACAGCACAGCCGTACGTGGACCACATTTTACGCTCCATTTTGCTGTCCATCATGGCGAGCCAAACCGGGCTTACATTTCAGCAAGATAATCCCGGCCACCCGGGTAAAATGGTTTCTACTGCTTCTGTTCGAGCTTGCCACAACCTTCCTTGACCAGCAAGGTCGCCGGAGTTCTCCCCAGCTGAGAACTTTTGGAGCATGGTGGGCACCGCCCTCGAATCATCTTGGGTTTTTGACCATCTAACGCTCCTCCTGGAGAGAGGACGTCCAGCAACACTCTCAATCAATGACAAGCAGAGTGACTGCTTGCATAAGGACCAGAGGTGGACCAAAGCGTTATTGACTTGTCCAATTTATGAAGCTCTTCCGCTTAAATAAATCATCAAAATTTTTTCTGACAAAATCATTTGTTTGTACCTGTACATGTACAGCACATGTACTGATTTCGTCTCATTCGGATAAGGCCTTCGTGGTGCCTCTTTTTTTGATCTTAGAGTGTACTAAGCAGAAAACTATTCGTCTTTTGACATATGGTAAGTTTTGCGTACTTAAGGTCATATATTGTTCTTCGGGAACGACACTTTTTCGAACACATCGAATAAGTTATACTAAAACTGGTAAGTTTCGATTTTTGACCTCTTCTGGAAATATTTCCGTGGACACCCATGGATGTGTCCCGCCTATTGCACTAGAAACCTACAACCACAGGTTCTTCAAGATGTACGTAGGAGTAGCGCTTGTCAGATTCATCAGTTCTGGATGGATTTCTGCATCTACTTCGACAGCCATACTCTGAAAGCCGTTTGAAGTACAGATTTCATTTCACCACATATCAGGATTTCTTCATATTCAATTTGAGTGAACAAATGACTACTTAAATGTCTGCATGAGAGCAGTAATTAGCCTAATTTAATCTTAACGATCCCTCCTGCTGCCCTCTGTAGGGGACTGTAGTATATTCCTTGAATCGTCGCTTAATGCTGGTTTTTGCAACTTTGTACGTAGTCTACCGCGGAATGGTTGGTACGCCTCTTCCATCGCCTACCAGTTCTGGTCTTTCAGCACCTCTGCGGCGCTCACACGTGGCTGAAATAAACCTCTCACAGCTTGTTATGCCCTTCATTGCACACGTTCGGTATCCCCTTTTGGAGCAATATTTTACGATGGGTTGCAGAAGTGTTTAGTAAGCACTCTGCATTGTAGAAAGCGTACTTTGCCAGTATACTACCAATGAATCGATGTCTACGACCTCCTTCATCCGCGAATAGGCGATATCAACATTCCATTTCATAAACATTCAAGTGTCAGCGTAGGAGTAAAGCAGACGTGGGTTCCAGCACCAGACTCTGAAGCAGACCTGGGCATTCTGATGTTAGAAGTCAGTCAACTTCTAGAGATTGACCAGCTTTCCATGGTGTCGATGCTGGTTTGAAATGTGACTTCATCTCTTCAGAGAATAAGTTCTGTCCTGAGAAGTGAGATGGTATTTTCGGTTAGGTTTTGTTGTTAGTGAGGCAACAAATCCGAGGCGCCTGTTTTATTCAGTTTAACTTCATTTAAATTCACTAAATTCTGTACCCTAGGTTCGTGAATGGATTTTATTGCACCTAAACGCTTACTTTGAAAGAACTGCTCACACAATGCCGACTGGGTGGCATTCGCTTCTTTTGCATGCAAAATTAACCCATTTCCTGATATTAATGTGCTGATCGAAGCAGTTGTTTTTGGTCTTGCCGATATATACTAGCCTTGTGACTCTGATTATAGAGATGGTGTTACTGAATTCCTTTTATTTTATTTTATTTTGTTTTGTTGGGAGCTCTGAAGGGGAACAGTACAATTCATAAGAAGTACAGCACAAAGGTCGGGGACAAGGTAATTCCATTTTAGAGACAAAATATCTATTTAAGTTATAGGACAAAAGAAATATAAACGTTGCTACACTAGCACTTTATATAAGAATGATTACTAAAAAATCCCTCCAGTTTTCACATTAACTGAGTAATTAGTAGTTCAACACCAAGTTGCAGTAAAAGTCATTCAACTCACTATGTCATACTTTTATACAAATTTGATTTTGGTACATTTCACAGATCCCATATTAAATTATTCTGCAAAGCTAATTATTGTTTAAATTAGACGGTAGTAAAAATCAAAGTCACCACAAATTATTTGAGCAACATAGCACTAAAATGAGATTTTATCCGTTGTATTTATAGTCTGCAAATCGTCTTAAAATTACACCACAATTACAGTGTAAACAGGATACACAACGGACACTGCGTTAGCCCTCCTTCTCAGCTCCACCAATATTTGTCATTCAAGCTTCCGACTTTATTCGTTGTGATACAGCATTAGAAATTATTGTGATACGGGAATGAGTACACAGAGTTTAAAGCACTGAATATTTTGCCAATAAATTAAATTTTAATAACATTTCACTCTACACAGGGGAAGATGTGGGACAGCAAGAGTACTAGAGATTATAAAAATCCTAATGTCTCAGTATCAAATGCTATCAACTGTGTCCCTCACTTGTTCCCCCTTGCGGCCCCGCAACCGAGATTATGATGTATTCTGCCATAATATAATAACGATACTGGATTAAGGATTGTGTTTCTCCTCGTTCATGTACCAGCCTGTGGAGCATTGTACAATTTAATTATTCAACTTTAAGAAGTAACCATACCAGCACTAGAAATTGAAGGCAACTCGTCTTATTCAAATATATCAGACCTCCGAAAGATGGTATAATGTTAGCAGCAGATTGTGATGTCGCAGATGTGCTCTTGAAATATTCCTTCTCGTTCGTCGTCTCAGCGCCTCTGTCATGTCTGGAGGAGTCTTGTCACGGCCGCGGCAAAACACCACGAATGAAATGATAATTAAATCGAGACCCTAAGCTGCCTTCGGTGGCTCAGATGAATAGAGCGTCTGCCATGTAAGCAGGAGATTCCGGGTTCGAGTCACTGTCGGGGCACACTTATTCAACTATCCCCGTTGATGTATATCAACGCCTATCGACAGCTTAGGGTCTTGATTTAATTATCATTTCATTCTAAGCGGGCTGCATGGTCACCAATGGTATCTGATCTTTCTGACATGTCCGAAAGAACAGATACCGTTTTCACAAAGACCACCAACTCTTAGCGCCGTGGAGCGCGCGAGACAAATCACACGGGGTGTTGCTCCGTAGAGTTCAGCCGGAACGTTTGGTGGTGGGCGTGGACAATTTCCATGCGTTGTTGGACATATGCCGTTAAGCTAAGTAAGGGTGGTCAGCCTCCCTTTGACCCGAGAGACTGGATTAAATTACACTGTTGTTGTTGTGGTCTACAGTTCTGGTTCGATGCAGCTCTCGATGCTATTCTAGCCTGTGCAAGCTTCTTCATCTCCCAGTACTTATTGCAACCTACATCCTTCTGAATCTGTTTAGTGTATTCATCTCTTAGTCTCCTTCTACGATTTTTACCCTCCTCGCTGCCTTCCAATGCTAAATTTGTGGTCCCTTGATGCCTTAGAACATGTCCTACCAACCGGTCCCTTCTTCTAGTCAAGTTGTGCCACAAACTCCTCTTCTCTCCAATTCTATTCAGTACCTCCTCATTAGTTATGTGATCTACCCATCTAATCTTCAGCATTCTTCTGTAGCACCACATTTTAAAAGCTTCTATTCTCTTCTTGTCCAAACTATTTATCGTCCATGTATCACTTCCATACATCGCTACACTTCGTACAAATACTTTCAGAAACGACTTTCTGAGACTTAAATCTATATTCGATGTTAACAAATTTCTCTTCTTCAGAAACGCTTTCCTTTCCATTGCCAGTCTACATTTTATATCCTCTCTACTTCGACCATCATCAATTATTTTGCTCTCCAAATAGCAAAACTCCTTTACTGCTTTAAGTGTCTCATTTCCTAATTTAATTCCCTCAGCATCACCCGACTTAATTCGACTGCATTCCATTATCCTCGTTTTGCTTTTGTTGATGTTCATCTTATACCCTTCTTTCAAGACACTGTCTATTCCGTTCAACTGCTCTTCCAAGTCCTTTGCTGTCTCTGACAGAATTACAATGTCATCGGCGAACCTCAAAGTTTTTATTCGTCTCCATGGATTTTAATACCTACTATGAACTTTTCTTTTGTTTCCTTTACTGCTTGCTCAATATACAGATTGAATAACATCGGGGAGAGGCTACAACCCTGTCTCACTCCCTTTCCAACCACTGCTTCTCTTTCATGTCCCTCGACTCTTATAACTGCCATCTGGTTTCTGTACACATTGTAAATAGTCTTTCGCTCCCTGTATTTTATCCCTGCCACCTTTAGAATTTGAAAAAGAGTATTCCAGGCAACATTGTCAAAAGCTTTCGCTAAGTCTACAAATGTTAGAAACGTAGGTTTGCCTTTCCTTAATCTATTTTCTAAGATAAGTCGTAGGGTCAGTATTGCCTCACGAGCTCCAACATTTCTGCGGAATCCAAACTGATTCTCCCCGAGGTCGGCTTCTACCAGTACTTGAGGACAATATTATGGAAATGGAAGAGGATGTAGATGAAGATGAAATGGGAGATACGATACAGCCATGCAGATAAGATGCCTGCCATCTCGAATGCAAGTGATACGAGGCCGTTGGGATCCAGCATGGCGTTCCGTATTACCCTTCTGAAGCCACCGATTCCCTATTCTGCTAACAGTCACTGGATCTCGACGAACGCGGGCAGCAATGTCACGATATGATAAACTGCAACTGCGATAGGCTACAATCCGACCTTTCCTCGTATTCGAGGCATCACAACAACGTTTCACCAGGCAACGCTGGTCAGCTGCTGTTTGTCTATGAAAAATCCGCTGGAAACTTTCCTCATGTCAGCACGCTGTAGGTGTCGCCACCGGCTCCAACCTTGTGTGAATGCTCTGCAAAGCTAATCAGTTTGCATATCACAGCATCTTCTTCTTGTCGTTTAAATTTCGCGTCTGTAGCACGTCATCTTCATGATGTAGCAATTTTAATGGCCAGTAGTGTAGGTACTTCAACTATACCACTAATCAATGCCCTGTAGCAATCCGACTTCTTTCAAATAAACTCGCAATTCCGAACAGTTGATGGACAACGAATACCAGAGTCAGTAACTACACCGGCACCAACTAGCTTGTACTGTCTCCCCAAAAAACAATACGTGATTGCAGCCCACAGTTCAAATTTCTATTGGGGTGAAACGCAATTTATTATTTTCTAATAACCCTCACCAAGTATACTTCTTTCGGTTTGCAACACTTCCAGTTAGCTAGTAGCTCCATTCTTGTATGAACCAGTTGTCTCGTAACCTGATATGTATTTTTCGACGATGATTCGTGTTTCACGTAAGTCGGACAATTTATTGACCCTGTAACACTTGAAAATTTCCTATGGCCGAAATCTAAATAGTGAAGGAAACAACAGTGTGACACTGTGCGATGTTTGTGGCAACCAAGGACGCTATAATCTTGCAGAGACATATGAACGATGCAATCATCTCTGGTTTATATACGATTTTTGTTGTTATCTAGAATGTTAATTATTCTGACTATTGTTCTTCGGACTATTGTTCTCGTCAAGATTATTTTGAAACTACTACATCTTCATAGATATATTGCATCAGAAGAAAAAAAGAGCTCGTGTCAACCGATTAATAGGTGAGACTCGAAATTAATTATTCTTCTACAATTACATTCTCATAAAGAGAGTTCCAGATATCAATGTTGAGGTGCATCTGGAGAGGCGGTGGAGACGTGGCGAACGAACCTGCAATCACACGGCGATTCTTTACAGACTCAAGAGCTCGCAATTAAATAGCGTTAACAGCGATTTACCAAGATTTCGTCACTCAACATATTATGCAAACAAAGGGTTTAGTTTAGTTAACAGTATATCGCTCGAAAATCAACAGTACAAACCAATATCTGGTCCAAATAATGTTCGAACACGACATAAAACTACATAACACACCACGACAAATAAAATAATATATCAGCTGCATGTTTCTTTCGTCAGAGTGCAGCAGCAAGCGATTGAAACGGACAGTGTTACTGCATCTCCTTTCAGTTGCGAGACAGGCTCGGTCACAGATTGCTGCAAGCAGAAGGAGTCAATGCCGCCAAGGTTCGTAGTTCATTGTGTCGTGTGTATGGGGATGGAGTTATGAGTGATTGTGTTTTGAGGAGTGTTGTTGAACATTCAAGGCTGGTCGTACTGACGTACACGATGAAAGTGGTCGAGAAACGCATTCAGACGTGACTGATGAACTTGAGCAACATGTTAACGAAACGGTGTGCGTGAGGCATCAGTTCACAACTTTCGAACAATCTCAAGATGTCCTCAGATTTAAGGGAAAACCCACTTTAGCACCGGCACTGAGAGAGTAGGCTACCATAAGTTTTGTACGCGGTAGGTGTTAAATTGTCTAACCAATGGTCACAGAACCGGTAGAATAGGTTCAGCCTTGACACTCCTTCAGCACTATCGCGAAGAGAGGTAGGAATTTCTGAAAAGAATCGTGATTAGGGATGAGGCATGGGTGCACTACATGAATTTTGAACAGTTCAAACAGTGGATGCACTCTTATTCTCTCAATAAACCCATAATATACGCGCTGTCTGCCGCGACATGATGGTTTTGGTTTTTTGGGACCACAAAGGAATTCTGATAACAGATTTAATGCAAGTAACGTGTGAGAACACTGTGACACTCTGGTTCACTGTGGTACTCTTCAATCCAGAACAGTTGGCATGGGATGATTAGCGAAGGAATCATTCTTCCTCATGGCAATGCACATTGTGAATCGAACGAAGAAATAATTCAGACATTTTGGCTGTGAGACTTTTCATCATCCTCCCTATAGGCCACACTTGGAACGAAGAAACTCTCATCTCTTAGGCAAACTAAAGGCCAGGATAGATACTCAGCACCTCACGATTTACGATAAGCTCAAGGACGCCGTCTATAACTAGCTGAAGCTCCAGTAAGTATCGTTTATTAATGAAGGGGTAAAGAAACTGCTGTCAGTGTGCCACTTTTGTCTGGCTTTCTGTGACGACTATGTGGAGAAGTGATTTGAAAACATAATGACTGCAAATTAAAAATATTATCTATGTTCGCAAATACGAACAACACAATTTCATATAAATCATACGCCCGGCTGGGCAATGGATCCTCCATCTTCAGTGCTGATGCACAAATACGTGCCATCTCCTATGGTAATCTGAGTAGAGAATATAGAATTAATGGACATGGACCGAGGATAGGTGGTGCTCGGTGAGAATGTGGCTCGGCCGTGTGGTGTGCTGAGATAGTCGGCGCATGTGCAAAACACCGTATCCCGGAAGGTATGTGGTTAACGCACCTGCCTTCTAAGCACAAGAGCGTAATATCCTGCTGCAGCTTTGATTACCTTCTAGGCAGATATAATGATTCACAGCTGCAGATTCTGCGTGGAGTCCGAAGGAACAGACATCAGTCATTCGTATAACTGTTATGCTTAACTGGGCAATGGAGCCACCTTCTTCAGCGCGCATGCAACAAATACGTCCGATTTCCAGTGATCATGTGAGTAGCGAACATGGAGTTAATGGAGAGGGAGACAGCACACAGGTGGCGCTCGTCTGAATGAGGATCGGCCATGAGGAATGCCGAAATAGTCCGCGCAGTTGCGAAGCGCTTTGTCCCAGATGCCACAGTGATTAACGCCCCGCCTAGTAAGCAAGAGGTCCGGGTTGGAATCCTGGTCTAGTACTCATCTACGTTCGTTGCCGCTGCTTCCACATAATATCCCACCGCAGGTGACAGCAGTGATATTCTTCTAGTTCGATGCAATGTTTCACTGCTGCAGATTGCACTTTGTGTCTGTTCTTTCGTACGTGTCTGAAGGAGCAGACACCACACATTGATACAGTTGATACGCCTAGCTCGGCAATGAGTCCACATTCTGTAGTGCGGATCCACAAATATGTCTGATGTCCTGGGGGAAGCTGAGTAGCAAATGTGGATGAAATTGACAGGAACAGCGGATAGCTGGCGCTCTGTGAGAATGTGGTCGGTCATGAGGCACGCCGAGATATTCCACACAGTTGCGAAACGCTCTGTCCCGGATGGCACAGTGGTTAACCACCTCACTGGTAAGCAGCATATCCAAGATCGAATTCCAGTCCGGTACTCTTTTTCGCTCGTCACCACTGAATCCGCATAATGTCCCGCTGCAGCTCACAGCTGTGATCCTTTTCTAGTTAGATATAATGTGTCAAAGCTACGAATTCTGCGTGGCCTCTGTTCTTTCGTACATCTCAGAACAAACAGACATCATGCATTCATATAACTGATAGTCATAGCAGGGCAATGGATTCACCTTCTTCAGTGCGGATTCACAGATACGTCCGATCTCCAGTGTGTATCTGAGTAGCGAACATGGAGTTCATGGACAGGGACAGCGCATAGGTTGCGCTCGGTGTGAATGTCAGGCATGCCGAGATAGTCCATGTGGCTGCAAATCGCTGTGTCCTGTATGGCAGAGTAGTCGACGCACCTGCTTAGTAAGCGGAAGATTCAGGTCCGAATCGTGGTCCGGTACACATGTCAGACAGGACAGGCACCACATATTCATATACTAATTTTTTCATTTTCTGTTAGTCTCAGATCCTTTTTTCCGATATTAGAGATGCGTTGTGCGATTAAGACTAATACGTACCCTACATCAATGCTGCCACCCCTGAGCTGTGGGGGCAGAGAACTGCATACTTGCAGTTTTGTGTCTGGCGTGACGGTGCGCACGAAGAAAATAACGCTGGTTGCCAGCGTAGCAAAGGTCAGCACCAAGCTGACGTTTATCTTTAGACTTGGGAAGAGGAGATCTATACTGGTCTCCAATCTTGACAAAATGTATTTTATGTATCCATTCGCTTACATCCGTAGACACAGCTATAAGATTAGTGAATTATTCGTAACATTCACCACATTCCACAGACGGTTCAATATAGTAAATGAGTTCTTGGTAAATGTTAGAATACAAAGAAAGTTTCATATCAGCGCACACTCCGCTGCAGAGTGAAAATCTCATTCTGGAAACATCCCCCAAGCTGTGGCTAAGCCATGTCTCCGCAATATCCTTTCTTTCAGGAGTGCTAGTTCTGCAAGGTTCGCAGGAGAGCTTCTGTAAAGTTTGGAAGGTGGGAGACGAGGTACTGGCAGAAGTAAAGCTGTGAGTACCGGGCGTCAGTCGTGCTTCGGTCGCTCAGATGGTGGAGCACTTGCCCGTGAAAGGCAAAGGTCCCGAGTTCGAGTCTCGGTCGGGCACACAGTTTTAATCTGCCAGGAAGTTACAAAGATAATAGTTTTTTGGCACAAGATTAATAAATGTTCGTATGCTGCAATAAATGACATAACACCCACTAAATGCAATTTCATAGAAACCCATATTTTCCATTATAGACTATTCGAATTTTGAGCAACGGCTTACATAATTTTTAAGTATCACATTAACTATGCCAATTAACGAAGAGGTAGCCAGCTCACCATGAAGCTGACGCATGATCCTATAAGTAACGAAAGAATCAATTTTTTTATTGACTAGGTTCTTTAAAATATGAAAGTGTCTAATGAAAATCATTTAATGTTGGGAAATTGTGAAAAATATCTAATAAAATAAAAATTTAATTTCTAAATTTCTAATGAAAGAAACTTTGGGCACTGGCAGTATTAAATGAAACTAACCTTGTCGTGGAGATGTTCACTCACAGTGACTATACATTACGTGTCGGGAATTCGTTCGCGTCTAATTTATTTCGGTGTACACGACAAGGAAATCTTCTTCCAAATGAGATCTGTAACTGGGCCCTGATAATGTCGTATCTGCAACTGACGCTCCATTCTGTTCTATGCTGGCATAGCTGCCAATGACAATGCTGTTGCAGAATAATAAGCTGAAAAATAAAATCGCTAATGGTGCCTGCTATAAT
This sequence comes from Schistocerca gregaria, assembly GCF_023897955.1. Lineage (NCBI taxonomy): Eukaryota > Metazoa > Arthropoda > Insecta > Orthoptera > Acrididae > Schistocerca > Schistocerca gregaria. Next base: position 250,351,073 of record NC_064923.1, on the reverse strand, counting down.
TTACCACCTGTCTAGAAAGAGAACACCTATCCACTCGTCGTTCAGTTCGTTTTCCAACAATGTTCTTAATACTTACTGCATTCAAAATGTATTCATAATGTATGTCATTTCAGAAAAAGTAGAGGATGAACACAAATGAAGGAAAAAATGAAATCACAAATTATTAAGTTTCTGAAGATAGTAAATCTAAAATTTAAACTTGTTTTACTAAAATGACTCATTCTCCTTAACTCTATCACGGACACCAACGATCAAAGAAAGATCCGAATCCAAAGACAGGGAAGCTTCAAAGACCACACCAGTGTTCAAAAAAAGCAATTCAATAATCCACTAAATTACAGGCCCATATCATTAACGTCGATATGCAGCAGGATTTTGGAATTTTTATTGTGTTCGAACATTTTGTATTACCTCGAAGAGAACGGTTGCTGATACGTAGTCAATACGGATTTAGAAAACATCGTTCTTGTGAAACACAACTAGCTCTTTATCCGCACGAAATGTTGAGTGCTATCGACAAGATATTTCAAACTGATTCCATATTTCTAGATTTCTAGTAGGCTTCTGACACCGTACCTCACAAGCGGTTTCTAATCAGATTGCGTGCTTACGGAATATCGCATCAGTTATCCTGATGGATTCATGATTTTCTGTCAGAGAGGTCACAATTCGTAGTAACTGACGGAAATTCACCGAGGGAAACAGAAGTGACTTCTGGCGTTCCCCTAGGTATCGTTACAGGCCCCTTTTATATAAGATATCTCAACGGTGCGAAAACTGGCAATTGATCCTAAATTATGAATGGTGTGAGCTCATCCACTTGAGTGCTCAAATGAATCCGTTAAACCTCGGTTACCCGATAAGTAAATCAGATCTAGATTCCACTAACTATCTAGTAATTACTTAAACTGAAAGAACACATAGAAAATGCTGTGGGGAAGACAAACCAAAGACTGCTTTTTCTTGGCAGAACACTGAGAAGATGCGACAGGTCTTCTAAAGAGACTGCCTACACTACGTTTGTCCGTCCTATTTTGGAGTACTGCTGCGCGAGGTTTTAGCCTTACCAGATAGGATTAAAGGAGTACACCGAGAAAGTTCAAAGAAGGCCAGTACGTTTTGTATTGTCGATAAATTGGGGAGAGAATGTCACGGAGATAATATAGGATCTGGGGTGGCCGTCATTAAAACAAAGGCGTTTCTCGTTGCGACTGGATCTTCTCACGAAATTTCAATCACCAACTTTCTCCTGCGAATGCCCACCTACATAGGGAGAAACAATTATCATAATAAAACAAGGGAAATCATACCTCGCACGGAAATATACAGATGTTCCGCGTGGCCGGCCGGAGTGGCCGAGGGATTCTGGGTGCTACAGTCTGGAACCGCGCGACCGCTACGGTCCCTGGTTCCAAACCTGCCTCGGGCATGGATGTGTGTGATGTCCTTAGGTTAGTTAGGTTTAAGTAGTTCTAAGATCTAGGGGACTGATGACCTCCGATGTTAAGTCCCATAGTGCTCAGAGCCATTTGAACCATTTTTTTTTCTTCCGCGCGCTGTGCGAGAGTGAAATAAAAGAGAATGATTGTGTACGAGATTCTATGAACCCTCTCCCATGAATTTGAGTGTGATATGTAGAATTTCCATGTAGGTACTCGTGAAGATAAAATTTCTATCAGTTTTAACTTTAAGTAATTAAATTAAAATCTTTTAACTACCGGAAGTGGATGTAACATGCTAACATCTTGGACATATGACTGATAAATCGTCTCCTTTACCTAACAATCGAAATCATTGAACAATGAAAATTAACAAACTACAACAATCGCTAAATGCACGCAAATCAATGCGACAAATACCTTTTGATTGCTGAGCCGTTTCTGCGTCAAAATCAAATTCCAATTCTTTCCTCCAATAATATTCAATTCTTAGCTATTCTCCTCTTATCAAAATTTCTCATCTTCAAGAGTGAATCACGTGCTCTGACCCAGAGATCTTCACTTAAGCCAAGCGATCACCATGACGTCTTGCCCAAGACTCGACCAATCTCCGACTCGACTTCGACTCGCTCTCACCAGTACTGCTCTTCTGCCTACCCCGAGCTATTTTATTCAACAATGCTTTCTTAATACTCAAAGACAATCTATCATATCATGTGTCCAAGCCTCACAAATGTATCTGTGGAAGCTAAAGTTTCGCAATCGATCTGTTTCACAAATAACTGACAAACTCGTGCTGTGGAAAATTAGGCCTCAGTAAAATCGATACATTACAAGTACGGTCCTCGAACTATGTTTTATAAATACAATTTCACCACAATATAAGCGGCAGAAAATGTGTTTTTCTAAGATTCTTCTATAATACAAGTCATGTGTTGTTAGCAGCAGCAGTAGTAGTAGTAGTAGTAGTAGTAGTAGTAGTAGTAGCAGGTCTCTTTTTACAAGGATATTTTTTTTTGGGTCATCAGTCTACTGACTGGTTTGATGCGGCCCGCCACGAATTCCTCCCCTGTGGTAACCTCTTCATCTCAGAGTAGCACTTGCAACCTACGTCCTCAATTATTTGCTTGAGGTATTCCAATCTCTGTCTTCCTCTACAGTTTTTGCCCTTTACAGCTCCCTGTAGTACCATGGAAGTAATTCCCTCATGTCTTAGCAGATGTCCTATCATCCTGTCCCTTCTCCTTATCAGTGTTTTCCACATATTCCTTTCCTCTCCGATTCTGCGTAGAACCTCCTCATTCCTTACCTTATCAGTCCACCCAATTTCGTCTATAGCACCGCATCTTAAATGCTTCGATTCTCTTCTGTTTGGTTTTCCCACAGTCCATGTTTCACTACCATAGAATTCTGTACTCCAGACGTACATCCTCAGAAATTTCTTCCTCAAATAAGGCCGGTATTTGATATTAGTAGACTTCTCTTGGCCAGAAAAGTCTTTTTAGCCATAGCGAGTCTGCTTTTGATGTCCTCCTTGCTCCGTCCGTCATTGGTTATTTTACTGCCTAGGTAACAGAATTCCTTAACTTCATTGACTTCGTGACCATCAATCCTGGTGTTAAGTTTCTCGCTGTTCACATTTCTACTACTTCTCATTGCCTTCGTCTTGCTCCGATTTACTCTCAAACCATACTGTGTACTCATTAGACTACTCATTCCGTTCAGCAGATCATTTAATTCTTCTTCACTTTCACTCAGGATACCAATGTCATCAGCGAATCGTATCATTGATATCCTTTCACCTTGTATTTTAATTCCACTCCTGAACCTTTCCTTTATTTCCATCATTGCTTCCTCGATGTACAGATTGAAGAGTAGGGGCGAAAGGCTACAGTCTTGTCTTACACCCTTCTTAATACGAGCACTTCGTTCTTGATCGTCCTCTCTTATTATTCCCTCTTGGTTGTTGTACATATTGTATATGACCCGTCTCTCCCTATAGCTTACCCCTACATTTTTCAGAATCTCGAACAGCTTGCAGCATTTTATATTGTCGAACGCTTTTTCCAGTTCGACAAATCCTATGAACGTGTCTTGATTTTTCTTCTGCCTTGCTTCCATTATTAACCCTAACGTCAGAATTGCCTCTCTCGTGCCTTTACTTTTCCTAAAGCCAAACAGATCGTCACCTAGCGCATTCTCAATTTTCTTTTCCATTCTTCTGTATATTATTCTTGTAAGCAGCTTCGATGCATATATATATATATATATATATATATATATATATATATATATATATATATATATATATATATATATCAGAAAGAGGAAGAGATGTTCGTATTGTGCTATCCATAGCTTGAGGGTAAGTATTTTTAGAAAGGACAAAAGACAAAAAAACATAAAGTGAAGGTGTTATTTGGAATGTTAGTTATTTTATACTCATTATTATTGTTATTATTTATTTGTATAACTTTTTTTATCAAACCCCAACTCTGTTTTAGCTACGTAATCCTTCAATGAATAAAATGTATTGCATAACATGTGCTTTCTAGCTGCCTTTTTAAATAAGTGTATTTTTGCAATTTCTTTAATCCCTTTTGGTAATTAATTGCACAGTTTTATTCCTTGGTAGTAAATGCTGTTTTGAGTTTAATGTTTTTTTTTTTTTTTTTTGGTAAATGTAAATTGAGTCTATCTCTTGTTGCATGGTCATGGACAGAGCTGTTTATGCAGTAATTACCAATGCTACTTTTGATGTATACAACTGACTGATAAATGAAGCAGTTAAAATCCCCAGTGTTTTTAACAGATCTTTACAATGAGCGCGACTAGTATTTTTGGTTATACTTCCTATGGCTCTTTTCTGGAGTTTGAAGTGGTTCAAATGGCTCGGAGCACTATGAGTCTTAACATCTGAGGTCATCTGTCCCCTAGAACTTAGAACTACTTAAACCTAACTAACCTAAGGACATCACACATATCCATGCCCGAGGCAGGATTCGAACCTGCGATCGTAGCAGTCGCGAGGTTGCGGACTGAAGCGCCTCGAACCGTTAATATAATGCGGCCAGCTGGAGTTTGAAAATTGTGTTCATATTTTGTGCATTTGTTCAATAAAATGTTCCTAAATCGTGCAAAGGAGATACGCAAACCTTTCAAATCGTTTAAAAAAGAATATGCGCAACACATTGCTGGCGCTGTAGTACCACTACACTGTAAACCGGAGTTCTCTGTGATTACTTGTAGGCGCATATACGAGTACACTGAGGTTACAAAAGTGGGACCTCCTTTTTCTAGACGTAGCGGCAAAGACTCGACAAGTTCTTGGAAGTCCACTGTAGAAATTGTGAACCATCCTGTCTCTATAGCCTTCTACAATAGCGGAAGTGTTGTCGGTGCGGAATTCTGAGCTCCAACTGATCTCTCGATTATGTTCCACAAATTTCGATGGGATTCATTTCGGGCAATCCGTGTGGCCAAATCATTCGCACGAGCTGTCCAGAATGTTCTTCAAACCATCTTCTATCAATTGCGGCCGGTAACATGGCATCGTTGTTTGGGAAACATGATGTCCATGAATGGCTGAAAATGGTCTTCAAGTAGCCGGACATAATCATCTCTAGTCATTGATCGGTTCAGTTGGAACGCTAACATGAGCGCAGCATACGTGCAGTTGGTCAAAATCAGTACTGAAGCTGACAACAGCAGTCTGTGCATGATGGAGATGTTTGCACTGAAATGCGACAGTGACGCTTTGTAGTGATTGTGTGTAAGAATGACCTATCTTAGATACGCTGTGAGATATTGATTTCTATCCGTCATATGAAGGAACTCGAAGGTTGATGATATAAATACTGCATATAACGGCGCATCGCCTCGAACCTAAGAAAGCTGCGCACAAAGAAAGGAACCATCCCAAATATTACTTCTGTTATACGTTCACTAGTGGATGCTATACCAAGTCATTTGGAATGTTTATTTGTGAGTTAAGTAAAGGCTAAAGAGTTCTGTACAACTGTTACCCTCGTAATGGTTTTGCTGAGAATATGCCTTCCATTCTTATCCCCATAAAGCAATTTTCAATTCCCTTAGATCTGACTGTTTCCAGAGTAGGTGCTAAGTTTATTTCTTTGAGCAATGTTGAATATTTGCTTACGTCTGGGTTTTGTAGTGAATAATTATCACGGTTCAGCTTTCATAATTTATTAATTGTTTGGATTTTGTTAATGTAGCTATGACTCAATCAGTCATTTCCTCCATTTCTTATTCTATGGCCCCAGTACATGTTACACTAGCCTTCTGATATGTTTTCTTGGGGCTATGCGTGGAAGCCCCTCTTACTTGTTCAACACCTTCTTCGGTCACTGTGAGGAATGGTTCTCAGACTAAATTTATCTAAGAAAAACTTCTTGAATTGCTCTTTCTTTTGAAGTATTATTTAGAATTTTAAGTTAAATGAAATAAATGCTTCAAAGCTTTAAAACCACGATATTCATAATGAAACACCCAGTATAACTGAAAAGCACGGAGGAAAACTGCTAATACTATGGGCAGAAAACACAGTAGTCTAGAATTTAAAAAGTTGTCTGAATAACGTACACCGTACACTGATGTTATTAGAGAGACTTTTGATCAGGCTGGATCTTGCATTTCAGTGGTGGACTCAAGTGGTTACGAATGGCACTCCACGACGATATCTGCCGATCGAATAAATCAAATAACAAATTGTGTAACTCCACCAACAAACAAAAATGAACTTTTAGCTTCCATACGAAATTAAAGAGCTCTGAAAGCAGATTATCTGTACCACCAGATACACAGTGAAGCAATCAAACATTCGAAACTCATCCTCATGGCAAATGTTAGTTCAAGTACTGTAGTTAATTCTCTGAATTCATTATCGAATGCTTCAAAATTGCTCTCGTCCATTGTGCTTCGCTTTGGACATTGTTCATCAAGACATATTTACACCGATTATCGCGCAGTGATAATCAAGGTGTTTCGAAAATGATCCTGCCTGGGCGCGTCAGCTTACTTATGTCACTTAAGTTTGTCTGGGAAAACTAACTTTGAGTATATTTGAAATGTTGGGAAACAAAAACAGCTTTTTATTTCTTGGCTGACGTAAATCATCCGTAGCGAGGGCGCTGGTGTTTGCTGACATGGCAACACGGCTGAGGCATTTCAGTGAGGAGAAGGAGGGGAGGGTGGGCCACTGTAGGTGACTTTTCCTAAATCTGAGTGTACGAGGGTGGTTTTATAAGCGTGTTAAAAACGCAAAAAAAATTTATTCGTAAACAACTCACCTTACTTCTTGAAGTAGCCTCCTCTGAGGTATATACACATTCTCTTGCGATCCTCCAGCTTTCTACCCCGTCGGAAAAGCAGATTCTGTCAAAGTCTGTAAAATACTTGTTGTCTACAACTATCACTTCCTCATATGATGAAATTTTCTCCGCAGCAAGCTAAAGATTCAAGCTGGGGAACAGGGAAAAGATGAATATGGTGGATGAGGAACCAATTCAAAGCACAGTTAATGCACTTTTCCGTTGTTATCGCTGATGCGCGGGACGGTGCGTTATCCTGGTGGAAGGGTACCTTTTTGGGTGACAATCTTGGTCTTTCTTCAGCCAAGGCAAGTTTTAAACGTCTCAACAATGAAATATAATACACTACTCGCCATTAAAATTTGCTGCACCACAAAGATGACATGCTACAGACGCGAAATTTAACCGACAGGAAGAAGATGCTGTGATATGCAAATGATTAGCTTTAAAGAGCATTCACACAAGGTTGGCGCCGGTGGCGACACCTACAATTTGTTGACATGAGGCAAGTTTCCAACCGATTTCTCATACACAAACAGCAGTTGACCGGCGTATCCTGGTGAAACATTGTTGCGATGCCTCGTGTAAGGAGGACAAATGCATACCATGACGTTTCCGATTTTGATAAAGAACGGATTTTAGCCTATCGCGATTGCGGTTTATCGTATCGCGACATTGCTGCTCGCGTTGGTCGAGATCCAATGACTGTTAGCAGAATATGGAATCGGTGCATTCAGGAGGGTAATACAGAATGGCGTGCTGGATCCCAACGGCCTTGTATCACTGGCAGTCGAGATGACAGGCATCTTATCCGCATGGCTATAACGGATCGTGCAGCCACGTCTCGATCCCTGAGTCAAGTGATGGGGACGTTTGAAAGACAACAACCATATGCACGAACAGTTCGACGACGTTTGCAGAAGCATGGACTATCAGCTCAGAGACCATGGCTGTGGTTACCCTTGATGCTGCATCATAGACAGGAGTGCCTGCGATGGTGTACTCAGCGACGAACATGGGTGCACGAATGGCAAAACTTCATTTTTTCGGATGAATCCAGATTCTGTTTACAGCATCTCGATGATCGTATCCGTGTTTGGTGACATCACGATGAACGCACATTGGAAGCGTGTATTCGTCATCGCCATACTGGCGTATCACCCTGTGTGAGGGTATGGGGTGCCATTGGTTACACATCTCGGTCACCTCTTGTTTGCATTGACGGCAGTTTCAACAATGGAACATTACATTTCAGATGTGTTACGACCCGTGGCTCTACCCTTCATTTGATCCCTGTGAAACCATAATTTTCAGCAGGGTAATGCACGACCGCATTTTGCAGGGACTGTACGGACCTTTCTGGATACAGAAAATGTTCGACTGCTGCCCTCGCCAGCACATACTCCAGATCTCTCACCAATTGAAAACGTCTGGTGAATGGTGGCCGAGCAACTGGCTCGTCACAATACTCCACTCTTGATGAACTGTGGTATCGTGTTGAAGCTGCATGAGCAGCTCTACCTGTACACACCATCTAAGCTCTGTTTGACTCAGTGCCCAGGAGTATCAAGGCCGTTATTACGGCCAGAGGTGGTTGTTATGGGTACTGATTTCTCAGGATCTATGCACCCAAATTGCGTGAAAATGTAATCACATGTCAGTTCTAGTATAATACTATATTTGTCCAACGAATACCCGTTTATGATTTGCATTTCTTCTTGCTGTAGCAATTTTAATGGCCAGTAGTGTAGATTCCAGTTATGGTTATGCCTTTCATAGTAATCTGTGAAGATTATTGCTTTGGAATCCCAAAAAACAGTGGCCGTCACCTTATGAGTAGACAAAATGTCCTTGCCTTATTCAGTGCATTTCCACCAGTCTGTCTCCGTAGTTTTGACTGCCGTTTTTGACTCTCGTGTGTAATGATCGATCGAGGTTTCATCAACAGTCAAAAAGAGGTGCAAAAAATTCTACGCTCAAACGTAGCCAGACATTGTGTTGAAATGTGCCAGATGCGTTTTTGGTCGTCTATGTGCAGTAGCAGCACCCATACCACACGCTGCTTCTTCATAGCCAACTCTCAGTGAAGAATATTATGAACCTCGCTAGGTTGAGATGCCTAGGGTCTCAGCAATATCATCAATTTTTATTCGGTTGCCTTGCGTTACCATACCACGGATTTTGTCAGTGTTCCCTTTATGATGGTCTCAGTTGGATGGCCAAAGTGCGCTCCGTCTTCGGTACTTATCCGACCACGTTTAAATTAATTAATACAAAAGCAAATCTTCTTCAGCCATGGTTCCAAGTCCTATCCAGAAACGTATTGCTTACAAACAAAGCTTCTTTTCGAGTACTGTAGCCAATCGTAAATTCTGTAGATCGGTAATACAATGTCTTTAAGCTTGATTTATCAGCTTTATCAGCGTCCGTCGCAAAATGACACAACTTCCTTCCCATTATCTGGCTGAGACGACGTTCAAAAAGTTTCGAGAGTGGATTAATAAAAAAACAAAAAAAATTCAGGTCGTGGTTTTAATCCTTGAGGTTTTCTACACAATCTCTGGCCACTGGGCTACAAAGCACACAACGTTCATAAAAACTTGTGACATTGTCAGAAAAGCCTTACTTTGGTATGTTGTTCAACTTGTGCATCACTTTGACTTGAATGACGGTTGTGTCGTCAAAACGTTAACCCTTAATGTTAATTTCTGCACTTTATTGTTTTGTAGTAGACTCGTACTCATACCACAAAGTCTTTATATCTGTGATTTATTTTTCAAGAAAAGAATTGTATGTTTTTTTCAATGAAGTCGGGGTAGGCATCCACAAGACTTTTTTTCCCGGAGTCAACCTGTGTGTGGCTAACTTTGCACACGCCTCCCCCCTTTCTTCAAAACATTCTGGAGATTGTCTTGTGAAGCAACAATGTTGACGCGGTATGACCCCAAGTCCGCTGTTTAACACTGTTTCCTCACAACTGACTGTTGCTTAGAACTGTTAGTTCAAACAGTCAACATAGTTACTGCGGTGACATCACTCAGACGGCACGAATAAAATCAGCCTCGGAACTTTTTGGACTGGCGGTTTAGCTTTCCTGGTCAATTCTGTCTTCATTACTTTCAGATCAAACCTGTCTTAAACTCGTTTCAAGGTCCTGCTATATTGAATTATCACCTTTCAATGATTTTAACGCATGAATGCGCCTTCACCCAGTCTTTTACAGTTACTTGTTTTATGCAGCTTTCTGCCAGTCCCTGCGTTGCTTTCAATGAAATCAATGACTTCTTGCTCGTATCTTTTCTTGAATTACATTCTAAAGGTAACATTCAGAGCACAGCGACAGCGACAGTCGACAGAGACAGGCGACAGAGAGAAGTGTCGCCGGGCGACAGCGACACTACTGCTTTCTATTATTTCTTATGTGATCTCGTTCACAGGGTGCGACAAGTGCCGCGCAACACGTCACGTCTGCACCTGTCGCGCACGCGTCAGGCGACACTGCTGCCCCCAGACCAGTAGCGTCGCGTGTCGCCCAGCGTAAATATGGTTTTCACTCGCGAAGAAGACGAATAACTGATCAACTTGGTCTGTGTCAACACTCTGCTATATGCCATCAAATTACATGCGTACAAAAATACTCTTGCTAAGCACAATATAAGGAAAGATGTAGGGAAGGATCTCAATAGAAACAGTGAGTATTATTTATTTAACTACACATTTTATTTACCAAGTGCTTGCATTATTATAAGTATGTACAAGTATGACATATAATTAAATTACACTACTGGCCATTAAAATTGCTACACCACGAAGGGGACATGCTACAGAAGCTAAATTTAATCGACAGGAAGAAGATGCTGTGATATGCAAATCTTTAGCTTTTCAGAGCATTCACACAAGGTTGGCGTCGGTGGCGACACCTACAACGTGCTGACATGAGGAAAGTATCCAAACGATTTGTCATACACAAACAGCAGCGTTGCCTCATGAAACGTTGTTGTGATGCCTCGTGTAAGGAGGAGAAATGCGCACCATCATGTTTCCGACTTTGATAAAGGTCGGATTGTAGCCTATCGCAATTGCGGATTATCGTATCGTGACACTGCTGCTCGGATTGGTCGAGCGGTGGGTTCAGGAGGGTAATACGGAATACCGTGCTGGATCCCAACGGCCTCGTATAACTAGCAGTCGAGATGACAGGCATCTTATCTGCATGGCTGTAACGAATCGTGCAGCTACGTCTCGATCCCTGAGTCAACAAATGGGAAGGTTTTAAAGACAACAACCATCTGCACGAACAGTTCGACAACGTTTGCAGCAGCATGGACTATCAGCTTGGAGACCATGGCTGCGGTTACCCTTGATGTTGCACCACATTCAGGAGCGCCTACGATGATGTACTCAACGATGAACCTGGGTGCACGAATGGCAAAACGTCATTTTTTCGGATGAATCGAGGTCCTGTTTTCAGCTTCATCAACCTCTTGTTCATATTGACGGCACTTTGTACAGTGGACGTTACATTTCAGATGTGTTACGACCCGTGGCTCTACCTTTCATTCGATCCCTGCGAAACCCTATATTTCAGTAGGATAATGCACTATCGCATGTTGTAGGTCTTGTACGGGTCTTTCTGGACACAGAATATGTTCGACTGCTGCACTGGCCAACACATTCTCCAGATCTCTCGACAACTGAAAACGTCTGGTCAATGGTGGCCGAGCAACTGGCTCGTCACAATACTCCACTCTTGATTAACTGTGGTATCGTGTTGAAGCTGCATGAGCAGCTCTACCTGTACACACCATCTAAGGTCTGTTTGACTCAGTGCCCAGGAGTACCAATGCTGTTAGTACGGCCAGAGGTGGTTGTTCTGGGAACTGATTTCTCAGGACCTATGCACCCAAATTGCATGAAAAAGAAATCACATCTCAGTTCTAGTATAATATATTTGTCCAATGAATACCCGTTTATCATCTGCATTTCTTCTTGGTATAGCAATTTTAATGGCCAGTAGGGTAATTTCGTAAATAAAAAATGTATACATATCGTTAAGTATGTTTCTTGTAAATAGTATTCAGATTAACTAGGGAAGTTCAACTAAGATCAATTACCATTATTTACACCATTATCTTGCCATGGTACTCCGCCCTGTGTACTACAAAGAAACAGTTTAAGCTTGTCTCTCACCTCAAATCCAACACTGTTTGTAAAACCTCCTTTATGCGCCAGTTCTATCATACTTGTTGACTGAGTCCGTGATTCACATTGATAGGAGGTAATTAGTTAATCTTCAAGATAAGCATCTCGCAGAATATCATATAGGCAACAAGCCGTTAAAATCAGGTCAACCACTGATTCTGGTAAAATTGCAATTGGTGCATAAAACACTCTAAATACTTGAGACAATAAGCCAAAGGCGTTTTCTGCTACTCGATGAGCGCAACACAAACGGTGGTTAGCAATTTCTATTTGTGCCAGAAATCTTGTTCAACGTGCTTAAAAGTATTTTCATTTCGCGAGGGCAAGGCAATTGGCTTCAGTTTTGTTCTCAATACGTTCAAAAGTTTCAAAAATGTTCAAATATGTGTGAAATCTTATGGGAGTTAACTGCTAACGTCATAAGTCCCTAAGCTTACACACTACTTAACCTAAATTATCCTAAGGACAGACACACACAACCATGCCCACGGGAGGACTCGAACCTTCACCGGGACCAGCTGCACAGTCCATGACTGTAGCGCCTTAGACCGCTCGGGTTAATCCCGCACAGCTCAAAACTTTCCTAACGATCCTGGAGATATAGCCGTCTGATATGCGATATGCATATTACAAAGACTTAAATATTTCTCCTGTGGCCATGAATCTGTAAAAAACGGAAAAAAAGAATTCTTTATCATTATTTATATAGACAATATGTGTTTTGTACATGTTCACGACATCCATAAGAAACTGTGATAGTATTTGAATGTTAACATGTAAAATGCATGTCATAATTTTCGTTACAGGAGAGGATTGTAAAAGACGGTGGAAACACATTAAAAACTCCTCCAATAGACTCAAGCGCAACAATAAATCAGGAACAGGATTGAAACGTTCCCTTAGAAAATTATACAAGACTGTGCTTAAACTGACACACAATATTTTTAGCGCAACGCAATCTGACTTTCAATAATCCCTACAAAAGAATCGATCTGACTAACATTAACCTATACCATTCACAAATCACTTACCTCACAAAAATCTTCGTTACTCAAGCTACTGCAATACAGCGAGCGCCACTACTGCCAGCTAAATAAAAGATTCGAACTACTGAAGGCACTAACTACTGATAGGCATAGTTAGCAAATGAAAGATTTTGATAGAGAACAAACAATGTATTTACCTTACTAGTGTTCAAATGTCATAATGTATATAGCACTTCATGACATCCAGTCTTACAAATGTCAAAACTCCGCCATCTCTCTCCCCACATCCACCACTGCTGGCGGCTCACCTCCAGCTGCGCAACGCTACGCGCTGTTAACAGCCAACTGCCCAACACTACAATGGCAGACAACAATGCAAATTAGCCACAGACTGCACACAGTACAGCCAGTGATTTTCATACAGAGCGCTAAGCGGCGTTACCAATAAAAAAACCGAAACAGCCTACTTACATAGCCCCCATGGCCCCACAAAAAAATTTACAAATTGTTTTGGGCACTGCCCAATATAGATTTGAAAAAAAATTTCATAATTACAGTAAGAAAGATATCAAATGCACACACTTATTGATACAATGTGGGTCAAAAGCTAAAATTTTCTCACAGTCCATTAAGACAGTCGTGATCATTCATCACAGTAAAATTGCAGTGTTTTTTTTCTCAAAGTCTGAGCAGTAAAAGAAAATGCACACAGAAGTAGTGGATTACCATGCAGTCTTGAAGAAGTAGTGTTGTCCTTCCAACGGAAAGACAGTGCTGACTCTTGACATGCTAACAGGTAATGGGCCACAACAGAGCAAACCCACAGCAGAGTCAGTCGAAGTTTTGAAGAATATTGGTAGGTAGGTCATCACAGAGCAGACCACTGTAGTCTTGTTAGGGATTACGGTATTGGTGGGCTACCAAAGGTGCAGACCCACTGCAGTCCTTGTAGAAATAATGGTATTGGTGGGCCATCAAAGATGCAGACCCACTGTAGTTCTTGTAGAGATGGCTAGCGGCCATCCGTTGCGACTGTGTACGTGCACAATCACCATTGAAGAGTCTTGCAGACAATATCGCAAGTCCTTGAATAAACAGTAGTGCACTCACAAAGTTTTTTTTTGTAATTGTCCTTAGAACCAGCAATGCTGTTAACCAGTCCCTTGCTGAATTAGTAACACACGTGTAAATACAATCAGTCCCTACTCCTCACATATTGTCCATATACTACAACCAACAGAAACGTGTGCAGTGAAATGTAACTTCCAAGTTACTTAATTTGATGACCTGGTGTCAATTACAATTTTATAACATAAGAATACAATAAAAAAGGTACAAAATACATCATTAAAGAACATAACAATACAGATAACATTTGTAATAATACAGGCTTTACAAAACAATAGAAATTAACATATACATCAGTATTACAGGAATTATGACATAAGTAAATACATAAACGATCAGAATAATTATTGAAACATCAACTTCACACATGAGCATTAAAACACAACAGAATTAATAATGTCTAACATCTTTACAAAGTAAATAACATATTATTAATGCAAATTATATTTGCATCATAGTTCATGTAGTTGAGTAATAGAAAAATTCTACAACATAAGTCTTATCAGATAAACATATAAAGACAGGAAGAACATAAATACACAAGGGTACACAAACACATAGTGGGATAACACAAGGAAAGTGCAGGGTTTGTTTTACTGCAGTATTTTTCAAACAATACTTTCTTCACTTCTTGGAGATCTCCCTTCATTCTTCATTATTTCCAAAAAGTCCTATCTATACCTGCTGTCTGTACTTTTCTCGTATAACCTCTCAGTGCATTTCTTCAAATTCATCGCAACTCGTTCTCTTATTTAGGCTGCCCCCTCGTAAGCTAGCTTAAATCTACTGAGCTCAGATGCATAAACTAAGGCATGAAGCAATGCAGCAGCACAAAACAATTAACACAAACAGCAATGACAAAAAAATGGAAATTGGCAAAGCAAGCTACAGTAATTCTAAATTACCAAGCAATGCAACATTACAACTAATATGAGCCAATGTGCAGCAACAAGAAAAATAAATCAGAAGTAAAACTAGCTTAACAGACTAATATAAAGTGAAATTTAGTAGCACTATGACTGGCAAACAGCCGCAGCCAATGCAATAACTTATGTCTAAACATGACAAAGCTCAAGCAGAAAAAAATTACAGTAAAAATTGCCATGTTTAATACCTATGTCACAACTTAATACTAGAGTGATGCATCACGAGAACTTACACTAGCAGACAAGTTACCAAATGGTAAAAAAATTATATATGCATTTCCTGTGAAGGGAAATGTCTATTTATTTTCCCTCGTTTTCTTGGAAGTAGTTCATGAAATTATTTTTTTTACTGGATCTGTAGGCATAAAATATTTATATTAGTACATCTATAAAATTTTATTTTAACCAATGCTGCAGTGCAGCTAGAAACTAGATATTAAACAAAATGAGCAATCTCTCAACTGCAAAGACAATAGATGTAAAATGTTTCTCATCATTTCATTAGGCATTTTAGTAAATATCATAAATTAAGAGCTCCACATTATAATCATATGTTCTCAAGTATGAGTGTGTCGTATTTGCGATGCTTTCCACAAAGGAATGTCAATAGCGAGGATAATGGCCTCTTTTTTTTTCACCTGTGCCTCTGAAAGGCACACACTAATGGCTTGTTTCCAGGTGGCTGTCGCACAGCTGGGTGCCCACTACGCATTATGTGCAGGTGGTCACTTAACTTTCTTACCGAAATATTTACGACACCAGTTTCCGCTACAGTGGCAGTCTCATATAAAAATGTCACAGGTCGAGAATTTGCGTTACAAATGTGTAGAAAGAAAATCCTATAAATATAACAGTGTCCAAAAAATTCTTGCCGGCATTGTTATACAGTCATGCATGTACATACATTTCATAACTCTTAAAGTACGCTTCTTGGTTTCCAACAACCTTTTTCACAAACCAGAGTCCCTAACCACTACTCATTATTCCTTACCTTATTACACACCGAGCGAGGTGGCGCAGTGGTTACACACTGGACTCGCATTCGGGAGGACGACGGTTCAGTCTTGTCTCCGGCCATACTGATTTAGGTTTTCCGTGATTTCCCTAAATAGTTTCAGGCAAATGCTGGAATGGTTCCCTTGAAAGGGCACAGCTGATTTCCTTCCCAATCCTTCCCTACCCCGAGCTTGCGCTCCGTCTCTAATGACCTCGTTGTCGACGGGACGTTTAACACTAACCACCACCACCACCTTATTACACATATACATATTCGTCGACGCTTCTTCAATATTTCATTATAACAAATACGTAGCATAATCAAATTCCTCATATAGCATCAGCTTATTGATCATAAACATACCTCAGCAGCATTATACACATCGTCGACGTAAATATAACATCATAACACCTTAGTCAAATCTCAAAAACGTCGTAGCTTTCTGCAATAATTTAAAAACCTAAAAAAATTCTCTGCTCATTTCAATAGTGTCATCTAGCTCAAACGTACTTTAAAAATCATGATCCCATACAAAATACATCATTCAAAGCTCTCATAGCATCACAATGGTTCCGAAAAATATGAATGGTTCACACATTACAGACAAAATACAGTTTCATAAGTGTCAAGTTATCAAGCTGTGTAATTGCGTTAACATTTGTCACTGACGTAGTAAAAAAAAATTTTTTGCCTATTAGTTAAATGATCAGATAGCTGTGTAATTTATGTGTTAGAGAAATATGGTACCGATGTGTGAAATTGTATAAGCAAATACCATATTAGCTAGGACTCTGTGTGTTTGCCGAACTCATGGTACACAAAGTAAGCGTGTACCCCCTTGAGGATTAATGTTATTATACCCTTAGGTGTTACAGATTACAGCAATGGAATAAAATGTATCATGGAAAACCTTTGTATCATTGTACTTCAAATATCTTTAAAAATAAATGTTTTAAGTACAAAATTAATCACTCAAATACGTGTACTGTAACGCTAAACTGTGCGTCATGTTGTAAGATAATATCTGTGGAAGTGTCTTAGTTATCGTCCACCGAAAGCAAAGTTCTGCAGAAGTCAATGTTTTTATCTCATGATAAACAAAAGTGAAATGCTATGCGTATAGATGTCATAGTTATTACGTACCTTATCGTGATAAAGATAGTACTATAATGTAACGTATTGTTGTGCTACGGAAAATGCTGTCTCATTGTAGCTATACCACAAAATTTACTACTAAAACATGTTTTACTTTCCAGAATAATTCTGAAAAACTGTGCAAATATAAAACAGATACACTGCAAAAGCAACATTGTAAATTGTCACTCATTAGTGGCGTCGTGATATAATCGTGTAGCTGTCACATATACTAACCACTGTGTCATCTGGTATCTCACAGAAAGTACTTTAAATCCAGAATGTATTTTCAAGTAAACCAAAATGTTGCATTAAAATCTCATTAGCAGTACTGGTAAATGTTCTAAGTATGTGAGCCTTATGGTCGTTACGTAAACGTGCCACTAACAAGCAAGAATGTACACACACAATAACACTGTGTCGTCTGTTCACTATAACAATGCATTCGTAATTTCTGTTTAAATAAGTTCTCTTGGTTCTTGATTGGATATTTAACTTCAAACATTGTTGCGTGTTAACAGATTATAAGTCTGACAAAGCATACTAGTGATGTGAAGTGAAAAGTTATATGGCAAATACAAAGTTAAAAACCAGATTATCTTTCAATAAACGGTTTTACATGTGAAATGTAAACATCATTTCCTTTCCGCACTTTTTATATCTCATGAAAACCACACATTACATGTTGCACCACCATACAGCGAGACCTTCAGAGGTGGTGGTCCAGATTTCTGTACACACCGGAACCCCTAATACCCAATATCCCGTCCTCTCACATTGATGCATGCCTGTATTTGTTGTGGCATAGTATCCAGATGTTCATCAAGGCACTGTTGGTCCAGATTGTCCCACTCCTCAACGATGATTCAAAAAATGGTTCAAATGGCTCTGAGCACTATGCGACTTAACTTATGAGGTCATCAGTCGCTTAGAACTTAGAACTAATTAAACCTAACCAACCTAAGAACATAACACACATCCATGCCAGAGGCAGGATTCGAACCTGAGACCGTAGCGGTCGCCCGGTATCAGACTGTAGTGCCTAGAACCGCGTGGCCACTCCGGCCGGCCTCAACGATGATTCGGCGTAGATCCCTCAGAGTGGTTGGTTGGTCAATCGTTCATAAACGGCCCTTTTCAATCCATCCCAGGCATGTTCGATAGGGTTCATGTCTGGAAAAATGCTGGCCACTCTAGTCGAGCGATATCGTTATCCTGAAGGAAGTCATTCACAAGATGTGCACAATGGGGACGTGAATTGTCATCCACGAAGAGGAATGACTCGCCAATATGCTGCCGATATGGTTGCACTTCTGTGAACTACGTGCAAAACTCCG
Organism: Schistocerca gregaria; assembly: GCF_023897955.1. Classification (NCBI taxonomy): domain Eukaryota; kingdom Metazoa; phylum Arthropoda; class Insecta; order Orthoptera; family Acrididae; genus Schistocerca; species Schistocerca gregaria. The sequence continues at coordinate 250,332,594 of NC_064923.1, read as the reverse complement.
CTGAGTGCGCTCTATGCCTTGCACGAGTGCACGGGGTCACCTGTGGATTTTCCCTCACGTAAGTAACCAGAGGTTTCAAAGTGCTGTTTGATACTTAAGAGTCAAGATCTGGGGAGGTCTGGACACCATTGTGCCTTATGGAGCTGGCGTATGGGGGTTGGAGCAGATGTCAAATGTTCAAATGTTCAAATGTGTGTGAAATCTTATGGGACTTAACTGCTAAGGTCATCAGTCTGTAAGCTTACACACTATATAGCCTAAATTATCTTAAGGACAAACACACACACCCATGCACGAGGGAAGACTCGAACCTCCGCCGGGACCAGCCGCACAGTCTAAGACTGCAGCGCCCAAGACCGCTCGGCTAATCCCGCGCGGCATAAATGTCAAAAGTGTAACGTCCCTGGAGAAGAAAACAATCGCTTTAGAAAATTATTGACGTTCTGACGCCAGCTTTGAGTCGGAAATTACCTTTTAAGTTTAATACTAAATGTTGATTACATGAAAGAACGAAACTGTTCATTTAGTTTGAGTAAAACGGTGCACTTTTAGAAATGTTGCGGTACCTGCGTAACGTAAGCACTTAACAAGAAAATGAGGTGCAGCACCTTTTACAAACGATTAGCTCCGTGTACATTTTTAAAAAATTCCAGTTTAATTTAGTGTTTACATTTTCATATTCACTGTCTTCGAAGTGAACAAAAAAAAAAAATGGGTCTGAGCACTATGCGACTTAACTTCTGAGGTCATCAGTCGCCTAGAACTTAGAACTAATTAAATCTAACTAACCTAAGGACATCACACACATCCATGCCCGAGGCAGGATTTGAACCTGCGACCGTAGCGGTCGCTCGGTTCCAGACTGTAGCGCCTAGGACCGCACGGCCACTCTGGCCGGCGGGAGTGAACAATAAACATGTCAGACAGAAGCTGTGTGGGTACAAATAACGTTAGTACAAACTGGCCAGAAAAGATCACTTGGCATACACTTCCACTGTCGCAGGTTTTTTTCTTGTTTTGCTGATACTATTGTGCTTAAATTATTGGTAGGCAGGAAACGACTACCTACTATTTTAAGCCCAACTCGCAGCTTTATGTTCCCCAGGTATCTTTGGGAAAAACAAAATTTTCGGAGTCAAAAGGCCTCTTTTTCTTTTCAATACCAGATATAATTTACTAGTTTTTTTTGTACCAAAAAATCACACATTTTGCAATGTGGATCAATACGGCCATAGTTCTCTATAACCAGCATACTCCATTGTAATTTTTCTTTCACTATTTAAACCAAACTGTTTACACATATTAGACAGATAAGGATTACGTAAAGTTTCACAATGAAGAAAATTGCAAATAATATCTTAAATTTTTATTTCACTGTGCATTTTAAATGGAAAAATACAGATTATTACTTTATGAAAGTACCAAGATTAGGACGCAGCTTGTTTGCACCTTCAAGAAATAGCAACCTCAATTGCTTTTTTGAAAAACTTCACATAGTTTTATACACAGTATGTTATATTTCAAGCTAAAATTTATGAGAAGGAATTACTTTTTAGAATATTTAAGTTTCGATGTTACAATCGATAAGTAATAGTTCTGAATGTACAGTTAAAATTATTTTTTAAGAAACATTTGAAATTACGAATTATTTGCACACAAAGCTTCTGTTATTAATCATGCAATATTGTAGTGTAATTGAAATTAGTAAAGTAACGACAACTAGTCGGAATTCAGTTGTTAAGAAAAACTGTAAACCCTTTGGAATATAATTATTTCCACAGAGATTGGGAGTGGTAAGCTTGCCTCTGACGTGATCGGACTCATTTTTGTATAATAAGTGTAAACAATGAAATTTCGGCTTTGTTAATGTGAAAAATCAAAATACTGTATGATATACTGAAATGTGAGAAAATCAGTGGAAAATATATTTACGTAAAAAATTCTGCAACAACAATCTTCCAATATATTTAGTTCAAATCAGCCATGAGGACCTGAAGTTAGATTTTCAGCTTCAAGAATCATACTCCTAGACAAGAAGAATTGGAGCCATCTCAACATGACAAACTAAGTAAACCTGAAGGTTTATTGTAACCTTCGCTCCTCTCCAATCTTCATAAAAGACTTTGCTTATTAACTACTTGGACTGGGCCCTATTTAATGTGGACAATAGATGGAAGAAGGAAGGAGGGGGGGGGGGGGGGGGAAATTACAGCTTTCAAGCCCTGTTCTGACGGAGTTTAGAGTACTTAGGTTTTTGATAAATGAGGGGACATGAATACGATGACAGTGACAGCTATCATCTCTTTCATCCCCTTAATCTATGAAGAGATACACTGGCCTGTCTTACAATCATACGTAAATGATAAGTACGACAAAACATTCATCATTTATGGATTTTCTCAATGATGAAAGTGACATAAAAGAATTCTGCTCTGATTTCAGTCTATTGTTTCGTAACTACAAGTTTGCAGTGGAATCTTCAGTTATACTGCAAATTTCCTGTTACAGTTCACACATTCATTCCTTAGACACTTCGCTGGCTGAAAATAAACATACGAAACACTGATGTTTCACAAGTGAAAATGTTCACATAAAGATCAAAGTTCAAGTGTTGTTATCGTTTTAAGTAGCCATTTTACCAGAGATAAACCTGTCTTCTCTTGAACATATTTGCATAACAGCTGATCTCTAGAGTTGTTGCACTTATTTCATTTTATCAGTGACAGTTTAACTGTCGGCATGCGCTCAGCTATGAAACCACGTTTGTTTTACTGTACTCCTGATCACAAAATTGCACTTGCAGCTACAACACTTGCTAGCACAATTAATTAGTGTGTCAGGTGCGAAAATTGGCATCTTCAAATTGCTTCTTTGTATGAAAGATTTCACTCGCTACATTACAAAGTAACAAACTGTACAAATCCATGTAGTCGATAGAATGTATGCGAGTGTAGTACTGATAACTAACAGAAACTGAAGTTATAAAACTATAAAACGCAGCCTTAAACAGGAATTTCTGATAGTTCGTAATTTTATTCATGGAGCAATTTGCTCGCCACTGATTTGTTACCCTCATAAACTAATATTTCTGGCTACGCGAATGGTGCTAATAGAACACATATTAGTAGCTTGCATTCAACAACTTGAAATAAAGTTAACAGCTGCGTTCTGTCGAAAACATGAATACATAAAAACTGGAAAACATAGATGAATAGCTCACCTTAAATACTGTCTGCATTGGTCACTAACGTTGCTTTTGGATATTTTCGTTTAGGAGAAACTGCTTTCATTGGATTTGGGATGTCAGAGTTCGTCGGATTTCCATTCCATCACCTCCCTTCAACTCTAATTGTGAATTATCAATAGTAAACGTACACTAACGGAGAAAAAATCGCCAAACCAACAAATAATCAACGTGGAGTAAAGAAATTGTGGCAATACAACTGTGTAGCTAATATATTCGAGTGCTTAATGTAGCAAGATCATAAGTTAATGTAAGCACGAGGTGTTGTTGTTGTTGTTGTGGTCTTCAGTTCTGAGACTGGTTTGATGCAGCTCTCCATGCTACTCTATCCTGTGCAAGCTTCTTCATCTCCCAGTACCTACTGCAACCTACATCCTTCTGAATCTGTTTAAGTATTCGTCTCTTGGTCTTCCTCTACGATTTTTACCCTCCGTGCTGCCCTCCAGTACTAAATTGGTGATCCCTTGATGCCTCAGAACATGTCCTACCAACCGACCCGTTCTTCTAGTCAAGTTGTGCCACAAACTCCACTTCTCCCCAATTCTATTCAGTACCTCCTCATTATTTATGTGATCTACCCATCTAATCTTCAGTATTCTTCTGTAGCACCACATTTCGAAAGCTTCTATTCTCATCTTCTCCAAACTAGTTATCGTCCATGTTTCACTTCCATACATGGCTACACTCCATACAAATACTTTCAGAAACGACTTCCTGAAACTGAAATCTATACTCGGTGTTAACCAATTTCTCTTCTTCAGAAACGCTTTCCTTGCCATTGCCAGTCTACATTTTATATCCTCCCTACTTCGACCATCATCAGTTATTTTGCTCCCCAAATAGCAAAACTCCTTTACTACTTTAGGTGTTTCATTTCCTAATCTAATTCCCTCAGCATCACTCGACTTAGTTCGACTACGTACCATTATTCTCGTTTTGGTTTTGTTGATGTTCATCTTCTATCCTCCTTTCAAGACACTATCTATTCCGTTCAAATGCTCTTTCAAGTCCTTTGCTGTCTCTGACAGAATTACAATATCATCGGCGAACCTCAAAGTTTTTATTTCTTCTCCATGGATTTGAATACCTACTCCGAATTTTTCTTTTGTTTCCTTTACTGCTTGCTCAATATACAGATTGAATAAAATCGGGAAGACGCTACAACCCTGTCTCACTCCCTTCCCAACCACTGCTTCCCTTCCATGTCCCTCGACTCTTATAACTACCATCTGGTTTCTGTACACATTGTAAATAGTCTTTCGCTCCCTGTATTTTATCCCTGCCACCTTCAGAATTTGAAAGAGAGTATTCCATTCAACATTGTCAAATGCTTTCTCTAAGTCTGTAAATGGTAGAAACGTAGGTTTGCCTTTCCTTAAGCTAGCTTCTAAGATAAGTCGTAGGGTCAGTATTGCCTCACGTGTTCCAATATTTCTACGGAATCCAAACTGATCTTCCCCGAGGTCGGTTTCTACCAGTTTTTCCATTCGTCTGTGAAGGATTCGCGTTAGTATTTTGCATCCGTGACTTATTAAACTGACTGTTCGGTAATTTTCACATCTGTCAACACCTGCTTTCTTTGGGATTGGAATTATTATATTCTTCTTGAAGTCTGAGGGTATTTCGCCTGTCTCACACATCTTGCTCACCAGATGGTAGAGTTTTGTCAGGACTGGCTCTCCCAAGGCCGTCAGTAGTTCTAATGGACTGTTGTCCACTCCAGAGGCCTTGTTTCGACTCAGCACGACGTAAGCCATTGCAAATGTGAAATGCTGGTACGTTAATAATCGGTGTAGTCGCCAGAACGTCGAATTCAAGCATGCAAACCTTCATTCGGTGTGTTTTTAAACAGGTGCTGGATGTCAGTCGTGAGACGGAGTTCGTGAGATAATTACGAGAGTGCTCCTGACGAAACACACGAAATCGCACCACAGACCATAATACCATGTGTAGGTCGAGTGTATCTATGCCACTGACCGGCTGGTTGCGGACGCCACTTGGCCTCCTCCTAGGCAGCACACGGCCATCACTGGCACCGGGGCAGAACCAGCTTTTTTCAGAAACAAACAACAGATCTTCACCACGCCCTCCAATGAGCTCTCGCTTGACACCACTGAAACCGCAAATGGCGGTGTTTTGGGGCCAGTGGAACGCACGCTACAGGGCGTCTAGCTCGGAACTGTCTATCAAGTAACCGATTTGTAACGGTTCGTTGTGTCAGTGTTGTGCCAACTGCTGCTCAAATTGATGCGCCAGAACAATAGACCGAACACATAGTCTTCGCTGTCGGTAGTGCTACGTGGCCATCCGGGGCTTGGTCTTCTTGGAACTATTCATTCCTGTGACCCGCGCTGTCAGCATTCACGTACAGTGGCTACATCCCTGCCAAGTCTTTCTGCAGTATAACAGAAGGAACATACAACATCTCGTAGCCCTATTACACTGTCTCATTCAAACTTCGTGAGGTGCTGGTAATGTGTTTGTTGTCTTAAAGGCATGCTTGACTAAGATCAACTCATCTTCGTGAGGTGCTGGTAAAAATGTGTTTGTTGTCTTAAAGACATTCTTGACTAACATCAGCTCACCACGTCCAATCTGAAAGGTAACTAACGCTCACGACCGTTATAGCGTTGTACCCTCATTCAATAGACATTATCATTCAGATGCAGAAACATATCTACCAACTTTCCTTCATGTTGCAAAACTCCTTGATATTGCGGTATATATACTGTGTACAAAACACGATATATTAGGTGTAATTACACTACTGACCATTAAAATTGCTACACCAAGAAGAAATGCAGATGATAAACGGGTATTCATTGGACAAATATATTATACTAGAACTGACATGTGACTACATTTTCACGCATTTTGGGTGCATAGATCCTGAGAAATCAGTATCCAGAACAACCACCTCTGGCCGTAATAACGGCCTTGATACGCCTGGGCATTGTCTAAACATTCATGGTGGTGTCTGTTTGTTCTATATCGTGTCTCCCTACCACTTTCGCGCAACGACGCTCTGAGCGTGTTTTTTAGGGAATTGACCAGTTTGAACCTGAGACCTGTTGCTGGTAAGGAGACGCCAGACTACACATGACATGTAGAATTCAGTAGAGTTCAGTGAGACTAGCGATGATATAACCAAATACTAAATGATCTCAGCGTCAGCTCCACTGCACTCCCTGTGAAAGAATCTTAATACTAACTAAATTTAGTGGAAGGAGTTCAAGGCTTTCCTATTTTGAATTAGCTGGTAAAATAACGTCGAAAAAGCAGTTAAGTTTACCATTGGAAATTTTATTCTACTCACAAAACATTGTTTATAAATTGCACTATTGATAAAAGGAAGTGCTTTAATACAGGATGGTAAAAACCAACTGCGTTCAACAAAAATGTGAACGAATATTCCCTGAATGGGTTACCAAGTTCTACAATGGATCGAAGGATGCCGTATGCCATATCACATCTATAATCTAGGTTTAAATTAAGTTTCACAAAAGAGAAAAACTATCAAAATTGTCTACAGTGACCCTCAGTTATCTTTAATATCTTATCTAACTTGTAAATTACAGTGACTGATGTGGCTTCTCAATAACTATATAACAGAAACATCATCGCATTTCAGATTTTTACTTCAAGTGGCAAATGTGAATACCATGAGCTTTAATTGACGATCGACACTAGTATTATGCAAAAAGGAGGTATAACAGATGAGACTTCTGCAGTTCTGAGTTAAGCCTTATGCTCTCAAAAATGCGGCATCGCGTGCGTTCATGACCTTGTCGGTGTTTAGGCAGCGTCAGGGCAGCGGCCGGGCAGCACAGCTCCGCTCACCTCGCCATCTCGGAAGCAACTCTTCTTAACTTCTCCTTACTACAATTTACCGAAGTTGGTTTAAAAAAACTATCTGTCTGTGTTTTCATCTGACCAATCAGGGTCTCAATGGTAACCTTAAGCTTCGCCTACAAAAATTCTGTCTATCCAATGAGAAACGTTATACTTTTCGTGGTGGGGCAATGTTTTTAAAGTTTGCAAAGTAACAGAGATGCAAAAAAGTCTCACGCTAAAACCTGCAGCTGGTGTGGTCCTTTTAACGTTATCGTGAGATCTATACTGTTCTTCTGGAGGGCTCTAGCTTTTAACATGGGCTGGGGGGTGATCCTTGACGTAACAGAGACGCGAAAAAGTCTCACGCTAAAACGTGCGGGTTGTGTGGCCCTAGCGGTTAGCTGGCAACGTGGGTGTCCAGTCTGTCCCTTGTCGTGGGGCCTTCTAGCTTAACACGGTTCTGCTCTCGGCTTCTGTTCTCGTTTCTCCCCTCGGAACTGCGTCGGTCTCACGGTGAGAAGGTACGACATGCATTTAGGCATTCTTGTGTTAGTCTGTGGTATTCCATTTGCTCACTCGTTACTCGAGTTTTCATGGAAGGTGTTGGATTTGCCTGACACCTTACAATTGAGTCAAACAGAACTTGGATGGCGTGTACAGGTACAGCTGCTCATGCAGCGTCAACACGATACCACAGTTCATCATGAGTAGTGAATGGCGTATTGTGACGAGCCAGTTCCTCGGCCGCCATTGATCAGACGTTTTCAATTGGTGAGAGATCTGGAGAATGTGCTGGCCATGGCAGCAGTCGAATATTTTCTATATCCAGAAAAGCCCTGCAACATGCGGTCGTGCATTATCCTGCAGAAATGTAGAGTTTCGCAGGGATCGAATGAAGGGTAGAGCCACGGGTCGTAACACATCTAAAATGTAACGTCCACTGTTCAAAGTGCCGTCAATGAGAACAAGAGGTGACCGAGACGTGTAACCAATGGCATCCCATACCATCACGCCGGGTGATACGCCAGTAGGCGAACGAATACACGCTTCCAATGTGCATTCACCGCGATGTCCCCAAACGCGGATGCGACCATTACGATGCTGTAAACAGAACCTGGATTCATCCGAAAAAATGACGTTTTGCCATTCGTGCACTCAGGTTCGTCGTTGAGCACACCATCGCAGGCACTCCTGTCTATGATGCAGCGTCAAGGGTAACCGCAGCCGAGGTGATAGTCCATGCTTCTGCAAATGTCGTCGAACTGTTCGTGCATATGGTTGTTGTCTTACAAACGTCCCCATCTGTTGACTCAGGGATCGAGACGTGGCGGCACGATCAGTTATAGCCATGCGGATAAGATGCCTGTCATCTCGACTGCTAGTGATACGAGGCCGTTGGGATCCAGCACGCCGTTCTGTATTACTCTCCTGAATGCACCTATTCCGTACTCTGCTAACAGTCATTGGATCTCGACCAACAGAAGTAGCAATGTCGCGATACGATAAACCGCAATCGCGATAGGCTACAATCCGACCTTTATCAAAGTCGGAAATATGATGGTACGCATTTCTCCTCCTTACGCGAGGCATCACAACAACGTTTCACCAGGCAACGCCGGTCAACTGCTGTTTGTGTATGAGGAATCGGTTGGAAACTTATGTCAGCACTTTGTAGGTGTCGCCACCGGGGCCAGCCTTGTGTGAATGGTCTGAAAAGCTAATCATTTGCATATCACTGCATCTTCTTCCTGTAGGTTAAATTTCGCGTCTGCAGCACACCATCTTCGTGTTGTAGAAATTTTAATGGCCAGTAGTGTACCTTAAGTAGTTAATTTACGTACCTTACAAACTTTCAAAGTGCACTTGATTTCCATTTTACTCTCCGATATTTGTCTGTAGGAAAATCTGAATCGCCCGATTCCTTTACACGAATTGCTTCTACAATTCGGTGCAGTACAAGACCACAATTAGCGATTTTCTAATCACATACTTCCTGGCGATGAACACTACACGAGGGCAGTCAGTTACACTCGCGCAGTGGATCATGGTAGCGAGACCAGACATGTCTTACATAAACCATGCTTACAAGGGAACCTCCTCATCGCACCCCCTTCAGATTTAGTTATAAGTTGGCACAGAGGATAGGTCCTGAAAAACTGAACACACATCAATCGAGAAAACAGGAAGAAGTTGTGTGGAACTATGAAAAAATGAGCAAAATATATAAACTGAGTAGTCCATGTGTAAGATAAGCAATTTCAAGGATAATATTATCACAGGAGCGTCGTGGTCCCGTGGTAAGTGTGAGCAGATGCGGAACGAGAGGCCCTTGGCTCAAGTCTTCCCTCGAGTGAAAAGTTTAATTTTTTATTTTCAGTTTATGTGACAAACTATTATGTTGTCATCAGTTTTTGGGAGTGATTATCACATCTACAGGAAAACCTAAATCGGGCAAGGTAGAAGAATCTTTTTACCCAGTCGCTAAGTGTACAAAATAGGTGGGTCGACAACAAAGTCCTGTCTTGTGACGCACATGCCGTCACCAGGGTCGTATAGAATATATCAGACGTGTTTTTCTGTGGAGGAATCGGTTGACCTATGACCTTGAGATCAAATGTTTTCGGTTCCCATTGGAGAGGCACGTCCTTTCGTCTACTAATCACACGGTTTTGCGGTGCGGTCGCAAAACACAGACACTAAACTTATTACAGTGAACAGTGACGTCAATGAACGAACGGACAGATCATAACTTTGCGAAAATAATGAAAGTAAAAATTTCACTCTAGGGAAGATTTGAACCAAGAACTTCTAGCTCCGTACCTGCTCACCCTAACCACGGGACCACGGCGCTACTGCGCATACACTCTCCTTGCTGTTGCCTCTATAGCACATGGACTACTCAGTTTATATATTATGCTTATTTTTTCATAGTTCTAAACAACTTATTCCTATTTTCTCGATTGATCTTTGTTCAGTTTTTCAAGGCCTATCCACTGTGACAACTTATAACTAAATCTGAGGGGGCTGCGATCGGGAGGTTCCCTTGTCAGAGCTGCGGAAGGGTCAGTACCGTAGCTCTCGACAAAAATCACGCAGCACAGTTGTAAATGAACTGCGCCTGTTGAAATGGCAGATGCAAAACTCGTTTTGTTGTTGCGCTATCGCTAACTCGACGGACGTTGTAAACCGTTTTATGAACAGTGAATGTTCAAGGGAACTAGCTTACAAAGGAGACACATAGCGGCACCCGTATGAATTGGCAACTTGCAATTCGGACACACGTAAATTTTCACTTTCGACGTGTAAGGTAAAATTCAGGTTACGTGTAGCTACTTATTCGTGCAGAAGACTTAGTCTGCTGGAAAAGGGTGAATCGTTCTGAAATGTCCTTACGTCGAATACGTTCTGCGTGCGTAATGTTTTGGAAATATCATTTTTGTTTGATTTTCTTTTTCTTTGAGTAGTTAGATCCATTGCATTTAGGACAACATTATCTACGTTTTTTGGTGGCATTTCGGTCTACCGAATTTCACACGGAAAGTCTAAATAATCTGCATCACTCTAGACAATAGCAATTCATCAATTGGAGCCGAAATTGGTAGTTATCGAAACCAGCTTTTTTCACCGCACCTTCGTGGGAGACCGTTAAGAAAGCAGTCATCACGGAAACACTCACGTGAACTGATAAGGTCGCTCATATATAGGCGGGCATCCATCACGGATGACAAACGTTACGATGCGCTCCTCTGGACTGAGTCTGCTGCTGTTGGCAGCACTGCTGGCTTCCGCGCTGGCGGCCGTCTCCTACCGGGGGTGAGTTAAAAATATCACGTTGTCCTTGGTCCATTTAAAGGTAATCTCTCAACGGGGGTGCAACTGATTTCCCAGTTAGTGCAAATATTGAAAGAAAAATTACTCTTCGTAGAGTAAAAAGTTTTTATCTCAAAAACGTAGTAAGCAGTTTAATATCCAATACAATGCGTTGTGTGATGGGTTTCTTCCTTTCACACACGGTATTCTTTGAGTTATTCTTGACACCTCTGTTGTTTTCTAGCCCATAGCCTTAGCCACTATAACAATCAACTCCTCAGTTTCATTTTTTCTTTTTCTTTTTCACCCGAGTGTCGTCCAATCTCGAATTCTGCTCCATGCAGTTTCCTTCGGACCACGCCTGCCTGCCCCCATGCATACCTCCGCTGCATGGGCAACGACTAATGTGACCAGCACGCAGCGCCTGCAGAACACGGTTGTCAGGTGGGGCCCGCACGCCTCGCCACTCTCGAGAACTGTCACTCTCCACGCGGAAGCGGATATCGTGCCCTCTTCTTTCGGACATGTCCGAAAGAACAGTTACTGACCATCTTCTTCCTTGCGGATGCACAAACAGTGCACGAACTCTTATGGGAATTCGCAGTAAACCCACGAGTAATGAGTATGATAAGCAGGGGCACTACGAATACAGAGCGGGACAATAAGCTGCGAATATGGGTCTGACGGGAAGCGTGCCAGAGATAAGACCCTGCAGTCGCACTATCCTCTGTGGCTCAGATGGGATGCCGACACAGTAGCTGAGCGTGTTCGGTCAGAGGGCTGTGTGCTCCCTGTAGTAAAAAAACTGAGTCAAGGAATCAACGATCATCTTGAACGAATGTCGTGTGACGTCCGCCCAGACCAAACGCAACAAACTATGTCCGAAAAAATGGTTAGAGTGTCTTCCACGTAAGCAGGAGATCCCGGGTTCGAGCCCCGGTCGCAGCACACATTTTCAACTGTTGGGTTGGGTTGTTTGGGGGAAGAGACCAAAGAGCGAGGTCATCGGTCTCATCGGATTAGGGAAGGACAGGGAAGGAAGTCGGCCGTGCCCTTTCAAAGGAACCATCCCGGCATTTGCTTGGAGCGGTTTAGGGAAATCACGGAATACCTAAATCAGGATGGCCGGACGCGGGATTGAACCGTCGTCCTCCCGAATGCGAGTCCAGTGTGCTAACCACTGCGCCACCTCGCACGGTTTTCAACTGTCCCCGTTGACTTATATCAACGCGTGTATGCTGCTAAGAGTATTCATTTCCTTGTAATTTCAGTATGTGGACGATTGTTTGGTTTTTGACGCATCAAGCCGTTGGTCCAACGTCGACTAGGTGAGTACTACCATGCGGAACAGACAGGCTGTCCCAGTAGCGTGGCATAAGGCCTTTGCCTTTGTAGCCAAACGAGTGGAGAATAATATGATGTATAGGAATCCCGTATAAAACCAACCTGCTTTCAGAATTCTTATTATTATTATTATTATTTATTTTTATCTGGGCCTGTTAGGAGCTTCCCAGGGTTGCCTCGAGGAAGCAGAAAGGGGGATGGTCCAAGAGGTGTCGCGTTGTTGACAGGCACCAGGTTTACCGGCTGAAGCCCTCGGAGGAGCACCTGGCAGCGGTGGCGGCCCTGAGGGGCAGAATGGGCCTCGACTTCTGGTCGCGGGCCCACCTCGCCGGCCACCCCGTGGACGTGAGGGTGCCGCCGCAGCTGCTACACTCCTTCCGCCAACACCTCGACCGCCACAACGTGCCTCACGAGCTGCTCATTGCCGACCTCGAAGAGTAAGTATTCCAGCCTCTTATCAACGTACAATAATCGAATTCGTTCCATAAAGCCTGCTGTTACCTTTCGGTCAACATGACCTGGAAAGGAGTTTTTTTTTCTCATAACGTCTTTATATTGAAATACCAGCGATCGAAACCTAATGGCTTTGTTTCTTCTACACAGATTAAGACTAAAATGAAAAAAAATAGGTTTCCTCCCCCTTGTTATAGCTTAATTTATTACTCTTGTGACCTTGACCAGAGTGTTCAAAAATTCATACCGTCTACAAAAATAAGCATTAAAACTTTATTTTTATCTGCCTGTCTTGTGACGTGTGGCAGCCACCTTCCGTTTATGGAACCCTTATAATGCAGTGTCACAAGATGACAGATCACGACATTGGGGTAGCTACGCCAAAGGTGCAGGCAAATGTACAAAAATCAATAAAAGTTTTGAATCGTGCCGTTAACTCGCGCAGATGTGTTGTTATTGTACCGATCGCAATGTCACCCTTGAAATTGTTTGTAAACATACAAGCAGTTACTATAAACGCTACCTATGGGGAGCACGCCGCATTCGGTTGGTTTGCAGCGTTTCAAAAATGGCTCTGAGCACTATGGGACTCAACTGCTGTGGTCATAATTCCCCTAGAACTTAGAACTACTTAAACCTAACTAACCTAAGGACATCACACACATCCATGCCCGAGGCAGGATTCGAACCTGCGACCGTAGCAGTCGCACGGATCCGGACTGCGCGCCTAGAACAGCGAGACCACCGCGGCCGGCAAGTGCTTGTGTGTACACTGTAATTTTCATAACAGAATATGATCCTCCACTGTCTGCGGTGTGAAATTCTTAACTTTCTTGCGCGGTAGAAGGCAGTAAATACACGTCGAACACCGTCCTTAAGTTGGTCATCTATGTCGTAACGTTTGGCAACAACCTTTTCTGTGAACCCAGATAATGCGTTGTTGCAAGATCACAGCTCAGGACAACGTGCTGGCCACTCCAAAGGTTCACGAAAATGGACAGAGCTACGTCCAATACATTTATCAGGAAATATCTCCTTGAGTTATTCTCTAACGGCAATAGCACATCGCGCTAGTGCTTCATCCCGTTGGAACTATATACGACCGAGCAGCCCCCGATTCTGCAGATGTGGAAGAAAATAATTCTACATCTACATTTATACTCCGCAAGCCACCCAACGGTGTGTGGCGGAGGGCACTTTACGTGCCACTGTCATTACCTCCATTTTCTGTAACGTGATGAGATTCACGGCACCATCGAAAAAATATTGACCTACCAGTTGGGTTGTAGACATTGCAGCCCAGATTAAGGGCTGCGTTCAAGTCCGTCATACAAATGTGGGTCTTCTTAACTCCAGAAATAAGTCTTTTTTTGCCTTTGTACTGACATAGATTGAACACTCGCCCGAGAAAAACAGTTTCTCCCATTGAGGAAGAGTTGTAAAGATGTCGAGAATTTGCTCACAAGCCTGATGACGTTTTTGCCTGACATTACCACTCAGTTCGTTTACAAACGAAAGTTTAAATGCCTTCAACTTCAAATAATTCTTCATGTGCGTTTGTAACGCCGAGTACAGAACCCTCACTTGTTGTAGTGCCTTATGAATGGCCTTTTTGGCGAGTGTTCGACAGATGCTGCGCCCTCAACACACGTTTCCAGTCTCAATGATGGTCCTCCTGAGTGGGGCTTATCTGTTACGCGACCAGTTGCAAAGAGCTTTTCCTCCCGCCGTAAAACTATTGGTTTTGGTGGAGTAGGTTTCTGGAAACCTGCAGAGAAGTCATTACAATCCTTTTCTCCACAGTGTCAGTCGCCTCAACAGCCATGATTTAGATGTATATCAGCACCTAAAAGAATAAGAAACAGCAATTCATTAACATCTCTTTAACACTCTGTGCAGTGAACGTCCATAACGTCGCGAAGAACAGTCGCGACCAATGAATGCGTCTGCATAATGGTCGCACAGAAGGCTCGTCAATCAGGGAAGTTGCTCACCGTGTGCACAGAAGTCAAGGTGGTGTAGTGTGGTCATGGAATAGGTTCCAATTGACGGATAGCGTTGAGAACTTACACCGCGCAGGCTGTCCACGTTCGACAGGTATACGGGATGATCAATATATACGACTTTTGACTCAAAGAAGCATGATCTTAGTGCTCTAGAACTGAATTCGCCGTTCTAAGAGGCTACAAGATGTCATACAATGCATCAAATTGTCAGGAGACAATTGCAGGATGTGAATCTCCATTCCCAATTACCATGGCGATCACCACAGGGATACCACAGCTCCCTGAACTTCGTTAGAAGTGGCCAACAACTCAAGCAGAATGGACGCCGCAGGACTGGCATCAGGCACTGTTAACGAACATAACTCGAGTCTGTTTGCATCCTATAATCGCAAACAACGTGTGTGGGTACATCAGGTATTTGTATTATTGAACACCTCCATCACTGTCTCCCACATGGGCAACAAAGTGTCGGTTGTGCTACATAGAGCCACAGTATACCTTTCATGTTTGTTGACGGTAATCTCACTGCTCTCACACGGGCGAGATTCAGCAACCAATAATGGGACTGTATCGCCAACATTTTGGTGACAAGTCTATCTTGATGGATAATAGCTCACGTGACCATCGTTCTTTTCTCGTGAACACGTTCTTTCAGCGTGCTAGGATCACAATAATCTGCCTTTTCCCCCGACATAAACCCAATCGAACATGTGTGGGATCGATTAAAACGAGCAGTTTTTGAAGTCTGCAACGACCACGTTCTCTGTCCGACTTACACGGAATCGACATTGAAGAGTGGGACAATTTGATCTATTCGATGGTATACTACGACGGGTTGAAGCTTGCACACGAACAAGGGGATGTTCCACCACGTCGGCCTACTGATGTTGCTCAGGAGGGCTGCGATACAAAAAGCAATGAGAAATAAATGATTTTGTCGCTGCACAAATGTTTTTCTGATCTGGTGAGCTCGACATGTATCAAATAAGAAATGTCGTGTGACAAGGGCCTCCGGACGGGTAGACGGTTCGCCGGGTGCAAGTCTTCTAATTTGACGCCACTTCGCTGACTTGAGCGTCGATAGGGATGAAATTTTGATGATTATAACAACACAACAGTCCCTGAGCGGAGAAAGTCTCCGACCCAGCCGGGAATCGAACACACGCCCTTTGGATTGACATTCTGTCCCACTGACCACTCAGCTACCGGGGGCGGACTATATGCTTCAAAGCCGTTCAATTCTGTGCCAGTACTGTAACTTATATTTCGAAATAAAGGGGTAACACAATACTTTTGTTGATGTCAGTAGTTTTCATTAAACGTATGTCTTTGCTTGCTATTGTTGAAGTGTATGAAGCTACACAACAATAAAAATTGTTCGTTATCTTCAAATTATCAAGCCATTATCGCTAACAGTAACGTTTCATCAACTGTTTGGTGTGGCTATTATGACGAACGATTTCTTTCAGATGAGCAGTTGGAAACATTGATAAATGCATCTGACAATAGGGTAAATATTTCTGAACAAGAAATTCGTATGATTGACTACTGCATTCGTCCTACACCCGAATCAGAAGACACTTCAGATATTGATACCTCACATGGAAACTGTAAGCGGTACAAGTTTTTAAGTCAAGAGACAAAAGTAGCAAGTGGAAATGACAACCATTTCTACAAACCAGAAGAAATTCCAGTAGAAACTTCGTGAAACTCTGTGCTCTTCGGTTGAATCACATTTTTGCTACACTAAGTCGATGGTCGTCTTCCCAAACGCCGTCTTAGAGGTCAACGGTGGCTCGAAACGTGCAGCGCTCCACGGACGCGAGTTGTTGGGGACAGTATCATGTGACGGGATTAATTACCCTGCGCTTGCACGTGGCATGTGATAGTAACTGAAGACACGCTGAAAACTGCGAACTGCTGCGTCTCTTTATGCTTGATGTCTTCCCCTGTGGCGATGTCATTGACGTCTTCCGTCCGCAGCTCGTTGTCGTGCGGTAGCGTTCTCGCTTCCCACACCCGGGTTCCCGGGTTCGATTCCCGGCGGGGTCAGGGATTTTCTCTGCCTCGTGATGACTGGGTGTTGTGTGCTGTCCTTAGGTTAGTTAGGTTTAAGTATTTCTAAGTTCTAGGGGACTGATGACCATAGATGTGAAGTCCCATAGTGCTCAGAGCCATTTGAACAATTGATGTCTTCCCCTGTGGCGATGTCATGTTTCAGTAGTATAACTGTCCGTGTCTCGGAGCCAGGACCGTGCTACAGTGGTTTAAGGAGTATTATAGTGAACTCACGTTGATGTCGCGGTGACCAAACTCGCCTGATATCAATCGTATGGAACGCATAGCCTTCGCTATCGGGTGTCATCACCACGGACGCAAATCAGCCGCCTGTTATTTACGCAAATTATATGACCTGTGCCTAGACATCTAATGCCACATACCTCTACCAACTGTCGGTTCCCTCATATGCAGAAACAGTTATGTACGTATTTCGTTCCAAAACGGACAGGCAAGCTATTAAGCAAGTGATCATAAAGTTTTGGCTCATCAGTGTGGAAAGCACTCGAAAAAGAGCTTCCCTGTATGCCAAAAGTTTTTTTACACACAGTGAAAGTCAGAGAGATCTTCATCAAACTGCTGCGGGAAAAGCTGCAAGAGTGGCGCGGGGTATCGCACATAGCCTTAATCACCCAATTACGAATCAAGATACATCTTACTTCTTCCATTCTCGCGTCATGGCTATGGGGCCAGAATTAGAAGTATACAAAGGGCTGCCAACAGCTTTTCTTTTTTCGTACCGTCAGTGACCTAAATACAGAGGAGAAAAATGTAGTAATAATGTATTCACAGGGCAATTTTCGCTATCCATAGTACCGTGGCTTTAGAAGGAAATGGTGGGAGGGGGAGGGGGGACGTGTGGTTAAACGTAGATGTTTATGCAGGGTACCATAGATATTGACAACGTACGTTGTTTGAAGCCCCCGAATCTACTGTTTCCTAATTATGAAACTGTATTTTCCAAGATAATAAAATTATGTATATATCAACAGCGGGTGCGTACACTGAACGTAAGTATCCGTATACCTACCAGTGCACATTAATTTACCTTCACTTTACCTTTATGACGACCAGAACTCTGATACGGTCACTTTCAATGAGATGTCTGAATGTCTTGGAAGATTGGAAGCCAATTCTTCCCTAAGAACTGTAACCAGAGAAGACTTGACGAAGGGGTCCTCAGTCCCGTCGACGTTGTAGCTCATCTGAGAGATGTTTCATTGGGTTCAGCCAGTATTCTGAGCCGGCCAGACCATTTCAGATCTGTTGTTGTCCACAAACAATTGCAACATTGATGCTGCCTCGTAACAGGGTGCATTGCCATGCTGAACTATCATCGTCTCCGAACTGTTCCCCTATTGTACATGGTACACGATGCTGTAAAATGAATTCATATCCTCCTGCATTTGGCGTTATCTTAATTGCAATAAGGAGTTACACCCTAAGCATGAAAAACACCACAGACTGTAACTATGCCACCTCCTCCGTGCTTTACTGTTGGCACTGTACATGATGGCATATAAGGTTCTTTACGCATCCGCCAGAGCCACACCCTTCCATCGGATTGCTATAGGGTATAGTGTGACTCATCACTCCAAACCACTCGTTTCTAGCTATCCACACTCCAGTGGCTTCGCTCTTTACACCACCTCGATCGTCGCTTAGCATTGCTACAGAAGTGGGTGGCATATAAGGATCAGTTCTACGATTCTACCCCATAGTTTTTAATGTAGATTAAAACTGAAGAAACTGGAAAAAGTTAAGAAATTAATGAGATGGGACCTGGATTAAATTAAAGAACCAGAGGCTACTGAGAATGCCAGAGGGAGCATTAGGCAACAGTTGACTAGAACAGAGGAAAGGAGTACTGAAGGGAGTGGAGGATAAAGTAGGTAAAAAGAAAAAGTCTAGAAGGAATCCTTGGATAACGGAAGAGATGTTGAATTTAACTAATTAAAACAGAAAATATAAAAATGCAGCAAATGAAACAGGGGAAATGGAATACAAATGTTTAAAAAATCAGATTGACAGGAAGTGTAAAATGGCTAAGCACGAATAGCTGGAGGACGAAAGTAAGCAAAATTTCACTATGGGAAACATGGACACTGTCTACAGGAAAATTAAAGAGGCCTTTGGGGAAAAGAAGCAGCTGTATTAATATCAAGAGTTCGGGTGGAAAACCAGTCTTAAGCAAAGAAGGGGAAACTGAAAGGTGGAAATAATATACAGTATAAATGGCCTACACAAGGGAGATAAACTTGAAGGCAGTTTTATAGAAAGGGAAGGGGAAGTAGATGGAAAAACTTGGAACAGAGATTAAAGTTCAGGAAGAAGAAATATAAAGATTGAAGTTCGCCGACGACATTGTAATTCTATCGGAGACAGCAAAGGAAATAACAGCTGAACGGAATGGACATTGTCTTGAATGGAGGATATAAGATTAACATCAACAAAAGCAAAATGAGGATAATAGAATGTAGTAGAATTAAATCAGGTGATGGTGAGGAAATCAGAGTAGGAAACGAGATACTTAAAGTAGTAAGTGAGTTTTGCTATTTGTGTAGCAAAATAAGTGGTGATGGCCGAAGTTGAGAGGATATAATATGTAGACTGGCAATGCCATGAAAAGCATTCCTCAAGAACAGAAATTTGTTAACATCAAATATAGATTTAAGTGTCAGGAAATTTCTGTGAAAGTATTTATCTGTATTGTAACCATGTATGGAAGTGGAACACCTACGATAAACAGTTTAGACAGTAAGAGAATAGAAGCTCTCGAAATGTGGTGCTACACAAGATTGTTGAAGATTAGATGAGTAGAGCATGTAACTAAGAGAAGGTATTGAATAGAACTGGGAAGACATGATTTGTGGCTCAAATTGACCAACAGAAGGGATCGGTTGATAGGACACATTCTGAGACATCAAGGGATCACCTGTTTCGTATTGAAGGGAAGTGTGGAGGGTGAATATCGTGGAGGGAGACCAAGAGACAAATAAAGTAAGCAGACTCGGAAGGATGTGGCTTGCAATAGTTGTTCGGAGATGATGGAGCAGCATGGAGACCCGCATCAAATCAGTCTTTGGATTGAAGCCCACAACAACTTTTTAACTCCCTAAGCACAGTCATTGTGCTAGCTAGACTAGTGACAGCTTTGGAGCTCACGAGTGATTCCTTTCGTTGATTTCATACGATTTTCTAAAACAACCCTTGGAAATGCTCTGCAGTCTCTGTCTGTCGGTACATGAAGTCTACCTGGTTTCGGTTTAGCTACGATTGTTCCTTCACGTTTCCATTTTACACTGGCATATAGTCAACTTGAGCAGCATTAGAAGGGCTGAAATGTCCCTACTGCTGCCACTCAGGTGACATCCAATGACCAGCCCGCGCCCTTAGTCACTTAGTTCTCCTGGCAGACCTATTCTCCTGTTGCTATTTCTGTACTGGCGATACAATATTTTCCGCCGCCATTTATACTCGCGGACCCGCCTCCTGTAGCTTCTAACGGTCAATTCCGCATTATGTAGGGGTGCCGGGATCAGGTAGTGCACATTGCCTCATAGAGACCTTAACAAGCGGTATCACGCTCATGCTGCAACTGTTACATACGAAGTAACTATGAGGACAGAGCAACTTACACTGTGAAAAAAATTAAGGTGCAATCATACTGGCTGAATTGGGCACTACGAATGAATTTCAACAAAGAAAAATGAATTTTGTGCTATGTCTGATGTATAAGAAAAAATATGAATACAGATTCTCTCTACAGTCAATTTTTTTAGCAGCTGTTTTATTTTATTGGATATAAAATTAACTGTCGTGCTTACTCAGATAACTGTGTTGCTATCCATGTTTCGTAATTTTCGCCTCATTACTGGTTAGAAGTCAGGCGAAATCAAAACTCAACCACTACTACAGGGTGGGGCAATTAAAGTGGTCTAGAGAACAGAGTTCCATGGTACAAAGAAAGACAGCAAAAGAAATACAGTACTAAATAGAGTATAGCAGATGTTGAAAGCGACCACCATGCTTTTCTTGGCACGTTTGGGCCCTGGTAGGCACGTTGCTGAAGGCGGATCGAAGCTGGACAGCTGGAATTGCTGCTGTCTCATCCGGAATGTTCTGCTGCTGTTCGTGAAGACTGAGGGTTGTTGCCTCACACCTTAGACTTGAGGGCTCCCCAC
The DNA here is from genome assembly GCF_023897955.1 of Schistocerca gregaria. Taxonomy (NCBI): domain Eukaryota; kingdom Metazoa; phylum Arthropoda; class Insecta; order Orthoptera; family Acrididae; genus Schistocerca; species Schistocerca gregaria. The sequence goes on along the minus strand of NC_064923.1, from coordinate 250,311,661 downwards.
ACAAAATAATCGCACAACGACAAGTCATGTGACATCGGTAGCCAGGTAGGACCGCGACCAGCCTGAACTCTGCCAACGACTCTGTCAGGCGTGAAGACTTTTAAAATGTGCTCCAAGGTTCGGTCGTTTCTATGGGCAGTTGCTCAAGCCTACTGGAAGTAACTTTAGGTCTTTTTCTCCTCGTGGGGTGTGGTTATAAGCAGACATTCACGTCCAATCGGATTCACTCGTCAGGGCCACTTTTGCCGCACCCTATACAAGCGGGATTTACCGAGTAGGGTAATAGTGTAGTGATCATTGTCTGTGGCCGTACTGCATTTGATTCTCGCCATGGGATACGTCAAGGAGAACTAAATTTTTTGAATTTGATTTATTGCTCGTTTAGGGACCTGTTTCCTCACATTTTATAACTCGTCGTACACTTTACATATTTTCATGTACGTTACAAAACATGTTCCAATTCACAAACAGAATTGAGAAGGCTAAATGCAAATGTCGCATGGCATATAAGGCGGGAATATGCCCTAGCGCTTCATCCGTCTATTTAGGGTTTCGTTTTTACACAACCATTGGCCACCTTTGCTTTTCTGAGCGTTTTGCCGATAATGTCGGAAGAGTGGCACACAGTCGACTCCTCTCTAGCAGCATCAAGGCGACAGCCGGGCCAAACGTCCCAGTCCTAAGGACGGACCACAGTCCTCGGTATTACCTGCCCTCACTTCGTGAGATATTGCGAAAATGTTTGGTATTTAATATAGGATACAGCGGTATGGTCTCCTACTAAAAATCATTCACAGCTTCCCAGTTAAGGTGCAGCACTGAGCTCGGTTAACGTCCACAATAGTCAAATCACTATAGTTACGTAAACCCCTGCTGGACGTAGTGACTACGGAAATTTTCTCAGTCATTATTACCATTAACTGCCCTGTAAACAAGTTCTCATTCTCTTTATCGTTCTTTACCTGCTATTGTCCTCTCGAATAGCACCACCCGTGCTGCCGAGAATAGCGCCCCCATTCATCAACAGCGTCCAAAATCCAAATGGCTCCAAGCACTATGGGACTCAACATCTGAGGTCATCAGTCCCATAGACTTAGAACTACTTAAACCTAACTAACCTACTGACATCACACACATCTATGTCCGAGGCAGGGGTCGAACTTGCGACCTAGCAGCAGCGCGGTTCCGGACTGAAGCCCCTAGAGCCGTTCGGCCACAGCGGCCGGCATCAACAGCATCATGTGCTCTCGCTCCATGAGAGGCCTTGCAATATTTAGAATCTAGCTTTGTCCTCTTGGGTAGATCATCAGGAACTGTATCCCACCTCGTCTGCTTTCTGGCGATCTAATAGTCTGCGACCTTGAAAGTCTTTAATTCGCAGACATGTGTTATCGATCACGATTACGACAGCACCATTGTGGATGATGGAGTAACAGACAGTACGTTCCCAACAGTGGGACAAAATTTTGAAATTTTCATGGACTAAACGCTAGAGGATACGTATTTGCACAACATCTGTAATACTGTCACTTCCCAACACAATTTGATTGTCGATAACGAACAATAATCTTATCGATCCACATCAGTTTCAACACACTTATTATTACGGTCGAAGTACATCGCTTCACTATTGCCACACCTCCACTTCACAGTTAGTTAACTGTGTGATGAAACCATCCATTCAGAGTGTGGTCCAAAAAGTTCGACAGTTATCAGATTTGTTGCTCATTATCTTGAAACGTACCGCAGACACATCGATAAGATTTACGTCCTTCAAGAGACTTCAGTGAAACAGTAACGAAATACTGTCGTTCTTATATATTATTATTGTTTTCAAATTCCTTCAGACAAGGACACTTTCAACCAAATATAAAACATAAAACATGTGCGACAAGATTAAATTAAGATTACTTCGTAGATATGACATAGAATACGCTGAAAATATTGAAATTTAATTTCTGTTCACTTTCTATAAATTTAGCGCTTTGTCATTTAAATTTTATACCATTAACTAATCAAATAAAATTGAAACAATATATTAACATCAATGATCGACTTAACCAAATGTAATGAATTTATACATAGACTTACATGTTAGAACCAGCCAGTGCGAGAAGTAATTAATAATTTTGAGAACTTCGTGTAATATTTTGCTCTTCATTTGTTTTACCTTCACAAAAATGTGTGTCCTCTTTAACTGCAAAATCATCACAAATCGGAGAAGGTATTAACTTTAGCAGATACTTCGTATTATTGATAGCAATGTGAACTGCTCTTCACCTAATAATTGTATCAATGTCCTTCCGCTTGAAGCCTGAGCTCAGTGACCTCGGTACAGAGTACTGACCATTCTGCTTTTGCCGTGATCGTTACTATCCCATCTCGTCGCACCAAACCAATATAAAAACATTGTCAGTCCCATAATAACGGCGGGATTTAAACGTTCTTTTAGCATCGGCAACGACTGAAAATTGTCTAAGTAGTATTTAAGTACACTAGCCGAACAAAAGTATTCGTACACCCTTATGTAATGCGGGATCGACCACTAGATTTCAAGAAAGGTGGACCAGTCAGTATAAAAAGAGGCGGTGAGCACTTTGTTGCAAGTAAAGATGCAGCAACAGCAGAAAGTGTCCCAGACGAGAACTCAGGGACTGGAAATTGCACTGGTAACTAGATGTCGCCTGAGTAACAAATCCATCACCGACATTTTGGTCCATCTAAAGGTGCCCAAGTCGATGTGGCTGTGAAGACGTGTAAGAGTGTAGTTTGACTTTTCCTTATCCTAGAATTGAGAACAGCTGTCTGAGGTGAAATGACAGGTTTAATGTCGCAACATTTCTCACCAGATTACATCTTTTCACACAGCTTTCAACTCGCCAAAATAAAAATAGCGCAATGGATAACGCAGCTTGCCAGCATCAAGAAGTGAAATAATTTTATACACAAAAATGTTAAATATTAATCTCTGAAAGAACATTAATCCTAAGCAGAATATTATGAAAGTTTAAATGGAAGTTTCCTTACATTGGCCCTAAGCACAATAATATGAGAGTTTAATTGGACGATTCTTCACAAAATTGCTCCTACACATGTGATGTTGGTCAGTAGTACGAAAATCGTCCGAGTCCGGCTCAAAGTTCGGTACTATTTAGGGTGACAATTAAGTCTACAGTGGATGATTAGTCAAGTGACAAATTTGGGCGCAAGATTAACCAAGGCCGTTCGAGTTTACAGTGGACACAAGCTGGTGAACCAACAAAGTTTACACCTTTGCCCGCGGTATTTACCTTAAGCTGCGACGTGCTGCTGACTGCAAGGTCACTCTCTCCCAATGAAATTCCTACAAAACTAATCTGGTCTTTGCTGGAATTTCCAGCAGAAACTTTCCCAATGTTTCTCGTTATGCGAGAAAACATGTACTCAGCCCTAGTCTTATTACGAGGCGACATACGCGTGCATGGTTGGAGCAGAGTGAATATTATAGTGCCCTCTCAGTTCTCACGAGAACAATTAACTGATTTGGCTGGTTCGTTCCTCCACAGTTGGAGCTAAACGTTGCTACAGCTATTTTTTTTTGCGGGAGTGCAGCCGCTGTGAACACTGTGTCCACACCAATTTCTTCTCTGCACTTCGTTCTGCACTTGACGCCAGTTCAGAGAAGAGTCCCTAGAAAAATTTATCTCTTGTCCTACTCATGACAGAACTTCCTCCCTCCACTTGGGTTCTTTTTTCACGTCATTTCTTTTTTTGACCAATAGGAGCGTTCCTCATATTTTTTTAGAAACACACTCTACCAATCGCAACGTCCCTTCCATCAAATGTAATGTATTGCGAATACGTAGAAAGAAGGATCCTTTATTGTATGATTATATGATAGCGGAACAAACACTGGTAGCAGTTACTTCTGTAAAATATCTGGGAGTATGCGTACGGAACGATTTGAAGTGGAATGATCATATAAAATTAATTGTTGGTAAGGCGGGTGCCAGGTTGAGATTCATTGGCAGAGTCCTTAGAAAATGCAGTCCATCAACAAAGGAGGTGGCTTACAAAACACTCGTTCGACCTATACTTGAGTATTGCTCATCAGTGTGGGATCCGTACCAGGTCAGGTTGACAGAGGAGATAGAGAAGATCCAAAGAAGAGCAGCGCGTTTCGTCACTGGGTTATTTGGTAAGCGTGATAGCATAACGAAGATGTTTAGCAAACTCAAGTGGCAGAATCTGCAAGAGAGGCGCTCTGCATCGCGGTGGAGCTCGCTGTCCAGATTTCGAGAGGGTGCGTTTCTGGATGATGTACCAAATATATTGCTTCCCCCTACTTACACCTCCTGACAAGATCACAATTGTAAAATTAGAGAGATTCGAGCGCGCACGGAGGCTTTCCGGCAGTCGTTCTTCCCGCGAACCATACGTGGCTGGAACAGAAAAGGGAGGTAATGACTGTGGCACATAACGTGCCTTCCGCCACACACCGTTGGGTGGCTTGTGGAGTATAAATGTAGATGAAGATGCAGAAACTGCATCGAAACTTCAGTATTTTCCTCCTTCCTAGAGCGTTTCCGCCAATCGGATATTTTGTACCCGTTCTAGACTCCTAAAGTACATTGACCTTTCCGTGTGTTGCACTCGCTGGACGAAAATACGTCACTCTTTTGTTCGTATCCAGTTGGAATTCCGAAACACAGTTTTCTAAAGCTTCTTCTCTGCCCTTCTGCAGATGCCCCGCTACAGGCAGTCCTCCATCTTGAATCACCTGGCCCGGGGTCGCTGTACTCCTTCCTGCCACCCCTTAAAGTGGTTTCCGGTGTAATTCCTGCAGTGTGGCTTCGCTACGCTATTGTGGAGCTGGCTTTTCAAAACTAAAAGCGACTCGGCTCGCATTCCCTGTTCTACCTTCCGCTCAAAGACAAGCATTGTATAGGAATGGTGTGTTGATTACCGTCAATTGACTGTCAACCCTTTTTGCATTACATATTGATAGGCAATTGTTCTCATAACTGTCGTTTTATGTTAGGTGTCATCTTCACCTTCTCATTGCGATTTGTAAAGGTGTCATGTAAGGTGTAAATCTGACCATTTATTCTGCTACCTTACAGACGAAATGCGGAGGAACAACCACAGCTAAATCAACAGCAGGGAGATCTCATGTACTGACAGACCTACGTCATAGAGTGTTGCGGAGAGGGGTTGTGAAATATCGCATGAAATCAGCAGAAGGAATCACTCGTAAGTTCAAAAGTGCCACCAGCAGTCCAACTAGCACAACGACTGTGGTTAGAGAGGTAAAAAGAGCGAGGTATAGTGGTCAAGTGGCTCATCATCAGCCACAAATCTCTGTACTCAATTCTAAGCGACGATTTAGAAAGCGATGCCACTGGACAGTGGAAGCTGAAAATGTGTGATTTAAAGAGATGCAACATGCTATATTGTGTGGCAATCCAGTGGTAGGGTTACATGTCACCGTGTGTAGTGCCAATAGTGAAGTACGGAGGAAGTGAGGTTACTGCGTGTGGTTGCACTTAAGAAAACGTAAAATGCCGAAAGATATGGATACGTTTTGCTGCATCGTGTATTGCTTACAATAGAAAAGCAGGGAGAGGACTGTGATTGTTTGCATCAGCATGACAACGCGCCATCTCATAAAGCAGCTTCCTTGATGTACTTCTTTGTGGACAGCAACATTTATGTAATGGGCTATACAGCCAAAAGTCGTGCCCTGAACCCAGTGGAAGACCTATGGCGTCAGTCAGCCCGTCGATCTTGCTCCAGACACAGCGTCCAAAATAACAACCTTCTCTGGTTTGGCTTTTGAGGGAAAATGGACTACGATTCCTGTAGAGACTCAAACATTTTTAAAATGTCCCCAACAGAGTTCAAACCGTTATACAGGCGAAGGGTGGACACATCCGATATTAATCTCCACTTTTGATCAGCTAGCATGTACAAATGAAAACAGCTGCGACTCATATTTGTGTAACTCACCGCAATTATATATTCCTCAAGATGCAGAAAGGGCGCGCTTTCTGTTCTTTTTATGTCCATGCAGGAAGACAGCCAGAGCACAAGTGAGTCTTTTCTTGCTTGTTTAATACTTTAAGATAGAAAATACTTTATGTTCACCAACACGAGTCTTTCAAATAACATGTATGAAGATGTTCTTACTCGAATCTAGACTTATTGCCATGCGTCCTCCATGTGTTGTGGAATCATAATTGGAACAAGTCAGTAACAGTCTCAGTGCGAAACAGAAGTTGAAGCGAATGCGAGGTATTGTTCATTGTTGGCAAGCTGATCGGCCCTTTCGTTGAGCAACTGAATTACAGGGAGAGCGCTGCACTGGCCATTGCGAATAAAACAGTAGGTTTTGTCACGTGTCTGGGATGCCGTCAAATCTTGTGCTGGCCGTCGGGACGATGCTGAGCGCAGGATGGACGAGACGTTGCATGTCAGTGCATCTGATGGGGGCCACGTCGTTGCACGGATTTAGTTATTCTTTACCGCTTACGGCAAGTAATAAGAACGTACTTGGGGCAAAATGAGAACACGACTTTCGGTGGCCCACTTGCTATTAGAAGACGCCGTGTGTAATGCACGTGGACATGTTGTGTCAGTTAGGAAGATCTGTAAGTCTCGTGATCTATTTTTTCTGAACTTGCAGTACTACAGACTTCCAGGTTCGAACGAAACAGGCAGGCCCATACGAGAGGATGGTGGTTCACTTGCTGTTCCGTCATTCTAATTTACACAACACAGCTAAAACATTCTGACAACTGTTTAATAGCCTGTTGGACCAGTTTGAGAAGCAATGCAGCAGTGATTATGCGTCGCATGGATCCGAAGTCATTGGTAGGTTTACAGAGGTACGTGCGACCAGATGACTAAGCACGGGTCACGCAGTTGCTGTAAATTAAGCCCAATGGCATCCGAGAGGCGTTCTGTCAGGTTCAGGTCAGGCAAAAATTAGGGGCGAGGCATCATCGTGAATTCAGCATGGAGCTTCTCTACCCACTGCAGCATGATCCTGGCCTTATGACATGGACAGTTATCCTGCTTGGATGATGCTCTTGCCTTCGGGGAAGATGACCAGTATGAAGGTCGTACACAATAATGTGGGCCACGGACGTCATGCTCCTTCCGATTACTGACTCAGGTCGCATGGAAGCTCAGGTAGTCATCTGGGCTTCCATGCGACCTGAGGCTGAATCGGAAGCAGAACTACAGACGTGGCCCACATTATTGCGAACCACTTCCATAGCATAATACTGCCAGCATTGGCCTTTGCCCGTGGAGCAGAGTACGCTTCGAACAGTCGTTCGCCCATTTCACCATAGACTGAACGTCGTGTTCCGAAACACTTGCGCCTGCCTCAGCACGCACTCCGTCGTCAGATCTGCTATCGGGCAGGCTTCCGACCTCCACTTCTGTGATGAGACGCCGACGTGCAGTACCCCACTGCACACTCGAGGTTTCACCACCGTTCAGCCATTTTCCATAGTTGCTCAATGCTCACGACCGAAGCACATGAACAGCCAATCAGCTTCACCGCTTGCGATACGTTTGTTCTATGCACCATGCCATAACATCGTGCCCTTTGTCAAAGTCGCTTATGTCAATGGATTTTCTCACTTTTGGCCCGTATTGTCGCTAGAATGATTCCCCATTCTCTGCTCCAATTATATACCTTCCTCGAAATGTCACCAGGCGAAAATCTACCTCGCACTAGGTAGTGGTCTTATGGCTTCGACTCTTCTGTGTATGTTTTTCTTTATTTGATAGATTGCTAACGCAATTTCCAAGGTGGTTCCTTTAAAAGGGCATGTTTGATTTTCTTTCCCTTTCTTATCCAATCCTAGATAGTGCTCCAGAGGTCTTGTCGTCTTAGAAGGGTGGCTGAACCCAATCTTCTCGCTATTTCCATTTACGGCACTTTGAGTAGTACGAACCTGTTATCAGATTTCACTTGGAACTATATGGTTCCAGAGACCTGTGAAAGTCTGCAACATCTATCATGTATATATGCAGGCAGAAGCGACAAATGAAAATTTGTATCAGGATTAGGATTCGAACCCAGGTCTCCAGCGCTCTAGGCACATGCGCTATCCACTACGCCACCCTGGCGCGGTGCACCGACAACCTTTACATGTCACACTCCTCAATCGAAATTACCATTCACGCGTCAGGCAACTTGATATGTCCCCTAAACGCGTCAGTAATTGCTGACACTCTCCAGGAATATTGGAACAGCATCCCAGCGTCGAACGAAGTTGGGCATCCTACCTGGTACCCTGGCAGAAACACTGTGCCTGGTTTCAGGCAGTGTCTCCCGTTTCTGTTGATGCTGAGGTGCTATCCCGATACATTTGGAGAACCTCTGCAATGCTCTTCCAGTTTAGAGGACATACCAAGTGGACTGAGGCGTGGATCTGAGTAGTGGTTGAGGAGGGAGGTGTGCTAGGGTAATTCTTGCAGCTGTGCAAAGCCAATGTGCCAGGGTGGCGTAGTGGATAGCGCGTCTGCCTAGTGAGCACGAGACCTGGGTTGGAATCCCGGCCTTGGAACAAATTTTCTTTAGTCGCTTCAGTCTAGGAACACATACCAAATGAGACAGTTTCTCCAGGGTTGGGTTGGGTTGTTTGGGGGAAGAGACCAAACTGCACGGCCATCCTCATCGAATTAGGGAAGGACGGGGAAGGAAGTCGGCCTTGCCCTTTCAAAGGAACCATCCCGGCATTTGCCTGGAGCGATTTAGGGAAATCACGGAAAACCTAAATCAGGATGGCCGGACGCGGGATTGAACCGTCGTCCTCCCGAATGCGAGTCCAGTGTGCTAACCACTTCGTGAACTCGCTTGGTTTTCTCCAGGTCACTGATGAAGTACTTGGGAGGGAAGAACTTTATTATAGACAAAGCTGAACCTTTTGTCGTGTCTAAATGGATCTAATGCACGTTTATTATATGAATATTATTATTGATAGTCTGATATATCAAAGAAGTAAGCATGTGTTTGTTTATACAAATATTCTGACTCTGCTGAAAAGTAGTAACTAACTATTCCTCACTATGCTGTGCATTACAACTGCTTGTGAAATACAGTTTTTTCTGAGAATTCTTGCTACCATTTCGTATTACACAGTTAGGCGATCTGTTATGTAGCGATAGCGGCTTAGAAACCCTGAAAAATTAGATGATCTTGTTAGGTCGGTTATTGTCTGAAAAGACGGTGTAAGCAGCAACGTGGTTAACAAGGCTATTAAATAACACGTCAATTTGATAACAACATAAATATAACTTATTTTATAAGCTTTGTATTTACGTTTGCACTCGGCAAACCAGTGCCTCGCGCAAAGATTAAAAGCTGTACGTTCAGAAGGTCATAACTGTGTACCATCGGAATTGTGGCACAAGTTTTCGCGCGGGCCCGATTTCTGGGTTGAGATGTTTCGTGTGTATTGTTTTCACCTTAAAATACGAGACCAAGTTGGTGATGTTTCCTTGTCAGTAGCCTCCTTACGCCGGAGGATTTCAGCTTGTGTAGATGATTTCGAGCATCATTCTAACGCGCATCAAATATTTTTCTAATCTGTTTTATTTATTACTTTTATACGAATCAGTTCACAAAACATTTTATCTGTATTTTTTCAGTTTGTTGTGAACGTTATTAACGTATGGGTTTTATACTGTCTGCAAAATGCCTTTCTTGCTATCTTTCGAATTGGTGGTTTTTGAGAAGGACTTATTCTATGATACATACATTAAACAAACCTGAGACACTTATCCTTTGCACCTTCCTATTCTCTTTCATTAATTGAACTTGGTAAGTGTCCCAGAACGGAGCCAGCCGTTGTGGCAGAGCGGTTCTAGGCGCTTCAGTCTCGAACCGCGCGACCGCTACGGCCGCAGGTTCGAATCCTGCTTCGGGCATGGATGGGTGTGATGTCCTTAGGACAGTTAGGTTTAAGTAGTTCTAAGTTCTACGGGACTGATGACCTCAGATGTTAAGTCACATAGTGCTCAGAGCCGTTTGAACCATTTGAACCCAGAACGGAAACGCCGCGCGGAGTGGTCCCGCGGTTAGAGGCGCCATGTCACGGATTGCGCGGCCCCTCTGAAGTTCGAGTCCTCCCTCGGGGCATGTGTGTGTGTGTGTGTGTGTGTGTGTGTGTGTGTGTGTGTGTGTGTGTGTGTGTTCTTAGCATAAGTTAGTTTAAGTGGTGTGTAAGTCTAGGAAACGGATGAACTCAGCAGTTTGGTCCCTTAGGAATTGACACACACACATCAAAACGGAAACAATTCTCCCGAACGGGTTGAACGACGTTGTTGGAAAGTATGTTTTCCACTAAATCCCCGGAACGGTACACGCCTTCGACACCGCTAACAGTGTTCCTGGTTCTCTTCTGTAACTAATTCACACAATTCCGCCGATCTGTTGCTAACTGATAGTAGATACTTATATTTACGCTCAATGTACGAGTATTACAGTCACGGGATGTCTTAAAAAAGGATCGGAAATGTTGTAATTTTGCATATTGTATTAGTTCACTACGTGCCAATTTTCCTTATTGTTTTGGAAAATATGTCTGAAAAGTATGTGCACAGTGTGCACCACATTGGATATTAAGTCTATAGTCAGCTGTCAAAACGGTCATATTTGTGTCGGTAATATCACGATTATTTATGAGTATTTTGTGTAGAAGTGGATGAGAGAATTTGTATTAAATTTTGTCACAATAAGGGAGTGAAGCCAGCAGAGATTTAGACATTTGAAATATTGTATTTGGTGAGTCTATCATTGGCAAAGAAAGGACTTACGAACAGTGTGAGAGTTTGGACGAAGCTGATAAATGCTCTAGAGGACTAAGCACACCATCAACCTATGAAATCGCGGAAAAAATGAAAGAAATTGTTTTGAAGGGATGGCGAACTACTTTCAGAGAAATCGCTGATCATGTAGGCATATCAACTGGCTCTTCGATGAAAATTCTTCGGCTCTTTTCGGTATAAAAACTGTAACAGCAAACTTTGTTTCAAAATTGTTAAATTTCGAACAAAAACAGCGGTGAATGTAAGCTGCTCAGGAACTATTAGATGAAGTCAGCAACGATCAGGTACAATTGAAATGTGTCGCAACAGTTGGAGAAACATAGGTTTACGCATATGACGTGAAAACTAACGTGCAGTCGTCACAATTGAAGTATTCTGTGTCGCCAAGACCGTAAAAAGCTCTATAAATTTGATCAAGCTTGCATATTATGCTCACTATGATCTTAGATTTTATCAGCCTAGTTCTCCACGAGTTCTTGTTACATGTATCAACAATCAATATGGAGTCCTACTTACGTGTTCATCGCTGTTGAGTGACACAATTAGGAGAAAAACAAGCAGATTTGTGTTGAAGCAATTTGAGTTTTTTGCATCACTAAAAACAATATCGTAAATACGCCCCAGTCGTCTGGTTGCCCAGTTTGACCCAATGTCACTTTTGTCTACACGCAAAAATAAAAAAAATCTTAAAGGGGCGTCATTTTACAAACATAGATGAGGGTGAAACTGCACTACTGAGAGAGTTAAAAGCTACCTTAGAGATCGAGATCCATAAGTGTCTCGCTAATAAATGTGTAGAACATCTAATGTGGACTATTTTTAAGGTGGCAACATTGATATAGACGAATAAATAAAACTCTTTACTAAAAACAATAATTCCTGTTTTTTCTTTGAACGTATGCCGTATTTTGGCTGTGCACCAAATTCTGACCGCCTGTGGTACCAACTAATTTTATATTGGTAGGACCTTTGTTACAGCATCGTCTGCGAATAAACTCAGAAAGCTTATTTGTCAGGTCACTTATAAACCTCGTGGACTCTTAACAGACCTATCACACGTCCTTGAGCAACACAAGAGGGTACAGGTACTTGCACTTCTGGCAGTATTGACTTATTGTTATAGTACTTCTGTTGTGCTATAGAGGGTACGTGTTTTGTGGTGGTACAGACTAAAAGTGGGAGATAAAGTATAAATTTCTAGATTATAAATACCCTCATTTGTTTCCTTTATTTGTACTGGTCGTTGTCCATTATGTTCGTAATTTTTTATTTACATTGTTTTAAGTAGCATGTACGAATAACATAGTGGATGCGTCTAGTAACCCTTTGAACTCTGAAGAACTGCATCCACTGGTTTTTCTCCAGGGGGTGGAAATAGAAACTTCACCAGTCTCCTCAGTACAGCGTTTGGTTATATATGTATAGTGACGTTTCTTTCCCGATAAAAGTCATTCTGATAACGGAAATAACGGAAAACAACATTAAATGGCGACTCAGACAGTTCAACGAAGTAATTTCAATTATCTGAAAAATATTCAAACTTTCTGTTAGTTTATCTCTGTACCCAAGACAACAGAATTTGACCTCACTAGGAAAGCTTCCATATTTAGCACAAGTTTATATCTTGATGGGCAGATAAAAATAACAATGCTGGTTCAATCACCTTGCATTTCAACATGCACTCAAATTTTCAAATTCAAAACTTTCACAGTCCGCATATATAGCCTCTACAACAGAAAACGTTATCCATACCTTCCTCGGTCAGAGTTGTTCAGATGCGAAATACATAAATGGCTGACTTTGAAACACACATTTCACTTTCTCAAAAAGTTAACCATTGCTTTATAATCTTGTGATCTAGCTAAACCGTGGTTGTTATGACAAATAAACCGTTTTTTCGTGCATTTCTTACACTAGATATACTACTGTTTATTTCTCCATTTTCATTCAATTCCTTCAGTATTGTGGAAGAGCGTGCGCTGTAAGTGTAAATTCCTTTATTCACCTGGACATCTTTGATGATAACGCTATCTACCATTCACTTTATAAAGATAAAATATTTTCATCGTTGTTGTTATACCAGTTGTATATAGTGCCAATGTACGATGAAGGCGATGACGATACACTGTACTCAGATCAAGGACCCGTTTCGTGGAAATGTAGTTTGGAGAAAGAAGTTTGAAAAGTTGTCCGGAGGTGAAAGGGTGTTACAGAACAGGAGGGATGAAGCTGGGAGCGCAGTGTTACGTGGAGAAAACATTGTCAAAACGTTAGGGAAAGCAAAGAAAGGAAACGGCGTATGATGCAACGAATTTTGTTATTCAGAAGTTGCACTGGGAAAGGCTTAAGAGCGAATGGAGATGAACAGAAGAAGGAATATGTTGGCACAGAACAAACGACGAAACAATTCATTTTCTGCTAGTTTGTATATATTCGATGATCATTTAATGATTTGCGTGTGAAATTAATCGGATATGAAAGGAAAGGCAAGGCGCACTGCGTCATAAAGTTAGGAATTATTTGTGAAAGATGGGTTAAGGGTTTGAGGAGAGATACAAGCTTCAGCTACACACTTATTTAAATTATTGGAGCAATATTTTGGATACTAAACAAATAAGGGATGAGGAGTTAAGTTATGGTCTAGGTTAATCCGAGGATTTTAGAGTAATAGTTCGGTAACTATACCAAGAATTACAGAAACGGGTGAGAAACAGCAAAGCTAACTACAAGATATTAATTGTGAATTTAATTGGGAAAGGTGGACATGAAGAACGATTTTTCGATGGAAAATTTTGGGTACGATATCCAAGTTAGGAGAATCTACTGAAACAATTTGTTCTTCAGAAAGAAAGAAATAGAAAACGAACCAATTAGAATTACAAATTAAGTTGAGCACATTTTACTAAATAATGAAGATACGAGTATGTATGCCGTGAAAGACCTAAACTCGTTTCTGATTATAGGTAATCGTAAATCTGTCAGATGCAAATTTAAAAAAATCTACGAAGCTAGGAACGAACAGCCTCTTCAGGAAATAACTCAAAAGTATAGATTATGAGAAATTATCCAACGATAGACAGATTAAATTAAGCAACAGGTTGAGCATCTGAGAAGATAAAGGCTGTGAATACAAAAATAGAAGAAACACTTATTAAACTAAGGTACTCACGTAAAATAGCTGAAGATGTTGCAGTTTAGATAAAAGCAAAACAAAAGAAAATCTCAAATGCAACGAGGTATCCATTAAATTTGCTTTTAGCAAAGTATAAAAGGAAAGTGAGTGAATAATCAAAAGTATTTGTACTAGTATATACGAGGGCGCTCTGGAAAGTAATGCCTCCTATTTTTTATATAAAAACTCTTAAGACTTTTTAAATAAAACAAACGTTATCAACATTCTACATCTTTAATTTTCATATCTACGTATTGGCAGCCCTCTGTCGCTAGAGGATAGCGAACTGTTATACGTAATATGGCAGTGCGCAAGGTGACAATGTCGATAGGCGAGAAACAGAGCTACAATCGAGTTCCGGGTTCGAAGAGCTCGCCCACACATTGAGCAGCCTGTACTCCAGCATGACGAACGCTCCGACGTCTGCAGCGATCAGACACCTTGCGACGTCCTTCACTGTCCCGTCTTGACCTCATCCGATTTTCATCTTTTTCAAAATTTAAAGAACACTTTAGAGGACTTCACTTTGATAGTGATGAAACGGTGCACGCAGAGGTGAGGTTGTGGCTCCGAGAACAAGTCAGATATTCTGCAGCGATGGTATCAACAATCTGGTCTCTCGTTGGCAGGGTTCGTCGACAGGTTCGTCGACAGGGTGACTATGTTGAGGAATAAATATACAGACGTAGAGAATAAAGATGTCGAATGTTAATGATGTTTGTTTTAGTTAAGAAGCTTTAATAGTTTTCACATAAAAAAATCGTAGGCAGTACTTCTCAGTATGCCCTCTTATCTTCGAGTGCAAGCGAGGGAAAAATTTTTTTTGCAAAATAAACAAAAACTGGTGAATTAATAACGATCTTCAAAATTAAGGTTTATATGTGACTGAAAAGGAAAGATTGCTTGGAAGAGCTTTGACTTTAGAAGTAACAGATTGAATGTTAATGTGAAAACTGTTCAAAAAGTGAACGTTCTTCAGCGAGAAGTTGAGAGATGTCTCTTGGGAATTATCTAGATTCTTACAGAAACGTTTCAGGAGAAAACTGAATGACATAATTAAGATGAAATGGAAGTGGGTGGATCTGATGAATGGATGGTAGGTGGCCGAAAGAAGTACTTCGCTGGAGAGAAGGACCTAAACGACGGGGGTGATGGATGAGCAGTTTACTTTATAAAACATGCTCTGGGAACATGAATAGTGTATGTTGTTTCTTCTTGTTGTATGTAGGTCTATTTTCCTCAGTCGCAGTTATATGGGTGAAACACTGTCTTTTGCGACTATCTTATTTCGACCATTACACTTTATTTCCAAACTTTTTCATTGGTCAGATTTTTTGTTTCCTGCTTCATTCCTAATGTGTAAAAGGACATTAGGAATGGTTTAAGTAAGAAATTTTATTAGAGTCGCAATAAACGTTGTATAACCTATATTACTTGAATGCTAATAGATGGAGGCCGAAAATTCTAGAAAAAGCCTTTATGCGACAGAGAATGCCAAATGACTGATGGTGATGGTGGTGGTGGTGTGAGCAGTGTAAAGTTTCATCCCAGTCAAGTGTTGAGACGATTGTGTGCTGGAGCGATGGTGTGGATGATTTTTCAGGGTGTTCCAGAAGGAGCGGAATGTGACGCATCACAACAAGGCTCTGCCTCGGCTCCCCGAGTTCCGCATATCGTTCACGGAGTACCAAACTTACGACGAGGTGTGTATCTCCCATGATTTAAATAACTACACAAATGCTATGCGTTTATGTTGACAGCAGCAGTTTTCGTGGTTCTCAGACAGTACATTGCTAAATGATCTGATAGTGGGGATAACGTTACTGAGTAACTAGCTTTAGACTCAATCGATAATGAACCATCTATTTAGCTTGACATATCCCCATTTGAAGACCTTTGTAAGAAAAATGTAAAGCTACAAATTGAAAAAAAAATCTTACTGTTATTTTAAAGTGGAATAAGGTAAAAAAAAACTTGTATTTATTAGTGAATAAGAAAGCTTAATTACAATCACTTGCGAAAAATTTATTTGTAACAGGCGGTGGAAAAGGTTCCTATATTTAAAACTGACTAGTAATAAATTGGACATTGACTACGTCGTTTACATTCAACCAAATACCAAAAATTGAGTCTGTTCGAACACCTCCGACATAACTCTCATGCTGTTACGGATTGCTAGGAGTGTCTTCAGTAACTTGCAGTTAATGCAATTTAAATGATGCGTAGGGAAAAAGCATACGTGATCATAACTTAAAGAAATAAGCTAGAAACATCCAATTTTCACGAGCATTTTGAATAAAGACTTGAGATAGAAATGTACTGAGATGACCCCACCTTCACTGACGAATATGTAATGTTGTAAAGAAAACACACAGCTCAAAACAGAGACTAGACGGGAAAGATAACATTAAAATTAATGAAAATCCAGAATTGTTAGTTCCAGCCTAGTCTAATTATTAAATGTAGAAACACAGATCAATTCTTGTTCTTCAGCTTACAGAGGATCACTAACATCGTTTTGCCTTCACGTTTACGATTTCTAAGCCTTTAGCTTCTCGGATAACATTTCCAAATCTATAACTCACGTTTTATCAAATTATCTCTCTAATTTCACAATAGCTGTGTTGTATACGTCGTTTTTAATTTCTCTTTAATACAACACAAGTCATAATTGAGCACAATTAGGCTTAAGGTATAGTAAAAACGGTATGTTTTCGTATTCCTTGAACTCTGCGAGCGAACACCATCTCTCCAAAAAATTGTAAATAAGTAAAGTAATTTCTTCTTTATTTTATAGTATATGGATTGCTGAAATTTTGTATGCGTTGGCTGTTTCTCGTATCAGGTGAAACGTCCCCTTTGAAAAATTTATACAAGACTGTGCTTAAACTGACACACAATATTTTTTTTTAGCGCAACGCAATCTGACTTTCAATAATCCCTACGAAAGAATGGCCCTGACTAACATTCACCTATACCTTTCACAAATCACTTACCTCACAAAAATCTTCGTTACTCAAGCTACTGC
Organism: Schistocerca gregaria; assembly: GCF_023897955.1. NCBI lineage: Eukaryota > Metazoa > Arthropoda > Insecta > Orthoptera > Acrididae > Schistocerca > Schistocerca gregaria. The sequence continues at coordinate 250,294,634 of NC_064923.1, read as the reverse complement.
AATACAGCGAGCGCCACTACTGCCAGCTAAATAAAAGATTCAAACTACGGAAGGCACTAACTACTGAGGCACAGTTAGCAAATGACAGATTTTAATAGAGAACAAACAATGTATTTACCTTAATAGTCATAATATATACACTCCTGGAAATGGAAAAAAGAACACATTGACACCGGTGTGTCAGACCCACCATACTTGCTCCGGACACTGTGAGAGGGCTGTACAAGCAATGATCACAGGCACGGCACAGCGGACACACCAGGAACCGCGGTGTTGGCCGTCGAATGGCGCTAGCTGCGCAGCATTTGTGCACCGCCGCCGTCAGTGTCAGCCAGTTTACCGTGGCATACGGAGCTCCATCGCAGTCTTTAACAGTGGTAGCATGCCGCGACAGCGTGGACGTGAACCGTATGTGCAGTTGACGGACTTTGAGCGAGGGCGTATAGTGGGCATGCGGGAGGCCGGGTGGACGTACCGCCAAATTGCTCAACACGTGGGGCGTGAGGTCTCCACAGTACATCGATGTTGTCGCCAATGGTCGGCGGAAGGTGCACGTGCCTGTCGACCTGGGACCGGACCGCAGCGACGCACGGATGCACGCCAAGACCGTAGGATCCTACGCAGTGCCGTAGGGGACCGCACCGCCACTTCCCAGCAAATTAGGGACTCTGTTGCTCCTGGGGTATCGGCGAGGACCATTCGCAACCGTCTCCATGAAGCTGGGCTACGGTCCCGCACACCGTTACGCCGTCTTCCGCTCACGCCCCAACATCGTGCAGCCCGCCTCCAGTGGTGTCGCGACAGGCGTGAATGGAGGGACGAATGGAGACGTGTCGTCTTCAGCGATGAGAGTCGCTTCTGCCTTGGTGCCAATGATTGTCGTATGCGTGTTTGGCGCCGTGCAGGTGAGCGCCACAATCAGGACTGCATACGACCGAGGCACACAGGGACAACACGCGGCATCATGGTGTGGGGAGCGATCTCCTACACTGGCCGTACACCTCTGGTGATCGTCGAGGGGACACTGAATAGTGCACGGTACATCCAAACTGTCATCGAACCCATCGTTCTACCATTCCTAGACCGGCAGGGGAACTTGCTGTTCCAACAGGACAATGCACGTCCGCATGTATCCCCTGCCACCCAACGTGCTCTAGAAGGTGTAAGTCAACTACCCTGGCCAGCAAGATCTCCGGATCTGTCCCCCATTGAGCATGTTTGGGACTGGATGAAGCGTCGTCTCACGCGGTCTGCACGTCCAGCACGAACGCTGGTCCAACTGAGGCGCCAGGTGGAAATGGCATGGCAAGCCGTTCCACAGGACTACACCCAGCATCTCTACGATCGTCTCCATGGGAGAATAGCAGCCTGCACTGCTGCGAAAGGTGGATATACACTGTACTAGTGCCGACATTGTGCATGCTCTGTTGCCTGTGTCTATGTGCCTGTGGTTCTGTCAGTGTGATCATGTAATGTATCTGACCCCAAGAATGTGTCAATAAAGTTTCCCCTTCCTGGGACAATGAATTCACGGTGTTCTTATTTCAATTTCCAGGAGTGTATATCAGTTCGTGACACCAATTCTTACAAATTTCAAAACTCCGCCATCTCTCTCCCCACGTCCACCACTGCTGGCGGCTCACCTCCAACTGCGCAACGCTACGCGCTGTTAGCATCCAGCTGCCGCTGCCCAACACTACAATGGCAGACAACAATGCAAACTAAACACAGACTGCGCACGGCACAGCCAGTGATTTTTATACAGAGCGCTACGTGGCGGCGGCGTTACCAATAAAAAAACCTAAACAGCTTACTTACACAGGTTACGTATTTATGAAATGGTAGACCATGCAGATATTTACAAGACACATTCTGATGATGCCCACATAAGAACTCCTCGAAATTTGCTACCAATCTACAATAGAATTCATTCTAAATAATGAAAACTAAATGTCGGTTACACGATAAATCACGCAAATATAAAGGCTATACATTCAACTAAATACCTAGGGATTAGACTTACGAATAGCAAATTGGAAATATCACATAGATAACGTACTGGGAAAAGCAAATAAAAGCTTATGATTTATTGGCTGTATACTCAGAAAACGCTACAGATCTGGTAAAGAGACTGCTTGACTGCGATTGTCCGCCTGCTTCTGAAGTGTCGCTGTGCGGTATGGGATTCACATCAGACAGAATTGACGGAGGACATCGAAAAAGTTTAAAGAAGGACAGCTCTATTTTTGATGTCGTAAAATAGGGGAAAGAGCGCCAATGACACAATACGCGAATTAGGATAGCAATCGTTAAAACGAAGGCGTTTTTCGTTTGCGGCAAAACCTTGTCATGAAACTTCAATGTCAGCGTGCGAAAATATTTTGTTGGCGTCCACCTATATAGGGAAAAATTATCGTCATAATAAAATAAGAGAAACCAGAGCTCCTGCGCGCTGTTATAGAGTGAAACTGTAGAAGACAAAGTTCAAATGTGTGTGAAATCTTATGGGACTTAACTGCTAAGGTTATCAGTCCCTAAGCTTTCACACTGTTTAACCTAAATTATTCTAAGGACAAACACACACATCCATTGCCGAGGCAGGACTCGAACCAACGCCGGGACCAGCCGCACAGTCCATGACTGCAGCACCCGTAGACCGCTCGGCTAATCCTGCCCTAATCCTGCCCAGCGAAACTGTGGAGAAGGTGGTTTGGTGAATCCTCTGCCAGGAATATTTAATTATGAATTCCAGAGAAATCGTGTAGATGTAGATGTAGTTGTAGATGTAGAGACGCTGCACATCGCGTGTACAAATTACAACCTATATCTGAAAATCATATTGGTTGCAAGGAGAAGCGAAACAATCAGTCACGCTGTGAGAATTGCCATACTCAGGCAGGTCCACACATTAATTGACACCAAATACAGACCAGCTGTACTATATAAAAGTCTTTGCTGTCTTAGTATAGACAAAGTAAGAGCTACAGCTAATCCCATTGTCCAAGATGAGGAGTTAAGCCGGTACGTCACATTACCTACGACCACAAATGAATGGCAGACGAAACGAAGACTTGCTGAATATTTAATGGTGTTAAATGACAGCAGCCACAAAAAGTTCTGTTTTGAGCATTTTACTGGCAATACCGTCAAACAACCTATAATGCGTATCAGATCAGCATCTGGACACGAAGGCATCACAGTCCAAATGATGAAGCTTACTGTTGACCTAGTACTGCCCACCGCAACGCGTGTCTTCAACCACCCCTTAACACAAGTGTCTTCCCTGAGGCATGTAAACAGGGACTTGCCAAGCCACTACCCAAAAATGGCATTGCCACAGTACTCTCTGATTATCAACCAATTCGCATTCTTGGGGAGCTGTCCAAAGCCTTAGAAGACATAGTCCATGACCAGCTAGCCATTCAACCCTTTTACCGGTGTATTCTGTCTGAAACCACGACTGTATTGCTTTTTTTTTTAAGTACCAATGCCTTTAGTGTGAAACCAGAGGAGACAGAGACATCTAATACTACACTGAGGTACTTCTACGAACGTAGTACATTGTCTCAACGTACTGTGGATAATTCAAGGTTTTCGAGAGGATGACGACACAGCGACAGCGCCCGATGCCCAAGGTCGGCGTCGGGTAGAGGTGCTGGCTATTATCCTTGACTCCTGTGGACTCTATTACAAGAGCAATCCCGTCTTTGTTCCTCGCAGTTATTTATTGCGTTCAAAGAAACATTCGGCACAGAGACTGTGCTAGATGATAGTAGGAGATAGTGAAATGCATGTTTTTTTTCGGTGGCCATACTGAGCGGATCGCCGGTAGTGAAAGTAAGGATATCGTACGCTATTGCAATCTAAACTTCAGTTTGTACCATTTCTTTTATGAATAATTTCGAAATGGAATCACTGGGTCAGTATATGGTTTTGATGCAAAACGTATTAAACTTTAGAATCAGATTTAGGTATCATGAATTCAAGGGAGTTTTGAGATGTTGGATTACGTCTAGGAAGAATTCGAATTCGCTTGCAAATGTATTAAATGTAATTTTGGGTGACTGCAATGTTCTAGTGGTTCCAAAGTGAACCAGCTCCTTAAAATAGCTGAGTGTTTACATTCTGCCAGTTCCCGCTTGTAATTGTTGCTTACTGTTATAATAATGGAAAGTTCTGGGATTCAAAGGGCTAGTTACAAACAACCCACTAAACAACTATCAATCAGGCTTCCCTAAACATCGCAGCACAACTTTTGCTGTAATAAAAGTAGCAGACGCCGTGTGGTTTTCAATGGATAGGCAAAAAGCGACTATAATGTGGTTCTTAGACTGTAGCGAAGCGTTTGGAACTGTCAACTTCGGTATTTTACTTGCGAAACTCAGCAGCCAAAATTTCTCTCCAGGAGCAGTGCACTGGTTTCGCTGGTACCTCACACATCACCAACAATATGTCATGTCCGGCACCGTAGAGCAGAAATGAAGACAGAGAGCACCAGGTGTACCCTGGATTCAGTATTGGCTCCTATACTCTTTCCATTACATGTCAATGACGTGTCATCAATTCAGTCTTACTGTATATACCACATGTACGCTAATGACCTTTAGCTGTATGTAAGTGATAAACCAATAAACCTGTAGACGACTATCGAGAATTTCAACACCGATTTGTGTGAATTATAGAAATGGATCGGGAATGTAGGGTTAAAGCTCAATACATCCAAAACTGAAACGGTTCTGGTTGCTCATGCTGGGCTGATTAACCCAGAAAAATCAGGAATCCCTGCCATTTTTAATCCCACATGGATCAAATATCCCCCACGATAAAGTCTAGGAGCAATAATAGATGAAAAACTAAACTGTGCTGCGCAAATAACTGCAATGTTCAAGAAGACATCAGCCTCCCTTCATGCCGTACAAAAGAATACAAAGCTCCTCTCTTTTGGCCTGGAAAAGAAAGTTTTACAAACCGTTATACTTCCAATTGATTATAATATCGTTGCTATCCTGCAAAGTCTTTATCAGCTAAGTTCACAACGTGTGAAAGTGGTGATGAACGCCTGTGTTTTATATAAAAGTGACGTTCAATTCTTTGATCATATTACACCGCCTTAAGCACTGTTATTCCGGCTAGGTGCAGAGAAGCACAGGGTTCCGTGTACTTTGTCTCCCCTACCATCATATCAACGTAAACTGTCTCTCTTATCTCTCCTCGACCTTAACGCTGTTCTCTGAACAACATATCAAAACCACTCGTTCCCACCAGTCTGTCCCACTCCATCATTCAGCCGATTTCTCGAAGTCATTTTCCATAGCAGGAACTAGAGTCTGGAATGACCTCCTGTACACACTCTTCACCCCTTACAGTTAATTTACTAAGTATCCTTCTTTCCAAGCAGAGGTTCATCATTTGAAAAAGAAATCATTAGTAACCAACAGCTGTTTATTATAAAAACTATATGTTTACCGGTTTCTGTCATAGCCCATCATCACGCGACGTAATTTGAAAGCAGGTCAAGTGACAACATATTTCATGTTCCTTCTAGGCTGACATAGTGTGAGTCCACAGTCATTAGTCAAATACAGCACTTACAGTAATAACACAGTGATTAACACTAAGAGGTCTACTTTATGCTGTGTTACTCATACAATTGCTGCATTTGGCTAACGATTGTGGACTTTAACTGACGAACATGAAATGTGCTTTCATTTGATCTGTTTTGACCTTTCATCCTTTAATGATGGTCTGTGACAGAAAGCGATAACATATAGGTTTATAATAAACAATTGATGCTTAATAGTGCATTATTTTAGTTACTTACGCTGTTGGTTGGTACTTAACCAAATCTTCAAATATTCCTTAATTCTCAAAGTTCTTATCTGGTATAACTCTACCTAAATTTCTTTCCCTCAGAAGTCGCTATGTCAGAAAATATCACTTTTGTACTCCTTTAATTATATTTTATAACTGTCACTATCATTATTGTTGTTTTACGTATGAGCCACTATGGACTACAGTTATTTCAACTGTTTCTACTTTCTTTTCTTCCACATGTCTCTAATCGTTTTTTGATGTTTCTGTCTTGTTTCTTCTGTCCAAGTGGCTCCAGTCTTCTTCTTGGGTTTTTCATGGAAACCTTAAGAATCTAATTTCTTTCTGAGTGGCAGTTGTTCCTCAAAATCGTTTGGAGTAATTCAGAGTCCATTCACGGCCCTTCCAACTTCTTTCGACCATGTGTTATCCATTTTTAACTTTCCTGTAGTCTTCTGGGATTCAGCCTTTTGGTATGGCTATAGAAAGCTATTCCACTTTTCCTTTTTGTCTGCAGTTTTTTCACTCTTTCCATAAAGTTCATAATTATGACTTCTTCTTTATTATCATTGCTCCTTAGCAGTTTTCAGTTTTCATTTCTGTGATTTCCAGTGCTCTCTTCACTCATTTTTTCAGTGTTAAACATTGTGCTGCAGAAAGTGCTTATGAGCAAGTTACTGTAGAGTAGTGTCCAAGTTCACCATTGAAGGATATAGTTTTCTCATTATAAACTTTCTTAGGCTTCACACTGTTCTCATCCCTGAAACAGCTCCTTTCTTCGAAATGTCTTTTTGAAATTACTTCTCCTAGGTCCTTGAACTAGTTAGTTCTCTCAAATTCCTCACATTTCGTTTTCATTATCTCGGAGGCTGCCTTAATGTTTGTCATTAATTTGATTTTCCCAAAAATTATTTGTAAACCTGCTTTTTCAATTTGTTCTTTCGGCAATTCTGTTTGTCTACTGGCTGGTTTCACTGACTCCGTAAAAACAGCAGGGACATCTGCAAAAGTTAAACAGTCTATTTGTAACTTCCTATCAGATTAAAAGTGTGTGCCGGCGTGCTTGGGTGGCTCAGTTGCGAACGATTTCTGTTGGTGTCCTTTTTACTGTAACGTCAGTGACATATGCGGTGATTCCGCATTCTGTTGTTAGAAGAACTACTGGACACACCTTTTGTTAGTGGATTCGGTAGAATGTTACTGTTCTGCCCAAACTGTGCTAATGCTCTTGTGGTGCAGGACGGTATACAGTCATATAGATTTTGTTGTGCAACATGTCCGTACTCCTACGATATAATATATCGTATATCTAATCGCGTACATCCAAAACTAAAGGAAGTTGATGATGTACTTGGAGGAGCTGCAGCTTGGGAAAACGTAGATTCTACTGAGGAACGTTGTCCTAAATGTTCTAATCCAAGAGCTTATTTCATGCAGATTCAAACAAGATCAGCAGATGAGCCTATGACTACTTTCTACAAATGTTGTAATCCTGTGTGTGGTCATCGCTGGCGAGATTAACCACACTTACATTGTTATAAATATGCAGCAAAATAAAATTTGGAAGGAAGCCAGTCTTTTACTATTTTACTAGTGCATAAAGGTGTCTTTTTGTGGTGTAATGTCATGGTTGATCCATATGGAATGGTAAATTTAAATCTGCTGCAGTGTTTTAAAAAAATGGAAATTTTGTATATAGCTTATCTACAAAATTGGTTGACCTAATTGTTGCAGGTCTAAAAATTAATACAAGGAACACACTTCATTGAAGATATAGAGTGGATCACAATGCTGGTTCGAATTCTTTCCTTACTTTTAGAATTTTGTAGTTTGTGTAATTCTTGATGCATTGACAGTTTGTTGGCAATGATGTCAATATCAGCTCTTAGCAATGGAAATTGCTGAAAGTGTCTATGGAAAGCACAGTGGCCATTTGTGGAAATCCCACATGTTGTAATATGGCATACGGTTATACAGTACTTATGAAGTTATCTGCAATAAATACAAAATTATCCTGTTATCCTTGAGTCACTTCATGAGGTCAGTACCTGGTGTGTATCACATTAAAGCTGAGACTATTTAGACATTACCCTGAACAGTCTATATAGGCTATTTGCCACTGAACTACTGAGAGTTCTCTAGCAGTCTACACAGATTAGAGGATGTTTTCTTATTGACTTAGTTTGACATTTATGTGTAGCATTGTTTTTGGCATTATGGAGGAGGAAACTCTCTCTTTCCAAATAGGTTCTATATAGTAACTGTTAGCAGCAAAGCTAAAGTAAATGAATCCACATAGGAAGTTCAGTGTGTCAGTTAGATGCCTTTTTATATGGAAAGTTGAACTTTGATTGTAAGAGTGAAATATGTAACTGTACAAATATTCAGGACATTGCCTTGTAAGCATTTCTTCTGGAAATGTAAAGAATTTAAGAGCATTTTCTTCAAATGTTCATCAGAGTTGGTGGTGGATTAAACAAAACTTTGTTATTGAGACGGTCGGTTCATAAATTCACTGTGTGTAAACCAGATGTTTATGTACTTTCACATGTCTTATTTGCAGTATTTGTATTCCTAAAAAAACACATTGAAGGCAAGGCTGGCTGAAGTTGTTTAAAATGCTTAAAAGCACCTGGGATCTTGTGCACGGGTGTAGCAGAAATTTCTGTAATGGTAAAAAATGGTAGTTGCTTGGTATTTTGCTATCAGTTGTCCTGAGAGGTCTGAAATAAATTTCTTGTTGGAGACAGTAAAAAAAAAAAAAAAAAAAAAAAAAAAAAAAAAAAAAAGTTGGTAGAGCGCTTTCCCGCGAAAGGAAAAGGTCCCGAGTTCGAGTCTCGGCCCAGCAACAATTTTAATCTGCCAGGAAGTTTCATATCAGCGCACACTCCGCTGCAGACTGAAAATCTTATTCTGGAGTCTATTTGTAGGTTGACCCTGTTGTAACCTAATGTAACGTTCTCACTGATTTGACTTTCTCCTAATGACATTCTACAGTCTCTCATGCCTTTTCCTAAACACAGTCAAGAACGGCGGTGGGAGGCCATCTTTCGGTTTGACACAAATTTTGATCTCAAAACTTGAAGGAATTTCACCTGTCAATTTCACTTTAGTGTGGGTGTTGGTGTTTGCTTAATTAGAGTTGTAGTTTTACTAACATAATAGTAGTACCACTGTATTAACATGATTACTTTTTAGTCAGCACTGTTATCCCCATTGTCTTTTGATACATTTAGATCATTTTAACTTTGCTAATAACATTTTATAACTTTTCATCATAATAAAATTGTTGTAATTTTGTGAGTAATTGTGATGTAACAAAATACTGTATGCGTGAAACACTGGCTCTATCTAAGAGAGCGTCTAATGGTAAAATAAAAACAAAAACGTATCGGCTGGGACATATATTGTGAAGAAACCGTGCGCAATGAAGAGTCATCAGAGGAAAGATAGCAAGGAAGAGAGAGAGAGAGAGAGAGATACCCAACACACATTGCTCTCTGGCTCCAGCTGCTTGTCGTCTGGGTCCACTTTCAAGTAGGGCACGATGTGATGACCGCCGAGGTCAACACAGATATGGTACCCCCGCGCCACGTTCAGGTATACATTCCCTGTTCCTGTAGCATCCGCGCCAGTAGGTCTTTCTGGGGTGCCACACGGTTCCTGTAAAACAAAGATTTCAAGTAACCCCACAGGTTCTAGTCTACAGGGCTCAAGTCGGGAGAACGCACAGGCCAAACAATCGGCCCATCGCGACTCACCCACTGTTGCCAAAATCGTTGGTCCAGATCATATGGGAAAATGAGTGACATGTAAACTAACCTGCAGCGGGCATGGTACATCATGAGATCCGTGAATGACGTACGTGATGCCCTAATCAGCGGCGCCACAAATTCTGGGATCTGAATGTGTTTTGTTGTTTTTTCGTGTAATGGGAAGACGGTACCTTTCCGGATATGAGTTTCTATGCTATACTTAATTGTATTGGCCCCTACTGCAAGTCTCCAACGTCTCTAAAGAAAATTTTGTTACACATCGTCTTTTACAGGCTGGCTACAACGAAAGTCTGAGGAGTGTTCCGAGGTACGAACTTACCGACAAAAGAAGAGGGAGGACTGTGATGTCTAAAGTGAATGTGTGTGACTTTGACCTTATGCATAAACAATTAACTCGTTGCTGCATCTCTCCCGGGGGAGATGCTTTTTAAGAAAGAATGAGACAGAGGTAAACAAGAACAAGGATTTAATACGACCACAGTAGAGAGATTTAATAACTAAGAAAAAATCTTCTGAATAAAAAATAATACAACTCCTCAGACACTAAAAGGGATACGCCTGGAAAACACATTGAATAAACGTAAAGGGACTTCTTTAAAATATAAATCTACTTTTCATTCCCTCTCCTGAAGGACTATGGGCGGAGAACTTGAAAGCGTCTACCTCTATTCGGTCTTAGCATGACATATTTTATTACTTTTTGTTTTCTTTATTGATAATTTTCTTAGAGCTAAAACTTACATCTGTTCTTGATATACATTTTAACATATTGTTCTCGGGTTTTCGTGTTTGATATAGCACAATAAAAATATAGCTACATAGGTATATATAGTTGTGCAATGATTATCTTTTTTGTGAATGTAAAGGTATATATATAGAACAACAAAAACATAAGAACATAGACCAATCTTGATTACAGAAACATTTGGGTTTGTTTACAAAATAAATATATTAATACTATATAGAGTAAAATTAAATGATAAAACTTGTATTGAAAGTACGAATTGGATTCGTACGAAATGTATAAAAAGTATAAAAAGGTGAATGACCGGATCTGTGTTAGCTGTTACCTACAGCTATACAATTTCTTGGACTTTCGAGACTCCGGAATACAGTATCTTGGAGTTTGGAAACGGTTTGTTAGGTGTTGTAGTTTTGGTGGAGTATGCAAGTTAATGTGGCTGAGAATCATTCATCACAGTCACCGAGAGATAATGTTTGATCAGGGTCCAAATCCAGTGCCAGGAGGTGCGATGGTGTCTCTTTTGCTGTGTTCATAATCTGTGCTGAAAGTTCATGGTTGTAAGACTATGCCACTTTTAATCCCTAACGACACGGAGGTTGAGCGTTGGGAGTAGTTGGTACATCTCGGGATGTCGCTGGGAAGTCGTAGGTCCTGGCGTAGTTGCTTCCAACTGGGCTCTCATTGATGGGCTGCTAAGGGCAGGCGCACGAATTGGCCCAGAGCTCCGTTGGAGCGATATGTCCCTGGCACGGGGGACCTCTGGTGACGCTTGTGTTGCCATCTGTCGTCCTTGTTGTGATCAACGCAGTCCGAGGAGGCAACGCCTTGTACGTAGGCAAACCTGTGATGCTTGAGCGTCTGAAGGGATGCCGATCACATTAGGTGAACGGCGGGTACTTGCACTCGTATTTTCAAAATAAGATAAACATTAAAGTTAACTTTGGATTATCCATTTTTCATACTGATATTGTGTAATGTTGATTGGAAACCTGACTGTGATTGCATTTTGTTGGGGTGTACAGCCATTGTTAAGAAGAGATGGAGTCTATAAATGTGAGCCCTACTTCAACTCAAACTGTTATATGTTTAAATTTTGATGAACTTTGGTGGTAAATACTACTATACAGCTTACAAGGTGTCTTAATTTAATTAATAAATTGCTTACAGCAACATGTTGTGTCTACGCTGAACCTGTGGTTTACAGATTCGGCAGTACCTGTCAGACCTGGCTTCAAGCTACCCCAGCCTGGTGTCCGTGGAGACCATTGGGCAGAGCTTCGAGGGACGGCCCATAGACATGATCAAGATTTCATCCGGTGGGGACGGCACCCGTCCAGTAATCCTGATCGACGCGGGCATCCACGCCAGGGAGTGGATCGCACCAGCGGCCGCCCTCTACGTCATCAACCAGCTGGTTGAGAATGCAGCCGAGAGCGCGCTCACAGCCAGCGTCGACTGGCACATCATACCAGTTCTCAACCCTGATGGCTACGAGTACACGTTCACAACGGTAATGTTTGACACTTACTACCTGCATTACTGACCTTGCTGTTATCCTACAGGATGTGTAGCGAATGGGTCACAGATTTCAAAATTAAATACCTGGAAAACGAAGATAGACAGACAAGCGCATCAAAACTGTAAGTTTGTTGTAAAATCTGTAAAAATGTTGTACGGTATTTCGAAAAGCTGCCAATATAAGTCGATGTATTCACGATATGTAGTGCCTATAAATAGTGCGCCGCAGGTAAGAGGAATCAGTTCCACCGTTGAACCGTAGATGGAGGTTAGCGTACCGAAGGAAGAGATTGGAAATCATTTATTCCATCGAACAGCGTGTTTTTCTGGCTGTGGAATACTACCACGGATTGGAACACAGCCCTAATACTACAAGACGCGGTTTTCAGACACAATTTAATGTTTCAAAATGATACCATACGAAAACCATTCGCAAGCTATTCACCAAATTCCAACGGACACACACCGTGGCTAATGAACTAGCGGGGAATATTGACCCCAGACAAACTGTATTTACTCCTGAAAATGTCAACGTGGTTTGTGGAATTATTCAGAAATGTCCAAGAAAATTTCCGCAGAGACTGAGCTGAAGCGTTCCAGCATGGATTGAATATTCAAACAGAGCTTCCGTCTGTTTCCATTCAAAATCCAAAGCCACCAGGTTATACCCATAAGAGCTGTGTGGCAGAGAGCTGACTTGGAGAACCTGGTTCTCACAATAATGTGATAATGAAAGATTTGGTGTTGGCTGCAGCTGGTTCACAGATTAACCGCACTTCAAGATGAATGTAGTCTTGAATAAAAAAACAGAATGACTTTAGGGTTCGCAAATGCCCATTTGTGTGTAACGAAACCACTGAATTCTTCCAAAGTTACTGTTTTGGCTGCCTTGGAGGATCGACCAGGCACTTAGTGATAAATGCAGGATGGGGCCATACCACAACACACTGAACAGGTGTTTCGATTTCTTCATAACTACTTTGTGAATAGTTGTTGTTATTGTTGTTGTGGTCTTCAGTCCTGAGACTGGTTTGATGCAGCTCTCCATGCTACTCTATGCTGTGCAAGCTTCTTCATCTCCTAGTACCTACTGCAACCTACATCCTTCTGAATCTGCTTAGTGTATTCATCTCTTGGTCTCCCTCTACGATTTTTATCCTCCACGCTGCCCTCCAATACTAAATTGCTGATCCCTTGATGACTCAGAACATGTCGTACCAACCGATCCCTTCTTCTGGTCAAGTTGTGCCACAAAATTCTCTTCTCCCCAATCCTATTCAATACTTCCTCATTAGTTATGTGATCTAACCATGTAGTTACAGCGTTGAATGATTGAAAAATTACTGGCGAAGGGATGGATTGGTCTCTATATTCACCCAATCAGCCTTCTTATGACTGCATTTTGTGGGACAAATTGGAAATGTCTCTCTACCGGAAACATCCCACCTCGATGGACGAGGTGGACCAGCGATCTGTTTGGCATCTGAATCCATTTGCGTTGACACGCTGTTTGATGAAGTGGTAAATTTCATCGTTAGTTTGCGCCTTCTCCATACTGCGAGTGGTGGACGCTTCGAAAACACTGTGATGTGATTCCAAAGCCTGCTTCCCTAATTTGCTGGGAAGTGGTGGTGCGGTCCCCTACGGCACTTCTTATGATCCTACGGTCTTGGCATGCATCCGTGCGTCGCTGCGGTCCGGTCCCAGGTCGACGGGCACGTGCACCTTCCGCCGACCACTGGCGACAACATCGATGTACTGTGGAGACCTCACGCCCCACGTGTTGAGCAATTCGGCGGTACGTCCACCCGGCCTCCCGCACGCCCACTATACGCAACTGCACATACGGTTCACGTCCACGCTGTCGCGGCATGCTACCAGTGTTAAAGACTGCGATGGAGCTCCGTATGCTACGGCAAACTGGCTGACACTGACGGCGGCGGTGCACAAATGCTGCGCAGCTAGCGCCATTCGACGGCCAACACCGCGGTTCCTGGTGTGTCCGCTGTGCCGTGCGTGTGATCATTGCTTGTACAGCCCTCTCGCAGTGTCCGGAGCAAATATGGTGGGTCTGACACAGCGGTGTCAATCTGTTCTTTTTTCCATTTCCAGGAGTGTATATCGTATTAAGTGAATGCAGAAACATTAGCACAATGAGAGGACAGCGATAAGCAGAACACACGTTGAGGCCTGCCCATTCTCCGATCAGCTGTTGCTGTGGCAGAGGTCCTGTAAAAACCGAGAGGTCGGTCGCTCTGTATTTCTCACCCAGTTACAGAGATGATATTTCTCCTTTTGATGGGATTCCAATCGGCTACTTCCGCTTTGGTAATCTCCCTGTTACAATGAATCAAAGATCGGCGCCACAGTAAGGGGTGAAAACATAGTAAAATTTCAGTACGCGAAATTCTTACAGGCCAATTGTTTTTATGTGGAGCCGGCCGAGGTGGCCGCGCGGTTCTAGGCGCTACAGTCTGGAACCGCGCGACCGCTACGGTCACAGGTTCGAATCCTGCCTCGGGCATGGATGTGTGTTATGTCCTTAGGTTAGTTAGGTTTAAGTAGTTCTAAGTTCTAGGGGACTGATGACCTCAGAAGTTAAGTTCCATAGTGTTCAGAGCCATTTGAGCCTTTTTTTCTATGTGGTTTCGGAAAATCTCTAGCCTCATGTAAACTAGAGTATATAATTTTACAAAAAACGTTTATAGCGGGTTTATAACGTATAAGTGACGCTAGTCATTTACAGTAGCGCTGGAGTTTCACCCCATCGAGAAAATGAGACAATGGACAATTACTCTGATTCGTAAACTGAGCTTTAGCCGCATCATACGTAACGTGAGTGATCGCACAGTTAAGTTGCAATGAACAACGTGTAATCAGTATTATATTATAAAAGTAAGGATACAATGTGCGTGCCGCTAAAGCTCAGAAACTAGTCTCGGTACGATCAAGGAAGGTATATGGTGTGGTAGCCCTCTATCCCCCATCCATGGAGAAGGTTTCCGTTTTTATCTAAAGGGCATGCTTTTCAAGGTATAAGGGCTGGAGGGATAGGAAGTTGCGCCTTCTAGAAATTTCTAGAACATTCCAGAACGTTCGAGAGTACTCGAGATCATTACATAACATTCAAGAGTATTTGAGAGCATTCACAATATTCCAGAATGTTCTGGAATGTCCCACAATGACCAGGGACGTTCGGGAATAGTCTGGAACATTCGGGCAGATTCCACAATGTTCGGGAACATCCCGAAACATCCCACATCGTTGTTGAACATTCCAGAATGTTGTGGAATGTTCTGGAACATTGTGGGCCATTCGAAGACATTTTAGTATGTTCTTTCGCCACTCGTGGGGCTACCTATTGCTAGGGTTATGTCAAGCAAGACCCGTCATGGATTCGAACGTCAGCTGGTTATCAGACACGAAGGGAGGAACGAAAAAAGTAGTGCAGTGAGTGAATAAAAACTAACAGTAAAGTTCGAGTAGTCAAAGTGAAACAGTGACTGAGTATAAATCGAAAATAAAGTGTGACAAGTGTATAAAATGTACTTGTATTTGTTAATAAAAAGTTGATTTGGTTTATATTTTAGACAATGCCAGTTCTGAAGCAAAACGGCGAAAACAAGAAGAGCA
Source organism: Schistocerca gregaria (assembly GCF_023897955.1). NCBI lineage: Eukaryota > Metazoa > Arthropoda > Insecta > Orthoptera > Acrididae > Schistocerca > Schistocerca gregaria. The sequence continues at coordinate 250,279,151 of NC_064923.1, read as the reverse complement.
ATGATAAAACGGAACAGACGAAGAGCGCGGAGCATATTTAAGTTCCCAACGAACGATAATAAGCACTGTGAGAAGCAGAGAAACCGAAGAATAACGAAATGAACGGACTGAAGAATCAAGAATTGAGACACTATCTTATAATGGAAGACTGAGAACTCAAGCTAGATATGAAAATATCACCCTACGAGAAGCGCGGACGTTGACAAATAAACAGTACAACCTAACAAATGAAGCATTTGTCTACGACCCGACGAAAGAAAATAAACACAAACACGTCGTAATCGTAAAAATGGATATCATCAGCCAATTTTGCAATGCGAAAAACTTCAGGAGAGAAATACCACCATGCCGTTGCATGACTCGAAAAATTCGATTACTACCACTGGAAGCACCTCCGCAGGAATTTTTGCTTTACATGACCGGGAAACTCCAGCATCAAAACACTTTCTTCAAACTATAAAAGCTTACTACGAATGTTTCCAAAAGACTACTTTCGGTGTCACTTCGGTCAACACTACAGAGATTAAATCGATTGCGTATTTCCATCCAAGGACAAAACTGTCTCAACACGGGATCATTACTACCTCTACCCAACGAAGACCATAAATTTCTGCAAGTATATTTCATCGAAAATGGAAAAACATAAATTGATCAACGATGCACAAATATCAACGGACTGGGACGAGGAGTAATCCAAGATAGACAGAGTATCTTACACAAATACAGTCGACTGATTCACAAATTCAAAACAGCACTAGACCGAATGATTTCTGATGACTATAAAGTTATAATTCTAGCTGACACAAGGCCATCTGGAGAACACGAACGTCGATTTAATGCACCTCAGATAGAAGAAGTCGACATCGTAATTACGGGTAATGAAACACAAGCCGAGACATAGTCGTACAAAGAAGAGAAAAACAACGCACACACCGCGATGGGACAAGAGGAAATGGGAAATGGACAGAGAGGGGGAGGGGGTAAGAGGAGATAGGATCTAGGGAAGAAGTGGACAGAGAGAGGGGTTTTTCACGATGGCCAGAAAGAGGGGATGGTAGTGGTGATGGACAGGCAACTGGGAGAGGAGGATAGAGGAGGGAGATGAGGCGATAAAAATAGAGGAGGGAGAAGTAGATGGATAGAGAAAGGGGACAACGGAAGATGGACAAAAAATTGCGAAGAGGACATGGAGAGAGAAGATAGAAAAGAAGGAGATGTACAGAGAGAGGGTAAAGGGGAAAATACGCGGTTACAAGAGGAAGGTGGAGATATACAGAGTGAAGGGGATGGAGGAGATTCACTAATAGAAGATTGCAATAAATAAAGACCGGGGCAATGACGGGTTTCTCATCTAGTAAGTAACTAACTGCTAATAGAAACAACGAAAAGTCTGTTAAGGAAGTAATTATTCTAGAGTGAATGTTCATTCTGTAACGACTGCAGCTTAGTAATAATCCTTGCCTGCTACTGTGTAAAATTGGCTTTAATTTCAATGAATACTCATTACAACTCTCTATCATTAAATAGGTAGCATTCGAGAAAGGTGTTAGCATGGTATCAAGTATCATTTTCAGAAAAGACTAAACGAATGGTAATAAAGAATCAGCATTCAAAGCAAGGTGCGAGGATAAGAACAACGTCAGAATTTACCGACTCACAGAGATGGAAATAAATTGCAACATCCTCGTCCTAACATCACGATCCTTATGATTTATAAGACACTTCTTGCAACAACTCCTGCCTTCCCTAAATAATCTTCCAACTTACAAACAGATACAGAAGAGTAATAGGACAAAGAATACGAAATAAGTAAATTCCTCTCATTTTTTCCGTTTGCGTGTCTACTTCCAATTACACTCCCCTCCTTACCTTATCTTCCTTTGCATCCAAAACCCATATCACAAACGAATTCCAAATTGTGGAACTGAAGTACACACAAAAGAAGTAAGAAAAAGTATATTGCATTATTAGCAGCACAGTAACATTATCGGTCCACAGAGTAGCAGAAAACATGTTCTTAGACACAGATTGGTGACACTTGAAATTATGAAGAGTCCACGCCCGAGAAAGTGCCATAGACAGCAGCATCTCAGGCAAGGGCCCGACATAACAAGGATGTAATAAACGATAGAAAAAGTCGAAAGACAAATTAACAATAATTTACAAATTCGAGAACGTGAGCGCCCCAAGTTCTTAAACATCTACAGATCTAGTGAGATGCAAAAACTAAGTGAAATAATTGCTTAAAAATTACCTTTTCATGTCTGTACTGCATATCTTCTGCTACAGAAATCTCTCACTCCATTGCTACGCCTCCCAAAATTAAAATCTCAATCAGATAATTAACTAATATTGAAAACGAGTTCCACAAGGGTAGCAGATAATAAACTGCACAGTGCAAATGCTGTGAAAATAAAGATGAAGACGCTTTGATAACATGTAAAATGATTTTATATATTCATTAAAATACTTCACGTAAAGAAAAATCGCTCAAGCAACAGTTTAAGTTATTCTTCTTAAGTTTATTTCATTCCTCTTAGCATCCAGCAACATCTGAAATTACTATTGTATTTAATTCAGAAGTCCGCCCATATTTCTGTGCTGGTGATGTTTAGTTTATGAGGCGCTCAACTGCGCGGTCATCAGCGCCTGTACAAAGTCCCAATTTTTGTACACTCCAATTTTTTACTCACTCCAATCTAGCCACTTTCACGAATCATGATGATGATGAAATGATGAGGACAACACAAACACCCATTCCCCGGGCAGAGAAAATCCCCAACCCGGCCGGGAATCGAACCCGGGGCACCGTGATCCATGAACAGCAACGTTAGCCACTAGACAACGAGCTGAGGACATCCATATTTGTGTAGTTCCACCACTTGCACATTTTGACACACACTATGTCAGTTGAAAGTGTTGCACTGGCGATTCGGTACCCATTTTGGTTGAAACCTGAATGCAGTCCTGAAAACGATGCAGGCTACATACCTAAAACATATTTTATCCCCGTTTGCGGAAAGCATGTAAGAAAGGTTCAGACCTTCCTAGTGAAATTCCGCAAATACCTAATGTAAAGCTCTTTTTAAATTGTTATATTGTATAAGAATTTAGTTGGCACACCCAAACTTTTCAAACATTTGAGGAGAGAACAAAGCACATTGCGAAAAAAAACATATTTATCATTTATTATTGGTTCTTAAGGTATACGTCATTGCAATATATCTCTGTAATTGCTTTGAATATTACAGGAACGGATGTGGAGGAAGACGCGATCTACAGAATCGAGTACATGCGTAGGTGTCGATGGCAACAGAAATTACGATTTCCATTGGATGGGTAAGAAGAAAATTACGTTTAAAATTTGAGGCTTGTTTTAAGATTTTGTATAGTTATTACTTAAATTTTTTTCAATGCTGGTGAAAAATTGGGGCTCCTCTTGTCGAATTTTCAAGAAATATTATAGATGAATGGTCACTCGCCTCAATGTTATGCCACATTTCAACTGTGGAGATTCTGCTCTTGTTATGTCACCATCTATAACTTCATCAGATTATTTTTTAAGATTTGCAGTTAGTTTATGATCTACGTTAACTTGAAATTGTTGTGGATGCAAACAATGACTTTTTCAGTACATAAACAACGTTGTGAAATTTCACATGATATCCGTCACACGTGTTTCAGAGTCTGGAGCCAGTTCATTTCCCTGCAGTGAGACGTACGCCGGCCCTGAAGCGTTTTCCGAGTCTGAAACCAGGTCTCTGAGGGACCATGTCCTGGCAGACAGCAGCCGCATCCAGCTTTACCTTTCATTCCACAGCTACGGCCCCGTAAGTGACCAAAAGACCCTTATATAACAATACTGTACGAGGGCTGTTAGTAAATAAACCTCCGATTTTTTGAAAAAGGAAGAAGTTGAAAATTTTTTATATCCAAACTGGACTTAGATATTGAGATTACTTCTCCACATCTATACTCCGCTAGCAACCTTACGGTGTATGGCGGAGCGTGAACCAGTGTCACTTCCCCGTTTTTCTTTTCCATCGCACAAGGTTGGCGGGAAGGAAAGTTGCTAGTGCCTGTGTACATGGTCAGGATGGTATCATCAGGTGGGCATCCGGGGAGGGAGGGGGAGTGGTTCCCTATACTTAAAAAACTCTAGGATTCAAAGAAAATCCTAGAATTCAAAGAAAAATGGGTTATATTCCCAAGAACTACCACTAAGGGGTACAACATTCACGAAAACTGGCTACGTCTGCGGAGTGAACCGCACGTGCTCCAGGAACTGCATTTCACCCTCAACAGGAAGGGCTGGTGGATACGTATAGAGGGTAAGGAAGTAGACAGGCAAGAGAGCGACCCGATGTTGTGGTCGTTACCTCACCGACGCTCTACCGTACGTCACGTCACGGCACCTGGTCACCATTGACGGGTTTGTGGCAGGAAGTTGGCGTCCCTCACTCAGCAACACCGTGGTTGCTTCCCTATCTCAGGGTAGTAGCGTGTGGGAGCCGCAACAAGTACTGTGGAGCAGTTTACGTAACTGCTGACGCAACTGCCTGAGGTTAAGTTAAAATGATGGAAGCAGAATACAATACAATTTCTTACCATTACTAGCCTTTATCATGTACACTGGTAAGTATCCGTTTGGGCTCGCATCTCTCTAATTTGGGCTTAATGACCTTTTCGCAAGACAGACATAGGAGGAAGCAATATATTGGTTGACTCTTATAGGAATGTAGACACTCAGAACTTTAACAGTGGACTGTAACGTGATGCAGAATGACTTTCTCGCAGCGTCAGCCGATCTCTGTGCGCTTTCGAGCTTGATAACTCAAACTGTAAACAAAACGTGCTGCTCTTCTTTCAAGCCGGCCTCGGTCGCCGAGCGGTTCTAGGCGCTTCAGTCCGGAACCGCGCGACTGCAACGGTCGCTGGTTCGAATCCTGCCTCGGGCATGTATGTGTGTGATGTCCTGAGGTTAGTTAGGTTTAAGACGTTCTAAGTTCTAGGGGACTGATGACCTCAGACGTTAATTCCATGGTGCTCAGAGCCGTTTGAACAATCTTCTTTCAATCTTCTCTGTTCCTCCCATTTGGTACGGATCCCATAACGACGAACAATATTGAAGCATTGTTTGAACGAGTGTTTTGTAAGCCATTTCCTTTGTTGATGATCTACAATTCCTGAGGATTCTTCCGCCTTAAAATGCTCAAATGTGTGTGAAATCTTATGGGACTTAACTGATAAGGTCATCAGTCCCTAAGCTTACACACTACTTAACCTAAATTATCCTAAGGACAAACACACACACCCATGCCCGAGGGAGGACTCGAATCGCCACCGGGACCAGCCGCACAGTCCATGACAGCAGCGCCTAAAACCGCTCGTCTAATCCCGCGCGGCTTTCCGCCTTACTCGCAAATACACTACTGGAAATTGAAATAAGAACAACGTGAATTCATTGTCCCAGGAAGGTGAAACTTCATTGACACATTCCTGAGGTCAGATACATCACATGATCACACTGACAGAACCACAGGCACATAGACACAGGCAACAGAGCATGCACAATGTCGGCACTAGTACAGTGTATATCCACCTTTCGCAGCAATGCAGGCTGCTATTCTCCCATGGAGACGATCGTAGAGATGCTGGATGTAGTCCTGTGAAACGGCTTGCCATGCCATTTCCACCTGGCGCCTCAGTTGGACCAGCGTTCGTGCTGGACGTGCAGACCGCGTGAGACGACGCTTCATCCAGTCCCAAACATGCTCAATGGGGGACAGATCCGGAGATCTTGCTGGCCAGGGTAGTTGACTTACACCTTCTAGAGCACGTTGGGTGGCACGGGATACATGCGGACGTGCATTGTCCTGTTGGAACAGCAAGTTCCCTTGCCGGTCTAGGAATGGTAGAACGATGGGTTCGATGACGGTTTGGATGTACCGTGCACTATTCAGTGTCACCTCGACGATCACCAGAGGTGTACCGCCAGTGTAGGAGATCGCTCCTCACACCATGATGCCGGGTGTTGGCCCTGTGTGCCTCGGTCGTATGCAGTCCTGATTGTGGCTCTCACCTGCACAGCGCCAAACACGCATACGACCATCATTGGCACCAAGGCACAAGCGACTCTCATCGCTGAAGACGACACGTCTCCATTCGTCCCTCCATTCACGCCTGTCGCGACACCACTGGAGGCGGGCTGCACGATGTTGGGGCGTGAGCGGAAGACGGCCTAACGGTGTGTGGGACCGTAGCCCAGCTTCATGGAGACGGTTGCGATGGTCCTCGCCGATACCCCAGCAGCAACAGTGTCCCTAATTTGCTGGGAAGTGGCGGTGCGGTCCCCTACGGCACTGCGTAGGATCCTATGGTCTTGGCGTGCATCTGTGCGTCGCTGCGGTCCGGTCCCAAGTCGACGGGCACGTGCACCTTCCGCCGACCACTGGCGACAACATCGATGTACTGTGGAGACCTCACGCCCCACGTGTTGAGCAATTCGGCGGTACGTCCACCCGGCCTCCCGCATTCCCACTAAACGCCCTCGCTCAAAGTCCGTCAACTGCACATATGGTTCACGTCCACGCTGTCGCGGCATGCTACCAGTGTTAAAGACTGCGATGGAGCTCCGTATGCCACGGCAAACTGGCTGACACTGACGGCGGCGGTGCACAAATGCTGCGCAGCTAGCGCCATTCGACGGCCAACACCGCGGTTCTTGGTGTGTCCGCTGTGCCGTGCGTGTGATCATTGCTTGTACAGCCCTCTCGCAGTGTCCGGAGCAAGTATGGTGGGTCTGACACACCGGTGTCAATGTGTTCTTTTTCCCATTTCCAAGAGTGTAGTTTTATGAGGTCTTTCCACTTCAAATTGCTCCGTACAAATACTCCTGGATATTTTACAGAAGTAACTGCTTCCAGTGAGTGTTCCACAATTTTGTAATCATAGAAAAGGGTCATTTTGTCTGTATATTCACAATACGTTACATCTGTTTATGCTGAGCTGGCCGCGGTGGCGGTGCGGTTCTAGGCGCTGCAGTCCGGCACTGCGGGACTGCTACAGTCTCAAGTTCGAATCCTGCCTCGGGCATGGATGTGTGTGATGTCTTTAGGTTAGTTAGGTTTAAGTAGTTCTAAGTTCTAGGTGACTGATGACCTAAGATGTTAACTCCCATAGCACTCAGAGCCATTTTTTTGTTCATGTTGAGTGGCTGTTGCCACTCCCTGCATCAAGTGTCGAACCTCTGAGCAGTCCAGTCTGTATTTCGCAACAGTTTTCCAGAGTTGAGAGTTCTCTTTACATTACAGCATCATCCGCGAACAGTCTAATGGAACTTCCGACATTATCTACTACATCATTTATATATACCTGTATTGTGAAAAGGAACGGTCCTGTAACACTCCCTCTGAGGCACGCTCGAAGGTACTTTTACGTCTGAAGACTTTTCTCCATTCATAACGACATGCTGTCTTTTGATTTCTAAAAAGTATTCAATTCATCACACTGGTGGCCTGTAGTTCCGTACACACTTATTTTGTTCGTTACGCGGAAGTGCGGAATTACGAGGGTTGGAACTTAAATTTAAAAAAAGCACTCCGTCTTCAGGCCATAAGTGGCCCATCGGGACCATCCGACCGCCGTATCATCTTCTGTTGATGATGCGGATAGGAGGGACGTGTGGTCATCACATCGCTCGCCCAGTGGTTATGATGGTTTTTCTTTGACCGGAGCCGCTACTATTCGGTCGAGTAGCTCCTCAATTGGCATCACGAGGCTGAGTGCACCCCGACAAATGGCAACAGCGCATGGCAGCTGGATGGTCACCCATCCAAGTGCCGACCACGCCCAACAGCGCTTAACTTCGGTGATCTCACGGGAACCGGTGTATCCACTGCGACAAGGCCGTTGCCTTGGAACTTAAATACTGGTAACTATTTATTCACAACCGATACAAAATAGTTACATGTTTGAACCTGTTACTGTCCTCCACAGTAATCAGCAACGTTGTGTAGAAATCCGTTGCCAGCGATGTGGAAGGCTTAGCGGTCTGAAGTTGTGGTGATACTCGTGTACGACTGTGATGGTGTTATCCTAACGCATTACTCAGTCTACGGCAGACCATCAATGCACATTATTGTGCACCTCTTCGTCGAAGTTTCTTGAAAACGAGAGTGGCTTGTGCTTTTCTTCTAATCATTAAGAAGATTTCGTTCTTCAAGAGACCTACGATACACTGCTACTGGAAAAGGGGAGAGTTCTTTCGCAAATTCTGCGTAAAATCGGATTGCTATCCCGTCAGGTCCAGCGATCTTTCCTCCGACATTTTGTCGTTTGTGCAACTGTTTATAGAGGGGAATACAGTGGTGATAAGGTGCTGCAGTCATGGACTGTGCGCCTGGTCCCGGCGGAGGTTCGAGTCCTCCCTCGGGCATGGGTGTGTCTATTTGTCCTTAGGATAATTTAGGTTAAGTAGTGTATAAGCTTAGGGACTGATGACCTTAGCAGTTAAGTCCCATAAGATTTCACGTACATTTGAACAACAGTGGTGATCTTCCTCTGTCAAACAGTTTTGCATAAGACTCTTTTTATGTGTCATTCTTTGTTTCAGTGCCATTGTGGAGTGTTTGGACACATCCCTTCAATCAGTTAACTGATTTAACAAAGGACAGAACTTATCTGTCAAGTTAGTAGCTAGAGTTTTATTTTTGTATTCATTGGACGCTTCGCACGTAGCTAATTTTCACTTCATTTGCCTTTTATTTATTCAAACATTTGTCGTACCGTGACTCCAGCTTATACCTCGATCAAAGAACGGTTCCCCCTGGTGCTTTAGCCAACTTTTGACAGCGTCCTTAAGATCATTGTTCGTCATGTTGAGTATTCAGCCAGTCCTTCATCTTGAGGGGAACATAAAAGTCGCTTGGTGCCAAGTCCCAGCTATAGGACGGCTGTAAAAAATCTCCTCGCCAAAAAGACCGAGTTTTTCCTTTGTTAGATTCGCATTGCCATTAAGGAGAACAATTCCTTCGGTAATCATCCTGCACCGCTTGTTTTGAATTGACCTACATAATTTCGTAAGACTCTCACAATAAGCCTGTGATATCACAATATTCTCAAGCGTGACTGTCATGAAAAAAAAATGGTTCAAATGGCTCTGAGCACTATGGGACTTAACTTCTGAGGTCATCAGTCCCCTAGAACTTAGAACTACGTAAACCTAACTAACCTGAGGACATCACACACATCCATGCCCGAGGCAGGATTCGATCCTGCGACCGTAGCGGTCACGCGGTTCCAGACTGTGGCGCCTAGAACCGCTCAGCCAGACTGTCATGAAATCTGTTGCCAAAAATCGTTAACGATCAGAAAAAGCTGTAACGATCATTTTGCAGTCTATTCGAATACTTAGGGCTAATTGGGACAGTGAATGTGTACCCACTTTCTGGACTGATTCTTAGTTTCAGAACTGAAATACTGCACCCTTCGCTTTCTCCAACACGATTCTCTTCAGAAATTGCTCTTCTTCTTTGTGGTAGCGCTGAACGTCAAGGGCAGGAAGTGAATGACAGAACGTACGTCGCAAATGGTGACAGCTCCAATAACATCGTCCATTTCAATCGCTCAATAGAATCAAATGCATCGGTTTTTAATTGCAAAAACAGGCGCACTTGGTATTTGTCGAGTACAGTGCCATCTACCTCGATTGGAAAACAATGAACCGCACATAGTTTTTGCCTAAGAATCCGAATACGCATTAAAAATTGGGATTTACATTCAAAAATACAAAATTGTCCCCACCCGCACAGGAGGGGCGACTAGGAGGTGGCCAGATGGAGCGCAGACGTAAGTCTCCTTTAACAATATTAACTTTTCATATAGAACTTTTTTTTCGCACGTTGCGTCGTTTTCGAGAAATATAGTTGCTTGAAGTTAAAACAAACATCCTGTGGGTGTAGACATAGATGTAGCTGTAGAGATGCTCTTGTCATTTTCAATGTTATCATATTCCGCGTGCGCTTCCCCAAAGGATGAATAACTTTTTGTTCTCTTTGCAGTATATACTATACCCGTGGAGCTACACTACTGAGATGCCTGATAACTGGGAAACACTGGTGAGCAATTTTTCCTATGTTCATCATTCATATTAAATCATATGTCAGATGTAAACAAAAATAAATAAATTCACAGCGAGATCATTTATCTTTGTATTTTATTACCAAACAACACTCCATTTTTTTTGTCCTCGCAGCAAGCCTTGGGTGACGCGGCCAATGCTGCCCAGGAAGCAGCGGGTGGTCCCACCTACGCAGTTGGAGAGTCCACGGTCATCCTGGGTAAGTACTCTTCTTGCTTTTAGTTTCCTTCAAAAAATGAGACGCGTATGTGATCACTGAGTGCTCGAACAAGCGTATGCTATGAAGGATTGTCGAGTAATTCACCGTTTGCTAGATATTTTAACGAGCAACATCATTTGCATCAGGCTGTTCCTTTAACAGAACAATTTATTAAGGACACCTAGCTAGTTCCACGTGTGCTCAAATGGATGTGGACTCATCCATCTCATAAGTGCATAATAAATATCACAAGCCATACATGGCGTATACTTGCGAGGATGGCACGTTCTCATCCATTTGCTCACTTGATTTTGAGCAAGTGATCTAAACTAACTAGACGTGAAATCCTTCTGGGTTGGCTTTACTTTTACTAAATACCAACATTAGTCCCCACTCCGTTCCGCCGGCTCTAGTTTTCAGGTTTAAAGCTGTCCGCACCTGATTTTTCGCTGATATCCAGTTGGATATCTCACTAGGGGTAAGATAGATACTGCCTACACGAAAATTAAAGAGACCTTTAGAGAAAAGAGAACCACTTGTATGAATATCAAGAGCTCAGATGGAAACCCAGTTCTAAGCAAAGAAGGGAAAGCAGAAAGGTGGAAGGAGTATATAGAGGGTCTATACAAGAGCGGTGTACTTGAGGACAATATTATGGAAATGGAAGAGCATGTAGATGAAGATGAAATGGGAGATATGATACTGCGTGAAGAGTTTGACAGAGCACTGAAAGACCTGAGTCGAAACAAGGCCCCGGGAGTAGACAACATTCTATTAGAACTACTGACGGCTTTGGGAGAGCCAGTCCTGACAAAACTCTTCCATCTGGTGAGCAAGATGTATGAGACATGCGAAATACCCTCAGACTTCAAGCAGAATATAATAATTCCAATCCCAAAGAAAGCACCTGTTGACAGATGTGAAAATTACCGAACTATCAGTTTAATAAGTCACAGCTGCAAAATACTAACACGAATTCTTTACAGACGAATGGAAAAACTAGTAGAAGCCGACCTCGGGGAAGATCAGTTTGGATTCCGTAGAAATACTGGAACACGTGAGACAATACTGACCCTACGGCTTATCTTAGAAGCTAGATTAAGGAAAGGCAAACCTACGTTTCTAGCATTTGTAAACTTAGAGAAAGCTTTTGACAATGTTGACTGGAATACTCTTTCAAATTCTGAAGGTGGCAAAATACAGGGAGCGAAAGGCTATTTACAATTTGTATAGAAACCAAATGGGAGCTATAAGAGTTGAGGGGCATGAAAGGGAAGCAGTGTTTGGGAAGGGAGTGAGACAGGGTTGTAGTCTATCCCCGATGTTGTTCAATCTGTATATTGAGCAAGCAGTGAAGGGAACAAAAGAAAAATTTGGAGTAGGTATTAAAATCCATGGAGAAGAAATAAAAACTTTGAGGTTCGCCAATGACATTGTAATTCAGTCAGAGACGGCAAAGGACTTGAAAGAGCAGTTGAACGGAATGGATAGTGTCTTGAAAGGAGGATATAAGACGAACATCAACAAAAGCAAAACGAGGATAATGGAATGTAGTCGAATTAAGTCGGGTGAGGCTGAGGGAATTGGATTAGGAAATGAGCCACTTAAAGTAGTAAAGGAGTTTTGGTGTTTGGGGAGCAAAATAACTCATGTTGGTCGAAGTAGAGAGGATATAAAATGTAGACTGGCAATGGCGAGGAAAGCGTTACTGAGGAAGAGAAATTTGTTAACATTGAGTATTGATTTAAGTGTCAGGAAGTCGTTTCTGAAAATATTTGTATGGAGTGTAGCCATGTATGGAAGTTAAACATGGATGATAAATAGTTTGGACAAGAAGAGAATAGAAGCTTTAGAAATGTGGTGCTACAGAAGAATGCTGAAGATTAGATGCGTAGATCACATAACTAATGAGGAGGTGTTGAATAGGATTGGGGAGAAGAGAAGCTTGTGGCTCAACTTGACTAGAAGAAGGGATCGTTTGGTAGGACATGTTGTGAGGCATCAAGAGATCACCAAGTTAGTATTGGAGGGCAGCGTGGAGGGTAAAAATCGTAGAGGGAGACCAAGAGATGAATACTCCAAGCAGATTCAGAAGGATGTAGGTTGCAGTAGGTACTGGGAGATGAAGGAGCTTGCACAGGATAGAGTAGCATGGAGATCTGCATCAAACCAGTCTCAGGACTGAAGACCACAACAACAACATCCAGTTGGAATTTTCATCGCGACCCACGAGATCAGATCACTTTTGCATTGAAATTTTGTGGGTTCTCGCATACCACACCTACAGACGTCACATTAGTTTGGCGAAGAGAACTTTTAGAAGCCTCGACGGGATTTATTCAGCGCATTAGTGTCCACAGAGTCAAACGGCTTGGTAAACAAGCAAACGTATCGATTTGTCGGACGTCACCCACGAAGGAAGGAGATGGAAAATGAATCCCAAAGAAAGAGCCGATGAATTTTTTTGGAAGGAAAGAGACTGTACGGCGGGGCAGTAAATGCTTCAGAACAGAAAATGTCTTGACGCAACTCTCAATCAGGACCTCCTTACTTAGAATCTAAAGCAACAGATGAAGAGATTGATTTCTTCAAAAAGAAAATAAACGACTGTAGGGTCGAGCTCTGCTACAGAAAGCTGCGGTCTAGTTGGTCGTGTCACGGTCCGCACGGCTCTCCCCGTCGGAGGTTCGAGTCTTCCCTCGGGCATGGGTGTGTGTGTCTCCTTAGCATATACCTGAAATATAACCTCCCGTTTTTTTCCACGGAGAGTCCTTATGAATTATTCTACGTATTTTTCACAAGATCCCTAACCCAGCTAGAACGCTGCTGCTGAAAATTTTACAGGGTTAGTCAGGAGGGAAGGTACACACTTTGAGAGGAGACGGCATTGGTGATTCTGAACAAAACACCTCACTTGGGCATATGCCCCATTCCGGAAGGTTTCCGAGATAGAACACATTTAATGTGCATTGTTATTTTTATTGTATTATTCAGTACATTGTCATTGCTTACAACGAGCCACAGTAGTGTAGAGGGATTCGAGACGAACAATTCTATACCAGACTTTTTGGTCTGTCAAGTCAAGAAATTACATCAAACTGTCTTACAAAAACTAACAAAGTTACAGGGCATGCCCGTCGCGCGAGATTTGCAGTATTCTCTCGCTGTCTTCGCGCAAATTATTTTTTTGTAGGAAATTTAATGTACTTTAATTTTGTATTGGGACAAGTATTCGCTAGAGGCCGTGGTTTTCGAGGTATTCAAGAAAAAAATACAAATCTTACATTAAAGGTGTTCTATCTCGGAAACCATTCGGAATAGGGCATGTGTCCATTAGACGTTTTTAGTTCAGAATCACCAACACTAACACCCCTCAAAGCATGTACCGTTTTTCTTGGCTCACCTACTATAGTGCTAAATTTTGCCTTCACCTTGCAGGACCTATAGTTGGTCTCTGAGTAGGGTGCAGTTCCCTTACCTTCCTGTATCTGCAGCACCTTAGAATGGCCAAAATCAGTTATACGTTTGAGCTCGAATTTAATAATAAACTCTCTAAATTTCAGTACTCGTTTAGGAAAGGAGACAGAACAAAATAGCGTGGCTCTATTGAAATCAGAGAGGCCTTTATTAGCAAAAAGTACATAGGATCCCTTTTTATTGATACTGTCGGAGCCTACGATAATGTGGACATCCACTTGCTCTTCATTTTCTTTTCAAGGATCAATCCATTTCTACATCGTCTTGATACACAGGATCCTTCAGCTAAGATCTCAAATATTTACGGAACGTTTAAGGCAACGTAATTCTATTTCACTCTAATGAAGTGTGAAAAAGTCCTCACTAAATGACATAATGTCTCTTTTCATAGCTGTAGTAATTACAGAGATATTGATATTAGCTTCGCTTTTTCAAGTAGAACTAATTTGCGCTGCTAACACCGTAGTACTAAGAGACGCTATCAACGGCGTTTCAAAAAAAAGGTTCAAATGTGTGTGAAATCTTAAAGGGACGTAACTGCTAAAGTCATCAGTCCCTATGCGTACGCCGGCCGAAGTGGTCGTGCGGTTCTAGGCGCTGCAGTCTGGAACCGCGAGACCGCTACAGTCGCAGGTTCGAATCCTGCCTTGGGCATGGATGTGTGTGATGTCCTTAGGTTAGTTAGATTTAACTAGTTCTAAGTTCTAGGGTACTAATGACCTCAAAACTTGAGTCCCATAGTGCTCAGAGCCATTTGAACCCTAAGCTTACACACTACTTAACCTAAATTAACCTAAGGACAAACACACACACCCATGCCCAAGGGAAGACTCGAACCTCCGCCCGGACCAGCCGCACAGTCCACGACTGCAGCCCCTCTGACCGATCAGCTAATCCCGCGCGGCTCAACGGCATTTCACTCTTCATATTCCGATTAGTGGCTTTGGCGAAACTAAAATATTTAGAACTTCAGGTTTATCTGCTTTGAACGTGAATCCGATTGCTGTCTAATGAGGAATCTCGTGTTGTTGCACGGAGCTGTCACGCCAGGCTGATGGGCGTTCCAGCTAGACCCATGTCAATGAGAGAGAGAGAGAGACAGAGAGAGACTTCTTAAAAAAGCCTTATGGTGGATAAAAATTTAATTTAAAACCGATGATTACTTGGAAACTTAGGTTGGCCTGACACGTGAACTGGAAGGCAATAATATGCTGCTTGCGTGGCCTCTCGCAAGGGACACCAGCATGGAGAGAGAATGTCAGCGCTGATGTGTAAACACCAGAGATGTATTCACAATTGCGAATACAATCAGATTCAAGCTCCATAATGTATTGGAGACAATGAAAATTTGTGCCTAACAGGGACTCTAACCCGGCTTTGCCGCTTTAAGCTAGCGCTCACCTTAACCGCCTCGGCCATCCTAGCACGACTCCAGCACCGCCGAAAACTTCCACGCGTCACCGCCATCTAGTGTCCGGTTTTCGCCCACTTGCTGTGATTTCCGCACAGGAAGAGACTTGTGATAACTGTCACGGTCTTGTTTTGGTATGAAATACTGTATTGCAATGCTTGTGTTTTTACGATGTTCTCTGCAATATAAAAATGCGAATACTTGAAATATTCGCCAAAAAGAGTAAAGTTAGTTCCAGACTAGCAACAGTAATTCTGAATATATCATTGAACTCGTCATAAAAGGACGGTTCCAGTACAATTGTCACTACTTGTGTAGCAATTCAATTAATAATTATACGTAAAAACTGATAATAGCAAAAGTATTCACGATTACTGAAAATTTCGTAAGAAATTGATGTCTCATATAAAAGGAAATGATGACAGCTGTAGAAGGAGCCTATAGACATCCTACTAAAGGCAAGAGAGTAATCGGTCGGTTGTAAATAAAATCCCATATTACTGTTAACTACTACCATAACAGATAATCTCCACAGTTACAAAGCAAGCGTACCCTGAGCGTCAAGTATTGATACTATTATTGTTTATGTGTATTAACATGATAATTTATTACGATACATTTGTAGGAGCACTAGTGGACTAGAACAGCGCGTCAGGGTGACAGAGGAGAAAGTCGTAGATTTGGCTAGGTTCTTGTGGTTCCGATTTGTAGCGTAAAAGAGTTATCTAAAAGATGTAATTGTAACGATTTATAAATTTAATCTATGCATTAATGGAATATATACAAATTATCATATTGTATATTGAATGTTCAATATGAAATATGTTTAAATCTTGTAAATAACCACAATGACATTTCTATAGTAGCAGACACGTGACACGGTTGAGGGAGAGCGCGTTTAGGGGCCTTTCGTTTGCTGTCATTAGAATGGGTAAAATTCTGTGCAGCCTACGAACCGCTTACGATAAGATGGAGTGTAGGATGTTGGAGAAAGTTATTTCAGTGCAACAGTTTACTATTATGGAAATGTGTCCCACATTGCTTTAAAATCAACAGTTATGCTGAACTTTGAGTTCAGAATCAATATTATTTATCGAACTCCGGTGAAGTGGTTAGACGAGGAAATTTGCTAAGATTAGCAAATGAGTGCATTGGATAATGCCGCCGGCACAAAGTAAATATTGTCCGTGTACGCTCTGATTACTGCAATGCTATTTCAAAACATTTTTAATTATTGTGCTTATATTTAGGATCAGTAGACCAACATTTCTGTCACTTCTTTCTTTGACCTGAATAAATGCAGCATTGAATATAATTTGAACCACTTTGTCTCAACGGACTACTACCATTTCGTTTAATGTGTCGGTTTTACATTCATTAACTGTTCCTTAGGCTAGCATTCTACTTTTTAAAGAATTTCTTAAGAGAACAATGCAGCAGCACACAACCAGGCCCATATGTTGGCAGAAGGGGAACTACATTTATTAAATTTTTGAGTGCTTGCCCACCGGTTGTTAGGTAGCAGCAAAGCAATCAACTTGGTAATTAATTTCATTTCATTATGTTTCTATAAATCAACTGATCCGCTGAAGATAAAGCATCGATTTCCCATGCATAGTTGCAGTGTTTCACTAGCTAACGACGGTAACTGCTCTTCTTTCTACCAGAAACATGAAAGAAACGTGCACGTCAAAATGGAATGTATTTTTAAGAAAGGTAGCAGGAATAAAGAGTTAAATATAAGAGGCGTTCAAAACGCTTTTGTTCGAAGGCTGTACAGTCCGGAGTCGGTATGCCAATGAGGAAAATACCCCCGAGCCTTGAAACAAAAAGGTTGAAGATACCCGTGTGGTACAACATGGTGTCACGCTGCATGAAGAAGTCCGTAACTGCCTGTAAGCGTCCTCGTCCGATAGGAATCGCCGACCCTTCATTGTCTTTTTTAGCATTCCGAAGGCGTGATAATCCCATGGGACGGGATCAAGACTATAGGGCGAGTTCTCGTGTCTCTCCCACCTTAATTGGTGTAACTTCTGCCTTACAATTGCGATATAGGAACGAGCGTTATCATGAACTTGCGAACCAATCCACAACGTTAGTTTTAGGCAAATAAGCTGCTCCATACATTTCCTTCTTTCTCCGATGAATGCCTACCGGTAGTTGTCCTTCGGTAGCCGAGGAAAGAATAACAGCACGTTGGTCCTGTTTGGATGCACTTGATAATCACGGCGCCATAGTTCACGTTTCCATACTGACGCACGCACATCGGAGAGACACAAATGCCACAATGACCCCTTGCCTTTGTATATAGCCGGCCACGGTGGCCGAGCGGTTCTAGGCGCTTCAGTCCGGAACCGCGCGACTGCTAAGGTCGCAGGTTCGAATCCTGCCTCCGGCATGGTAGTGTGTGATGTCCTTAGATTAGTTAGGTTTAATTAGTTCTAAGTTCTAAGTTCTAGGGGACTGATGACCTCTGATGTTAAGTCCCATAGTACCCAGAGCCTTTTGAACCATTTGAATCTTTCTATATCCCCGTATCGAAGTCACACTATATTGCATTTACGCCGCAGTAACGCCCTCAAACGGAAACTTCTTGACTGCTTCTTGTAATAACATTTGTGCCCCAAGTCTAATGTCAAGACACAGACTTTCATTGCAAAATTACAACAGCAACGAAAATGATATCACAAAAGCCGTCCGGGGCGGCCGAGCAGTTCTAGGTGCTACAGTCTGGAACCGTGCGACCGCTGCGGTCGCAGGTTCGAATCCTGTCTCGGGCATGGATGTGTGTGATGTCCTTAGGTTAGTTAGGTTTAAGTAGTTCTAAGTTCTAGGGGACTGATGACCTCTGATGTTAAGTCCCATAGTGCTCAGAGCCATTTGAACCATTTTGATATCACAAAAGAACGTCGTTTACCCCAGAGAAGCCCTGTCAGCGACCGGGAAAGGCTGGTCGAGCGCTTCCCTAGGCACACACGTGTAGCGAGCCGGCCACCTATCGTACGTGTACCACATATGGCTACGTCTTTCGAATGGTACTTCCTCCAGGAACGCCGGTAACGCTTCGGAAAGAAATTTTGTGTATCTTTTACCTGTTAAGGTTTCTTAAATGAACCAAAGACCAACCACCACATAATCTCCAATAATCGACCACCAGACGTTCGTATCCCACTGCCTCAACCAGTACTGGTTTTCAGAAGATCAGTAATGCATATTTCTTACATTCAGCTTTCCACGATTCGGAATTCTCTTTTCATCGGAAAAGAGAGTCCGTTGTCTAGACGCCGCAACAGCATCCAGGGATAAAATTCCATTCTTCTGCAATTGCGCTGGTTGACGTGCTGGTGAAATAACACGTGTTACGGATGGAAAATGTTTCCGCGCAAAATGTGAAGAGCTCAGGCTGACTTATTCCAGAAGCACACGTAATTTCTCTGGAGCTAACATGTGGATTATGGACAACACCTGCCAACAACACCTATTTCGGTCGCTCCACTCGTTGCACGCTTGCTCATTATCCTTTCAGCAGTATTTCGGTATCCTTCCAACTACAATTGTTTTCGCGTTCACTTACTTGTCATTCTTACTGGACGCCATTCATCGGAATACCTGTAGGTGTACAACTCAGTTATTAAATATAAATGTAAAACATAACAACGCTCTTCTTGGATTGTGTCCTCCCTTGATAATAACAAAGTCAACATATGTTATTATTGACTCGAATAACACCATGCGTAAGCTTGTATTAATCATAAGCAGGTTGAAATAACCCGTTTCAGTGCCGCAATACGGCATAGATTTTTAAATATGTGCATGTTCTAAGGCTGTAAATTTTCCTTTTATAAACTCATATTATTTCTCTCTCACACATTATATCAGTAAACAAAGTTCAAAACCATCGTACAATATGCATTAGATGAGTATGTGCCAAGCAAGATCCTAAGAGATGGAAAAGAGTCACTGTGGTACAACAACCGAGCTAGAAAACTGCTACGAAAGCAAAGGGAACTTCATAGCAAACATAAACATAGCCAAATTCTTGCAGACAAACAAAAATTACACGAAGTGAATGTAGTGTGAGGAGGGCCATGCGAAAGGCGTTCAATGAATTCGAAAGTAAAGTTCTATGTACTGACTTGGCAGAAAATCCTAAGAAATTTTGGTCTTATGTCAGAGCGGTAGGTGGATCAAAACAAAATGTCCAGACACTCTGTGACCAAAATGGTACTGAAACAGAGGATGACAGACTAAAGGCCGAAACATTAAATGTCTTTTTTCAAAGCTGTTTCACAGAGGAAGACTGCACTGTAGTTCCTTCTCTAGATTGTCGCACAGATGACAAAATGGTAGATATCGAAATAGATGACAGAGGGATAGAAAAACAATTAAAATCGCGCAAAAGAAGTAAGGCCGCTGGACCTGATGGTATACCAGTTCGATTTTACACAGAGTACGCGAAGGAACTTGCCCCTCCCCCCTCCTTGCAGCGGTGTACCGTAGGTCTCTAGAAGAGCGTAGCGTTCCAAAAGATTGGAAAAAGGCACAGGTCATCCCCGTTTTCAAGAAGGGACGTCGAACAGATGTGCAGAACTATAAACTTATATCTCTAGCGTCGATCAGTTGCAGAATTTTAAAACACGTATTGTGTTCGAGTACAATGACTTTTCTGGAGACTAGAAATGTACTCTGTAGGAATCAGCATGGGTTTCGACAATAGTGTGAAATCCACCTCGCGCTATTCGTCCGCGAGACTCAGAGGGCCATAGACACGGGTTCCTATGTGGATGCAGTGTTTCTTTACTTTCGCAAGGCGTTTGGTACTATTCCACACAGTCGTTTAATGAACAAAGTAAGAGCACGTGGACCATCAGACCAATTGTGTGATTGGATTGAAGAGTTCCTAAATAACAGAACGCAGCATGTCATTCTCAATGGAGAGAAGTCTTCCGAAGTAAGAGTGATTTCAGGTGTGCCGCAGGAGAATGTCGTGGGACCGTTGCTGTTCACAATATATATAAATGACCTTGTGAATAACATCAGAATCACAGCACGCAGAAAATATTTCCATTAATTAATTCACTTTTTTCTAGCTTGAAGAGGTGTCCCGGTTTCTGCTACCAAAATTACGTCCATTTTTAGTCAGTTTAAGAGAAATGTCCCACTTTGTCAGACAGTAATTACAAATGTATGCATGGTGTACATCTCACAGTAATCCTGATTTGGATTTTCCACGGTCTCCTGAAACCATTCCATTTTACAGCTAGTGAGAGGCTCTAACTAAAGCCCTCCCCATTCCTTACGTAATCTCGCAATTTAAAATGCTCTAAATTAATAGGTTGATCATTTATTATGATTTTATTGCTACTAATTTCATTTCGGTAATTTGATGCTCGACATTTTGGTATTTCTGTTTTTATTTATTAAAAAATGTTCAGGAAATTTAATGATGTGTTATCTGGGAAATTTTCAGACGAGGTCCAGGTGAATAAAAATAAATAAAATACGCACTTGAATACACAACTCATACAGTTTGAAATGATTGCTTCGTCGCTGAACCAAATCACTGCAAATAGGTGGCTAGTCGTCCATTTTTCAACTTTATTTCCTTTTTCTCTCTGTTAGCATACAATTGTTTCTATGATTCTATGGCGAGAAAATGTCTGAACTAATTGTGACGCCGACGTGCTGTTTCAATAGGGGCGTCAGCCGGCAGCAGCGACGATTGGACGAAAGCCCTCGGCGGAGTGGAGCTCGCCTACACCATTGAACTGCCCGGTGGTGGCAGCCTGGGATTCGACCCTCCAGCGTCTGAAATCATCGGCATCGTGGCGCCATTCTTCGAAGCAATACGAGTCTTCGGCCAGTACGTCAGTGACAACTTTGGATGAATATTCCCTCATGTAGATGGAGACGTACACTAATTACGTTTCTTGAAGAGATATTTCTCCCGAATAAAGGAAAACTGCATGGAAATTTAGTGTTCTTAATCTCCAAAATGGATTTTTCACTCTGCAGTGGAGTGCGTACCGTTTTGAAACTTCCTGACAGATTAAAATTGTGTCTTGCACAGGATCTCGAAAACGTTTCAATATACAGTATTAATCTGACAGGAATTATCAGTATTTTTAAGCTTCATAACACGCATTTGCTTAAGGAGCCACAGACAACAGGTTACCAACAAGGAAGTACCACATTTTGTTTTTCCTTCAGTTAGGCCGCTTTCATTCGTGAGTCTGCAACGGCCCATGGTGTTTCTGGCTTTTGTTTCTATAAGGGCTAATCAAATGAAAATTATACACATGGAAAGAGTAAGTTAACTGTTTATTATTTCAAACTTAATTGGCACAACAGTTAACACAATTATCCCACTGTGGTAAAGACGATCAGTGCCGTCATAGAAAAACGTTTGCGATTACCTACGGAACCATGATTGTACCCACGAGTGCACTTCTGCGTCCAAAGCAAACCGACGACCACGAATGTCTTTCTTCAGGGGTCCAAAAATACAGAAATCGCTATCATGTTGGCGGGGCTACAATCTTGGGTCCTTAGGCAACTGCCAACTTTTTATCCCATGAATTCATTGAATGTCTCGTCTCACAGTGGAGATAAATGTATTACCGGTTAGGCGATTACTTTTGAAATAGTAAACAGTTCACTTACTTTTTTCCATCTGTCCCGTTTCATTGGACTGCACCTTATGCTGCCTCATCCCTCCCTTATGGAACAACACCACCCTACAATATGATGTGCAACGGTCTGCGAATGTGCAAATTCTGTTTCGAGTTTGTCCACATGGAATAATGGTTTTCGTGTTGTATTTCTGAGATGCTGAAAGGTGTCTACACTGAGTCACAGCGCCAGAGGTCGCGCCAAAGATTATTATTCCGCCGCCTCCACTGAGCAGTAGTAGTTCAGAGGATGTCGAGGACAGTTGTTGTTCTGCTGGACGAGAGAGTAGCCGCTGTTCGGTTGGTGTAATGTACAGATGGAAGAAGTTGCAATTGTCAGAGTATATTTGAGAAAGGAGATGGGCCTTTGATTTAAGATGCTGGTGTAATGGAATATTTTCGTCAATATATAATGAGGTAAGAAGGTACTATATTTTTTTTTTAACGACAATCCCTCTTGATCACAGGTACAGTCAACAAAGCATCTGGCTTGTGTTCATTTATTAGACTTGTAATTCTGGTTTATATGTGCAATTATAGTATTTCTGATTTTTCAATTAGTTCATTGTAAATGGTGTTTAAACTATTTTGTCGTATTGAGACGGAACCGAGGCAGATATACGTACGATGAGTTACACACACCGAACAGTTACACTTGTGCTTTGTTGTTTCGTATCTTTTATAGTTGCATGGGACTTAATTAATCAATTGTGTTAACGGAAATTCTTGTCATTCTTTATTTTTATTTTATGCAGTCAGATTGCGTGCTAATACTAGTCAGGGCCAACCGGTTACGAGACTTCGCAACCGGTCACACAGCTACTCAAATTATTGCATTTATTCATTAATATTAGACCTTTCTTTTCAATTAATCCCCCATACAATATAAGTGTGGGAACAACTTGGTATTAGCGCAAACTGATGATAGAAAGCCACTGAAAATCACGTACGCGCCGACCACGGTATCTGACCAACAGTATTCAAACATCCTATGGAACCGAAACTCCCCCGTCTTCCTGTTTCTCAGGCTAGCGCAAATACCACAAATTGAGTACATTTAGCAAATACAGTACAATTTACTTAATTAATGCTGATAATCTGCCTGTTACAACGAAATTGGTCACCTACACTTATCGTTTAGCAACAAGAAACAGGAGAAGATGGCGAATGTCTGTAGCTCTATAATAACATCGTAAATAATTTCCTCATTAGTTAAAAACAGTTCTAAAGTACGTATGAATTAAAAGTGGCATAATGTTTTTTCTAGCCCCAAATAACATATCGATTTTGCAACATGTCTCCTCCCATACATGCACGGATGATTTCGAAAAGAAAATAGCCAGTAATAAGTTGCTTTACGTGCGAGAAGGATACAATAGTGAATGA
Source organism: Schistocerca gregaria (assembly GCF_023897955.1). Taxonomy (NCBI): domain Eukaryota; kingdom Metazoa; phylum Arthropoda; class Insecta; order Orthoptera; family Acrididae; genus Schistocerca; species Schistocerca gregaria. The sequence continues at coordinate 250,255,866 of NC_064923.1, read as the reverse complement.
ATGACAAATGTTTCCCTTGAGAATGCGCCCAGTCAGGGTAAATTCACCACATTGCACTAACTTTTGTAAAAACTGTAACACCAAGATGGATTAAACTCTCTTCAAAGAGGTTTATACACGGTGGGGCAAATAAAAATGGCACAGCTTAAAGACTTCCATGATACATGATCGACATGAAATGCCGGGCTCTTGCAACAGGTGTCAGACTGATTTAGTAGGACTCTGAAGCATTTTCTGATGAACTTCAGCCCCTTTCTATAGTGTGCGGACACGTTTCAGAATGCTTTTGACTTGTTCGAAACAGATCCCATCGGACTAAGCGTAGCATGGCGCTCATTGCTGGCACTTTGACACCATTTAACTTCTCAGCAAACAGCTGACCGCTTCGTTTCCACGACTTTATTGTCACGTAACTTTTCAAAAAGGAACACCAGCTGCTCCGCTATTGGATAACAACGTCCCTTTTGCAGTGCTCCCCCATACATTGACGCAGCCCGCACTACGCTCTGAATCAGTGTGGATCAAGTGGTGGACGTATACATAGTGTCATCGTGACGGGGAGTGGTTACAGGCATTCATTCACGTCCAACCGTGTCCTCTCGTTCGGACCACTTTCACTTGCCCCTCCCTGTTCTAGAGATCAGGTATGTAATAACACACCAGCGCCGGCAACGGCGTGCCACATTTCAAGGTTTGCGGACCGCATGCGGACCAAGGATCGGCCTGTCACGTCTTTATTCGCTCCTTCCCGGAAGTACTAGGTATCTTGCTGTCAGGACTGTTTACACTTCAGCATCTGTCCGTGGTATGAAGGACGTTGAAGGTCTGATGGTTTTTTGCAAAAAAAAAGAGGTAGTCTAACAACCATCACAAGCCTTTAAAAACGATTGGGAACGAGAGAATAGAGGGATGAGAATTCTCAATATATATTAGGCAGCCACAGAAGCGACGGGTAGTGCAAATTCCGTAGGGAACGATGTTACAATACCATGCAGAAAGAATTTAAGGATTTAATTGACAATGGAAAAGCAAACAATTACTACAATCGACAGAGGGGATTCATTGCTCTACACATTAAGAAGCACTTTGAGCCAAATTTGCAACATGGAGCACACGAAGAAATTGGACGTGTGAAGAGAAAAGCTTCTAAGTCGCACGCATTATTCCATTGTCAGTTGAAACAGTTTTCCATGGAACCGAACAAAGAGTATGGAGAACTTATAAATTATTGCAGTGTAGGTTGTTTAAGTGAAGGAGCATACCTGGAACGATTCTTCAATTTAAAACTCGCTATTGCCGGCCGGTGTGACCGAGCGGCTCTAGGAGCTTCAGTCTGGGACCGCGCGACCGCTACGGTCGCAGGTTCGAATCCTGCTTCAGGAATGAATGTGAGTCATGTCCTTATGTTCGTTAGGTTTAAATAGTTCTAAGTTCTAGGGAACTGATGACCTCAGATGTTAAGTCCCATAGTGCTCAGAGCCATACGAACCATTTTAAAACTCGCTATTATTGATTTATGAAGAAAATAGGAATGCAGGATCGAAAATTAGAACATCCAGAGTGGACTGCAGATATCAAATTTTAACTAGACTTGACTGCACACTGCCCATAGTAAGAAATTGCAAGGTGAGAAACAAGTTTTTTCAAGCTTGATGGGGAAGCATATAAAAAGAAAATCACGTTATAGAAGAGACACATTCGGACAAACTCACTTCAGTTCCCTAAACTCACAGCTGTTAAAGAAAATAAAAGGTTTGAAGGATTTATAGTTGTCTTGAAAGAATTAAGAGGATCGTTTGTAAAACGTTTTGAAGTCAGTGCCAAGTCACCTCTCTTTTCACGTGTTACCGGGACGGTTTGCCGTTCCAGCTGGAAGTAAACCTGTGCTTTTCACATGTAACTGATTGACCTGCAAGATAATTCCAGTTTCAATGACAAATCATTTTATGTTAAAACTGTCCAGGATTCCTACAGTGCTTTCCTCGTTTCTATGTCTCCATAATGAGCTTGCGAAGGTGCTAAAATATTTCCATCGACTTATTTGCGTGGAAGATCTTTTTTCGTTATGAAATTAAATTAGTCGTGATTACGTGTCAACGCCAGGAAACACTCAGCATCCGCCTGTATGTGATAGTTTGTCCGAAGCAAAAAATTATATTGTCTCTCCAGTGCAACAAAAATACACTCACGTTCAGGAAAAAATAGAACACCTCGAACGGCTAGAGACAGGACGTTCATTTTCACAGAATATCTACGTTAGTATGTTCTGCAGAAATGCTTATCATTTGAATCATGATGGCCCACGGGTTCAAGGTGAACATCGATATCAGGGCGTAACTGCGGCTCTCGCTGTCGCTGTAAATCGAAGGTAATGAATCAGTGTGGCTTGAGGACACGTGAAGGATGCCTCGCAGAGGTATGCGCGAACCGTACAGTCGAATCAATGAGTTTGAAAGAGGGCGCGTTGTTGGAATGAGAGAATGTCAGGTGTCCATCCGGGAAATTGCTTCTCGTGTGGGGCGAAGTGTTTCGGCAGTGCGATGCGTGTGAGCACAGTGGTTCACGAAAGGCCGTAAAACACGACGAGATGGGCCGGGGCCGGGGGGCACCCCCCCCCCCTCCAAAAAACTGGTTTTAATGGCTCTGAGCACTATGGGACTTAACATCTATGGTCATCAGTCCCCTAGAACTTAGAACTACTTAAACCTAACTAACCTAAGGGCATCACACAACACCCAGCCATCACGAGGCAGAGAAAATCCCTGACCCCGCCGGGAATCGAACCCGGAAACCCGGGCGTGGGAAGCGAGAACGCTACCGCACGACCCCGAGATGCAGGCAGCCCCCCCCCCCTTCCCCCCAGAAGATCGACACCTCATCCGAATGGCTTTTAGCAATGTTTTCTCCTTGTTCTGAAATGTTATTTTACTGATTTAACGATCTGTTCTGTAATTTTAAATTTTATGTACATTTGACCTAAATATTAACAGTAAATTCGTATATTTTAGGCTTTTGAAAAATTAAGAATATCTTATAGTGGACTCGCGCATCTAGCGCAAAGAGTGTGAACAAAATCTAACAAAAATTTTATATCTATATAAGACCGGTGTCTTACATTTTATAGCTAGTTTGACAACGCATGAACCTGTGTTCAGTGTATGCCGCCTATAGGTATGAACTACACACAGTTCGCATAAATTCTGTTAATTACTATTAAGCGTGGTTAAATGTTGCACTTATTTTTATGTTTTAATATAAATTTTCTTTTGTATTGTTTTAGAATTTGAAGATGGTTGTTGTATGGCCGAAACTGGCTATGACTGTGTGATAAACATGTGATTGAGTCTATAAATAAACAAAAAAAATTTACTGACGAGTTTTGTTTAGAGTACATCACTTGAAAGCCAAAAGTACAAACCAATATCTCGTCCAAATAATGTTCGAACAGAACATAAAACTACATAACACACCACAACAAATAAAATAATACATCAGCTGCATGTTTCTTTTGTCAGAGTGCAGCAGCGAGCGATTGAAACGGACAGTGTTACTGCGTCTCCTTCCAGTTGCGAGATAGGTACGGTCACAGATTCCTGCAAGCAGAAGGAGTCAATGCCGCCAATATTCGTAGTACATTGTGTCGTGTGTGTGAGTATGGAGGTCTGAGTGATTGTGTTGTGAGGGAGTGTTGTTGAACATTCAAAGGTGGTCGCACTGACGTGCATGATGAAAGTGGTTGAGATACGCATTCAGACGTAACTGTAGAACTTGAGCAACATGTTAACGAAACTGTGTGTGTGTGTGTGTGTGTGTGTGTGTGTGTGTGTGTGAGGCATCAGTTCACAACTTTCGAACAATCTCAAGATGTCCTCAGATATAAGGGACAACCCGCTTTAGCAGTGACGCTGAGACATTAGGCTACCATAAGTTTTGTACGCGGTAGGTGTTACATTGTCTGACCAATGGTCACAGAACCGGTAGAATAGGTTCGGCCTTGAAACTCCTTCAGCACTATCGCGAAGAGACGTAGGAATTTCTGAACAGAATCGTGATTAGGGATGAGGCACGGGTGCACTACATGAATTTTGAACAGTTCAAACAGTGGATGCACTCTTATTCTCTCAATAAATCCATAATGTAGGCGCTGTCTCCCCCAACATTATGGTTATGGTTTTTTGGGACCACAAAGGAATTTTGATAACAGATTTAATGGAAGTAACGTGTGAGAACACTGTGACACTCTGGTTCACTGTGGTACTCTTACAGAACTCCGAAGGTGAATCCAGAACAGTCGGCATGGGATGATTAGCAAAGTAATGATTCTTCTTCATGACAGTGCGCAATTGCACACGGTGAATCGAACGGAGAAATTATTCAGACTTTTTGGCTGGGAGATTTCTCATCACCCTCCCTATAGCCCAGACTTGGCACGAAGAAACTCTCATTTCTCAGCCAAACTGAAGGCAAGGATAGATACTCAGCACTCCACGATCTACGATGAGCTCAAGGACGCTGTCTACAATTAGCTGAAGCTGCAGGCAGTATCATTTGTTAATGGCGGGCTGAAGAAACTGGAGCCAGTGTGCCACTATTGTATGACTTCCTGTGACGACTATGTGGAGAAGTGATTTGAAGCATAATGATATCGCATTAAAAAAATTATCTATGTCCGTAAGAACGAACACCACAAATTCATATAACTGATACGCCCAGCTCCTGATCTTCAGTGCTGGTGCACAAATACGTGCAATCTCCTATGGTAATCTGAGTAGAGAATATGGAATTAATGGACATGGGCAGAGGATAGGTGGTGCTTGGTGAGAATGTGGATTGGCCGTGTGTTGGGCAGAGATAATCGGCGAAGATGCAAAGCGCTGTGTCCCGGAAGGCATAATGGTTAACGCACCTTCCTAGTAAGCACAAGATCCAGATTTGAATCCCAGCCCGGTACACAGTTTTTGCACGTTGCCGGTGATATCACGTAATATCCTGCTGCAGCTGACAGCAGTGATTACCTTCTAGTTAGATGTAATGATTCACAGCTGCAGATTCTGCGTAGTGTCTGTTCTTTCGGTCATGTCCGAAGGAACAGACATCACGCATTCGTGTAACTGTTACGCTTAACTGGGAATGGAACCACCGTTTTCAGTGCCGATGCAACAATACTATCTCCAGTGAGAATCTCAGTAGCGAACATGGAGTTAATGGACAAGGACGGCGGATAGATGGGACTCGGCGAGAATGTTGATTGGCCGCGAGGCATTCTGAGAAGGTCCACGCAGTTGCGAAACACCGTGTCCTGGATGGTGCAGTGGTTAACGCCCTGCCTAGTGCGGTGTGCGTACTGTAAGACCCTCGGTACACACGCCATCAGATTATTTGACTTGTCGCTCTAACGAAGTAGGCGAGCGTCAGCAATATGTCTCGTGATCTTATCGCGGCGTGTTTATCTTCTGCCGTTAGGTCAGATTGAAATGCCACTTGCACGCTTCGAGTAGCAGATTGACGGTGACCAACTTTAAACAGTACTTGATTAATTTTCACACACATTTATTAAAATAATAACAAGCATAAAAATTAGTTAACTTGGTTCTGGATGCTATTTACAATTGACAATCTGAAGTTCCTTTGGTCTGGGTACGTTAATCTTATTCTCACATATCTCTGAGACTTGACAAAGTGTCTACACATTTCTCTTCATGGCTATGTACAGGAATATGATAATCTTATTAGGTGCAGACTGAAACTTGACAATATACTGGTATAGACTAATGCAGACAAATGCAGACTGACTAATCGGAGGTCTGTACACTAGTTGTAATACCTCGCGCGTTCAGGTATCACTGCGCGAGTGTGATCCGCGAGGACAAAAGGTTCTACTTTAGCAGCAATCTCATTGGCTGCGTTACATATTAATACGCGGATAGGCGGAAGCAGAATTTGGTCCGTCTCTATGACAGCGCCATCTCGTAGTGCGGAGACGGACGAGCGCTGTGCCTGCGCTGTTGTGCTTAGCGGGGTGCGCTCTAGTGGGAAAGTTGTGAACTATGTACACAACACCTGGTAAGCAGCAGAACCGGGTTCGAATCCCGGTCTGGTACACATTTTCGCTCGTCGCCGCTGATTCCGCAGAACGTCCCGCTGCAGCTGACAGCAATGATCCACTTCTAGTTGGATAAAGTGTTTCACAGCTGCAAATTCTGCATATCCGGAGGGACAGTCATCACGCATTCGTCTACCTGTTACGCTTAACTGGGCAATGGAGCTACCTTCTTCAGTGCGGATGCAACAAATAAGTCCGATCTCGAGTGAGGACCTGAGTAGTGAACGTGGAGTTAATGGGCAGGGACAGAGCAAAGGTGGCGATGGTGAGAATGTAGATTGGCCGCGAGGCATGCTGAGATAGTCGTGCTGGTTAACGCATCTGCCTAGTAAGCAGGAGAACCGGGATCAAATCTTGGTCCGGTACACATTTTCGCCTGTCGCCACGATATAATGTTTCACAGCTGTGGATTCTGTGTGGTGCCTCTTCTTTCAGACATGTCTGAATGAACAGATACCATATAGTCTTATAACTGATACGCCTAGCTGGACAATGTAACTGTCTCTTTCAGTGCAGATGTACAAAACTGTCCGATCTCCTATGAGAATCTGAGTAACGAACGTTGAGTTATTGGACAGCGCATATGCGGCACTCGGTGAGAATATGGATCGGCCGCGAGGCATGTCGAGATAGTACGCTCAATTGTGAAACGTTGTGTCCTAGATGGCGCAGTGATTAACGCACCTGCTTAGTAAGCAGGAGACCCGGATTCGACTCCCGGTCAGGTACATAGTTTCGCCTGTCGCCAAAGATTCCGTGTTATGGATCCACCTTCTTCAGTGCGAATGCAATAAATGCGTCCGATCTCCAGTGATAATCTGAGCAGTGAGCATGGAGTTAATGAACAGGGACAGTGGATAGATGGCACTCGGTGAGAATGTTGATTGGCCGCGAGGCATGCTGAGATAGTCCGTGCAGGTGCAAATCTTTGTGTCCCGTGTGGCAGGGTAGTTGACGCACCTGCTTAGTAAGTGGAAGATTCAGGTCCGAATCGTGGTCCGTTACACATGTCCGAAAGCACAGTCACCACACAATCATATATTGTTGTTCTTTTTTTCATTTTCTGTTAGCCAGTCTCAGGTCCTTTTTTCCGATGTCAGGTATGCATTGTGCGATTAAGATTAGCCGGCTCTAGGCGCTAAAGTCTGGAACCGCGCGACCGCTACTGTTGCAGGTTCTAATCCTGCCTCGGGCGTGGATGTGTGTGATGTCCTTATGTTAGTTAGGTTTAAGTAGTTCTAAGTTTTAGGGGACTGATGACCTCAGCAGTTAGGTCCCATAATGCTCAGAGCCATTTGAACCATTTGATTAAGTTTAATACCTAGTTCACATCAATGCTGCCACCCGTGAGCTGTGGGGCAGAGAACTGCATACTTTGCAACCACGACTTATTTAACTGATATTTCCGTAATATTCTCTACTGTTACCTTTGGAATTGGAGCTATTATATTCTTCTTCAAGTCTGAGAACTTTTCGCCTATCTCATGTATCAAGCACACCACACAGAAGAGTTTTGTCATGGCTGACTCTCCCAAGGCTGTCAGTAGTTCTGACTGAATGTCATATACTCCTGGGGATTTATTTAGACTTAAGTCTTTCAGTGCTCTATGAAATTCTTCTCGCAGTATCATGTATCTTATATAGTCTTCCATTATGTCCTCTTCCATTTCGATAATATTGCCCTTAAGTGCATCTCCCTTGCGTAGACCTTTTATATACTCCTTCCATTGTTCAGCTTTCCCTTCTTTGCTTGGGGCTGGTTTTCCATCTGAGCTCTTGACATTTATACAGCTGCTTCTTTTTTCTCAATAGGGCTCTTTAATAATCCTGTAGGAGGTATCTATCTTTCCCCTAATACCCCTAATGAAACGTGCTTCTAAATCCCTACATTTGTCCTCTAGCCATTCCTGTATAGTTAATATGCATTTCTTATCAGTATCATTTTTAGACGTTTTTATTCCCGTTCACTCGCTTCATTTACGGTATTTTTATATTTTTTCGTTTTTGTGTTACCTAATGATTTCTACTAGGCTTTGTCTTTTTATTTGATCCACTACTGTGTTCATTGTTTCATCTCTTCAAGCTATCCATTCCTCTTCGAGTAGATTCGTTTCTCCTGTTTTTTTTTTTTTTTTTTTTTTTTTTTTTCAATCGTTGCTTAATGCTTACTCTGCTCTCAACAACCTCTGGTTCTTGAAATTTACCTTGGACCCATCTCCTTAATTTGCAGTTTCTTCAGTTTTAATCGACAGTTCACAGCCAATAGCTTGTCAGAGTCCACATCTGCCCCTGGAAATGTCTTTTAATTTAAAATCTGGTTCCGAAATCTCTGTTTTGACTGTATATAATCAATGTGAAACATTCCGGCGTTTCTACGTCTCTTCCACGCATACTACTTTCTTTCATGATTCTTAAACCAAGTGTTAGCCATCATTAAATTATGCTCTGTGCAAAATTCTAGCGGGCGACTTCTTCTTGCATTCCTTTCACCAAGTCCATATTCATCTACTGTTTCTTTTCTCTTTCTTTTCTTGCTATCGATTTCCAGTCTTCCATCACTATTAATTTTTCGTCTGTGTTAACTATTTGATACATTTCTTTTATCTTATCATACATTTCTCCAATCTCTCCATTATCTGCGGAGCTAGTTGGCTTATAAACTTATACTATTGCGGTGGATACCGGCTTCGTGTCTATCTTGACTACAATAATGCGTTCACTATGCTGTTCGTAGTAGATTATCCGCATTTCTACTTCGTTATTCGTTATTAAAGCTATGCCTGCATTCCCTCTATTTGATTTTCTATTTATAACTCTGTATTCACCTGACCAGAAGTCCTGTTCCACCTGCCACCGAACTATGATAATTCCAGCTATATGTAACTTCAGCCTATATATTTCCATTTTTAAATTTGCTAATCTCCCTGCCCCAACTAAGGGGACTAGCATTCTGTGCTCCGATCCACAGAACACCAATTTCATTTTTCCTGATGACAACATCCTCATGAGTAATCCCCGCCCTGAGATACGAATGGGACACAATTTTACTTCCGGGATGTTTTATCCAAGAGTACGCCATCTTCATTTAACCATACTGCAGAGGTGCATGCCCTCGGGAAAAATTACGGCTGTAGTTTCCCCTTGCTTTTAGCCGTTCGCAGTACAAGCACAGCAAGGCCGTTTTGGTTGACATTACAAGGCCAAGTCAATCAATCATGCAGAGTGTTGCCCCTGCAACTACTGAAAAGGCTGCTACCCCTCTTCAGGAACCACACGTTTGTCTGGCCTCTCAAAAGATACCCCTCCGTTGTGGTTGCACCTGCGGTACAGCAATCTGTATCCCTGAAGTATGCAAGCCTCCCCACAAACGACAAGGTCAATGGTTCATGGATGGGGGATGGAGGGGGGGGGGGGGGGGGGGGATGGTCGGTGGTATTACACTGACAAAATGTGAAACATCCAGAACACATGTCGGATGTCAATATAACTTTGTGTACACACACACTACCAGCAGCTATCTAAATGACTACAGCTGCAGTTCTCTGTGACTTATAGAATTGCCACCAGACTGCAGCTGTGTTGTTCGTGATTAATGTTGTTACCAGGCCTGACTGGGAATATAAAGGGTGCGAACAGTGTCGTATGTTGAACGGTCACTGCACAGGACAAGGAGATACTCCATACTCGTGTGAGACAGCGTTACCAGCACAACACAAGTTTTGAAAGGAGCCTCATTATCTGCCTCTATTTAGCCGACTCGTTGAGTCGTGCAATGTGCATATTGGTGGGGCATTCAGATGTGACAGTGGACTGATATTGGAGTACATGGGTGAAATGCCTTAGAGTGCTCTAAGCACATTGTAGCCCGTTCAGATGTGCACCTTCCATCTGAGAACAAGTTATGGGATCCCTGTAACATTCTGAACCATCCAGTAACATTGGTCAGGAACTAGATGCAGAACAACTAAGGAATTACCATCCCATGTATAGTTTGCCATAACAGCACAACCCAAACAGCTGCCGGCCGCGGTGGCCTCGCGGTTCTAGATGCGCAGTCAGGAACCGTGCGACTGCTACGGTCGCAGATTCGAATCCTGCCTCGGGCATGGATATGTGTGATGTCTTTAGGTTAGTTAGGTTTTAGTAGTTCTAAGTTCTAGGGGACTGATGACCACAGCAGTTGAGTCCCATAGTGCTCAGAGCCATTTGAACCAAACAGCTATGTTTTGGACGTTGCAGTGACCGGGAAGAACGTACAAATATGTTCGTCCTGGCATCATGGTATGGGGAGCCATGGGGTATGACTTCAGGTAACGACTGGTTGAGAGAACGCTGACATCACAACGGTACGTCACGGATATCATGTGTCCTCAAGCGTTACCCTCCATGCCATGGTATCGTGGTGCCATTTTTTAACAGAACAAATGTCGTGTACAAATGATACCGGTCTCTATGAACTCTCTGTGTGATGTTGAGGTACTCTTGTGACCGGCAGGTCCTCACACCTATCCCCGATAGAACATGTGTGTGACCTGCACGGACGTCAACTCCGTCCCATCGACAGTTATCACGGACCTGTTACAACAGAAAACGATCCAATAGCTTTGTGATACCCTTCTCAACCGAATAAGTGTACCTATCTTGAATTACGATGTATTCTCAAAAATGGTAGTGGAATATGTGTTTACTTTGTTACTGAAAGTTGAAAAAGGCGAGGTGCCTGCATAGCGAAAATGTTTCGAGCGGGGGAAGGCAGAATGTAGATGTGTGCTTGCTCAAAACAGAACTACTTCCGAGGGTGACCACCTCTAACCGAACGCATTGATTGCCTGAATTACCAGCATCAGCTTTTTTTTTTCTTTTTCGGACAACGTTTACAATGTGTATTTAAATTTTCCATCGTTGACAGAACTGCGGAAACTATTCATGTGATAAACTGAGAGAACAAATGAATGTGCTGAATACTGAAATTAAATGATCAATTTTATTACAAAACTACTTATTTCGAGACGCCAAGCCTCATCTTCAGATGTACCAATTCACAATTAAAAATTACAATAAGCAAGTGCGTGCATAATACAATTGCTTCACTTATTGGTTATATGTTAACAGCTCCCTTGGTTTCTTGTACTGTCCGATTTACTTTAAATACAATAATACGTTTACTCTTTTCGGCGTACACACACGCATACAAAGTAGTACTGAAACACATAGTTTTCTTTTCGATTCATAGTCGTGTGGCTCAATGGCTATGCTCGGAACTCGTCCAACGGATGCAAGATCTCTCCTCGGAGTGCTATCATAGTCATAAAACACACAAATTCCACCGGAAATGTTAGTAAGGGTTATTCTAACAACCACTACAGTAAGCAAACGTAAAACGACTAATTACTAAGTGACTCTCTCATACTTTTTTGTATACAGCTACAGTAACAGCTGCTGACCACAGCTACTGTATACAGGTGGTCAGAAACAGTCCAAAAACAGTGCATGGATGTTGCAGAGTAGGTAGTGCTAAGAAATAATGGTTAAGAAAAAATTTCGATGCGTTGTGTCGTTCCTGATTTAATTAGCATTGAAGTTAGTCAATCAGGCATTTGCACGCGCAGGTTCAAGGGGCCCGAAAGAGTCAGTAACGCCGAATGTGTTCGTCGTCTGGTTTCCTAGAACCGAACAAGAATGCGATACAAAAGCTGGACACGGGACAGTAGTAAGGATCGAACCCAAGCCAAAGGGCGAGCAGTCTCTTGCGTTACAGTCCGAAACCACGAGGCTCCTACCGTCGCAGGTTCGAATCCTGCCTCGGACATGCATGTGTGTATTGTCCTTAGGTTAGTTAGGTTTAAGAAGTTCAAAGTCTAGGGAAATGATGACCTCAGATGTTAAGTCCCATAGCGCTTAGAGCCATTTGAACCATTCTCTTGCGTTATCATCTACGGTATGAGAAAAACTGATACTAACTGTATCTGGCTGGCCGTTTGATTTACCTGCGCAGTGGCCTGATTGTCTAACTACAATGCTAATTAACTCAGTAACGGCATAATGGATCAAATTTTTTCTTAACAAGTGTTTTTCAGCACAACCTACTCTTCAGTTCTCTTACAAGCTCTTCAGACTGTTTCTGAGCACCCTTTGTATAGAACAATATCTAGCAAATTTAAATCTTCAAATGATCCAACTACAGACGTCATAGCAGGCAGTTTTGGCACTGTCAAGAGGATAGAGGAATGCAGTAAAAAGTTGAAGGTGGACAGCGACAAAATAAAAAAGTAAGCCCATGTCCTTCATTACATAAAGTTCACTGATCTTAGTATTCATGTCGCAGCGGATGTTACACTCTTCCGGTCTTATGATTAATTAATGCCCTTATGTTCAAGTCAAAAATACATCTGAAATAGCAGTATCATATAGTCATAGGCAAGAAACATCAGTATAATGATATTGTCCAATCTACGTATGTTGAGTATCACCCGATAGTGTTGGCAATCAGTTCATACCTTAAATTAACAAAGATTTGCAATTAAAGTGTGTGTGTGTGTGTGTGCGTGTGTGTGTGTGTGTGTGTGTGTGTGTGTGTGTGTGTGTACGTGTCATACTGCAGTGTCGCCGCTCTCCTCTTCGTCACAAACAAAGCCAAGGCCGCATGATTATACAGCTTAACATATTATTCAAAAATTAACAGAATAGGAAAGTCGTGCCAACTTAATTTCAAAACTTTTATGGCTACGTCCCAACGACAACGTGTTGAGCAAATCCACGCAACAGCCTCACGTTACACGGGCATCCAATTTACAACATCGTATCTTGTCACAACGGACATCGCATCTGTGGGATGTTCTATCTTCGACAAGTGAAAATTGATACTATTCTACGCTACCGAGCTAGACAGTCGCAAGTTAAATTTAGATGTGTTGCTCCCCTGGGAGGACAGAACAAAGTGAACAACAGTCAACAAACCAACCATGAACTACCACAGATTCATCTTTTAGCCTTGACATGCGTCTAGACCCAATTCGTCTGAAGTATAAGCCTCACACAAGACACAGACGCAATTTAGAATGATTCTGTCCATTAAAATGATATCGTACTCTATTTTGTTCAGAGCTCAACACGTTTCATCGCAGCAACAAGGGGATCACACTCGGTAACACTGTGTACAATAATAATAGCAAAATAAGGTCGCAAAATAATGTTATGTTGTACGTGGGTGTTTAAGATCCACTCTCCAGTTGTCATATAAACTGTATAGCTGAAAGGGTAACAGATGCCATCGAGTTGTTAACAAATGATAAGTTAACACATGATAAGTAAGTAATGCAGTTATATTATCTGTGTACAGAGGCGTATTGTAAATCTGTAATGTGAAATGGTACAGCTGAAAATGAGGCTGGAGGACTCAAAATCGGTAAATTTTCAATATAATTTAAGATCATTTAATTGCAGTTTGAGGAAAATTAATTGTTATTCTCGAGTATCTTTGTCACAGCATAAGGACGACGGTCAAGAAAGCAGTCGCACCCCAACATCAGAAGGACTGACACGCTCATTTCAACTTCCTCGCTAAACCCAACAGCTAAAGATGCGCTGCATTCAACAACATGATCTATCATCTCCTTTCTCTCACCATATCCCAAGAAGACCGTGACTACGAACTAAATACTACAAAAACAGTAGTTACAGATAATGAAATTAAATCCAATATTGTTGATAACATTTTCAAAAAAAACTGAAGAAGCAAAACAGTTTCTTGTTCTATCCAGTGAACAGCATAGACAGACAAAAAAGGAAATGGTGTAGTTTACCTTTTATAGGTAAAATTCTTTACATGTGTTTTTCTTTGTCCCATGACATTGGCTATATCTGTCTTCAATTCTAAGGATTAACAACCTATCATGATGAAACGTGAGGTTTATAACATCACCTGCCAAGAGTTTCGGTCCTGCTATGTAGAACAGACTGGCGGTCGTGCTGTACTAGGCGCAGAGAAGGCGTTAGAAGCTGGAGATTAAAGAAGTCAGATTCATCCTTTGCGGAAAGTTGCTTCAAGCAGAAACACGAATATGTAATAAATGCAGAATTCCTATTTATCGAGGGAAACCGTGGAAAGATCATTCAGTTAGAAATACTGCAATTTAAAAAGCAGAAGTGTGTATCCTTACATTTGCTATTGAATGAGCAGACTTGATTTACTTCTTCACCCCTTTTAGATAATGTTGCATCTTCTACATAGCACAAGAAACTTGGTGTCGTCATTCACAAATAAGTAAACACACAAATACCAATTCCTGTGCACGTAACTCTACTCTATTTCATATTTATTCATAAGAAGAATACATGCTATCCTAATGAATGTCATAACGCTGTGCAATACAAATGTAACTGTGTCAAAATAATCAACACATATACTTCAACAGTTATAGTTGAGAATTGGTAAGTTAAGAAGATGACATACATTTATCTTTCCTTGGATGGCGTTTTTGGAATCAACTGTATACTCGATAATGGGCTTACAGTCCGAAACGTATTAGAAAAATAATGAAATTTATGAAACAAGGCAAAAAAGTGTTTCGTTTACTTAATACAATATAATAATAGTTCCTAAGTAAAAAGCTTGTTTCTGTAGCGTGAAAGCAAAATTAAAATTTCCATCTGTGGTGTCCTTTTTGATCTCCGTTCAGTAATACGTGGTGCAAGTATCGTGAATGCATGCATTTCGAGGCGATGTGTCGTTTAACTGTGCCTGATGACGAAGCTGTTGGGCGACTTTAAACGCAACTCTTCCGAACTCGCTCGCTGTATACCGTGCACATTATTCCGTGAGTACTTATCCACATTATGCAACCCAGTTTCGTAATCGACACGTTCTCCGCCTTCATCTCCACGTCATTAGTGCAGACGCCTCATCAGAATACGCTGTGACGTACCATTAACTTCTGATTCACGTACAGTCATTTGGCCTGCAACAGACAGACACGCAATGTCAGTGTGGCAATAGCTCTTCTCTGCGTGGCTCCATTTTGCAACTGCCGTTATCGCCTTAATACATTCCTGAAATAGCTCTTCCTGTGCAACGCTCCATTTGTAAATCCTGCAGTTTCATGGTGCGCTGGATATTGGACGAGATTTCGGACATGTGGCCTAATGAAGTATAGTTCTTGCACTGCTGCTTCGATTATATATATTTCGATCATCGAACTGAGGTGAAAAGAAATTAATGGCACAGCTTGGCTGAAAGAAAAAAACGGTTAATAAGACGCAATGTGAGTCATCAAGGAACAGTCTAGTTGGTATTGGAAACAAGTTTGTGTGTGTTTGTTTGTGTGTGTGAGAGAGTGTGTGTGTGTGTGTGTGTGTGTGTGTGTGTGTGAGAGAGAGAGAGAGAGAGAGAGAGAGAGAGAGAAAGGGAGAGTAAAAAGAGAGAGAGGGAAAGTGAGTGAATGACTGAGGGAGGGAGGGATGAAGGAAGGTGGGAGGACTGATGAGAGAGACCAGGGGTTGACTGCAGTAAAAAGCACAATTATGGAAATGAAACGCCAATTCTTCTTGTTTAAGACCCGAACCCGTTTAATGAAATTTCGCCATCGTCAATGGGTCAATTTACTTTCTGCCAAATAACGTGTACATGAATTTTGCATGGTAATGTATACATTTTTGAGATTATGATATTTACATTTACGACATTATTAACATACATAAATTTGTAGCCTACATTCATAGCACATATTAATGTTTATGTAGCTATCTGACTTTGCAGTACACTTGACATGTTGCTCCATTTGTCATCAGAATTGAATAAAGATTTTTCAATATTATGTTACATATATTTAACAAAATACTAGGCCTAAAGTGAAACTACTGCTTTTTTCCCGCTATACTAGATTGTAGTACTGTCATTATATTCTGCTCTCGGTACTGATTTGTTGTTTTATTGTTTAGTTATCATTTGTTAAGCTAGAGTAATAGTAATCACCGAAACGAATTTTTGCGGTAAACAAGAAGACAGAGCCGTATTTCCATAATTACATGTTAAGAAACAAACACAGACAAAAAGTGAGGTTCAATAACAAGATAAACGGATTAAATGGATTTAGCTTTTAGTAGTTATGCACATATGGCTGGCTCAGGAGGGGCCAGTCTTCAGGCGGAAGAACACAGCAACAAATCTTTCGGTCATTTACTAAGTGAGCAGAATACTATAACTGTACCGCTGTGGTTCTTTTACTTCTCTTCCTTTCTTTCCTGCGTTTCTTTCTGATGCAAGAAGACCCTGTGGACCTTTGTAGTAGTCTCAGGTCTCTTCAATAAGATTCCAGACAGCTGCGAAGTATGTTGCATCTATATCCATATTTGTACTCCACAAGCCACCGAACGGTATGTGGCGGAGGCTACATATCCATAACTACTCCGCTAGCTAACATACGAAGCATAGCGTAGCGTTCCTTGCATTACTACCACCCGTTCCATTTTGTAAATCACTTACAAAAGCAAAGAGAGAAAAAAGGCTATCTATACGCCTCTGCTCGACTCTTATACTGACTCCGCGAACCTGACGCGAAATTTACATTGGCGGCAGTAGAATTGTTCTGCAGTCAGCCGCAAATGCCGGTTCTCTAAATTTTTTCAGTGGTGTTTCGCGAAAAGAACACCGTCTTCCCTCCAAGGATTCCCATTTGAGTTCACGAAGCATGTCCGAAATACGCGAGTATCGATCGAATCTGCCGGTAAGAAATCCTGCAGCACTCCTCCGAATTCCTTCGATGTCTTCCTTTAATACGACATGGTGTGGATTTCAGACATTCGAACAGTACCTAGCAGTGGGTTACGTTAGTGTTCTAGTGTCTCCTTTATAGATGAGCTACACTTTCCTAGCACTCGCAGCAAACCAAGTAGCCTTCCCTACTGTAGACCTTACGTGCTCGTACGTTTTGGTCTCTCTTGGCATCGTTACGTCTAGATATCCAAGCGACGCGAATGTGTCAAACACCACACCAGTATCACTTTTCCTTTCCCTATTTCATTCGTGGATGACACACGGAAAGAAAAATTGTAGGTAACCTTCTGTATGAGCTCGGAGTTCTCTAATTTTCGCGTAGTGCTCATAACGCATGGCGAAGTTAAAGAAAGCGGTATGTTGGCTTGCTAATTCTGGGACGGTGGCCTTTCGAATTTTATGAGGAAGACTCTACGAGATGCCCAGCGCCATTCTTATAATGTCTTCCGTTACCAAACAGATAGAGTATTCACAAAGAATCTGTGGCACGTTATTTAGCGCTCATTGCGGTGATACGCTGTCCTGTTAAGCGCCATGTTTTCGGAAGTCATTCTGCGGTAGTTTTGAAAGAGAAATAGTACAGCTGCGAACTTGTAAGATAAACAGCTGTGAGGTATGTCGCATCTATGTATATTCACACTTGTACTCCACAAGCTACCGAACGGTATACGGCGAATTTATTTTCGAAATCATGCCTAACATTTGCGCAGTGCGCAACTGCACGCACAAAAATCAATAAAACTGAGAATATATCATACTGAAATTGTGTACTGTTTAAAAATATATTCTGTTAGTAGTTTTGTACATTTGTGTTATACACCAGTACAGAAAGAACTTTTAACTTTTTGTGAATATGTAAGTCTATTATTTTTACCCAAAGTATCGTAATTTCCTTACTATCATGTCCCATGTCCCTTTGTGCTGACCTCTGAAACATGGCGGTGGAGGTCGGAGTGGCCGAGCGGTTCCAGGCGCTACAGTCCGGAACTGCACGGCCGCTACGGCCGCAGGTTCGAATCCTGCCTCGAGCATGGATGTGTGTGATGTCCTTAGGTTAGTTAGATTTAAGTAGTTCTAAGTTCTAGGGGACTGATGACCTCAGAAGTTAAGTCTCATAGTGATCAGAGAATTTTTGAACCATGGCGGTGGTTGTTTAGTTTGAGTCAGTTGCGACGTTACCTCCCTGCATTATTCGAATTCTTTGACCGTTGCAGTTTGTTGCACGTTTCTGAGACCTTGTGGCACTGACTAAAGAAACGTGCACCTCTTCTATTAATCTTTTCTCTGTTAATCTAACTTGGTAAGGGTCTCGCACCGGTGAACACACTCAGTAGCGGCACCCGCAATAAATCTAAATACAGCACCTGCCCTCCCACATGCTTATGTTTATGTGGTCGTTTTGCATCAAAACAGCGGACCGAAATTCTCTATTCTCAGTCGGAAATAATTAGAATTTCCGTCGCTGGTGTTTGCCTTGAGACCAAAGGAAATCTGCCGAAAGTATGATCGACCTAGGAGAAAGAGACCAACAGATCTTAGTTCTACATCTACATCTACATCCATACTCCACAAGCCACCTGACGGTGTGTGGCGGAGGGTACCTTGAGTACCTCTAACGGTTCTCCCTTCTATTCCAGTCTCGTATTGTTCGTGGAAAGAAGGATTGTCAGTATGCTTCTGTGTGGGCTCTAATCTTTCTGATTTGATCCTCATGGTCTCTTCGCGAGATATACGTAGGAGGGAGCAATATACTGCTTGACTCTTCGGTGAAGGTATGTTCTCGAAACTTTAACAAAAGCCCGTATCGAGCTACTGAGCGTCTCTCCTGCAGAGTCTTCCACTGGAGTTTATCTATCATCTCCGTAACGCTTTCGCGATTACTAAATGATCCTGTAACGAAGCGCGCTGCTCTCCGTTGGATCTTCTCTATCTCTTCTATCAACCCTATCTGGTACGGATCCCACACTGTTGAGCAGTATTCAAGAAGTGGGCGAACAAGCGTACTGTAACCTACTTCCTTTGTTTTCGGATTGCATTTCCTTAGGATTCTTCCAATGAATCTCAGTCTGGCATCTGCTTTACCGACGATCAACTTTATATGATCATTCCATTTTAAATCTCTCCTAATGCCTACTCCCAGATAATTTATGGAATTAACTGCTTCCAGTTGCTGACCTGCTATTTTGTAGCTAAATGATAAGGGATCTATCTTTCTATGTATTCGCAGTACATTACACTTGTCTACATTGAGATTCAATTGCATTCCCTGCACCATGCGTCAATTCGTTGCAGATCCTCCTGCATTTCAGTACAATTTTTCATTGTTGCAACCTCTCGATACACCACAGCATCATCTGCAAAAAGCCTCAGTTAACTTCCGATGTCATCCACCAGGTCATTTACGTATATTGTGAATAGCAACGGTCCTATGACACTCCTCTGCGGCACACCTCAAATCACTCTTACTTCGGAAGACTTCTCTCCATTGAGAATGACATGCTGCGTTCTGTTATCTAGGAACTCTTCAATCCAATCACACAATTGGTCTGATAGTCCGTATGCTCTTACTTTGTTCATCAAACGACTTTGGGGAACTGTGTCAAACGCCTTGCGGAAGTCAAGAAACACGGCATCTACCTGTGAACCCGTGTCTATGGCCCTCTGAGTCTCGTGGACGAATAGCGCGAGCTGGGTTTCACACGACCGTCTTTTTCGAAACCCATGCTGATTCCTACAGAGTAGATTTCCAGTCTCCAGAAAAGTCATTATACTCGAACATAATACATGTTCCAAAATTCTACAACTGATCGACGTTAGAGATATAGGTCTATAGTTCTGCACATCTGTTCGACGTCCCTTCTTGAAAACGGGGATGACCTGTGCCCTTTTCCAATCCTTTGGAACGCTTCGCTCTTCTAAAGACCTACGGTACACCGCTGCAAGAAGGGGGGCAAGTTCCTTCGCGTACTCTGTGTAAAATCGATCTGGTAACCCATCAGGTCCAGCGGCCTTTCCTCTTTTGAGCGATTTTAATTGTTTTCTATCCCTCTGTGGTCTATTTCGATATCTACCATTTTGTCATCTGTGCGACAATCTAGAGAAGGAACTACAGTGCAGTCTTCCTCTGTGAAACAGCTTTGGAAGAAGACATTTAGTATTTCGGCCTTTAGTCTGTCATCCTCTGTTTCAGTACCATTTTGGTCACAGAGTGTCTGGACATTTTGTTTTGATCCACATACAGCTTTGACATAGGACCAAAATTTCTTAGGATTTTCTGCCAAGTCAGTACATAGAACTTTACTTTCGAATTCATTGAACGCCTCTCGCATAGCCCTCCTCACACTAAATTTCGCTTCGCGTAACATTTTATTTGTCTGCAAGGCTTTGGCTATGTTTATGTGTTCTGTGAAGTTCCCTTTGTTTCCATAGCAGTTTTCTAACTCGGTTGTTGTACCACGGTGGCTCTTTTCCATCTCTTACGATCTTGCTTAGCACATACTCATCTAACGCATATTGTACGATGGTTAATTTCATTTCATTTCTGGAGACAGTACTATAAAAAACATGAAGGCCGGATCAGTAAGTAGGTGTGTACAGTTTGGCATTGACATATGCTGTTGTTTTACCACATGTTATAGTATTTTACTTCTACTGATGATAACAGATTTTTTTTTAAATTGATAGTACTCTTGTCAAAATTTAACCTCAAAAATATTAAACAAATTAATGCCTCAACTCAGGGAGTTTTTGTCTTCAGATGATGATAGGCGTCTTGTTGTCGGTAGACACATGTAGCTATCGAAGCATTCTTTTCAAATAATCAGAGCAAAGTTGGTAGCAATGCACGTTGCTGGGCTGTAAAAGCCAAGTACATTGTTGTTGTTCTAAGCAGGACTCACATATGTGGATTGTAAGATACAGGGCTCACTACATTAACAGGATATTCTGCAAACTGCCGCAATATGTGGTCATCTTCCAGAGACTTTCTGCTTTTCTTCCGAGTGTCAGAACTATTTACCAAAAATTATGTTGATTCCATTAGCAAAAGCCACAAAAAACTGATCTACTGCCATCCGACCAACACTCGGTCTCTGTGATCTTTCAAGATGCACAGCTATTGTCAAACTCGGCACAACACCTGCCAGTTTTAACACCTGTATCAACAAAATATTCGTAGCTGAAAGCTTGCTTACACTGCTGACGTGCACAGTGCAAAGTGATTTCTTCCACTGATAAGAATACCCGAAGCTATACAGTTGGCATACATGTCAATGTTTCAAATTTTATTAAGTCTATCTAATGCTAAAACCGCATCATTGTCCTTTTCTCCTCGTAGTAGATGCTTTGCTGATTTACTATCTATTTCTGAGATACATGATTACATTAAAACTTTCATATTACCAAGTATATCTTAATTTCTTTTGTGCCCTTTATTTTTAGGCGGAGTAATACCGGTATGTAACGCTAAAGGAGTATAAGAATTTCACCTGCATTAATTACCCGAAGATGCTTCCAAATGTCTACAAATAGTTAGCAAGGGATCCGCCCACAAGAAACGTCATATCTGCAGTTCTGAATACAGTAGGCTTGCATCTGAAATAATACGCGTCTCCCTACACAGCTTTTCCTACACCAGTAGTCCAGCGACAATTTTTTGTATCTAATTTACAATCTTCGCTGCAAGAATCATTAAAAATGACAGATCTCTTTCGCAGTAACATCTTTCAAAGGTCTCTTTTCTGCAGCACCTATTCTTGTATTATTTTAGTAACTTACACCACTTTGTCCTCCTGTGACTTGTCTATACGTCAGCGGTGTTAAAACGCAGTTTCTCTTCAGTATCATCAATATTAAAAAGTTCCTTTTCATGAAAGATTTTGTTTCATAATTATCATTGTGTAATTTTTCCTCTTTTTTCGCCTTGGTATTGATCATGTAACCGCGTAAACCCTCCTTATTTCTTTTCTTTTCTCTCCTATTTGTTCCTGTACTCCTTCATCGTCTTCCCATGAAGCCTTCTAAATTTAGTATTTCATATTTAAAAAGGTTTATTTATGCTATTTCTGTTTCTTTGATGTTGTTTCTTTATAGCTATTTTCGTACTTCTGTATCCTATGCTACTGTCTATTTCTTTTTCCAAAAATACAGTAATATTTGTTTCTTTAGCTTGTTCTCATTCATTCGGTAAAGGTGTCCAAAAAAGATTAATCTTCGTTTTGTCAGTACTTGAGATATTTTCTGTTCATTTTCGTAGATCTCCTCATTATTTCTTATTTTCAAATGATCTGTAGTTTGTATTGGACTCATCATTTTTCTAATAATCCGTCTCTCAAGCATCTCTGCTCCGTCCAGTTGATAGTTCAACATTAAGCTTTCAATATTTATCATGAATTTTATTATTTCAGCTGAAATTTCAGACGAGTTCTACTCGCCAATTTCTTCGGAAGATTTATGTAACTGCTTCTATCAGAATTTCTAAAAGTATTGCAAAAAGCTTGCCGCCTACTTTGATTCCATTTGATTTCCGTCCTAGAACACTACTGCTTCAATGTTGTGAATTTTTGCTACAAATTCTATATCCTTACATTTTTTTCTAAAACACGGTTAAACAGTAAAGGTGAACCGTCCCTTCGTCTAATACCAGTCTTTATTTCAAATGATTTAATTACTTACCCATATGATTCATTTTACATTTCGTATTTGTTATAGTTTCACGAATTATGTTTGCTAATTTTCGTCTACACCACAGCACAGACATCTCAGAAGTGGCTCTTGTTCTAGGGCACTATCATACAGTATGAATCTCCATTGCGGTATATTGTGAGTATTGGATTATCTTAGCTTTTTTCTCTATTCCATCATTTGAATTTCTTATCTAAGTGTGTCTAGCACGTATTAATGTTATCACTATTGTTTCTTATGTAAAGTTAATGTTTTTGGAAGTTTTATTTAATTTTCACATTTGGCCAAGCAGTACCGCACTGACTGATACTTTGTTAGTTTCTATCTACATCTTGCTTACTCAGTAATTCTACATCACAGCTCAGACCTACGAGAGGTGGATCTTGTTCTAGGGAAACATAGTGCAAAAAATTTATATACGCACAGTACTATTAACACTGCATTATTTTATTTGTCTCCCCGTTTTAACAGATCATTTTCATATCGAAATATGACGATACAGCCTGATGTATGTTAGGAGACTACGCCCTTCTTACATGAAAAATTTTCCTTTAAATTAAATTAAAATGCTTCTATTTACAACTAGTGTCAAAACTCTGAATTTACTGAAGAGCCGAGGAGAGGAGATAATAGGAAGTTGTTGACCTAATAGTTCACAAATGTGTGCTCATTAGGAATGTTGTGATTGACAGAGTACATTTAATATTTCGTTACTGTGCTGTGGTTTCATGCACCTCAGTCGATGTATTTCTGTGTTGTCACGAGATGGCACATAATAAGTTCTTGTACATTTCGGTAGCTTACTTTTAGAATTTGAAGACGCCGTTATTGTAGTTAATGCCAGTTTACCTTCGTTTGGGGAGGAATAGAGACGAGTTTTTCGTCGCATGGGTTTATAGAACCCACCAGAGTAATGGACGCTCTCTGTTTTCACAAGCCGAAAGTGTGATATAAATTGTGTTATACGTAGTCTATCAGTTGATTATTTGTAACTCAGTTGTTCAGTAAGTGATTTTCAACAGTCGAAGAATGATTACGTATGGAATTTCCATTGTGTAAGGAATTTTCAGTAAATTTTTCCTTTAATCTTCGAATGTATATTTTAACTTTTCTGTCTCCCAATGAGACTGCCCCTAAAAATACGCCACACAAAGCAGGCGCCCAATATGTCCTAGATCCAAAGATAGAAAACTAAATATCAGCGCCGTAAATGCATTAAATTTTTGACCTTACGGGATATTGTTCCAATGTGTGAAAGGAGTTTCAGTAATGAAGAAGTCAATGAATATATATTCGTTGCTCCAATTATTACATGTAAACAAAGTGCACATTACAACTAGAATTTGGGCAATATAAGTATACTTATTATTTCTCTTGTTTACGACATTATCAGCATTATGGTTGACAGTTACAAAACCATTCAAAAATTTAAGAAATACAAACATTTTGTGGTTGATGCAAATTGCTAAAGTTTACTAACAATATAATTCTGCAGGCTTTCGTGGCCGTTGTCACAGAAGTTAAAATCTTCTGGGTTATTAGCCGCGACATATTTCTACTAAAATGATCGACGTTTCGACCCCTCTGCTGGGATCTTCCTCAGGATCTTATGGTGTCTATTACTGCTAGAACTTTACTAACAATGCTTTCACCTATAGTTGGAAAAAAATCATTGTTCTCAGTGGATTGGAAATAACAGCCAGCAAGTTTCAAAACACAGGATTATTAAACCTTGGTGTAGACAGTCTTCTTTAGAAGGTATTGCACTTGTTAACAAATGTTACGGCATTATGTGTGGGACAGAGACGGTATCATTACAATAAGCAAAATTACAGGAAATGTTTACAAATAATTTTAGTGAAGCACACTCACGTAGAATCACATATTATCTATATCCGATGTGGGAGTCGTTGACTCTGTCTAGTATAAGTGCGTGCCATCTATTTAACCACCATTTCAAATGCATCATTTTAAAGTACAAGCTCTCTACTGTAAGGCTTCATCTTAAACTTTTTTTTAAGTGTCACACATCTGCCAATAGACCCAACAACATTTAGTGTGCCACTTGAAAGATTTGTATATACGGTATATGATATTTAAATATAAAACGTGGCACCGGATCCTGCAGAGCGTAAGTATGCTACGTACAGAGTTAGTGACAAGATACCATCTCTGTTCCACACACAGTGTCGTAATATTTGTGAATAGGTACAATACCTTCTGAAGATGACAGTTCTAAAACTGTCGAAACCACAGTCAAGGTTTAATCAACTTGTATTTTACAACTGGTGGTCTGTTATTTCCAGTCCTTTGAAGATCTCGCATGAGCAGTTGTTGAAGCACAGCCATGTTTATAATCTTAAAATATTTTTCCCTTATTTTCGAATAAAAAATTTAACATGGCGCCACTCAAAGTCCACAATACTAATAATGTTAAATTAGTTTACAGTAGAAACGAAGGGTTAACAAAATTGCTCGGATGCTGTTGTCAAGGTGATGACTGATGACCATTCCAGTGATGAGAATGGCAGGGCGACGTGCTGTACCACGTTTCCGCGTTTCGCGGTTCCCTCTGGAGAGGGCGCTAGTAGCGGTGATAAGGGCGCGTATAAAGGCAGCGCACGTGGGCGGCGTGTGCCTGTCCTGTGGACGCTACCATGGTCGCCCCACAGCCGTGGCTGCCTCTGCTGCTGCTGCTGCTGCCGCCGCTGCTGTTGGCGTCTGCCGTCGCGCCGACATCGTCCACCTCGTATCGTGGGTAAGTCATCCACTCACCTAGCTTTCTGCCACTATAGCAACTGCTTGTGTATAAACCCTCGTCGAATCGCTGTACGGTGCTCAATGCAGGGATTCTTTCTCATCGACATGTTAAGCACTCATCTCATACCATTCATGGATTGAGCACGTGAACCACTACTACATTCATGGTGGTTTAGAAGGATAAAATGGAAATGAGCGTTTGGCGTCATTGGCCGGGAGGCCCCTTGCGGGGCAGGTCCGGCCACCTTCGTTCAGGACTTACTACATTCGACGCCACATTGGGCGACCTGCGCGCCGGATGGAGATGAAATGATGATGAAGACAACACAGCACCCAGTCCCTGAGCGGAGAAAATCTCCGACCCAGCCGGGAATCGGGCCCCGGCCCGTAGGACGGCAATCCGTCACGCTGACCACTCAGCTATAGGGGCGGACGTTTAGAAGGGTTAGTAAATACCACTAAACCCTCATCTCCCTGAATCTTTAAGAAATCCAATTCTCTTCTATAAAACAACTCCAGACGACTGAATACTTTACAAGTGAGTTAATGTGTTACGTATTTGACGTTAAGGGGGATAGGACGTCAAACGGGCCGTCTTGGAGCAGGAGAGACACCACAGGACATTTTAATTTCCACTGTCTATACCTTTACGAATAAATTTATAAAACTTTGTCAGCATGACCAGGAAGGATTCAGGATTCACAATCATAGCAGTGGAAGTTCAAAATCATAACAAAATATTTTTTTTTACATGTGAAAGTTCATCATTTTTTCACTTCTATTGGCTGCATTTGTTGCTATAGGTACACGTTTCTTTATAAGTAAGAGAGATTATTCGATGAATTTTGCACAGCATACAAACCATACTTACAGGGGTATGAACCTCTAGAAATTATTTAATTTATGAAAAAATGAATGTGCTGTTATATTTTAAACTTCATGTTTAGAAAAAAATTCAAATTTTATAGTTAATTATATCAGTTTTTACCACAGTTTTTAATAGATTTGGAAAATTCTAGAGTCTCATACACCTGTAAGTATGGTTTGTATGCTGTGCAAAATTCATCGAAGAGTCTCCCTTACTTATGAACAGAAGTGCAGCCAATGGTAAGTGAGAAAAAGGTGAAATATAAATGTTTAAAAAATTATTTTCTTATATTTTTGAACTTCCACCACTATAAGTGTAAATCCTGAATCCTTTCTGGTCATTCTGTCAAAGTTTTATGAATTTATTTTTAAAAGTATATACGGTGGAAATTAAAATGTACTGTGGTGTCTCTCCTGCTCCAAGTCGTCCCGTTTGACGTCCTACCCCCCTTAAGCAAGTAAGCGAGAAAATGTTTAGAAAGGGTTTGAAATTATGTCTAACTTCGTCGAGTCGCTATAGGACGCTTTTCTCCGCAACATGTTAAGATTTCATCCCATACCTTTCATGGATTGAGCTCGTGAAGCACTACGACATGCATGGTGATTTATAAAGGTTACTAAATAACACTAAATCCCCCGATCCCAGATTATGTAAAGAATCGAACTCCCATGTGTAAAACAGCTCCAAAAGTCTGGTTATGTTAATGTGTTCAATATTTGTCATTAAGCATGTAAGCGAGAAAAAATTTAGAAACGGTTCAAAATTATGTTTAAAATTTGTTGGAAGTCGTTACGTGCACCGGTTATTATACATCGGATCAGCACAGTCTGTGCTTCATTTTAAGCAAAAGTTAGGTTTTTAACGGATCTCAATGTCCTGAACTATGTGTCGAACAATGATGTACTTTTGCAGGTACATTCAGTGGTATACGAGGATACAGTCTGCAAAATGTACTGCGAATAAAGCTGATAGTGAAGAAGTAACTAATTAAAACTTAAGGCCTGATGCTCTACTTGTATTGCATGAACAGTGAAAATTTGGTACTTAATAAACTATTTTCCTGTCCTCATTTTTTGTGCAGGTTGTTAGTGGAGAAAAATTTCGTAAAGGTTTGAAGGGGCGCGGGATTAGCCTAGCGGTTTGAGGCGCTGCAGTCATGGACTGTGCGGCTGGTCCCGGCGGAGGTTCGAGTCCTCCCTCGGGCATGGGTGGGTGTGTTTGTCCTTAGCATAATTTAGGTTAAGTAGTGTGTAAGCTTAGGGACTGATGACCTTAGCAGTTAAGTCCCATAAGATTTCACACACATTTGAACAAAGGTTTGAAATTACGCGTAGAGTTTCGTGAAAGTCGTTCTCATCCTCATATAGTGAATGAATTTAATCTGGGTAATTTGCGCCCCGTGAGCTACGGTACCTCAACAGATACAGGGGGTTGGGTATTCCCAGTACAAATATCTAGAACTTGTGCGTGGGAGTGAGTAGATAATGTTTTGAATAGGGACTGACGTTCGGAAAAGCAACGTTTCCCTTCTGTGACGATTTCAATTGAGATTCTGAATCATCCACTTCCGCTTGAGGAATTTAATTAGGCGTGACGCATTACAGTTACAAGGGGTATCCGGAAAGTAATTTCTGAGCGGCCGCGAAATATAAACCACTGTGAAAATCAAAAATGTTTTATTTGCTACAGTTACCTACAAATTCCAGCTACATACTCGCCTCTCCGACTTCGACATTCATCGCAGCGCTGTACTAACATTGCAGTACCCTCGTCTTAGAAGGCGGCAGCCAGTGCTATCCGCCAATTCTCTACGCTGGTCTACAGTTCGCTGTCTATATCAAAATGTTGTCTTCATAGCCATTAATTCATGTGAGCAGCGATGAGACTCAGAGGGAGCCATTACGCGCTGTATTGTGGATGATTAAATACATCCCATCGCAAACTCTGCAGGAGCATCTTCATTGTCCCTGAGGAATGCAGCTGAAAACTGTCTTGACGATGGAAACGCATAACTCTTATGATATGAAGGCTGCATAGCTTCAGGTGAAATTTCTCACCAGGCTCTCACACTTGGTGGGTGACACTACTTTCTAGCCGAGTTCACTGTGCGCTCGGAGCCGAAACGAACGACGTGGCACGATCGAAGGGCGTGCTAGGGATATTACTCAACACATCTGTGAAAAGCTTCATGAGTTTTCACAGTAGTTTCATTTTTCGCGACCGAATAGCTCATATATTAGGTAACAGTTCGAAAAAAAAAAACATAACGAAGCATCATTTCACCACTTAACGTTTGTTTGTACTAATACTGGAACATTGTATTCTGTGCGTACAGTATACTTGGTTCTTTTGGTTTTGGAATAAGGTAAACATATAATGTTTAGGTGTTAATACAAAAAAACGATGATGAGTCCCATACTCCGAGGCCATCCTTAAGGATACAGGGCACTTTTCTGGCTCAATATTATGTAAAAATCAACACCTATTTCTTTCAGGCACTGTTTATAATGTATATGTTTTACAGATTTTTTATTGATATTAGGTAATACAGCACACTTTATAGACAAATTAGAAGTATTTTGAATATTTTTGAACCTGCTTAGCGTCATTAAAAATTACAAAGAAATTGGTGCAGTTTTTTTCCAAAATACTTCCTCAAATTGAGGTACCATTTAATCCAATGTTATACATTTGAAGGAGACCAAATTTTTACCAGATATGCATGACATGAATGGCCGAGGTACTAGACATATTTAATTCCACCTGTTATGCACATTACAAGGATAAAAAATATCACATCTTACATTTTAATTTTTATAATTTTTTCCTAATATAAATGTTATTTTTTCTATAATTTAGTTGATTCTGCAATAAAGCTTAGGTCTACTACATAAGTATGGACTATTGCAAGCTACAGAAAAAAAATTAGGGCAATGCTTTATAAACTTTAGGAAATATTTGTACCTGAATTCTGAAAAATACAACTTACGGGAAATTACGAATGACGATATGAGTACAATTAAGCTGTACCTCAAAACGTTCCTGAAGTATAGTCTTCATCCAGCAGCATTTCTTCATCTTCATGATTCCTCTTGGCATACCTTTTAGCACTTCTTGCTTCTTTGGTAACTTGAAGAGCGAATCTTTCAGCTTCACGCACCCATTGCCTGTCACACACAAGCAATTGATCTTCCATATTAGAGCCACATTTTATGCCTAAATTTCTCAGAACTTCCAACCATCCTATCACTCCATCATTGAAACATATGACTGCATCTAGTACACCAACTTCTAATGTATTTAGTCCTCGGTAATCTTTCCCATGTGTATTCTGAGTACCACCTGAAGACATTTACTGAGAAAAACAGGGTCACTTAGGTGTCTAAAAATTGTTTTTATTTCATTCATAACAGGCCCAGGTAGTGAATGCTAATGATGGTATATTTGACCACTTTCTTTTGCTTTTTGGTAATCACGCCAAGAATCTGCTGCTTTAGGGCGAAGTCCCTGAAGAGGGTGGTCATCTGTGGACAACTTAGGAAAGTAGGTGGCCCATACAGCTTTTCTCATTGCTGTAACATTATTCAGTGGTGCAGTTCCTCTAATGGCCAATCCATAATAACTCTGAAGAAGGTCTATTTGAGTTTCTGTCAATCTGCCTAGGCCAGACAGAGATTTTCCATCAGGGAGCAACTTTCCTTTCATTTCTCTTCGTATCTTCCTCAATCTAGCACCCATCCTCTTTTGCACATGTCCACAACACTCCAGGATTGTTACCAAGGTATCACCATAACCACTGAACTCATTAGTTTTGCTGAAAGCTTCAGAGTCCCCATGTCCTAGGTACTTCATATATCTAACGTTATAAACGGGCACCGACCTCTGAAATACTTTTAGAGCTCCATCACACTCCATACCTCCACTCTAACCATCATAATTCTTAGAACACTGATGTTCAATATGTCCTTCAGTGTTACCATGGCAGGTGTGGCAGTACTTAGATAAGCACTCAACATCAACAACTTTTCCATTCTCCAGGGAAGTAGCACTTACAACTCCATTCATGGAACGATGTCCTCGACGTTGAAATGTCCCATCAAGTGCAACAGCAGTGTCCCTGGTTCCACTAATATTTACAGTTTCTTCTACTGCACGTTATATAGATGCTTCAGACACAACCGTCAATGCATCTAAAACTATTTTTATGTACTTGCTGAACCTACTGGGAGGAGGAGGAAGGTCCATCAAACCACAAAAAGTTTGAGCAACCTTTTTTCCTTCTTCTATTGCACGCATTGCATATACTTCAAATTCACATCATATGAATTACGCACAACGTTCAAAGTCTTTTTCGAGGTAGATTTATTGCAGGATCTACACAGAACAACTAATTTTGACGCTAAACCCTTCCTGCTACTTTGTTGCTCAGTTATTTCCGGTAATTTCCAGACAGCCTACACCATCACATTGTTTACATTTCGCCACTTCCTTTCTCAAAGGAGGTAACATACCCACATCAACAACAACAAATCCACTACAGACAGCGTCATTGTTAACACAAAAATTTGAATCACCAGGAGGCGTGCGTTGTGGGAGTTTCTTCCCAGAACAACAGATACATAGGTTACTTTCAACAGTGTGGCTTGCTTTGTTTGTTAACTGGTTACCGCGGAATTTCCTTATATTGAATTTCTTGATATGTGGCATGGTTCGAATTTATTGCACACTGAAGGATATGTAATTTGACAAACATATGTAGCACTTGGGCAACAAACATTCAGTAACACGTTAACACGTGAACAAACTGCTTCAGCGAAACAAAAGTAAATAGTAGCAAAGATAATCATTTACAGACACAAGAAACCTGCACTGTTGCCAACATATGCAATGTATCATACGTATAATCGCTGGAAACAGAAAGTTCACAGTTCTTTTCGAAATAATACTGGTTTCTGTCACAGAAACGAAGGGGGCGTGGCGGCATACATGACTAACTTCAAAATGTGGTATATGTAGCTCATTTTTCATTTGAAACCGTGCAATGTATATCAATCAGGAAAGACCTAAGTATTTATTAAAGTCATACAAAATTTTCGATTTTTCCACCATTTATAAGTACTCTGTATCCTTAAGAGATAAATAGGTGTTTCGTTAAGTTTCCTTTCGAATTGTTACCTAATAATTATACCGTGTCACGCCTAATTCAGTTCTTCAAGTAGAAGTGTATGAGTTACGCTTCTGAACTGAAACCACCGTAGAACAGATCGGTACGTTTCCAGACATGTGCTCCTATTCAAAAAAGTCTGTACTTACTCCCCTCTACAAGTTCTAGATGATCATGATGGTATTTCCAAAACACCCTGTGTACGCATTTTCTAACTGCACTGCTTGATTTCCTGTATTAAACATTTAGCATCAGATTACACCATTTAATGAATAGATTACAACAGCATCTTAAACTTTAAAATTCGGTCAAAAATTACATTATCTATTGAAAATGAAATTTTTATTGTCCGTAAAAGCCATCAGATAGGCAGCCTGCAACTTGGACGGTACTTAATGAACCAGTGTTACCCATTTAGTAATACATATTTTATTAGGTGGTAGGGTAGACTAATTCAGATGAAACATTCCACATCGCATGTATCAAATTCTTATTGATTACAGAGGCACATCTGTTAGACTCTAACCTGAACACGCACACCCAGAGTGCGCTAATCATTAAGTTCAAAATAGATTTTCATAAATTCTATCTCAGGTCTTCTTAGTGTAGTTTTTTTGTGAGGTAAGCACTATTCATATTCCGAACTTTCACTTCGTCTCTTGTGTTTGCTCTTTCTATCATGACTTCGCTCATAAATTATTCCTGCAGGCAAAGTCTGAACAGGTAAGGTACAGTGTCCTCAGTGGCTTAGAAACGTGCCCATTTCTGCCGATCCATCTTCCGGGAATTGTTAGGTTTAGATGACGTGGCCCCTGACGACTAGAATGTGTAGGAGCTGCGTCAAGAACATATCAATCTTTGTAGCAATAGGAACCTTTAGCAATAATGCATGAAGCTCGTTTTCAAGAAGCCGAGATAAGACAACATGGGAACATGGGAACATGAAAAACCCAGTAAACTGATTATCTTTCATACGACACCATACATTTACAGAGAATCATTCTTGAAACTATGTCTTGACATTCGTCAGACCACCAATGTGAGTTACGTATGGGTTGATACCGTTCATGAGTGAAAGTGGATTCATCAGAAAACGGCAATAACGGGATCACACGGCGACTTCCAATTAGTCAACGACAACATTCCAACGGTCTACATTCATCTTCTTGTCGGAGGTGTTGAATCTGCACTAAACGATAAGCATAGAGGCCGAACGTACGTAATGTCTGCCACATTCTTGTACGTGAATAACCGATAAGTGTAGACATTGTGAGTGTGCTTGTTGAAGGACTACGTTGTACCGAATAAATGACGTCTCCTACTCCATCCACACACTGTTCATTTACACGTTTAGGTGAAATACGGCTCCTAGACACTGAACGAGTCACACAGTTTAGTGCAGACACGAGTAACAACTCTTGAAGCTGATATTGTGCGATTAGGAAATCATCTACCGCATTCTCTACAGCCAGTAGCAACGTTCCCATTACAAAACCCATACACTAATAATATATTGACATGCTCACCATTTGTAAGTACGTGCGGTATGCATATACAAGGTAGAAACAGTAATACTTGAGAATAAGTAACGATCACAACCGCAGTTGAAATTTCACCCCGTGAATTTCGTAAAGAAAATGACAATCAATAAAAAAAACCATAGCCAACACCCAGAATGAAAACTTATCTCTAGCCAGCTGTATCTCTGTGACCAATAAAAATTGGACACATGTTATATGGAATGTTTAATTCGAATTATTCTATACTACTACCGCGTAAAAAACAATATTTACTATCCCTCCTCAAACAGCTTGTTACGAGTGATGCGTCTACGGATATATTTCTGTATTTTTTTTATGAGTAATCAGCTTTCTGACTGGTTTGATACGGCTCGCCACGAATTCCTCCAATGTGCCAACCTCTTCAACATAGATTAGTACTTTCAACCTACGTCCTCAGTTGTTTGCTGAATGTATTAAAATATCTGTTTCCCTCCTCTGCAGCTCCGTCTATTACCATGGAAGTTATTTCGTGATGTGTTAGAAGATGTCCTACCATCCTATCCCTTCCTGTAATTGTTTTCCACACATTCCTCCTCATTCCTTACGTTATCAGTCCACCCAATTTTCAATATCTTCCGTAGCAACACATCTCAAATGCTTCGATTACCTTCTTTTTCACACAATCCGTGTTTCACTACCATATACTGCTGTTCTCCTAAGGTACATTCTCAGAAATTTCTTCCTCAAATTGAGGACTATGTTTTTTGATAGCATTAGACTTCCCTTGGCCACCTGTGTTCTTTTTGGCAGGGCTAGTCTGCTTCTTATGTCCTCCTTGCTTCGTCCATCAAGGATTATTTTGCCGCTTAGGTATCAGAATTCCTTAACTTCTTCATCTGCCTCGTGATCACCAATCCTGATGTCAAGTTGCTCGCTGTTCTCCTATCTTCTGATTTTCATTACTATCGTTTTCCTTCGATTTACTCTCAACTGCTGGCCAAAAACAATTTATTGGAATTTCCTTGTAGAATATTTTCGAATCTCTGCCAGTTCAGACAGCTAGTCATGTCTGTGAGACTTTCTCTCAAATGAGAAAAACCCGCACTCTTCCAGTTTAGGTCTTTCCGAACTCCCATTTTCTGTTAATCCAAGCTGACGCAGTCTTCGACAGTGTTTCAATACATATTGTACGAGAAACTTATCGGTACCTTATAGATAAATCACAATTTCTCATTACCTAGCAAAACAACAATTATTAACCCTTAATATGCCCAGGAATGAAATACGTGATATCTTCAGTTAACATCTTCGTGAAGTGTTACTATCAAGTGTTCGTCCGAGAAAAAAATAAGAAAACGGATGCTGAAAAGTGTTGAAGAGTGAAAAAATATTGGTGACTTCAAGAAATCACGAAAGGGTTCCAGGAGCATTCAGCTTTGCATCTACTCGTCTAGCGAATATGAACGACGTACTTATGCTTAACAGACATCAAGCAGGGTCAGTACAGCTCGCAGATGAGACAATTATTGTAATTACTTCGGTTAAAGAGATAGCAGCACAAAAAATTGTTAATAACCTTTTGAAAGAATTAATATGTGGTTCTCTGCAAATGCATTCACTCTTGCGATTGCAGTCTTTCTCGGCGAATTCCACTCATGAATTCTTCTGGGGTTATCAGCCGAGTAGTTGTGTCGTCTTGTTGCAACGTTTCAATGAGTTTCGAACCCATCATCTTCTAGCTAAGTCCCACTACTTTATTCAGTATGGTGCCAAAGCCATTTTTTTAAATGGCTTTCGGGACATGCTCATACAATCTTTGCAACAGTGCAATGTCAATTATAACGATACTAACGCGAGAAAAACACCACTCCCTTAACGACAAAAATCTCTGAGCTGACCGGGAATCGTACCAGGACCCGGTTAGTTATCAATCTACAGCGCTTAACGGGCAGCTACCGAGGCGTCTTCTGATCGCAGTTGGTATGCCCTCGAATTGACCTTTCAAACGTGCTATTCAGCCAATTAAGTGCGGACTTACACGTTAAAATGGACTCGAAAACATGGTACAAGGTGCATTTTTCAAGGAAGGAAGATTGACACGTAGCACAAATGCAGACAATAATGTTCTCGTAAAACACAAGTAGTTCCTTATTCGCACGAAGTAATGACTGCTATCGACTGTGGATCTCAAATTGATTCCATCTTTCCAGGTTTCCAGAAGACTTTTGACACCGTCCCTCACAAGCGACTTCTACATCTACATCGATATTCTGCAAATCACATTTAAAGGCCTGGAAGAGGGTTCTTCGAACTACTTTCACAATTCTCTACTATTCCAATTCGTACAGCGCACGAAAAGAACGAACACCTACATTTTTCGTACGAACTCTGATTTCCCTTATTTTATCATGGTGATCTTTTCTCCTTATCTAGGTCGGCGTCAACAAAATGTTTTTGCATTCGGTGGAGAAAGTTGATGATTGGAATTTCGTGACAAGATTCCTCCAGAACGAAAATCGCCTTTGTTTTAATGATGTCCATGCCAAATCCTGTATCATTTCAGTCATGTCATACTCTCTCCCCTATTTCGCGATAATACAAAACGCGCTGTCATTCATTGAACTTTTTAGATGTACTCCGTCAGTCCGATATGCTATGGATCCCACACCGCGCAGCAGTATTCTAAAACAAGACGGGCAAGCGTAGTGTACGCGGTCACCTTAGTAGATCTGTTACATTTTCTAAGTGTGATGCCAATAAAACACAGTCTTTGGTTAGCCTTCCCCACAACATTTTCTATTTTTTCTTCCAATTTAAGTTGTTCGTAATTGTAACCTAGGTATTTAGTTCTATATACGGCTTTTAGATTTGACTGATCTATCGTAAAATCGAAGTTTAACGGATTCCTTTTAGCACACATGTGGATGACCTCACACTTTTCGTTATTTGGGACAATTGCCAATTTGCCACACCATACAGATACCTTTTCTAACTCGTTTCGCAATTTGTTTTAATCTTCTGATGACTTTACTAGTCGATAAACGACAGTGTCATCTGCAAACAATCTAAGACGGCTGCTCATGCTCAGATTGTCTCCCAAATCGTTTATACAGACAAGGAATAGCAAAGGGCCTTTGGCACACCTTCTAATCAAATTCCGTGGCTATGGAGTATCGTCGCGATTTCCTGTCGGAAATATCACAGTTCGTAGTAATTAACGGAAAGTCATCGAGTAAAAAAGGAATGATGTTTGGTGTCCTCCAAGGAATTCTTCGACGAAACCTCTACTGTTCCTAACCGAAGTATATAAGCGATTTAGGAGACAATCTGAGCAGCCGTCTTAGATTGTTTGCAGATGATGTCATTTACCGTCTAGTAGTCATTAGAAGATCGAAACCAATTTCAAAATGATTTAGACAAGATAACTGTATATTGCGAAAAGTGGCCATTGGGTCTAATTATGAAAAGCTTAACACCAACCACATGAATACCAAAAGAAACATTCGTTAAATTTCACTTACACGATAAATCACTCAAATCTGAAATCTGTCAGTTCAACTAAATATCTAGTGGATATAATTACAAAAACACAAACTGGAACAATATCATTGATAATTTGTGGGCAAGGTGAATCAAAGACTGCATATTATTGGCAGAAGACTTAGAAGACGTAACAGGTCTACAAAAAGAGACTGCCTGCGCTAGGCTTATTCGTCCTCTTCTGAAATACTGCTGCGCCTTGTGGCAGCCGCATCAGATGGATTGACGAAAGACATCAAAAAAGTTCAATGAAGGGAAGCTTGTTTTGTACTATCGCGAATTAAGGGCGGGAGTGTCACGGATATGATAAATAAGTTGGGGTGCTGCAGGAACTTTTATTGAAATTTCAATCACCAACTTTCTCCTCCGGATGTAATAAAATAAGGGAAATCAGAGATCGCACAGAAAGACACAAGTGTTCGTTTTTGGATCTGCTGTTCGAGACTGGAACAATAGACAAATAGCTTGAAGATGATGAATCCTCTGCCAGGCATTTAATTGTGAGTTGCAGAGTTGTCAGGTAAATGTAAATGTAGATGTAGGGTTTAATGTCATCCGTAGACATCGAGGTCATTAGAGACAGAGTTCGGCTGTTTCAAGGATGAGAAAGGAAATCAGCAGCGCCCTTTCAGTGGAACTATCCCGGCTTTTGGCTGCAGCGATTTTATGGAAGTCACGGAAAACCTAAACCAAGATGGCCGGAGGTGGGTTTGAACCACCGCCCTCCAGAACTCGAGTCCAGTGTCCTAACCACTGCGCCACCTTGTCCAGCGGATTTTTCAAACATAAAAATGATTGCCAAAGATAAAAGAAGCGATAAGCCGTAGAAAGACAGTCCAGCCAGATTTAATTTTGTAGTCCGACACTTTTACTTAACCGCCGACATACACCAAAGGGCTACAGCTGTGCAGTTTTGTTGTGTTTCTTGTGTTTCTGCTGATATCACAGTCACGTTAATTTTTTTAATGCTGTCACTAAAAAAATTAATCGTCATCAATATTGATCAATGCGCATCGTGTTCATTTACAGAGCGTGTAACATAGATGGCCTACAAGATCTACTTTTTATTTATTTATGCGTTAGGTTTCATGGGACCATGCTAGCGAGAGCTGCTTAGTCATGGAACGAGTCACTGCGTTGTTTACAGAACACGGATTAGAAAATTTACACACAAAAGATAGAGTATACGAATAAATAACACATTACGGAAAAAATCCTGAATTACTGCTACGAATTCTTATACAAAATAGGAGGATTGTGCCATATGGAAACCTTTCAACTTGGATTTGTAGACTTCGGATTTACCACATTTTTTCAGTTCTGTTTCGTCAATCAAAGGCACTCCAGGCCTCGTTTACTATTCAATTTACTTCTTTTACTGTCCGTCTAGTCAGTATCTTCAACGATCATAAGTGCAAGAAGTCCTCAACTGCGGCTATGACGTCATGGCAACTTGTTCTATTTTCTTTTCCATATTCTTTATTTTACTTTTATTATAATAAACTTTCTCGCCTAATTTCAAACGTGCTCCACTACATCATTCCATTCTTTTATGCATTTTTCTGCACTACTGGCAAATAGTGCACTGTCGTCAGCAAACCGAAGGCTCTCTAGATAATTTCCATCATTAAACACTACTTGAGAAACCCGGCATTGTCTAGGTATTTATTTATAGTCGTACACCTACGACCGTACATCACAATATTTGGCTTTGTTTTTAATGCGGGGCCCACGAGAAATACGGGCCCAACAACGAACTTTTGACGTTACACTAGTCAGCTTGTCCGCCACACTTCATGAACATTCGGCTCGGTGCAGGGCCCACGGGAAATCAATATAGAATTGAAAATGTTCACACTAAATATCTTAAATTTGCTGTGTGTTATCGAAAGCTTGCGTGCATTTAAACGAGAAAAAAATGGTGCAAATGGCTCTGAGCACTGTGAGGCTTAACATCTGAGGTCATCAGCCCCGTAGAACTTAGAATTACTTCAACCTGACTAACCTACAGAGATCACACACATCCATGTCCGAGGCAGGATTCGAACCTGGACTGTAGAGGTCGCGCGGTTCCAGACTGAAGCACCTAGAACCGCTCGGCCACACAGGCCGGGCTTTAAACGAGCAATGAAGAATTATTAAACTCGTCTGGATACACCGAAGCGCAACAAGACCTGGTATATGAATGCGTATTCAAATACAGATAGGCACAATATGGCGCTGCGGTCGGCAACGCATATATAAGACAGCATTTACCTGGCGCAGTTGTCACATCGCTTTCTGCTGCTACAATGACAGATTATCAAGATTTAAGTGAGTCTGCACGTGGTGTTATATTCGGCGCAAGAAAGATGGGATACAACATCTCCGAGGTAGCGATGAAGTGGGGATTTTCCCATACGACTATTTCACGATTGTACCGTTACAATCAAGTATTTGGTAAAACATCAAATCTTCAACATCCCTGTGGCTGGAAAAAGATCCTGCAAGTACGGGACCAGCGACGACTGAAGAGAATCGTTCAACGTGACAAAAGTGAAACCTTTCCGAAAATTGCTGCAGATTTCAATGTTGGCCATTAACAAGCGTCAGCGTGCGAACCATTCAACGGAACATCATCGATACTGGCTTTTGGAGCCAAAGGCCCACTAGTGTACCCTTGATGATTGCACGACACAAAGCTTTAAGCCTCACCTGGGCCCATGAACACCGACGTTGAACTTTGATGACTGGAAACATGTTCCCTGTCAGACGAGTCTCGTTCCAAATTGTATTGATTGGATGCACGTGTACGGGTCTGGGGACAACCTCATGAATCCATGGACCCTGCATGTCAGCAAGGGACTGTTCAAACTGGTGGAGGCTCTGCAATGGTGTAGTGCGCCTGCAATTGGAGTGATATGGGACCCCTGCTACGTCTAGTTACGACTCTGACGGATGACACGTACGTAAGCATCCTGTCTGATCACCTGCATCCATTCATGTCCATTGTACATTCCGACGGACTTGGGCAATTCTGGCGAGACCACGCGACACCCCATACGTCCAAATTGCTATAGAGTAGCTCCAGGAACACTCTTCTGAGTTTAAACACTTCCGCTAGCACCCAGACTCCCCGGACATGAACATTATTGAGCATACCGAGAATGTCTTGCAACGTGCTCTTCAGAAGAAATCTCCACCCCCTCGTACGCTTACGGATTTATGGGGAGCCCTGCAAGATTCATGGTGTCCATGCTCTCCAGCACCGCTTGAGAAGTTAGTCGAGTCCATGCGACGTTGTGTTGCGGCACTTCTGCATGCCAGCGGGGCCCCTGCACGATAGTAGGCAGGTGTACCAGTTCCTTTGGCTCTTCAGCGTAGTTACTCACTCCCCACCGGAGACGGCTGCTGGCATTCGTAAGACCTGCAGTGTAGCGTGCTGTGAAGTACCCTCCAACGGGGTGTCTTTCTCGTCGATTTTGTGCTTATGGTGGTCTCGCGGTTCTAGGCGCGCAGTCCGGAACCGTGCGACTGCTACGGTCGCAGGTTCGAATCCTGCCACGGGCATGGATGTGTGTGATGTCCTTAGGCTAGTTAGGTTTAAGTAGTTCTAAGTTCTAGGGGACTAATGACCACAGCAGTTGAGTCCCATAGTGCTCAGAGCCATTTGAACCATTTTTTTGTGCTTATGACGTCATAGCTCCTGAACTATGTGTCACACAATGATATAATTTTGCAGGTACATTCTGTGACATATGTGGGTACTTACTGAAAAATGTATTTCGAATAGAGTTAGTAGAAAATAAGTAATTCAAACGTCATGCATGATGCGGCAGTTTTTCACGCTTCGCGTTGTTTATGACGCCATGTCTCCCGTACGGTGTGATGTACAATGATGTAATTTTGCGCTTACCTCGAGTGGTTGTATGTGCATATTGTCTCTAAAATGAGTCGCGAATACATTTAGTAGTAAATAAGTAATAAATTATAACGCCATGCCTCATGCAGTAATTTTGCTGTACGAACAGGGGAAAAGCAGTAAGCGATAAACATTTTTCCTTTCATTATTTTGAATAAGTTTTCAGCGAGAAAAAATTTCATAAAGGTTTGAAATTCTGCATAAAGTTTGTTGCAAGTCACTAAATGTTCTCATTCTCAAATACTGGATGAATAAAGTCTAAGAATGCACGTGGCACGGGCTACGCTTCTTTTTCACCCCCACACCTACGATTGGTAGTTCGTACCCCACAGCGACTGTCGTCTGACATTAAGATATGAAGTTTAGTTGAAATCGGTCCGGCGGTTTAAGTGGAGACGTGGAACACCCACCCACACACACACACACACACACACACACACAAACATACATACATACTTACATACATTTTTATAATATGTGAGGATACCTCTTAGCTTTTTCGGTTTAATGATGCTTAAGACCGCTGAAATCAGTTTTGGTGATGTGGAATCTCTTTACCTGATTACTCGCATTCACAGCTACTGTTATGGTCTGGAGTCCAAAGACTGGTTTGATGCACCTCTCCACGATGTTCCATGCAGTGCAAGCCTCTTCTTCTGCGCATACATCCTCTTGATCCTGCTTACTTCATTCAAGCATTGGCTTCCCCCTATTATTTTTAACGCGAACACTACCCTCCATTACCAGATTGATAGTTTCCTCATGACTCTGGACATGTCCTATCAACCGATACCTCCTTTTAGTCAAGTTGCTCCATTAATTCCTCTTTTTCCCCAATTTGATTCTGTATCTTCTTGTTAGTTACACGATCTATGAGTCCAATACTCAGCATTCTTCTGTAGCACCAAATTTCAAAAGCTTCTGTTCTCATCTCGTCTGAACTGCTTACTGTCCACGTTCCACTCACGCATAAGGCTACACTCTATACAAACACCTTCAGGAAATACTTCCCAATATTGAAATTTATATCTTAACAAATTCTTTATGTATCAGAAATGTTTTTGTGCTATATCCTGTCTGAATGTTATATCCTCTCCATATTGGTCAACATTAGTTACTCTGCTGCCTAAATAGAGTAACTCATTTACTACTTTTAGTGTATCGTTTCCAAATACTTTCAAAATCACTTGACTTAATTTAACTGAACTTCATTACTCCTGTTTTACTTTTTTCCATTACCCTTGTTTTACTTTTCTTGATATTCATCTTAAAACCTTTTTAACGACACTATCCTTTCCATTAAAATGCTCTTCCAAATCCTTTCCTGTCTCTAACATAAATACACTGGCCAGCCAGAACATTCTGATCACCGTCCTACTATCGACATAAACCATCCAGACGATAGCAGTGCCACCTGACGAGGAATGACTGCTAGTCAGCCACAAGCACGGTGAGTATAAGCGTGTTGTGAGTGTGTAGATTGGGGAAGGCCCGTGATCTATCTGAATCTGACTGAGAGCAGATTACGGTGGCCTGGAGGCTCAGTATTTCGGAAACTGCACATGTCGTGTGTTCGAGGAGTGCTTTGGTGAGCGTCTTCAACACGTGGCGAAACCAAGGTGAAACCACGTCCACACGTAGTGGGGTTGAACGAAATGGTTAAAATGGCTCTGAGCACTATGGGACTTAATATCTGAGGTCATCAGTCCCCTATAACTTAGAGCTACTTAACCTAACTAACCTAAGGATATCACACATATCCATGCCCGAGGCAGGATTCGAACCTGCGACCGTAGCAGTCGCGCAGTTCTGGACTGAAGCGCCTAGAACCGCTCGGCCACCGAGGCCGGCGGGGTTGAATGACCACCCCTCATTACGGATCTCGCACGTCGTAGTCCTGGCACAATTGTAAAACAGGACAGGTGGAGAACTGTGGCGGAACTACCATCGGACTTTAATGCTGGGCAGATCTTAACACCACGAGATCGGCAACTACGGCTGAAATGGGCACTTGACCATCGGCACTGGACGTTGACGCAGTGGCAGAGCGCTGCATTATCTGACGAAACCCGATACCTTCTTCATCATGCCTGTGGGAGGGCGCGGATCCGTCATCTTCAAGGAGAATAGGACCTTGACACCTGTACGGCGGGACGGAGACAAGCTGGCGGTGTCTCCATCATGCTCTGAGGCACGTTCACGTGGCCATCCATGGGTCCAGTGGAGTTTGTGCAAGGTACCATGGTGGCCGTGGAGTATCGTACACTGACTGCAGAACACGTACAGCCCTTCATGACGATGTTTCCCGACGGCTGCGTCATTTTTCAGCAAGATAATGCGCCATTTCACAAGGCCAGGAGTGTAATGGCAAGGTTCGCGGAACACAGTGGCGTCTACCATTTATTGTGCTGGCCCCCCAACTCACCAGATCTGAGTCCGATCGAACACTGAACATGAGGTCGGGGCTCATCATCTCCCTCCCCGGAATTTACGGGAATTAGGTGACTCGTGTGTTCAGATGTGGTGCCAACTCTCCAGCGACCTACCAAGGTGTCATTGCTTCCATGCCATGACGCCTCGCCGCTGTTATCCGTGTCAAATGTGTGCGGCCGTAGTGTTCTGGCTGATCAGTGTAAAATGTCATTGGAAAATCTCAAAGTTTGTATTTTTCCCTTCTTCTTCTTCCTGAATTCTAATTTCCTATCAGAATTTCTCCTTGCTTTCATTTACTGCTTTCTCAGAGTACAGACTGAATAACATTAGGCATGGATGACAACCTTGCCACTCTTCTTTCTGAATCATTGCTTAATTTTTATGTTCTCCTACTCTTACTACTACGCTCTGGTTCCTGTAAAAGCTGTAAATAACATTTCGCTCTCTATACTTTACGCCTACTACTTTTATATTTTCTAAGTGTATATTCCACTCGACATTCTCACAAGCTTTTGTAAATCTAGAAAAGTTATAAACGTAGATTTGCCGTTCTTTACCTGTCTTCTGTTGTATGACGCACGAATAATTAACACATTCCAACACTGAGTAAAACTTGTACATCTAGTTTTATTTCATTCATATTTCGCTCCGACGTGTTAGGTTTCATAGAACCGTCGGTAGAGGTCGTGTTGCTGCAATGTCGCCAATACCTTGTTTCGCAGTTAGCGCTTCACCGTGGCCGATCATGGATGTTTATCTGTTCAGCAGTGTGCTCTGTTATTTCTCTCTCCGAGGAAACC
Organism: Schistocerca gregaria; assembly: GCF_023897955.1. Taxonomy (NCBI): domain Eukaryota; kingdom Metazoa; phylum Arthropoda; class Insecta; order Orthoptera; family Acrididae; genus Schistocerca; species Schistocerca gregaria. Next base: position 250,212,342 of record NC_064923.1, on the reverse strand, counting down.
CCACATCTCGGGAAAATGCGCGTCTAGCCTGTGACGTGCAATCACCGCCGACGCCTCCTCTTCGACAATTACGAGCACGAATAAGGGTCATCCATTCGAAGTGCAGGTACGACCACATATAACGATCTAGAACTGCATGTGTTAATAAAAGGCGGAAACCACTCTCTCTCTCTCTCTCTCTCTCTCTCTCTCTAGTCGAAAAGGAACACATTTGAAATGACGGGAAACCCCCTCCCCTTCTGACTTAATGGTAGGATATCGGTCCTGGGAATTGCAAGAGTTTTGAGAAAGTTTTAATTTTATTTTGAACTCGGGTAACAAATGAGAAAAGAACTATTTATATCGTGCTATATAATTGCAAATAAACAATTTCCGTTTTTCCCCCTTTACATGTACTGCAAAGCCTTGCTTTCTGCCAAATGATTCTGGGTCAAAGAGAAGTGCCCTATGGGTTGTAATGAGCGAATTTGCCAGCATAAAATTATGTAAACATAGATGGTCGTATCTTCTGACTGTATTTATTATTTATTTAGAAGCTTCATTTCTTTACACTCCCAAACGTCTATAGGTCTTAGTATGTGACCTAAAGTTCAACTTGATATATGTATCCGTTCCTGAGAAAACGCGTTTTTAACAGATGGACAGAGAGACAGACAGACAGACAAACAACAAAGTGATGCCATACGAGCTCCACTAACATTCTTTAAAAATAATAATCATAAGACTCAAACCAATATTTTCTACCGATGAGTAAAACTGCACAATAAATTGCCCAAAGAGAAAAAGAGGTTACTGAAATAGCCTTTTTAAAAAGGGAGTTAAAAAGTGCCTGTTAGGCAATACATTCTGTACAGTGAATAACACACAGTAGAGGTTTGGTAAAAATTGTAGCACAATTAAACAATGATGATAAAAACAATAAACATATGTTATTTCATACAACAGTTTCCCACTAAAATATTTTCTTTCGCGGAAAACCTTACTCCATAGCTCTACAGTGTATAATACTAACATCTCATCCTCTTCCTGAGTTCAGTATGTCACTCATTATGGAGGGTGTTGCCGAGTTTTTCAGGGTGGCTAATGTGGAGCTACGGTGCACAAAACGGAAAACAAGAATCGTCGCCATGGTCTTTATGTCAATCGATAGTGTGGGTAGATGTAAATAATTAAGTAATGCTTGTATAGTGTGTGCAATGAATGATAGTGAAAAATTAAAAAAAAACTATATAGCACTAGCTTTTTACGTTATTAAATAATTTCGTTTAGTAAAAATTTTGTACACCAGGGTTAAAAGGAATGACACAGCGCAGCTTTTTAACAGACTGATCTTGCATTCGCAAGGATGGAGGCTCCATTCTCAATCAGGCTATCTTCATTGAGTTTCCCTGAATTGCGTCAGGCAAATTGTGGGATGGTTCCTTCTACAGGACCACGGGAGACTACCGAAACCCATTCTTGCAAACTGTACATGTATCTAAACGCCTGTATGTATGGATCATGTTTTGTTTTTTCTCCTTATTAAACTGTAATAACCATGAAATTCCATTAGCCATGTAAAAGGGATACGCGGATTGATAAAACTACTGTTACTACCACTACTACTACTATTGCTACTTCTTCTCTACTTACTGATGTCAGGACCATAATTATATTTCTGCCTTTCTATTATATTCTTCTAGTATTCCCATCTATCTAGCTGAAAAACTGATTCCATTTATCTCCACATATGAACGAAATGCTGAGCACAAGAAAATGGTGTGTGATTTAGTAAGTTCATTATCACACGTAAGGTAGTGACGCAGTGACAGTTGGAACAACTCGCATTCCGAAAGGTCGCTAGCGACTAAGTTCACATAGTGAACAGCGGTCCAGAAACAGAATCTGAAACACTGCAACGTTGTAATCACACAAGATCAGTCTAGAGTGAATACTCTAAGAGCAAAACAGAACGATAGGCAATAGCCAAACACTATATCAAATGGTGCGATTCGAAAGCTTCAGGTGATAAAGCGTTAAACAACCGCGCACACGTATTTAAGAGCAGAACTCCGCCAGATGGCGCGCCAATTGTAACCTCTGCTTACACCGTCAGTGGAATCGCGAACTGTTATTACTTGCAAACTGCCTTATCTCAGACTCCATATCGATACTGCTGTGGTGTGGTGTGGGTCGGGTCGAATCACTGTCAGATACAAGAATCTGTTGCAGATCAGGGCGTAAGGTTTTTCAGTACTATGCCCTAGACAATACGCGATCGAAGGTGTCCGGACATCTGTTAGTGGATGTTAATATTAGGTGTGTCCACCTTTCGCCTTTGTGACGGCTTGAACTCTCATGGGACACTTAGGTGTCTTAATGTCTACAGAGGAATGGCTGCCCATTCTTCCTCAAGACCTGAAAACAGAGGAGGTCGTTGTGTTGGACACTGGGGTCTGTGGCAAAGGCGACGTTCTAACTCATTCCAAAGCGTTCAGTACAGGTCGGAGCTATGGGCAGGCCAGTCCATATCAGGAATGTTGCTGGTCCACAAATCATTGCCTCACAGATGTGGCTTTATGACAGGGTGCACTGTTATGCTGATAGAACCAGTTACTGTCTCCGGCTGTTAATCTACTGTAAAATGTTTTCACATCCTTCCACAGCTTTTTCTGTAGCACAGTGTAGAGACCACATCCTAACCACGAAAAACATCCCCATGCCGGCACTACACATGATGGTAGGTAACGTTCTCCAGGCATTCGCCAAACTCAGACCCTCCCATCTGATTGCCACAGGGTGCTCCAAATTACTCGTTGCCAGTTATTCTCTGTCCAGTGGCGTCGCTGTTTACAACATCTTAAAGTGTTGCTTAGCACTGAGTACAGAAATGTATTGCCCACGAGAGCGGCTCGACCATTGTACCATTCTTTTAAACTCGCTACGCGCCGTCTCTGTGCTAACTTGACTGCTGGCAGCACTTTGCAATTCGCAAGTGATTTCTTCCGCCGATTTCATTTTAACTTTTTACGATCACCCTCTGCAGTGTTTAACGGTTCATGTCCTTCAGTGCATGAGATCTGGCTGGTCTTGGTTTGGCTGCGGTTGTTCCTTCACGTTTCCGTTTGATGATCACATCACCGACGGTCACCATGGTCAGCTTTATAACGGTTAAATGTCCCTGATGGATTTAATACTCAGGTGATATCCAAAGATTAGTCCACGTTCGATATCGCTGTAGTCTCCTGACCGACCCATTCCTCAATTACCGCGTCTCTGCTGACAAAAAAATACTCCCACCTCTCCTTCTTGACATATCAGTTCCGGCTTATGGGTTTAGAAAACATCGTTCTTAGGAAACACAACTAGCTCTTTACTCGCACGAAGTGATGAGTGCTATTGACACGGGATTTTAAATTGTTTCCGTATTCCCGGAAGGCATTTGACACTGTATCTCACAAGCAGCTTGTAGTTAAATTGCGTGCTTATGGAATTTCGTCTCAGTTATGTGACTGGATTCGTGATTTCTGTCAGGTCTCTCACAGTTCGTAGTAATCGACGGAAAGTCACCGAGTAAACCAGAAATGATTTCTGGCGTTTCCCAAGGCAGTGTTATAGGCCCTCTGCCGTACCTTATCTATATAAACGATTTAGGAGACAATCTGAGCAGCCGTCATAGATTGTTTGCAGATGACGATGTCGTTTATCGACAAGTAAAGTCGTCAGAAGATCAAAATAAATTGCAAAACGATTTAGAAAAAATATATGTATGTGCAAAAATTGTCGATTGACCCTAAATAACGAACAATGTGAGGTCTTACACATGAGTGCTAAAAGGAATCCGTTAAACTTCGGTTATGCGATAAATCAGTCAAATATAAAGGCCATACATTCAACTATATACCTAGGAATTACAATTACAAACCACTTAAATGGGGAAAATGTTGTGGGGAAGACTAACCGCTGGCCGCTGTACCCGAGCGGTTCTAGGCGCTTCATCTCCGGAACCGCGCTGCTGCTACGGCCGCAGGTTCGAATCCTGCCTCGGGCAGGGATGTGTGTGATGTCCTTAGGTTAGTCAGGTTTACGTAGTTCTAAGTCTAGGGGACTGATGACCTCAGATGTTAAGTCCCATAGTGGTCAGAGCCTTTTCAATCATTTTTGAAGACCAACCAGAGACTAATTTTATTGGCAGGACACTTCGAAAATGTAACACATCTACTAAAGAGACTGCCTATACTACGCTTGTCCGTTCTCTTTTAGAATACTGCTGCGCCGTGTGGCATCTTTACCATATCAAATAGACGGAGTACATCTAAAAAGCTCAAAGAAGAGTAGCAAGTTTTGTATTATCGAGAAATCGGGAAGAGAGTGTCACTGAAATGATACAGGATTTCGAGTGGACATCATTTAAACAAAGACGTTTTTCGTTCTGGAGGAATCTTCTCACAAAGTTTCAGTCACCTACTTTCTCCTCCGAATGGGATTTCTTTTCTTTTTTTTTTTTGACGCCGGGGAGAAATCTTCACTATAATAAAATAAGAGAAATCAGAGCTCGCACAAAAAGATACAGGTGTTCATTCTTCCGCGCGCTATAAGGGATTGGAATAATAGAAAATTACAAAGGTGGTTTGATGAATCCTCTGCCAGGCACTTAAGTGTGATTTGCAGGGTATCCATGTATGTAGATGTACACTACTGGCCATTAAAATTGCCACACCACGAAGATGACGTGCTACAGATGCGAAATTTATTTGAAAAAAAGAAGATGCTGTGATGCGCAAATGATTAGCTTTTCAGAGCATTCACACAAGGTTGGCGCCAATGGCGACACCTACAACGTGCTGACATGAGGGAAGTTTCCAACCGATTTCTCATACACAAACAGCAGTTGACCGGCATAGCCTGGTGAAACGTTGTTGTGATGCCTCGTGTAAGGAGAAGAAATGCATACCATCACGTTTCCGACTTTGATAAATGTCGGATTGTAGCCTATCGCGATTGCGGTTTATCGTATCGCGACACTGCTGTTGGCGTTGATCGAGATCCAATGAATGGTAGCAGAATATGGAATCGGTCGGTTCAGGAGGTAACACAGAACGGCGTGACGGATCCCAACGGCGTCGTATCACTAGCAGTCGAGATGACAGGCATCTTATCTGCATGGCTGTAACGCATCGTGTAGCCACGTCTCGATTCCTGAGTCAACAGATGGGGACGTTTGCAAGACAACAACCATCTGCACGAACAGTTCGACGACGTTTGCAGCAGCATGGACTATCAGCTCGGAGACCATGGCTGCAGTTACCGTTGACGTTGCATCACAGACAGGAGCGCCTGCGATGGTGTACTCAACAACGAACCTGGGTGCACGAATGGCAAAACGTCATTTTTTCTGATGAATCCAGGTTCTGTTTACAGCTTCATGATGGCGCATCCGTGTTTGGCAACATCGCGGTGAACACCCACTGGAAGCGTGTATTCGTCGCCGGCCGCGGTGGCCGTGCGGTTCTAGGCTCTTCAGTCTGGAACCGCGTGACTGCTACGGTCGAAGGTTCGCATCCTACCTCAGGCATAGATGTGTGTGACGCCCTTAGGTTAGTTAGGTTTAAGTAGTTCTAAGTTCTAATGGACTGATGACCTCAGATGTTAAGTCCCATAGTGCTCAGAGCCATTTGAACCTTTTTTTTGTATTCGTCATCGCCATTCTGGTGTATCACCCAGCGCGATGGTATGGGGTGCCGTTGGTTACACGTTTAGGTCACCTCTTGTTCGCATTGACGGCACTTTTAACAGTGGGCGTAACATTTCAGATGTGTTACAACCCGTGGCTCTACCCTTCATTCGATCCCTGCGAAACCATACATTTGGGTGGGATAATGAACGATCGCATACTGCAGGTCCTGTACGGGCCTTTTATGGATACAGAAAATGTTCGACTGCTTCCCTGGCCAGAACATTCTCCAGATTTCTCACCAACTGAAAACGTCTGGTCAATGGTGGCCGAGAACTGGCTCGTCGCAATACACCAGTCACTACTCTTAATGAACTGTGGTATCGTGTTGAAGCTGCATGGGCAGCTGTACCTGTACACGGTATCCAAGCTCTGTTTGACTAAATGCGCAGGCGTATCAAGGCCGTAATAACGGCCAGAGGTGGTTGTTCTGGGTACTGATTTATCAGGATCTATGCACCCAAATTGCGTGAAAATGTAATCACATGTCAGTTCTAGTATAATATATTTTTCCAATGAATACCCGTTTATCATCTGCATTTCTTCTTGGTATAGCAATTTTAATGGCCAGTAGTGTAGATGTACGTAGCTGAGCCCGAGTCGTTTATCAGATAGTGTATTTGAGAGAGCAATGTAGAAATTGCAAAGACATTTATTATTATTTTATGCTAATTTTTACTGTGTTGTCTAAACAATCCTTGGCTATGGTGTAATATTTAACAAGTACCATTTGCCTGTTTTTTTTTTAATATCTGGATATTAACCGTCTCTTTAACCTCTCTGACCAATTTGTGTACATTTTCCTAGCTTCTTGGTTTCACGACGCCTGCATTTTTCTCGTGCGAATCGCAGGCGCGCGCTGTACCGGGTGACGTTCACAGACCAGCAGCTGCCACTGCTGGACCACCTGAGGAAGAGCTCATCCATTAGGGCCTGGAATGCGCCGGGACAGCCGACTTACGTGGTGATGGTTCCGCCGCAGCTGCACCGCTACTTCCGCGAGAAACTCCGGCGCCAAGGCGTGGCCCACCAGCTGCTCGTCCCAGATGTGGAACAGTGAGTACCACGCCCTTACTGCCAACGCACACAGTAACACCTCTGCCACACCGGTTCGGAAAGCGTTACTGTAATAACATAGGGCTCTGAAATTACGTCGGATCTACGTCTACACTTACACAAATATTACAAAAGCGATCATACGATGGATGGCACAGGGTAACTTGTAAGGCACTAAGCATTTTCTTTATTTATACACCTCTGACGTCGTCATCATGGGGCGACCTATAGTACTGTGAACACTGAATAATAAAGAATGCTACAGTCTTTCATGCATATAGTTTCGGCAATTTTCTGTTGCCATCTTCAGATCTCTGGTGTTGTACAATGTATGTCCATGTTGGTATTGTGAGCTACATTACAAGTTGGAAGGTCTGTTTGAAAATAACAGCTACTGTATGTACACTCATTTTATTGCGCCGATTACACGTGATCACATTTAGTTGTAAAGTGACGATGAATGTGGGAACTATAATCGGCGCGATGATGTGTGCGTACATAGCTGTTATTTTTAAACTGACATGTCGATTTCTACTCTAGCTCACGATACCAACATGGACGTACATTGTGTAGAACCACTTAGGGTGCACTGAAGGGGAAGATTGCCGGCCGCGGTGGTCTCGCGGTTCTAGGCGCGCAGTCCGGAACCGTGCGACTGCTACGGTCGCAGGTTCGAATCCTGCCTCGGGCATGGATGTGTGTGATGTCCTTAGGTTAGTTAGGTTTAAGTAGTTCTAAGTTCTAGGGGACTAATGACCACAGCAGTTGAGTCCCATAGTGCTCAGAGCCATTTGAACCATTTTTGAAGGGGAAGATTATTTAATGACGTAAACATAGATCCGAAGACGGCAACAGAGAATTGCCGAAACCGGTCATCTATATGAATAAATGATTTTAGCGATTTTGGGAGTTGAAAAAAAATTATTCATTCATCACATTCCCTTTACTCTTCCACTCGTAAATGGAGTTTGGGAAAATCACCATCCATAGTCCTCCTTACGAGATAATTCTTTTACTTTCGCGGTCGTTACACGAAATTTACGTCGGCGGGAGTAGAACCATTCTGCAGTGAGGTGCAAATTCCGATACTCTAAACTTTCTCAACAGTATTGAGCGAAAAGAAGGTCCTCTTCCCTCCAGGGGAATGTTTCCGTTGTACTTTCGTGTTGCTCGAGCCTACCACTGACAAATCTGGCAGCACGCCTCTGAAGTGCTTCGACGTCTATGTTTAATCCTATCTGATGGGGATCCCATACACTCGAGAAGTACTCAGAGTACTAAAGAACGAGTCGTACTAGCGTTCTATACGCCGTCTCTTTTATACATGATCTAATTTTTTTGTATAATTCTCCCAGCAAACCGAAATCGACCATTCGCCTTGCCCACTACCGAGCCTAAGTGCTTATTTTATCTCATACTGCTTCGCAACGTTACGCCTCATTATTGAATCGACGTGATAGTGGCAAGCATCACACCACTAATACTGTATTTGGAATTTACACGTTTGTCCTGCTTGTCTCCATTAACTTACATTTGCCTACATTTGGAGGGAGCTGCCATTCAACACATCAAATAAAATCTCTAAGTCGTCGTGTATCCTACTACACTTAACAACGATACTTCCCCGTACACTACAGCATCATCAGCGAACAGTCTTAGATTGCTGCTCAGTCTCGTTTATGTACCGGGTGGGTATAATTAAACTTTGGCTACTTGTGAGGGTCTCTGTGAAAAACTAATGATTGCAGGGCAATGAAACTTTGTGGGAACATTTTTAATGACATGCGGAAGAGAAATAACTAAAAAACCATTAAAAACACATTTTAATTTCCATGTGAGAGCGTAATGTTATTCTTAATTGCTTACGACTGTTACGTTGCTCAATATGACAGTGATATACATCTACGACAGCTTGGAACCGCGCTAGAAATTGCTCCACTGTTGCCTCGAACTAATGTGGATCACGGAATGTCCAACTGTCGTGACACAGCTCGTGCACTGCTTGAAAATCTCACTTTGCATCCAGCATTCTCAGCCATGGCAACAGCGGCTCCTTCAACAATTTTTGGCGCAATTGGCTGTCGGCGTCTACAAGGAACAATTCCCATACGCCATGTAATTCGAACTTCCGAATCAGGTTCTTCGACCCCTCGTCGATACGTGTGAAGAGCAGCAGCACAATTGCTGTCGTTTCGACAAAAGAGCATTGCGAGTAAAGTCCTGCTCACCTTGTTCAGGCCCCTGTTGACTGTCTGCTACTATAATGCACACTGATGCTTGTGTTTGAAACCTACGTCGCCGTACCAGTACCGCTCCTTAACAGCAATGCATGACAGTAACACTACTAACACAGCAAATCCTGCAGCGCACAGTCTGAATATCATTCCTATAAAGTTGGGCACTCTACGATAAATAGTTTTCCGTTAACGCCGGCTTAAATAGCGAAAGTTTAATTATAACAGCCCTGTATACAGGAAACAAGAGTGGTCTTATCACACTTCTCTGCGGAACTCCTGACAATACCGAAAGATTAAAGCTTTCATTTTTGACAATCCTTCATAAAAACTGGTGAACTCTAACCCCACAGCACATTATCATTGGCAAAATATAAAAATTTTAATAACAAAACATCGGACCGGTCATATTATCAGTACAATGTGTACTTAGAACAACGGAAATTTGGTTACACTTAAAACATGTGCAACAAGTATCTTCGTTCAGTACGATATAATCTGCGATCAAATGCAGTAGACAAGGTTCCGTGAAATAGTGTACTTCATTGAAGTGGTTATGTGATGCTTATGGCTGAAGGAGACTTAAGAAGAATTAAGCATTCAATAAGATAGAAGAAGTATGAAGCAGAACTAAAAGAAGACGGACGGAACGGTTGTTTTTCCTTTCGGTGGAAGAGCATGACTGAAGAATGAGGAAGCAATTCTAGTTGTGAACCGAAAGAAAATATGCAGCTGTATACCTATGTGCGAGGAATCGTGCTATGAAGTCGGAGTACGCCAAATTTTCCTCATATTGTATGTTAGAAATGTGAAGTTGCAAGCTTACATTCTTCGTTAAACAGTGTGTCTCCCTATAACCTACTGAACATTTCTACGACAGGTGGTGGTGGTGGTGGTGGTGGTTAGTGTTCAACGTCCCGTCGACAACGAGGTCATTAGAGACGGAGCGCAAGCTCGGGTTAGGGAAGGATTGGGAAGGAAATCGGCCGTCCCCTTTCAAGGATCCATCCCGGCATTGGCCTGAAACGATTTAGGGAAATCACGGAAAACCTAAATCAGGATGGCCGGAGACGGGATTGAACCGTCGTCCTCCCGAATGCGAGTCCAGTGTGCTAACCACTGCGCCACCTCGCTCGGTATTTCTACGATAGTGGCATGCTATGGGCGTAACTCCTCGGAAAGGTCCATGGCGAGTAACGCACTTTGGTTTTCAAAGTAATCTTCGGTCCTATGACTCATTTTTTACACTAGTGAATCGAAAAAAGATGACCCCCCGCTTATTAGCAGCAATTCTGAGTGGAGTGGATTCGATGAGTTCTTGGTAGGTTTCCTGAGAAATGTCTCACCAGATGTCTTCGGACTTGTTACGTTACTCCCGTTGATTACGAGCCGGTGATTTGTGAGCGCAGAACTGGCACACGATAGTGTCCAAGGTATGTTCCTTCGGGTTCTGGTCAGGTGAATTTAGTGCCCAATACATCAACGTGAGCTCACTACCACGCCACTCAAACTACTGCAGCACGACTCTGGCCTTTTCGCACAAGCAGTCATCCTCGGTGAAAGGTGCCATCGCTGCCATCATTAAATCTCGGGGTGGGCAGTGATCATAGCCTTTTGCCTTACATTCCTTTCAGTTCCTCGTTGTTCCACACCATTGCAAATCTTTCGGAGAAGTAACTACTGCCCAAGCTACCTATCCAATGCTACTGAGTAACCACTCTCGTCATCACTTTATACAATAGAAACAAAAACCATTAAAAATGGCTACTGCCGACAACAGTTTATTAGTTCTCTGACAAGGGAATCGCACCTGTTCCTCATCATGGATTTCGTCCAGATATAAATCTGGACTGCAGGGACTGACCAGAAATGAAAGTGACGGAAGTTAGAGCTCCAGATGGCCAAGCGTTTAGGAAAAGATACTATTTTTGACGCTGGTCAGGCGAGGTGTCAGTCACTACAGCCACTACTGTTAACTCCATTCCAGCGGAAAGCGTATAGAACGGTTGTCCAATGCTCATGGGGGTCGAGTCCCTACACACTACTTTTTATTTTATTTTCCATTTTTAAGTTAACTTACACTGCAAATAAACTGAAATAACGTTCAATATGTTTATGTTGCATTTATTAATATCTTTATCAAGAGGATGTAAAGAAAATGCAAGGGGAAATTTGGTACTGAAATTAAATTACCAGAAAGGGACTATAAAGTGTACACGAAAACATCTTATACAAAATTAGATACTTTTATTATTTTACAGTTGATGGTTTACACGTGCTCGAGTGATATCCATCGTGACAAAAATGGAAACAGTAATTTTCTCTGCTCCTTGCACACGTTATAAGCGTCGCATTTTTACAATTACATGGTTATTTTAAATTTTCTAAGGAAAAAATGAACTTGGTTTACATTCATAGCACCTTCGTTATCACAGCATAGTTTGGCAGCAAACAGCGCGTAACGCAACATTTCGCAAAATATTGATGAGGATAGATATAGACATAGATATACAATCGAGTGCATTTTGATGCAGTCTTCTCAGGATGTAACATCTTTCTCTCTCCCTCTCTTGATTAGATAAAATCGTTTTTGAAGCTTCTTGATCAAATTCTTTACCTGACCATAAAAAACAGACATGTCAGGGATGCGCTAGCGAAGTGCTTCTGGAGGAAATCACTTTAATATTTCTCTGTGGCAATGCTTGTTCAAATCGAAAAACCTCATCACATAATTATGATTTTGTGTGTTTTTCCCATGAGCCAATTCTCCTGCACATAGGACTTCATCTGATCAATCAAAAAATGTTTGTATTATGCTATTGTAAGTTTCCGCGATTTTGACGAAGTATTGATGTCATTCCTGTAACTTGGCGCGTATTCCTCCACCGTTTTTTGAATCCTCGGTTCAAAGGAGCCAATGCTTTCTTGTATGCGTGCATACACTGTCGGGGCAATAATTTTCCAGAAAGGGTCGTAGCTCAAATGGCTCTGAGCACTTTGGGACCTATGGGACCTAGAACTTAGAACAACTTAAATCCAACTAACCTAAGGACATCACACACATCCATGCCCGAGGCAGGATTCGAACCTGCGACCGTAGCAGTCGCGCGCTTCCGGACTGAAGCGCCTAGGACCGCTCGGCCACCACGACCGGCAAGGTCGTGGCATATTGCGTTGTATACTAGTATGTTACTTTTACATATTTCGGTTCCTTCGCAGTGTAGGTAAAGTAAAAATTGATAATTAAAATAACTTTCATAGAAGAACTCGGCCCCACGACCCTCATATTATCATCCATTAGCCTTCCCGATGTATCTATCAATCGCTTCGTGGCAGCCCACTTCCACAAATAGTCCATGCCTCGATCTGTCACTACCATTTGTGGCCAGGCCCTGCTTATACCATACGTTTCGAGGAAATCGGTGATGAGGAGTATTCGCAATCCTGTGCAGTCCTGTTGTATTAAGATAGGGACACGTGTCTCGACATGGATGGTAGTAGTGTGAGCCGTCTATACCTCAAACAGCTGCATATTCTACAAGCTACGAATGATCGTGAATAAAAAGAGAGCACTAGGAAGTATGCATTTTGTTTCTTTTATTCCAGTCAATGACCACAAAACTATTTTGTTCTGAGACTTATAGTGGTGCCTTACTTGACGTGCCCGCGGAGTCGTCACGTGAACAGCGCTAATGTTCGTAACAAACTCAAACCACATTTTTAGTTGTGCCCGATGACGCCTCGCTAATGTTGTTTATATTTCTTGATGGTGCCACCGTGGCTTTATTATATTAGAATGTACTCTAAACGGATCTGAAGATGATGATCACTGACCAAAATAAATAGTATTAGCAGAAAAAATTTTGTGATCAGGGACTTTAATGGAAGAAACTAATTCTAACCATGTATTCGATTCGTGTCTAAAATATATCTGCGTTAACCGTGAAGATTACAAAGACGACATTTTCACTGTTTTTGGCGTATTGCTTCCTAACAAGCCGTGTAAACTTGAAGTTACGTGTTTCAAAACTTTAACAAATTTCAGGGCGTGAATCTCTGGTAATCCATGGAGGGTTGCGCCCTTGTAAAGCCATGTTACGTGATAGTGTTCCCTTGTGAGCGTTTGAGCGTTTGCAAATTTTCGTTGCTTTATTGAATGAAGTTTCCAATCTATTGCTGGATAACATATGTCAAGCCACCTGCATTTGGGACACACAACTCTATCAGAAAACCAATTTAGATCCCTTTCTTATAATATAATATGTTAGTCATCCTCTTAAAAGAACACACTTGTCGCTTTGGTGCATTCTGTATGGTGTATGACTAGCATGTGGCAGTTATTCGACCTTTCACAGCTGACGTAACTCATGGCAGTGAGTTGGTACTTACACCACTCTCTGATATGTACAGTGTGTTCCAGAAATGTTGAGACAAATTTCGAAAGGTTGTAGAGGATGTCTTGCCAAACAAACCGAGGATGGGAAACGTCATCCAACGATGCTACAGCGCGTGGAAGTTACAGGTGCCGGTACCTGCCTCTAGACACTCCCCCCCCCCCCTTTTCGACAGCAAACGTGCCTTTATACGCCGACGGAGCGTAGGGGGAGCGTCCCGCAGTGTTGTTTGTTATTCGGTGAACGCAACTGGCTGCCACGATCGCCAGTGGAGCAGATGGAACTAACTGGTGCGTAGACAAGGTTTTATCTCCTATGAATAACATGCTCTGTTGCCTTGGTGGATGATGCTTTCGGACACGGGTTTCCATCTGGAGTTTACTTTTCTCCTTAATAGCAAAAAATATTGGAGATTTTAGAAATTGCATGTAAAAAATGAAACGCGATTCATAACTCCGCTTCTCATTCCCAAAAGTAAGGAAGCATTTCATCTGTTCCGTGTGACTGTCTCAAACCACGTCGCGATAATTAGTGTTTAAACTTTTCACGAGACACAGTCTTGAAGTCCTCTGAACTTACCAGGGGAAAATATATAGTTCTAAATCGAAACTTCACACCACACCTTCTACGAAATCGCCATTAGAGTTTCCTATATCCACTGTTTGTATTTCGGGTGTGAATCTTGGCACGTGTTAACCTGTACGCGGTTACATCTTCGTATTTCAGACCCAAAGATAAGACTTTGTATGAACAGCTGCCGTTTTATAATTGATGTTAACAATGACGCATCCAATTTTTTTTTCTTCCAGGATCTTTCAGAGGAAGCATAACATACAATGGAAACCCATGGTTCAAAACGATGGCGGCACCAGTGTTTCTTTTTCGAGGTACCACCGATACGACGAGGTATGTATGCACTCATTTTTCTAATCGACTGTCGTGTCAAATTTTCCAGACAGATTGTTCGTAATGTACTCAAGTCAAACTTACTAAAACTTGAAACACATATCTACAGCATGTGGATATAAATATATCACATCTGCTGGCAACAATAAACTCTGACGTCTTTGGTTGGAATAAATTATGAGGAGCATTCAGTAATTAATACAACACGTTTTTAGGCTAATTTCGGTTGAATGTATGCAGAATTTGTTGTGGAATACCGTGGAACATTCCCCTGTAGTTTCATGAAGTTCCAGTAGTTGGCAGCGCTATAAGCAACCTTCAAAATGGCGTCTGTGACGGAGGTGCGTTCCAAGCAGAGAACTGTTTCGTTTTAGCGGAAAACCAGAACGTCGCAGACACTCATAGGCAGAATGTCAACGGAGAAATGGCGGTGAACAAACACACAGTGAGTTGTTGCGCGAAACGTTTCTCATCATCGCAACAAGATCGCACAACCCTGCCCGATCTATAGTGTGCCGGCTGGCCACACACAGCTGTGACTCCTGCAATGTTGGAAGTGGGGGCTCTCTCATTCGAGTGAATGACGGATCACAATCAAACACCTCGCTGTTCAATTGGACGTCTCTGTTGGTAGTGCCGACACACTCGTCCACCAGCTCGGATACTAAAAGCTGTGTGCCTGCTGGCCGCCTAACATTAGACCATAAACACCAACGAAGGACTGTCTGTGCGCAATTGCTTGTGCGTTACGCCGCTGATGGTGATAATTTTTTGTCGAACATCGTCACAGGCGGTGAAACATGGTTCATCACTTCGAACCGGGAACAAAACACCAATCCATGCAGTGACGCCACACAACCTCTCCTTCGAACAAAAAGTTCAAAGTCGCACCCTCAGCCGGTAACGTAATGGCGACGGTCTTCTGGGACTCTGCAGGGGTTGTTCTATTTTATGTCCTCCCTCAAGGTGGAACGGTCAACTCTGAAGTGTATCGTGTTGCACTCTGGAGGGACTTCAGTGTGTTTGTCACCACAAAAATGCAGAAGAACTTCTCCTTCTCCAAGACAACGCAAAGCCTCACAATACTCTACGCAACCTAGAGGAGCTCACAAAATTTCAATGGACTGTTCTTCGTCATCCACCCGGGCCGGGTCTCGCACCGTCCGACTTCCCTCTGTTTGGCCCAATTAAGGGCGCACTCCACGAGAAGCAGTACGTGGGTGCTGGGGAGATCACTGATGCAGCAAGACGCTGGCTCAGTCGTCGACCAGTAGAGTGTTAATATGCGGGCATACATGCCCTCCTAGTAAGGCTCCGTAAGGCCATCGTATTGAACAGAGATTATGTTGAAAAATAGGTTTTGTAGCCAAAAGAGGAAGACTAATATGGTGTACTGGAATTCCAAATAAAACCAACCTGAAGTCCGGGGAAAAATGTGTTGGATTGCTTGTTGAACCTCCTCGTATTTTAGTTTTGTACATATTGTATGAACAGTAATTTGTTGTCTACGTGGCGGAACTAAAAAATGCAAAATTTGCAGAGCAATTGCAGAGACAATACACTTTGTCACAGAAATAACTTTATGATGTTGATAAGAATATGTAGGCAAATTTTAATTGAAATACAAATTACTACAATGAGCCCAAAAACTGTAACAATATCAGTACTACAACAATATGATTTCGAATTTTGAGCAATTATCAAGTGCAACTGGGAAATATATCACATTTGTATAATATGTTGCCGTCAAAATATTGCAATTCGTACAGATTTTAAATGTAAGAACTTGATGTCATTTTATACAGAGACGTCTCACATGTACCGCTATCTTTTTCAGTAGCACCTGATATGGCTCAAAAGCAAAAATCGTGGAAGTGGAAATAAAAAAAGCGGAAAGTCAAATTGTCTCTCCTCATCATAAAAGGAAATGAAATCACGATAAAATTAACATGAAAGTAGCGAGCTGCGCGGAGTGTCCGCGTGGTTAGAGGCGCCATGTCACTGACTGCGCGGCCGCTCCGTCTGAGGTTAGAGTCCTCCCTCAGGCATGGGCGTGTGTGTTGTTCTTACCATAAGTTAATTTAAGTTAGTGTAAGTAATGTGTAACTCTAGGGACTGATAGCCTCACCAGTTTGGTCCATTAGAAATTTACATACATTTGAACATTTGAAAATAGCGGTCCATGTAGTAGACACAGTGAAGGAATTCAACTACATGACAAAGTAAGGCGTAATGGACGAAGCAAAGAAGTCGCTAGAAGCAAATTTGCGCAGGCAAACAGAACTCTCCTCTCTAACAGTAGTCTCCGCCTTCCCGACACAAACACTGAGGTGGCGAAAGTCAATATGCACTTGTGCAGATGGAGATACTCTACTGGCCATTAAAATTGCTATACCAAGAAGAAATGCAGATGATAAACGGGTATTCATTGGACAAATATATTACACGAGAACTGACATGTGATTACATTTTCACCCAATTTGGGTGCATAGATCCTGAGAAATCAGTACCCAGACCAACCATCTCTGGCCTTAATACGCCTGGGCATTGAGTCAAACAGAGCTTGGATGGCGTGTACAGGTACAGCTGCCCATGCAGCTTCAACACGATACCACAGTTCATCAAGAAAACTGACTGACGTATTGTGACGAGCCAGTTGCTCGGCCACCATTGACCAGACGTTTTCAGTTGGTGAGAGATCTTGAGAATGTGCTGGCCAGAGCAGCAGTCGAACATTTTCTGTGTCCAGAAAGGTCCGTACAGGACCTGCAACATGCGATCGTGCATTATCCTGCTGAAATGTAGGGTTTCGCAGGGATCGAATGAATGGTAGAGTCACGGGTCGTAACACATCTGAATTGTAACGCCCACTGTTCAAAGTGCCGTCAATGCGAACAAGAGGTGACCTAAACGTGTAACCAGTGACAACCCATACCATCACGTCGTGTGATACCCCAGTATGGCGATGACGAATACATGCTTCCAATGTGCGTTCACCGCGATGTCGCCAAACACGGAGGCGACCATCATGATGCTGTAAACAGAACCTGGATTCATCCGAAAAAATGACTTTTTGCCATTCGGGCACCCAGGTTCGTCGTTGAGTACACTATCGATGGCGCTACTGTCTGTCTGTCTGTCTGTCGGTCTCCGAGCTGATAGTCCATGCTGCTGCAAACGTCGTCGAACTGTTCGTGCAGATGGTTGTTGTCTTGTAAACGTCCCCATCTGTTGACGCGGGGATCGAGACGTGCCTGCACGATCCGTTGCAGTCATGCGGATAAGATGCCTGTCATCTTGACTGCTAGTGATACGAGGCCGTTGGGATCCACCACGGCGATCCGTATTACCCTCCTGAACCCACCGATTCCATATTATGCTAACAGTCATTGGATCTCGACCAACAGAAGCAGCAATGTCGCGATACGATAAACTGCAATCGCGATAGGCTATAGTCCGACCTTTAACAAAGTCGGAAACGTGATGGTAGGCATTTCTTCTGCTTACACGAGACATCACAACAATGTTTCACCAGGCAACGCCGGTCAACTCCTGATTGTGTATGAGAAATCCGTTGGAAACTTTCCTGATGTCAGCATGTTGTAGGTGTCGCCATTGGCGCCAACCTTGTGTGAATGCTCTGAAAAGCCAATTATTTGCATATCACAGAATCTTCTTCCTGTCGGTTAAATTTCGCGTCTGTAGCACGTCATCTTCGTGGTGTATCAATTTTAATGGCCAGTAGTGTAGTATTAGGTTCACAACATATGAAAGGGCAATGTATTGGTGGAGCTGTTATTTGTACTCAGGTGCTTGGCGTGAAAAGGTTCGTGGGGAGTGGAGGGGGGGAGGATGACCACACAGCGGGAATTAATAGACTCCGAACGCAGAATGTAGTTGGACATTTCATTTTGAAAACTATTGGGTAATTCAACATTCCGAGAACCACAGATTCAAGGGTGTGCCGAGATTACCACATTTCAGGCATTACCTCTCACCACGGACAATGCAATGGCCAACGGCCTTCACTTAACCTAGAGAAGCGCCATTTGCGTAGAATTGTCAGTGCTAACAGACAAGCAACACTACGTAAAATAACCGCAGAAATCAATGTGAGACGTACATCAAGCGTATCCGTTAGGACAGTGCGTCGAAATTTGGCGTTAATGGAGTATGACATCAGACGTTCGACGCGAGTGCCTTTGCCTAACAGCAGGACATCGCCTGCAGCGCCTCTCCTGGGCTCGTGACCATATCCAATGGACCCCAGACGACTGAAAAACCGTGGCGTGATCAGACGAGTCCCAATTTTTCAGTTGGTAATAGCTGGTACCAGGGATCGAGTATG
The DNA here is from genome assembly GCF_023897955.1 of Schistocerca gregaria. Taxonomy (NCBI): domain Eukaryota; kingdom Metazoa; phylum Arthropoda; class Insecta; order Orthoptera; family Acrididae; genus Schistocerca; species Schistocerca gregaria. The sequence goes on along the minus strand of NC_064923.1, from coordinate 250,193,691 downwards.
GTGCAAACCCCACCAAGCCATGGAACCGAGTTCTTAACAAAGCACTGTGCAAGTTGGTGTTCGCCCCATAATGGCGTGAGCTGTGTTTACAATGGAATGGACTGGGGTCCTGTGGTCTAAGTTAACCGATCATTGACTGGAAATGATTATGTTCGACTACTCGGAGAGCATTTGCAGCCATTCAACGATGGGATTTTTATGGATGACAATGTGCCATGTCAGAAAGCCACAATTGTTCGCTGTTGGTTTGGAAAACATTCTGGACAATTCAAGAAAATGATTAGGTCACCCAGATCACCCGACATGAATCCTTTCGAACATTTGTGGGACGTAATCGAGAGGTCAGTTCGTGCTCAAAACCCTGCACGCTCAACGCTTTCGCAGATGAGGACGGCTATAGGGGCAGCACTGCTCAATATTTCTGCAGGGGACTTCCAACGACTTGTTGAGCCCATACCACGTCGGTTTGTTGCTCTACACTGGGCAAAGGCGGTCCCACACGATAGTAAGAGTTATCCCATGACCTTTTTTCACTTAAGTGTATGCCTTATTTTGAGAAAGATATTTGTGAGAATTTACACTCTTTGTCCTGAAACCTGACCGGCGAAAGGCTGCTGCACAGCCTAAATTTGCACCGATCGCAACATGACCACGCAGATAACACACCAAGTTCAGCTATCTGCATAAACTAGCAACGCTGGAGGCTGCGGCAGTTTCTGGAGCAATTCTTGCGTCTGTTCGATTTGTCACGCTACGTCTACGCCCGTGGTCCAGCGCTAAACGGCGCGTCGTTTGAATGCAATGTCTCGTATTCATCAACGCTCGTTGTCTAATTTTTTATACTGCCTTTCGTCTGTATGCTGAAGTCCTTGGCTACAGCATATTTCACTTTCTGGCATACCGGTAATACAATTTTCGTCCAATAACGTTTCTGCGGAAGATTTTTCGGCAGGCTGTCTGCTTCTGAATGCCGCATGCGTCAGAGCTCTCCGGGGTTCCATTGCCAGCGTTTCCCACGGGGGTGCTGCGGCCTTTGACGTATGTCGAAAGCGACAGCCATCGCTCATCGCTTGGGGTAAAGTGCAAAGTGCTCTACTGTTATTGAGTTATGCTCCAGTAAAAAGTGTATGACTTGCATTTCACGCTCTGTAGCAACGGACGCAGACGACCCTGTTTTAATATGATGAGGTCGGCCGTTGATGCCGAGTGGTTCTAGGCACTTCAGTCCGGCACCGCGCTTCTGCTACGGTCGCAGGTTCGAATCATGTCTTGGTCATGGATGTGTGTCATGTCCTTAGGTTAGTTTGGTTTAAATAGTTCTAATTCTAGGGGACTGATGACCTCAGATGTTAAGTGCTCAGAGCCATTTGAACCATTTTATTTGATGAGTGTTGTATTACACTAACGAAATGAATAAGGCTCAAAGTTAATCTTATAGTTTGTCATATACTCTATCTTACTACGTTGTTTAATGTTATTCTTCATTATTTATATGTCGTTCTTCCAATTTTAAAAGCGATTATTTGTGCAACTTCTTCGTCAGAAATTCGAATGTTTTTGTCAAGCCACAGTCCCTAAGTATGGTGTCAAGAGTTTTACGATCGTAGTTTCTTACGATAAATGTATGCGATAAACTGTGAGAATGCCTTTCAGTGAATAGTCTATACTAACGCAGACACACTGCACATTTTGAAGTCCACGTATGGATTCATGGAGAAGATATTCATTTCGTATGGGAATTATTTTCCAGTACTGATACCTGCAAAAATAAAAGTTCTTAAAATTTTGTGATGTGATGCTACGATAGTGTAACGTAATCATAAGAAGATTTAGAAATTGATGTTGCATTCCTCGAGTCGAATTTCCTTCTCTAGAACGCCGCTAAAGCCAAAAGCAATTTACCGCTTGGCACGTTGACCGATGTCGCTCTTGTCACGTATAACGCGCGTGGTTTGTTTACAAAGCACTCCAGCCCTACCCCGGCAGCCAGACGCCGTCAGATATCGTCTCACGCACGTCCCGCTGAAATTCACGCCTCGATAGAAGTGGCTAGTCAACCACGTTCATGTGGCATCGCTTGAGTTTGAGGTAGCCGCCTCGAATCCTTGTTGTGGAGGAAATCTTCACCGCTCTTGCTTTTTAAGTAAGAGAACCCAGAACGTTTCCCTGTAAGGCAAGTGTACGTCGGAGACAAAGGTATCGCCAGGAGTGCGCAGGGAAGTGCGATAGGACGCCTCTTGCCCTCTACATACGTATATGATCTGACTGATAAGGTGAACAGCAATCACCGACTGAAAGTTCCTGGCAGATTAAAACTGTGAGCCAGGCCGAGACTCGAACTCGGGACCTTTGCCTTTCGCAGGAAAGTACTCTACCAACTGAGCTACCCAAGCACGATTCACGCCCCGTCCTCACAGCCTTACTTCTGCCAGTACTAGAGCTGTGAGGACGGCGCATGAGTCGTGCTTGGGTAGCTCAGTTGGTAGAGCACTTTCCCGCGAAAGGCAAAGATCCCGAGTTCGAGTCTCGGCCTGGCACACAGTTTTAATCTGCCAGGAAGTTTCATATCAGCGCACACTCCGCTGCAGAGTTAAAATCTCATTCTGGCATCACCGACTGTTTGCTAATGACGTTATAGTGTGCTGGAAACGGTCATGATTGTAGGAGGATACAGGACTTGAATTTCTTTTCGATCCGATTGATGGTAACTTGTTCTAAATGCGGCAAAATGCAACTCAATGAAGATGAATAGGAAAAACAATCTTTTAATATTCGAATACAATGTTTATCCGTGTGCTTCTTGACATACCAACGTCGATTTAATATCTTGGTGTAACACTGCAAAACGACTCGAAATGGAATGAGCACGTAAGCTCGTGAGGGAGTATTATGGCGAAAAATAAGAGGAAGACAGCTGAAAATGTCACTCCATAACTCAATGTCGCTCTCGCGAAACCTATCAGCACCGAAACAACACGGAGCTCCAGAGTCAGAGTTAGGTTAGATTATGCACGGTCAGATCAGGTGACAGAAATTGCGACAGACTGCAGAACGACACTATTGCAATCAATAGTTATATCTCGCTACTTTTACGAGTCGAATAGGATAGGGAGTGACTGTCAGCGGTACAAGGTAACCTTCACCATGCACCATGGGGTAGATTCCGTATGAGCCTTTATAGCTCTTATCTCCTTTCGCGGCCGTCACGCGAGAGATAACAGGTATTCAACACACATTTTCATCCACGTTGTGAATGGGTGGATGTCGTATTTCTACTTTCCCTGTATGCAGTATAAATTTTCGATACCTTGCCTGTTGAAAACCCAAACGCTTCCGCTGCCTTGGTTACCGGACGCACCCGTCATACAAGCAGCAATACTTTGCCAATTCACTCTGACATAATGCACTGGCAACACAGAACACTGACTTATCTGACCACGACTGACATCTGGAACGTACTGAAAACATTGTACAAGTGCCATTCGTGGTAAAATGCAAGATTGGCTAGCGTCTGCATTTATGTGTCAGCATGGATATCTCGCGGTTTCTTCGCATTACCGTCAGTTCTCTGCATGTGGACGTATATGTAGAAGTAGACGTAGATGTAGCTGACAGAAAAAAGGAGGAGAAGTGATGATGTATAGCTCTTGATACCGAATATTGCGCCAATGTATTAGATTAAATTTCAAACGTATCTCCAGTCTCTCGTGAAGTGAGGGTATGTGAGACTGTTAACAACGATGTTAAGTACTGCGGCTCGTTTGCTGGTATTCGAGAGGAGCAGGCTATGAGCCCGCACCGGTTTTCTCCATCGTCATCATCAGTAACGCAAAAATGACACTGAAGATCCACACGCACTCATCATAGTAACATACACTGATAAGCCAAAACATTATGACTGTGGTGTCACCGCCAGACACACTTGCTAGGTGGTACCTTTAAATCGGCTGCGGTCCGGTAGTATACGTCGGACCCGCGTGTCGCCACTATCAGTGATTGCAGACCGAGCGCCGCCACGCGGCAGGTCTAGAGAGACTCCCTAGCACTCGCCCCAGTTGTACAGCCAACTTTGCTAGCGATGGTTCACTGACTACATACGCTCTCTTTTGCAGAGACGACCGTTTATCATAACCTTTAGCTACGTCATTTGCTACGACCTAGCAAGGCACAATATTCAGTTAGTATTCTGAACAGATAATATTGTGATTCATGTACCGTCAAGAGCGACGTCATCATTAATGGATTAAAGTTAAGTATCAAAATAATTACGTCCGCTTTCTGAATTCTCATTCCTTGTCATGTTCCAGGCCTCACATCAGTATAGTTCTCCCCCCCCCCTCACGCCAGCCTGCGTGAGCTAAAACGCGTGCATTTCGGCCTCCACTCGTAACACGGTGTTGGCTCTTCTGCTAACACAAAAATGACCACTGCCCACCGGACGCCAGATGCATTGCGGGCATGTGACGCGGCAACATAAGAATGTAAGCGGGGCAGACACGGATGGCGGATCACCTTGCCGGAGATATGAGCTGCAAATGGGGAAATTCATTGAGACTTTGACAAAGGGCAAAATATTATTATGAAGAGCCTGTGAACCAACATCTCGAAAACGGTGAATTTGGTCGAATGTTTGCGTGTTACTGTTGTGAGCATCTATGGAAAGAGGTAGGACAGTGAAACTATATATAGGAGCTAAATGGGTGGACGTCAACGACTCATCACAGAAAGTGGGGATCGGAGGATAGATGCTGATCTGTGGCTTCTCTGCTGAAAGAGCGCAATGCCGATGGACGCACAAGTGTTTCGCAGAACGCCATTCACTAATATGCTATAGGAGACATTCTCCTGCGCTTGCGTGGGACCTGCAGTAGTAATCGAAGATAAGCTGACAGGTGCTCTAGCCAGCCGGGGTGGCCGAGCGGTTCTAGGCGCTGCAGTCTGGAACCGCGCCACCGCTGCGGTCGTAGGTTCGAATCCTGACTCGGACATGGATATGTGTGATGTCCTTAGGTTAGTTAGGTTTAAGTAGTTCTAAGTTCTAAGGGACTGATGACCACAGATGTTAAGTCCCATAGTGCTCAGAGTCATTTGAACCATTTGAACAGGTGCTCTCTGCATACATCCCTTCATGCTTGATGTCTTCCTCGACGGCAATGTCATATCTCAGCAGTGTAGCTGCTCGTGGCTCACAGCCACAATCGTGCTACGGTGGTTTGAGTAGATTATAGTGAACTCACGTTGATGTCTCGGCGGGTTCCTATGGAACTCATCTGTGTTGCTATCGGGTGCCATCACAGAATACGCAAATAAGTGGCCCGTTATTTACGCGAACTGAACGTAGGCATCTAATGCCAGATACCTGCAAAACCTACCTGATACGAAGAATCAGTGATTTATTTCTTTCCAAAGACGGACAAAGAAGCTGTTAAATAGGTGCTCATAATGTATTGCTTTGTCGGTGTATACTCAACTTGTGTACATGCGACACAGCATGCATCTTTCGCGAAAGAGGGGAAACCTTTCCATCTAGGCGACTGAAACTGCCCCTTGGAGTCTACCAGCCAATAGTGTCATTCGACTCCATTCTACTGCACTGTCTTCTTTTCGATATTCTTTACCATAAGGAGATACAGTGAAGATGGACTCAAAGACACACTGCACATCAAAACAACAATATGCCTCGTTAGTAAAAGATAACGGTAGCCGCATTGCGTACATCACTGAAGTTAAACACTGTCAGGCATGGCAGACAGTCAAGGTGCGTCATGCGCTGTTGACTAGCGGGAGCACTCTGTTCTCATGAGGCCAGTTGAGCAGTTACTTCATTGAGGAGGAGCGGTTCCAGGTAGCGAAAACTGACAACGGCCGGGAGCGCGGCGTGCTGACCGGACACCTCTCCATGCCGCTTTCGATGACGTCTTTGGGCTAAGGATGACACGGTGGCAGGTCGGCACCATTGGGCCTTCCGAGACCTTTTCGGGAAGAGCGTTGTAAGAAACGTTAGTTGATAGAGGGAAGATCTTCTGTGAATGGGAGCTGGTCGAGGCGGAATTTGAATATCTCACCAGTGCATGGCTGCAGAATGGGTACTCGTCCGCTAGTATGAGAAGAGCATTAACACGGCCACGAAAAAATCATAGAGATATACACACGGCCTCAAAATCGGAAGTTCTCCTGCCGTTTATAAAAGATATCACTGACCGCATAGAAAAGATCTTGACGAAACGGAATATCGCTATAATCTACAAACCCATGAGCAATAAACAGGACACGTAAAGTCAGCCAAAGATGTTTGCAAACCGCTGGGAAAGTAGGGATTTACAAGATATCGTGTAAGTGTGGAGACGTATACATGGCTAATACTAAAGATTGGTCGAAAACTTACTGGAAGAATCGAAGGGTACTTTAAGGAAACTGACAAATCAGATCTTGCGGAACATTTTTTACAACCAGGAGACCACCGGATTCAATTTGATTCGACTACAGTACCGCCAACGAAAAGTGGCTACTATGAAAGGATAAAGAAAGAGGACATAGAAATTATTAAACGCCTCAATAACCTTAATCGGAAGCAGTCTTTCTTTATTCGTGTCAGAGGTACACTAAAATGAACACACATATAATACATACAAAGAAAACCATACAGTATTCATCCAGAATTGGGCAACTTTGATAGCACTGGGTGCTGCAGGCGTTAAGTCCTTCATGCTACAGCTGGTTGGGCATGAGTTACATTTGGAGAGATGCCGGAATGTCTGCAATTGACCTCATTCGCAGTGTTGTGTTGGCAATTGAAAGTTCCATTTAAGGAGAATGTCCCTCGATCTTGCGACTTCGGTCCGTAGTCTGTTCAAGGACTTCCAGATGACCCACTTCTCCAAGTGCCCAGGCGGCAGGGATTCTTGTGGTGTCATCCAGTTTGGCAGATGTTGGCATCTTTCTTTCCACTTGGTGAGTCGGGTAGCCACAGCTGATCCTTCTAAGGACTGTGAAGTTGTTAGGAAACTCTTCCTCGACTTTAGTCTTGGCTTGGCAGGTAGATGTCCAAAGAGTGGATGTGAGGTCACTGTATTTGATTTATGCCTCTCAATGTTAGCGGCGACCTCTCTTCTGATGTAATATGGAGCAATCCGAGTGAGACATTAAACTTTGTCCATGGGGGTTGGCCTTAGGCAGCCTGTAACAGTCCTACAGCTGTCATTTCAGGCTACGTCGACCTGCTTTGCATGTACTGAATTGTACCACACTGGGCTAGAATACTCTCCTGCATAACAGAATACGCCAAGAGCTGTTGTTCTTAATGTTTGTGGATGTGTACCCCAGTTCGATCCCGCCAGTTTCCGAAGAAGGCAGTTTCTGGAGGATACTTCCTGCTTCAGCTTCAGACAATGTTCCTTGTAGGTCAGTGTACGGTCGAGAGTCACACACAAATACCTGGGGTGGGAACAATATTGTAGTGCAACTCCATTCCAGAACATTTCAAGTTTCCTGGAAGCTTGTTTTTGTTTCAGGTGGAATGAACACACTTGCGTTTTCTTAGGATTGGGTGCGAGTTGATTCTATTCATAGTAAGTACCAAGCTGTTGTAGACCGTGTGTAAGCATTATCTCTACGTCTTCAAACCGATTGCCCTGGGCATCTATCGGAAGCGGTAGTGTGCGAAACGAAATAGTATCTGAAGAAGATGTGTACCTGTCTTCAACCATGGGGTGATAGCGATACCAGACGCCAGCAACCGACAAGGACCAATACCAGTCGAGTTTCGAAAACATGTAATGCCACGCCTCTGCGCGGTAGCACGTGGAGACGGAATTTTACTTAAGTTAATGATGAACCAGCGTGTGTAACGGATCTTCGAGAAAGCTACACCCCCTCTTGAAGATGTCATCCGCAGAAGGTGCTGAAACGTTGGGTTTCAACAAGAAATTCATCCGATCGCGGCATAAGAGCCAGGAATTTTTAACAAGTGTGACTTTACCGGCTACGAAAATTTACAGTTTGCAAACCACTGGGGTTTGACTTGCAACCCAAAGCATAATCATTGCTAAACAGAACTGGAAACCAACATGGAAGATTTTCATAGTTTTTACGTAAATGTGGTAATGAATCATTCCCACTTGTGACTGCAGCGAACCACAGACCTCCAGACACATCACAGAATAACGTTCCGGAAAGATCATACGACGATAGATCAGAGCACATAATGCCCGCTGGGAGCTCGTGTCCATAATTTTTTACTGTCTTTGTTGATATGAGACATGAGTATTATGCTGTGTGTAAATATTTGTACTTGAACACATTTAAGTGCTGTATAATACATTAAAGCTATTTGGAAGATATTGTTAACTCTCCTATTGTAGAATTTTATAGTAAGTAAATTACTATATATATTTAAGACTTGTTATATAACGTGTGGACATTTAGGCCACACTGCGTCAGTCGTGCATCATCTTGTATCCTGGATGAAAGAATTTTCCTTCCATGGAACATTAACATTTCCAAATGAACTGAGTTTCTTTAATGTCTTGACTATTCTATATCCCTTGAAAATGTAAATTTGCATTACTTTCAAACAGCCCCAATTTCAAAATGTATTTAATTAAAACTGTTATTTTTAATAATAGTTCTACTTAATTTGATTTCACTTCCAGATAATTGGAATGTAGTAGAAAAGTAATGGAACCGAGTGTCAAATAAAGTGTCGACAATATTTTCTCAAATGTAACGTTTCTAAATTTCAATCGAATGTCTGTTCTAAGATACATAACGATTTTTGACCTTAGAATATTGTTTCATGTTTGGAGAACGCTTATTTTTCTGAATTAATTTTTATAATTTTAGCAAAAACTGCAGGACACAAAAAGTGTATGTTACAATTTATAAATGGAATAAGAACAGATATTAAAATTCTATTACAGCCTGGTTAGGGGTGAAAGTCTAGAAAAGCTTTCCGAGACACAACACTCTCCCCTTCTCTTCATCGTGTTCAAATTCAAACGGCTCTGACCACTATGGCACTTAACATCTGAGGTCATCAGTCCCCTAGAACTTCGAACTACTTAAACCTAACTAATCTAAGGACATCACACACATCCAAGCCCGAGGCACGATTCGAACCTGCGACCGTAGCGGTCGCGCGGTCCAGTCTATAGCGCCTAGAACCGCTCGGCCACACCGGCCGGCCTTCATCGTGTTATCACTTGTATTATACACAGGGTGATTTTTATACCATGTACAAACTCTAGGGACTGATCGATGAGAGAATACAGAACAAAAAAGGTCTAATGAACTTATGTCCAGAAATGCATGTTTTCTATGCTAGACATCATTTATTCAGTCATACATTGTTACAAAGACTGCGGTCTAAAATGCGCTGTACCATGCAGCTATAGTTACTGTAAATGTTGAAATTGGTTTCTATGTGCGTCAACGTATGCGTGCATGCGCCGTAGCATGTTCTCCCTCACACGTTCAAATCGGCCAGACTGCATCCTAACAGTGTCAAAGGCAACATGAATACGCTGCTCCAGTGTCTCTACATCTGGAATGGGCTCTGCATACATGATACTTTTGAAAAAGCCTCATAACAAGAAATCGTGCGCGTTGAGACACGGCAAACGAGCAGGCCATGCAACTAGACCCCCGTTTTCCGATCCAACGAACAGGGAAGACACGATTGAAATTGGTCCCGGCTTTAAAGGCGAAGTGAGCTGGAGCACCATCATGTAGTAGCAATATAAACCTTCGAATCATCAATGGCACTTCCTCCAGCAGGCGAGGCAAAGTCGCCCACAAGAAACGCCGATAGTTCCGGCTTATTGGGCAACGTGGAAGGAAGGCTGGTCTGAAAATACGCTCGCCAATTATCCTGGTCCACTCATTCCTGCTGCACCAGTGCTGGTAATTCGCTGTCACCATACCATGGGGGTTCTGCATACTATCCACATATTACTGTTACGAAAGTTGAAGATACCAGTCCGCGGAAAGGTGGCCTCATCTGTGAATAGGATGGGTGACACAAATCCCAGAATGGTGGTTGCCTGGTGAAGAAACCAGTGACCAAACTGCTTCCGATATCGAAAGTCTGTTGCTAGTAAGCCCTGCACAAGCTGTAACAGTTGTCATGGGAAATGGTCCATATGGTCATCTGGCGAGCCTGGTACTGACACAGCGGTTACCTCCCACAGCGTTAATCACAGCCGGCCGGTGTGGCCGAGCGGTTCTAGGCGCTTCAGTCAGGAACCATGAGACCGCAACGGTCGCAGGTTCGAATCCTGCCTCGTGCATGGATGTGTGTGATGTCCTTAGGTTAGTTAGGTTTAAGTAGTTCTATGTTCTAGGGGACTGATGACCTCAGATGTTGAGTCCCGTAGTGCTCAGAGCCATATGAACCATTTTGTTAATCACATTTTCCTCCAAGTCTGGTGTCCGAACATTTGGGATACATTCTTCATGATTTCCTGCTTCCTGAAATGGCCCTGACTCAGACAAATGGCGAAACAGTGTTTCAAACATTGAATGCTGTGGTGGTTGTCAAGGGGGATATGTCTTCTGATGCAACCTTGCTGCTCGCTGCCATTTGCCTTTCCGTAAGTAAACACCATGTCGGCAAACTCTCGATTCGAATACGGAGCCATTGTATACAACGCTGCATCACATGCACTAGAAGGTGAGTCAGCAACAGAAGTGAATTCGACATAACATTACCAATTATTATGGCAGGACAGGGCGCTAGGGCATGATGTATGAGGAACAGTACCAAGGAGGAAATCATGCATACTTTAACTATGGCTGCATGGTACAGTCTCTATGACAAAGTATGGCTGAATAAATGGTCTCTAGGATGGAAATCATGCATTTCCGGATATAAGTTCATTAGATCTTTTTTGTTGCGTATCCTTTCCTCGATCAATCCCTGAAGTTTGTACTCGGTGGAAAAAATCAGCCCATATGGAGAGTGCTTGTAAATGAATGGTCCGGTTTTTAATAATGAACCAATTTATTACCTTACATGGACACACCTTACACCATGAGCAGCGAAAACTATTCAAGTTCTTCCTGCGCTACCCCGTGCTCGCTTATCAAGCTTACTGCGCAGACGTAGCGTCTATTTCCAACACGACATTGCAACAGGAATAGACTTTCTGTGTTCTCCATTTTGAGGTGTCCAGATCTGTGACTACAGTGCAGCATGAGTTTCGCGCACGGCTTAGGGAAGATCCACCACACACAAATAACACAGATACGTGGTACCGACAGCTCGTCGAAACCGAATGCTTTTGTAGGAGGCAGAGTCGTGGTCGACCTCGTGAGTCTGATGCAAACGTCTAAAGATGGCATGAGGTGTAAGTGTTCGCAAGTCACTTATTAAAGAAGGAGGGAATTGTTCGTACCAAAGATTACAGCGTGGAAGGTGTTGCGCAAGTGGCTATGTTTTAAACCACAAAAAATGGGATTAGTGCAGACCGTTACACCAGTAGACAAAGTGAAGAGCTGCAGTTAAAAATGGAGGACACACGTTTTATGGAAAGACTCATATTTTGCCAGGAATAAACACACATAATTTCCCTATCCGGAGAAGCGAGAGACCACACGCGTTGTTGGAGCACCAGTGTAAATCTCCAAAAGTGAATGTTTTCTGTGTCGTGTAGCGCGAGAAAGTCCACGGTCCATTTTTCTTCCAGCAACAAACGGTGACTGGTAACTCATTTCGAGACATGTTGGAAACCTGGATGCTAACCCAACTGAACACTAGTATGATGATTAATTATGCAACAGGATGGTACTCCACCACATTTTCACTGGCATACACAAGAGCTTCTCGGTTGTGTTCTTCGCCAACGCATGATTGGACGAGCTGCAACAGTAAACAACAAGCTTCTCCACCGGGACACCCCCCATGCCGGATTCAATACTCTGCTATTCCTTTTTGTGGAGGTTTGTGAAAGACCGAGTTTATGTACAGCCAATGGCAGTGTCTCTTGAGGAAGAGCGTGATCGGATAAAGCATGCATTGCACTCCACATATTGTACGATTGTGATTAATGCATCAAAAACTTAGATAGCAGCCGCTGCTTATCCTGAAAGGTTTGTCCAAATAAAATACTAAAGCGATTTTTAATTTTTAAAATTGCACCATTCATTTATAAAAACGATGTATATTTAACAAATAAATTCGCCAAATAGCCGTGCAAATTAAGAAGTTTCGGCAATTCAGTGTGCCAACTTCAGGGCCCATATGCAATGAACATATGCAATATGAACATCAACGAAAGCAAAACGAGGATAATGGAATGTAGTCAAATTAAGTCGGGCGATGCTGAGGGAATTGGATTAGGAAATGAGACACTTAAAGTAGTAAAGGAGTTATGCTATTTGGGGAGCACAATAACTCATGATGGTCGAAGTAGAGAGGATATAAAATGTGCACTGGCAATGTGCAAGGAAAGCGTTTCTGAAGAAGAGAAATTTGTTAACATCGAGTATCGATTTGTCAGGAAGTCATTTCTGAAAGTATTTGTATGGAGTGTAGCCATGTATGGAAGTGAAACATGGACCATAAATAGTTTGGACAAGAAGAAAATAGAAGCTTTCGAAATGTGGTGCTACAGAATAATGCTGAAGATCAGATGGGTAGATCACATAACTAATGAGGGGGTATTGAATAGAATTGGGGAGAAGAGGAGTTTGTGGCACAACTTGACTAGAGGAAAGGATCGGTTGGTAGGACATGTTCTGAGGCATCAAGGGATCACCAATTTAGTACTGGAGGGCACCGTGGAGGGTAAAAATCGTAGAGGGAGACCAAGAGATGAATACACTAAACAGATTCAGAAGGATGTAGGCTGCAGTAGGTACTGGGAGATGAAGAAGCTTGCACACGATAGAGTAGCATGGAGAGCTGCACCAAACCAGTCTCAGGACTGAAGATCACAACAACAACATGCACTTCTCAAAAATTATGGATATTGGCAGTCAAGTCTTCGAAGGAAGCTTTTGAGAATTCACGACATCCAGGAACAGTTGGCCCCAGTATGCCAATATCGATCGCTTTGGAGAGGTACATATTGGGCCTGAAGATGGCGTACTGAATTGCCGAAACTGGTAGCGAAAACAAAATAACGGCTGTTTGGCGGATATCTTTATTAAATATTTGACCAGCCGCTGTCCCACGTCCACGATGGATCAACAGTCCCTGTGTATTTTGTTTTTCAATATGTCAAAACACAATAAATAAATGAACATGACAAATGATATCCGGAACCCAGACGATTATGCAGCCTATAGCAGAACAGCTCTGCCGTCCATTTGCAGATTCGGCAGTACCTGCTGGATCTGGCGGCGAGCTTCCCCATCAGGGTGAGTGTGGAGACCATCGGACAGAGCTCGGAGGGCCGACCCTTAGACGTGATACAGATCTCGTCCGGCGGCGATGGTGCGCGACCAATGATCCTGATGGACGCAGGTATCCACGCCAGGGAGTGGATCGCGCCCGCCGCCGCCCTCTACGTCATCAACCAGCTGGTCGAGAACGGAGTACACAGCTCTCTCGTCGACAGCATCGACTGGCACATTCTACCCCTTCTCAACCCTGATGGATACGAGTATACCTTCACAACGGTAAGTCCGAGCACTAACATAGATGCGACACGACAGTTCGTAAGTAATAATTGTAACGCGTCTTCTTATATTATTATGTTTTGCTATTGTTTTTGTTAGAAAAGTCTTTATTCAGTCGGTCGTCGATATTTTGAAATAAAAGTTATTGCGGGTGTCGCGTAATAAATATTTCACGTGAAGCGCTGTTGCGACACAGGCAATGATCAGTTGTGGAAACTAAGCCACTGAATATTACAAATAATGATATTAAAGAATACGGCGGACTGACTACGTCAGATAAGAGGGCACGTACATTCGCGAATGAGTGGTCAAAAAAAAAAAAGCGTTAATACTGTGTAGGAAATAAGTATTAAATATAGTTACGCTTGTACACACTCAAATGTGTGCGAACATGGATAGAGGCACGAACATTTTGAGTGCAATCATCCCCTGTGGCTTGGATAAAAAGAATTACAGTATAATGCATGTATTCATCTTAGAACGTAAATGCGTGGACTTCGAAAGTAAATTAAAATGAAAGCTGCAGATTCTGAACGTCGCGGCAAATATATTGAAATTGACGGTAGCGGCCATGAAAGGAAAAAGATGAACACATTCACGTACCTCTATTGTTGAGCAGCGTCGCCGTGAAGATCGTTGCCTCCATCTAAATTCTCTGCATAAAATTAATATAATAGTAATAATTTTCCAGAATTTCAGGAGCTGGGACCCATGGTATCACAAAAGACGAAATCGGTCTGCTTCAAAATCACTTTCATTATTTAACCCAATTTTATTGGTAAGAAAGGGCACAACACGTCTTAACACTAGGACAAGATAACAGCGAAAGGTAAGTTATTCTAAAACTAATAAACGAAGAGCGTAAAGCTTCTTTTGTTCAGCAATTGCTTTACGCATTAATCTCTGGTAGTTGAACTAGTGTTTATATATTCATAAAAAAATACATCATTCCTTTACATAAAACAAATCAATAATTTGATCATTACTATAGTAACATGAATCAGCGACAATGACATGACTCTTAAGTAGTATATAGGGGTTCGACAAATATACGGAAACATCGCGAGAAACGCATGCTTGAACGTACATACAAAGGCTAGCCAAGAATGGCATGTAACTCGTCGATTTTGACCAATAACATGTTTTTGTCATAGTATTACTTTGTTTGTATTCAAACCATAGATAATAAATCAGCTGTCTTTTGTGGCAAAGCGTCAAAACCGTAAATAAAAATAAATGAATGTATTATTAAGCCGTAGATACTGTGTACGCTTTTTGTCGCTTGTGGGAATTGTACATCACTTGTGTGCCCATTTCTAACTATACCTTTGTCTGATAATGAATCATTCCTGTTGCTGTTTCCTCTTCAATTACCTTGCAGGTTAACTGAAGAATAGGGCTGTGTGTGTTTATTGTGTATTAAACCGGGTACCTAGAAACGACGGAGAAGCTTCGTCCCGCCGTAGCCCTCAGAGGTTCACAGCCCCACAACAGGCCACAGCAGTCCACCCACCCCACTGCCGCCCCACACCGATAATGAGTCATTCCCATTGCTGTTCCCTCTACAATTACCTTATAGGTTAACTGAAGAATAGGATTGTGTGTGTTTATTGTGTATTAAACCGGTTACCTAGAAATGACAGAGAGGCTTCGTCCCGCTGTAGCACCCAGAGGTTCACAACCCCACAACAGGTCACTGCAGTCCACCCACCCCACCGCCGCTCCACACCGAACCCAGGGTTATTGTGCGGTTCAGTGAACACCCAGTAAGCCCCGCCCCGCAGAACATCTCATAACAGACCAGTGTAGCCCCAAATGTTTGCGTGGTAGAGTAAACATGGTGTATGCGTACTGTAGACGGTGTTCGTTTTTGTGGTAAGTTGTTATGGGATCAAACTGCTGAGGTAATCGGTCCCCTAAGCTAACACACTACTTAATCTAACGTAAACTAACTTAACGCCAAGGACGAAACACACACCCATACCCGAGGGAGGACTCGAACCTCCGACGGGGCGAACCGCGCGGACCACGACAACACGCCCTAGACCGCGCGGCCACCACATGCAGCGAGAGACAGTGTTTGTGTGCAGCAATCGCCGACATAGTGTAAGTGAGCCAGAATAAGGAGAACCAGCCCGCATTCGCCGAGGCAGATGGAAAACCGCCTTAAAAACCATCCACAGGCTGGCCGGCACACCGGACCCCGACGTTAATACGCCGGGCGGATTCGTGCCGGGGACCGACATGCCTTCCGCCCGGGAAGTAGCGCCTTAGACCGCGTGGCTAGCCGGGCCTGTATAGGTCAGCTGTGGTGCAGAATATAAATTGTAAGTTTGTCGCATTTTTGGTCTTCACTAGTACTAGTATGGTATTCTTCAGTTGACCTATGTAGCTAAACTCAAGTAAAGGATGCAAAATTTAACGTTTGTCGCGTTTTCGCCTTCGTTACTACTAGTGTCGTATTCTTCAGTTGACCTATGTAGCTCAACTCAAGTAAAGGATACAAAATTTAACGTTTGTCGCGTTTTC
This sequence comes from Schistocerca gregaria, assembly GCF_023897955.1. NCBI lineage: Eukaryota > Metazoa > Arthropoda > Insecta > Orthoptera > Acrididae > Schistocerca > Schistocerca gregaria. Next base: position 250,177,542 of record NC_064923.1, on the reverse strand, counting down.
GCCTTCGTTACTACTAGTGTCGTATTCTTCAGTTGACCTATGTAGCTCAACTCAAGTAAAGGATACAAAATTTAACGTTTGTCGCGTTTTCGCCTTCGTTACTACTAGTGTCGTATTCTTCAGTTGACCTATGTAGCTCAACTCGAGTAAAGGATACAAAATTTAACGTTTGTCGCGGTTTCGCCTTCGTTACTACTAGTGTCGTATTCTTCAGTTGACCTATGTAGCTCAACTCAAGTAAAGGATACAAAATTTAACGTTTGTCGCGTTTTCGCCTTCGTTACTACTAGTGTCGTATTCTTCAGTTGACCTATGTAGCTCAACTCAAGTAAAGGATACAAAATTTAACGTTTGTCGCGTTTTCGCCTTCGTTACTACTAGTATCGTATTCTTCAGTTGACCTATGTAGCTCAACTTAAGTAAAGGATACAAAATTTAACGTTTGTCGCGTTTGCGCCTTCGTTACTACTAGTGTCGTATTCTTCAGTTGACCTATGTAGCTCATCTCAAGTAAAGGATACAAAATTTAACGTTTGTCGCGTTTTCGCCTTCGGTAGTACTAGTATCGTATTCTTCAGTTGACCTATGTAGCTCAACTCAAGTATAGGATACAAAATTTAACGTTTGTCGCGTTTTCGCCTTCGTTAGTACTAGTATCGTATTCTTCAGCTGATACTAGAACTAGCGAAGGCGAAAAAACCGACATGTGTGAAATATGTATGCCTTACTTCAGCTGACCTATATAGTTCAACAACAAATTGTACGTTTGTAGCTTTTTTTCGACTTCTCTAGTACTAGGATCCCACTCAACAGTTGATCTACGTAGATCAGATGAAGTGCAGGATACTAATTTTACGTTTCTCGCAATGTTTCGCCTTCGCTAATATACTATTCTATTGTTCAGCTGATCTATATAAAATGTTCAAATAGCTCTGAGCACTATGGGGCTTAATTTCTAAGGTCATCAGATCACACACATCCATGCCCAAGGCAGGATTCGAATATGCGACCGTAGCGGTCTCGCGGTTCCAGGCTGTAGCGCCTAGAACCGCTTGGCCACCCCGGCCGGCAGTTGATCCATATACATCAACTGAAGTACGGGAAAGAAATTTTACGTTTGTCGCATTTTTCTCCTTCGTTACTATTTGTGTCCTATTCTGCAGCTGACCTGTACAGGTCAACCGAAGATCAGGATACAATATATATGTATCAGCTGAGATAATCATGCCTGTGTTACATATACCACGTCTTTTTCTTTTTTGCTTTCGCTAGCACTATCGTCCTATCCCTTAGTTAATCTATATAGGCCAAAATGGCGTCACAAGTTACCACGGATGACACATTGGAAAGACATAGACGAACGTTGACAAAGGAATGTAGTATAGAGAAAACAGATCGCGGACATATACCATGTACATCCATATATCGAACGTAATGTTACGTATGTCACTGTTTCCGCAGTCTAGTATCCTATTCTTCAGTTTAGCTACATTGGAAGTCTAGTATTCTATTCTTCAGTTTATCTATACAGAAAGTCTAGTGTCCTTTCAAATAACTTCCGGGAATTCAGCCAGGCAACACTTTCAGCGACTGCCGATATTTCAGCGGGAGAACACCCCGCCATTTTCGAGGCAAACTGTTTGCCTTGAAAATCGCGGGGTGTTCTCCCGCCGAAATATCGGCGGTTGCAGAAAGTGTTGCCTGGCTGAATCCCCAGAAGTTATTTAAAAGTTGTATACGCCAGGAGAAACTCAGGTCTCACAGTATAGTATCCTATTCTTCACTTGATCTATATAGATCAAAATGGCGTGACAAGTTACCACGGATGACGCATTGGAAAGACATAGAAGAAAGTTGGCAAAGGAATGTAGTGCAGAGAAAACAGATCGCCGACATTTACTATGTACATCCATAAATTGAACGTAATGTTACATATGTCACTTTTTTCGCAGTCTAGTATCCTATTCTTCAGTTGATGTATATAGAAAGTCTAGTGTCCTATTCTTCAGTTTATGTATATAGATCAAAAAGGCGTCACAATTTACAATGGATGACGCATTGGAAAGACATAGACGAACGTTGACAAAGGAATGTAGTACAGAGAAAACAGATCGTGGAGATGTACCATATACCATATATCTGTATAGATCAACTGAAGTACAGGATACTAGACTTTCTACTTTTTACTCCGAAAAAAGTGACACATGTAACATTACGTTCTAAATATGGATGTACATGGTATATGTCCGCGATCTGTTTTCTCTGTTCTGCATTCCTTTGTCAACGTTCGTCTACGTCTTTGCAACGCGTCATCCATGGTACCTGTGACAGCATTTTTTGAAAGCCGACAGGTTGTGTCCCATTCTTCAGTATTCCCCATTCTTCCCGTTGTCAACCCTGACGGATACGAGTATACCTTCACAACGTTGAGTCAGAACACTAACGTAGGATATGTCACAACAGTTGGTAAGTAATAATACAAATTAATAATGTGATTATTACCATAGTAATATTGCGAGGTGCCGGGTGGAGAAGAGTTCGTACCTCTTTAATTCTGGCGAATTTTGCACGAGAATGGCACATCCACTCGACCCCCGTCTTATCTTCCACCTAATTAATTATGCACACAACGGTAACGGAAGGAAATGATGGTGGACCCTGCTAGTTCGTAAAATAAAGAGTGCACACTTACAATAATTTAATAAAAAATCGTATTCTACTCAGGATAAAAAATGATAACCTTATCATAATAAACAACAGGGAATGGGATTCTGCGTATACCTATGGAATGATATACGGATTAAATATTACAATGAGATTTTACATCAGAACATAAATGCACATGATTATCGACACTAACAGTAGATTAAAGGATAGGGTGTGCTGAAATATTATGAGAATAATATTTGGCTCGAGAACAAGGGGCTCCTACTCTCTGTGATGAAATGACTGGAGGTCCTAATGAATCAAATATTGATCTCCCGGCTATACAACAATATCGCAATTAGTAGTGAGAGCTCAAATGGGATCACATGGAGAAACAAGCAAGGTGGACTTATAGCAAAGCGAGCGCGCATGCTGTTGAGGGATTTAGAATAAAATTAATAAGGTCCTACAATGCCGGAGCCGGAAAATTCTGTACCAGTACTGAAATCTGCAGCACGTCGCCGGTACGCAGCGTCCTGATTGTAGGCGCCGACATCTGCCGTGCAGCAACTCTGTGTCAACCCCTGCCCGCGAAGGCTGTCCAAAGAATTCTAAGTTCTTCCGAAAAAGAGAGCCCAAGTCGCAAGACCGTCCGACTCCGACGAAGATCAGATCCCGAATCCACTGCCCGCACAACGCAAGAGTGAAGCCAACATTGCTCTACTCTCCTCGAAAACAGCGAATCAGCACACAGTTCTGATTCCAAAATTCCCCCATACTGTCTCAGTACATCATTCGCGCCAATACCGACCGTTCCCTCCAATGTCGAGCAGGGCATTAAGACGTTAACTAGCCTCAGTTTAAGTTGACCAGTCATGTCTCTGCTATTCAGCTGAGGGTACTGAACTTGCCGTTTGACCAGCTACGAAAACAACCTGCCTAGACCACCAGTCATCCGGCGCCAGAAAGTCGCACTTGGCAGGGCGCGGTCCACGAGTATTCTCAGAATCAAGAGGACAATGCAGTCAGTCGGTGCCAGGAATCTCCCGGCATGTCTCCATCAACACAGCATGACCATGGAATTCCCAGCCACGCGACTCGATCCTTCTTGCGGCCAGCGTAAGTTTTCAATTGAAAGACACTACAATGCATATCACAAAGATTTAAAGTTTAGTATCTGACGATAAATTATACAAGTAAAACCCAGCAACAAATTTCCAAAATCTAAACGGTTCATCCTATTTCGTCGCTCTAAGTGTCTTTAGAAAGCTGTTAGTGGAAACCTAAATTGGTATAGATTACAGGTATGTAACTTCAATAGTACATGAGTTATTGGAGGTCAAGGTGGCCGATTACTATCGATCACGTCAGGCCATAAGTACTCCACAGTTACACGAAAAAACGGTAGCAGTATGCTTATAAATATATTTATTCATATATGTCTTTGTTTATATCCGATATATACTATTCATTAAGAAATTGGTTAAATATTTACTGTGTTTTAGAAAGCACAGAGACGTTAGGCTACTGGCCTACCTTTTTTTCTATTATTTTGATATAGCACTCCGTATTCAGGCCCCGAGTGGCCTACCGGGGCCATCCGACCGCCGTGTCATCCTCAAAGGAGGATGCAGATAGGAGGGGTGTGGGGTCAGCACGCCACCATCCCGGTCGTTATGATGGTATTCTTGAACGAAGCCGCTACTGTTCGGTCGAGTAGCTCCTCAATTGGCATCACGAGGCTGAGTGCACCCCGAAAACTGACAACAGCGCATGGCGGCTGGATGCTCAACCATCCAAGTGCCGGCCAAGCCCTACAGCGCTTAACTTCGCTGATCTTACGGGAACTGGTGTATCCACTGCTGCAAGGCCGTTGCCATCTTTTGATATATGTTTATTTAATTCATTTATGTATCTAATAATGTGTGTTAGAGCGTGTTTATGGTCCAGCTGTAGGAAAATTTATTTATTTTCAAGTTATTTAAATGTAAATCCAATATTTCATATGTGTTTCAATATGTTTTGGCTCGGAGACATGGAGGGAGCGCTCTAGCCAATCACAGCGCTCGTTACTAAGAGAGACGTATGGAGGTTGGGGAGGAGCATCGTTTCCGGAGAGTGTATGAGGGAGTTCTGGCAGTACGGCAGTGCTGGACAGTACGGCACAGGACACGGGAGGTGCTGGATGCGACGGCGCGACGGACGCGGGGTCACGGGAAAGTCTTGGACAGAGGAGCAGTTTGCCCGTGGTCGCGGAAGATAGAAATATTTTGGAGTGCCGACTTCTACATCTACATGACTACTCTGCAATTCATATTTAAGTGCTTGGCAGAGGGTTCATCGAACCACAATCATACTATCTCTCTACTATTCCACTCCCGAACAGCGAGCGGGAAAAACGAACACCTAAACCTTTCTGTTCGAGCTCTGATTTCTCTTATTTTATTTTGATGATCATTCCTACCTATGTAGATTGGGCTCAACAAGATATTTTCGCATTCGGAAGAGAAAATTGGTGACTGAAATTTCGTAAAAAGGTCTCGCCGCGACTTGTGCTCTTGTGTGATTTCTGTGGCTTCTGCATTGAAGACGCAGTATGCGTTTAGAAGTAAATATCTCGCGAGCTATGTTGTTTCCACTTCACAGTCACATCACCAACAGTCGACTTGTGCAGCTTTAAAAGGGTTGAAACGTCCCTGATGAATTTATTACTTTTCGACGTCACTGAACTCTCCTAACCGACCCACTCTGCTGTTATTGCTGCCCTCTATCAACACAGTACTCTCCGCCTTCTTCTATAATGGCGGGTCGACCCCTCGTGAATCGAGTTGTCAGTTCTGCATTACATAGGACAGGGCCGGCCAGAAATTCTGCACGCGTGCGGTGCTCTTGCACATGTGCAACTTCCGGGTCACAGCGTGCACGCCGCAGCCGTCAGCGTTCATGTAGTGCATGTTTCTACGCACAGATGTCGCCCCTATGTTACACAAAGTGCGTTATCAACACCGCGTATGTATATCACAATCTGGGCTGTATCTATAAGATCTGTGGCTTCATCGAGCGCGACAAAGAAAGCAACAAAGTCTTTACCCTTATTAATTAGCTGCCTGTTCAGATCGCCGGCCGTAGCACTGATACGTCTTGTCACTTTTTTTTTTTGGATAGACTGATTTCTTGAAACCTGCTAACGTTCAAAAATGGTTCAAATGGCTCTGAGCACTATGGGACTTAACAGCTGTGGTCATCAGTCCCCTAGAACTTAGAACTACTTAAACCTAACTAACCTAAGGACATCACACACATCCATGCCCGAGGCAGGATTCGAACCTGCGACCGTAGCAGTCGCACGGTTCCGGACTGCGCGCCTAGAACCTCAAGACCACCGCGGCCGGCGCCTGCTAACGTTCGTGGGACACACTAGTTCTGCAGTATCAATCAGACACCCTTTCACAAACTCCCCTTCGGAAAATGGATTCCCAGATTGTGCAATTCTTAATGCGATTTTAAAACTTGCTCGCAGTGAAGATTTAGTGTGGTTGTCATTCTGGAAAATTGCAAACAGTACATTGTACAGAGTACAGTAAAACAGACATAAATGTAACACAAGAAACTAAGAGTTCAAGAAGTATCAGTTACTTTGACGTACAGTGAAGTCGAGTTCTTGTGTCTCATCCATTTTCTTAAGGACATTTAATTTTGCTTGCTGTTCTTCACTGTTGAGTACACTACACTCGTCTTTGTGATATGTATTGCAGTGTCTTCCAATTGAAAACTTACGCTGGCCGCCAATTATTTGGCGGCACAGCAAACACTGTGAGGTTTCACCAACGGGTACAAAAAAGAATTGCAGTTCCCAGACATTTTTAAACGACTGAGAACATAGATCTCCCGTCCTTTGCTTTTTCCCAGTATCTGCCATTTCTCAGTAGTTCTCTGTTAAGGTTACGGCCACCAGGGGTAAACGAGACTGAGTATGTTGCGCTCTTGCTTGTACCACATAAACAGGGAAGTGGAGCCGCCGCCGTTCATTTAGGACACATGTCTAGTAAGAGATGTCGCTGTCGCGCTCGTACGCACATGTGCAGCACTTCCGCACGTCTGCACACTGTGCAGCGTTTGGCCGGCCCTGACATAGGAATATCCGGTTATCTTTGATCATATACTGTATTTTTCTTTACCTGCAACATGAGCTATTAAGGCTTTCGTTTCATCAGGATGTTATTCCTTGTTCTTTGACGTTCTGCAATTTATACAGGAGCAAGCAGACTCTTTGGAACACTTTGTATACCTCATGAGCAATTTTAATGGTGCAAACCAGTGATTTGTTGTACATACACTGACTGAATTGTTGAAATCTCCAGTAATGTGTCTATCTCAGGATAATTTCTGATTCACCCACCAAGTCAGATATCTCTGTTCAACAGTGTTTGCACCTATGTGCCAGGTGTAAGCCCTGTACAATGCCCTTCTTGGCACTACTATAGACTACTTCGTTTTTGTTCAGTTTTATATACGAGGATGGTTTGAAAAGTTCTCGGAATCACCACGAGAGCTCAGCACTAGCGCAACGAGCTGTTCGCGAGATATTCATTGGACTGTTCCCTGTTAACACGTGCGTGTCTCTCTTGTTGTTCCCGCGTAGTGATCTGCGAAGATGGAAGAAATGCAGATTCGAGCAGTGATTAAGTACTTCGCAAAAAAAAGGTATGAGAGCGAAGGACATTCATGCCGATTTCCAGAATACCCTGGGGGACTCTGCTCCTTCATATCCAGCTGTTGACAAGTCAACAAATGAGTTTAAATTTGGTCGGGAGAGCTTAGATGATGATCTGCTCAGAGGTCGGCCAACATGTGTCATTACTCCAGAAATTATTGCAAAAGTGCACACAATGGTTATGGAGGATCGGCGATTGAAAGTGCGCGAAATTGCTCACGTTTGCCAGATGTCTTCTGAAAGGGTATATCACATTTTAACTGAAGAATGAGAAATGAAATAGTTATCTGCAAGATGGGTGCCGCGACTCTTGATGCTGGATCAAAAAAGCGTGAGAATGGACATACCGGAACAATGTTTGGCCCATTTTAGGAGAAACGAACATGCCGCCCGTGTGGCCGAGCGGTTCTAGGCGCTTCAGTCTGGAACCGCGCGACCGCTACGGTCGCAGGTTCGAATCCTGCTTCGGGCATGGATGTGTGTGATATCCTTAGGTTAGTTAGGTTTAAGTAGTTCTAAGTTCTAGGGGACTGATGACCTCAGATGTTAAGTCCCATAGTGCTCAGAGCCATTTGAACCATTTGAGAAACGAACAACATGTTTGGCGCCGGTTTGTGACCACTGATGAAACTTGGGTGCACTACTATACCCCAGCGACGAAACAGCAGTCAAAGCAGTGGAAACATGCTGATTCTCCACCACCGAAGAAAGCAAAGACAATTCCTTCGGCGGGAGAGGTCATGACATCAGTGTTCTGGGATGCGAAGGGGTCTCTGTTTGTTCATTATCTCCCCACTGGGCAAACAATTACTGGAGAATGCTAACCTCCTGGACAAATTTCAATAAAAGATACGAGAAAAAAGGCTAGGTTTAGCAAGGAAGAAAGTTATCTTCCATCAAGACAGTGAGCGCCCGCACATATATGCCGTCGCCATGGCAAAATTACACGAACAAGGTATGAACTGTTGCCACACCCGCCTTATTCACCTGATATTGTTCCGTCAGACTTCCATCTCTTCCCAATGCTGAAAATATTTCTTGGTGGACGAAGATTCACTTCAAACGAAGAATTGATAGCCGGAGTTGATAACTATTTTGCAGGCCTGAGGAAACTCATTACGAGATGGGATCAACGCACTGGAACATCGCTGGACCAAGTGCGTTAATCTTCAAGGAGACTACATTGAAAAATAAAAAAAAGTTTCAGTGCTGTAAGTACTTTTTCTCTATTCGGTTCCGAGTACTTTTTCTCCTTCCGTTCTGAGAAATTTTCAAGCCACCCTCGTAAATAAGGAGCCGTTTTGTGTGCCGCTATACTGACTTGGTAAGGAATAACTCAAAAGACTCCAACATCCGATGCTCAAGATTTTTAGAAAATAAGAAATATAACTCAATCGTCTTGCTCGGAGCAGTACACAATTACGAATACGGTGTCAGTGACTCTATAAAGACTACTACTGAATCAAAAACGTGTAAAAACAATCGAATAATTACGCACTATATATGCTTGTCAGTACGCCAATAGTTACGCTGCTTAATTATTTCTCTCTCCGCATATATATTTTCATTATAGGTGTTAAAAGGATTAATTGTCTAGGGCAAACAGACAGTAACTCATTTACCAACTCAATAAATCAGAATATGAACCTATGTCTGATCTGTTAGCGTTCAGATTTCATTAAGCCAGTGTCTGGTTTAAATTCAGGACAAAATATGAAATTAATTAGAAAGTCGTACGTTTTACTAATTCGTGTCCTGAAATAATCTTGAAATAAGGTGTAATTTATTTACGTTTTGTTTTTGCCGGACGTTATTTTTCAAACTTGCGTCCATGTAAATCTAATTACGTGCAGTGGCGGAAGAGTAAATCGAAAAACATCTGAAGAGCTACAAGGCGATGCACAAAAAACTGGCCCCGAGTACTAGAGTGCTCGCCAGTTGTGATCTACAGTTCCGAAGCTGTTGCTTGCACTAGTTTACTTGTAATTTCTTTATCATCTAATTATTACATGTTTATTTGTTGTCGTGTCTACTCTTGGCGGGCAACAATCCGTTCGTAACTGCCGAGCAGTCCCTGTTCGGGGCCGGTTTTTCATGTGTCACCCCACTGAAATAGCTAGATTCTATTCGCGCAATTACGTAGAGATAGAAAGTAAATTTTTTTAAATATATTTTTCAAGTTTACCGTTCTGCGTTTTCGATACTTAAATCGCGTTTGTACATCATTATTCGGCAAACTCCTGCCAACACAAGAGATAATTATCTCGCGACTGCTGCTTCAGAGTTATTACGAAAGTTCGCTAATCTGTCACTACCTACTGAGATGACACAAACGTATTATTACTTTTTATTTTAAAATTCAAGTTGTCTAGCAAAATGTGAATTATCGTTGTCCTTTCCTCAGAAAGTAATACCAATATTTTTAGATCCTTTCACTATGTATCAATTCGTTAACAGAAGATGACTTAAATAACTGAATACTAGAACCCGTTCTTCCTGAAATACTGCTTCATGTACTATCTTCAGGGTTAACAGAAGATGACTTAAAGAACTGAATACTAGAACCCGTCCTTCCTGAAATACTGCTACTATCTTCAGGGATATGAAACGTTTTGTGATGACTTTCATTAGATGCCTGTCTAGCTCAAAATTGGTATCTCCCTCTTAATATAGAAATGTATAAAAAATCTGCAATTTTCTTTTAGCTTTCACTCCTGACTTCTTTTTTTACTTTTCAGTCCTTTATTGATTTCTTATTTTTCTTGGAGGCAGCTCAAAGAAACACTAGATTTATGAGAGTGTCAAAAATCTACTACCCCCAAACATATTCATAACTTCACCTGTTCAAAATAAAAATGTAGTGCCACTGCCACTTTTACGCTAAAACTAATTACAGCAGCAAAAATTATTTTCCCTCTTCAGCCTTTGGTTACTGGTATATGTACAATCCGACTGTTATTGCTGAAGAAAAGACAATCCTCATAAAGTTGAATAAAGTACAAATAAATAAATAAATATCTCCTCGCAACCAAGACTGACAGTTTATTCGATAGAAAATGTTGCTCTGTTCGAGTAATGATCAATAACGTCAATTCTTTCAAGAACGCATTCAGTCGCATTACTCCCAGAAAATATCTCGGAATGCACCTGAATCGCCACTCAAAATTCCGTTAAATAGGTAAAGAATACTGCATAAAATATCGTCGATGCCACTGAGATCTCAGCTCGTACTCACTTCACCTACACACGGCAACAACAATCCAAATCATAAACCGGACGCATTCAGTTACCTTCGAACACTCCGAGCAGCTTTCCTCTCCTAAACATCTAGAATTATGTATCAGTCTATACTCCAGTAACATACAATTCAACGACAAATTCAGTACTACCTCCTCCACTCACAAGCGTCTACGTTCCACATTCAAACGTCAGATCCTGAACAAAATTAACCCAGCCTCAATGTTGTCTACACCTGGACTCCCAAAACTATCCAAGCCTCTTTAACTGTCATGCACATTATCATCAACCATTAACAACGACCTCACAAAATCAATTATGTTCAGATCGAATACTTGACTCACTGGCTGTTTCTGTTTACTTTCGACTTGAAGTGTAGGTTCAAGCTTCCCTAAGTATAAGATGCTTTCACCAAATTCAGTAATACAGATACAGCGGCGGATATGTACGCACAGCCACACTTTTAAGTACATTTAGAATCCATTAACGGACTATTAAACGTGTAAAAGAATACCTTTCTCCGTCTTTATGATAATTAGCGCATCTTTGATCGGAGATGTCGATAGCTGCAAGCTCTTTAGGCCCGCTCTGACCACTTGGCAACGAGACGGAAACTCCACCACGCGACGGCCGCCCCATTTACTCACTGTACATCTACAACGATGGTTTGCGTACAAACACCAATACAATATAATCATACAACACAACAAACATATCTAAGAAATTAAACTAAATTATAATACGTAACAATGATAGGCGAACAGAGAAACCGTTATGCGCCAATGAAAAACATTTTGGAGCACACACAATGTAGAGTTGAAACTTCATGGTACGGACTTCACGAAACACCCAAAGCTCTAGGGACCCAATGTGATCCACGAATACTCACCCACCGCGTACAAAACACGAACTACGTTTGGAGATGGTCCAAGGTGCACTGATCTCACTCAATGACGTCCGGGATGAATCTGGTAGCAGACTTCCTAGAGGGCACTAAGCGCACGTCAGTGGACTTGTATCTATTCTTAAGTTATTCAGCAGTGACTGGGTAGTCGTTTGGGGGGGGGGGGGGGGGGGGGGGTGCCGGGCGCTATAAGTGAATATGAGCCGGCTGTGCTCATCCTCGTGTCCTACACTTGTCAGCCAGTGGCTTCTGAGGAAGTGAGGAAGTGGTTCAGGGTGGTGTACTTTTTTTTCGTTTGTTGGGTGGATATGTGTATACTTGTGCTGTTAGTAATACGTCATAAGATCGCATAAGGCTACACACAACATATTTGCTACAATTTTTTTTTCATCACGGGCGAGTATTGTTATTTTTGATATTGTTAAGTCTTTCTGTAGTCAAGTGCCCAATAAACCAACCACTCTGGAATGTCGGTACATACGTACACTCCTGGAAATTGAAATAAGAACACCGTGAATTCATTGTCCCAGGAAGGGGAAACTTTATGACACATTCCTGGGGTCAGATACATCACATGGTCACACTGACAGAACCAAAGGCACATAGACACAGGCAACAGAGCATGCACAATGTCGGCACTAGTACAGTGTATATCCACCTTTCGCAGCAATGCAGGCTGCTATTCTCCCATGGAGACAATCGTAGAGATTATGGATGTAGTCCTGTGGAACGGCTTGCCATGCCATTTCCACCTGGCGCCTCAGTTGGACCAGCGTTCGTGCTGGACGTGCAGACCGCGTGAGACGACGCTTCATCCAGTCCCAAACATGCTCAATGGGGGACAGATCCGGAGATCTTGCTGGCCAGGGTAGTTGTCTTACACCTTCTAGAGCACGTTGGGTGGCACGGGATACATGCGGACGTGCATTGTCCTGTTGGAACAGCAAGTTCCCTTGCCGGTCTAGGAATGGTAGAACGATGGGTTCGATGACGGTTTGGATGTACTGTGCACTATTCAGTGGCCCCTCGACGATCACCAGAGGTGTACGGCCAGTGTAGGAGATCGCTCCCCACACCATGATGCCGGGTGTTGGCCCTGTGTACCTCGGTCGTATGCAGTCCTGATTGTGTCGCTCAGCTGCACGGCGCCAAACACGCATATGACCATCATTGGCACCAAGGCAGAAGCGACTCTCATCGCTGAAGACGACACGTCTCCATTCGTCCATCCATTCACGCCTGTCGCGACACCACTGGAGGCGGGCTGCTCGATGTTGGGGCGTGAGCGGAAGACGGCCTAACGGTGTGCGGGACCGTAGCCCAGCTTCATGGAGACGGTTGCGAATGGTCCTCGCCGATACCCCAGGAGCAACAGTGTCCCTAATTTGCTGGGAAGTGGCGGTGCGGTCCCCTACGGCACTGCGTAGGACCCTACGGTCTTGGCGTGCATCCGTGCGTCGCTGCGGTCCGGTCCCAGGTCGACGGGCACGTGCACCTTCCGCCGACCACTGGCGACAACATCGATGTACTGTGGAGACCTCACGCCCCACGTGTTGAGCAATTCGGCGGTACTTCCACCCGGCCTCCCGCATGCCCACTATACGCCCTCGCTCAAAGTCCGTCAACTGCACATACGGTTCACGTCCACGCTGTCGCGGCATGCTACCAGTGTTAAAGACTGCGATGGAGCTCCGTATGCCACGGCAAACTGGCTGACACTGACGGCGGCGGTGCACAAATGCTGCTCAGCTAGCGCCATTCGACGGCCAACACCGCGGTTCCTGGTGTGTCCGCTGTGCCGTGCTTGTGATCATTGCTTGTACAGCCCTCTCGCAGTGTCCGGAGCAAGTATGGTGGTTCTGACACACCGGTGTCAATGTGTTCTTTTTTCCATTTCCAGGAGTGTATTACTCGTTACAGAGGACCAGTACAGTGTGGTACGGCTGCTTATCGCTGGTTGCTGCCCATAAATTGACTGGCGATGGATTTTCTGTATTGTGACTAGTCTGTCTATGTTACAATCAACTGTAGTCCACTCGAAAGCCTGTTGATGACCGTAGCAGTTGACGCTGGTGGCAATGAGTTTCCCTGAGTCGAAGTACTCACTGTACACCCTTGACACAGGAGTACCGTTAAAGCCAGTGCCTGCTCCAGCTAGAAGAGGGTTTATCTCACGTGTCGGACATCTACGACTAGGTCTCGAACAAATTCGCTGATACTGGGAGTATTGTCCATTCTACGACGGCCAGTATAGGGTCTGACGAAATCCTAGTTACTAAGAACTACCCCATTTGTCGTTGCGACAGGTGTGCCCTCGATCCACAGCAGCTATTTATCATGGGTTGCTAATGAGGGTGTTTGTCCAAAGAATTCCTGTTTCATTCACCTGAAACTCTATGTACTTCTTAGCCGAACGACTAAATATCAATCTAGGCTGGGTACGTTGTCCACTAACATAATCTTATGTTTCAGTGGTTTTCTTTGATTATCGAAAAACTCTTACAGTTCATCGCCCTTTCTCTGTTTTAATAACTGTAGTGCGAGAATCTATTCAAGGACTAAGTAACTTCTTCAGATTCCTATTTTCATCATTGGGGTGGGATCTGACAGAAGAAGAGCAAGCAGTTAAAAAGTTCTATAGCTGCGCTTTCTTTGGAAACTGTTTTTTGTCAGTAATGTGATCTCATGTTATTCACAGAGTTGCGTAAATAATATTTGCTGCAAACTTCGGTCCTAATCCTAAGTTTATTTAACATTTTGTAGCCAAACTACAATTACAAGTAAGATGCTAATTCTTCTAACATGTTCAATGTTCCATTCCACTTTACAGGATCGCATGTGGAGGAAGACTCGCTCTTTTGGTCCTTTTTTGTGCAGAGGAGTGGATGCCAACAGGAATTTCGACTTTCACTGGAACGGTAATACCATTTTTATTTTTTATAACATAACTGTACTTTCTACATTTAAAATTTTGTAGTTATGTAACCGGAAAGATATCAAATTTCTGTACATGTTATTGCTTAAAGATAAAATTACTATATGGTGTGCGGGACTAAGTACCAGTGACGTCACGAGCGGTGGTGGGGTATGTAAGCATGGCAGCGTCATTCTCACGACAACCAACCACTTGACACTGACAGAGGAGATCTCGGCCGGAAGCTCGTGGGCAGTTAAGCACTTCACGCGGCTTGAAAACCAGGAATATTTTATTAATTATACAGGATGTCCGAAATTCTGAGAAAACTAGGGTAAGCTATAGGGAAAGACTGGTAATATAGAATATGTACAAGCACCAATAGGAGACAGTAAAAGGGTTTGGGTTGTTCTGGGGGAGGAGACCAGACAGCGAGGTCATCGGTCTTATCCTGTTAGGGAAGGATGGAGAAGGAAGTCGGTCGTGCCCTTTGAAAGGAACCATTGCGCCATTTACCTGGAGCGATTTAGAGAAATCACGGAAAACCTAAATCAGGATGGCCGGACGCGGTATTGAACCGTCGTCCTACCGAATGCGAGTCCAGTGTGCTAACCACTGCGCCACCCCGTGGAAGACCAAGGAGAAGTGTTCGGGTTGAAAGGGGTGTAAGACAGGGATGAAGTCTCCCACCCCTACTGTTCAATCTATACATCGAAGAAGAAATGGCGGAAACAAATTGAAGGTTCAGGAGGGATATTCAAATTCAGGGTGAAAGGATATCAATGACAAGATTCGCTGATGGTGTTACTATCCTCAGCGAAAGTGAAGAAGAAGTACAGGGTCTGATGAATGGCGTGAACAGTCTCAAGAGTACAAAACACGGATTGAGAGTAAATCGAAGAAAGTTCAAAGTAATGAGAAGTAGCAGAAATGAGAACAGTAGACGAAGTTACGATATGCTGTCAGTCTCTTGTAGGAACCAACTCACATGTCTGGGGAAAGTGTTTTTCCCCTACTGCGATGAAAACCTGCTGGCGCCCTGGCCCGTTATAACTCACTCACACACTGACACATCGCCGTATGAAGTTGACTAAATATATTCGTATTTTTTTTTCTACATTTCCACTTAACGACCCTCCAATGCCTCAGCCTGGCTCAATACTGACAGTCCGGTAGAACAAGAGAGGATGCTGCTAGACTAATTTGCCGCCATTTCTCCACAACCTGAATCGCTTATTGCTGGTACATCGCCCTCGTTAAAAATTCTGGTTTTGATTCATTTTGGACCATTCTTCCGTTTGTTCAAAGTTTCACAAACATTAGTGTGACAATTTCACTTATATCTAGTCCGAATTATATACGTTTTTCGCGTAAGGTATTATATTTCTAGTATGGTACTTATTTTGTTACTTGCATTAATGATAACGTATCTCCGTGTCTGATTTATGTTCCTAACGCTACCTGAAGCTCGTAATGAAGCATATTCGGGGAGATTTCAGAAAGTAAGTTTCATATGTCGTTGCACGCTAAGACCACTGCGCAACAAGTGTGGCGCGTTGTCAGAAACCGAGCGAGGTGGCGCAGTGGTTGCACACTGCACTCGCATACGGGAAGACGACGGTTCAATCCCGCGTCCGGTCATCCTGATTTAGGTTTTCCGTGATTTTCCTAAGTCGCTCCAGGCAAATGCCGGCATGGTTCCTTTGAAAGGGCACGGCCGACTTCCTTCCCCGTCCTTCCCTGATCCGACGAAACCGATGACCTCGCAGTTTGGTCTCTTCCCACAAAACGACCTAGCCCATTGTCAGAAGAGAGTACGTGTTCTGGGTTTCCTGCAGACGCAGTTCTGCTGTGTTACGCATAACAGGTGCATCAAGGTGTGCCAGAGAAATGGTGCGGCAACTCTATAGGTACTCCGAAATCGAAGTACGGGGAACAGTAGGATTCTTGTGGGCAAAACATCTAAATTGCTTGCGATTCACCGTGGAATTCTGGCGCTATTTGAGCCAGATATAATGTCACGCCCACCTGCAGTGAAATGGTGCCAACAATTAGACCAAGTGGCTATGCTGATCAGGAAGGCAGGCCGTCGACATCGACCACAGATAAAATGTCCAGGCAATCTGGGGGGGAAAGAGATTTTCCAACAATGAGGACGTTCACACAGC
Source organism: Schistocerca gregaria (assembly GCF_023897955.1). NCBI lineage: Eukaryota > Metazoa > Arthropoda > Insecta > Orthoptera > Acrididae > Schistocerca > Schistocerca gregaria. The sequence continues at coordinate 250,160,959 of NC_064923.1, read as the reverse complement.
AGTTCTATAATGGCTCTGTGACCAAGGAGCGGATCTTTATCGTTGACGAACTGAGCGGCTGGTAGAACGTTCGGACCGTTGTTTACAGAAACTTTGTAACTGTGTTGATACCTACTCATGTCATATATCTGCACCATTTTAAAGTTCAATGTAGCATTCAGTAACGTTTACTTCATCTCTCGTAATAACATGTAATTTACTTTTTGAAGTCCTCTACTATGATGCTTCTCGCATGAGTATACTAATGTGGCACTCCCTATCACTAATTCTCTAATAAAGCTGTTTGTATTCCCTTCTTTCGAATCGCTGTTGGTTTCTTAATTCTGGATGGAATTGTTACTGGTTGTAATGGATAATTCTGTCTTACTATAGCCGGCCGGAGTGGCCGTGCGGTTCTAGGCGCTACAGTCTGGAACCGAGCGACCGCTACGGTCGCAGGTTCGAATCCTGCCTCGGGCATGTATGTGTATGATTTCCTTAGGTTAGTTAGGTTTAAGTAGTTCTAAGTTCTAGGGGACTTATGACCTCAGAAGTTAAGTCGCATAGTGCTCAGAGCCATTTGAACAATTGTTTTGTCTTACTATATTTAAAAAATGATTTCTCGAATTGTTTACCACAGCACTTGATATCTCACCGCGATGTGTCACAATTCACCTTTTTACTAGGACGAGGTTACATTCTTTCTTTCTTTTCAGAGGTTGGCACCAGTGACTCCTCCTGCGGCGAGGCCTACGCCGGAGAGGGGCCTTTCTCTGAACCTGAGACAAGAGCACTAAGGGACTACGTACTCAAGAACGCTGATCGCATAAAGCTTTACCTTACGTTACACAGCTACGGAGGAGTAAGTAATTGCAGCAAAACGATCAACGTTCTTTCTTACGCTTATTATACGGGGTGTAAACGGTGTAAGGCGCCAAAATTATACAGATGGCACATCTCGCAATGCTTGACAAAAATGTCTAGTAACATGTTCGCGTATTTCCTACGGTTGTACCAGAAAAAAAGTTCGTCTCAGGATAATGTTTTGGAAAAGTACACTCCTGGAAATTGAAATAAGAACACCGTGAATTCATTGTCCCAGGAGGGGGAAACTTTATTGACACATTCCTGGGGTCAGATACATCACATGATCACACTGACAGAACCACAGGCACATAGACACAGGCAACAGAGCATGCACAATGTCGGCACTAGTACAGTGTATATCCACCTTTCGCAGCAATGCAGGCTGCTATTCTCCCATGGAGACGATAAAAGAGATGCTGGATGTAGTCCTGTGGAACGGCTTGCCATGCCATTTCCACCTGGCGCCTCAGTTGGACCAGCGTTCGTGCTGGACGTGCAGACCCTGTGAGACGACGCTTCATCCAGTCCCAAACATGCTCAATGGGGGACAGATCCGGAGATCTTGCTGGCCAGGGTAGTTGACTTACACCTTCTAGAGCACGTTGGGTGGCACGGGATACATGCGGACGTGCATTGTCCTGTTGGAACAGCAAGTTCCCTTGCCGGTCTAGGAATGGTAGAACGATGGGTTCGATGACGGTTTGGATGTACCGTTCACTATTCAGTGTCCCCTCGACGATCACTAGAGGTGTACGGCCAGTGTAGGAGATAGCTCCCCACACCATGATGCCGGGTCTTGGCCCTGTGTGCCTCGGTCGTATGCAGTCCTGATTGTGGCGCTCACCTGCACTGCGCCAAACACGCATACGACCATCATTGGCTCCAAGGCAGAAGCGACTCTCATCGCTGAAGACGACACATCTCCATTCGTCCCTCCATTCACGCATGTCGCGACACCACTGGAGGCGGGCTGCACGATGTTGGGGCGTGAGCGGAAGACGGCCTAACGGTGTGCGGGACCGTAGCCCAGCTTCATGGAGACGGTTGCGAATGGTCCTCGCCGATACCCCAGGAGCAACAGTGTCCCTAATTTGCTGGGAAGTGGCGGTGCGGTCCCCTACGGCACTGCGTAGGATCCTACGGTCTTGGCGTGCATCCGTGCGTCGCTGCGGTCCGTTCCCAGGTCGACGGGCACGTGCACCTTCCGCCGACCACTGGCGACAACATCGATGTACTGTGGAGACCTCACGCCCCACGTGTTGAGCAATTCGGCGGTACGTCCACACGGCCTCCCGCAAGCCCACTATACGCCCTCGCTCAAAGTCCGTCAACTGCACATACGGTTCACGTCCACGCTGTCGCGGCATGCTACCAGTGTTAAAGACTGCGATGGAGCTCCGTATACCACGGCAAACTGGCTGACACTGACGGCGGCGGTGCACAAATGCTGCGCAGCTAGCGCCATTCGACGGCCAACACCGCGGTTCCTGGTGTGTCCGCTGTGCCGTGCGTGTGATCATTGCTTGTACAGCCCTCTCGCAGTGTCCGGAGCAAGTATGGTGGGTCTGACACATCGGTGTCAATGTGTTCTTTTTTCCATTTCCAGGAGTGTAGATACTTGGCCGTGCACGTACGTAAGCAATCGGTTCCTGTTATTGCCCGCAGCGCGTACTGACATCGCAAGCGTAAATCGTTAACATATAGGCAGCTGTGGCCTGAGTGGCTGCGTCATTGTAATACACCAAGCGACGACAGTAGGCGAAAAACCTGTGCAGATGTCATTGCAACTGTCAACTGTTAGGATTGAAAGGAGATTTACTATAGGTGAGCTATGCGATATGCATTTAATTTATGGCGAGGCAAAAGATGTTGCGAGGGAAGCTGTACGAATTTATCGAGAACGCTTCCCACAGCGACGACTTCCTGCACGAAAGACATTTGCTGCTGTGTACCAAAGGTTTGTGTCATTGTAATTCTCTACTTGTATGCGATTATTATGCACTTACATCTTAATAAATTACAGTAGTTATCTGCAGGTTTGTAAATTTTCGTCCGTTTGCGAAACTTATCTTCTGTTCTGGCTTGCTTTCCGTTTTTGTTACATCATGACAGAATACAACTGAAGAGTGCGTATTTAATTTCCATAGATTGAGAGATACTGGCTCTTTACTGCCCCGCGCAGAAGGTTCAACTGGTTCAAATGGCTCTGAGCACTATGGGACTTAACATCTGAGGTCATCAGAGCCCTAGAACTTAGAACTACTTAAACCTAACTAACCTAAGGACATCACACACATCCATGCCCGAGGCAGGATTCGAACCCGCGCAGAAGGCAGAGGCCCACAAGGCGCCGTTCGTACATTGGAAGCTGAGGAAAGAATTCTGGACCGCATTCAGGAGGATCCTTCTCAGAGTACTAGAAGCATCGCCCGCCACGTGGGTATATCACACACTGTGTTCATCGCACTTTGCAAGAGGAGCGTCTGCGGCCTTACCACATTCAACCCGTACAAGCATTGGAAGAACAAGATTTCCCTCCACGACTTGAATTCTCGGAGTGGTTTTTGTTACACAGTGCGCAGCATGATTTTGTCAACAAAATACTCGTCACAGATGGAGCGTTCTTCACTCGCGGTGGAATAACTAATTTCCATAACATACACACGTGGAGTGTACACAATCCTCGCCACTTAGTGGCAACACATTTTTAGCAACGATTTTCCGTAAATGTGTGGGCGGGTATGCTCGACAATTACATTATTGGGCCCTATGTTTTACCTGCACGTTTGACTGGTAACTGTTACCAAACGTTTCTAGAGGAAAAATTGTTACCAACGTTGTTAGAAGACATTTTGTTAGGCATACTTCATAACATGTGGTTCCTCCACGATGGTGCTCCACCCCACATTGGTCACAGAGTACGCAGATTTTTGGATAGTCGATTTCCAGGATGATGGATCGGGCGTTCGTGTCCACGTCGATGGCCAGCACGCAGCCCTGATTTAAATCCACTGGATTTTTACTTTTGGGGCCATATGAAGAAACTTGTTTATGCTGAGCCAGTAAATAATGTGGACGAATTGACGCAGAATATTTTAGATGCTTCCAATACCATAAAGGCCAATGCGCATGTGTGTGAACGAGTGCGACGAAACTGGGTTCGCCGTAATGAAGCATGAGTAGAAGCGAATGGTGGTCATTTCGAAAATTTATTGTAGTATTGGTGTAAGAGGAAACGAAGTAATGGGTTTTCTTTTCGTTACGATGTTGTTGTACAGAAGGAAAATAATGTGAATTTAGTATTCGTTATGGCATTGCCGTAAAAAGGTGACACAGTTGATTGTAATTAATGCACAACTATCTACTTTGTGATTGATTGAATTTGTACTAATGGAAATACATTGTGTTTGATATTAGCGTGTTATTACTACTACGACCTTCGTTATCGACTTGTTGAGAAACAGATTGGTTGTATTCAATTCACGTAAAGCGAATTACACATTCTTGACAACCCAAAATCCGTTTACATTCCTTTTCTCGGTACCACCTGATTATCACACCACGTCGTTGTACACGTCTAATGATTTCAATCCTCTGGTCGGCTCGTTGCCTTTCTCTGGCCGCCCCGTCATTGTAGGCAATACGCTCTGTACGCTGTGTACTGTCGGTTGACTACGTAAACAGAAATGCGTATACTATCTATCCTATGAACATTAGGTTTTAATAATACAAAAATAAAGTACATGATACAAGAAAATGTCATTAGACTTTTTGTCAAGCACACCGAGATGTACCATCTGTATAATTTTGGCGCCTTATACCGTTTACACCCTGTATACTGGTGCCCGAAATTAAAGCAATAAACCGCTGTTTCTCCGCCCTACGTTCAATTCACAATATAATCATATAAACTGTCAACTCATGTCCGTGCGATCGTGTTTTGCAAGAAAGATGGCATTTCGGTCAACGGGAAACCACGCCAACTATGACGTCAGGGCACCCATCAAAGGAAGCAGTGTTTGTCGGGTAGCCCCACATCCACAATAGCTGTGTACACAGCCACAGACGGTGCAGTATGACACAGAAAAGATACTTACCAGACTCTCTGCTCGGAGGGCCTAGGAAGAATGGAAGCAGGACAATCAGATTCATGTGGCTCGATGACTTAACGTGAATCGTTCTGTTCTTTCTCGGATGTGGCGACGGTTTATAGAGACCGAAGCTGTATTATGGAGATCAGGGCAGGGCCAACTACGTGTGGTAACAGAAAGAGAGGGCCGTTATTTGGCTGTAAAGGAACGATGGTACTGCCTTAAAACTGCGTAGCAACTGGCATCGAACCTAGCAGCATCCACTAGACGTGTCGTAGCGAGACAAAAGGTGTAGAGAAGACTTCGACAGAGTGGCATTGTTGGAGACCGGCTGTATGTCTGCCTCTGACGCGTCTTGAGAGATGGAATGTGTAGCGTAGAGCCGTCAATATTCCACCTGTACAGTCGACGAGTGGACAAATGTTCTTTACATAGATGAGTCCCAATTTGGTCTGGAGAGTGATTCTTGACGGATTCGCATCTGAAGATAATACTGAACACGATTTCGAGATCCGGATATTGTGGAAAGAGACAGATATCGAGGAGGATCGCTAATGGTGTGGGCAGGAATTATGTTGGCCACTCCAACACCTCTTCATGAAATTGTACGGGTGAATCGGAAAGGTTCCATTGCTGTCAGATACCGTGACGAGGTCTTGGGACCTCTTGTACGTTTATTACGTGGTGCTCTGCGTCCAGATTTCGTATTGATGGATGATAGTGCTACATCTCATGGTTGATGTTTTTTTGGAAACGGAAGATACTGCACGCATGGCGGGACTGCTCGCTCTTCCGATTTGAATCCCATTGAGCATGTCTGGGATGCACTAAGGAGGCGGGTTGCATCACATCAACATCCACTAACCACTCCCCAAGACCTGTGAGCAGCTCCGTAGGAAGAATGGGCGGTATTGCCTCAACATGACATTGATGACGTAATTCACAGCCTGCTCTGTCGTCATCAGGCCTCTATTGCTGCCACATGAGGTCACACCCCATAGTGAACACATTAAGCATTTGTCGAAAAGCGTATGCAAATCTGTTAAGTTGGCAAAAACGAAGAACATTTTCGCGTACTGTACTGCATGTAGCAGTTATTTACATTCTGTTTTCTTTAGATTGTTTCTACTTTTCTATCATCTGTTTATATTGTTTAAGGCAAAATAAACGCCAGCTTGCTAAATTTCCGCTGTCGCTTTAATTTTGGACACCAGTGTAGAACTTCGGTACTGTGAAATATATCTCCTCTACTGCAAGCTCTTTGCTTTTACGAATGACCTGCAGCAAACAAATGAGAACACATTATTCTGCTACCGTGAAACAGCCGAGTTTCTAACAATATGGTCTGCCATTTCCCATGTGGAACAACAGGCTTCCATTATGCTGGTATGTGCAAAGATAAAACTGCAAAGTAAAAGCATTTCTTAAATTTATCAAAACATTAACTGGTTCCATTAGAACTACTGCACGCACTGCATTTACCAAGAACTGAGAATATTATTTACAGTAACAACACTAACAGATGTTTACTGAGGAATGTGTCCTCACTTCGTTACTGCGATCAATAGTTCATTCATAACAGCAAAGAAGTTGCAATAGAAAAGATGTGTTTCACAATAATGAAGATGAACAAATGCTTATATCTCTCACGCTACGCATATTAGACCACAATATTAAATTTAATAGAGTGCCTAAGGCATAAGTTATTGAGCTCTTTGCGACAACCAACGTTAACTCTGCCGCCATACTGACGGTGGTCAGAATATTAACAACAGCCAGTCTATCGTTTATTTGTGAGGAAACTGAACTACTTTATTTGGGAAAACGTTTGATTTCTCTTTGCAATTTGTTTACCGAAATATAAACAAACATACCTCAAGTGTGTTCAGCGTTCAATTGCACGAATCGAAGTGACAGGAGCGAACGAAGAGATGGGAAACAAATATGAAACGGGACAAATTGTTTCCAACTTCAACGAGCTACATCAGTTCATCAATTCTAATAGAAATATATGTTCGATAGAAATGATTGGAGGCTGTTTTTGTCCGAAGCAATCCCAACTGCCTTTAATTCTCCACAAAAAAAGAGATGAACTCGCACAACCAGAGCCCAGAAAGCGAACTTTCGTCAATGTGATATATAAAACTCCTAATAAGTCATCACTAGCACATAGTAAGTCTGTAATTTAATAATTATACTGTTTTTACCTTTTTTTAGAAAAGAATAAAGCTAGTGAGCTATTTGAACTTATTCTAAGTCATTTTCGAGGAGGCGGGCGACATCCTTGACTAAAGATAAAATAGAGGACGGGAATTCAATTTTCTTCAAATATGACGGACGTACAGCCCCCCCCCCCCCCCCCATGTCTAATTTTTCTACGCAGTCTCCATCACGTTCTGTGGCCGTACGCCAACGTTGTGGAAGGGCATGTATTCCCTGCTGGTAAACGCTCTTGCCCTGTAGGCGTAGCCATGTTTTCACTGAATGTCTGACTCTCTCGTCATCTTCAAAGTGTGTTCCCCGTAGACAATCTTTAAGAGGCCAAAAGAGATGGAAGTCGGAGGGTGCCAGGTCTGGCTCTGTAGGATGAATGAGGCAATGATGTCCAACTCAGTTTGGCGATGTGTTCCCTCGTTCTCAGATTTATGAGTGGGAGTGCATTATCGTGTTGGAGCAAAGATATCTGCTAGATTCTCGTACGATCGAACATGTCGGAAACGGTTCTTGAGTTTATTCAGAGTCTTCGCGTATACCTCTGAAATGATGGCTGACCCTCTTCGCATCACATCCACGAGAATGACGCCATCACAATCGCAGAAGACTGTCACCATGACTTTTCCAGCAGAGGGCTTGTCTTGAATTTCTTCTGTTGTGGTGTCTGAGGATGTTGCCACTCCATGGACTGCCTTTTTGTTCCCAGCGCAAAGTGGTGCACCCAGCTTTCGTCCCCTGTAACGATCCGTGACAGAGAGATCTCTCCGTTGGTCTCAAAAAGCTCCAACAATTCTGATGAAATGGCCTTTCTTTGAATCTTGTGGTTCCCCCTGTGAGCATTCGTGGGACCGATCGTGAGCACCTCTTTGAATCTGAGTCTCTCGATCATTGCAGACGCACTTCCAATGCTGACCGACAACTGTAGAGCCATTTGTCGAATTGTGATGCGTCGGTCGGCAAGAATGATGGCATCCGCACGATGGAGCAGTGGCTATGACAGGCCGTCCCGAGCGTGGCTGATCATGGAGCTCTGTTTCTGCATTTCCTGAGACTGTAACTTTCTTTACCCATCGCCCAGCTGTACTCCTATCAACTGCAGCATGGCCATACATTGCACACAAACATTTATGGATGGAAATTCAATAACAGCACGCTGCTTGTAACGTGAGTCGTCTATAGACGCCATTTTGACGCTGTACTACGGCTTTGTCATCTGCCAGAACGGTTCGAAACTTCAGCAGCGCACAGAAGAAACATCAAATGAGAAGCACTAACATGGACGTTTGTCTATGTTTATTAATGGCTCTTTTTTAATGTGGGGCAATACTTACTGAACAAGTCTCTAAAACTTCTCAAAATCTGAAATAGTTCTTTTAACACCCTGTATACATTTGATGTTGGCCTCAGTTCGCCGAGGAAGAGACCACGAGTTTCTTCAGGTGTGCCACACTATCTCAAGCCACTCGTTGAAGGGTAGATCGCGTGGAGAAACGAAATTGCGGGGATGTTGATTGCTATTCCACATACACCCTGATATTTGCTGTGTGGTGAAAAGTCGGATGATTTAGCAGGCCAATCGAGGTACGATAGGTTGCCAGAGTGTTTGTCAGATCACGAACGTGCACTGACAAGCCAGAACATTACGACCACCTGCTACATAGCTTGTTGATCCATTTTCGGAACGCAGTACATCTCAAGTTCTGCGTATCACGAATGCGACAGTTTGTTGGTATGTTTGTGCAGGTATGTGGCACCGGATGTCTATGCCCGATTCGTGTAATTCCGTAGTAACAGGCCGCTAATTTGGGTATGTGGTGATGGTCCCCATTAGCGACGCAGATGGGTTTCACATAATTCTACGCAAGGCGAATTTTGTGGCCAGGATATCAATGTGAGTTCGCAATGATGCTCCTCCAACCACTGTAGCACGGTTCTGGCTTTGAGACACGGGCAATTGTACTGCTGAAAGATGATGTCACTGTCAGGGAAGACGTCAAGCATAAAGCTGCAGCTGTCAGGGAGTTTTACATTACCGCCACAGATCTCATGAAAGAGCAGGAGAATGTTTCCCATATATAATACCAATCCCACTGGCCTGCGTCGGTGACATGATGCACGTTCCGAGACGCCGTTCACCTCGATGATGGCGTTTATGGAGATGAACATCAGCCTGTCGTAACAAGAAACGTGGTTCATCCGCACAGGTGAGAAGTTTCCATTAACCCACGGACCAATGTCGCTCATCCTGCCCATTGCAATCGTAATTGCTGGTGTCGTTGGGCCACTTTATGAACACGTAGAGGTCGTCTGGTGCGGAACCCAGTGTTCAACCATGTGCGCTGAATGGTGTGCTCTGGAACACTTGTGCGTGCATCAGTATTGTGCTTTTTCAGCAGAGATGGCATAGATCGCCGTGTATCCTACTTCACAGAGCAGGCAAGCCTCCGAACTCCACAATCTGTGTAGAGCCGTGGGCGTTCAAACATTTAGCGTTAGTTTCACTGCCCTTCTACCACTTTCTGTAGATGCCCATTACAGTAGCACGTGAACATTGGTCCAGCTTCGCCGTTTTTGAGATACTCGTTCACAGTCTCCGGGTAGACACTTTTATCAGTGGATTTCCCCATCTGTGGCTTCTATTGCCGCTAGGATGTATCTCTTTTCGTCTCTGATCGGCCTTTATACTTTTCTTATCTCGTTAAGTTCTAGCATCGCATGTTCTGACTGATCAGTGGATGTGCTTGCGGTCTTGAACAAGGCTGTTGCCACTCTGAAAGATGAGTGTGTCCACAACATAATCATGCTGAAGATGTAGAAAAAAAGAACAGCTCTTGGTCTATCTTTTTCATGATCACAATCACCTGAATGCGTGGGCTCAAGTCGTAAGACGGAATGCACTCGCAAAACATTACAGAACCACCTCCTATCTGGACGACACCTTATGCATACTGTAGGCTAAATTTGTCATTGCAGTCGACACCTCGCATCATTTGAAAAGATGTAAAATCGCAACTCTTTGCTTCACACTGCACGCCTCCAGTCACCTACCGGCCAGTTTCTTTGTTGTTTGACCCACTGAAGACGTGAAACTTAACGTGCTGCGGTGAGTAATGACCTTTCGCGAGGTAGAGCCGGCGCAGGATACGATGGCAGATGTGCAGTGACCAGTTTTCGTCCGTAACGCTGGGCGAGTTCATTCGTTGCTCGGAAGGGGAGGCCGACACTGTTTGCCTTTTCCGCCGGTCGGCGATGACAGAATAGATGCTCACGCCCTGCAATCTTTGCTAAATATTTTCACGGAAACTATTCAGCAAAAAGATTCATTTCTGCGTTACTTATACCTTTGTATGTCAGCTTCATGATGATGTGCCCATCATTTCGTTAATGGCTATAGTTAAAAAGTTCACAGTGAAAAATAGGGGTCGCTATGATTTTGCGTTTGGTGCATACTACGTAATGTGTTCCTGTGAATGAAATTTAGTTTACATTTTGGATTTTTCTTTATACAGGGTGGTCCATTGATAATAACCGGGCCAAATATCTCACGAAATAAGTATCAAACGACAAAACTATAAAGAACGAAAATCGTCTAGCTTGAAGGGGGAAACCAGATGGCGCTATGGTTAGCCCGCTAGATGGCGCTGCCATAGGTCAAACGGATATCAATTGCGTTTTTTTTTAATTTGTAGTACATATTCGTGTAGTACGTACAGACATATGAATGTTTTAGTTGGACCACTTTTTTCGCTTTGTGATAGATGGCGCTATAATAGTCACACACATATAAGTACGTGAAATCACGTAACATTCCGCCAGTGCGGACGGTATTTGCTTCGTCATACGTTACCAGTGTTAAAATGGACCGTTTACCAATTGCGGAAAAGGTCGATATCGTGTTGATGTATGGCTGTTGTGATCAAAATGTCCAACGGGCGTGTGCTATGTATGCTGCTCGGTATCTTGGACATCATCCAAGTGTCCGGACCGTTCGCCGGATAGTTACGTTATTTAAGGAAACAGGAAGTGTTCAGCCACATGTGAAACGTCAACCACTACCTGCGATAAATGATGATTCCCAAGAAGGTGTTTAAGCTGCTCTTGCCGCTAATCCGCACATCATTAGCAGACAAATTTGGCGAGAATCGGGAATCTCAAAAACGTCGGTGTTGAGAATGCTACATCCACATCGGTTGCACCCGTACCATATTTCTATGCACCAGGAATTGCATGGCAACGACTTTGAACGTCTTATACAGTTCTGCCAGTGGGCACAATAGAAATTACAGGACGAGCCAGATGTTTTGCACGCGTTCTATTTAGCGACGAAGCGTCATTCAACAACAGCGGTAACGTAAACCGGCATAATATGCACTATTGGACAACCCAAAATCCACGATGGCTGCGACAAGTGGAATATCAGCGACCTCGGCGGGTTAATGTATGGTGCGGCACTATGGGAGGAAGGATAATTGGCCCCCATTTTATCGATGGCAACCTAAATGGTGCAATGTATGCTGATTTTCTACGTAATGTTCTACTGATGCTACTACAAGATGTTTCACTGCATGACAGGCCGGCGATGTACTTCCAGCATGATAGATGCCCGGCACATAGCTCGAGTGCGGTTGAAGCGTTATTGGATAGCATATTTCATGACAGGTGCACTGGTCGTCGAAGCACCATACCATGACCCCTACGTTCACCGGATCTGACGTCCCCGGATTTTTTTCTGTGGGTAACTTGAAGTATATTTGGTATCGTGATCCTCCGACAACGCCTGACAACATGCGTCAGCCCATTGTCAATGCATGTACGAACATTACGGAAGGCGAACTACTCGCTGTTGAGAGGAATGTCATTACACCTATTACGCCTCTGTAATAAAAAAACTGAGTGGAAGGATCAACCACCGAACTTCAGCAGAATGTCTTGCGACGTCCGCAACGACCGAACACAAAAAAATCGCTAAATACATTGAAGTTGACGGACATCATTTTGAGCATTTATTGCATTAATGTGATATTTACAGGTAATCACGCTGTAACAGCATCCGTTCTCAGAAATGATAAGTTCACAAAGGTACGTGTATCACGTTGGAACAACCGAAATAAAATGTTCAACCGTACTTACGTACTGTATTTTAATTTTAAAAACCTACCTGTTACCAACCGTTCATCTAAAATTGTGAGCCATATGTTTGTGACTATTACAGCGCCATCTATCACAAAGGGAAAAAAGTGGTCCAACTAAAACATTCATATTTCTTTACGTACTACACGAATATGTAATAAAAAATGGGGGCTCCTATTTTTTTAAAAAACACAGTTGATATCCGTTTTACCTATGTCAGCGCCATCTAGCGGGCCGACCATAGCGCCATCTGGTTTCCCCCTTCATGCTAGACGAGTTTCGTTCTTTGTAGGTTTTTCGTTTGACGCTTATTTCGTGAGATATTTGGCCTGGTCACTGTCAATGGACCACCCTGTATACTTGGTGGAAGTCTCTAACTGTCATCAATCTCGAGAAAATTGATTTGATGTAACACACTCATTTACGATTGCATGCACCAGCAATAAAGCCAGAGTGAAATATCAACAACATTCCTTATACTTCATAAAAGGTTTGAGATAGTGTAATGAAATTTTGGCAAGTGACAGTTGCAAAAAGGTGAGTATTTTGCCGTAAGGTCATTACGGAAAACTTCAATAACTATCATGCTTTTCACTAAATACAGACTTTTCGATGAAAGAATGTAACTTTTAAGGGCAATCGGTGGCTGCTGAACGAGATATGCTACTGGTTTTGAACAATATGAGTGAAGACATTACACTTCTATTCTTGTACCAAGGATGTGTTTTTTTCGTAATCTATTCAAGTTACTCGTCCTCAGTTCTTTAGTTAATAGATTTAATAAACCACTGTTTCAAAATTCTCTCTCATTTGCTCTGCACAGCATGTTAGGGGGGTAACTTTGGGTAAACTCTGCTATGGTTTAGCAAAAGAAACAAATCTGAATACAGCAACAAGAGAACTGTAGGTTTTACTCAAATTCCGCCGCTCATGAAGCTTCTCTAAAAGTTACAAATGGTTAGCAACGCAGGCGAAAATAAATCGCTGCCTTTGTTGCATTGTCAGCGGAATTATTTTTAGATACCAACCAAAGAAGAGGCGACATGTTCTTGAATGGTTACAATGCAAGTGTGGGCTTGGAGGGGCTCCACTTAATGTTTACTAAAAGATATGAGTATAAACTTGCGTTTCGAAAGACACTTCTCTTCCAGTGCTGGGCACTTTCCCTACAGAGCCTCGCTGCAACACCCACCACTATCGCCCCCCCCCCCCTCCCCCTTAGGCGTGCCCTGCGAACTGCGCATCTACCAGTCACATTATTCTCCATGCAGTCTACCTGACTCCAAATTTCCATTGCATGTAGTTTGATAAGGACCTGCATTCCTTGTGGGGTCAAAATCGACTGTCATTGATAATGTGTGACATTCGCTTCCATTCTCTGTCTATTATGATATTTTGACAGTCACTGTTATTATTCTGTGTTACATATGTGTGTGTTGGAAACCATTCCTTGTAGGCAACCGACAGCTTTTGCGAAACTGCCCTCTGTAGCCCTATATTCTTTGCGCTTGCCAGACGCTAAGTGACCTACATATACGCTATTTCCTGTAAAGAGTAATTCTCCATCTTAGACAGCAAGGCATGCACATTATTTTTCTAAATAACCACTCTGTACCTCAACACACTTTTCACAAGTTTTTTTATTCCTCCGGGAAAAAGGTTTTTTTGTTGCACGTGTAACCAATTTTGCACCACATCAACGACTTCTCCATTAGTTGCAAATTTTCTTGCCCTGAGCGCTTCCTTCAGTGGTCCAAACATATAGAAATCGCTTGGAGCCAAGTCTGTACTGAACGGCGGGTGTTCCAACAATTCGAATCCCAATTCCTTTATTGTTTTGGCCGTACGTTTGGCAGAACGTGGCAGAACATTATCTTCCTGCAGGATGACATCTTTTCGCAGTTATCCGCAACATTTGGATCTGATTGCGGGTTTCAGTTTAGCTCGCAACACATCACAATAATTCTCATTGTTCTCAGTTTTGCCTGTTGGAGTGAAACGAACGGACATCATACCTTCCATGTCACAGAACAGAGTTAGCGTCATCTCACTAACAGATAGTAGACGTTTAAATTTATTAACTTCTGGTCATGATCGGTGTTTCCAAACCATGCTAGCAGTCTTTCTTTCCGATTCGTGAAGATGCATCCATGTCTCGACTACAGTAACGATTTGCTGTTAAAAATCCATCTCCCTCGTGCTGATAACAGACCAAATGTTTACGGGGGGTGTCCATCGTTTGGGCCTTATGCTGCACTGACAACGCTGGAATAAAAGTGACACGTTGTATAGAATTGTTGCAGACGACAATATTTCAGTATTAGATACCAGCAATATTTCCAAACCCTAAGGCGAGAAACTGCGGAAGTACCGTTACTTTTTGATTTCCCCGCGTACTTTAGGACTGTCCTCACAATTTTGACCGTCAATATTTGAGCACTCCGTGTACACTATCTGATTAAAAGCATTCGGACACTAGTAGTGGACATTAACACGGGCTTATCCGTCCATCGCCTTTCTAACGGCTTCAGCCTTGCAGAGGACTTTCTCAGTAACTTGTCTGAATGTCCTTGGAGACATGACAACCTGTTCTTCAACAGCCGCAACCAAAGAAGTCTGCACTCTGGGCAGGTCTATTTATTTCGATAATGTTATTTTCCATAAAAAATAGTCTCAAATTATTTTACTAAAGTATGCATTGTTTTGCTGATATAAACAATCATCATTTCAGAACAGTTCCACTACTGTATGCAGTACACAATTCCGTAAAATGGGTTCGTATCATTAGTAGCCTCTTAATCACAACGAGGGAACCACAATCTATGGAACCCCTACCATCCCCCCCCCCCCCTACCGTACCGTAATGTCACCTCCTCTGTACTTCACTGTTCGCACTACACGACTTGGCAGGTACCGTTCTCCAGGCGTTCGCCAAACCAACAACTTTGCATCGGATCGTTACAAGGTATAGCGTTATTCATCACTCCAAATCACTCATTTATAGTCATCCACTGTCCATTGGCGTCCCTCTTTACAGCACCTCAAGAGTCGCTTAGCATTTACTGAGTGGCCTCTTATTGTACTAATTGGACTGCGAACAGTACTTTAGAACCCACGAGTGATTCCTTCAGTTGATTTTTTTACCACCACCCTCTTCAGCGGTCCCTGTGCATCAGTACATGGGGCCTTGCCTGGTCTTGGTTAAGCTGTGGATGTTCCTTCGCATTCCACATCACAGTCCACTTCACGATGACAATTGACCTTCGAGCTTTAGAAGAGTTGGAATGTTGTTGATGGATTTATTACTCAGCTGACTCCCAATGACCAGAAAACGTTCGAAGTTACTGAGATCTCCTGACCGACTCATTCTATTGTTACTGCATCTCTAATGACAACACAATACTCCCTGCATACTTCTATACTGGCGGGTCCGCCTCTAGTGACATATAGTGATCATTTCCGTATTCACTACTGGCCATTAAAATTGCTACACCAAGAAGAAATGCATATGATCAACGGGTATTCATTGGACAAATATATTATACTAGAACTGACACGTGATTACATTTTCACCCAAGTTGGGTGCATAGATCCTGAGAAATCAGTACCCAGACCAACCATCTCTGGCCTTCATACGCCTGGGCATTGAGTCAAACAGAGCTTGGATGGCGTGTACAGGTAAAGCTGCCCATGCAGCTTCAACACGATATCGCAATTCATCAAGAATAGTGACTGGCGTATTCTGACGAGCTAGTTGCTCGGCCACCATTGACCAGACGTTTTCAATTTGTGAGAGATCTGGAGAATGTGCTGGCCAGGGCAGCAGTCGAACATTTTCTGTATCCAGAAAGGCCCGTACAGGACCTGCAAAATGCGGTCGTGCATTATACTGCTGAAATGTAGGGTTTCGCAGGGATCGAATGAAGAGTAGAGACACGGGTCGTAACACATCTGAAATGTAACGTCCACTGTTCAAAGTGCCGTCAATGGGAACAAGAGGTGACCGAGACGTGTAACCAATGGCACCCTATACCATCACCCAGGGTGAAACGCCAGTATGCTGATGACGAATACAGGCTTCCAATGTGCGTTCACCGCGATATCGCCAAATACGAATGCGCCATCATGATGCTGTAAACAGAAACTGGATTCATCCGAAAAAATGCCTTTTTGTCATTCGTGCACCCAGGTTCGTCGTTGAGTACACCATCGAAGGCGCTCCTGTCTGTGATGCAGCGGCAAGGGTAACCGCAGCCATGGTCTCCGACCTGATAGTCCATGCTGCTGCAAACGTCGTCCAACTGTTCGTGCAGAAGGTTGTTGTCTTGCAAACGTCCCCATCTGTTGACTCAGGGATCGAGGCGTGGCTGCGCGATCCGTTACAGCCATGCGGATAAGATGCCTGTCATCTCGACTGCTAGTGATACGAGGCCGTTGGGATCCAGCACAGCGTTCCGTATTACCCTCCTGAACCCACCGATTCCATATTCTGCTAACAGTCATTGGATCTCGACCAACGCGAGCAGCAATGTCGGAATACGATAAACTGCAATCGCGATAGGCTACAATCCGACCTTTATCAAAGTCGGAAACGTGATGGTACGCATTTCTCCTCCTTACACGAGGCCTCACAACAACGTTTCACCAGGCAACGCCGGTCAACTGCTGTGTATGAGAAATCGGTTGCGAACTTTCCTAATGTCAGCACGTTGTAGGTGTCGCCACCGGCGCCAACCTTGTGTGAATGCTCTGGAAAGCTAATCATTTGCATATCACAGCATCTTCTTCCTGTCGGTTAAATTTCGCGTCTGTAGCACGTCATCTTGGTGGTGTAGCAATTTTAATGGTCAGTAGAGTAAAATGTGGATGTCAGTATACTTTCGATTAGATAGGTATGCGATCGACAGAAACTTGGATTAGACTCTAAACTGTCGATGGATCAGTAAACATTCATTCGATAAAACCGTGATTGATTATTTTGTGTGTGTTGGGGGGGGGGGCTGCATTTGTGCGTGCGTGCACGCGTTCGCGGTTTTTTCACTGTGATTAGGCTGTTATTAGCGTAAGTGAATCTGTTCGCGCTATATGGCAATTCATGGTCATTGGTATCGACATCAAAAACTTGCAGAGACAAGACACTGGCTTCAGTCGTTTGCTTGTTTTTTTCATCAACTCTGAAGCACTTCACGTAGAATCTACGATTCCGTAAAATGTTCTCATTCTTACAAACAGGTTTCTAGTCAGATTTGAAATGAGGAGCTGACAGTCGATTTTATCGTCAACAGTAGTCTCTAAAGTAAAAAGAAGTATAAGAATATGGTAGCGGAAGGCAAGAGGAAAATCTGGGAGGAAGTGACGCGCGAGTTGGAAAAGGATGGCACTGAGAGTAAAGGGATGGTGTATGGAATTACAAGGAGAAAGAGGAAGGAAAGCTGGTGAAAGGGAAACACGGAGAGCTAATAATGTAACCGGAGGAGATAAGGAAAACATGGAAAGAGTACTTTAATTTAAAAAAAAAAACGAATCAACAAAAAGACATCGGAAATGAAATAGGGGTACAGACGGGGATCTGGGCCTGGAAGAAGAAAAAGACAGTGCAATGTCTGAAGTAGAACAAGCACCGAGATGAATGAAAGGCACTTCGGGTAGATGATAAAGGTAGCAGGACCTACTACACTACAGTGGTTATATACATTGCTACGATGCATATGGACAAAGAGTGGAGAAAGGGAATAATAATGCCAGTGTTCAAGAAGGAAAACAATAAAGTATAAGTATCGAGGGATCACACTTTCGTCACAAATAGCAAAAATGATGGAGATCGTACTGGAAAGAAACTAAGGGAAAAGTGGACGGTCAGTTAGAAGAGGATCAATATGGCTTTCGGTACGAAAGATCAACAGAAGACCCAATCTTTAGCATGAGACAGTTGACGGCAAGCGATTATGTGAAAGACGTGGTGATGATATGTTTTGACTTAGTGATGGCTTACGATAGTGTCCCCCAGAGAAAAGGTATGGGAAACTTTGGAGAGACAGGACTTTGGAAAATAAGCGATTGAAATCCTTCAGCTGTGTCCAGATCTAAGATGATTCGTTTAGGAATGTTACGGGATTGAGACAAGTAAGTGTGGTTTCACCATTATTACTTACAATGGGAAGGATGAAATTATGAAACGACAAAAGAAACTGATAGAGGAAGGGAAATAAGGTCACTGCTATTTTCCGATGATATTGTGATGTGGGGAACCAACAGTAAGGAGGCACAGTAACAAATAGACATCTTAAATGAAAAAAATCAAGTGATATGGAATGAAATCAGTGTGGAGAAAAGCAAGACTAAGGTGATAACCAGAGAAAACTGAGAAGCCAAGATACACATTTACATTAAAGGACAAGATATTGAAACTGTGGATAGCTTGAAATATCTAGGTAGAGTGATAATGCTAAATGCAAGAATGGATACAGCAGTTAGCAAAAGGGTACAACAGAGAGGGGAGTAGAAGCCAACCCACTGAATTGAAATTCCTAAGACATATGTTAGGGAAAACGTAGAGAGACAGAGTGAGAAACGAAGATTTTAGGAACGGAACTGGAGTAAAGAAATATGAATGTTTTAGTTGGACCACTTTTTTCCCTTTGTGATAGATGGCGCTGTAATAAACACGTGGCTCACAATTTTAGACGAACAGTTGGTAACAGGTAGGTTTTTTAAATTAAAATACAGAACGTAGGTACGTTTGAAATTTTATTTCGGTTGTTCCAATGTGATACATGTACCTTTGTGAACTTATCATTTCTGAGAACGCATGCTTTTACAATGTGATTACCTGTAAATACCACATTAATGCAATAAATGCTCAAAATAATGTCCGTCAACCTCAATGCACTTGGCAATACATGTAATGACATTCCTCTCAACAGCGAGTAGTTCGCCTTCCGTAATGTTCGCACATGCATTGAGAATGCGCTGACACATGTTGTCAGGCGATGGATCACGATAGCAAATATCCTTCAACTTTCCCCACAGAAAGAAATCCGGGGACGTCAGATCCAGAGAACGTGGAGGCCATGGTATGGTGCTTCGACGACCAATCCACCTGTCATGAAATATGCTATTCAATACCGTTTCAACCGCACTCGAACTATGTGCCGGGCATCCATCATGCTGGAAGTATATTGTCATTCTGTCATGCAGTGAAACATCTTGTAGTAACATCGGTAGAGCATTACGTAGGAAATCAGCATACATTGCACCATTTAGGTTGCCATCGATAAAATGGGGGCCAATTATCCTTCCTCCCATAATGCCACACCATACATTAACCCGCCAAGGTCGCTGATGTTCCACTTGTCGCAGCCATCGTGGATTTTCCCGTTGTCCAATAGTGCATATTATGCCGATTTACGTTACTGCTGTTGGTGAATGACGCTTCGTCGCTAAATAGAACGCGTGCAAACAATTTGTCATCGTCCCGTAATTTCTCTTGTGCACTGTGGCAGAACTGTACACGAAGTTCAAAGTCGTCGCCATGCAATTCCTGGTGCATAGAAATATGGTAAGAGTGCAATCGATGTTGATGTAGCATTCTCAACACAGACTTTTTTGAGATTTCCAATTCTCGCGCAATTTGTCTGCTACTGATATGCGGATTAGCCGCGACAGCAGCTAAAACACCTACTTGGGAATCATCATTTGTTGCAGGTCGTGTTTGACGTTTCACATGTGGCTGAATACTTCCTGTTTCCTTAAATAACGTAATTATCCGGCGAACGGTCCGGATACTTGGATGATGTCCAGGATACCGAGCAGCATACATAGTACATGCCCGTTGGGCATTTTGATCACATTAGCCATACATCAACACGATATCGACCTTTTTCGCAATTGGTAAACGGTCCATTTTAACACGGGTAATGTATGACGAAGTAAACACCGTCCGCACTGGCGGAATGTTACGTGATACCACGTACTTATACGTTTGTGACTATTACAGCGCCATCTATCCCAAAGGGAAAAAGTGGTCCAACTAAAACATTCATATTTCTTTACGTACTACACGAATATGCAATAAAAATGGGGGTTTCCTGTTTTAAAAAAACAGTTGATATCCGTTTGACCTATGGCAGCGCCATCTAGCGGGCCAACCATAACGCCGTCTGGTTTCCCCCTTGAAGCTAGACGAGTTTCGTTCTTCGTAGTTTTTCCATTTGATACTTATTTCGTGAGATATTTGGCCCGGTCACTTTCAATGGAGCAACCTATATAATGTAAAAGACATTCAAACCTCAGCCGCAATAGGGAATTGAAACAAATTCAATTGCAACAAGTGAAAACTCGTGTCGGGCCAAGACTCGAAAGCGGATTTCTCTCTCTATGGGAACTGTCGTCTTAAAAGTTTCGGCTATCGGTGCACACTTCACGTCCATGCCAAATTCTCAAACTGTTGCACACTCCACGTACAGTGTCCTCTGTCCCTTATGGTCATTGCTCTCAGCTTCACCTGATCCTCACAAGAGTTTAGACGTAGTGTGAACCTGCACTGAAAGTATCATTACTCGCCGTCAGGTTCAGAGACAAGTTGGACGTTTATAAAACCGACAAACCGCAGGGACGGATTCCTGACTGGAAATGGAGGAAAAAGTTCCTATGTTTATGTGTCCGTAAATGCATCGTTGGCACGGTACATGGAGCTGGCGAATGACAGTTCCTTGTGTCTTGCAGGCTGTGTGATCAACGCAGCGTAAGCATCAGAATGGTCTGGTATTCATTTCAGGAATAAACCGAGATGGTGTTTGTGTATGGCGAAGCAGATGGAAACGGTCGAGAGGCAGCACGGTATACTCTCACAGACAGAAACCTTTCAACTCCTTTTTGGGCGTCTGCATGATCATGGATCCTTTCAGACAGACGAGCGCGTTGGCAGGCTACTTACCTGGAGCTTGTGCTAGGGCTGTCTCAATATCCTGTAGGACCCAGTCCTCCAAATCTGGTGCACGCACAGTCCGCCGCCTCCCTGCTCGTTCGTCTGTCTGAAAGGGCCCACGATCACAAAAGCACCCAAAAAGGGCTTGAAATGTTGTGTGACGTGTTTGTGTCTGTGAGGGTACTTGTTTTTGTATAGCTGTACTGCATCTCGACCGCTTCCATCAGCTTGGCCGGACACAAACACCATCTCGGCTTGTTCCCGACATGAATATGGACCATTCTGCTGCTTACACTACGCTGCGTCAATCACACAGCCTGCACCACAAAAGGAACACGCGTCACGTGCTTAGAGAAACTTCCATCCATCAGCGCCATCTACCATGGCAACGATGCATTTCCGGCCACATGTTCATAGATTCTTTTTT
This sequence comes from Schistocerca gregaria, assembly GCF_023897955.1. Lineage (NCBI taxonomy): Eukaryota > Metazoa > Arthropoda > Insecta > Orthoptera > Acrididae > Schistocerca > Schistocerca gregaria. The sequence continues at coordinate 250,139,325 of NC_064923.1, read as the reverse complement.
CCTCCATTTCCAGTCAGGAAACCGTCCCTACAGTTTGTCGGTTTTACTAATGTTCTCTCTCTCGTTATCGCTCTCGCTCTCTCTCTCTCTCTCTCTCTCTCTCTCTCTCTCTCTCTCAGACATGTCCCGCTGAAACACCTAATTTTAATCACATACAAAATAACAGATTTTCACATGGACATGGCATACCTGAAGAAACTTGTGCTCTTTTCCTCCCCAAATTGAGGCCACTATAAGTGTACACTGGGTGTAAAAAAAAAAAGAGAGGATGAAACGTGAAGGTTACTTGGATAATCGAATCGCTTAATGTAACCATCCGCGTAAGGCGGGAAATCAGATTAGACTCCCGATTCGGCACAAATTTCACTTGTTGCCACTGGATTTATTTCAGTGCCCGATTGTAATTGATGCCTGAATTTCTCTTACATCATGTATACATACGCAAACTGAATCAAAAACAGTGTCTGTTCTTTCGGACATGACGTCGAATAATGATACTTTCAGCCTTGATACACACTACATCCGAATTCTTGCAATAATCGGGTGACGCTGCGAACAAAGTTAAAAGTTCAAATTTCACGTTCAAGAGATCGTTCACACAGGAGAATCGTACAATCATACTGTCATTTCCATCGACAGACTCCCGTATGGACTAGATAATAATAAGCATCCATGGCGTGGAGAAACAACTGAAAGATTTGAAAGCAAATAAATCACCAGGTCCGGATGGAATCCCAAATTGTTTTACAAAGAGTACTCTTCGGCATTGGCCCCTTACCTAGCTTGCGTTTATCGTGAATCTCTCGCCCAGCACAAAGTCCCAAGCGACTGGAAAAAAGCGCAAGTGACCCCAGTATATAAGAAGGGTAAAAGAGCGGACGCGCAAAATTATAGGCCAATATTCCTAACTTTGATTTGCTGCGGAACCTTTGAACATATTCTCCGATCGAATGTAAGAAACTTTCTTGGGACTGAGAAACGTATGTCGACGAATCAGCATGGTTTTAGTAAGCATCGCTCGTTCGAAGGTCAGCTTGCCCTTTTCTCACGTGATATACTGTGAACTATGGATGAAGACAGAAAGCAGTTGACTCCGTACCCCCTTGCAGGCTGTTAAGGGAGGTACAAGCATACGGCATAAATTCGCAGATATGTTAATAGCTCGAAGACTTCTTAAGAACACTACTGGCCATTAAAATTGCTACACCAAGAAGAAATGCATATGATAAACGGGTATTCATTGGACAAATACATTATACTAGAACTGACATGCGATTACATTTTCACGCAATTTGGGTGCATAGATTCTGAGAAATCAGTACCCAGAACAACCACCTCTGGCCGTAATAAAGACCTTGATACGCCTGGGCATTGAGTCAAACAGAGCTTGGATGGCGTGTACAGGTACAGCTATCCATGCAGCTCATCAAGAGTAATGACTGGCGTATTGTGACGAGGCAGTTGCTCGGCCACCATTGACCAGACGTTTTCAATTGGTGAGAGATCTAGAAAATGTGCTGGCCAGGGCAGTAGTCGAACATTTTATGTATCCAGAAAGGCCCGTACACGACCTGCAACATGCGGTCATGCATTATCCTGCTGAAATGTAGGATTTCGCAGGGATCGAATTAAGGGTAAAGCCACGGGTCGTAACACGTCTGAAATGTAACGTCCACTGTTCAAAGTGCCGTCAATGCGAACAAGAGGTGACCGAGACGTGTAACCAATGGCACCCTATACCATCACCCCAAGTGATACGCCAGTATGGCGATGTCGAATACACGCTTCCAATGTGCGTTCATCGCGATATCGCCAAACACGGATGCGACCATCAAGATGCTGTAAACATAACCTAGATTCATCCGAAAAACTGAGTTTTGCCACTCGTGTAGCCAGGTTCGTCGTTGAGTACACCATCGCAGGCGCTCCTGTCTTTGATGCAGCATCAAGGGTATCTGCAGCCATGGTCTCCGAGCTGATGCTGCTGCAAACGTCGTCGAACTGTTCGTAGAGATGGTTGTTGTCTTGCAAAGGTCCCCATCTGTTGACTCAGGGATCGAGGCGTGGCTGCACGATCCGTTACAGCCATGCGGATAAGATACCTGTCATCTCGACTGCTAATGATACGAGGCCGTTGGGATCCAGCACGGCGTTCCGTATTACCCTCATGAACCCACCGATTCCATATTCTGCTAACAGGCATTGGATCTGGACCAACGAAAGCAGCAACGTCGCGATACGATAAACCGCAATCGTGATGGGCCACAATCCGACCTTTGTCAAAGTCGGAAACGTGATGGTACGCATTTCTCCTCCTTACACGAGGCATAACAACAACGTTTCACCAGGCAACGCCGGTCAACTGCTGTTTGTGTATGGGGAATCGGTTGGAAACTTTCCTCATGTCAGCACGTTGTAGGTGTCGCCACCGGCGCCAATGTTGTGTGAATGCACTGAAAAGCAAATCATTTGCATACCACAGCATCTTTTTGCCGTCGATTAAATTTCGCGTCTGTAGCACGTCATCTTCGTGGTGTAACAACTTTAATGGCCAGTAGTGTAATAGAACCCACTATGTTGTCCTCGACGGCGATTATTCATCGGAGAAAAGGATACCGTCTGGATTTCCCCAGAGAAGTGTGATAGGGCCGCTGTTGTTTTCTATACACATAACACGATTTGGCGGCCGGGTGGACAGCAATCTGTGGTTTGTTTGCTGATGATCCTGTGGTGTACGGTAAGGCGTCGAATTTGAGTGATTGTAGGAAGATACAAGACGACTTAGACAAATTTTCTGATTGGTGTGATGAATGGCAGCTAGCTCTATCTGAGGAAAAATGTAAGTTATTGGCGATGAGTAGGAAGAAGAAACCTGTAATGTTCGGTTACAGTAAAACGTGACACAGTCCAGTCGTTTAAATATCTGGCCGTAACGTTGCAACGCGATATGAAATGGAACGAGCATGTGAGAACTGTGGTAGGGAAGGTGAATGGTCGACTTCGGTTAATTGGGAGAATTTTGGGAAAGAATCGTTCACCTCTAAAGCAGGCCGCATATGGGACGCTGGTGCGCCCTATACTGTGTTTGGGATCCGTACCAGGTCGTATTAAAGGAAGACATCAAACAAATTTAGAGATTTGTTACCGGTAGGTTCGAACAACGCGTAAGTGTTACGGAGCTGCTTCGGAAACGCAAGTGGGAATCGCTGGAGGAAAGGCGACGTTCTTTTCGAGAAACACTGTCGAGAAAACTTAGAGAACCAGCATTTGAAGCTGACTGCCGACAGTTTCTACTGCCCCTAACGTACATTGCGCGTAATGACCACGAAGATTTGATGTATTAGGGCTCATACAGATGCATTAGACAGTTCAAGTGGTTCAAATGGCTCTGAGCACTATGGGACTTAACATCTGAGGTCACCAGTCCCCTATAACTTAGAACTCCTTCAACCTAACTAACCTAAGGACATCACTCACATCTATGCCCGAGGCAGGATTCGAACCTGCGACCGTAACGGTCGCGCGGTTCCAGACTGAAGCGCCTAGAACCTCTCGGCCACACCGGCCGGCTATAGACAGTCGTTTCTTCATCGCTCTGTTTGCGAGATGAGCAGGAAAGGAAATAACTATTAGTGGTAGCAGGGCACCCTCCGCCGCGCACCGCACGGCGGCTTGCATCTATGTAGATGTAGATATAGAAAAACGATAATGGACAGTGGACGCTGTATGTGTTGTGTGCGACAAATTGAGACTTTTGGCTGCTCTTGGAGTATGCTCGGATATCCGAAGCACTTACGGCGAACGCTCTCGTAAAGCGGGAAATCTGTGTTCGTGTCTCGGACCAGCAGAAATTTTCATTTGTCCCACTGGATGTATTTCAGTGCCCGACTGCGGCTGAGATCTGAGTTTCTCTAAAATTGGGTTAAAATTGTTTGGACATGTAAAGAGAATGGAAGATGGAAGAATACCGAAACGAATGAAGAAGGTCAAGTCTGAGGGTAAGAGAGAGACCTAGAGTACGATGACTGACTCAGTGAAGAATAGTGTAAGAAGAAGCAATATGGGCTGGAACGAAACTTATAAAAGTAGAAAGTTTGAAAAGACAGAGGAAAATGGAGAAGAAACGTAAATGTCCCAACCCGGCCTGATGCTCGCTAAAAGTGGGCGAAGACAACGAGTAGTCTGCTTCCTCTGTAATAAATTTCCAACATTTTCGTATGATTTCAGAATATGAGAAAGCACGCTTCGTTCCTGCGCCGAATGCCATTTACATTGTCGTAATAAAATAATTTGTTGTAATTAAAACACACTTCTCGAATTTCAGTTTTTAGGTAGTTTAATGAGTAAACTACACTTTTTCCCGATCGTAATAACATCTCTGTCGCTGCTGCCAATGTAATTCGCAACTTTCCTCGTCAGTTTCGGTCGCGCAGTAAAATGTGTCACTGCCGATCACACATCAACACTCTGATAAACATAAAGCTACAGGGACCGTTTTCATCACTTCCTCCAGCGCAAATACTATTCGATATCAGGTAATTCACTATCGCAGGAAACTAGGTGATTTCACGCAGTCCACGCTATACACTTACGTCAGTGAAGCGTGACTAACTTATCACACCCGGACGAGTCCTCGTCGTAAACAGCCCGCCACGCTCTGTATTTACTTTAGACCTACTGGCTGTCAAAACTGATGCATAGCTCCCTCTAATTGGAAGCCATCTGCTTCCCTCACTCACAATGTACGGGTTGTCGGCTGCAACACGAAGATTTCTGCCACGACTAGCGAAAGTTACAACGGCATTCGTGCAACAGCGTAAGAAATGGGAAAGCAGTGGTTGATATAGTAAAAACAGCTTGAACCTGCTCTGGACTCTCTTAAGCTTTTATTTGATTCATCACTGAAATGTTTAAGTTGGCTTTTCAAATCGTGTTACCACCAACATACATTTCTATAGGCTGAAAAACTTTGTTTTTGCATACGGCATCATGATATACCTACAACGAATGTAAATAAATAAATACGTGGTGGCGGAGATAAAAAAAATTACACTCTGTTGTGCCGGACGAAAAAACACTCGTCGGCACTATGGTGGGTGCTTAGATTTACTTCTGGAGGAAGCCGAGTGGATATTACAGCACGCATGAAATATTACATCCATTTATTATTAATTGAACAACATGAGATATTTAACTTTAAAACAACCTACGTATGCAGGACTTTCAATGTATATTTGATACTGTCTGTAAATGCTAACGTATCATTTTATACAGTACCGAATAATAATCTCTTCTCTCGATTTTAGTTGACTGTAAACTTCGCCATATAGTTTTGTAACACAACTCTTGCGCTGCTGATTCAGTAGTGAGATGGTGCTGTCGTCTTCGGCGATGATTTCAGAGTGGGGTTGAGCTGTTCTTTGTTTTTTTCCTTGTTATTTCATCCCCCTCCTTGCATAAGGGCCGAGGGAAGGGGGGGGGGGGGTGCAGCGGTACATTTCTCCACTCTTCAGCCAGGTGAATAAAAAAATTTAGAAGGAACAATACAAACAATATTAGGGACTACTTTCCGTTTTAAATTAAAAATAAAAGATGGGCTGTTTAAATACGGAAATATAGGCATTTTAAAAACACATCGCAGTGAGGTGAAATTTCTCTGATAAAAACACCGAAGCACTGTACTTTCACTAGAAATCTGAAGGATCTACACTAGCATGAGAGGTGTTGCTGGAAGAGGGAGTCTATTCTCTGGGGGTTGAGGGGTGTAGGTGGAAAGATAGGGGTCTTTTAGACAGGAAAGCTAGGGAGATGAGAGGTAGAAGCTGAAGTGAATAGTGGTAAATACTGTAGGTTGGAAAGACAGCAGGTAAGGTGTAGTGTGTCGTTTGGGTAGTGCAGCGGTTGCAAGAAGAAAGGGATGAGGATGAATGGAGAGGGAAAGGACAGAGGAGCCCTGATGTGGAGTGGATAGGTGGGGAAGAGTTAATAAAGTTGGTAGAAAGGGTAAATATCTGGGCGGATCCCATTGTTTGGGATAGGGAGTTGGTTGGAGTTGTGTTTGAATAAACTATGGAGCGTGTGCAGGTATTGGGACGGAGGGATGTATTTGTGAACGTGTAGCAGCACACCAGGGTTGGTAATCAAAGGGAACACAGTGAGGTTATTGGAATCTAGTTTGTGGACAGTATACGAGATGCGGATGTGATCGATGTGGGTGAGGAGGGGTGGGAATTTGATCAGATGGTATAGGGTCCAGTTGGGGGAAGGTGGCTGAGCGGCTCTCCGCCCTGATGTAAATAAATGTTCAGCAGCGCCATCGAATGTAGATTCTTGTGGGCGTATCTACGTCGACGTCTGTTATTCGTCGTTGCGTCTGGCAGTGATTGTTCGTACTTGTGGATCCGCTATGAGGTACCAACTTGGTTATGGTACCTCGTTCTCCGGACTACATCACGCACTCAATATCTTACAATTTCGATTAAGAACTACTATTTTATAAAATTCTTCCCAGTCCATCAGGTTGGGTGGTACAGTAACGGTGTAAAGATTATTTTGTAGAAAAACAATCTTCGTTGCAATAACTACTGTTTAATGACGCATTTTGCCTATTCAAGGCATCGTGAGATTTTCTACAAAGATAGAAGAAAGGAAACAATAAATAGCCAGAGGTAAGGTCATGTCAAGCACAGCTCGACATAAAAATGTCAAAGAAGACTTAGCAAAACATTAGAAAGAGAAACGTAAGTTTGCTGGTATGCTGTAAATTAAGCATACTTCAAGATCGCACTAAACACGTCGTGTACCTATACAATTAAATATGAATTAATCTACATCTGTATCTGAGTACATACTCCGCAAGCCATCATGTGGTGCATGGCGGAGGGTACCCCGTACCACTACTAGCCATTTGCTTTTCCGTTCCGTTTGCAAATAGAGCGAGGGAAAAACGGCTGTCTATGAGCTTCTGTACGAGCTCTAATCTTTCTAATCTTGTCGTCATGGTCCTTACGGGAAGTGTACGCTGGCAGCGTAGAATCGTGCTGCAGTCAGCCCCAAATGCCGGTTCTCTAATTTTTTCCAAATAGTGCTCCTCGTGTCGAAGTACAATAGCTGACAAAAATGAAACGTGCACACCTTAGCCTCGATACACATGTAATGGCAAGCATGGCGGTGCAGCGATAGCACAACATAACTTTATCACAGTTATACATTCATTACCGTGGCACGATTAGAGACATAAGGCCCTCTCCTACACCCAGCCAGGTATTTCTTATATTTATCACGACATTCGATAGGAAACACCATACCATCAGGCAACTATCGCTGTGGGCGTAAGAACCGCCTACGTCAGGTGATATGCGTCATAAACAACGAGACGCATCAAAAACTGCCGCATATGCATGATGTTTAAATGCATTACTTCTGTGTTAATAACCGCATTCATAATCAATTTCGCAGGCAGTATCCACGTATGCCGCTAAATGCGTCTATAAAAGTATGTGATAGTAAACGGAAATGGAGCGTATGGCTCCGTTGGCTGGGAAATCCGGGGAAGTTCGGCTGCCGAGTGTAAGTCTTATTTCAGTCGACGCCACATCGGGAGACTTGCGTGCCGCTGATGAGGATGAATGATGATGAGGACAACACAACAGCCAGTCCACGAGCGGAGAAAATCCACAATCCGACCGGGAATCGAACCCGAGCCCGGTGCATGGGAGGCAAGCATTTAACCACCCAGCTGAGCAGGCGGACTATGTCATGGTGCCACACATAGTTCAGGAGATATGACGCTATAAACACTGAGATGCGTCAAAAGCAGCCGCATCATGCATGACATTTAAATTTATTACTTTTTTGCTTCGACATCTATTCGCACCATATTTCCATTAAGTATCCACATATGCCGCTGAATCTACCTACACAAATACATCATTATACGACACGTAGTTCAAGCGATGTGACGTTATAAACACTGAGATACGGGAAAAAATGCCGCATTATGCATGATGTTTTAAGCGTTAATTCTATACTACTGACTCAGTAGTCGAGTTCATTTAGGGAAATCCGTGACACATGGCAGCTATTTGACAGCTTTCAACGGTGAAGCGGAAAAAAGCATTGTAGACGAAAACGCTACCTTATAATAATTACAAACCGTAAAAATAGTAACTGATATAGCAGCAAAAACTGCAGTCCATATTTGTGTCATCTTCTTCTATCTTCTTCTTTTGCCTATCGCTTATACTGTCCACTAAAGAGCCCGCTTTTTTTTTTTAGAATTTGTTTAATTTAGAGTTTGGTAATTTTCCACTGGGGGCCGAACAGCACAATAACCCTAGGCTCGGCGTGGGGCGCCGGTGGGTTGAGTGGACTGCTGTGTCCTGTTGTGGGGTTGTATATCGCTGAGGGCTACGGTGGGGACGACGCCTCTCCACCGTTTCTAGGTCCCCAGTTCAGTAAATAAATAAATACATATGTAATATATGACCATTACATGTTCTCATCAGGACCAGGTGAGGTACCTATGAGATTCTACAAACATTATGAGAAAGAACTTGTTTCCCTTCTAGTACAAGTTAATCGTATATTTTTGGACCAACGAAGGGTACCTAGTAGAGATGGGCAAACTCGTTCATCCTTGAGAACTAGTTCCTGGTGATGGCTCTTTTTTTGGGAATCGTTCATTTTTACTCGTTTACCGTTCATTTGTGGTTGGTATATGGTTCTTATGAGAAATAGCATAGGTGACTCAAGATGGAAGGCGCCATGAGGGGGCACTTGCCTCCGCCCTGGAGTACAGAGTTTTTATTAATAACAGAATTCTTACACACTTGTAATTTTCCTGATTCTGCAAAACCTCTCGTCTAGCCAATTGTAGCCCGCATCTCGTGGTCGTGCGGTAGCGTTCTCGCTTCGCACGCCCGGGTTCCCGGGTTCGATTCCCGGCGGGGTCAGAGATTTTTTCTGCCTCTTGATGGCTGGGTGTTGTGTGATGTCCTTAGGTTAGTTAGGTTTAAGTAGTTCTAAGTTCTAGGGGACTGATGACCTAACATGTTAAGTCCCATAGGGCTCAGAGCCATTTGAACCTTTTTTTTTTTTTCTAGCCAATTGTAGCGTTATGTGACTGATCGCAGTGAAATAATATAAGGTGGCGCACGAAAAACCTGCCCGAGTACAGACCGCTTGGCGACTACGCACGCTTTGTTGACCGCTACGAGCAGAATAGACAAATATGTAATGATTAGGCAGTGAATAAATTGTAAATATGCTAATACAAACAATAACTTCCAAACAGTAGACGACGGTCGGTGGGCGACAGTGAGCAGTCTACTACTTGGGGCCGATTTTTCGTGCGCCACCCTGTACCACTGAAATGATATTGTAGGAGTTATCACATTGTCTTTACAAAATGTAACACCAGAGACTCGATTGTGTACCGTGGGCTTCATTCGGTTGTAAGTCGGTCTGCCTTCCATAACAATGAACATGCCGTTTTACCTTGGATCAAAAATGACGGATAATAGCCACTCGTGTGTGCCGTGCCGACGTCCTTTGCATGTCTAATAACAAAAAATCTTGCTTTTTTTACAAGTATTTCTTCTGCTGCTTGTCGAATTAGTGAAGTAACCTGAGATGTCGTTTCGTTACCTGAAAAGGTGTACGTATTACATACACATAAAAATTTTATGTAATTTACGTAATTATAAAATACATTTTAATTGCCGGTCGTGGACGCTGAATAGAATACGAAAACAACCAGAAGTTCAGAGTTAAAGAAAGGTTTGAAACAGGTCTAGAATGGGCGTGCGCAGCGAATGAAACTAACATCAACTCGATACTGAACTAACTACGAGCAGTCGGCAGTGGAACTGCGACGAGCGGCCACGCGATGAAGGAAGAGTCCAGCCGTGCGAGACCGAGACCGAGACCGAGGCAGATGGGAACGGGACCGAGGCTGGAGCGAGACCAGCCAACGTGCCGTTACGGGAACGAGACCGACCGTTTCCCGTTCCTGGGAACTATAAGTAGAAAGCCGCGACCGAAGTGAACTATAAAAAACCGTTCCTTAGAATTCGTTCCTCGCTCGTTCCGTTCATCTTGGTCAACCGTTCCTTTGGTGAACGACCCATCTCTAGTACCTAGCACCTGGAAAAAAAGTGCAGGTCATTCCCGTTTTAAAGAAGGGTCGTGGGACAGATGCACATAATTATAGTCCTACATCTTTTGCGAGGTGCTGGGGCTAGCAGTGTATTTAACACTAAATTCTTCTAGAATCTACATATGTAAATGATGCTCTAAGCCCCCGCTATTCTAACTCCGACTTTTGCTGTTGCACATGGATTAAAAAAAAACGCGAACTGACTGTAATCGACCCTGCAAGTGGAGTAGAAAAGAGTTTGGCACCTGCAATAATTTAATTTGATAAAATAAGTTAAATAACGGAAAGTTTCATTAACGTAGTGAGAAATGATAGGGCTGCTCTACCGATTAACAGAATGAAAGTTCTGTCCAAAATAACAATATGATTTATTATGACTAAACTCAAAATAATAAACAAAACACATGAAGCTTTTACAATACATCAAATTGGCTAAAATTGGATACTCAAATAAATACTGTGAAGGTGAAGTTGTCCCTAAACTAGAATGTGACATTTATGACGAAGTGGTATGTGGAGCCAATTCCTTGCAACTCAAATCTTAAGAGAAACACACAGCCAACCCAACATTAATTGCTGCTACAGTAGTGAGAACTCAGACAATGAACACCCAAGACAGAACAAAGTTAGAAAAGACCAACAGGCGCGCTCTGCTGAGCTCTGATTATCACCTAACAAAATTTACTGCTTTGCCAGTGCTGCGGACGTACATTACCAAGCTGTCTTCTTAACTGCAAGGACACGATCTGGCGTACCGGAGGCGATGGCTGGTTGCTTCGACGTCCCGTCGTGGTGATGATAATGTCGCGATTATAGCCAGAAACAAATTATCCTGGTCTGGTTGTTCCAGACTAAAGACTTCCTAGCAATACAAATGCGTCTCTGAGGGAGACGAAGAAGGCTCGCCACACAATCACTGATGGTACAGTGATTGATTTTAACAAGCGAAGTCACACACTAACTCCGATAGTCAACTTTAGCCAAAACTGCTCAAGACAGACAACATAGGCCGCTTGTACGCAGAACGCTCAATTGCCAACTGTACTCGGAAAGTTACGTTGAAGTCGAAACTTAGCAACTTCGTCAAACAGTTACAATTAAATAAAAGTATATTAGACAGCCAACGGAAGGCAGGCTGTCCAGAGCAGCGAGAGCTCAGTCTTGTAACCTGTTCCGATCGAAAGGCGAGAGCCGACTCTCTCAAGAGCATCCGTACAAGCCGAGCACAGAACATTCCCGCCCCCACGACAGTGGCCGTGGTTAAACGTTCCAATCAACAACCCGAAAACCGGAGGAAAATTCCACTCTATTGCCAAAGCACTGCCATTCCACCAATGGAGATTCTTGGCGCCAATTTCTGCGCCGATTTTGTTACGTCACAGAGCTATCCCCTGAGCCAACCAATCACAGTTATGATTTTGCACAAAACGCGGGAATTTGCCCGCCAAGACTGCCTGGGAACACAAGTCATTCCCACGCCTCGCTAGTAGCCCGCCAGAAACGGTTTCCACTAAGTTTCTGTGAAGTAACGGAATCTCTAGCCCAGCCGCCCCTTCTGGCGCATCTGGGCGTGTCGCTCCCGCTCTTATGACAATGTCGGCTTCTGGAAAGCATCCAGTCGACTGCCTCACACCCGTCGGCTTAACCCTTTCAAGCTCACTTGAACTCGTCTGTCACCGGACCAGCCGGGTGACGAGAGACGCTGCGTGGGAAGTCCGCGTGGGAAGGAATAGCAACTTTTCACCGCATGCAGTTAGAGAGGAAAATCGAATTACTCAGATTAAGATAGAAATATGAGAGGGGGCTCATACCGCCTCTCACGTTCACGTCATTTGTTGTTGAATTATGGAACATGTTTTTTTGTCGAAGAATTATGACGATTTTGGAGAACGAATATCTCCTCTATAAAAATGAACATAGATTCAGCAAACAAATCTTACGAAAGCCAGCTCGCTCTGTTCGCCCACGAGATCAATAGCGCTGTAGACAATGGCGCTCAGTTCGATGCCACGTTCCTAGACTGCGGGAAGGATTTGACACAGTCCAGCACTGCTGTTTAGCGAAAAAAATACGAGATCACCGAGTATCGGACTCTATTTGCCTCTGGATTCACGACTTCCGTGTAGGTAGAAATCAATAAGTCCCTCTTAACGGATAATTATCAAAAATGGTCCAAATGGCTCTGATCACTATGGGACTTAACATCTAGGGTCATCAGTCCCCTAGAACTTAGAACTACTTAAACTTAACTTAAGGACATCACACAAATCCATGCTCAAGGCAGGATGCGAACCTGCGACCGTAGCGGTCGAGCGGATCCAGACTGAAGCGCCTGGAACCGCTCGGTCACAGCGGCCGGCGGATAATTATCGATAAATGTAAAGTAAAATTGCACGGTACCCCAAGGAAGTGTGACAGGACCATTAGTGTTTACGTTGTACATAAATTATTTAGTAGAATACGTCGGTAACTCCTTAAGAGTGTTCGCAGATGATGCGATTGTCTATCAGACAGTATCAACGCCAGAAGACATTATCGATTTGCAAAATGGCCTGCAGAGGGTTGGTAAATGGCGTAGGGTCTGGTAGTTGACCATGAAATGTAACATACAGCGCATAGACAGGAAAAGAAACCCATTACTCTGCAACTACAACACTTATGACAAATTGTGGGAAACCGTATCTACTATAAAAATCTAGGAGTAGCTATCCAGAGCTGCCTTAACTGGAACGACCACACGAAAGAACTGATGCCAGACTGATATTCACAGGAAGAATCTTAAGGAAATGTAACCCATCCACGAACGAAGTGGCTTACTAGGCGCTTGTTCGACCGATTCTTGAGTATTGTACGTCAATATGGGATCCTTTCTCATGTATGATTGATAGAAGATGGTAGACAAGATCCATCGAAGACCGACATGTTTCGTCACGGAATCGTTTAGTCGGCGCGAGAGCCTTACAGAGATCGTCAACAAACTCCAGTGGCAGACATTACAAGAGAAGCGTCGTGCATCGTGGAGAGGTTTGCTATTGAAATTTCTAGACTGCACATTCCTTGATCAGCCGGACGACATATTACTTCCTCTCACACACCTCGCGAAGTGACTACGACGATAAAATATGAGAAATTAGAGATAAAACAGAAGCCTACCGACAATCATTCTTCCCATGCACCATTTGTAAGTGGAAGAGGAAATGGGAGATCTGTTAGTGGTATCAGAAACAACCCCTGCCGCACACCGTTACGTGGCTTGCGGAGAATGGCGTATCTGTGGATTTTGATCCAATGACATTGTCAATTAAGATTTCAGTGGGTGCTGGATCATCGAGATTGGAGTGTGAATCAGAGGAAACGTGTCGTCTAGTCATATAAATCACTTTTATTGTTAACCCGGAAGGTGGCCGTGTCAGGATTCGCCATCAGCCAGCCGATCGGCTACTCGAAACATACACAACACTATGGACGCAGGCCAGTGGCGACAGTTTTATGCTATGAGGGACTTTCACCTGAGTTTTGGTAGTAATCGAGGGAGATATAATAGCTGTGGACTTTGTGAACATTACTGCAGACTACCTGCTGCCCATCGTGCTTGGTAGCTTCCACGACAGCACTGGCATCTTCCAGCAGGTTACTGTCAGTGTAACAAGGCCAGAATAGTGCTGCAGTGGTTGGAGGAACTTGACAGTGAACTCACGTTGATGTCTTGGTCATTAAATTCGCGTGGCCTGTACTGCATGTAACACATGTGGGACGCCATCAGTGCCAGCTCCCAGCTCACAAACCACTGGTCAGTTCACGGAAGTTACTTGACTTGCACCTAGTCACATTCCGCCATGTACCTCTAAAATGCATAATGGACTTGTCGAATCAATAACACGCAGAATGGTTTCTGTACTGCGTTCGAAAGGTAGACCAGTATGCTATTAGGCATATGGTCACAATGTTTGGCTCATCATTCTGTTTTACTCTAATTGTTTAGATTTTTCATTCCTCATGCTGTTGAGATCTTCTTGTTTATTTTAATTGGCACTAACTCAAGCACCCGTTAATAATGTAGAATCCCAAATTCACCATTTTCTATGGATATAGGGTAAGGTGAGGTAACTCCGACCTAGTAAGTTATTGTGGCTATGAAACGCTTATTCGAGGTCGGATCTTAACGTTAAATACGTTGAATTATAGGCAATATAAAGGAGCAACTGCTTGCGAAATATTTTTGTCATACCATCAATAGTTTTTGAGATACCTGTATTTTAAGAAACGCCCATTCTTGCCATTTTTAAAAATGGTAGGGTAAATACGACCCTCTATTTTTTTGGATGATTTTGCACAGAAATAGTTCTTATAAACGGTTTTTTGGGAAATAATTATATGCAATTACGTTTTTTCCATAAATGAACAAAACGTATTAAAAAAATAACCATGTTTAGAGTACTAAATGTACTGAAAGTTAAATGACTCTAAATTTTAATTGAAAAAAGATGATTTCATTGCACGGCGGTGGAATAGCAATGTCGATCTCGGAATGTTAAAATCACGAGCGACAGGTCGTTGCAGTGCAGCAACTGCTCGGCAATATCGTTCTGATTGCGTTTTGTCGTTTTTCGTTTGTTATTTCGTACCATTTTCTTAAAAATAAACAAAAATTCACTTTGTTTCAAAAAAAATTCCATACACATAAACGATAAAAAATATGCGGTCGGATTTACTCCACCATTGAGCGGTCGGATTTACCCCACCATGCCATTTTTTAGCACACATAGAAACCATTTACACGAAATTTCCAACAAAAACGATACATGCATGAATAGGTCACTAAACGCACTACAAATTCACTTACCGTTTGTTTTACGATCGTTTTATTTAATAAGGTAAATCTAGTGATGCAATTTGCACAAAAATTAAATTGAAAAAAATCGAAAACACACTTGTTGTCTTTCGAGTGTCTAAATGTGAAATGCGGCAAAGCTGTAAAGGTGACATTATCGTTATTTCGAATGCTCTATATGGTAACACTAATGCGAAATCGCTCAGCTTTGCCGTTTCTCACAAATAGAGGGTGGTCGGGTTTACCCACCCGGTCGAATTTACCCCACCGGAAACAAAAGAAAAATTCGGAGTAGGTATTAAAATCCACGCAGAAGAAATAAAAACTTTGAGGTTCGCTGATGACATTGTAATTCTGTCAGAGACAGCAAATGACTTGGAAGAGCAGTTGAACGGATATAAGATGAACATCAACAAAAGCAAAACGAGGATAATGGAATGTAGCCGAATTAAGTAGGGTGATGCTGAGGGAATTAGATTATGAAATGAGACACTTAAAGGAGTTTTGCTATTTGGGGAGCAAAATAACTGATGATGGTCGAAGTAGAGAAGATAGAAAATGTAGACTGGCAATGGCAAGGAAAGCGTCTCTGAAGAAGAGAAATTTGTTAACATCGAGTATAGATTTAAGAGTCAGGAAGTCGTTTCTGAAAGTACTTGTATGGAGTGTAGCCATGTATGGAAGTGGAACATGGACGATAAATAGTTTGGACAAGAAGAGAATAGAAGCTTTCGAAATGTGGTGCTACTGAAGAATGCTGAAGATCAGATAGGTAGATCACATAACTAATGATGAAGTATTGAATAGAATTGGGGAGAAGAGAAATTTGTGGCACAACTTGACTAGAAGAAGGGATCGGTTGGTAGCGCATATTCTGAGGCATCAAGGGATCACAAATTTAGCATTTGAGGGCAGCGTGGAGGGTAAAAATCGTAGAGGGAGACCAAGAGATGAATACACTAAGCAGATTCAGAAGGATGTAGGGTGCAGTAAGTAGTGGGAGATGAAGAAGCTTGCACAGGATAGGGTAGCATGGAGAGCTGCATCAAAGCAGTCTCAGGACTGAAGACCACAACAACGACAACCACCTTATACTCTAACAAAGGAATGCACGAAACTCGGTAGATGTAACGTACATGTGCAGACAACCAAATGATTACAATTTCAAAAAGAATGGATGATTCATTCAAGAGAAAGAGTTTAACGAATTCAGCAAGTCAATAATGCGTTGGTCCACATAAGTTATTCAGCTTAGTACTGACTGATACAGTTGTTGGATATCTTGCCAAATTCTGTGCAACTGGCGCTGGAGGACTCGTCCATAATGTTCCAAACTTTCTCGACTGGGAAGAGATTCGGCTACCTAGGTAAGGTATAGCAAGGACGAAGGCAAGCAGATGAAATGCTCGTCATGATTGGACGGGCATTATCTTGCTGAAATGTTGACACATGATGCCTGCCGTGAAGGGCAACAAAACGGGGCGTACAATATCGACTACGTACCGCTTTGTTGTACGGGTGCCGCAGATGACAACCAAATGGGTCCTGCTATGAAAAGAAATGGCACCCCGGACAATCACTCTCGGGTGTGAGCGATAGTCAGGTTGGTATCCCACCGCTGTCCGGAGCGTCCCCAGACATGTCTTCGCTGTCATTGGGGCTCAGTTCGAAGCGGGTCTCGACACTGAAGACAATTATGCTCCAGTCAGTGAGATTCCAGGCTGAAGACGTGTCTGGAGGCGCTACGGATAGCGATGGGCTATAAGTCTGAATGTTGCCCTTCGTACGACACAATAACCAGGACTGATGGGCTGGAAGGCCTTTTCTTTTTGATTGTAGCAGGACCTCTTTGGTTATCGTCCGCGGCACACTTAAAGCATAGCGGTACGTCGTTTTGATACCCATCATGGCAAGCCATCCTGGGTTTACATTTCAGCATGCTAATGCCCGACTGCACACGTTGACAGTGTCTCTTGCTTATCTTCGTGCTTCGCACAATCTACCTCGGCCGCCAAGATCTCCCCGGCATCGTGGACAGGGCCTCCAGCCAGCTCGGGATTTTGACGAACTAACGCTCCAGTATCTACATCTACATGGATACTCTGCAAATCACATTTAAGCGCCTGGCAGAAGGTTCATCGAACCACCTTCACAGTTTTCTATTATTCCAGTCTCGTACAGCGCGCGGAAAGAATGAACACCTATATCTTTCCGTACGAGATCTGATTTCCCTTATTTTATCGTGGTGATCGTTCCTCCCTACGTAGGTCGGTGTCAACAAAATATTTTCGTATTCGGAGGAGGAACTTGGTGATTGGAATTTCCTGAGAAGATTCCGTCGCAACGAGAAGCGCCTTTCAAAAATGGTGCAAAAGGCTCTGAGCACTATGGGACTTAACTTCTGAGGTCATCAGTCCCCTAGAACTTAGAACTACTTACACCTAACTAACCTAAGGACATCACATACATCCATGCCTGAGGCAGGATTCGAACCTGCGACCGTAGCGGTTGCGCGGTTCCAGACTGTAGCGCCTAGAACCGCTTGGCTACTCCGGCCGGCAAACGCCTTTCTTTTAATGACGCCCAGCCCAAATCCTGTATCATTTCTCTGACACTCTCTCTCATATTTCGCGATAATACAAAACGTGCTGCCTTTCTTTGAATTTTTTCGATGTACTCCGTCAGTCCTATCTGGTAAGGATCCCACACCGCGTTGTAGTATTCTAAAAGAGGACGGACAAGCGTAGTGTAGGCAGTCTCTGTTACATTTTCTAAGTGTCCTGCCAATAAAACGCAGTCTTTGGTTAGCCTTCCCCACAACATTTTCTATTGTTCGTAATTGTAATATCTAGGCAATTAGTTGAATTTACGGCTTTTAGATTAAACTGATTTATCGTGTAACCGAAGTTTAACGAGTTCGTTTTAGCACTCATGGGGATGACCTCACACTTTTCATTATTTAGCGACAACTGCCTCTTTTCGCACCATTCAGATATCTTTTCTAAGTCGTTTTGCAGTTTGTTGTGATCTTCTGATGACTTTATTAGTCGATAAACGACAGCGTCAACTGCAAACAAGCGAAGACGGCTGCTCAGATTGTTTATATAGCTAAGAAACAGCAAAGGGCCTATAACACTACCTTGGGCATCGCCAGAAATCACTTCTGTTTTACTCGATGACTTTCCGTCAATTACTACGAACTGTGACCTCCGACATGAAATCACAAATCCAGTCACATAACTGAGACGATATTCCACAAGCACGCAATTTCACTACGAGCCGCTTGTGTGGTACAGTGTCAAAACCGTTCCGGAAATCCAGAAATATGGAATCGATCTGAAGTCCCTTGTCAATAGCACTCAACACTTCAGTTGGACAGAACATGGCACGATACCCCTCAGGAGGATATCCAACCACTCTGTCCATCATTGCCAAGCCGAGTAATTGGTTTCATAGGGATCAGAGATTGACCAGTGCTTTTCTCAATATGTGAAGCTCTTTCTCTTGACTAAATCATACAATGTTTCTGAAATTGTAATCATTTGTTTGGCTCTACATGTACATCGCATCTCTGCCGATTTCCGCCCAGTTCGGATATTTCCTTCTATTAGAGTAGACTTAGTTGAATTTTCAGGCGTTAGTTCTGTGTGATGTATCGTGTAACCAAAAGTTAGCGAATTGCTTTTAGTACTCAGGTGGATGACTTCATAATTTTCATTATTTATAGTCGATGGACACTTTTTCCACACCATACACATATCTCGACTAAATCATTTTGCAATTGGCTTTGATCATCCGATAACTTTCCGAGCCGGTAAATGATAGAAAAATCTGTAAACAATCTAATGCGGCTGCTCAGACTGTGTCCTAAACCCTTTATATAGATCACAAACAGCAAAGGGCCTACAATACTAACAGAATGTTATGCTGATACACATTAAACGATTCCGTTTGGTCTGAGGATTAGAAAATTGAAATGGATTTCTTCTAGGAAGCTACTTATGATGTTTTAATTAATAGTCATTAAAAATCGTCTTTTAAGCGAAACTCTGTCTCAGAAGTGAGGTATTTTGACCTCCTTCTTCAATAGGATTACATCACTTGTTCGACAAAGCTTTCCTAAAGAATTGTCAAAATTAAGGTGAACAACGCTTTCATACCACGTTTTGCAGGATTACTTGATGGAAGCCATCCCCCAAAAAATCTGTTATGTCACAGTGAATAAGAGATGTTTCTCATTTACAATACATGATACTAAAGCAGAGGGTTGTTTCTGACGTACAAACCAAATATGAAAATTTGAAACATGCGAAGAATGCTCGTAAAGTGAACACAAATAAAAAGGTTGGCTTGTAAACGGATGGATTACTTCAAGCAATTTTGTATAACTGCCGAAAATGTCTGTTGTGTTACATCAGAACCAATTTTTATTACGTAGAACTTCGTTTATAACGAGAAAAGTAGTTTTCAATTGAAGCAATGGATTTGGAGTAGATTGATGGGTCGCAATCGATGTCGGCCGAATGAAAAGCGCGGAGATTTGAATAGAATTATATCACACCGTTTTGTATTATGTCGCAGTATAAACAGAACCACTGACTACATACATTTACTTTTAACATCCTGTGGAAATATGCTTCGAAATTTTTGTCGAGCATAGAGATATGGACGTGGCGACAGGGTTTTCTACACAGTTCGGGTGCTGATAGTGCCATCATGAAGAATACGGAGCAAGTGATTGCAGAATTCATATCTGTTTATTAACTTCTGGTGAGTTACTAAAATGACTCGGGACTTTATTTGTTTATTTAATCTGATTTAGCGTCTTTCTTAATACATGAGACGGATCGCGGTTGCCATTATTTGCAGGGACACACTAATGACGAGAGTAACTCGACACACAAGGGGAACAACAGGGACCTCTGTGGTATTCTAGGGAACACTTACAGGACGATTTTTCATTCAGACAGAAAATATGCTGCTGCCGGTTTCTCAGCGTACTGACTGAAAGTTTTAGCTGTCGAATTTTAAAGCTCACGTTGTCAAACAAGTCTAGTAATGTTAAGACTGAGGTCCTTCGCTTATCTATGACACATTTAAAGCAGTCAGTTACCTTACTTAGTACTACAATGTTTACAATAACTGGGCTTACATTTGCCATAGAAGTTAAATGTGCCCAAATATTCAGTCAATTGACTGCGGTAAATATATGTTAAATAGCTTTGGACACAAAGGGTAAAACGCTGATTGGATAATAATTGTTGGTTTTCTTCTTAGGGACTAGATCCGTCCGCGAGGGAAACATTAAATTATTCTGTTATTATGAATATGATTTCCTGTTTGACGTTGCCTGTGTTTAATGTAAAGCTGGCTGTGTACCTTCACGCTTGCACAAAGTACTGCCTCTCCAGGTACGCACGCAATGTTACACCCAGATCTTTAACTCTAAAACTTAAAAGGAGTTTCCATATTATTTAGAACAGAGGGATTCGTGCAGATTTACACATTACTGAAAAAGAATTAATCTTCTTGCAGTTCACTTCGTGACAAAATGAAAAACCACTGTCTGTTTCTCATCCCTTAAAACTGATGCCTTCACGACAACCCTTCCTTAATTTCAATTTACGTGAACTGCGGCATTTGTTAATTGCCCCCATGCGTGTGATTATTTTCTCAGAAAATGTTGCGTCTTTCACATCAGGCTATGCTCTCTCTCACTCACTCACTCTCTCTCTTTCTCTCTCTCTCTCTCTCTCTCTCTCTCTCTCTCTCTCTCTCTCTCTCTCTCTCTCACACACACACACACACACACACACACACACACACACACACATTAGACTATTAAATACATTTTACTGAAAACCTCGAATATTTCATTCGTGTCATGTAGTGTGTTGTTAAATCTCTAACACAAGGTTCTGTTTGTAGTTCATATTGTACCCTTGGGGATACACCACTGAGCTGCCCGAGGACTGGGAAACACTGGTAAGTAATGCTTATTTAAGAAACCTCGAGTAGTAATAAGCAGAACACAGGAGGTTCTGAACCGTCATCTGTGACATTGTACTCTTGCAGCACGCACTGGCAGAAGAGGCCAACGCCGCACAGGTCGCAGCAGGAGGCCAGAACTTTACCATCGGCAGTTCCAGAAACGCCATGTGTAAGTATCAGTTTCACTCAACATTAATATCGACAATTTTTTTTAATAACAGCATAGCTTTATGGAAATACGCTGAAAAATGCGCAAAGGACAACCCAGGCTGTGAGTGCGTAGAGAAGCTATTGGTTGACCAGACTCCATCCATGTGAATGAGTGACTGTATTCGCTATTTGAAGTTATCTGCTTAAGTGAAGCAGTTAACTCTGAGATTCTACTTAGCATGAATAACGTGAACTGGCCACAGTAATATCAAGACAAACAAGAAAATAGTTGCTTTGGAAGAACAATGGGGCTGCGGAAGGCCGGCTGGAATTGCAAATCATGTGGATCGTGTCTTATGTTTGATTCCACTCACCAAAACACACACACACACACACACGCGGGCCCAATCCACTTTGACAACAACTGCAAGATATGCAGTAATCGTTTGGTCTCATAGATTGCAGCTGGTATGTAATGATGTGTGATTATGCGTTTCAAAGATGTTTATAGTACTATATTGACTGACACCATCCCAGCTATTCCGGAAACCTGGCCAATATGACTGCTAGTTCGGAAGAAGGGTTCAGATTTCTGGTTGAAGAAGGGAGACATTCAAACGCCTGTGTCATCTAAAGGAGAAATTAAATCACGACTCATCTTGTTTTCCTGAGTGAATAGAGAACTGCAAAAGCTGTTGAATAAAATGAAAAGTCTAACGATTATAGAATATGGATTGACAATAAATCAGAAACAGACGATAGTACTGAGGAGTAGCTGAAATGAGATTACCGTTAAACTTGACGTCAAAATTGGAAATCACGTAGTAGACGAAAGACGTCTGCTACTGTGGCCATGAAATGACGCATACAGGCGAGGAAGATGTGAGGTCCGGTGGTTGTGGTTATAATGCTCATACCTCTGAGATGCAAAATTAACCTCCCCTTGATCGGAAAGCGGAGTGAAATTCCCTATGCAATCATGCGAATTTACTTTTAAACGGCAACGAAACAATCACGCAACGGATAACGTCTTATTAAGTCTGAGTAGGCCCACCTTTAAAAGTTGATAGTCACGCGTGAAATACACGACGACACATTTCAATTATGGAAGGCATCTTGCTATTAAATGAAAATGCACCCTTATAGGAAGTGATATTTATTTACCTTAGCGAGCATTCAAGTGGAAAAACCTTCCACAAGATAGCAACGAATGCAAAGATAGAGAACAGTGGTATTTAATTCTGATCATGATACCAATTTTAGGATCACGTAATGAATATTGCCAATGGTTAAGCGAAGAACGTATCAGAAAGTGCTACTAAAAAGTGAAATTGGAAGAACATATACCGTTCAGAGATGCAAAGTGCATCCTGCGAATCAAACAACTAAGTGTGGTCATCAGTTATCGAAACGACTAACTCCGCAAATTTCACAAATGCCGTGCCCCGTGAACTGTTCGGCGGAAAAGCACTCCAGGCCGAATATCAACAAATAGACTTCCAGTATTCGGTTCCGTGCGCTCCGGCTGTGAGCGGCGGTTAACAGCGCACTGGACCCATCTGCGCTGGTGCGGCCCTCAAGGATGCCAGCGAGATCGTCGTTCGTGGAGGTGGGAGGCAGAGTGAATCTGGAAATAAATTCTAACTTCTCTCTAAAATTCGGGAAAGCTCGAAGTCGTCCATCAACTACTATAGTGATTCCGAGAGCTATCCAGTCTCTAGACAAGTTCTGCCGATTGCGACCACGCTCCAATGAAATTACCAGATTTCGCCATAGCGCCAGCAAGGGTGAGACCTTTTGTTTATTTTGTGGGCAGGGCGCGGACAGAGGCTAAACGTCTTTCTGTAAACTTCCTGGCAGATTAAAACTGTGTGCCGGACCGAGACTCGAACTCGGGACCTTTGCCTTTCGCGGGCAAGTTCTCTACCATCTGAGCTAACCAAACACGACTCACGCTCACGCTCCGCCAGTACCTCGTCTCTTACATTCCAAACTTCACAGAAGTTCTCCTGCGAACCGTGCACAACTAGCACTCCCGAAAGAAAGGATATTATGGAGACATGGCTTAGCCACAGCCTGGGGGATGTTTCCACAATGAGATTTTCACTCTACAGCGGAGTGCGCACGAGAGTTTCTGTGAAGTTTAGAAAGCAGGAGACGAGGTACTGGCGGAAGTAAAACTGTGAGGACGGGGCGTGAGTCATGCTTGGATAGCTCAGATGGTAGAGAACTTGCCCGCGAAAGGCGAAGGTCCCGAGTTCGAGTCTCGGTCCAGCACACAGTTTTAATCTGCCAGGAAGTTTCATATCAGCTTACACTCTGCTGCAGAGTGAAAATGTCATTCTGGTCTTTCTAGAAGGTTCCATAGCAGCCGTTGAGACGCTGAGTCTTGCCACGAGAAACTTCCAACTACCATTTTCTTTATGTAATGAAGACATTCCTCCACGTCGACAACGAGCGCTTCCCAGCCGCCCAGCGCGTTAACTCCCATCGCGTTAACATGGCCAGCTCCAAGTAGAGAGAAGCCAGAGGGTCGACACTGCATCGGCCCTTTAGAACATTAAAGCTACACGCTTATGGGTGTGGAGCTACATATGCATTTTGCAAGCAGTAATACGAATTATGAAAGGAACATTTCATTTGCCATTTCACTATGTGCATAGGCCTGGGGAATGCTATTAGAGCGTAAAAATATGAATAAAATACGCAGGCTGACTGAAATGGAACCGCTTTCCCAGTTCCATTGCCATGTGCATATCTTAGTATCTACTTTCGGTTTTATGCAAATTATGTACAGATCTTAAATTACGCATTATTAATTTTAATTGTTATTCAAATAACTTTTATATTGTGTGCAGATCTTAATTATCCATTTTTTGGTGTGACATAATTATTGATATTAATTTTAGGTGTTAATTCATTAATCTTCCATTTCCAAAGATGTTAATGTTTTGTCAATTGTTTGTTCTTTGGAGGAGATGGGTTTTGGAGGGAAATTTTAACGGCAGTTGAATGCACGTAGCTCGTGTTGATGCAACAATTGGGCAGTGGAAAATTTTGTATTTTTGTGAGTAAACGATGGTGACTCAGAAATTCTGCAGATTATTATTACAACAAACACATATGGGAAGACCAGCTGCAGTAAAACGTAGGATTCTCTTTCCTAGCGGAGCAACCTACGTCCCAAGAATTTTACTTTAAGTATTGCTTTTGCCAGCAACAGAGAACTGACTCTGCAAAAACAAGCCTTTTAGTTTTTCCGCATGTTTATCTGGTGGTGGAGGAAACAAAGAAATGTGTGCCAAATTCTGAAAGTGCAGAAATTACTATTCGGTGTAATCCTTAATGTGTCAAGATCCTCTCATCACATCGATATTAATTGGAATGCTTCCCAACGTAGCGGGAACATTTCATGACGGTACACGAATAATTAAGCCACTTTACTCAGGGAGGTACAAAAAGCAAGCTAGCAGAGAGCACAGATGGGAATCATGAGTAAAAGGCGTCTACTACACTGAAGCGCCAAAGAAACTGCTATATGGATGAGTATTCAAATACAGAGCTTACTGCTCCTACACTGGCAGGTGATGAAGATTTAAGTGAGTTTGAACGTGGTGTCATAGTCGGCGCACGAGCGATGGGACACAGCATCTCCGAGGTAGCGATGAAGAGGGGATTTTCCTGTAAGACCGTTTCACGAGTGTACCGTGAATATCAGAAATCCGGTAAAACATCAAATCTCCGACATCACTGCGACCAGAAAAAGACACTGCAAGAACGAGACCAACGACGACTAACAAGAATCGTTTATGTGAGAGAAGTGCAACCCTTCCGCAAACTGCTGCAGATTTCAGTGCTGCACAATCAACAAGTGTCAGCGTGCAAACCATTCTACGGAACATAATCGATATGGGCTTTCATAGCCGAAGGGCCGCTCGTGTACCCTTGACGACTGCACGACACAAAGTTTTGCGTCTCACCTGAGCCCGTCAACAGCGACATTGAGCTGTTAATGACTGGAATCATGTTTCCTAGTCGGACGAGCTCTCGTTTCAAATTGTATTGAGCGGATAGACGTGTACGGGTATGGAGACAACCTCATGTATCAATGGATCCTGCATGTGAGGAGGGGACTGTTCAAGCTGATGAAGGCTCTGTAATGGTGTGGGCGTGTGCAATTGGAATGATATGGGACGCGTGATACATCTAGGTACGGCTCTGATAAATGACACGTACGTAAGCATCCTGTCCGATCACCTGCATCCACTCATCTCCGTTGTGCATTCAGACGGAGTTGGGCATTCAGACAGGATAGTGCGACACTCCACACGTCCAGAATTTCTACAGAGTCGCTCCAGGAACACTGTTCTGACTTTAAACACATCCACTGGTCCCCAAACTACCCAGACATGAACATTGCCTTCCAACGTGCTATTCAGAAGAGATCTCCACCCCTCGTACTCTAACGGATTTATGGGCAGCCCTGCAGGATTCATGGTTCACCTCCCTCCAGCAGTTGAGTCCATGCCACGTCGTGTTGCGGCACTTTTTCGCAGGTGTACCAGTTTCTTTGGCTCTTCAGTATACTATGAAACATACTCCTTAATTAGAAGATTAAATTTCTGAGAATGAATGTCAGGAGCACAGAATTGGAGAGAAGTGAATCATGGACTGTGGGAAAATCAGACTATAAAAGAATCGAAGATTCCGAAACTTTGTGTAACAGAAAGGTAAAGGTAATGTCTGTGGCGTGAGCGTCCTATTGGCCTGTCAGCAGGTTGAGTACAGTACCCATATGGCACTAGGAGGAAGCAGATGGTGGAGTCATCGCCCCAGCCGCCTTTTACCTATGGAGAAGATTCCCAGTGCTCATCTGAAAGCAAGCTCAGTGGACCTGGGGGTGTCCTGGTTCTGGATGAACTGGAACAAGGAAAAGTCCCTCCTCCAACCTGGAATTAATCTCGGTACTTCCCGGGACGCAGTCTTACAGAAGGATGCTAAAAATTAAGTGGACTGACAAGACATTAGATTCTTTGCAGAATCGTCCAAAAAAGGAGTATAATATTTAAAACACAGTCTAGAAGAATTGACAGCCTGAGAGGACATGTGTTATCATAAAGTAACTTGTAAGTTGCTATAGGGAACTGTAGAGGGCAAAAACTGTAGTGGGAGACTAACATGGGAACGTATTCAGCAAATAACTGAATATGTTGCGTGTGCCTAGGTGAAGAGGTTAGGACAAGGATGTCCCAGATCAAAACAGTCAAAAAATTGAGGAAGAATAATGTAAAAAGGGGAATCTTACATCTGTACACGACGTCGCCCGAAACACGACTGATCCACTTCTCGTGACAACCACTTGGTAGGCACTCCTGAGAAGCGTGTTTACGCCAGGTGACCTCCACGAACTTCTACATACGACTATCATCTTGCGTCAGACAAATCCTGCGTTTGTAGGCAAAGAAAACCCGACGACCTTGATACAGTTTCCATTCATTGTGTCGTCTTGTCCATCTTGTCTACGCAACACTCTGGGTTGTTTCTTCTGTTGTTCACAATGGACCTTTAGAGACCGATCTCTTCGTGAGGAGAGAGTTCCGTACTGTCCGTGTCAGGTCAACCATCCCAGTTGCCCCCAAAATAACTGCACACGATCCTGTTGCGCATTACTCGGGGTATCTACGAGCTACAGTTTCTGTATAGAGGTCATCAGTTGGTGTTGTTGAACACGGGCGCTCGCTACAAGGCAAATCTTAGATATTTTTTAATCTGACGATAGCAGGCGAATGTTCGAGTTGCGTAGCAGTTGGGTACGCCGCATCAGCGATCAACTAAATAAGCCGACAAACATTCTCGCTCTGAAGTCTGTATGTACGCACAGACTGAAAAGTGTGACCAAGCTGTATTGTCCCATTCACGACTGGACACAGAGCACTGTACTGAAATCCACTAAGAATCTAAGTTACTTTCAACACATATGTGGTTGTAAATGGCGATGTCCTGTGGTAAAAAGAGTCTTCACAAACAGGTTCCCAGTGAAAAAAAAGAAAAAGCTATTCAGCTTACGATGGCGGTACAAAATGTATTGTGCATTTTACATGCAGTCTATCAAAGGAATAATTCACTATTTGATTGTACACGGACTGCACCCGAACTGCATGAAAAGAATAAGGCGGCCGAGAAATGCACTGCCTGTAAAAACCAGTGAAACACACAGAAGACATTGTTGGATGTCAATATAATTCCCTCATGTACACATCATCAGAAAATACATAAATAATTAGTTTTACTTTTCTGTAACAGAAAGAGCGGTCACCAGAATGCATTAGTGTTCATCGTGTTTGGTATTGTTACCACATCTCGTAGGATATATCATGGGCGTGATTAGCGTCAGATGTTGAATAATCACTTGAAAGATATGGAGATGCTCTGAACTCGTGTGAAACGGCATTATTAGAACCTGACAGAGTTTGAAAAGAACCTCGTTGTTGGCCTCCATTTGGCTGGCTGATCCAATCGTGCAATGTCCACATTTGTGGGGCATTCTGTTGTGACAGTAACCAGCTATTGGACTACATGGAAAAGTGAGGTCAGGCGCTCTCCTCGTCAAGGCTCCGACCGACCACCTGCAACAATCAATCGGAGGATCGCCATATTGTGCACCGAGCACCTCATATTCCCTGTGCCTGTGCCACCCGGGAACAAGTAACAGACTGCCTGCAACAATCTCTGTATGTAGTACCGTTCGTCGAAGAATAGCAACAGCCAGCCTCGGCAGTTACCGTCCTATGAGTAGCCTGCCGTTGTCACCACACCACTAAAGGCGGAGTCTGGAATGGCGCCGTGACTGGCAAGCATGGACTGCCGAAAAATGATTCTGCATTGTGTTCAGTGGTGAATCGCGATTCTGCACTACCCCGGACGACAAATATGGCGGCGACGAGGGGAGAAGTCCCATTATTCCAATATTTTGTAGAGGCACAGCGGTGTTACTCCCGGCGTCGTGGTGTGGGCAGCCATCGGGAATGACTTCAGGTCACGGCTGGTAGTCATTTAGGAAACTCTGACGGCACAACGGTAGGTGGCAGACTTCCTTCACCCTCATATGTTACATTTCATGTGACAGTTCATCAAATAAAATCCGTTTCAGTTGCCTTTACATTTCTTAATGTATTCCATGACCGGTTTCGAAGCTTTGAGCTTCATCTTCAGGTGCCACCAACAGCGAAGAAGAGGGACTACTAACATGGGATATCATTTATTTCTAATTTCTGCTACCAGTCACTATTTTATTTTATGTATAATCTAACATAATACAACGTGTTTCGAACATGTTCTGTTCATCTTCGGGCGTTTATACGTACATACATACATACAGAGAAATGATACTTAAAAAGAAACAGTCTTAAACTAGATTAATCTAGAACTCTTTGTCCATCGTTTGTTACTGTAGCTAGCGGCTGGTGTGGCATATTGGGGAGGGGGGGGGGGGGCGCAGTGTATGGCTAGAAATCGAAATCGCTAGCTACAGTAACAAACGATGGAAAAAGAGTTCTAGATTGATCTAGTTTAATAGTGTTTCTTTTTAAGTAACATTTCTCTGTATGTATGCATAAACGCCTGAAGATGAACAGTACATGTTCGAAACACGTTGTATTATGTTAGATTAAACATAAAATAAAAAGTTACTGGTAACAGAAATTAGAAATGAATAATTATCCCGCACAGTCACGGTTCACAAACATAGTCATTGTGGCCGAAAATAATGCTAACATGGGTTTGCCGTACTACAATGAAAGCTAAATTGTGGAAAGTGGTGTACTCACATAACGTAAATTAATAAGTAACTAAACTCATGCGCAGGATGAGGAACCACAGCGCCAACCTGTACAGCACGACGTGGAAGTGACCAGTGCAAACGGCTCTCAAGCCAGCTGACTGCGGCGGCGGAAGCGACCGATGTAGGGGCCAGTGAGGTGGCCAGCCAAGCCTGCAGGGAGCGGCCCCTGTGCATTGTTCTTAATATGTTGCAAGTATCGGTTGTGGTCAGAACAGTGTTTTGTGTTGTTGTGGATGTATTATGTCGGACATAAGCGAATTCGAACGCTGGGAAACTGGTGCTCGTACGGTGTGCGCTCCCATAACCAAGGCAGTTGAAGTTGAAGTTGATTTATACTGCATACAGGGAAAGTGGAGAAACATCATCCGCTGAGTCACAGTGCGAATCAGAGTGTCTATTGAGTGGTTGTGGCAGACGATAGTTGAAAAGGATTGTGATGAAAATAAGAGGACAACAGCTGCAAAAGTCACTGCAGAAATGAATGTTGCCCTCGTGAACACTGTCAACCACAAAACAATAGAAAATTGGCTCCATAAGCAGGGAATTGGGGGGCAAGATGGAATTCCACCAGTGATGTAAGTCGTTCGAGTGGCTAGAGTTGCTGCCTTTGGATCATGGGGTCCCAGGTTCAATGCCCAGCCAGGTTGGGGATTTTCTCTGCCCGGGGACTAGGTGTTTGTGTTGTCCTCATCATTTCATCATCATCATTTGTGATTGTGGCTGGATTGGACTGTGGAAAAAAATTGTGATGTGTAAAAAATTGGGACTTTGTATGGGTGCTGATGACCAAGCAGCTGAGCGTCCCACAAACCAAACATCATCATCAGCAGTGATGTAAGCATACATAACAGGAAAATGTGGTGCGGAAGACATAAAACCCGGGCTACACAGGAACAGAAGAATGTAATTTGATCGGATGGGTCTTGTTTCACATTATTTCCAACTTCTGTGCGAGTTTTCATCCCAGGAGAGAAACATGGCAGGGGTCGGCGATGATTTGGACAGACAAATCTTGGTTTTCCATGAGCCCCACTGTGGCTCTGCAAGGTGGCCAAGTATTATGTGACAATGTTGGTTGATCAGGTCCATCCCATAGTACAATGTTTGCTCTCCAATAATGATGCTGCGCTCAAAGACAACATGACCCCTGTTCACACAGCTCACACTGGGGACCGGTACTGTGTGAGAGAGAGGATGAACTGTCGCAGTCTCCTGACCACCACAATCAGCAGATCTCAATATTACTGAGTTTTTGTGATTTACTACGGAGAGAAGGGTGTGTGATCGCTATCCACCTCCATCGCCGTTATTTGAACTTGCCACTATTTTACTGGAAGAACGGTATAAGACTACCTTGAAAATCTTACAGAACCTGTATTTATCCATTCCGAGACGTACGGAAGCTGTTTCGAATGTCAACGGTTTTCCTACATCGCATTAGGCATGGTAATGTGTTCTGTTTTTGGTGTTCCCATATTACTGTCTACCCTGTGCATATGTAATTTTTTTCAGTGCTTCAGAAAGCCGTACGATTAGCAAATGAACGTGACTGAAGGCGTCCGTAACTCAGACGAGTAGGTAGGCTACCGCTAAACAGATCTGTCGTGTTTGTGATGTTTCTACATTTTAGCACACCCCCTGTAACTGCAGCAATTGTAAATGCGAATCAGTAAATACTGCGCCTGGCTGCTTGTTTCAGTCACAGGTGGTTTCCAAATATCGTTCCTGTAAAAGAAAAATTTTGCCGTTAATTCTTGGCGAAATTGTTGGTCAAACAAAAAAACTGAAAAGAAACTTTCGTCTGAAACTTATCTGTAGTTTTGGCCAGCTACGTTTTATACAAATCAAAAAGCCACCCTGTGCTGTCTATCGCTAGGAATAACTTCTAAACTACATTTTTCCTCGGACTGGGGAACAAACTATCGTAATTTGTTGAGGTGTACGCTAGTTCCCACTGATACCAGTTCAACATGCTCCAAAATACTATCATTTGTGCCGTGTCCAATCTCGCGTTACTTCTTTTCACAGTATTAATTAAAGCAAGGAACTATCCGCATCAGCACACAAAAACCGATTTCACTATTGCCGAGGTTTAGAAATTTTCCGATAAGTCTTGAATAACTTGAAGCCAATCAGTAAAGATAAAAGCCTCATCCCAGAGATATAACTCTACTTTCCACATATTTTACACTTAAAGGTTACCAATGTGAACTCTATCGAAGTCGGCGCTCTGCTGTGCTAACGATGGCTGTTTATATGATTTGCTTACAGATCCAGTGTCTGGTAACAGCGACGACTGGGTGAAGGCCGTCGCTGGAGTGCCTCTGTCGTATACCATCGAACTCCCTGGTGGAGGAAGCCAGGGTTTCGACCTTCCAGAGTCTGACATCATCAGCATAGTGAAGCCATTTTTTGAATCCGTCAGAGTCTTCGGCCAATATATCGCTGCTAACTATGAATAAATATTATGTATAACGACTGCATGTATATAAACGATGCACATAAATGCAAAAATAGTTCCTAATAGCTATTACAATAATGATGGTGATAAATCATTACAATAATTAGACTAATAAATTTCTAACTTTCAAAGAGCTCCATGTAATTTCTTTACCACACCAAATCCATTACAGATGCTCCAAATATCAGTAGCATTGTCAATGAAATACTGAAATTATTAAAACCATCCAGGTTCATATCGCACGTTAGAAATAATTTTCTCCAGAACACTCTCTCATTTCAGAAAATTTGACCTAGAACAACGTCCTTGTCCACGTTGACGCTTAAAGCACGAATCAACTCTAGGATGTTTCACACTACTGTGTCTTCGTGATGCTCAGTTTCAAGAACGCTGTGCAACCTTCTGTGCTGTTTAAAAAAAACTGTTTACACTTTTTATGTAACGGACGAGAGTGTATGTCAGCAATACATTTACAACGTGTATTTAAATACTTGCACAACACTAGAGTACGTTCCTCACAAACAGAAAAGCAATCTAATGTACAAATAGTACGAAAATGGTTTATTTTCGAGCAGTTCTTAAAAAATAATTGCACGCTGATCAACATCAGTTCCCAAAGATACAAATCGAAAGAGATGAAGTTGGGGAAACATTGAATTGGCTCTCCCATATCCGCTCTTTTATTATGATAGACCTCGGTCACCGTATTTTGATCCATATGATTGAAATGTACCGGAGTCACATATACTCTCACTGAAGTAACAAGAAACCACAGTGTCGTGTGCTGAAAATTATTTCAGCCGCGCTGTGATCCACGTAGAGGAGGACTGTGTATGCTCCAATGTGATGTCATTAACTGTGCTACAGTCCTCAAAGCATTAATAGAGGCAAGAACATGAATAACATAAGATCTAGTAAAATCCCCAAAACGCCAACTGCGCTCAAACCGAGCGACCAATCGAAAGTCGGAACTGGACGGCCAGTCGAAAAGCAGTGTATGTTTCACCTGCGAAGAATTTTTGCAATACCAACGGTTTTTTTTGCGCATTGTAGATTTATCACAAACATGTCATCCTTGGCACGGTTTCCTACAATCAATTGGAGAAATAGCCTTATGAAGATCCTAACATAAATACACGCTGCCTGTGTTCAGTACGGCTGTGTGGTTAGACACTGCGTTTGTAACAATTTCTGAGATCAGCAATTGCATTTGTATTGTTCCTTGTCACAAGTATTTGGCAGCTCTATCCGAATACGTCGTGAATACTGAGTGTGTGAGAACAATATGGCAACCAGTTCTGTAGCAGAGAACAGCGATGTTCGGACTTTATTTTTCGTTACTGAGCGAGTATTACCTTTTATTTTAATAATTTTTTGTGAATTTGTTTTCTGTTTATTTTTGTAATACTGTAACACAAGGGTAAAATTTTGCATGAGCTTCCACTGCTCCCTACCTCTCCTTTCCATTAACTGTTCGCTAAGTTTTACTTATCTTTTGTCTTGCCCCTCCACGAACTCTCCATTTCAGTCATTAATTCCCACATTCCTCATTCACCTCACTTACACATTCGTATAACTACATGTGAACGTAAATAAAACGAAATGATAAACATATAGCAGACTACATATCAAAATTTCGTTTTTTAGAGAAACTGAAAACCAGAGTTAACACGTAACACACACAAAACACGCATACGTTTAGCCAGAACAACATCAGTAAACATTAATAGTACGTTTTGCCATCACAAAATGTGAATACCTTCGAGCCAACGTGAAATTAGATTGAAAACAATAGTGCAAAACCCTGGAAATGTGAAAATAGGCGACACTTCCAGATGCAAGCGGAAATTAGACAAAAATGTTCTACGTAAAAATTATATTCCTGTAAGGAAACTGGCATAGACATGCATATTCAAATACAGAGATTTGTAAAGACGCTGAATACGGCGCTGCAGTCGGCAACGCCTATATAAGACTAGTGTCTGACGCAGTTGTTAGATCGGTTACTGGTGCTACAATGGCACGTTATCAAGGTTACCCGTACGACCGTTTCACGAGTGTACCATGAATATCAGGAATCCGGTAAAACATCACTGACATCGCTGGGGGCGAAAAAAGATCCTGCAAGAACGGAACCAACGACGACTGAAGAGAATCGTTCAACGAGCAGAAGTGCAACCCTTCCACAAATTGCTGCAGATTTCAATGCTGGGCCATCAACAAGTGTCAGCATGCGAACCAATCAACGAAACATCAGTGATATGGGACTGGTGACTGCACAACACAAAGCTTTACGCCGCGCCTGCGCCCGTTAACACCGACATCGGACTGTTGATGACTGGAAACATGCATGTTGCCTGGTCGGGCGAGTCTCGTTTCAAATTGAATCGAGCGGATGGAAGTGTGCGGGTATGGAGACCCTGCATGTCAGCAGGGGACTGTTCGAGCTGGTGGAAGCTCTGTAATGGTGTGGGGCGTGTGCAGTTTGAGTGATATGGGGCGACTCTGACAGGAGAAACGCCCGTAAACATCCTGTCTGATCACCTGCATCTATTCATGTCCATTGTGCATTCCAACAGACTTGGCCAATTCTAGAAGGACAATGCGACACCCCACACGTCCATAATTGCTACAGAGTGGCTCCAGGAACGCTCTTCTGAGTTCAAACACTTCCACTGGCACCTAAACCCCCCAGACATGAACATTATTGAGTGAATCTGGGATGCCTTGCTAAGTGCTGTTCAGAAGAGGTCTCCACCCCCTCGTACTCTTACGGATTTATGGACAGTCCTGCAGGATTCATTGCGTCAATACCCTCCAGCACTACTTCAGACATTAGTCGAGTCCATGCCACGACGTGTTGCGGCACTTCTGTACGCTCGCGGGGGCCTTACACAATATTAGGCTGGTGTACCAGTCTCCTTTGCTCTTCAGTGTATTTATAGAACTAGAAGTAAATCAGAATTATAAATTTGTTTCATTCTAGGTCGCTGACGATTTTTAAAAGGAATGAAATGAAAGTCGTATGGGTTTTTTGTTGTTCGAAGGTGAAGGTGAGAAAATCATGCATATCACATCTGGCAACTACATGGCCCAGTTCGCCAGATCTAAGGAAGAAGTGAAGTGGATTAGCGACAGTGTGAAGGCTGCAGGGAGCAGGATCTGCCCTCTGGTGCATAAATCGAAGACTAAATATATGATAATAAGCAAGATTCATACCTATTTCCATTTCAGTCGTTGGATGTCAGATCCCCATTTCTACAAAAGGGTTCGTGTGACGCAGAGAGCAAAGCGTGGATCCAAGTCGGAAGGCCATCGCAGTATAGTTTCAATTAGCTTTTTAAACCTCGCACTTTGTCAAGGAATTTCAAATGCCAAATAGGGAAAGTCTGGGAAAAGGACTCAAATCATCCTCTCGTTTTCCAGCGCTTCAGGAAGACCTGTGATTCGGTACAACATGAGACCACTTGGAAATTGAGGGTGCAGTGAAATGATGGATGAGATCCACACCTTCCTAAACATTGTAGGCCTCGTAGAAACCAAATGGCTTGTAAGGGCAGATCATGTCAGCCAGATGGATAAACGTTGTAGGCCTTTAAAATCCATTGATTTTACTGCCCACGACAGAAGACTAGTGGAGAGATCAACGAAAATGTAGGGAGGCGAAATCCATGATGACTTGCTGCAGATCGACATAGAAGGTGATTGGCGACAGAAAACAGGAAATAGAATTCACTAAAAGAGGCGCCTGATAGCTATGCAGGGTTCTCTGCGTCGAATTGTATCAAATAAAGAAAATTAAAGTAAAGTAAGTAGAAGTTGCAAAGACGAATTTCAGATTTCTTTAATAATTGTAAAACAGTCGGGAACCGCGCGACCGCTACAGTCGCAGGTTCGAATCCTGCCTTGGGCATGGATGTGTGTGATGTCCTTAGGTTAGGTTTAAGTAATTCTAAGTTCTAGGGGACTGATGACCTCAGATGCTAAGCCCCATAGTGGTCAGAGCCATTTGAACCATTTTGAACAACCACAGACACAGCGGCAAACCAAATTTAGAATTTATTCTGTTACCCTTTCATTGTCACCTACATTCGTGTGGTTCTCAAATGTTATTCAGCTCAACGTTTTTCATCCCAGAAGAGGTCTCTACAGCCTCTGACCCACCTGGTCTTCCAGCAACCTACCCAACTGACGATCGGCAGGATAATGAGAGCTGTGCTGTTCTACAAGTCCTCAGGTACCTCTGAGCTACAGTTCGGTTCCACAGTTCTTGAGACTGGTCCGTAACATTTGGTTTGGTATTGGCCTAGCGTTTCAATCTCGATGATGGACCTGGAAGAGCTGCTGCGGTCGCAGGTTCGAATCCTGCCTTGGGCATGGATGTGTGTGATGTCCTTAGGTTAGTTAGGTTTACGTAGTTCTAAGTCTAGGGGACTGATGACTTCAGATGTTACGTCCCATAGTGCTTAGTACCATTTGAACCATTTGCATCTGGGAGATATTCGACAGCCGATTTCACTTAAGTTCATTGGATAAAGTATTAGTCAACACCTCAAAGCAGCACACTGGTTGCTTTGGAGCACTGTAGATGGGGTAGAACTGCCACAACACAGTCCTGTGACACTCCAACGTGACATAAGTCACAGCAGTGAATGGATGTGTGTATGCCATTCGGTAGTACGGAGTCAGTGTGTAAATGTGGGTCAAAACTGAGACGTAACAGAATGTCAGAAAGGAGTTATTGTCTTTGGCTGTGCCTATCATGCTGCAGTAAATTTAATTGGCAAATTTATTAGTGCATCAATGTAGCTTCTCCAAAAGTTTTACACATAATGGTGTGTCACTCATAGCCATGTAACATGACATAAGAATGGCGGTTGTGCAAAGATTCTAACCGACAGGGGCTGGAGACGAGTGCCACGTCTTCTCAATGACAATCGGCTTCAAACCCCACAGTAGAGATGAGCCAAACGGTTATTCTGGATTAACCGGTATCACAGTTCCAGTTATTCTTTGATAACCGTTATTTTTAAGGGTTATTAATAACTGCCAAGTTATTTTTCGCTAGCGAATACCGAATACTCCGAGGGGTTACAGTTAAATAACGACATAGTTGGAATCCATCAGTTTAGTTATCACTTATGAGGATAAGTGCGAGTAGTGGGAAATGGCAGGAATGTCGTATGAATCGCGTCATAACCTTAGCTTATTAACTCCGGGTGCATTTTAGTTGATGTTAGAACGATTATTAGTGTTTCATATTATATGTTTGTAGGTTATCGGTCGCTATTAGAAATATTATCTTCGCAGCTGCAACAGAAAGTACGCGGTACTTCGCCACAGCACTGTTTAAGTAACGTGCGTTTTTAAGTATGAAGTAATATGGAAACTGAATACTGTAGGTTAAATTCGAAGCTTAATTTCTTGTGCTGCTCACATAATAGAATAAAGAGTACAGCCTTGTAATACAACAAAAAATATACGTAATGTGACATATTCGTTTACTCCTGTGCAGTAAAAGATAGTCCTATTGGTGAAAGTGTGAGTACGCTACTCCAAGTTTTACGTGAGATTTGGAAACTGCTCGATTTCTCCAGCTACAGCATGTTTGTAACATATGAAGGCATGAAGATCGAAAATGTTGACTGTGTTACATTTCTGGGACTACAACTCTATAATAAATTCAGTTGGCAAGGGCATACCACATTATTTCATAAGGGAGCATATTCTATGGTAAGTTTTTCGCATGTAAAAGCGTCAATAAAAATCGTAATATCAGTACTAGAAATAGGAACAGCAATCTACATAAAGACCTAAAATCACTTACCTTGGTCCAAAAGG
Source organism: Schistocerca gregaria (assembly GCF_023897955.1). Lineage (NCBI taxonomy): Eukaryota > Metazoa > Arthropoda > Insecta > Orthoptera > Acrididae > Schistocerca > Schistocerca gregaria. The sequence goes on along the minus strand of NC_064923.1, from coordinate 250,102,052 downwards.
GGTCCAATATTCAGGAACATGCATTTTCAATAAACTGCCAGCACGTCAGCAACAATTAAAAACTTGGTTTCAGATAAAGCACGGTTTACAGTGCGTTTGAAAGACTTTTTGATACAGAAGTGTCTGATTCCACCCGTCATCAATATGCCGGAAATGGCTATTTTAAGTGTGTCTATGACATCACTACATACACATGGCAACAAACACGAAGATACATATAAATAATACAGTAACATCTCCCACCAAAAATATAATCAAACCAACGGGACAACTGCGGGAAGTTGGGGGTTTTAGGGTGAGGGCAAGCTAGTAAAAAAAAAAAAAACAAAAAAAAACCACGGTCCCAAAACACAAAATGAAGAACAAAAAAAAATAAAGCATTCTACTACACCAACAAAAATCTGCAGGAATGGGACACTTCCCTTGAAAAATATAGGTCAACCTTAAGTTACTGTACCAAAACACCAATACCCACAACTAAAAGTACGAAAATTGGAATCGGACATTTCCCTTGACCTATATAGGTCAACCTCAGATGACGATACCAAAATATCAACACGTATAACTACGAAAATGGGAATCGGTCATTTCTGGTGACCTATATAGTTCCGCCACAGCTACTGATGGCAAAAAACCAACACCTACAACTGAGAAAAATTTAACCACAATCCCAAAAGTCCACAAATCAATCATCCCTACATAAATTAAATCACATTCAATACTCCATAAATACACAAAACATCAAAGCTGGAAAAAAATTAATTACCACCAGCAAATTCCGGCACTGCAAACTAGATCGGCCAGCCCCTCCCCCCCCCCCCCCCCCCCCCCGCCCCCCACACACATGCACACACAAAAACCAACTCATAAACACTGTACCGTAATGACATTCACACACCACAACACCTTTACGTCGAAGCAGATGGCTGGAATTGGACGCTTCCATTGACCCTTCCTTCTACTCTGTAGATGAATATCGTAACAGAAACTGATAGACCAGCTTAGGTAAAAATTCTGCTATATTTCAGTTTTGACAGCACTTGGTTGCAACAGTCAACATCGGGTATTCTGTGTATGATAAATTTATTAAAAGTGCGTAACTGTGTTTTATTCTGACAGTGTATCAATTCTGTAAATATTAGCAGTTACTGTAATATATTCACATATTTTGACAATCTCCTGACAAATGATGATGATAATCATTATTATAATCACTGTATTATGTTATACAATCTGACATGTTATTTGTCATTCGCGATGGCCAGCAGCTGTTTCCGAAGAAGTACGTAAATATTTGTTCGCTCCAGTAACTATCCTCTCTGAAATATTACCGGGGTCTAAGACTGAAGTCACTGTGTCAGGAACACAGACACACAGTTATTCCGTTACCTGTAATGGTGGCCCGATAACTGCCAGAGAGCGAGAACTATGAGCCAATAACGATAACTGTCAGAGGAAAATACAGAACTCTGACAGTCATTTCCATAGTCGCTTGAATTCCTTATAGTACCTCTCCTTATACTACTCGTCCATGGTAAACTGACATATGAAGCGGTGGCTCAAGGGAACGACCATACTTGTTAATGCCTGTACTGCAGCTCCTATCAGCCACCGCTCGGACATTAACTTTATTTAATTGTTTATGCTAAAAGTAACGAAGGCGCACGATATAGTACACAGTTATTATCAACAGATGACGTGCAGTCTCTCAGTTATTCCCATGGCCTATAGAACGCCTTCCAAATGATCTGCCCTCTCCTTCGTTCCTAGCCAGTTGACGGGAAAGTGTAGTACGATCTTCGGTCAACAGATGGCGCGAGGCACTGTTGACATTAGACAGTTATTGAAATAACTGCCTGTATCAGAGGAACGGTTATCGCAGTAACCGTTACTTCTCAGTAACCAGTTATTTATATCAGTTACGTTATTTTTTGCCACCTCTAACCCACAGGATTCGCTGCAGTCAATTAGTCCACGTCAATTAGTTAGTTTCAAAGGCAGCTGCGCCCAGGGGAGTTGGATACCTCAAAAAACGCCATTGCTCTAGTATCAAACACAGTTGCACGTCTTCAATGAGCTAAACAATGCAGAAACCGGACACTATAGCAGCCATCACGAAAATAGACAAAGCTAGTAAAAATAAGGAAAAAAAGATTGAACACTTGCATCCATCGCCAAAATAGCCAATAAATGCTTTACAAACATAATTGTAAGTACTTTCAGGCCAATATTTCCGTTGAAGTAGGGTAAAATATATTTTTGCATGTGGTTTTGTGAAACCCAAGTTTTAACAAAGTATATGTCCACTGCACACAGTAATTGCATTTTACTCAAAAATTTGTTCTTCTTGCTGCAGTGTTTCTGCATACCATTAAAAATGTTTGTCCATCATTATATTTTCTGAATAAAAAATGAACAGAGAAGACAAAGAACGTAGTTCTTTGGGCCAGGATCATTAATGTTTTTCATGGAGGTTACCCTATATTTTTCTAGTTGCCTGGGAAAAATGGAAGAGAGAAACCTGTTCAGAAGAGACACTGGAGAAAGAGGACACATATGAAGAGATGTATCTAGTAGCCAAGGAAATACTATCTCAGGAAAAGAAGAACAAAACAAATATGGAGATAGAAGGGAAAGATGGAACTCTTTTTAAGTAACCCACACACTGTTCAGAATATATGGAAAGAATATAGTGAAACTCTCTATGAAGCAGATCAAAGACCTTCTGATCTGCAGATTGAGAAGTAAGAATCAGTAAATGAAGATGAAAGAGGAGATTTTACCCTAGGTTCAGAGGTAAATACGGCACTGGGAGAAATCAAAAACAACAAAGTGTTTTCCGGCAGAAATATTAAAGAGTTTAAAAGAAACAGGCGAAAATGAGTTGACCTCTCTTTGCAACATCTATGACAAAGGGGAATGGTCAGAAGACTTTCTCTTAAGTATAATAGTCCCATTCCCAAAGACTAATAATCCCAAAAAGTGTGAAGACCACAGGACAATCAGCCTAATATCGCAGGCAGCAAAAGTAGTTCTTCGAATTCTGAATAGGAGGCCATATGGAACACTGGAAGAAACACTTGATGAAGAACAATATGGTTTCATAAGGTGAAACAGAACACGAGATGCCATTGGACTTCTAAGAACCGTCAGCGAAAGATACATAGAAAAGGGCAAAGAAGTGTATGCTGTCTTCATAGACCTCTAAGAGGCCTTTGATAGAGTGCAGTGGGATAAGCTGCTAAATATCTTGAAAAAGAAGGGAGTAAATTGGAAGGAGAGGAGATAGATCCAGATCTGTACTTGAACCAGAAAGCTCGGGTATGAACAGGTAATGGGATCTATGAAGACAGCAAGATTGGCTGAGGTGTTAGAAAGGGCTGTTGTCTCTCGCCGATCCTATTTAACATCTGTCTGGAGGAAGTACTGGAAAGCTGTTTGGATGGGACAAGAGGCGTCAGAATAGGTGGGCAGAGAATTCAATGCATAAGATTTGCAGACGACATTGCAATCCTCACAGAAAATCAAGAGATGCTGACTCAAATGCTAAATGACTGAATGAAGCCTGTGCAGCATGTGGTATGAAAATTAATAAAAAGAAAAGCAAAAGAAAGGTCATAGGCCTAAAAAAAAAAGAAAAACGAAAATTAAGTTGTGGTCATAAATCATAGAACAGGTAAGAGCATTCAAGTACAGGGAAGTTGGATTAAAGAAGACATGGATTGCCAACAAGATATCAAAGTGAGAATGGCTCTGGCAAAAGGTGTATTTCAAAAACTGAGAAGACTCCTCACTAGTTGTTTGATCAAGGAATTATGAAAGCGACTGGTAGAGTTCTTAATATGGAGCATGGCCTTACATGGAGCAGAAATGGAAACTTTGAGAAAGCAGGATGAGAAGAGAATTGAAGCTTGTGAAATGGGGATATGGCGTAGAATGGAGAAGATCAGCTGGACTGATAAATTCAGGAATGAAGAAGTACTGAAGACAGTTGGAGAAGAATGGAGGATGCTGCTGACAGTGAAGAACAGGAAAGTAAACTGGGTAGGCCACAATCTAGGAAGAGATTGCCTTCTACAAATAGTAAAGGCAGTTGAAGGTTTCGTTCTGGGAAAGAGAGAGAGGGGCAGAAGAAGGTTCCAGATGCTGGATGATGTCAGCAGGCCACAAGGAGGGTACCAAAGAATGAAGAGGAGCTTGGAGGGCTACGTAGTCTAAACCTGCTGCAAGGCAGACAACCTAATGAATGAATGAATGGGATACTCTCCTGTGTCTTAGTATCGAAGTACAAATCTGTGCACTAACTTTTTGCCAAAAACGTCAGATTCCATCATTTACGTTTTCATTTGTATCGTTTCTTGTAGAATCAAAACATACTGGCTATTGATATCTGTCAAAACGGTGTCTTGGTTATGGACAAGGAGAACTAGGGAACATACGTCTAAGAAATAAAAACAGAACCTGATGAGGAGTCAAATAATAGCTCCATGATGGATGTGGGTTTGATGTCCCAACGGTGTACTCAGTGAGTATGATGGCTGGTACAGTACTGCTGGGTGACATGCATTCCTCTCTACACTCTGAAGCATTCCACAATATGACAGTGTAGTTGTCGTACTTGTGTTTCCAAAATGCACCCAATCTGATTTTACTAGATAAAGCTTTTTCTTTAATCTGGATGAGGAATTACATGCTAACCTCGAAGTGTGACATTTTTCCTTCACCGTGCATATATAGGTAAATAATTATACAGTATTTTTTACTAACATCGCAGTAGGATTTGTGCCAATGTACGAGGCCTGTCCAAAATGTATCCGACCTTTGGTCAGAAAAAAATATTGCGAGTACCTGATGGGGTTGGGATCCTAATCCCCTTCAAAGTAGATCCCTTGTGCTTGTACACACTTAGACCACTGATCCTTCCACTGCTGGAAACACCTCTGGCATTCTTCTTTAGGAATGGCGTTCAGCTCTGTCGTCGTGTTCCGAATTATCTCTTCTCTACTCTCAAAACAGGATCCTCTCAGTGGCGTCTTCAATTTTGGAAACAACCGAAGACTCAAGGAGCCATGTCTGGAGAGTAGGGAGGTTGGCGAACGGCTGTAACTCCATGTTTGGACAGTAAATTTTGGATAAAGTGGGATGAATGTGAGGGGACGTTGTCGTGATGCAGTTTTTGCCATCCACATGTCTGGTCTTTTGCACTGAACTGCGCCATGGAGTCGCCAGAGAACATCTTGATGGTACTCCTTTGTCACTGTTTGTCCTTCCGGTGCATATTCGTGATGCACAATTCCACAGACATCAAAGAAGACAATCAGCAGCACCTTGAATTTGCTTCGCACCTGCCACACTTTCTTTGTCCTTGGAGACTCGGGATGGTTCCATTGTGACGACTGTCTTTTTGTTTCTGCGTCATACCCATACACCCATGACTCATCTCCAGTTATCATGGTGTTCAGTAACCCAGGATCAGTTTTAGTGGGGTCCAAAAGTTCCTGTGCAACGTCAAAATGGAGGTGCCCAACAACTTGGGCACGAATTTCGCAAACACTCAGTGCATGTTCAAACCATCACACAAAATTGCATGTGCAGAATCTTTACTTACTTCAGCCTCTTGGGCAATCTCCCGCACTGTCAAACAACGATCTGCCATCACCAATTTTGCACCCTCTCAACAACAGCTTCACTCCGAGTACTTTGAGGCCTGCCAGAATGCTGGTCACTCTCTGCTGATGTGTGACCATTTTTGAATCAGTTGAACCACTCCTTAATTTGTGTTACACCCATCGAATCTTCTCCAAACACCTGCTGAACCTTATGAATTGTTTGGCTTTGAGAATCACCAAGCTTTTGACAAAATTTCATGCAGTATCTTTGCTCAACACGTTCAGTCATCTTGAGAGAATCGGTAATCCGACAAACACATTGCGTAGCACCTCACTCAGCGACCGGCAGGCAGTGACTGACACGCTGGAAGGCGGGGACAAAATTCATGCATACACATAAAGGTCTCTTCCTTTACTGTGTACAGTGGTGGTGCATTATCATCTCTACATTGTGTGGGAAAATCAAAGGTCAGATACTTTTTAAACAGACCTCATATCTCTAACACAATGTTAACTATGCAGAATATCCAAAAGCCTACTTATCTTCTATGTCTCTCACATCTGAAGTATCATATAAACTAATGCATTGCTATATATCGTCACAGGAGTAATGTGTTTCATCACTGACTACTTAGAAGATATAATAATTCTGATAGTGTATTCAGTACAGTGCTTATTTTTTTAAAACCTGACAAATAACATTATTTGTGGGAATCACAACAGTTTATGGTACTTTTTACCTTAAGACCTGTGTAATAACAAGATGTGCAGTGTCCAGTCCATTGCATGTCAATACAATACAACCACCATTTTTTAAGCAGATCCAAATTGGGAATGGTGTTTATAAACAGATTTTCCACATACTGTCTAATACAGCAAACATCCTCAAATCCATCAATTTTTCTGCAAGTATCCCAATGTGCAACCATTTTCTATTTACATAACAGTAAATGCAGATATCTTGTATTCCCTTTTGTATTTAGTTTTCTCCACATTCTTTCTATAAACGTACATGCAAATCAATAAAGATTTTGTGGTAGAATATCTGTGTTCTCTTTGGTTACCATGCCAGGTCTGGGTTCACTTCTTTAGCATCCACCCACGATACAGAGCCCCCACACAGCCAGAGTACCTACAATGTGATTAGAGGAGCAGTTCTTCTTCTTCCTCCAAATGTTTCCCCAGAAAGAACTTCGGCAAACACATGCTGCTAACTGCCAAAGCCAGCCCTTCTATACAGTAAAATACATAATTGTGGTGAGATGGAGTATGGTACATTGTTAGTTACCACATTGTAGATGAGTGTGTTGACTTTAGCAACCTTAATTACAGGTTTGTGCATACTGATTCTTAAAAAATCTCACTCCTTGAATATCTAACAAAGTTGTTACCCATTTTACTTTCTCATATCTTGATAAAATGGGATAATGATTAACTGCAGGTGTCAAAGCTGCGTATATACACCAAACATTCAAGATGAGCACTTGCCCGCGAAAGGCAAAGGTCCCAAGTTCGAGTCTCGATCCGGCACAAAGTTTTAATCTGCCAGGAAGTTTCATATAAGTGCACACTCCGCTGCAGAGTGAAAATCTCATTCTGGATTCAAGATGAATGTAACAGATGGAAGTAATGCTCAAGGAACAGACTTACCCATTTATAAACTCGTAGCTCTGTTGCCCTATGTGTGTGTGTGTGTGTGTGTGTGTGTGTGTGTGTGTGTGAGAGAGAGAGAGAGAGAGAGAGAGAGAGAGAACACTACCCCAGTACAGATGGATCTGCGTTCAGACTTAATGCAGTGGATCCACTCCCGGACCCTACACTGGACCAACAGACAGACAGACACACACACACACACACACACAGAGAGAGAGAGAGAGAGAGAGAGAGAGAGAGAGAGAGAGAGAGAGAGAGAGAGAGATGTAGCTGATCAGTATTCTGTGTGTCAACATACAAGAATGTAATATGGTTAGCTGATCATGGAGTGAGCTTTTGTAAGGAACAGTATGACTACAGTTGTATTTGAGATGGTGATCTTTCCATCACTTGGTCTTTCTGGAGACTACATCCTTTCTTTCTGACACTTGATGTTTCTGGAGAATATGTCCTATCTAAAGGCAGTGTCAAAAACAATCTTTTGCTATGGAGACCTAGAGTCTATCAGATACTCTACCAGTGTGGCAAGATATACATAGGTCAGACAGTGTGTACTGTCAAAGATCATAGCCAATAACACCAACAACACACCAGACTGGAGCAGCCTAAAAAGTTGGCAGTTGTTGAAAATTTCCTATCAGAATTACACAGAATGGATTATGACCATACTAAGCTTCTAATAGAGATACCTAATTTCTGTGGCTGTCTCATTAAATAATTTACAGAGATTTGAGTATGAGAACCACTGCTCAATCATGATATGGGCTACATGATTACTAAGGTCCAGGAATCCACAATTAGTCTGATTACAAGAGGAAGGAGATACCCAACAATGAACTGACTTCAGGGTGGACAGATGATCAGCAGGGGTGCCATCAGCAGTGTGAACCTAAGATGGAGCAGTGTTTAAGTGGGAGGAGATGCTGGGTGAGGATGGCTGATAGAACAGGAGATCACAATGTGCTGGGCCCCTTATGGGCAGTTCATCAGTGACAATGTGATCACTTGCCAAAATGTTGTGCCTGTTGGACGGCTACTCACACATGAACTATTTTGTCATCCATAAATTTGTATTTAAGAAATATAAAGTCAACATGCTCATCTACAATGAGACAACTAACAATATTATGCACTTCACCTCCATCACAACTTGTGTTTTAGTGTATATAAGGACTGGCTTTGGCAGCTATTGTCATGTGTTTCTGAATCTTTTTCTGGACAAATATTTCAAGGAAGAAGAATTGCTCCTTGAAGCTCACAGCAGACACTCTGGCTGGGTGGGGGAAACTATATCGTGGTTGAATGGTAAGGAAACCAATCCACACCTGGTAGGATAACCAATGAAAATACAGTTTTCTCACACAAAATCTTTATCAATTTGCATACACATTTTCACACAGAATGTGGCAAAAATCTGGATATAAAAAGGGAATACAAGATATCAGAATTTACACTAATAGTAATGGAAAGCAGTCATGTGTCACCATACTCGCAGAAAAAATGATGGATTTGAGGATGTCTATGCATTAGAGGACATACATAAAGAATTGTGTATAAACTTCCTTTCCCTTTCAGATCGGCCCAGAAAATGTAGGACATAAAAGATGAAATTAAAACCCACAAATGCTCCTGGGTATTGGCAGGAGCAGTGTACACAGCCTCTTTAATAAATCTGTTACATTATCTAAATGTTTCAGTAATAAAATGTGATACTACTATGACATATAAGAGTGCACATTAAAACATGATACTCCATAAGTGAGAGACATAGAACTAGACATTTTGAATATGGTGCATAGTTTACATAGCAGAATATATTATTGCATACATTATATATCCCCAATGGATGTAGCAGTTTTGTTAGAGGCGTATCAACATCCTATGCTGAGACAAATAATACCTAAACATGGCAACTCTTAATATGATAGTGATGGTTACAGTGTGATTTTGACACTTCCTGTGAAACAAAAAATCTGTCAAACATTAAATAATCATGATTTTATGGCCAAAATATAGAATTGTGGATGTTTCAGCTTTTGTGGTGGTTGGTGGATAGTTGGGGGTTAAAGTCACTTTCATTAAATTTTCATAAACTTTTGACACAAAGTATATGGTAAGTAGGGCCTAATTAGTGTAATATGCTTCAATTTTCTGCAACAGTACTTTATAAACTTTATAAAGTAATTTCCTTTCTTTCCTACTTTATAAACCATTGTTACTGTGGAACTGGTGGGTGGTTAGAAAGTTTTACTACAAACAGATACGAAAGTGGGTGGTAAGTAGAAAAGGTTGACTGATGGTCTCCAACAAATTTTACCCCTGCAAAATACTACTCTTAATATGTTTAGGCCTATTGTACTCAGTTCCATCTCATCTGTTTACAAGTGCTTTACAATGTAGGAATAGTACACCATTCTGAACCCAATTAAAACAAATAGGATATAGGCAACTTGTACAATCTGCTAACCTAGCAATGACTCGAGGTTGCAACGGAATGTATACTATGTAAAACATCAGATATCCTTTCCACACAAACTCTTTGTAACATAATAATTGTAAAACGCTGCCTACACCAATATGATGGAATCCTTTAGAATTCCTACTTAAGTAGTATTATTCTCAATTACAGCTACACTTACAAAAAGCAGCATACAGGGAAAGTAATTGGAATTTGCTACAGAAGCTGTGAGGTTTTAATGTAAGTACTAGATATAAGAGGGACATGACACCAGACATGTGCAATTTCATAGAAGAAAGACCTAACATTCTACAGACACAGCATCAAATTGAAACTACCATTTCTCCTCAATGGGAGCAATAATGCAGCAGTAAGAGGCATATTGGAAAAAGCTGGCAAAGAAACTCTAGAGACCACTTCAAAGATATATAAAAATCATTTGGCTACACCATATTAAGTAGTTCAAAAATGGTTCAAATGGCTCTGAGCACTATGGGACTTAACTGCTTTGGTCATCAGTCCCCTAGAACTTAGAACTGCTTAAACCTAACTAACCTAAGGACATCACACACATCCATGCCTGAGGCAGGATTCGAACCTGTGACCGTAGCAGTCGCATGGTTCCAGACTGCGCGCCTAGAACCGCGAGACCACTGCGGCCGGCATTAAGTAGTTCTTGGTGACATTAAAATTGATGTTCTAATAGACCAACTGCCTGAACTACTGCAACAGATTTGTGTAGATGACTATTATCTTACGAATCTGGGCATAATATAAGATTTTGCTCTGATGTTTTCACAAATTGGAGGCATGTGACTAACATCAAACCACAACTCCAATGTGCAAGAAGAATGGCATGGAAATAGTAATGTTATTCAGAATAAATTTTTCACTCTGCAGCAGAATGTACCCTGATATGAAACTTTCTTTCTTGCAGATTAAAATTGTGTGTCAGACTGGGCTTGAACCCAAGACCTTTGCCTTTCATAGCAAGTCCTCTACAAACTAGGCTGCCCAAGTATGACTCTGAGACAAGGTACTGGCAAAAGTAAAGCTGTGAAGGCAGCTTATGAGTCATGCTTGGGTAGCTCAGTTGGTAGAACACTTGGCCTCAAATGGCAAAGGGGTCCAGCATACAGTTTTAATCCACCCAGAGGCTACTGCAATGTGAGATGGGGAGGGGCATTTTCAACACAGAATACCCTTAAATTTCTAGCAATCATTTCTGTGACTCCCCTAAACTGCAGTTTTAACATTGCCATCTGCAATGAGAAATAAAGTAGCTTTTTTTAGTTGTCACTCTGTTCATGGGAAATTATACCAATCCCACATTGTGGCTGCAACTTTGGAGCAGATAGGGGGTCGAGATGGATACGAACCTTTACAGAGCTGTGCCAGAATAATGTCTTCAGTCTCTTTCTGTTGCTTCCATGTTCAGCCCATACCAAGCTGCAGAAAGGGGCCTGTATAACACCCTGGCATATGGATTCCATCACCAATTCCCAGCATGTCATAAACATGGCAGCAATAATTGTACTAGTCATCACTCTCCTATTCCCATATGGATGTCCACTCTCCTTGATGCACTACAGGAAACAAATGTAGTTTACCATTTCTCCATGGAGGAAGAAAACCCATGATAGCTTATTGGTTGTGCATTCAGTTTTACAAGACACAGTTGCTGTAGTACACTCTTGAAGTATGCCGTCATGCTATATTCCTAACAAATCAGTCAAAATAAGAAAATACAACTTCCTGCTCTAGAACAGATGGAGGAAGTCTGAAGTGCCATGGTTGGAAACATGTGCTCCCCATGAATGGGTCCATCTTGAAGTCTATGTGTGCAATACAGTGACACATGCAGTCACCATAAACAATAAATAAGGCAATGAATGCTGGAAGGGTTGCTCCTATGTTAAATACAAAGGAGAAACTCTCCTTCACACTATGCATAGGCATCTGGTGTCACATACCTGCAGAAAACTACCAAGGACTTGTTGAATCCATGCCACCCAAAATTGCTGCTGTACGAGAGGCGTTTGATAAGTCCATGAAAAGTCTGAAAGATGGCACCCCCGGAACATATCAAGGTCATGTTTAGTTAGTAGTATCTTTGGAAAGAACACACACCAAATTTCAGCCATATTGGTCTATTTCTTTGTGTTTGGCATTCGTGTGATTCAAGGAAGTCGAGTGATTGTCAAAAAATGGACGAAAAAGAATTTTGTGTGGTGATTAAACATTACTTTATGAAAGGCAAAATACTTCATGAAACAATTTTCGGAGTGGCCATATGGGCACAAGTGATGATGAACGTTCTGGATGCCCTGTGGCAATTAAGACTCCAGAAATCATTGATGAAATACATGATATGGTGATGGATGACAGAACAGCTAAGGTGCATGAGACTGCTAGTGTTGCTGGCATCTTGAATGAATGGGTACATAATATTTTGCATAAACATTTGGACATGAGAAAGCTATCCACAAGATGGGTTCCGCGATTGCTCACACTTGACCTAAAATGGTTGTGTGAAATGTTGCAAGGGTGGTTTGCAGCTGTTCAGGAAGAATCTGCAGGGCTTTAAGCATCGTTTCGTTACTGTGGATGAAACTTGGATATATTACTATACTATTGAGACCAAAGAACAATCTAAATATTGGGTTACCAAGGGAGAATCTGCACCAAAAAGGGTGAAGACCATTCCTTCGATCAGAAAGGTTATGGCAACTGTCTTTTGGGATTCGCAAGGGATAATCCTCATCAACTAGCTGGAAAAGGGTAAAACTATTACAGGTGCATATTATTCATCATTATTGGACCATTTGGAAACCGAGCTACAAGAAAAACGCCGGCAATTGGACCGCTAAAAAATCCTTTTCCATCTTGACAATGCACCAGCACACACCTCAGTAGTTGTGGTCACATAATTAATGGAAATAGGATTCCAACTCGTTTCACATCCCCCTAATCTCCAGACGTAGCTCCCTTGGACTACTATTTGTGCACCAATTTGAAGAATTGGCTGGCGGGGCAAAGATTTTATTAAAAGGAGAAGGTGGTTGCGGCAACTAGTAGCTATTTTGCAGACTTGGACAATTTGTATTATTCAGAAAGGACAAACAAATTAGAACAGCATTGAACGAAGTGTATAAGTCTAAAAGGAGGCTATGTTGAAAAATAAAAAAGGTTTACCCCAAACACGTAAGTAGTTTTTATTTTTGCACAGACTTTTCAAACGACCCTCGTATTACATTACAAAGACAGACCAGCACACTATTAAACAGATGGTTATAATATTGTGGCTTATCAGTGCAATATCAATTAGCAACAATTCCATCACCATATAAATAAGCAAACCACACGATGCTGCAGCTGTCATTTCTCAATTCTATTACATTTTACAATTTTTTTTAGAATGATAGCGAAAACTTATTCTGCTGCTGCCAGAGATGTGGAGCTGTACAGTGTTTCACACACCTGAGTGACTGTTTCAGGCTACGCACCCTTTCTCAATGTCTTCCCCAAGAAAGCTCACCATGATGGCTTTTTTGTGTATAGAATTAGCACAGTACTTTGAGGAAATATGAAGGTAAGTTTTCAGAAAAGCTATAATTTGCTTTAGCATCAGCGTGACACATATTCTAAGTGTGACAGGACATAGCGTTTGTAAAATAACTTAAGACTACGAACAGATCACTGGTGCTCTTCATCTCCTTCTCCTTCATATCTCTCTCTCTCTCTCTCTCTCTCTCTCTCCATCTCTTTCTCTCAGATCTGTAGATGATATAACAATGATTTTGCTAAAGGGGACAAACTGGAAGGAAATGGTTCCTGAGAGGATAAGGAGATGATAAGGTTGTATGGACATATGGCTGGAAATGTGTTCTGAGGGAAGTACACTCACTTGACAATGGAGGTAAAAGATCTTTGATAGTGTAGGTTTCAATCACTGAATGCACACATGGGACACACCAGGCAAGTGAAAATGTTCTGTTTGCAAGAGTGTTTCAGCTTTGCAGTCACAAGGGCAGTGATTGGAACATCATCATGCAGTAACAATATTACCCTTCATAACATCAAAGGCACATCTTCCAGCAAAGGAGGCAGGGTCACCCACACAAAGTGAACATATACCAAGCCTGTGAGGCGCTGTGGAAGAGTGACTGGTCCCAAAAGGTGGTCACCAAAAATAACTGCCCACACACTGAGGCTAAACAGATGCTGATGGTTTGCTGCCACCACACCATGAGTATTTTCCATAGCCTACAGGTAGTTGTAAAGGTTGACAATACCATCCCTTGTAAAGGTAGCCTCATCTGTGAATATAATGGATGGATGGTGACAGTTGTCATGGACAATGTTACGCATCGTCATCTGACTTACCCCGCGCTGGCGGGCCACTTGCCTGGTGCTGATACTGGTGTCACTCAAAGAACTTTTATCCACACCTTCAAGTGTGTTACATCAGATGAAATGTATTTCCAGACATGTGTTCATAAGACTTTTTTCACTCTTTGTCTTTTGAAGGATCATTTCCTGCAGTTCGTTCTTATTCAGCAAAATCACCCTGTATATACACACTGGAAAATCCAGGATGGAATTATGGCAATATAGTGAAAATGATATTTGCTACTCACCGTTTAGTGGAGATGCTGAGTTGCAGATAGGCACAACAAAAAGACTGTAGAACAAAGCTTTCAGCCAAACAGGCCTTCATCGGAACTACACACACACCACCACCACCATAGTCTCTGGCTTCCAGGACCAGAGTCTGTCTTGGCAGCCAGACTGTGGTCATGTGTGTGTGTCGTGTGTGTGTGTGTGTGTGTGTGTTGCCTAACTGTGATAAAGGCCTATTTGGATGAAAGCTTTGTTTGGCAGACTTTTCATTGTGCCTCCCTGTACATACAGAGTGGCACAGATAAAAATAGCCAGTGTAAGTACAAAGGAAATTCGCTGAAATGAAAAGTCAAAATGGACTTACCATTTATTTACAATGAAAAATACTGTAAAAAAGATTTACAGAAGATGTTAAAATCCACCCCCTGCAACAACAAGACACACAACTGTGCACATCTAAGCATATTCAGATACATCCAGTGTAAAGTTCAGATATCGATGGTGAAAACTGCACAGCAATGTTATCTTGTGTGGATTTGTTTCATAGACCTTGCTCTTAAATTTTCCCCACCAGTAAAAATCACATGGTGTTAGATCTTGTAAATGTGGTGGCCATAAATGTTTTCTAACAATTCTTTCCTCAGTGAAGACATCACGGATTTGTTCCATAAATGTTTTCTAACAATTCTTTCCTCAGTGGAGATATCACGAATTTGTTCCAGTGATACCTCAGACTGTTTGGTATGTTGCCCAATTTTGCTGGAAGATGCACTATTATCTTTCTTATTCAGTGAGCTGAGCACAAAATGTATCAAAAATTTCCATATATGCAATCATTTTGAGAGTAATGTCAAAAAATATGGGTTCAATGATGTGCTTTCCTGTTATACCACAACAAACGCCAATTTTTTCATCATGGATTGGTTACTGACACACAATGATAGGATTCTCTGTTGCCAGTACCTAATTTTCTGTGAATTCACATGGCCAGAAAGATGAAACTGCACTTCATCTCTCATGATGTAATGTAAAGTGTCTAACAAATCATCAATTACACTACTGGCCATTAAAATTGCTACACTACGAAGATGACATGCTACAGACGCGACATTTAACCAACAGGAAGAAGATGCTGTGATATGCAAATGATTAGCTTTCCAGAGCATTCACACAAGGTTGGCACCGGTGGCGACACCTACAATGTGCTGACATGAGGAAAGTTCCCAACTGATTTCTAATACACAAACAGCAGTTGACCGGCGTTGCCTGGTGAAACGTTGTGATGCCTCGTGTAAGGAGGAGAAACATGTACCATCAGGTTTCTGACTTTGATAAAGATTGGATTGTAGCCTATTGCTGTTTGCGTTGGTCGAGATCCAATGACTGTTAGCAGAATATGGAATCGGTGGGTTCAGGAGGGTAATACGGAACGCTGTGCTGGATCCCAATGGCCTCGTATCACTAGCAGTCGAGATGATAGGCATCTTATCCGCATGGCTGTAATGGATCATGCAGCCACGTCTTGATCCCTGAGTCAACAGATTGGGACGTTTGCAAGACAACAACCATCTGCACAAATAGTTCGACGACATTTTCAGCAGCATGGACTATCAGCTCGGAGACCATGGCTGCGGTTACCCTTGATGCTGCATCGCAGACAAGAGTGCCTGCAATGGTGTACTCAACAACGAACCTGCGTGCACAAATGGAAAAACGTCATTTTTTTCAGATGAATCCAGGTTCTGTTTACAGCATCATGATGGTCGCATCCGTGTTTGGCGACATCATGGTGAACGCACATTGAAAGTGTGTATTCGTCATCGCCCTACTGGCGTATCACTTGGGGTGATGGTATGGGGTGGCATTGGTTACACGTCTCGGTCACCTCTTGCTCGCATTGACGGCACTTTGAACAGTGGACGTTACATTTCAGATGTGGCTCTACCCTTCATTCGATCCCTGTGAAACCCTACATTTCAGCAGGATAATGCACGACCGCATGCTGCAGGTCCTGTACAGGCCCTTCTGGATACAGAAAATGTTCGACTGCTGTCCTGGCCAGCACATTCTCCAAATCTCTCATCAATTGAAAACGTCTGGTCAATGGTAGCTGTGCAACTGGCTAATCACAATATGCCAGTCACTACTCTTGATGAACTGTGGTATCGTGTTGAAGCTGCGTGGGCAGCTGTACCTGTACATGCAATCCAAGCTCTCTTTGACTCAATGTCCAGGCGTATCAATGCCAATATTACGGCCAGAGGTGGTTGTTCTGGATACTGATTTCTCAGGATCTATGCACCCACATTGCGTGAAAATGTAATCAGATGTCAGTTCTAGTATAATATACTTGTCCAATGAATACCCATTTCTTCTTGGTGTAGCAATTTTAATGGCCAGTCGCGTACTTCTTGTGTGCGAACTGAAGGAATTCTCTGTCATTTTACATTTTGCACAGATACATAGATGCCCCAGTTTTTATATAGACTCTGTATTGCTCTCCTTTCTGCCTAGTCCTATATATGGATATGTGACCCAAAAAACTTTGTGGGTTTCCTTAACTGAATCCGTTTTCACACATGCTTCTACAGTTTCAATTCTTTCTTGTATTGAGAAAGTCATTCTACAGACCACAAAAACATAGTCTAACTTCACTGATGAAGTAAACTGAAATGCTAACAGAAAAATGGTAACAATTGATTATTGCATAAAATCGTCCACTGTTGTAAATGTTTACTTCATAAGTTGAAATATTGCATTCGCATTCAAATGGGATGTGGGCTACTTTTAAGTGCACCACCATGTATAAATGAATAAATAAATTTGTCTAATGCCTCTGCATGAATCTAAATCTGGGGGAGAAAACATTCCAATGTATATACAGACAACTGTGAGATACAGAAGCATGTAGTAGGTGAACAACCAACTGTCTCAAATTCGTCAAAATTTAATGACTTATTTTTGAACACGTTGGGATTGTATCCTGAATAACAGGACCAGATTACGTACCACAAACAATACTGTGAAGAATTCTGCATCATTAGCAGCTTTACACATTGCATCTTCAATAGGTACAAGCATTTACAAACTACCCTTTACCTTTGAAAGTAAAATTTTGTGAAACATACTATAACTTAATTGGTAAGATAATTAGCCATATAAGGTAAAGTTTTGGGATCAAATCTCAGTATGTCACACACTTTTAATCTTTCTTGAAGATTCATTGTTGTAAACACTCCCTGCTGAGTGAAAGACAGTTAAGCAGTCAGTTTCTATAATTTATTTCTTCATATTACTTCCACAGATTTAAATTTTATCACCAAGATATTAGTTTTCAATAAAGTTAGTTTCACTAAATGTGGAATTTCCTAGTTCCATAAAATTTCTCTTTGAAATGAACAAACTCCATATCTTATTTGCCAGCTAAGACATCTATAAGAATTTATAATGAATGAGTGAAATAATAGGAACAGTTTCATCAACCTCTCTTTGTTTTCAAGAAACTGATTGCACAAAGTATTAGCAGGTGTGCTACTACTTTTCAGCAGAATATGTGATTTGTGCAACATCACATTTTAACCAAACATAACATGAATATGCTGTGCAGAATGTTCTAGCTAGTCTGTTCAGAGCACATCTAAACAATGAAGTACTTCCCAGGATATGCAAGTTATCAGTCAACGATTCAATAAAACACCTTGTACTTAAAAAAGATTGTAGAATTCTTCAAAACTGCTTGTTACATCACAGCAACACATAGTCATTGTATGAATATTGTATTGCAAGTGCAGTAGAATAGTAAAAAAATGAAGAATGAAAGGGCCCATAATCACATAGTTTTTTATGTTTGTTTTAGTGTCTCTCATGTGATGATCTACAATCACGCATGTTAAGAATCATTTTGTGAGACCATCCATTATTCCTACACAAGGTGAAAAGAGCCCATTCTGTACACCTGGGTGTGTCCACTAAATATATGACAAGGGAGTGTACACTGAAGCATGGAACTCCAGTAGTCATAGATTTGGTCAGTACCAACATGAATTCCACTTCATGTGCCATTGTAGCATTAGGAACTGTAACTACAGAAACAAAAGTTAACCCTCTCATATTACACCAAAACAAGAACCATAATTTAATTTAAATGTGCTATGCTTTGCAGACAGCAACAGAGAGACTGTCTGATTATCTTTGTGCAGTTGTCCTTTAGGCACCTGTACCCATAGGGTCCATTTCATTAACAATGTGGCTGCTGCATATGAAATCTGGGTACTGATGGATTTATGGAAAAGTTATCTTATACATATTTCTCTGAATGATATAAGAGAGAAATAATTTTTTTTTATGTAATGCGTTTCAAAAAGTCATTGAAAACTAAATGGACTGATGGAGCACAAAACAAAGAGGCTATAATCTCTATGATACAAAGATATAGGATAACACTCCATACAATAAGGAACTATGATTAGTAGAAACCCTTCCATGTGGAGGTACAGGTTAATGCAACATTTGCTGATGATGCAGGAATAGTTCAGACAGTACATGAAGGTAGAGAAGATGTAAAATATGGTAGGTACTGACAAATATTAGCAAATTTAACACATATGATTGATGATATCATGTGCAATCTATATGTATAGGTAAAAGGATTAGCTCAAGACAGGAAGAGAGTGAGGTCAGTTTCAAAACATTACAATCATCTGCTTAATAGCATGTTGGTCCACCTTTAGAATACCGTATTTACTCAAATCTAAGCCGCACTTGATTCTAAGCCGCACCTGAAAAATGAGACTTGAAATCAAGGAAAAAAAAATTCCTGAATCTAAGCCGCACCTGAAATTTGAGACTTGAAATTCAAGGGGAGAGAAAAGTTTTAGGCCGCACCTCCAAATTGAAACAAAGTTGGTCCATTGTAATATGATACACAATTTAGGTCGAATGAATGACGATACAGCTACAGTAGTTTGGTTCGAGTCATAAGCTTACAAGTTAAGCTTTACCAGGTAGCCATTGCCATGTGTCAGGTGCACCATCTGTATTTATAAAGGTACCCTTCCTTTTCCACGTGCTTCGTCTGGTTTGAATTGATTGCTTAATTTTCTTTGATCTGATAAGTGCTGTTCTCTGTGTTATAGGTGTTTATGTCACTCTAAGCTGGAGATGCATTACTGTACTGTGTCATGCATTGTTTGTCGCATTTTGATAATGAGTGTTTATGATCTGTCGTCGATCGTGGCATGGCTTGTTTTTGTGCACGCTACAGCCACTTACAATTAAAAAGAGAGAGAGAGGAATCATCTCATTAGCGAAACAATGGCAAGAGACTGCTATTTGTTGTTGCTTACACTGCTGCTTTCATTGATAATGATCAACAAGAACCAAATAATAGACTGTATATGATTGAAGATGTTCTGAATGAGAGTTTGACGAAAATTTTTCTCCATTTGAAAATCATTGCAGATGCCTCTTTAGTACATTACATTCTGCACAGAAATTAGAGTCATCATAGATTTAAAAATCTAGTCAATTGCCGTGCATCATTTCTGACTGTATCACTATTACGCATAAGAATAATACGAATATAAACATGACATGATATGTATATTCTTCCGCATTTGCTGTTGTCTCACTCTACAGTCTAGTTTCATAGTTTATTAGGCAGACAGAATTTAAATGAGATAGCCGCAAACTTGAAACAATACATGGCAAAATGTTTATATTCATATTATTCTTATGGTTAAGAGAATACTGCATGTGATTCACAAGTCATAAAAGTTTCTATTAGCAACCATCTCTTCTCAGAGGTAAGAAAAAATTCAGAACGTAGAGTTGGCCATATTGACAAACATCCCTAACAGTCTTGGCAGTCAGATTTTTGTAGTACATTGAAACGCTGCAACATTCGAAGATGAACAATACGGAATTTGTATTTACTTCAATGGATAATGTATGAAAATGCAGTGGTCGAAACTTGGGGCGGAGGAGAAAAAGCTCGTCTTCCATCTTTTTTTAAAAAAAATGATTTACTGACGCAGAGGTTTAGGGGCCAGTATTTATCTTTGTTCTTGCAAAGCATACCTGTGTAGGACTACATATATTCGACGGCAGAAGTTAGTTGTGGCGGCACCTACCAACATTTTTCAGAACTTCCACTTACTTTGCACTCAATTCTCAGCCGCAGGCGGTTTTTTGCATTACAAAAACTGGAGAAAAAGTGCAGCTTGGATTTGAGTAAATATGTTATAATACAGCAGTGATTTTGGGTGGCATGGGTTCGACAAGTCCTTGGTAGTTTTCTGCAGGTATGTGACGCCAGATGTCTACACATAGTGTGATGGAGATTTTCTACACTGTCTATCTATCTATCTATCTATATCCGAATCCTGCTCCAGCTACTGCCAGGTCTGGGTGCTGATGGGTCCTCTCCATTTGGCTTGGTCCTCCCACCACTTTTCTTCCTCCACTTGCTGCCAGGTCACACCTCTCCTTTCTACAGATATTCTCACTCCCGTTTTCCACCGTGTTCTTGGGTGCCCTCTATGTCTTTTTCCATCCCTCTTTAGTTCTTCCATAATTTTGGGGAGTCTCTGCCCATGCATCCTCTTAACATGCCCATACCATCTTAACCTCTTTATTTCAATTTCTTCTCTCATACGTACTTGTTTCTACACTGTATTTAACATAAATCAACTTTTCTAGCAACCTATGCCTTATTTATTGCCTACTGTTTTTGTATGGATTTAAGTTATGTTTCTACTGATTCTCTTTATACAAATCCAAAAATGGAACATAGGTATATTAGAATTATCTAACCTCAGCAGCAAGTGTGTGCTGTTATTGTAACTTTGTGTAATATTAATCCAAACTTTTGTGTATTTAAGTACACGAAATAATATGCCCACTTCAATAATATTTATACTGATCCCTGTGGTTCGCCTGTGTTGCATTGATTCAGCTTCATTTAGCATCATGCTATCTTTCCATTGTCTGCCAGTCTTTTCGCACAGCAGGGGGTTGTTAGAGCAATCTGATGGAATGAGAGAGTTTCGGCTCCCCTGAAATTGCTGGTTGCTTGTTCTGTCAACTGAATGTGGGTAAGAATGCAATGCTGGAGGTCGCAACCAACTGAGTTTTGTTCACTGTAATGCAGTGGATTTTTTGCGTATTAGCATAAGTGTTCTGATGATGTAGTATGATTATTTGGGCGCCTTGTTGGCTGTTCCAGTTGAGCCTAAATTGATTATGTGTTTTTTTTGACAATGCCCTATACATAACCTAAATTGAACTTATGGTTATGTGGTGGCATGAGAGTGAGGTTTAAATGACAGTTAATTCCTTTCAAAGGCCAGGTGACAGTAAATTGTAATAAGTCTCTAGCTGGCCTGTGTTGTTTTAGAGCATTTACCAGAGATTAATTCAATCACACCATGCAAGAGTAAATTACATTGACTTATGTAATATCTTCAAAGCAAGTTTAATATTATATTGCCGTTATTTAATGACAACACAATGAGTTACTCGTACTTGGTGCCAAGTTTATTTTGGCCAGGACTGGTTGCCCATAACCATTAAGTGGCCAGCTGTTGCATTGTTTAGGTAGATCACCCTGTTTGCAATTAACAAGGACCAGTATGTCATGGGTGATCTGGTAGCTTTTCTTGCTTTTTGCATGCTCGCATATATGTCTTATGGGTCAGACTAGTTGTGTTGTGGTTACTTGTCATGCAGCCGCTATCATTGAGACTAGTGTGCAATTTGTTCCTGAGCTTGTTGATTTCCACTCTGTATCTTAAAACAGCTAATGTAATAATCTTTTCTTACATGTGATTGTACTGGTATAATTCACTATGGTATCCTGGCCATCACTGATTGATTGTTCATGCACAACCTTGGTGTTTTGTAGATGTACTCTGCAACTGTCTGGCGTTTTTCAGTGACAGCGCATCGTCATGCTGTCAAAGTGCTTGGCCATGCCTTGTGGGTGGTCGTCAGTTTAATCGCTTGATAACTGGAATTCCTTACTGTATAATTGGCTGATTGCCAAGGATTAAGTTTCTGGAATTATGATTTTAATATCTTTTAAATTCATTGTTTGTTGAATGGCCATAATCATTACCACAGTTTAAAAGGAGACTTTTTGGTCTGACTATTATCGTCATTTGAGCATAACATTTTATCGCTCCCAAGGCTAATTATTTTGTAACTGAAATCTGATTTTTTATTATTTATTTAACATTTGTTTTTCTATGTTTTATTAAACTGCTTTAAATGAGATTTTCTTGTATTACTCGATTTCTGTAACTGAAGTTATCTTTAAATTTTCGCCCAGTTAATTTTATTATTTGCTACTTTAAATGAGATTTTCTTGTCTTATTCAGTTTCTGTAACCGAAGTTGATTTCAAATTTTCTGTCATTTTAATTTATGGTTTACTGCCTTAAATGGGAATTTTGTGTCTTAATATTAGCCCCATTTGGGTATATAACCCATATTACTGTCAGAGCCAATTTTTATACCTTAAGTGGAATTTCAAATTTCCAGTCACTTAAATTTAAGATCCACTATCATTACTATTAATGTCAGTCTGAGCACAAGAATCATTGTGGAATTGAAATGTGATTTTAGTGCTGGGGTTATCTAGCTAACAGCTTGCTTAAAATTCAGAACTTGTGTATGTGTGCAACACTCAGGTTGTGATCATTGTCATCATTCTGGGTGAATAGGACTGACGTCTTGTAATTATGTACTGGTAGTATTTGTATTACAGCTCAGTATTTAGTGGTAATGTGAATGCTTGTATTCTGATGGAAATGTTATTTAATTTAGACAATAAAGGATTGTGTGTGTGACTGTGAATGCTGCTGCCTTTTTACATTTACATTGTTCAGCCCTCCATTCCACAGCCAAATGTGCTGCTCCTTGCATTATTCTTCTTTATTATTTAATTTAAACTTATGTACATCATATACCCATGAAATTAAATGATGGAGGAAACAGTTACAAGTAGTGGAGATGGTGAGCAGAGTTTTGGATGGAGATGTATATGTTAAAGTTTGGTTCCTGTAACTGTGGGAAGAAGAAGGTTTTTTTGAGTCAAGTTTTGGACTGTGATTTGCACATCAGAGGGAGAAAGTGGTACAGTTATGAGAATAAGTTAAATTGAAGCACTTTTGGAAGAGTATCAGATGCAATGAAGAGTTTTTTCAGAGATGGCATAGGAACTTTGGCCAAAGTATGGTTGAGCTTGTAATTGAACATTCACTGTATGAAGTATTTATAGGTGGTGAAGACAGCTAAGTAAGAGAACAGGCTAATAAGTTGACTGACGAAGAAGCAGGTTTAATTTTTTGTGAAGACTGAAAAGAGAAGAAACAAACAATTAAGAAGCATTTCATAGTGGGCAGCAGATGCGGTGCAGTTTTGAAGAATCGAGCTATTAATTGGACTCTGATTTAAATCTGTCCAAAAAAGATGATGGTGGTGGTGGTGGTTAGTGTTTAACGTCCCGTCGACAACGAGGTCATTAGAGACGGAGCGCAAGCTCGGGTTAGGGAAAAATTGGGAAGGAAATCGGCCGTGCCCTTTCAAAGGAACCATCCCGGCATTTGCCTGAAACGATTTAAGGAAATCACGGAAAACCTAAATCAGGATGGCCGGAGACGGGATTGAACCACCGTCCTCCCGAATGCGAGTCCAGTGTGCTCAAAAAATGATGAATGAACTGTTGTACTGAGAGTAGAGTTACATGGACTATAATTTTCAGCAAGGTGAATGGCATATATGGAATGTGGAGTGCAGATGAGTTATAAAAAAAACTTAGAAACTCTATTTATCAGCCTGCAAATGTTATATGGACTTTTGTTAGCAACGAACAAGTTTGGTCTTTTTAACTTTGCTGTGTGATGGCATAGTACTTTTGGTGGAACTTTAAATAAAAGTAGATATCACATAGCCAAATAAATCATTTATGTGAGTGCACTGTTGCCACATACAGTGCTTCTTTTACCCTCATACCACAGCTAATCCCCATCCAGCACTTTCCTGTGAAAAGACAACATTTCATGTCACTGATATAAGAGTCAGAGCAAAAATATTTTTTATTGAAGTCAAAAAGTTTGACGTGCGAATAGGTTGTCATCTTGGCGCAGCAGCATCAATGCAGTCAGAGATAATGGAACCCAACTTCCACCTCAGGTAAAAACAGTGCAGATATACACAAACACCTTTGCCTTCACATTTAGAACAACATTCAAACAGACCTAATGAGAGTTAATAGCTATATATGGCATGTGTGTGACACATCAGTAGTAAAGAGCAATTGTCATCCAAGCAGTAAGATATTGTTAAGAGTAGTACAAATCTGGCAGCTGAATTACTGTAAATGTAAGAAGAGTCATTTAAATTATTAAAGTTATAGTACAGATAAAGGAACAGGTCATACAGTTCTGATAAATTACAGGCTGGTGCTTTCACCTGATAGTATCCCGGATATGTTCCTTTTGGTTCAGATGAATTGAATCTGGTTGCCAAAACATTGGTGTGAATTCATTATCATACTCCTCAAACCACTGCAGCACAATTCTGGCCTTGTAACAGGGGCAGTTATCCTGCTGAAAAATGCCATTATGATTGGGGAAGACATCAAGCATGAAGTGATACAGATGACCTGCACAACTGTCACAGTCCTTAGATTACAATTGTATGTCTTATGGAAGCCCATGTGAATGTTTCCCATAGCATAATACTACCCCCGATGACCTGTGTGTCTGGCGTAGTGCATGTTTTGAGCAGCCATTCATATGTAGTGCACTGATCTGGACATGACCATTGACAGGATTCATCTGACCAGATGACACATTTCACTGATCCACGGTCAGTCTCAATGATCCTGCATCCACTGCAATTGTAATAGATGATATTACTGGGTCAATGTAGGAACACAAAGGGATCACCTTCTGAGGAGCCCTATGTTCAACAGTTTGAGCTGAATGGCATTTTCTAAAATACTTGTACCTGTACCAGCATTGCACTCAGTCATCAAATTCCTTGATTTATATTGTGTAATGAGGTGTGGATTCCCAACATTTTGTCATCTATTTATGAATTCATCTTTCTTTAACCACTTTCCGTAAATGCTCATGCCACCAGCATATGAGCAGCCTACCAACTTTGCCATTTCTGAGATGCTTATCACCAGGATTAGGGCCATAGCAATCTGCACTTAGTTGAAGTTACTAGTTAGCCAAAGTTACTTATGTCAGCAGTCATTTTCCCCAGTTATGGCACATTTCATTCCTAGAATGATTCCCCATTTGTCTCTAGTCCACTTACAAACCTTTCTTGCCAAATTACATGCCCTCAGCACCAGAAGGCCGTAGTCACAACGTTTGGTCTCATCAGCTTATGATCACAGTAAGCATACTGTGTGGTGAAAAGACACAAACATCTGTAGACTGCTGCACTGCAGTTTTAGGTACTTTGACAGACTTACGTCACTCTGGTTTATTGTTTGTTTTATGATGCCGCATTGTGTGTTTTCAATTGTACTTTGACGTTTCATCATTTGATTGTGTCAATATTTTTACCAACCTTCTCAATAATATCAAATAAAGACTTTTTTGTTGCATTTCTGTTGGGTTTAATCCGCTATACGTGTCACCTAAAGCCAATGGCCTTGTCGCAGTGGTTACACAGGTTCCTCTCAAATCACTGAAGATAGGTGCTGTCGGGCTTGGCTAGCACTTGGATGGGACACTGTCTCTGTCTGCCTAGTGGTGGGGTGCAATCAGCTCTTGTGAGGCCAGTTGAGGAGCTACTTGATTGAGAAGTAGTGGCACCAGTCACAAAACCTGCCAATGGTCAGGAGAGTAGCAGCTGACCAGGTGCCCCTAAATATCCTAACTTAAGGTCTGAGAATGACACAGTGGCCAGTCAGTACCATTGGGCCTTCGAGGCTTGTTCACACAGTGTTTGTTTGTGTCACCTAAAGTGCCAATATGAAACAAATGTACCATTGTTACATAGTGTCAGTAATAGGTACTTGTAGCGTGATGTCACCCTGGATAATATCTGTACATCAGTCATGTCACTTCGGTAATATGTAATATTCTTTGTAACTTAATGTAAGCAGAACAATCTTCAGCTTACCACACTCAGCATTTCTTAACTAATCTTGAGAATAAATCACTGACTTTCTGAAATAAAATGAACACTGGTCTTTTACTGTGTTTTGTCTCTAGCGACCTTATTGTCAACAGGGCATTAAACTCTACTGTTCCATGCTTCCTTCTTTTGCCATTTATCACTAATTTTGAGATAGTTTGATTATCTACTAATTCCTGGATGATAAATTCTCTGTAATTAAACTGATTTAATTTTGAGAATTCTTTGACACATTCATAATTTGCACGAACATTTATAAAATATCAATTACATATACCCTGGATAACATCTGTACATCAGTCGTGTCACTTCGGTAATATGTAATATTCTTTGTAACTTAATGTAAGCAGAACAATCTTCAGCTTACCACACTCAGCATTTCTTAACTAATCTTGAGAATAAATCACTGACTTTCTGAAATAAAATGAACACTGGTCTTTTACTGTGTTTTGTCTCTAGTGACTTTATTGTCAACAAGGCATTAAACTCTACTGTTCCACGCTTCCTTCTTTTGCCATTTATCACTAATTTTGAGACAGTTTGATTATCTACTAATTCCTGGACAATAAATTCACTGTAATTAAACTGATTTAATTTTGACACATTCATAATTTGCACGAACATTTATAAAATATCAATTATATATACAAAATATTATTTTCATTTGGTACAACAAAAGCTTTCGCAAAGGTGTGGCAGTGCTGTCAATCTTTTGAGTATTTTATGTAATTATTGTTGGAGAAAATTTGATGAAACATTGATCACAATCCAAACTAATACTTAGCCACAGGAATTTTCTCCTCTGTTAATCACAGTAATTTCTTTATAACATCTGTCAAAATGTTGCTTTATGTAAAGGACACTAAGAGAAAGTTCAAAACAAGCAGAATATATAAAAAAGGTAATTTATTCTTAAACTACAACTCAAGTCAATGGACATGAGCCAGACATTATATCACCACCAATGTGAACTTTTGAGATGTTAACTGGCCTATCATTAATAATAATGTTCTTCATACAGCCAACAAAATGTTCCTTTGCTTCCAGTCCCCGTAGGTTGAGGTTTGGTTTGGCACGACCTCCTATCAGCAATGGCGATTTTGTATCTGTAGCTGCTTTACCAGGTCTACCAATGATGGGTTCCCCTTGAGTTGAGTCAATTGATAACGTGACCACATTCCTGTATTTCACAGCTGAAATACAATGGCAGATATTAATGCATCAGAGTTATCAACATCATTCATAAAACAGTTTAGAGTTAAATGATTTGATTGATATACTTCCTTATTTCACCATTGTCTTTTTTTCCAATAATATCTGTCAACAAAACTATGAAATAAGGAATACAGCGTATGCACTTCCTCTTCAGTGATTTTAGATTAAGGCATAAGAAATATACAGAGCAAGATCCATCTTGTACACTGACTGCCAAGGGGATGGGAAGCAGAGCAGAAAGAGCAGCAGTCACAACATTTATCCTTTGTGCTTTGTATTGAGTAGTGTTGTCATACAAATACTGCACACACAATGGACCAGGAATTCCTTCATTACTCATTGTAGAGCAAACAACTCAACAAAACACACTGAAATGAAACAGAAGTTTCACCAGTGGATACTTCAGTTTTGTTTGAATATCAAAGATGAGTAGTAGCTGGAGAAGAAATTTTGTAAATTAATCTGTTTCAGAACTAGGAAGCTAAGATGTCAAGAAATAGTGAGTGTGTGCTGTAAGTAGAAGGGCAGCAGTGTAAGGAAAACTGATGCTAATTGTAATTGCATACAACATTGCAGATTTTCATTCCAGTCACACCCCTGTCCTCAATTATAATGCCTTAGTATGTTTGCACTTTAGAAGAAACAATGCAATGCAATGGATAATCCAGATAAAAATTGTAAAGATATTGTTGTTGTGAACTTCTCAATACTCTTCCATACTATATTGAACGCTACATTTGATTAGTCTCTTAATTCCTTTTCATATCATATAAAGTTAATATATTTCAGACAGTACTAAGGTTTTTTATTTTGAAGTAATAGTGACACACTTGCAGAATTGTTTCAGACTTACAACAATGCCATATTCCTACAGTGCTCAATGTTACATATTAGTGTATTTAATGCCAAATACAATAACTCCAATGATACAGTGGACCACAAACATACCACAGCCATTACAAACACAGAAAATAAATACATTTTATGGAGTTGTTCCCACATTTTTTGTGAACAATGCATTTTCCTAAACTTGCACATCATGTTGCATATGTTAACAAAGCAATGAGAAAATCTGTAATGATATGTAAAAGTGGCAACTTTGCCAATTTATTGTAATAAAGGTGTAACTACAGAAAACTTCAAAGCAAATAAACTTACATAAACATGACATGTGAAATGGAAGGAATATATAGAGAGTCTATACATAGGAAACGAACTTGAAGGCAATATTATATGAGTAGAAAGGGAAAAGGAAGCAAATGAATATCAGTTGAGGGATACAATACTGTGAGGAGAATTTGATGTAGTGTTGAAGACCTAAGTAGAAACAAAGCCCCTATAGCAGATGACACTCCCTTATAATTATTTATATCCTAGGTAGTGCTAGTCATGACAAAACTATTCCACCTGATGCGCAAAATTTTTGCAACAGGAGAAATACCCTCAGGCTTGAAGAATAATATAATAATTCCAATTCCAAAGAAAGCAGATGTTGACTGGTGTGAATATTACCAAACTATTAGTTTAATAAGTCATGGTTGCAAAATATTGCGACGAATTATTTACAGTGAATGGGAAAACTGGTAGAATCTGACCTTAAAGTAAATTAGTTTGGGTTCCAGAAAAATGTAACAACACACTGCAAAACTTCTGAGAATAGGCTAAATTTTGTTCATGAAGTGTTCAATACTGGGCTTCATGTATAACTTTTGATATGTGATTACACTGGAATCATGTAATACATTTGGGCAGGTAAAGCATAAGCTTTATTGGAAATTGTCAGCAATTAATGTGAACATTTCTTTCAATTATGGTTTTGCACAATACATAAACGTAGCATTTTTTCAAAAAAGTTTGTCAACCTGTCATCTCTCTTGGAATAGGTAAACATATGCAAAGGGAAGAAAAGTAAATGTTCCTGCAATAGTAACAGTTTTTACTTTATATATTCTGGTCATCAGGAATATGTTTTACAATTGTGTGGAAATTTAATTAAACAATTTTATGTAGGAATTCACTTATAAACACTTTGTTTTCACCTTGCTCAAGATAACTATACAGCTCATGTAAATATTGTGAGGTCTGGTCAGTCAGTTATTTGTTTTTTGTCATGTTCTGATAGGAACATTCTAATGATTTTGTAAACAGTGTGGATAGTCGAAGAGAGAACAGTGAGCGTCTTGCAAGGACGATGAAGTATTATCATCTGAACACAATATATCAGTAAAGGGTCCATACACATTACTTATAAAAACTTCTTCCAAAATTAAGTCGTAAAGTGGCAAAATAGTGTTCTTATAACAAGAAGGGGACTGAAAACATTTGTGGGCAATATGTTTTATGAAATGGGTATTAGTACATATAAGAATAAATTCTATGATAATTATGAAGGAGACAGGCATCACTATAGAAACTTTTCCCAATAATGCTGAATTTGGGGCCTTCTTAGAAGATAGGTTAAAGAAAGGCATACTGACATTTATACCATTTGTACGTCTAAAAATGTGAATACCTGATAAACAGTATGACAGTGTGTACTAAGAAGAACAGTTAAGATACTCTGCAGAGACATGAGAACTCAGAATCAACAAAATATGACAACCCAGAGAAAAATAACAGCTGTACTGCAAATGTCAGAAAGCTGCATAAACATCAGTATGTGATACTAAGAAAATAAATGTACCCAATGAGAATGGTGCAACTTCCCCAAAATGTTTAGAAATAAAACAAGAAGAATTTGTGTTTGCTCAAGGCACAGACAAATTTACATAACAATATTGAAGAGCAAGTTTTTGGCCATGCTGAGTCAAAGAGCGTTAAAGAGAAGCAATAATTGAGAAGGAAATAAGAACAAGGTTGTAGCCTATCTCCAATGCATAGGGAATAGGTTACCAGATGTGTAAGTGACTGGAAGACTTCTTAAGTAACAGAATCCAGGATGTTGTTCTCAACAGCGAGTTTTCATCAGAGATAAGGGTCTTGTCAGGAGTCCCACCAGGTAAGTGTGATAGGACCGCTGTTATTTTCTATACACATACATGATCTTGCAGACAGGGAGGGCAGCAATCTGTGGCTGTTTGTTGATGATGTTGTTGTGTATGGGAAGATGTCGTCACTGAGTAACAGTAGGAGGATACAAGATGACTTACACAGAATTTCTGGGTCAGGTGATGAATGGCAGCTAGCTCCAAATGTAGAAAAATATAAGTTAATGCTCATGAGCATGTAGAACAGATATATAATGTTTGAATACAGCATTAGTAGTGTGTTGCTTCACACAATCACACTGATTAAATATCTAGGCATCACATAGAAAAGCGATATGAAATGGAACAAGCATGTCAGGACTATAGCAGGGAAGGTGAAAGATTGACTTCAGTTTATTGGGAAAATTTTCAGAAAGTGTTGTTCATCTACAAATGAGACTACATATAGGAAAATAGTATGACCTGTTCTTGAGTACTGCTCAAGTGTTTGGAATCTGCACTAGGTTGGACTAAGGGAGAAATAAAACCAATTCAGAGATGAGCTGTTACATTTGTTACTGGTAGGTTCAAACAACACACAAGTATTACAGAAATCCTTCAGGAACTCCAATGGGAAACTTGGAGCGAAGGCAATGTTCTTCCCAAGGAACACTACTGAGAAAATTTACAGAAATGGCATCTGAAACTGATTGTAGAACAATATTCCTATCATCAATGTATGTTTCGCATAAGGGCAACAAGGATAAGATAAGAGAAATTAGGGCATATATAGACATAAATAGACAGTTGTTTCTGCCACCCTCTATTTGTGAGATGAATAGGAAAGTAAAGAAAAGGAAAAAACTGGTAGTGGTACAGGGTACCTTCCACCATACAGCATACAGTGGCTTGTGGAGTATGTTTGTAAATGTAGATGTTATTTACTCCATACACTGAGCAAGTAGTAAAGTAAAACAAAGAAAAATTTGGAGAAGGAATTAGAGAAGAAATAAAAACTTTTGAGGTTTGTCAATGGCACTGAAATTCTGTCACAGACGGCAAAGTACTTGGACGAGCAGTTTAATGGAATGGTCAATGTCTTGAAAGAGAGATATAAAATGAACATCAACAAAAGTAACAAAGGTAACAGAATGTAGTCAAATTATATAAGGCAATTATGAGGGTATTAGTTTAATGAATAAGATATTACAAGTAGTAGATGAGCTTTGCTATTTTAGCAACAAAATAACTGATGCTGTCTGAAGTACAGGGGACAAAAAATTCAGACTGATTTTAGCAAGAAAAGCAGTTGTGAAAAAGAGGAATTTTCTAATATCTAGAATAAAGTTAAGTGTCAGGAAGTCTTTTCTGAAGACACTTGTCTGGGTATAGACTTCTACAGAATGAAACACAGACAATAAGAACTTCGGACAAGAAAGGAAAGAAGCCTTTGCAATGTGGTGCTACAGAAGAATGCTGAAGATTAGATGGGCAGTTTGTAAAACTAATGAGAAGGTAATGAATAGGACTGAGAAGAAAAGAAACTTGTGGCACAACCTGACTAAATAATGGATTGGTTGGCAACACACATTCTGAGACATCGCGAAATCATCACTCTAGTACTGGAGGAACACCTGGGGGTGTAAAAATTGTACAGTATGAAGAATAGATAAGATACATCAAACAGGTTCAAAAGAATGTAGTTTGTGATGGTTATTCAGAGATGAAGAGACTTGTACAGGATAGACAAGCGTGAAGAGTTGTATCAAACCAGACTTCAGAATGAAGACCAGAATGACAGCAACAACAACAGTATATGAAATTGAAAAAATAAGTGATAGCTGAGAAAAATAGCTGAAGGTCCTCCTGTTATGTCACTCAACCATGCAATTGCACATACACATGATATGGTGAGATCACAAGCAAATTCTTAATGCACATTTTAGTCTACACGTGGCCTTATTTGATTTTGATCTCTTCTTTACAAATTATTCTTGAACAATCTTTACATGGAGCTATATAATGGATCCACAAATAAAGTGGTTTTACAAAATGCAGTATGGCATACAAATTGAACAAATTGAGGTACATTTTTTAAAATTAGTAGGACCTTGTGTTACTTTCTCAAAGCTTACAGAATTGCTGTTGAAGCTCCTTGCATGTGGCTATCTAACTATATCTTAAGGGGAATGACTCATTCATTGCAACCAAGATGAAGCTGTAATTCATCATAAGAAAAATTTTATTTGTATTCCTTTTTTTTACTAGAAAGGTAACTACTAAGTTCCTCTAGCTGTAAATATGGTATATATGCACACCAAAAACTTCTAGAATACAATAATAGCAAATCAAATGCTGATCATATTACCTAAAATCTGATGCCACTGGCCATCACAAAGATAATTCTTCTTCATTGGTGTGTATGTCGCACTAATGGGACCACCTCCATTGTCAACACTAAATTTCACTGTTCCATTGACCATCTGCAGTAACAGGAAATCAGCTTTCCCATGAACAGAGAGAAGTATTCCAGACATACTTCGAGGTTTAATATCCATCTGAATTTTCATTGATAATCCAACCCTAAACACCGGTCCTGAAACCGAATATGGTGACAACATACAGTAGTGTCATAATAAAATTGTGGGTTTTATAGTAATAAGCCAAGAAGAAATAAAGCTGACATTTTCAAAACAGAAAAAAATAAAATCAAAAGTAAAAGAAGAAAGAAAAGCAGCATAGTAGCAACAAATCATGATAAATATAACATTTTTTAAGGACACAAAGATAATTCATGCATTTCATATAGGCTACTATGTAATTATCAATAAACCATGAATTTTCTTTGACTGATGGATGCTACAGATATTGAGTGTCTAACATAGAGGTATCTTAGACTTAACATTCAGGCTTTCACTTAGTTTCTCCTCACTAATATGGTTTCTGGAAGTTGTAAATAACTTTTATTTTATGAGGTTAAGGCATAAGCTATTAGCAATGAACCATTTACTTTTGTCCCCAGTCACAATCATAAGCTGTATTGTATCTGACTGTGCTTTAGTTAACTAGAATGGTTGGGCTTTTAAAACTGTGTTTTCACAGTTAATTTCGAAGACTAGAAAATCATTTATATACAACCAACAGGCCTTTGATTATGTTTTATAGATTTGGTGGACACTGTTAAGGTGACAGTTTACTTCCCATAACTAAGTAAGGGTTCTTAAAGGTAACACTAGTAATGCTACAAGATCATC
The DNA here is from genome assembly GCF_023897955.1 of Schistocerca gregaria. Lineage (NCBI taxonomy): Eukaryota > Metazoa > Arthropoda > Insecta > Orthoptera > Acrididae > Schistocerca > Schistocerca gregaria. Next base: position 250,068,113 of record NC_064923.1, on the reverse strand, counting down.
CTTTTCTATTTGTATATAACAAACAGTTAATACAGTACATGTCTCACAGAATTTATGTAAGATGCAGATAATTTTCCTTCTTAATTCAGAACCAAATTTCACAAATGAAAACAAACATGTTTTCTCTGTTGATTGGCTTTTCCAGAATACAAGTAATGACCCTGCTATCCATCAATTGTCAACGAAATTTGTACTGCCAATGTTTTGTGGGATGATTCAGTTTTGGAAATGAATGATGCCTATGTTTACAGAGGCTACTATAATTACTGGGTGCTGATAAATCTGGATGCATATCTGAGTTGGTGACAATGCAGTTTGAATACTCAAAATATCGTTTTCTAAGGTTTCAACAAATGCACTGCAAGCTTCAGTCAAATTTTCTGTCTCTTTATTACATAAGAGCAGTTTAACTACAGTGCAAAATTAGTAAACTAGACACGACAAATGCATGTGTTTTAACAGAAACATTGAAAATAAGTGTTTGCTATAAATGAAACTTCTAAAAATCCCACACTAATCAAAAACTAAAATGAAGTATTATCTGAAATGGTTACAAACAATTTTGTAAAATCTTACAGCAGAAACATGACAGTGTTAGAGACTTTGTATTGTGTCAAGTCACTGAAACTGCTGGAGTGGTTGAAACAAAATCTCTGGAGTGTAGATAGTCTTTAAGAACAGATGTAAGAGAGACGTGGTGCAGCTGTAAGTATGTAAGGACCTAAGTGTGAGTGACTCTGGCACAAAGAAAATGTGTGCAGTAATTTCTTGTGCTTATGAGAGGCATTACAAGTTGCAATGGTACAGTACATTGGTTAGTTATAAAAATGCTTCAAGAGGAAGAGTTCTGCTTGGCTACAGCAAGTACAAGGAATAGTTGCACCTGGAGACAAATATAATTTAGAATTATGGAACATTGTTGCCAGTGAGGTACTACTTCATGCCTATAATAACAAAAATTCTAAGATGAAACCACTTCAAACTGATTTGCCACTGTTTTGAGTGATTTAGATAATATAATTTTAGTGTGACCATTAATTGTAATTTCATTGTGATCATTACATCAAGGCATTATTTCCTCGAACAGGAACCATTCCTAAATAAATAAATTGTCCTATGTTCTGGCTGGCATGTAATAACTATTAAATTTGATTAACATTGAGGACAATAACTTTGTCAGAAAGTAAAACGATTATTTTTGGTGAATAAAGTCTCTAACTAATGTTTCAGCAACAAGACAACTCTTGGTGCCACTGAATCTGCCATATCATAGTAAAATTTACTTCATATTTAATTATATCATTTAATGTCATGTGATCTTGATAATTTTTATCTATCAGTGACTTTTTATGTCATATTCCAGCACTGCCACAGTGTTTTACTGTCACTTTTTAACACTTTGACTGCTACAAACATGCTCTTTGCATTCTGTGCTGGGTGCAGCTTTGTTGTTGCTGTATTGCTCACCTAATGCTGCTACCTGTACTGAGCGATGGCATTCTGGTTATTATGAAATACTTATAATTTGATTTTAAGAAAACTAATCAGTGTAAAAATTTTCTTTTCACACATCTTATCGTCTGCCATCTTTGCTTGATAAAGAATTGAATTTCTTCTCATTATTCATCATAGTTACTGTGCTGTATCAAATTAAGTAAAGCATTGCACAAAATTTTAGAGTTTTCATAGGTATAAACACATTGTGAAGACTGAGCATATTTACATAATTTCAACAATGTGTTGTTATCAGGGTTATCAACTCTGTGTATGACTTCTGAAATTTTCCCGGCGTATTTGTTCTTCTAATAATTTCCGGGTATGCAGCCGGATCCCGTCGACATTCTGCCACGATATTTCGGCCCAGAGACGTCCGGCCATCATCAGGTGAGTACACAACTACTGAAGAGCCCAGGTGCAGTCGCGGTATTTATACCGATTCTCGCGCACATGTTGACATGCGCGGCATAGCCGAGTTGTACGTGCTGCCCTCGGTGGTGAAAGTAAAAGATCATCTAGTCATTGAGTATCGAATGACGCTGTCTATTCCGCTGTGAATGTATAATTTTAATAACAGGATTCCAAGTTTTATCCAGTTGAAAGCCTTTGTCACGATTTATAAGATTATCGGCAAGACGTATTTCCACTGATTCCTTGATTACGGAATCCCAAAATCCGGAAACCGGAGCTAAAATTTTTGTTCCATTGTATTCCATTGAATGTCCCAATGAAATACAGTGCTCTGCTACTGCCGATTTTGACGGTTGCCACAGACGGGTGTATCTTCCATGTTCTGTACATCGTTCATGGACAGTTCTTGTCGTCTGGCCAATATATGCAGAGCCACATTCACAGGGAATTTTGTAGACGCCTGCTTTCTTCAGTTGTAAATCGTCTTTAACGGATCCAAGCAGGAGCCGGTTCTTTGCTGGTGGACGGAAGATAACCTTGATTTTATTCTTCTTCAGTAATCGGCCTATTTTCGACGACACATTCCCAGCGTATGGAAGAAACGCAGTTGATTTAAAGTCGTCATCAGCGTCCTCAGTGCACTGCTTCTTGTTATGACAGTTGCGCATGGCCTTTCTTATTTGGCGTGAAGTGTAGCCATTCTCTTTAAAAACCTTCTCCAAGTGTTCTAATTCTGCGTGGAGGTTTTCATTGTACGATATTACATGCGCTCGATGTATTAAGGTACTGAGAACACCGGCTGTTTGTGCTGGGTGGTGGCAGCTTGACACCTGGAGATACAGATCTGTGTGAGTTGGTTTCCTGTACACAGAATGTCCTAATGACACATCATTTTTACGGCATACTAGCACGTCTAGAAATTGTAAAGTGCCATCTTTTTCAATCTCCATCGTGAATTTGATGTTCTCATGCAAAGAGTTTAAATGATGAAGGAATTTCTCCAGTTCCTGTCTGCCATGAGGCCATACAACAAAAGTATCATCTACGTACCGCCAGAAGACGGTAGGCTTTAAGACAGCAGACTCAAGTGCTTTCTCCTCAAAGTCCTCCATAAAGAGATTAGCTACCACAGGGAACAAAGGGCTCCCCATGGCGACGCCGTCTGTTATTAAAATTATACATTCGCAGCGGAATAGACAGCATCATTCGATACTCAATGACTAGATGATCTTTTACTTTCACCACCGAGGGCAGCACGTACAACTCGGCTATGCCGCGCATGTCAACACGTGCGCGAGAATCGGTATAAATACCGTGACTGCACCTGGGCTCTTCAGTAGTTGTGTACTCACCTGATGATGGCCGGACGTCTCTGGGCCGAAATTTCGTGGCAGAATGTCGACGGGATCCGGCTATATACCCAGAAATTATTAGAAGAACTCTGTGTATTTCTAATTTATTAAATTTTCCATCACAGGGCAAATAATATTTTTATTAGTGTCTAATCTTGAATATTTTTGTTCATTCTCAAACCATTGCCTATATTGGAAGATATGATGCTGTTAACAAAACATAAACACTTTGTGTGCACAAATTACAACAGCTCATTAAAACATTTATGACATACCTTGCCTGAAGACTGCAGCGGCCTATGTGTGTGAGTTGTGTGTGTACATCTTCTGCTACATTTTATGATGGGTTCAAAATGTGCTTCACAAAGTTCACACCTTAAGCTTAAATCCAAACTTCATTCACCAACAAAGATAATTGCAAATATATTCAAACACATCTGCAACAGTGCAAATCCTGATTCTGACTGTAATTCACATTCCCCACCAAGCTGCAGCATCAGTATCAGTTCTGAAATAGTGTGGTTAGGAAGTAACAATCCCCCTCCCAAGGCACAGATTGGACTTAAACACACAAGTGAGCCACATACAAACACTTGCCTTTTACCTCCAGGCCGTACCATTTATTTCAGTGTTTGACTATTGCGTCCTGTATGGTTTTCACTCTTCCAGTATTTACTGTAGACTTCTGATGACTTTGTTGTGTTTTGGACTCTGTTTTTGACCAGCCATTCACTATGTGAAGTTAGCTGTTACAGCCACTCTTTATATGAACTTAGTTGTTACTGAGTACTCGGACCTGCCATTGTTCCACCTGTCACTGCATAACTATGTGACATGTCAGATCAATGTTTACTGAATGTGTGTTACCAGCTTTGAGAAAAGCTAAAGTCAGATAGCTTATACCGTCTAACAGTCTTCTTTCAGTGTGCCTGTCTGCCACCCGTTGCCTCCTTGGGTAGTGAGTAGAAACCTATCCTATTTTATATTGTTATTCCATCACCAATCTCCTGCTGTTTAAATTTTTGAGTCCTTGTCATATTAAAATTACATATATCACCACAACAAATTAAGTACCATTCTACAATTTCAAATTATTATAGTACTTCAAGATGGATCCCTAAACGACCAAGATTTCGAAGATTAACTACACTACTGGCCATTAAAATTGCTACACCATGAAGATGACGTGCTACAGACATGAGATTTAACCAACAGGAAGAAGATGCTGTGATATGCAAATGATTAGCTTTCCAGAGCATTCACACAAGGTTGGCGCCAGTGGCGACACCTACAATGTGCTGACATGAGGAAAGTTTCCAACCAATTTATCATACACAAACAGCAGTTGACTGGCATTGCCAGGTGAAACATTGTTGTGATGCCTCGTGAACTGAGGAGAAACATGTACCATCACGTTTCCGACTTTAATAAAGGTCGGATTGTAGCCTATCATGATTGTGGTTTATCGTATCGCGACATTGCTGCTCGTGTTGGTCGAGACCCAATGACTGTTAGCAGAATATGGAATTGGTGGATTCAGGATGGTAATACGGAACGCTGTGATGGATCCCAATGGCCTCATATCACTAGCAGTCGAGATTACATGCATCTTATCTGCATAGCTGTAACAGATCGTGCAGCCACGTCTCGATCCCTGAGTCAACAGATGGGGACGTTTGCAAGACAGCAACCATCTGCACGAACAGTTTGACGACGTTTGCAGCAGCATGGACTATCAGCTCAGAGACCATGGCTGGGCTGTGGTTACCCTTGATGCTGCAGCACAGACAGGAACGCCTGCAATGGTTTACTCAATGATGAACCTGTGTGCACGAATGACAAAACGTCATTTTTTTGGATGAATCCAGGTTCTGTTTGCAGCATCATGATGGTCGCATCCGTGTTTGGTGACATCGCGGTGAATACACATTGGAAGCATGTATTTGTCATCGTCATACTGACATATCACCCAGCATGACGGTATGGGGTGCCATTGGTTACATGTGTCATTCACCTCTTGTTCACATTGACGGCACTTTGAACAGTGGATGTAACATTTCAGATATGTTACGACTTGTAACTCTACCCTTCTTTGATCCCTGTGAAACCCTACATTTCAGCAGGATAATGCACAACCGCATGTTGCAGGTCCTGTATGGGGCTTTCTGGATACAGAAAATGTTCAACTGCTGCCCTGGCCAGCACATTCTCCAGATCTCACACCAATTGAAAACGTTTGGTCAACAGTGGCTCATCACAATACGCCAGTCACTACTCTTGATGAACTGTGGTATCGTGTTGAAGCTGCATGGGCAGCTGTATCTGTACATGCCATCCCAGCTCTGTTTGTCTCAATGCCCAGGTGTATCAAGGCCGTTATTACAGTCAGAGGTGGTTGTTCTGGGTACTGATTATTCAGGATCTATGCACCCAAATTGCGTGAAAATGTAATCAGATGTCAGTTCTAGTATAATATATTTGTCCAATGAATACCCGTTTATCATCTCCATTTCTTCTTGGTGTAGTAATTTTAATGGTCGGTAGTGTATTTATACTATCTCACTCAGAAGAATGGACATGTTTAACAACAAATATTCTTTATATATTACTCTGTCAATGTTTCAATTATGTCTTCTTTTATTCTAACTCTTCTATGACTAATTGTTACCTATACCTCTGATAATTTAATTTCAACTGTACTTTTAACTTCACATTAGCTTCCCTGTGATTTAATATCTATTTATGCTCTTGCCTTGTGTTATTTGAAATCCCATTTCTTGTTTTTGCAATACTATATCTATTACATCCTACAATTCTCTTTTCTATCCTTGTTTTTATACAGCTCACACATAAGGAAACTTTCGACTTTAAGCTATTAGCCTCAGCATTAAATTTTTATAGTTTATTATGTCATCATTTTAAATCTTATTTATACTGATAATTTATACTGAAAACTAATATTATTACTAACTTCTCTCTCTCTCTCTCTCTCTCTCTCACACACACACACACACACAAACACAAACACGCACACACACACACACACACACACACACACACACACACACACACACACACACACACCAAACAGAATATTATGTCCTCTTACTTGCTCTAATGAAGCCACCATTCTCTCCAAAGAATACACCTTTCTCAAAGTCAAATGAACATGGTCTTACACCCAACAATGTAGGCTCTGGAAAATCGGAGCCGTTTGCAGTCAGACCCCTCAGGCAGCCTTCAAAACCAAAATCATGTACCTGGAACACATCGTGAATATGATATAAACTTGCTTATTGACTGAACAGACCACCATACAGAGCATATAAAAATTTGGGAACAATATTTAAGGATCCAGCTCCTTACTCCATATAATCCTGTTTAAACTAACCTAAAACAAAAGATTATGTAAACATTTACTTCGTTGGATAATGTATGGAAATGCAGTGGTCGAAACTCAGGGCGGCAAAAAAAAGCTCGTCTTCCACATTTTTTTTTTTTTTTTTTTAATTTATTTACTGACGCAGAGGTTGTGGCACCAGTATTTATCTTTGTGCCTGCAAAGCATGCCTGTGTAGCGCTACATATATTCGACAGCAGAAGTTAGTTGTGGCAGCACCTACCAAATTTTTCAGAACTTCCGCTTACTTTGGACTCGATTCTAAGCCACAGGCAGTTTTTTGGATCACAAAAACCGAAAAAAAAGTGCGACTTAGATTCGAGTAAGCTTGAATGAGAATTCAATTCCCCATCATAGTTAATTCCAAATACCTCCAATACATCTGCAATTGAGAATATCTTGTGTCAGACGATATTTCAAATTCTCCACCACACTGCCATGTCAATAAGGCTTCTGAAATTCTACAGTTAACAAGTAATAATGGTTCCTCGATACTCTGTTGACAGCAGAAGCAGAAAGTACAGTGAGCATACCCTCTGTCAGATTTATGTGTTTAAATATGCAAGTCTGACCACATAATCTCTTGAAGCTAATGGGCTGCACTATTTGATACAGTGTCCGACTATTGCTTCTTGTATGTTTTCCTCTCTTTTGGTATTCACTAAGGACTTATTATGTATGCTTATGATGACCTTACTGTGTTTTGGGTTCTGTATCCAGTCTGTCATTCACTGTATGCAGTTAGTTGTTACTGACCGCTCAGAACTGCCAGTTGTTCCTCTTGTCAGTCACACTGAGGGAAGACATGGGGACTGTCGGCCTATTTGTATACTTCCAGCCCTACCAAAAGTATTAGAGAAAGTAGCTGCAAACCAGATCAAAAACTTTATTGTAAAAAAATTATATAATTATAAGTAACCAGTTTTGATTTCAACCAGGAAAAAACACTCTGGATGCAGTGAATAACTTTATTGAAAAGATTGGCAAATCATTGGATCAGAAGAGTAAAGTTGCAGGTATCTTAAGTCATCTGACCATGGCATTTGACTCCGTGAACCATTACTTGCTTATCTACAAGTTAGATAAATATGGGACTAAGGACAATGCTCTAAATTGGCTAACATCATACTTACACAACAGCAAACAAAGGGTAACTATCACCTCAGATGCAGTGAATTATTATTCTAAATGGAATACAGTGCCACAAGGTGTTCCTCAAGGCTCCATTTTGTGGCCAATCCTGTTCCTATTCTACATAAATGACTTACCCATAAATATAAATTCCCTATCAGTTCTGTTTGCAGAAGACACATCTGTTTCAGTTGAAGATGACAATGCAGAAAAAATTCTGAGCTCAATTGAAAGGACACTGGATACCTTAGAAGACTGGTTCCAGCTGAATGGGTTGAAACTGAACATTGCAAAAACTCATACGGCACACTTAAAAACCAAACTTTCGAAATGTGTAGAACTTAAAATACAACACAACAATCAACATGTGAAAGAAGTTGACACGATCAAATTCCTGGGACTAAATGTGGACAAGAACTTCAGCTGGAATACACATATTGACTTCCTATCCAATAAACTAAGCAGTTTTGCATTTTCAATGCAAATACTAGCAAATTCCACTTACTTAAGCACACAAAACATTGCTAATCATAGTTATTTTGAATCTGTCATTACATATGGGATACTTTTCTGGGGAAGTTCAAGTAATGTATCTCATATACTGAAACTGCAAAAGAAAATTGTCGCATATGTGTAACGCACAACCAAAAGAGTACTGTCGCCCCATTATTACAGGTACTACAAATCCTAACTATTCCCTCTACATACATTTATGCAGTTATAATCTTCCTACACAGCAGACAAAAATTATTTGAGGAGAATCATTTTAACAATGCATATACTCCAAGAAATAAAAATAATTTTATGTTACCCACACACCAGTTGAAATTATAGGCATAGACTTCACAGTATATGAGGATGACAAAATACAACAAATTAATGGGCAAAAACATATTAATATGAAGCAATAAATTTTAAAAATGAGGCTACAGCAGATTCTGTGGGAGAAATGTTACTATTCAACAGAAGAATTCACAGAGGATGTAATGATCATTTGAGCAAATGGTAATTAAGTGTTAGATTTTATTGTATGTATGTGTAACAAAATTGTATTATTAATATGATTCTGTCTGCTAACATCAGCTGTATTTTGTTTATGGTGAAATTTTACTACAATTTGACGTGTCTCCTGTTCGTGAATCAAATAATTTACATTATATATGTTATGAGACAAATAAACCACAATTCACAATTTTTGTTACCTATGCTGGGTAAGATGAGATCATCACTAATAAAAAAGCATACTGACCCATATACTTTCACAACTCATGATGCAAGATGTGCTTCATCATAAATAGGTGTCACGAAATGTTGACTTGAAATAAAACCACCAAAAGAAGACCTATGACGTTAAGTTAACCAACAATTGGTTATGGAAATTTGAATCCAGTATCTTATGAAGGGTGCCTAATCCAATGATAGCACCACTCCTGAAGAGTTTAGATTTGTTCTATATTGGTACTGGAACAATTGGCAGAATTTTATTCTTACAAAAAAATCACAATGTAGCTTTTATCTGCAGTGATGGTGGTGCAGTAATTGTTTATGATAAATTACCAGATAACTGAGTATGAAACATTAATTTGTAAAATCAGCCACATAGCTTGACTCTAGGTGACTATTCCACAACATCATAAATAGTGAGCCACTCCTTACAGTCAGTGCTCTTGGGCCATGCTCTGTCATTCATTTGAAGGACAAAACATCAATGTTTACATGTTATGGGGGTAAACTCCAAATGTGTTCCTTCCTATATCAGGAAGTTATGGATACCTTCATTTACCTGTGTACTTAGTGCACAAGATATCTTATGGCATGAGGCAATAAGTACATCATCATGTCCCTTCCTCCTTACACCAATCCTGTCCCATTCATGAATGTTGTGAAGGATAACTGTTCAGAAGTCTCTACTCAAGCTTTAATTTTTGGAAATTTTCCATCCCAGTGAATATGAAAACTTCATGTGGGAGGAATTAATATGTTACTTCAACCATTCTCACATTGCATGTCGTCAAATTTTAACAAGCCTCTTTCTAATGCTTTTAGACTGACACACGTAGCTTTTTTGTCTGGATATCCTGTTGTACAAATGATGCGGCTCTACTGTATTTCCATCTTTAAAGCTCTACATTAACTGCTTGCTAAACACTCATTGTTTTAGTGCACTGTAATAAGTTGTAACAAGTAGAGTAACAATGACATGGATGCTAACAAGTCTACTTAGTACTGCGTATTTAGAAACTACTCATATCCAGTGACGTGGGCCTATGGGCAATGTGGCTGAATCAGGCAGGCAATATGACAATTTATGAGTATTTAAGAACTGACTGAAACACAGGAACACAAAAATATATCAATAGATTGACTACCTTGCAACTTGGAAACTAAACCATTTCTGAAACCAATTGTAAAATAAGGTAAATGCAACCATTCACCTATAGCAAACTGAGGTGTGGTGTGAAATCATACATAACAGAAAACAACATTCACACTAGCTTTTGAACCCTTGCTCTTTTTTTCTAACAAAAGCATGCACATCCACACACAGAGATATCAGTTTCTTAAACCATACTGATATGAACAATTCTTATCATTTTTACATGAGGAATACAAGCCAACATTTCTTTCTGTACCTGCAGTACAATTAATAACTTGTGATATTATGTACCACTTCAGAGGACTGATGTATATCCCTATACACTTTTACTGACAAATAATACTTGCAATTGAAAACCGTAAAACAAGTTTTCATAGAGAAGGGTACAAATATTCTGTAGATTTATCTGTTATTTTTATTTTGCGTGTGGAGAATCAAGGTGAGGGATGATGCATGTTTCCAAGATGGGGCAGCAATCGCACTTCACAAGAGGAAGTACTTCTGTGGTCATGATTATAGAAGCTCGTAGCATTGTTGGGGCCCACTCTGGAAAAGTGCGAAGTTCTTGGAGAATACATATATTCTTGACAACAGTCATGGTGTTTACTCAAACAAATGAAGTGTCATTCTTTAGACAGACCTGTATGAAGATGTTTTATACTGGATGCTCTGTTTTGATGTTTTATGTTTTCCAGTAGATGTTGTGCATGGTTCTGGGAAATATACAGATTACATAAATGGAAGCTGTTTGAATAATTGCTCGAAAAAAACAGGAACAGTAATATTACATTTCCTTATAGCAAAAATCATGCAAGGAGGAAGTGAAGTCTTTCATCACCTCAGTCAAAGCTACAGTTGAGCAAATAAGAGGTAAAATCATAGATGGAAAGTCCAAGTTGGAATATCAACAATATTACGAAAAGGATAGATTGCTACTCACTGTAAAAATAGCACATTGCATAGTAATCTATACAATTCATAGTGTTGCAGATAAGAGGTAAACGGGAACAATATTAAATCTTCATTGAATATATCAGGTCCAACACAGCCAGAACCTTACAAATTGAAAAGTGACTGAAAGTCTCATATGTTGCGGGAAAAGTTGTTTTTTGTGCACACTTTTACTCAGTTTGTTCATCGGTTTTGGCAATAATGGTTTATTTGGCTCAGTTTCATTAAATTTTTCTTAACACATTCGTAAAGGAACATCTCCCATATTCCTAATACTTGGAAACTTCTGAATTCCCCTGTCAAAATAAAAACATAATCTGAATATAGCAAAACAGGATACCTTCACATTAAGCCTAACTTTTTCAACAATTTCCTGAGGAACACCTCCAAGAAATACTGGTGGTTCAACATTTATGGATTTTGTGTCTCCGGGTGACTGTCCATCTCCTTCTGGTTGACCATCCACTATGAGACTGCCTGTTGTAAAATGTCGTGAAAATTCAACTGTGTGCCACATTCCATCATCAAATTTATTGTTGCTTGTGATATTGGCTGCTCCAGTTCCACAGTTGAATGCATGGACCAACTGAAAAGAAAAACATACAGTAGTCTTAATTATCCTGCTACTTAGTTTTGGTGGTTTCTTTACACATAGAGCTATTATCACAATTTGTACGTAAAAATTCTCTAATGAGTAAAGTGTGCAGCTAGCAAGACACATTCCTAATTACATGACTCACATGGATATCTATTAAAAATAGATATGTTACAGAACATAAGTGTTAAATCAACTATTTAAAAAAATCTTTAAAGAGGAGTGTTCTCCATTGTATGATTTATCACTATTCTAGATGTAGGATCTGACAGGTCAATATCTTGGCATAGATCTCCAGTTTGTCAGCAGACTGATACTCTAGACGCATCTGACTTATATTTTTACTGTGGTACACCAGTTGTCACTAGTGAAAACATTTCACATGATGGATTTGGTCTGTTATTAATTTGATTCAATTTGTTCACAGCCCAGTCATTTGTCTCTTGTACTTATGCATGTTGGGTCGAAGCAGTAGTCTACAGTGTCTCATTGCTGTAATAGAAATATTTAAGATGAAAAGCACTCAGAAAAAGATGAGTAATAATATTTTCCTTCATTCTGCATGACTTTCTGTAGTGCTGGTGTAGGCTCTCTTATAGATGTACTAATAAAATGTGATTGCCTGGAGCTGAACTTTGAAAAAATCTCCATTATCTGACGCATTTCCTCAATGCTCAGGATGATGAAAGATATGAAGAGGCATTTGCCAACCAATCTCCTGGACAGCTGCTTTTGCAATTTAAGTGGTATATGATGCGGCATACTTGAAACACCCTCCTCAGCCATTTGCAAATACTCTCACCACATATCCAAATTGGCAATACACACCAACAATTATGATTACATTCCTGGAAAGCAAATTTTTGTCATAAAACCTTCATTATTATAACAGATACACTATGTGATCCAAAGAAGGTGGACACCTGGCTGGAAATGGCTTACAACCTCATGGCGCCCTCCATCGGTAATGCTAGAATTCAATATAGTGTTGGCCCACTCTTAGTCTTGATGACAGCTACCACTCTCTCAGGCACAGGTGGTGGAAGATAACTTGGGGAACGGCAGCCCATTCTTCATGGAGTGCTGCACTGAGGAGAGGTATCAATGTTGGTCGGTGAGGCCTGGCACGAAGTCGGTGTTCCGAAACATCCCAAAGGTGTTCTATAGGATTCAGGCCACGGCTCTGTGCAGGCCAGTACCTTACAGGGATATTATTGTCATGTAACTAATCCAACACAGGCCATTCATTATGAACAGGTGCTCGATCATGTTGAAAGATGCAGTTGCCATCCCCGAATTGCTCTTCAACAGTGGGAAGTAAGACAGTGTTTAAAACATCAATGTAGGCCTGTGCTGTGATAGTGCCAAGCAAAACAACAATGGATGCATGCCTCCTCCATGAAAAACACAATCACTGCGTAACACAAACGGCTCCAAATTTTATTGTGTACCGTGATTCATCACTCCACACAACGTTTTTCCACTGTTCAATTGTCTAATGTTTACACTCCTTACACCAAGCAAGGCATTGTCTGGCATTTACTGGCGCGATGTGTGCCTTATGAGCAGCAGCATGACCATGAAATCCAAGTTTTGTCACCTCCCGCCTAACTGTCATAGTACTTGCAGTGAATCCTGATGTAGTTTGGAATTCCTGTGTGATAGTCTGGATAGATATTTGCCTATTATACATTACGATCCTCTTCAACTGTTGGCAATCTCTCTCAATCAACAGAAGAGGTCAGCCTGCACGCTTTCGTGCTGTATGTGTCCCTTACATTTCCAATTCACTATCACTTCGGAAACAGTGGACCTAGGGATGTTTAGGATTGTGGAAGTCTCACATACAGATGTGTGACACGAGTGACACCCAATCACTTGACCACATTCGAAGTCCATGAGGTCTGCGGAGCACCCTCATTCTGCTCTCTCACGATGCCTAATGACTACTGAGATCGCTGATACAGAGTATCTGGCAGTAGGTGGAAGCACACTATACCTAATATGAAAACCGTATGTTTCTGGGGGTGTCCAGATATTTTTGATCACACAGTGTATGTGTCATCTTCTGCAAATAGATAGTGTCTTTAGTATCAGAGGTTGCTTTCTTTGTGAGGATTCAGCCAGTCTCACTTTTTTTTTTCTTTTCCCCATCATCAGCAGCAGTCTTAGCAAGTAGAGATGCACTAATGATCAACTGCAAATTATTGTAGTTTCTCTTAAATAGCATATTTTTTTAACTTTGTTCATGGAGTGGAAATATTGTTTATCCATTGACTGCTCACAGTTTATCACAACTGCTAATTCTTGGGTTGCTTAACATGGATTAACGTGTTCAGAAGAACTTCATCAAAATCCCCTGGCTTTCCTGAACACTGTAAATTGTCAACATACATTTCAAATGACAACATCATTTTCTTATGATGATTTCTCCAGTGTCATTCTCCTGATAAATAGTACAAAGGTATCTGGTATCCTTTGTCTTTGCTCTTCAATTAAACTCCAAAAGAAAAGTCAGTATGAGGAAGGACGCAAGGATGGTGTAGTGGGAATCAGACATGCCTTTGGACAGACAACTTCACAGCCACACAGCAACACAAGAAAGGTTACACAGGATACAACAAAAATAGGTAGAGGATGATGGAGGAAGGGGGAAAAGGGGGAGGGGGAAAGAGAGAAAGGAGAAGATGAAGAGGGGGAAAGTGAGGGGAGAAAGGATAGGGGTTGCAAAAGGGGGCAGGGGAGAGAGGTTTGGGCGAGGGAGAGGGAAAAATTCCTGCATTGGGCGAGCAGGAGGGGGGGGGGGGGGGCAGAAGAGTAGTGCCAGAAGGCAGTGCATGATCTGGACAGAGAAGGAGTGGTATGGACAGAAGAGACAAGGGAAAAGAGAAGATGAGGCAGCGAGAACAGACTAGCAAAGGTGTATGCCATTGGGATTGCGAGACAAAAGAATGTGTTGGACAGACAATTCCCAACTGCATAGTCCAGAAAAACTTGTGCTGGAGGGGAGTATCCAAATGGTCAGCACAGTGAAGCAGCTGTTGAAGACATTTGTGTTGTGGTGTGCAGAATTTTCAGCAGTTTGATGGTCAAGTTTGTGTTTTGTCACAGTTTGGCGGTAGGCATTCATGTGAGTACACAGTTGGTTACTTGCCATGCTCACTTAGAACCTGCAGTATAACTGATACATAACATGGCTCCTTTCACACTTGGCTCTGTCTTTTATTGGGTGGGAAATGCCTGTGACAGGACTGCAGTATAAGATGATGGGTAGGTGTATGTGATGGGTCTTGCACCTGGGCTGACCACAAGGGAAAGACACATGTGGTGGAGTAATGAGAGTAAGACTGGTATAGGGATGGAAAAGAACATTCTTTAGGTTGGATGGATGTCTGAACACTATGATGGTGAATGTGGGTTGGGTATTCCACACCTCAGGGCACAATGTGAGGTAGCTGAAGCCCTGGTGAAGTATGTGGTTGAGCTTCTTAAAGCCAGAGGATACTGAATGATCAGAGGAACGCTTCTTGGTCATTTATTAAAAGGTTTAGTGGCGTCAGAGCAGCGGACTGCATGGGAGACTGTTTATGGGTGAACTGGCTAGGATACTGTCTGTAAGTAAAGCCTCTCATAACGCTATTGGTATATTTTGACACCACCTGCTCTGCACTGCAGATGCAGCATCTAGGAAAGGCAAGGCTGAAAGGATTTTTTGACATGTGTTGGATGACATGCTGGTGGCTGGTGCACTTGATATGAATAGACGTATTTATGGAGTCATCTGAGAGGGAAGATCAACATCTGGGAGGGTAGCTTGATGACTTATGAAGGGTTAGGTGAATTGGATTTGGGATAAAAGAGTAAGGTTGTCCTTGCCATGGGTGCAGATGTTGAAAATATCATCAATGAATCTGAACAGGTTTTAAGTGTTGACTGCATAGGAAGAACGTCTTGTTTTGTTCACATTCATTGATGACAGTTTCATGATCTGGAATCATGGCAAGGATGACCCATGCTCTTTCCTCCATAACCTCAACACCTATTCCCGAATCCACTTCATCTGGTCCTTCTCAACTCAACAAGCTACCTTCCTACATGTTGATCTCCACCTCTCAAGTAGGTCCATAAATATGTCTGTCCGTATCAAGTGCAGCAACCATCAGCAGTACCTTCACTTTGAGAGCTGTTACCCTTTACATATCAAAAGGTCTCTCCCTTACAGCCTTGCCATCTGTGGGCAATGCAGTGGAAAGTAGGAGTAGTCAAAATATACTGATAACCTTAGCAGAACCCTTACAGACAGACAATATCCTATCCATCTCACCCATAAAGAAGTTTGCCATACCATCTGCACCTCTGACACCAGTATACCTGTTAACCAGCTGCCGAAAAACACTCTTATCACCCAGAATCACCCCGGCCTTGAAAAGCTCAGGTACATCCTCCACCAGGGCCTTGACTACCTAATGTCATGCTATGAAATGAGGGATCTTCTACCCAAAATCCTACCAACATCCCCCAAAGTTGCGACCCACTGTCCACCCACCCTACAGAATACTCTTGTCCACGCCTATACGAGTCCTACACCTAATACTGCTCCCTTAGGGTTCTTCCTTGTGCTACGCCCAGGGGCAAGATATGTCCTGTACATCCAACCACCACCTTCTATCCCAGCCCGGCCACAGGCATTTCCCAACCAATATAAGGCAGGCCCATGAGAGAAAGCACCAACTGTCTACTCGCATGAATGGTTACAGCCAAACAGTGGCAAACCACAAACTTGACCACCTAGCTGCAGAACATGCTGTTCATCACAACACAAAGGGCCTTTTGAATACTCCCTTCCAGCACAGTTTTCTCTTAACTATGCAAATGGAAATTGTCTCTCCAACACACCCTGTGCTGTCTCAATCCTCATGGCCTAAACCTGTGCAAACCTGTTCCCACCACCTCACCTTTTCTTTTCTCTTGTCTCTTCTGCCCATACCACTACTTTTTTGTCCAAATCATGCACTGCTTTCTCCCACTACTCTTCCTCTCCCTCCCACTCTCCCTCCCCACAGTGCAGGCATTTTCTCTCTCCCTCTCCCTCTCCTCCTGCCTCTTTCAAACTAACTCCCTTTCCTCTCACCTCCTTTTCTCCCCCTCCATCTTCAACTTTCTCTCCTTTTCTCTCCTCCCCATTTCCATTTTCCCCCTTCAGTTTCCTCCTCTCTCTTGAATATCTCATTTTGTTGTATCTCCTTTTGTTGTATCCCACCGTGTTTGGGTGCCTGTGTGGTTGTGTGTGTCAATGGGTGTCCTATTGCTGGAGAAAGAGCTAGTGCGTGAAAACAAATGTGAATGCTCTTTTCTTTTATGTCTTACTGTGCACCATGCATCAGCCCACTTTATATTTGCATGGACATATACTGCAAGATATCTTCTGAATCATTTTGCAATGTGACAAACAAATTGTTAACATTTGAAAAGTGCAGTTACATTGTAGAATTAAACAAGAGTACTTCTGGATTCACATTTTTGTCTAATGATATTGAACAGACATTTATTTTGAGCAATCTTATGTATCTGTAACACTGAGATCTAGAGAAAAGAATAATAAATGTAAAAAGTATTAGTTGATTACTAACCCTTCCATTCCTCATATAAAGAGAAATGAAATCGATATGTTTTATATCTGCTACATAGAATAGAACTCCCTCTGAAGAATGTGTTTTAAACTGAAGACTAAAGTCGTATCTATTCTTCAGGCGGCCTGGTAACCTGTCAAACAGTATTCTGCTATTTTCTGCTCTACCTGAAATATTTTAAAAATTAGCATATCATAATATATTTAATATAATACTAAGACACTTCAAAACATCAAAATACAAGGTCATGCATCTTTTACACACCACTAAACTAAATGTCAGACTGGAAATACTTACTGACAAAATATCCATGTGTATCAAATGAGGCCTCTGGATCATAAGCTGGTCGCAGTGGTAGTCTGCACTGATCAGGAGGTGGTTCTGTGGTAGTGGTGGTGGTGCTTGGAGTTGTAGTAGTGGTGGTTGTTGTTGTTGTTGTTGTTGTTGTGGTAGTGGTGGTTGTAGTTGTCATTGTAGTTGTGACAGCTTCAGGTGTTGCCTCTGGTACAAACTCTATAACACAGAAAATCAAACAGTAGTAAAACTTTTGTATGATCTCCACTGTAACTGATTAATAATGTACTTCTAGGTGTGTAGCTCAGCTGTTTTAAATATTTCAATGACTGACCCAGTCAACTTTTTCAGGTAATGCAAGCTGTGTTGCTGTGTGTACTCACTTTCTGGACTCTGACCAGAATGGCTGGAGTCCAGGAAATGAACACACACAACAGACATATTTGATGTGTGACATGTCAGGTGAACAGGCAGGCCAGGAAGCAGTGGTACCCATCATTCTTCGAAGAAGGCTTGCACATTCCTCACCCCATGCAGCCAAGTGTTATCCTGCTGAAATATGGCATGTGGAATGGCTTGCAGAAGTATGGTGCTTTGGGCTGTAAGACTTCTCTAACATAGCACTAGCTGTTCAGATTGCTCACAAGACGTAAGAGGCAAGATTGCATGTTACAGGCAATGGTGCCTGAAACCATCACGCTTGGCATTTGTCCACTATGTCACTTGACAATATAGTCTTCCCATCTGTGTTCACCATGGCAACATCAAATGCACACGCAGCCATCGCTGTAGGACAAGTTGAAGCAGGAACTGTCCAAAATCACTACATTTCTCCACTCAGCGCACCAGTGTCAGCTTTATGTGCCCATCACAGTTTGCGGTGTTGGTGGTTTCTGGTCAATGGAAGCCAACGCAATGGCATGCCACCAGTCCAGCCTGCAGAATACAATGCCAAACTGTCAATGCACACATGTTCATGCCATTGCAGTGCTCCAAAATAATTCCAACACTGTGGATGAAACTGTTCTGTCCATTACAGTCAAGCAGACAAGATGGCAGTCATCTCATGCTGTGATCACATTATGCTCTCCAGCACCCTATCAGTGCTGTATGGCCCTCTTCTCTCCAGTGGTTCCATATACACCTCACTGGCTGAAGCAGCATGCCCCATACAAGCTGCAGTGTCAAGGATTGACGGACCCATCTCCTGGAGACCAATCATTCTGCCTTGTTAGTACGCGTTCACATGCTGATATTCCATGCTGTGATAGTGGCACTTAGTTACATGTTTGAACTTTGTATGACAGCTCCACATCAACTAAGCATTGCACAACACTGACCTGTCTGGTCACACAAAAGGAGACACTGTTGGGCCTAAATGCACACCAATTCTCAGGCATTTAAATCACTTATTATGGTTCCACTGTTCTACACATCCTCTCATCATGGCATGTTGCACACCAGTGCTCTGATTGTGATATGTGCCAGCCAATTATTGTGCAGTTAAGTGTATGTATACCTTTTTCCTTTTTGAACACAACAAAGGGCTAAAATACTCTAAACAATAATTCAGTTGATGAATTGAAGAACCTCATGGAGATGAGAGAATACCAGTATCAGGTGTCATAACATTGCATGAAAATGAATGTTAATATTTTATGAACAGAGAATTATAATTTTGTTGTGTATTATTGTCCTATGCTCTGCAGTAAGGAGAAGTACAGGTAATAACACAACTCAGAGCTGAAATATAGATGAAAGTATTTCTCTTGATGGTTTAATAGATGTTTGTAATTTCAACAAGGCAGTAAAGCCTTCCTTAAACTGCTTGAAAAGGGTAAGCATTAGATACAGTTAACAACCCAAGAAATTCTTTCACTAGTTTAAAACTAAAACTTAAAATTCTTGATATTGTCCTTCATGCTAGCTTTGAAAGAGGTGTGCCATATAACGGCAATGGAAATAGTTTTCTGTGGCAATGTCCTTCAAATCAATCACTAATGAAAACAGCACAGCACAGAAAAATCAAATATACATTTCTATTAAACTTGCAGACAGAGTGATAATTATTATAATTAAATGAAATTGCCATCCAGTGTGTGAGTATATGTTGATGACAGATTTCATCATTTTCATGCTATATTAAATGCTTTTGCAACAAGTCAGAAAGTGTTAACAAAATCAATAAATTCTGTAGCCATATGTTTGAGGAAGTTCCACATTAAGAGTTGACAAAACCAACAGATTTTGAGGAAATGGGCGAAAGAACAGGTAGGCTGCATTCATAAGTGATCTTGGACATATCACAAATGTTGATAGCAATAGTGGACATGGATATACAAGCATATATATGTAAATCATAAAGATGTACCTCAGAGAAAATTGTAGGGATAAGCTATTGTATGTAACAATGAGTGCATCAGAACATTTAATGCTATGTAACATAAGACAGTACACAAAATATAAGAATCAAGTGATCTGTCATGCTTCTATTTAAAAGTGTTCCATAACAGAAATTTCAAGGTGGAAAAATAAATAAACTTAGAATAGGCAAACACTCATCTGAACATGAATGGTGTGTGCATACATAAGAGAATGCTTTAGAAAAAGAATAATATTACAGCTCACTACTAGTTCAAGTTTCTGTCTGTTATGATGTGATCCTTGAGTTTCTCCCGGCGTATTTGATAATCAAAATATCCACGGGTGTACTGCCGGTCTATAGTGTCCAACGGGCACAATATTTCGGCGATCAAACATGTCGCCATCATCAGGTCAACTGACGGACCGAGCTCCTGTGAATGCGCCGGCACGGAGATCCGTACGCTATGGCTGCTCCGGGGGGGAACTGGGTTCGGTCGCGGCGGCAGACATTTTAAATACCCTCCGCCCGCGGCGCACTCCCTCCGCCGTCCGCGCCCCGTGCCACTGTAGCGCGGTGGAACAGATTGTGACGGCATCTGAGATGACGTCGGTGTGATGGCTCTGTCCGCCATGGTCGTCACAACTATGTACCAGATTCCGTGTCAATGTGGCAAGTCGTATATTGGTCAGATGATGCGTACCGTCAAGGATCGATGCCATGAACACCAGAGGCACACTCGACTAAAGTATCCGAGCAAGTCGGCGGTCGCTGAACATTGTTTGTCGGAAAATAACGCTATGGAGTATGACCGCACGAGGATTCTGGTACAGACGTCGAGATACTGGGACAGCGTTGTTAGAGAGGCCATCAAAATTCACACCAATGACAACCTCATAAACCGTGACTGTGGCTATAATCTTAGCAAGGCTTGGGAACCAGCGATTGGGTTAATCAAGAGTAAATCGAGCAAACGCATAGTTGTGACGACCACGGCGGACAGAGCCATCACACCGACATCATCTCAGATGCCGTCGCAATCTGTTCCACCGCGCTACAGTGGCGCGGGGCACGGACAGCGGAGGGAGTGCGCCGCGGGCAGAGGGTATTTAAATCGTCTGCCGCCGCGACCGAACCCAGTTCCCCCTGAGCAGCCATAGCGTACGGATCTCCGTGCCCGCACGTTCACAGGAGCTCAGTCCGTCAGTTCACCTGATGATGGCAATATGTTTGATCGCCGAAATATTGTGCCCGTTGGACACTATAGACCGGCAGTACACCCGTGGATATTTTGTTTATGTCTGTTATGTTTGAGTATGTGACACTTATCATTCACCTGTAGGTGAGTGATTGGTTTTTAGAATTTTTGCTCATATCTTCTTTGAAATTGTTGATTATTGCCTGTTAATACAATATGAAAGAGCTGCCACATGTTCAGAGAATATCTAATAATGAGTCTTTTAGGAGCCCCAAAATATGGACAAGACTTTTACAGTATTCTGGCAGTCAACTAAACTGTTGTCATTAATGAAGCAGTTTGGAAATCCAAATAGAAAACTTGGAAATTAAAATAAGAATATGATAAGACACAAAAGTGCCAGTTCCTTGCCAGTTATCAAAATTAAATGAACCTCATTTGCTTACACAGGCAGAAACCCACAATAGACAGCTTGGTTATATGAGCTACACCAATATCATCCATCTGATGCTTTATACAAAATCTCAGGTGGTATCCTGCTTTTGTATCAAATAAACAATAGGTAAACAATTAAAAGCTTTGAAATGCAGCTAATGCAGATTGAGTATACATAGTTGCAAAAAGTACAGAAAGTTTTCATCAGCACAGATGAAATTCATGCTGGCATAAAGCAGGATATCAAAACTGTCAAGTGACCATGTAAGAAAACAGCAATCGCATGTGAAGTCTGAGGAAAACAAAAGAAGAAAAGAGGAACACATAAACGAAATATATGGGAAAACAATTTTTTTATCTGTTGAATTCAGAACATAATTTAACTTGGTACATTCACACTTTAACATTGACTAGCTGAACAGAAATCTTTCACAAGTGCTGGAAGTCACTTGAACTGTTTCGTAGCACTGTAATGCAAATTTTGCAATGCAACCTTCTTTATAAACGACATCACACAGTGATACTTATCGAATAAAGACGCTAAGTTAATATTTTTTTGCGATTTCTTTTATACTATTAATAATCTGCTTGGTAACAATGTCAGGCATTCCTTACCTACTCCTGGGCGATCTGTTGCATGCTCCACTTCTGTTTTTTCTTCAGGTTCTTCCACAATGGTGTAATCTTCATCATAGGAATCTGCAACAAAAAGTAAAAAGTGTCCATTTCTGGTTATTAGGAGCACTGAAGCTTGGTAACTGAAACACAGTGCAACTGACAGATAAACTGAAACTAATGACATGAAGGGAGGAAGATTAGACTTTAAAAACCTGTTGAGTTTGAGGTACAAATTAATTACAGAATATTAATCTATCACCTAAGAGTAAATGTAGTTATGCCAATGAAAAGGTCCTAACAGAATATAAATAATTTAAGGAGTGAAGTTCACCAAATTGTAGAGGTGATGAGTCATGGAAAGGCAGTTAAACAAGACTGTTTTCAGATGAATTATTTTTCCAGCTAAAGTACACATGCACACTAATACATACATACATACATACATATATATTCAGGAGCACTCAAACATGTATGGCTTTATTGTGGAAACTGACTACATACTGCCAGTCAGCACAGTAGGTCTGCATCTCGATGAGGGTGAGGGGTTGTGCTGAATTGAATGGGCAAAGCGAGATATGAAAAAGGGAGGGTTTGGGAAGGGTAACTAATGGCTATGAATGAGAGTCAGCACAAGAATTTACTGATTCTCCCTTCCAGCTGTCAGCCACACTTCCCAATTCTCTCTCCCAGTCCCTGCCTTCTTTCTCCTCTCAACCACTTCACACAGTACAAACCCTCACACACCCACCCCAGTCAAGCTGCATACAGTTTGTGTGTGTGTGTGTGTGTGTGTGTGTGTGTGTGTGTGTGTGTGTGTGTGTGTGTGTCCATACAACACAAATGCATTTATTTATTTCACATGCAACATGAAATTTTTTGTTCATACAGTGGGCTTGAAAATACTAATATGATTGTTGGGACTGCTTCAGATGAAGAAATATAACTGAATCTGTTTCATTGTAGTCTTGTTTAGTAACTTCTACAACTGGATATAACATGTGACATAGAAGGTGGATTCTTTCCATCTGCTACATTTGCTTATTTAGACTGAATCTCACTGGAATTTATTATTCAGATCATTAATTTAGCTATCCAAATTCCATCATTGTAATTAACTTTCATAAGGGCACTCATAATTAAATGTTATAACTAACTGATGTTTGTAATCTAGTTCACTACATGCAAAACTTTATGAGATAATCAAGATAGTTGGGAAAAGTGACCTTCACTACTCGAAAGTTAGGCATTCTGACTTTTCTATAAGGAATTTTAAATTACCTAAAATTAATTATCTTCCAAAATAATTGAACTTGAAGTTCACAGTCACTGACAGTTTCCATTGCAGATTTCATCATAGCCACTATTAGATTCTGAACTTTGACAGCATAATAAATGAAAAGCACCAATTTGCTTTTGTTACCCTAATTTTTCTGTACAAAACAACGTACAACACTGATTAATTAACACACTCATTAATAATTTCATGTAATTTTCTCTAATTTGCAATATGATTCTGATTCATATAAACAATGAGATTCACTATGTGAAAAGATAATAGTTCCACATATTTCTCTAAATTTCTAACGAGCAACATCTTCTATATGCCACAATCACGTTAGTTGTTGTAGTTCATCAAGGACAGTAAATCCCAACCTAGCCATTTTTCAAAGCATTATGTAATTTTCAAAATAAAAGTCTGTTCTTATGCCTGTCTATTAATAATCAGATGCTGACCAAAATAGCCAGTCCGCAGTGTGAAAGTACATGAGTAACATCTATGTTTGAGTGCATTCTCAGTGTGACTCGTGCCACAAGTATGTTCATTCTGCATATGAAAATTTGCACACCAGTGACTGTGAAACTGAAAAATTTTAATGTTAAAGAATTCCAAGTAATTTCTGTTATCCAAAGGAAATAACAGTTTGACTGATTTGCATTGTAATTAATGATACTCTGAAGTGTTATTGTCACTGAAATCGGGTTAGGGAATAACTTGATTGAACTGTAACAGTGTGATCTCCTTTAACACACTACTGTAGGAGAGTGTTAACTGCATATGTGTGAACTGTTTATTTTGTGCTCCAATATAATACTTAACTTTGCCTCTGTAAACAGGGGGGTGCTAATTCTGGATAGATGCACTCATTAGTTTTTGAAGTACATGAACTGGTCAGCATTACTGTTACTCATGGTTTGCAAAAAATAAAAGTGTAAATTTTTTAATGAAAACCATTCCACACTTTTGTAAACTTTCAGGTTTGAGGTGATCAAGATTGGTGCTACTGAGGATGAGACTACAAAATCCAGGTGCATTCTGACACAAACATAGACAGTGGTTTTAACATTACATTACCTTGAAACGGACAAATTGTGGTAACTCCAAAGAAAATGAGTGGTCTGACTACAGGAACTGTACTGAACTCTTAAGACAAAAATGAAAGCTGCATATAACACAGATTTTTATGGAACAAATATGTATAACAGTATATTTTCTTTATTAAAATAATTTTTGCATTTCTTCTTTCACTTACCTGGAATGCTTACAGGTGGCTGTACTACCTGGTCAGCTGCCTGACATTTTCCAAGAATTACCCCAGAATGCTCTTTAGCATTGGCAAAATTAATAAACACTCCATTAACAACTGCATCTCCCAAGCAGCCAATAAACGGCTTAACAGAAGCTGCTGCACCAATTGCAGGTTCAAAATCAGGAGGTAATCCTCCAAAAAACAAAGTGCCATACATGAAATGGAGTGCTGCAGGTGCTGTGTCCGTTCTGAAAATACATTAGAAATCGTTTTAATTTTATGTTGGAGCTGTATTCAGGCCTAGAATTAGGTCTAATTTAGCCACGTCCTACAGAAAATCTTAGCCTGACTCAACAGAATGATTGCTTCATCAAAAGGAAAAGTTCTGATTCTCCTATATTCCAAAGTCTATGTGTTAAAGAACCAATCTATGAGAAAGATAACATTTCATAGTGCAGAAAAAGTGTTACACAGTACAAAGGCATCTAAAGCAAATTTGAATATAATAGCTCAGCTTTCAAACTTTCCTCTTTACAGAACACACTCTTGAGAACATACAACCTTTTGACTCTTACCTACATGTATGCTGCACTCTTGGGGTGGGGGGCATAGAAAAGAGGAAAGCAGTGTGCCTGATGAGTAAGGGAATGAGTATAAAGAGATTGGTATCTAGGCCAGGTACAGTGAGATGCAAAGGGAAGCACAAAGCTGTGAAGAGGGGAACTCAGGATGAGGGGGAGAAAGGACAGATGACTTGGAAAGCAAAATGTTGTAGGTGTGATTTTACAAATAGTGAGCCAACTTCCATATCATACTCAATGCAGAATCAATGAGAGAATTACAATGATCATCCAATACTTACGTGAAAGTGTCAAAGTCATCTACATCCATGTGTAGTGCACTACTGTCATGGGTTGCAGTAACAACATGCCATTGATTATCATTGTACTGTGTAGACTGGCTACTATGTAACTGTTCTCGCTGACTGCTGAAAACCAAACGACCATCCTGTAGTGACAAGGATGCAACATTGTTTTGACTTTGATCTGTTCCATAGAACAACAGACCATCACTGACTTCTGTCTTGAACCTGAGACTCAATTGCAGTTGGTTTGTGGAAGATGCATTGGGCCACTTTATATATCCTGGACTTCTATCACTGAATGAAATTAGACTTGCAACCTATAAGGAAAGAACAGAACTGTATTAATATCTAAATTTGTTTATTATTTTTTTCCATGCATGAGCAAACATTCAGACATATTTAAACAATGTGCTTTTTCTAACTATGACACTTATTGAAGAAGACGACAGCTTGGACTTACCCAAGTACTCTGATTAATTTGTTTTGGAGAGAATAACTCCAGAACTTTAAGGACCTGAATATATGTAGCAAGGTTGGAAGAGGAATGAAATAAGATGAAATCAGATGTGGAATAGTAATCATAAGAGTGGTAAAATAATTAAAATCAAATAAAACTGAAATCAGGACATATTCCACAATACATGGATATAATTCAGTTGTAGGCTTCACTACAGACAGAAAAATTAAAGATCATATTACAATATGATGGAAACACAGACAAAATAGTAAGATTAATTTCATAAATAACAAAAAGCAATTCCTTGCAAATCCTTCAAGTCAGTGCATCAATGAGTTCACAAAATTATGAGGAGGTAGAAGACTTCTGCAAAGACAATGGAAATTGATAAATGACAACAAGATGATAACAGGAGATTTTAATGCAAAGTAAGACAAAAAATAAGGAAGGATTCTTCTGTGGGAAACTCTGGGGTATCAGAAATGACAGAGGTGGTATGTTAACAGATACATTCAACATCCTACAATATTATGAAAGACAGCTTTAGAATTTTCCTTTGTGTGAGACGTCAGGTGCCAGATTCATGTACTGATTTGAAAATTTATATTTGCATATTTTACTTTTTGCATTGCTTTTGCATAATCTATCACTGATTTTATCAATACTCATTTGTATTGTGAAATTGCAAACATTCGCAAATGCCATGGTAAACTCATACTGTTATTGTCAACTGTAGGCTTATACTTCTTTGTGCTCTTTTAAAATTTTTAAGAATAGTAGGCCTATTTTTATTAAAAACAATCATTTTCTAATTTCATTGTATAATTACAAGAGAATAAGTTTTTTTAGAACTTTCGGATGCTAATAAAACTACATTTTTGTAAGTCCTGGAAAACTTATTTCATAGCAAGTCAGCATTAGTGATTCACAGTCACTGCCGATGAATAGATCACCCTAGATTTCATTGCATATCAATGCATATTAACATGCATTTTTGAGAATTTGCAGAAGTTACTGTTGTCCTGTGCATGATTTAATTTATAGTAAATAGGTATCTGTGATTTAGTTATTGTAACAGATACTGTAAGTAACATATTATGTTACATCTAGCTTTCCCTTAAAGAGGAGTATGTATTATCCACATTTATCATAAATTAATTCTGTTTTCGAGGTTGCTAATAATCATAATTAACCTCAAAATTCCAGGAAAGTAATAATTCCACCACAGGTTTTTTCTAGCCTTAATAGAAACCTCGTTTTGTGCAGTTACTTCAATTCTTACAGGGAATTAGTAATTTTGTAGCACAACAAATTAAAAGATAATCAGCAGGCTTAGTTCACACTGCACCAGTTAAAATGTAGTCCCCTGTGAATGTTGTTCTTGAACACATGGTGAGTTGGTTGACATTCGTAAGCAGCTGCAAATTTCTCTGACTACTGTCAAACAATTGGCAGCTGCTGTGAATCAGTGAGGTAAAAGAGCTTCCAAGGGTCATGTACCTGTGGTACAGGTATTAAAGGTACACCAAATACTATCTTCTCCTGTGCATCCTGTCACCTTTGTAAATATGGGAGCTGTCAAAACTTCACCACCTGATTACGAGTGGTGTTTCAGCGGTAGATCTAGACGTCCTTTATGTGGTAGATGGTGACCAAGGAGTACTCAAGGTGTCATACCGATCCCTCAACCCAATAAGTCCAAGGTTCTGACTTTTGCTGAAAATTAAACTGAAACTAAGCTAGTTGGACTCATGTCACCTGTTTTGGGGAAACCTGTTCTGTCCAGTATCAAGAGCAGGCAAAGGCAAAAGGGTAGAAGTCTACTAATCTTTGGCAGCTCAAACATATGCTAAATAATGGTACCGCTTGGGAAAATGGCAGCAACAGACAGGAAAGTACGCCAGGTGCACTCAGTGTGTATGCTGGAGGACTCATTCAACATGTTGAAGAGGCTATTCCGACAGCCACTCAGGGAACAAAGTCTACCCAAATGCAGATTGTGTCACATGTTGGAACAAAATGGTTCAAATGGCTCTGAGCACTATGGGACTTAACATCTGAGGTCATCAGTCCGCTAGAACTTAGAACTACTTAAAACTAACTGACCTAAGGACATCACATACATCCATGCCCGAGGCAGTATTCGAACCTGCAACCGTAGCAGTCGTGCGGTTCCAAACTAGAACACCTAGAACCACTTGCCCACTGTGGCCGGCCATGTTGGAACAAATGATGCCTGTCATCTGAGCTCTGAGGTCAAGCTTGGATCATTCCAGCGACTGGCGAAGGTAGGCATGTAACAACAGTTGTAGGAACCCCTGAAATATCAGTGTAATATCGAAAGAAATGCCTGCCAGAGTTGAAAGTATTTAAATCCTAGTGGTTAAATGCCAAAGCATTTGCAGCAAAGGGTCAGAGTCTGAAGTGCTCCTGAAGAGCAGCAAAGCTCACATACTACTACGTACAGAAAACTGGTTGAAACCTTAAACTGATGGAAGTGAGATTTTTGGGGAAATTTTAATTGTATATCAAAAGGAAAGGCTAATGGTAAATGGAGGTGGTGTATTGCCACAGCAGACAAGAAACTTGAATCCACTGAGATAGAAATTGAAGCTGTATGTGAGATTATTGGAGCAAAACTCAGAATGAGAGGTGGGTGCAAAATAGTAGCTGGATCCTTCTATCACCCACCAGACTCATCTCCTGTTGTAACCAAAAACTTTACACAAAATCTCAGTTTACTTGTACATAAGTTCCCCAATCATAGCATAATCACTGGTGGTGACTTTAACCATCCAGCAATCAATTGAGAAAATCAATTGAAAAAATGATCAGAGCACACTAAGTCACGAACTTTCACAACATTTTCATTCGTTTTTGAGGTGGAATGATGACTGGACCATGGTTCATCTTCAAATGATTCACGGCCATTTTTAAATCTGTTGAATTTAAAACAAAATTTCACACAAACTGGTTGCTCCATTTTTACACAGACAGGATCCGGCAACAAAACCTAACAGACCTGAACTCAACCAGCTGCCACAATTAACTGAATAAAGGAAATGCAGTTTCCTGTCAGAGGGCGTTGAAGAACAAGGCAATGACTTACTCCCCACCCTCCGTGTACCTGCCCACTAAACCAGTAAGCAGTAGCGGAGCCATTCTTAAAACTTTCCAATCACATCTCGTATATAGTCTATTTTTAACAATGGCCTTATTGGCTGAAAGCTTCCTTTCTGACAGTCTTTTGTGGCTCAGCATCCTCAGTGTATGGTGAGTAGCAACTATTCTTGACAATGATTTGTTGAACAATCTTAGCACATATTCTAAGCTCAGACATACCTCAGTATACTGAGGTATCTTGACCAGAATGACCTCCTGCACATCAACTAGCATGAATTCTGAAAACATCAATCATGTGAAACTCAACACACACTATTCCCACATGACATACTGAAAGCTTTGAATCAAGGCAATCAGGTAGATGCAGTATTTCCTGTTTAGCAAAAAGCACTTGACTCAGTACCATGCCTATGCTTATTGTCAAAAGTTCGATTGTAAGAGGTATCAAGCAAAATTTGTGACTGGATTGAGGAAGAGGTATCAAGTGAAATTTGTGACTGGGTTGAGAACTTTTTGGTAGGAAGAACCCAATATGTTATTTTGGATGGAGAGTCATTGCCAGATGTGAGAGCCAACTGCGGGTGAGCCCCAGGGAAGTGTGTTGGGACCCTTGCTATTCCCATTGTATATTAAAGACCTTGCAGATAATATTAATAATAACCTCAGACTTTTTGCAGATGATGCAGTTATCTACAATTAAGCACTGTCTGAAAGAAGTTGCATAAATATTCAGCAAGATCATGGTAAGATTTCAAAGTGGTGCAAAAATTTTGTGCTTCATAGAATGAAAAAATGTAATATCCTACAACTATAATACCCACAAGACACAGTTGTAATCGACCAACTCTTACAAACACCTGGGTGTAAAACTTATGAAATGACATGATCACATAAGCTCAGTTGTGGGTAATAACATAAGCTCGGTTGTGGGTAACACATATGGTAGACTTCAGTTTATCAGCAACACATGCAATCAGTGTACAAAGGTGATTGCTTACAAATCACTCATGCAACCCAGTCTAGGATATTGCTTAAGTCTGTGGGACCCATACCAGACAGGAGTAACAGGGAATTTTGAACAGACACGCAGAAGGACAGCATGAATGGTCACAGCTTTGTTTGACCCATGAAAGAGTGTCACAGAGATGCTGAAGAAACAGAATTGGCAGACTCTTGAACACAGACATAAACTATTCTAAAAAAGCCAACTAACAAAATTTCAAGAACTGGCTTTAAATGATGATTCTGCAAATACATTACAACTGCCTATGTATCTCTCACATGTGGATCATGAGGACAAGATTAGAATGATTACAGAATGCACAGAGGCATGCAAATTATGAGTTTTCCCACACACCATATGTGAATGGAATGGGAAGAAACTCTAATAACTGGCACTATGCGACATACCCTCTGCCATGCACTGCATGGTGGTTTCCTGAGTATAGATGGATAGTCCTCTTTGGTATGAATCCCATATGCTTGAGCAATATTCTAGGATCAATCAGAGATGCAGCCTGCTGATATTTAATTCCACTTTGTACCCCTAAAAATTGTTATACTCTTTATGTGAACAATGTGACTGATTCCAATTGTGACTCATGTATGTTACAGTCATAAGATACTAAATTTGTTAATTTTGCAAAGTGCACAATTTTATATTTCTGAACTTTTAAAGCAATTTATCAATCTTTGCACAACAATGAAACCTTAACATGATCTGACTGACTATTTGTGCAACTAGATAAGTATTAACATTGTAATGTCATGTACAATACTTCAGTTCTTTGAAAAATCTACATTTTACATTTGTATTTTCATTAGTAGTTGAGGTACCTTCACTCATGACACGCACAATTTCAGAGATAGTGCATCCATACAGTCACAGGCCTGCTTATAGAGGCCACCTGGGTCGGGGCCTGGCATGCTCTGTTGAGCCGCCAAAGAAACAGCATTATTTAAGGGATCACAAATGAGTGATCAGCCTATTCTGTAACCTGTATTACTATGGTCCAGTCAATGTATTCAGTGTTACGCACAACTGGTCATTCATTGCATCTTACATGTTTCTCTATAAAGTACTATGTTCCATTTACCGCATTTGTTCTTGCTACAGCAGTACTCCAGTAGCAATAGTAGTGTAATTTCCATTTATTTCATGGGTGAATGTCTTTACATTTAGTGTACCACATCAGTTGGGTGACCAGAGACAGAGAGAAACAAGTTACTCTTACAATACCAAGCGACAGCAGCTGCTTAACATTTTTAAATTGCTTTTTTACATAATGCTGCCAGCTTTCAAATAGAGAATCTCTAAATGTTTCTATAACAATCATTCAGTAGGCCTCTCACACCTCATGTTTGGATCATCTTACTTTTTCACTAATAGGAGCCTAAGAGAGAACTCAAACATGAAATATATCACACAAGATATGATAAGCACAATACTTCCTCAGTTTTCTCCAAATACACTGTTTTTCCATTATTGGAAAAAAAGGAAGGGCACTGGAAGTGACAAGTCATTCTGGTTTCTAGCAAACAGAGCTGCAGTGTGACAAAATGGGATGGACCTTAACAGAAAAGTACTACATTTCATCAAGTTGCTGAACTTTTTTACAAATGAAATTTTGTTACACATAAAAATGTTGATCAGTGAACATTTTTAAAAAGTATGAGCAAGGTTATTAATATTTTATGAATTTTTTACAGCAATCAAGCTTGATTATATCTAAAAAAAAAAAAGGCCAAGCATACACCACTCAACTTTCAAATACAGATCAAGAAAAAAATCTCACAGGAGATGAAATCTTTCCGCATTCACACACACACACACACACACACACACACACACACACACACACACACACACACACCAGGGAAACACAGTTACTATCTTGTAACAATTTTATCCTGGTCTCACAATGTGAGCACCTCTTCCATTCTGGTCTGTTGATGAATTACAATGTAAAGTATTCAATTCATCTGATGAAGATTCAGTAAAAGATCAAAACCTGTTATGATACTATTTACATAAATTCTTGTTTCATACATGTATATTGATGCTAATGTTAATATGTTCAGGGAATAAACATATTAATAGTAGCATCACTAAACATGTGTGAAACATTTATGTAAAAAGTAATCATGCTGCATTGTTAAATAGAGATATCCATAGTTGTAACACAAGAAATAAAAATGATTATCATATTGAAGAAAATTGGTTCAAATTAACTGACAATGAGCCTTTAAAAGCAGGATGTTGTCTATATAACAGGTTTGCCAAACTATAGAAAAATAATAGAAAACTTGCATTTTAAAAAATAAACCAAAAATTACGAATATGTTCAAATGTGTGTCAATTCTTAAGGGCCAAACTGCTGAGGTCACCGGTCCCTAGACTTCCACACTATTTAAAATAGCTTAAACTAAATGATGCTAAGAGCAACACACACACCCATGCCCGAGGGAGGACTCATACCTCCGGCGGGAGGGGCCGTGCAATCTCTGACATGGCACCTCAAACCACGCGGCCACTCCGTATGGCTAAGAAATTTCACTCATCCATAAAGTGTTAAAGAATACTTTGAAGATCTTTTTACAGATTGTTGTATTTTAGAGGCTAGTTTTCAAGAAATCATTCCTTTTACTGATACACTAGACTCTCATTAATCCGGCTCTCAGTAGTCCGGCCTCTCAGTAATCTGGTGCACATCCAAAAACAAGTGCACAATGAATTATCATGCAGAACAATGCTTAGTTAAACAATTATTTATATATTGTAGCTTTCGTTACAGTTCAGAATCATGTCTTCTAAAAGGAACCAGTTATGTTAGACCTCAAGCAGAAATTTGAAATTTTAGGTAAGTTAAATCAAGGTTCTATGCAGAAAGCTATTGCTGCCAAGTTCAATGCTGGACAAGCAACTATTTATGTCATCAAAAAGAAAGAATATGTTATTCGACAGCACTCAACACAAATGGATAGTGAGTTGGGAAAATGGAAGGTTATGCAAAAGAGTGAGAATGAAGAACTGGACGTAGCTGTTTATATATGGTTCTTACAACAACACAGTAAAGGAATTCCAGTCAGTGGCCCAATTATAAAGGAAAAAGCAGCTGCATTTAACAAACAACTTGGCAGTAGTAAGTTGTTTGCAGCAAGTGAAGGCTGGCTGTCAAACTGGAAAAAACTACATGGCATTTGGCAGCTGACAGTCACCAAGGAAAAACTCAACTAATGATAAGGATGCTGATGAGTTAGTAAGCACAATATGGAAGATAATAAAGGAAGAAGATTTAACTGCTGATGCCTTGCATAATGCTGATGAAACAGGACTCTTTTACAAGACACTTCCTTCAAAAACATAGCTGCCAAGAATGAGAAGGAAGCTCGTGGTTACAAGCAACAGAAACAGCACGTAACATTAATTGTGTGCTGTAATGTAAATGGGAGTCATAAACTTCTGCTTATAGTGATTGGAAAATCCCAACAGCGACGTTGTTTTCAACACACTGACTGCACTCTACCAGTGCAGTATCGCAACCAAAAGAAGCGTGGATGAACAGACGAATATTCTCTCAGTGGTTCCATGAAATGTTTGTATCAGCAGTGAGAAGAGAGCTAAAGAAGAAAAAGCTTTCACTAAAAGCTATCCTTTTAATTGACAATGCTCCCAGTCATCCTTCAGATGTTTCTCTAAAGTCCGATGGTATACAAGCACTCTTTCTCACACACAATGTGACAGCCCTAATTCAGCCCATGGATCAGGGAATTTTGGAATCAATTAAACATAAATATCAACATTCACTTCTCATCTCCTTGCTGAACAGAAGTGAAAACCACTCTATCGAGATTATGCTGAAAGCATGGAAAGCAATTAACATGTGTGATGTTGTTTTCCAAGTGGCAGAAGCATAAAGTGAAAAGCGCTGCCATAAATGAAGAGCTGGAGAAAATTGTGGCCATCCATTGATGCCAAGCTGGGTCCAGTAATGAGTGACAGTGATGAGCCAGTCAATTCGGAATTATCAATTACTTTGTACACTGACATGTTCCACAACCTTCCAGCAAGAGTAGAAATTGATGATGAAGATGTCACTAAGTGGCTGAGTGAGGAAAACTGTGATATGGACCAGACGTTAACAGATGAAGAAATAATCAAAAGCTTGCAAGAAAGTAATGATGAAAGTGATGAAGAAGAGGACACAGGTGAGAGCATGAAGATTTCGCAAATTTTTGGTGTTGAAGCTGCCAAGGTCTATCTGAAGTACATCATGCAACAACCAGATACATGCAGTACTGATGTAATGCTTGTAAAGCGGTTGGTTGATAAAGCATGCCACCATCATGTATCATCATTGAGACAGTTAAAAATTAGGGACATATTTTATATATAATTATGTACAGTATAACTCAAGGACTAAGTTCTCTTTAAAAATTAATGTATTTTTGGATTTAATAAAGCATAACCTTTATGTTTTAAAATTGTATCTTTCAACTTAATAAAGTACCGTACACTATATCCCCTATGTTTTGAAAATAAATAAAAAGCAAAATAAGTTAATAAACTATATTTCAGACACTGAATAATACTGCACTTCCTCTAATCCGGCACCCATATGTGCCAGGAATGGCCAGATTAGTGACAGTCTAGTGTAAATGCATGTAGCTGTATAATTTTGAAACTTGTAATTTTTCAAATGTCATATAAACTTGACGTGCCCAATATCATTTTACAGAATGGTCTGTTCTCATAAGTAAATAAGTTTGTGTGGTCTGAAGCAGAAAAATAGAGAAAAGGTTTCTAAGTTCAATTGAGAAATCTCGTTGTATTACAATAACAAAAATTCCAGGACGAAAACACTTGACAATAATGAGGTGAGACAATCCGTCACCTGAATCTAATCCATGGATGATACATGGACATGCATAAGAGTACAGAGACATCACTGATGTTGAAGCTAATGCAGTGTCGATGTGTTTTGGTATCTGTGGGGCTGTGTGTGCTAACAAGTGTACTTAATGGCTAGAAAGTCACAATCATCTCGGTTCTGTTACATACATCTGTTTGTACAACTGGCATTACTATTGCCTTCATTGCTGCCATTGTGTTTGTATTCCTCTCCTTTTTAATTTTTTGATGTTGCAGTATCTTGGCAGCAAGTGAGCTATAAGAGATCTCTCTTTGGTTTTCATCTGTAAATTATATCATGTGTAATGCCATTCAAAATATTGATAAGTTGTGTGTGTGTGTGTTTTCATTCCACAAACTTATGTATCAGACCATTTTCTGTAACTGTGAAACAAATACACTGAGTCTCATAATTCATGTTGTATATGAGTTTTAGATAATTACCCGAGCAGGACACCCAGCAGTAACTCCAAATGCACCTGTATTTTGACTGAGATCAACAGGTGTTCCTTCAATTTGGACATGATCTATACATCCATCAAAGTCAACATTTGTGACAGATACAATATTATGTTCTCCTGGATAGCCTCCAAAGTATAAGTTGTCCCAAAACTTCAGATCCTTTGCTTTCTCTGGTGCTTTGCCCTGGAATATCTTCTCTCCGTCTACCTTCAGAACACCATCCTGGTGGTAACGTATTGCACCAACAGTGTGCCAGTTTCCATCATTGTACGTTTTTGGTGACTCTATGCTGAGTAGGCCAGGTCCTAAATTGAACTGTAGAAACAGGTAACATAGATATACTTTTGTTCTAAGAAATACATTTAAATTGTATGTTTATTATTATCAACTGCAAAAGTGTTCAATTAATGAAAACCATACAGTATACGTCATAGACAAAACTTCTTATATGCTAAATTAAATTTATACTTATACTATAAAAATTAGATATTGATCATTTGTAAACTGTGAATAGAGGGTAGTGTGTTTAAACTCTACTTCTTCTTCCTTTTTCCCCTTGGAATACAGACATCATTCTAAAAATAAAATGATGAAATAATGACATTGTCAAGTTTTAACAACAACAAAGAAACTACAATGCTTTGAGAAGGGGCTCAGTTCTCTCTTTAGGTGAGATATCCTGTACCTCCACATTCATGCAACATGCAGTGCCTCATCATGAGTTACATCCAAAAAACTAACTATCCTGGCATTTCATTTATAAATTGGTGGAGTTGTATAATTAGGTCATACTGATATTCAACTCTCAAATTTATATTGGTAGAAATAAGAATGTACAGCAAATGTTTTACCCTCTGCTTACAGGCTGTTACTGCCAAGATATCTACAACCATGTGTTTGGTAGCCTGAAGAACATTCCTGGCAATTAATCATTTTAACCAGACCTGATGTCACAGCTCAACATATATTGCTCACCAGTGGCACTCATTCTAAGGTGGGCACAACATATTTATGAATTCAGTATAGTATTTCTAATGAAAGTAACTGCAATATCTCTGGACAAATAGTTGGACTCTGAGATACCACTAGAAGTCCACTAGAAGAATTCATGAAGGATAATTTGACAGTTTGAGCTAAATGGAACTTAGCATCAGATTTTTTCCTTATAAAAAATCTGTTTTATTAGTAGCACATTTCTGCTAGCATCAGCTCTCTGTTTTTGATGAAATTTTAGTACAAATGTTTGACATGACTCCCGTACCTGAATCAAATGATTTAGATTATGTATTTTTTGAGATTATTGGGGAAAAATGTGAAGTGCACATGAGTTTTGCTGTTAGCTGTAGCTATTCTTTAAAGACACGGTGGATAGTTCCGATCACTTATTCACTTGCTCACCTACATGAAAACTGCTACTAGCTGCCAGACAGCTTAGATAATGATTTCTGTACTTCGGAGGTCGTGCTTCTGGTAATTGTTTAGAATTTTGCATGAATCTTGTTCAGCACTGCCTCATGCTTATTGCAACAAAGTTTCATTATGTGTCATGTTTATTTTCATTGTGTTTCAACAAATATATGTTTCTTCAAACAAAATTGGGAATGAGGAACTTACTCTATGACTGCACATCAGACTGCTGAATGGAACGAGAGATTCAGAAGCTAGTAAGGTAGTGAGAAAAGTGTCATGTACAAAATGAAATCTACTTCCAGCAGCAACTAGCTCTCCAACATGTTCTACAGCATGAGAACTGCCAGATTTAGCAAGATGAACATCACTAGTAATGACTGGCAGTGC
Source organism: Schistocerca gregaria (assembly GCF_023897955.1). NCBI lineage: Eukaryota > Metazoa > Arthropoda > Insecta > Orthoptera > Acrididae > Schistocerca > Schistocerca gregaria. The sequence continues at coordinate 250,030,719 of NC_064923.1, read as the reverse complement.
AAAAGCAACAGCATGCATCACCTGCCCCAGCATCTCCACCTCTAGAATTTGTATCATTTGAAGAGATTAAAGATTTGTGCTCAAATATTGATTGTCTCTGGCAGTATTCTGATTTGTTACTGGTAACTGACCCTCAAAGTCAGAAAGCTTTTTACATCATTTCCACTACAATTCATCCTCTGTTGCATAAACTAGCTACTCCAACACATCCTATATCTACGTCTTTTGAGAGAAAATGTAACCTGCTTTGTTCCCATTTCCAGATCAAAACCACTGAAACTAGGCTTAAATTTCACAAAAAGTACTTAGCTCACTGTAACAGACTCCAAACTCTAAGTGCTTTCACTTGCAAACAATGTCATATTTCATATGCATTTTCTTTTTCTGACATGAGTCTTTTTCTGGAGGAAAATGGAAAAATATAACAAATGAACACTGAAATAAATATATGCACATCTGAAAGAAATGCTTTCTGTACTGAAGCAGTTATGGCCTAAAGAAAATTACATATCAATTCTAGTGATTAGGAAAGGTACAACTTATGACTCTATATAATTCCTATTGTGTTGGTACTGCTTTGTACACAGTTAAAGTGGGAACAGCGTGTAAAGACTACATAGTAACTTAATCTCCCTTGCTATGCCCTCTGAACTCTTCCATCAGTATACAATTTTTCATATATCAGATCAGTATATTGTGCTTATATTGAGTTTGTAAATACTGAGTTGACTTCATAATACTATTGCAAGCAAATAGTTTTTAAGAAGCTGTTCATACTTATAAGAGGTTATGTACTTACCTGGTACAGGACACTTCCATTTCTCAGCTCTATTGACAAGAAAGATTTGCTTCCTCTGCCAACCAAAAACAAAAGACCATTTTTAGCAAATGTTTTGAAACTAAGCTGTATGTCAGACTGTTGCTTCAGGCTGTAAGACTTGCCAGCCACCTGTACATATCCACTACCATCAAATCTATATCCAGTACTTTGCTGCAGGTTCACAAGTTTGTCTCTGTAAGAAGAATCATTTTATAAACATTTATGTATTGTTCACAATTATAACACATCACAAATACTTTCAAATAATTCTGAATACAACACACACATAACATTTAATGTATATTTAGACTGGCATTCAGTTCATCTGTTGATGAGGTAAATTGTGTCTATTTTTGTTTTATTTTGATCTGATGATTGTTGTGGCCAAAACATATCTTAAGAAATGATAACTACACTGTAGGAAAGAAAATTTCAATGTATTCCACCATGATCCCATCTTGTGCCAATTAGTATCATGGGAGTTATTTCCTGAAGTCTCAACTCAAGTCCTATCATCCTGTCCCTTCTTCTTTGCAGTGTTTTCCATACCTTCCTCTTTTCACCGATTCTGTGGAGAACCTCCTTATTCCTTATCTTATCGGATCAAGTAATTTTCAACAACCTTCTACAGCACCACGCTTCAGTTTTCTTCTTTTCTCATCCTATGCAGTATATTAGTCCACCTCAAATATTATAAATAATAAATTAAGAAGTGAAACAAGAACTATCTTCTTAGGCAGGGAGGATAATATTACTTAATTCACACATATAGACACAATGTTCAAAGATTCCATCAAGAAAGACAATTCTCAAGAATACAAGGAACAGTAAGGTTATAAACCAACACAATGAAATAATTCCTACAAACTACTCTTACAGAATGTGTTAACAGTTCACTAGAACTGAAGATAATCTTTAATGATATATTTGAGATTAAAGAGACTATACAGATGAATATATAAAATAATTAACTAGAAAAACCAATATAAGTTTGTCATACAAAGACGATAGACACGGGAGTCAAACGGCACTGATAAGTACTTGGCGGTCGCGCCATGGAAGTCATAACGAAAGCGCATGGCAGAACCAAAGAACTTCTGTGGTATTCTGTGCTGTTTTGTCACAGTGACTATTGTTAGTGACAAAAGAACAATTGAGTGGAAAAATATTTTTAGTAACTTTTAACTTGAACTTGCTAGAGGCAAGACAGATGAATGATTTCTGTATAAAAGAGCCGTGGCTAGCAAGCCAACACTGTTGTAAATGTAACTGCATTTCTAACATTTTAACACATGAGGAGACTTACTTTACAGTATTTATTCATATGGAGAGTGGGATTTGTAAAAGTTTGATGTTTAAATATACATAGTTAAGTGAAGTAAAAGAAACTGTGTACGTCTACTTATTTCTATAAGTAGAAAGAGTCTTGAGAAATTCCTGTTCCCAGCAATATACTGTGGAGAAGACAAGAAAGGGAGTTTGCAGCAGCAGGCTAACCAGCTAGGAAAGTTGGCTGACCATCTCAAGTAAGTTGCGTCATTAAAGAAGTTGAAGTTTGCACACATACTTCACCACTTCAAGTCGTCCAAAACATTAGAGTGAAAGCTAAGATAGCAGCAGGCAACAGATGTTACTTTGCCACACAGCCCATGCCTAGGAGCTTGCCTCTACCATGAAAATCTAAAATCCTTGTTTACAGAACTACTATAAGACCAGATGTTATGTATGGTACCAAGATGTGGACTATGACTGCAAATGAGTAATGGATCCTTAACATTTTGGAGAGAAAGATTCTGCATAAGATACATGGCCCAATATACAATCAAGAAGGTTGGCACATCTATACAAATGCAGAACTAGAACAACACTTCGAAGAACCTGACATTGTCACCACCATTAAAATAAGAAGACTGCAGTGGGTAGGACTTGTGGCCAGAACGGAGGAAGACAGAACATGTAAGAGGATTTTTAATGGCAACACTGGAGGCAGATGATGGAAGGGGTATCCAAGAAAGAGATGGGTGGGTGGAATTGAAGAAGATATGAAAAATCTGGGTGTCAGAGGATGGAGGCAGAAAACCACATACCTGACAGAATGACACGATATTGTGATGCAGGCCAAGGACCTCCAAGGGCTGTAGACCTGAGGAACAAGTAAGCAAGGAACGAAGGAAGAAAAAGACAGACTGCTACTTTCCATAAAGATGTCACAGTAAGTTGCAGACAGATACAATTAAAAGAAACTTACACATAAACTTTTGGCCACAGCTTTCATCATGAAAAGAAGAACACACACGGATTCATTCACACAACAAGCAAACTTCATGGACAAATGATCATCATCTCCAGCAGCTCAGACCAGGATGCAACTGTCTAATGGAATGGAAGCAGAAATCTGGGAGAGGCGGAAAAGGGTGTGATAGCAGTGTATGGATGCGGGAAGAGAAGATCACTGTCTGGTGGAGTGTGGAGGGATCAGACTGCTAACAGGTGCAGCATTGGGTAGTTGGGGGGCAGGGAGGTGAGGAGGCAGGTGAGAGGGAAGCAGAGTGAAAGAGGAGAGGAGTGGGAAAGCCAGGCAGGTGAAACATAATGTAAATACACACACACACACACACACACAAAACCTTTTACATGAATTATTAATCTCAGGCATAGCCATAACATTATGTTTAACCACAAGTGGGGTCTGTAACTGTAATTAGAAGACACTTACTTATCTCCCCTTTTCCAAATGGATCTTACCACCATGTATTTGTTGCTGTGGAAGCTGATGTAGTGAGTTGTATTTTGTTACAAATATTCAGTTCCTTTACAGGAGGCATTAACTAAGGGAACACATTCAGTTTCTCTTTGAGTGTGAGTTAAAATATTCTGTTTCATACAACAGTGTACAAGCATCTTGCACATGAATTATTAATTTCAGGCATAGCCATAACAGTTTAGAAATCCTAATTTTGGTGTAAACGTTTAGCCTAAATTAAGTTGTTTATTGTTGCAGGTGACAAACTGTAAAGAAAAACCGTCACTGTAAAAATGCAATACAGCAGGAAAACCACACCATGTGATAAGAAGGTATGAATACACAATTTTACATGCTCTTCAAAAACCTGTAATTACGATTTAGAAACTAATATTTATATGTATTTAAAAAGTAAAGAGCATTGCTTATGTTTAACAGCCATAATAATAAAAAAAAACACTGATGATGCTGCAACTGCAGTGAAACATGTCGAGGTCAAAAAAACAAAATTGTGTTTTGGTAAAGGCACACTCAAAAACATATGTTATTGTTAAAGCAAACACTGACAAAAGACCTTCAACATCAAGATGATTGTTTATACACTCCTGGAAATGGAAAAAAGAACACATTGACACCGGTGTGTCAGACCCACCATACTTGCTCCGAGAGGGCTGTACAAGCAATGATCACACGCACGGCACAGCGGACACACCAGGAACCGCGGTGTTGGCCGTCGAATGGCGCTAGCTGCGCAGCATTTGTGCACCACCGCCGTCAGTGTCAGCCAGTTTGCCGTGGCATATGGAGCTCCATCGCAGTCTTTAACACTGGTAGCATGCCGAGACAGCGTGGACGTGTACCGTATGTGCAGTTGACAGACTTTGAGCGAGGGCGTATAGTGGGCATGCGGGAGGCCGGGTGGACGTACCGCCGAATTGCTCAACACGTGGGGCGTGAGGTCTCCACAGTACATCGATGTTGTCGCCAGTGGTCGGCAGAAGGTGCACGTGCCCGTCGACCTGGGACTGGACCGCAGCGACGCACGGATGCACGCCAAGACCGTAGGATCCTACGCAGTGCCGTAGGGGACCGCACCGCCACTTCCCGGCAAATTAGGGACACTGTTGCTCCTGGGGTATCGGCGAGGACCATTCGCAACCGTCTCCATGAAGCTGGGCTACTGTCCCGCACACCGTTAGGCCGTCTTCCGCTCACGCCCCAACATCGTGCAGCCCGCCTCCAGTGGTGTCGCGACAGGCGTGAATGGAGGGACGAATGGAGACGTGTCGTCTTCAGCGATGAGAGTCGCTTCTGCCTTGGTGCCAATGATGGTCGTATGTGTGTTTGGCGCCGTGCAGGTGAGCGCCACAATCAGGACTGCATACGACCGAGGCACATAGGGCCAACACCCGGCATCATGGTGTGGCGAGCGATCTCCTACACTGGCCGTACACCTCTGGTGATCGTTGAGGGGACACTGAATAGTGCACTGGTACATCCAAACCGTCATCGAACCCATCGTTCTACCATTCCTAGACCGGCAAGGGAACTTGCTGTTCCAACAGGACAATGCACGTCCGCATGTATCCCGTGCCACCCAACATGCTCTAGAAGGTGTAAGTCAACTACCCTAGCCAGCAAGATCTCCGGATCTGTCCCCCATTGAGCATGTTTGGGCCTGGATGAAGCGTCGTCTCACGCGGTCTGCACATCCAGCACGAACGCTGGTCCAACTGAGGCGCCAGGTGGAAATGGCATGGCAAGCCGTTCCACAGGACTACATCCAGCATCTCTACGATCGTCTCCATGGGAGAATAGCAGCCTGCATTGCTGCGAAAGGTGGATATACACTGTACTAGTGCCAACATTGTGTATGCTCTGTTGCCTGTGTCTATGTGCCTGTGGTTCTGTCAGTGTGATCATGTGATGTATCTGACCCCAGGAATGTGTCAATAAAGTTTCCCCTTCCTGGGACAATGAATTCACGGTGTTCTTATTTCAATTTCCAGGAGTGTATTTGTTGCATAGTCATTAGGTCATTATCTAATGCATGTTTCTGTACCTAACATTTCATCCCCTAAAGCTGGAGATGTCATCAGAGGCTATAAAGACTCAAACATGCTCAGCGAGTTTAACTGTTTATATATGTCCACCCAAAGGACATATGCCAATCACTTACCACAAAAGAAGTAAAACAACATTAACGATCTACTTATACAAAACAAAAGCAATTCTCTGGGCAACATGGATAAATAGGCAGCAGCAGATAATACACTGGGCCAGGGAAGCATAAAATTCATTTCTCCAATACTATATTTCTATCATTATTATGCTAGGATGTACAGAAAGGCCATAGAAATTCAAGCACAAAAATACCTTTCATAGACAGGAAGAAGGACTGGAATTAATATGAGTTATGGCACTTAGTGCTACATAAATCAAAAAGATTCAAATCTTCCAAACTACAAGCTCCATAGGACAACTTGATGTGACTCCATGCTCTCAGGAAGTGGTCTGATGATCTCATCATGTGAGCATTTTGCAAGTATATACACATAGCTTGGTTTATTGAGTTTGTTTAAGATTGCATGCAGCCACTGATGATGAGTCCAGCATTAAAAGATGAAACCTCAGGCTAGAAACATGCCTTAGAGCAACCTATTGTCCATATAACAAAAATCATCAAGAATGCAAATACCAACAGTAAAGGCCTACAGTATATCATCCAACACACTGCCCATTAAGCTTTATAATCAGGCCTGTTCAAAAACAATGTGTCTAAAATTATTTGTTAGGCGCATAAAAAGGCAAATGAATCTAACTGCATATCTATGAAATTCAACTGGTTGGTTATGTTCCTTATCTTATTATTAATCTGATGTGAGATCCAAAACAAGAATATTGTTTGGTAGTAAAGTTACAATCACCTTTCTTTTGCTCCACTAATTTTGTCTGCATCTATAAAATTCCAGAGAGAAACTGGAGTATCTCCAATCACAAGGCCTTCTATCTCTCCATCAAATGATGCAGTTTGTATTGCAGGCTGCATCTCAAAGTCTGCTGGATAACCACCAACAAATATTTTTGACTGCTCTTGATCAAGATTTAAGATAGAATGTGTGCCAGTGAGAACTGCTTCTTTCTCATACACTTCTTCTTGTCCACCAGGACCTTCGTGGCGTATAATTAGCTTAGCTATAAGGCCAGTCCTGAAAGCATATTGAATAAATGAAATTTCTTTCAGGTAACTGACAATGTCAAACAAAACAAAAGGTATTAATATTACATTTTGATGTACAGTAATGAAACATACCTGTAATATCAGAATGCAATACTTGTATAATTTGCTCATCAAATCTTTCCTGCAACTTCTGACTCATTTACTTAACACTAATAATATTTCAGCTACCTCATATTGTGAAGTGCAACATCAATCAATAAACTTCAAGAACAAAAAATAATGTTAGAATTTAAGTCAATTAAAATATGTGCAATCAGTTTTGGGTTATTAATTACACAACAAATGGACACAGTGTAAGAAAAGCACTACAAAGTCACCCTCTTTATCTCAAGTAACAAGTGACATTAAAGAAAAATTAATCACTGCTAACAAAAGCTGAATTGAATTTAATTTTATTTTGCCCTGTATGATTACATGGTGTACAGTGAACATACATATAATATAGGACACGTCAAAGATTCAAAAACCTTCATTATCACATCAACACTGCAAAATTCCTTTTCCACCAGATAGTGTTTTAGATTCTTCGAAAATGTAGTGTCAAGTACATTGTCATGCAGTTTTTTAGGCAGAATTTGTGACAAAGCAAGCTGGGATATTTTTACTTCCCCTCTTGTTTTGCCATCTGCCTCCTTAAAATTCATTTTATCAATTTTGACTAATTACTACTAATATACATGATTATAATCTACGTTTTCATAAAAGAGAAAGGTTGGCCCTCAGTCTTAAAGATATACCACCAGGTCTAATTTTGTGTTTAGTTGTATGTATGTAATTGGTTTTCTAATTTATTTTGACTATTCCTAGTTAATATCTTTTGTTATAGGGTGAAATTAGTAATTGTTTTCTAAAACAGAAACAGAAGATCTTGGAAGAAGAGCAGGAGAGGAGAATAGAAAGAATAAAGAGATTCTGGGAGAAGAAGAGGAAAATGCAGTCCACAAAGGGGCTGCCCGTGGTCCTACAGAGGCCGTAACGCAAGTAGAAGAAGAAGAAGAAGAAGAAGAATAAGATGAATTCTATTGTTGACTTAAAAACAAATATAATTTCTGCACTAAATATAAACATTTGGAGGAACAACTAATAGTATTCTTAAAGGATCTACAAGCGTTGGAACTTAAATAGTGGCAACTATTTATTCACAACCAATACAAAAAGTTACATGTTTGCTCCTGTTCCTGTACTCCAAAGTAGTCACCAGCATTGTGTAGAACCTGTTGCCAGCAAAGTGGAAGGCATAGTATTCCGTTAGCAGAGCCTGTTCTGTTGATGGTGTGAATGGAGTGGTCTACTGCCTGTCGAATCTCTGGAACAGTTCTGAAGCAAATGCCACAAAGTGGTTTCTTCATCTTCGGAATCAAATCAAAGTCACAAGAACTTAAATCCAGGGAGTATGTTGGATGGTACCGTACTTTCCAGTCCCATCAACCAAACAGAGCAGCCACAACTTGTGCTGTATGTGCCCGAATATTGTCGTGCAAAACGATGGGTGGGTTGCGCAGAAAGAGTCACCGCTTGTTTCACAGAGCTGGTTGCATGTGATGCTCTGAAAATGAACAGTAATTCTGTGCATTGACAGTACGCCGTGGAGGAACGTAATGCATTAGGATAACACCATCACAATTGTACATGAGAATTGGCATAACTTTCATCATACTGGGGCTACTTTCAACTTTGTGGTGACCCATAATGACACCATTTGTCAGATTAGCATTTCAGTTTTGGCTCATATGATGTGGCACGTCTCATCCAATGTTATGATATGGCCTCTCCTTTGCACTCATAGCACTCCAAGTGCATATGAGCAGCGTCGTAATGCATCCATTTCTGCATTTCAGTCAAGTGATGCAGAACCCATCATGACGCAATTTTTTGTTTCCCCAGGCGTTCCTTCAGGATGCAAAGCACAGTTGTATGCACAAATCCGGTTTCGTGGGAGAGCTCGCAAATTGTATGGCATCAATCACTGTCCACTAATGCGAGAACAGCTTGCACTTCCTCTTCATAGATGCTAGAATGATCTGCCCAATGCATGTCTGCCACAGTTTGCCAACCTTTGTTGAACGCTTTTACCCAAGGTGCCACAGTTCTGTACGGCAATGTTGATTCCCCATACACCTGAAGACCTTGATGACACTGTTGTGCTGTACAACCTCTGGCACATTTAATCTTGATACAACTCCTTTGTTCCTGTTTCAAAAACATAGTGACACCGTTACGTTGGGCTGCTCACTCAAAAGTGACTTGCTAAAAACTTGCTACCTTTCAGAGTACCCTTTTTTGAGCTAGAACAAAAAAGACACAGAAAACATACTCTTGCACGCATGCACACACATGCCTATGCCCCTACTTGGTGCCAGCTGGATGGTATTCATGTGTGTGTGTGTGTGTGTGTGTGTGTGTGTGTGTGTGTGTGTGTGTGTATGCGCGCGCACGCATCTGTGTTCCACTTTATATTGAGAAATGATTTCTCTGAAAGCTAGCAAGTTTTCTTTCTTTTTGGTTAAGCCCATCAATGATCCAAAGCTTCTAGTTTTTAGTGAGTGGTCTTTAATTTAAAAGAACGTAAGTCATTGCTATTTACAATTTTTGTCAAGTGAATTTTCCTTTTAACAAAACTATTTCTTTTAAATTAATGTGCCTGTGAGCCCTATTTTGATGGATTATAAAAGTACAAACTCCTCTAGTTCAAGAATTATTTGTTACCTCAGTTTTTTACTTTCATTTTGAATAACAACTGCAAGAATTTTGAGCACTTCAACAGACTGCAAAATGAGGATGATTGCTGCTGTCCATATATTAGTCTTTTGAGTTATTATGAACTAATTTCCAGATATTTGGTATTTGTTATGTATCTGGATTTTAAGTGGATGCCATATGGTGCAGTTGCTAATTGCCCGTGCATGGAGCAAAGTACCACAATCTCTGGTACACACACACACACACACACTCTTAACTTCAGGGCAGAATGACAAATGTGACAAATACTGCAGAGATTATTTGCATTATGCAATTCCTGTAGTGTGCACAGGCCCACACATAGGACCAACTTTACTTCCTGTGTGTTTTCTGATATTATGAAAAAGATAAAGCACTAGAAAATGACGTTACCTTTCAATAATTGCTTGATACCACTCCTTATCAGCCACATATCTCTCATTGATTATTTTTTGTGGGCCAGAACCTAAGTCAACACTTAGAACAGGATATCCATTTTCAACTTCCAGTGCGATAAAATCATCCTGTAAAGCCAAACATTAGAATTAGGTTTAGGTAGGTACAATGAAACAAAATTATAAAGTACCAGTAGAACACCAACTTCGTATAACTGGATTTTAAAACTGACTGTGAAATACATTTTCTGTTTCATCAGAATTTAAACTAAAAAGATGTATTAATCTTTATTTGCTGTTGACCATTAAAATAATGGAATAGGCTTTATGTGTTATACATAATACTGATATGTTTAGTTCTATACTTAATTATATCTAAAAACAAAGATGATGTGACTTACCAAACAATAGTGCTGGCAGTTCGATAGACACACAAACAAACACAAACATACACACAAAATTCAAGCTTTCGCAACCAACGGTTGCTTCATCAGGAAAGAGGGAAGGAGAGGGAAAGATGAAAGTATGTGGGTTTTAGGGGAGAGGGTAAGGAGTCATTCCAATCCCGGGAGTGGAAAGACTTACCCTAGGGGGGGAAAAGGACATGTATACACTCGCACACACACACATATCCATCCGCACGTAAACAGACACAAGCAGACATTTGTAAAGGCAAAGAGTTTGGGCAGAGATGTCAGTCGAGGCAGAAGTACACAGGCAAAGACGTTGTTGGAAGACAGGTGAGGTATGAGCAGTGGCAAATTGAAATTAGTGGAGATTGAGGCCTGGCAGATAACGAGAACAGAGGATATACTGAAGGGCAAGTTCCCATCTCCGGAGTTCTGACAGACTGGTGTTAGTGGGAAGTATCCAGATAACCTGGACGGTGTAACACTGTGCCAAGATGTGCTGGCCGTGCACGAAGGCATGTTTAGCCACAGGGTGATCCTCATTACCAACAAACACTGTCTGCCTGTGTCCATTCATGGGAATGGATAGTTTGTTGCTGGTCATTCCCACATAGAAAGCTTTACAGTGTAGGCAGATCAGTTGGTAAACCACATGGGTGCTTTCACACGTGGCTCTGCCTTTGATTGTGTACACCTTCCGGGTTACAGGACTGGAGTAGGTGGTGGTGGTGGGAGGGTGCATGGGACAGGTTTTACACCGGGGGCAGTTTCAAGGGTAGGAGCCAGAGGGTAGGGAAGGTGGTTTGGGGATTTCATAGGGATGAACTAAGAGGTTACGAAGGTTAGGTGGACGGCGGAAAGACACTCTTGGTGGAGTGCGGAGGATTTCATGAAGGATGGATCTCATTTCAGGGCAGGATTTGAGGAAGTCATATCCCTGCTGGACAGCCACATTCAGAGTCTGATCCAGTCCCGGAAAGTATCCTGTCACAAGTGGGGCACTTTTGGGGTTCTTCTGTGGGAGGTTCTGGGTTTGAGGAGATGAGGAAGTGGCACTGGTTATTTGCTTCTGTACCAGGTGCTCTATCATTTATAAAACAAATATGTACACTTAATTATATACACAATTACAAGTGTTTATACTGAATTACCTACACAACTACAAGCATTTAGCCATATATTTTAAATTTTAACATATGTTCACATTTTTTTCATAAAAAAATCTGTTACTTTTTAAAAAGGATTTTCAGCCAGCCGGCTGTACAGTTTTCTTTGAAATAGTTTAGAAGGTATGAACCATGCTGAGGGTGGTAATTTGTTGAAGATTATTAGGGAGCTGACTGTGGGTGAGTGGGCTGTTTTTACTAGTATGTGTTATGGAATATCCAATTCAATTTTTCCTTTGGTATTGTGTTGGTGCATATCTCCTCTTATATGAAAGTCTTTGATATTTGTTTTAATGTATAGTGATGAGACGTATGTATACAGATTTACAAATTAGAAGTATATTGAGTTTTCTAAACAGAGGTTGGAAGTGATCTGTTGGTCCAGTCCTACATATTTCTCTTACGACTTTTTCAGTATCAATATTATGAAACGAAAGTTGCTACTTACCATATAGAGGAGATGCTGTGTAGCAGATAGGCACAACAAAAGGACTCTCACAATTAAATCTTTCGGCCATTAAGGCCTTCGTCAACAATAGATGACATACACACATACACTCACGCAAATGCAACTCGCACACACGACTGCATGAGTGTGTGCATGTGCGTGTATGTGTGTCTATCGCCTATTGTTGACGAAGGCCTTAATGGCCAAAAGCTTTATTGTGAGAGTCTTTTTGTTGTGCCTATCTGCGACTCAGCATCTCCGGTATATGGTGAGTAGCAACATTCCATCATGGATTTTCCATTGCTTGGCTTTTTTTGTATCTTCAATATAGCAGCTATATGTGTGGAGTAGCGCCTTACTAGCAGTCCATAAGAAATGTGACATCAGAGATAAGAAAAATCCAAAATATGTCAATCTTAAATAGGTAGGAATAATTAAATCTCTTAGTTTCCACATTAGGTATGCTACTCTTGATATTATTTCGCAAAATGACTCATGTGTTCTCCACAGCTCAATCTGGAGTCAATATAGAATCCTTAAAGTTTAACTGTTCTAGTTTTTTTATTATTAGTCTTAACAGAAAATTCTGGGTATTGTCAGGATTACACAGCAATTTCTTAGAGGAGAACAATTTTACTGCAGCATTTAATTATTCCAGTGACATTTGTTGTAATGCTGATGTGTCTTGATGAGTTGCAATAATTGTTATGACATCCACTTGGCAGACCACAGATTGAGGAAAATGTTGTGGCAAATCATTGATGGCAATTATGAATGTCCAAGCATTGATCCTTGTGGTATACCTGTCTCTAACATTTTCATTAGAGAATATCTGTTTCTCTCTGAAAGATATTGTTTCCTGTGTTTTAAGTATGTAGCAATTATTTTTAGTTCTATAGTTTGTACTCCATAAAATTCAAGTTTCTCAATCACTATCCCATAAGGGATATACTCAATGGCCTTACTTAGGTCACAAACAAACAAGTGAGGCTTTATCTATATTTTCAAAAGCAGAGATTATCTGGTTTACAATGTCAAGACCTGCTGAGAAGGTATTTTTTCCTCATAAGGAACCAAAGAGTTTGTTTGAAAGGAGATTATTTTCTTCAAAATAATCACTTAATAGTTTATATATGAGTTTCAAATATTTTCAAAATTTAAAGAACTATTGAACTGGGTAATAATTTTTTTGGAGATTTTTAGTCTCCTTTTCTAAAAATTGGTATAAGTTTTGAAATTTTTAATGATGTAGGGAAAACTCCGAACGAAAGATATTTGTTAAAAATACAGGCTAAAGGTTCACAGATAAAATGAATAGTTTTCTTGATAATGTAGTTGAATAACCAGTAATTACCCATAGTTTTAGAATTGGAGAATTTTTAACTGCTTTTGCTACATCTGTGGATATCATAATTTTCCACTGAAAAAGACTGTTTCACTGGCAGCTGCTCACCAAGTAGTTCACTTGCACATGTGTTGCCTAAGTTTATTCTGTTTCCAATTTCTTTCACTAGAGTCACAAAGAACTCATTCAGTTGATCTGGTTCAAGTGATACTTCCTGAGTGTGGTTGGGGAACTGTTCTTGTGTGAAAATCTTTCATGCTGTTTTGCACTTGTTTGGTGCAGTTTCTACAAAATTTCCATATGCTAATTTTCCCTCATTAAGCAACTTAGTTTTGTAAAAAAATTTATACTTCAGATACTTCCCATAATCTATACCAACTTGTTTAGTGTCACCCTCACAGTTGTTTTTATATGCCTTTGACAATAACAACATTTGTTCCCTAATGTTTGTTTTTGGCTTACATTTAAACTTAAGTTTTTCTTAGGGTGAACAAGTGCACCACACTTCAATATATTTGCTAAAGAATCTGTCAAACACAGTTTCAACATCAGTTTATCCAAGCTGTGTTTCATACAAAAAGTCCTGTCTATCAGCAAACAAGTTCCCAAATTCATCTTTCTGACCTCCTACCCAAGTCACCTCATTTTCAATGTGGGTTATATTACTGATATGACCTAACAGTTTGCACCAAAGTGTGAGGAGCAATGATTCATGATCAGAGAAACATCTGTCTGCATGACTAACAGAAAAAATCTCACTAAAAAAGTTAACAAGAGCATTATCTAAGCAGGATTCCTTATGAGTAGCATTTTTATTTGTACAGAATAAATTTAATGACCTTAAGACATTGAAAAAAGTTCTTGACACTTGCTTGTCACATTTTGACACTTCTATATTGAAGTCACTGCTGAATAAAAAATTATCTATCCATCCAAATTTGATTTTATCCGATTTTGCCAAAATAGGTTAGGTGAATGGCTGGAAAATTCATTTTAAAATGATGCAACAGGTTGTCTCTGCTATTTTTGTGTTTTCTGTTCTTGTATTCAATCTCTAATAGGCTTGTGACCAACACACATTACACTCTGATTTTCTGTCACGTTTTTCAACATTGAGTCAAAAACTTCTTATTTTCTACACTATACAGAAGCTTTTCCACTTATCCTTCCTGAACTGAAATTAAGAGAAAGATAGTGTAATGGTGGAATATGGCTTGCTTAATGTGGCTCTTTTTTATGGTTCTGTAATTAAACTTGTAAAAATGGAACCCTTATAGTGTCACTTTATTGTCCATCTGTCTCTCTGTCTGTTAGACTGCTCAAAACCCATTCTCTCAGGAATGGGTAGACATATCAAGTTGAAAATTGTGCCACATACTATGGTCTACGGTCCCTTGGTGGTGTAAAAAATGAATGTCATAAGTTACTGCAATCAAAACATATGGTCATTTATGTCACAAGCTTTACTTTGATTCTAAGAAACTCAGCCACTGAAACCTATAGGGTACTTCTGGTTGACCTAGAATCATGATATTAGGCAAGAAGCAAGGTCTCACACTATAACCAAAGAAAAAAATCAGAACATTGTTAATTTGTAATTATATCACGAGGAAAAAAATTGCCATTTGTTACTAGACTGCCAGTCTGCCTGTCCGTCTGTTTGACGATTCCCATTTCTCAGAAACAGGTAGACACATCAAGTTGAAATGTAAGTCGCATATTTAGGTCAATGGTCACTTGTTGGCATAACAAATATTAGCTTCTAAGTTAATGTAATATAAAGAAATGGCCACTTATCACAAGTATTTTGATAGTTGCAAACTCATTCATCAAAACCTGTAGGGTACTTCCCATTGTCCTAGAATAATCAAATTTGGCAAGAAGCAAGGTATCACATAAAAACAATTGGAAAAATCTGAAATTTGTTAATTGTTAATTTACAATCATATCACATGAAAACAAAACTTCTTCTCATTTGTTATTGATTGTCTGTCTGCCTATCCATTTGTTAAGATACCTTCTTCTCAGAAAAGATAGAAATATCAACTTGGAATTTATGTCACATACTGATATCCATGGTCCCTTGATGGTATAATAAACATTAACTTCTAAGTAAATACAGTCACAAGATATGGCCATTATGTCACATATTTTGATACTCACCAACGCATTCATTAAAACATATCGGTTACTTCCTGTGATATGGAATCCTGAAGTTTAGCAAGAAGAAAGGCTTTCACAGTACAAGTAAAGGAAAAAATCTGAGACTGTTAATCTACAATTACATCACACAAAAAACTGCTTCATTTGTCATTTGTTATCCGACTTCAGAATTGAAATAAAAACATTCTCAAAAGTCTTGGAATCCCTGGGATTGATATCTTACCAGTATCAATTTCATTAACAGGCAAAAATCATCGACACACTCAATTCTCATAATGGATAAACTATCTATATACATAATTAAATTTGTGCATAAATCTTAGTGCATGAGCCAGTTTTCTATTAACTGTCACATAGGGATTAGGTATACATTATGATGAAACTATCTGACAGTTTAAAAATGTGATTCTGACACAAATCTTTGCCAGTGGAATGTTACACCAATTCAATCATGCAAGCATAAAATCAAAGCTTTAATGTGGCAGAAAATGTAATATTCCTTTGTAACCACCTATAGATATAATAGTTCAACAATTCAGATTTTTGTAATGATCTGGTTTCTGAGACTCAATACAAATTTTAAAAAGAACTATTAAGTTAAAATTAAAACAATTTGTCTCTTATATCTAAAAAATTCCACTCATGGCTTGTGAAACATGACTTTCCTACATATACTTGGTACATTTTTAAAATTTGTATTCTTATAAGCATACAGTTTTCCTTCACACAGAAAAGAAAGAAAAAGTAAAACCACAATTGTACCACATTTCTTTTTCCTTTCTTAAATGTTACATAAGCCTGTGGATCTTGGAGGAAGAATGGTATCAAAGAAACAAATTAAAATGCTTACTGTCTTTGCTCGTCTAATTCTTCGGCTTGTACCAACTTCATTTCCCATGTAAAAAAGGAAACCATTTGGTTTGTCAGTGTTGAAATACATTGAAACATGAGTGGATGTTCCTAGGTGAGGTAAACTCTCAGGGTTTTTTAGTTCCAGTATTGAATCGTGTTGAAATGTTGCACCAACATCTATCCTGTAAGTAAATTATCAAAAATATATTAAATGAAGACACAAAAATAATTTTGATACCAAGCAACTACACTTAATTGGTTACTGATAATATGAAACAAAAGACAAAGATAACAGAATTCACTTTTGCAAACAAAATTTCCTGCTTTTTGTATTTTATAGTTAAGAAACAAAACCTCTAGTATGTCTACCTGTTGACATGATCCCTTGCCAATGCCACCTGTCGTTTAAGTTCTTCTATCTTTCTTCCAATATCACTACTGGCCTTGGCTGTTAAGTTCTGTCTTTCTCCAACAGCAGCCATGAGACTTTTTATATTTGGCACTACTGTAGTTACCTGCTCCACTGTGGAGTACAAAAAATTCCCTTTTTCAACAAATGTAAGCAAATGTTTTGATGAAAAGATAGCATATAAAATTAAGTAACTACAATTATCATGGAAAATCTGAAATTACTCTTTTTATAAGCAAATGTGTCTCCAGTTGTCTCAACACACATATACAGCAAGAAACACAATATTCAAAATCTTCAACATGGGAGAAAACATGTGTTACACATTTCTAGGAACCCTGATTGTGATAACATAACAACCTACAAGGTGTCTTTCATGTAATTATTTGACATTTGTGGCAAATGATATGGGTGGCTAAAAAAAGTATGGTTTATGTTAAAGTAAAGAAGACCCAACAAAGCAATGTGACACAATTTCACTTCTTGTAACCCACTGTACAGTCCAATTCATCATTAAGATTGAAATTAGTATTCTAATCATAAACAAGTGCCAATTATCATAAGACTACATGATTAATATAATTCCCAATACTACACCCACCAGACTGGTCATGTAGACATCAGTAAGCTCTTTTCTGGAAAATATTTGGATAGTGGGTGGAACGATGGGGGAAGGGGTCGGGAGGGGGGAAAGGGGTATATAATTATCAATTAATCCACTTAAAGCTAAGCTTCACTCTGAGTTATCTAAAATTGCCTATGACATCCCACATGTAGTAAATGGCATGTTATACACTCAGGAAATATGCTGGATGTATCTTTGTTAATTGTATTCTACCTTTAGCCTGACTGAATAGCAACAGGAAAGGGGTAGGGAGGAGTGTAATGTACAATCTGCACTCACTTTGTTGAGAGATGCACTAAAGCACTGTTTCTGTCTGTATACACTTGGCTACGTATATGAAGACCA
Organism: Schistocerca gregaria; assembly: GCF_023897955.1. Classification (NCBI taxonomy): domain Eukaryota; kingdom Metazoa; phylum Arthropoda; class Insecta; order Orthoptera; family Acrididae; genus Schistocerca; species Schistocerca gregaria. Next base: position 250,013,039 of record NC_064923.1, on the reverse strand, counting down.
GAACAATCTTCTTTTGTATAAACTGCATAATATTTTTTGCCTCAAATCCACATGATGAGAGACATTCCCACGATCTGATAAGAACCATCAAATGATACAAAAATTGTCACTTTTGCATAACTCCTCCAAAACATAGTATTTCACTCAAAAAAATCATCGATCATGATGTATCTTAACAAATGATTGCAATTAAATTGGTGACTCATGTACCTTAACTGTATATTCCAATCATACTAAGTTTCATCCAGTGATAAGTCAAGTTGAAAATACCATGCTGTTCCAACTTCTCCAAAACAGTTATAAAAAGATGCAGAATCTAATTAAATGGTTCCTCACAGTAGCATAAAATAACAAGGTCTTAAGTGGATTTCTGGGAAGAGATCTCACATTCTTTTCTAAGTTAAGTAGGAGTCTTGATAACTGCTAGCACACAATTCATCTAAAGATGGACATCTCAATATATTCTCACAAATAATGAGAAGTTAGCTTGGAGTTCCATTAATGAAGTGCTAGGAATTCTTTCCCAAAGCTGTTGCACTGCTCAAGAATGAACGTACAGAACACTTCTACTGAGAAATTTTGTTCATAGAGGAAAGGTACAAGGCCAAGTAGAGTGAAACAATGTTAGACAATTATTTCTGGACACTCATCAGACAATCACCAATATAATTGTGTCTCCAGTGAAGTTCCTCTGATGGAAATGTATAAAGTAAATACAATAAATGGCATACATTTTTAAGGTCAATTATAACATAGTGTATCTACAACAAAAAGAGCTAAAATTGCATTTTCAGGTCCTGTGTTCTCATAAAATACTTTCCTTGCAACCTACCTTACTTCTTAATTGTCTATCAGGGCCCAAATTTTAATATTACCAATTCTATCTTTATCACTATTTTTTGCACATTTGTTTTACTTCTTATTGGTTTCTTTAAAACTGTGACCTTTTGATGACCAAACACTGGAAATGAAAATTTCTGAATGTACCAGAATTAGAATTAATTACTCCATCATGGTCAGACACCCGTCCGTGCCCACCCACAAGGGGTGTTGTTGGGGGGCTGCAAGAGGGTGCACTGAGCCCATCCCTTCCCTCTCTGAATTCTGGAGAGCTGAGTTTTTATTTTTATACTGAGTCAATAACCATCAATTCTCTGGCATATTATATGTTTTAGTGTCGTCTAGAAAATTCAGTTCTTATGATGTGACATGTCTCCAACCTGAACAACTCACTTATATCAAAAGTGGAAATTTTAGACTCTAGACTCCCCCTCCCTCCTTTGGAAAGATGTCTGTGGACTTACATGCAAATACCACTGTACTAACAATGTTAGCTTGCTTGACATTGGGGTAAGGTCAAAATATTAAATTAAAATAAACAACACAGAAACAAATCTGATACTTCATTATGAAAAACATTTTATATCACTCTCACTCGTTATGATATATGGCTCTTTAAAATATAGACTAGCAACATCATTGCTTCTTTTATCAGTAAAGGGCAGTCTATGTGAATGATCTGCAGCATTCAATGCTGGTTTAATCTGGTTAGGTCTGTTGGGCAAGTGCAGCCTGTTTAATTACAGTGACACCAATAAACACTGAGAGGCATTCTTTCTCATGATCCACTGTAACATATGATCTAACGTAAAATTTTGGATAATAATACTTCATACTTTAAGCAAATCATAGCAATAGACAAGTAATTTTGCTCAAATCTACCAACTTACCATTGAGATTAGCTTGATTCACAGCCTTCATTGCAGAATCAGCATCTCTTGGAAGCTGTTGTGATACTGTCACATCTTCTGGTAGTTGATTTATAATTCTTGAGATGGTGCTCAAAGTATTCTGTGCTGTTGCATTAGCATCTTTTGCATTCTGTATGGCTTGTGATGCGTAACTCTCAACTGTTTCTTGGACTGGTATCCTGGTTAATTCGCTAAAAGGGAAACAAATTAATTCAAATTCACAAAGTAGAACAAATATACTAACTGTTATGCCAAAATATGAAAGCAGACCTATTGAATGAAAAAATACACAACTACCAAATTTCCATTATAGGAAAAAACGCAATTCACAATGCAAGTTTAGGTTATGTTTTTACACTGCAAACAGACTGGATTGCTAGAAAGAAAAAATACCATATAAAACACACTATCATCTCATTTTGCATTATTTTCAGAAATATCAATCCCTGTCACATGTGTTCGTTTGAGCTCAGATACTTAATTACAAAATACTAATTACAATGCATAAAATATGTAATGACCTTAAAAAGGCTTCTACTTAAGTAGGCTAAGGTGTGATGTACAAGAATCAATAATTTCCAGTCATTCCCAACTCACAGTGTTTTCTGAACACTGTCTCAAGGTCTGTTGTTACGTTTTTCACTAATTAAATTTTTAGTCCAATCTGGATTTCAGAACAAAGATAATAATTTCTAAACATTCACACCATTTTTTTAAAGATTTAATATCACAAACTGAGATTTCCAGTGACATCTTGAGGACATATATGGATGTGGCAGAATCCTGAATGGTGTAGAAGGCAGAAAATAAGACTGCAAGCTTTTGAGAGATAGTGTTTGAGGAGAATACTGAAGATACCACAGACCAACAAGCACTCAAATGACAAAGTGCTGACAAGATCATGATAGTCAGTTATCACTATGAGGAACAACACAGTCAGTCACCTCCTCAACCATGATTCATGTAATTATCAAATATGATTCATGTAATTGTGGAAGGAAGAAGAGAGGGAGGATGATAGAGACAAAAGTTCAGGGATTAAATTAAAGTTAGCACAGGATACGAGAGCATCAACAGACTAGCATCAAGAAAGGGGCAGTATGGTCAAGCCTACCAACTTTCAAGTTGAGGATGATAAGAAGAAGAGGAACAGAAATCATTAGCAAGGTAAACTGTTGTAAATTTTTGAAAGTCTATAATGATGAGAAATTAAACTTGAAAATATGACTAAGGTCACTGGGTTTGGCTACTTTTGCTATATAAGAATAATAGGCAAGTTGTAGCATAACTTACAAGTATTTAGCATTTTTTCATTTATCAATGACCCGTAAAATTATGTCTTATGAAAGATGGATGATTCTGTTTCCTCCCCACATATCCTTCAATCTGCTAAGTTCTTAATGATATGAAATGTGAGATAGTGAACTTCACAAAATAAAAATGCGTAGTACCCTATGAAAATAATATCACTGAGCATCCGTTGGAATCGGTCAACTCACACAATTTGTAGGAATATGAAATAGTAAGATGACAAAGTCTTAGTCATAGGAAAAAGAGATGGCAGAGTGCAGTTCACTGATTGAATACTGGGGAATTTCATACAGTCTACAAAGGAGACTGCACACAAAACACTCATGTAACCAATCCTATAATATTTCTCGGTAGTATGTGATCCATACAAAATAGGATCAACAGAGGATATTGAATGAATATAAAGAAAGGCAACATGAATGGTCAAGCAGTTGTTCAACCCATGGGAGAGTGTCAAAAAGGTGCTGAAAGAACTGAGCAGGTACATGCTTGAAGTTAGATGCAAACTATCCCATGAAAACCTGCTCAGAAAGTTTCTAGAACCAACTTCAAGTGATTTCTATAGGAATACATTACATCACCCTATGTATTACTCCCACAGAGACTGCAAAGATGAGGTTAGACTAATTACAGTGGACACAGAGGCATTTAAGCAATTATTCTTCATATATTTCACACATGAATAGAACAAGAAGAAGCCCTAGTAATTGGTACAATTGGATGTATCCTCTGCCAAAGACTTCACAGTGGTTTGCAGAGTATAGGTATAAATATAGATGTCATCATGAATAAAATAATCAAAGATTTATAATTCATCATAAATGACTAGCATTTCAGAATTTTTTAATGATAAATTTCAGATTTTTGTACTAACAACAAATTTCATATCACAATGCTCAGTATGAATGCATTTTATGGAAAAGTAATTAATGTGTCAGCTACCATGGGCAAAATGGGGAATATAACACCACTATTAAGTGTTTCACACAGTTTTATTGCTAATCTCATTTCCAGTTCATTTACACCATTGAAAATAATAAGATAATAACAATAATTTTTGCATCAAAATAAGATCTGTGTATCAACTTAATAGTTGTTGTGACTTGCTGATCATTCAAAGTGCCTCCGCGCAATTACGCACGTCCTCTACATGCAGCGCTGTCTGCCAGCCATGCAGCAGCTGTGCCACCTAAGCGGCCAGCCAGGCAGCGGCCACTAGACTTGGACTCAGTGCTCATTCGAATGTGACAGTGTTCACATGTCTTGCTTTGTCAACTTGCTCAGTGACTTATGTGTGTTTTGTCATTTTGAAATATGTGTTCAACTTGACGTTATAACAATTGCCAACGAGGTAGTGGATTTTTCCTTTTCATCGATGATCCGCAGGTTTTCATGGCTACTGTCGAGCAACTATTGCAAGGTCTCATTGAACAGCAAATGCTTCTAACATCAGCGATTCGCGATTTCGTCACGGCATCAAATGTGGGGCGTTTCTCATCGTTGTCTATACCTCCTTTTCCTTTTTATGACGAGACGGTGGAAGACTGGTCTGATTATGAAGAACGTCTTCGACAGCACTTCTTGGCATTTCATGTCACAGACAAACAAACATGTAAATCTCTGTTCCTTTCCTGGACTTCACTCAAATGTATCAGTTGCTGTCGCAATTGGCTCCTTTGAAAGATCCTGCATCTTTGTCCTTTGCTGAAATGTGCTCACTTCTGTCTGTTTATTTTCAAAAGCAAACGCATGTGGTAGCCTCTCGTGTTGACTTTTATTATTGTCGAAAACAACTGCATCAATCCTACCACGCTTGGGCTGCTGAACTTCACGGCCTCAGTAGAAAGTGTCAATTTGTTACTGAAGTTCACAAAGAATCCTATGCCGATTCCATGGTATGGGATGCTATTATCCGGCCGGTGCCCAACAAAGAAGTTCGGCAACATGCCCTTCAATTGGCAAATCCGACTCTAGATGAAGTTCTATCCATCGCGCAGTCTTTTGAAATTTCTCACACTGCTGGGGCGCAAATAGAGGCGTGGGGTGACGTTGGGGAAATACAACCTCTGTGCACTGTTGACGAACTCTTAGAAACTGCAGCAAAACCCCCGGCAACTTCCTTCATGTCCAAGGTGTTTTACGAAACATTCACACAAGCATTGTCCCCAACGCTGGGCTGTGTGTCACAATTGCTAAAAGAAAGGTCATGTGTCTTCCATTTACAAATCCGACCACATACATGATGTTCATGAACATGACGCTGATTCTGTTTCTGTGTTGTCTGTCAATTGCACTTCTTCCCTTGCAGGGAAGTTATTCCTCACTGTCCAAATCCTTGGTCGGGATGTTCGCATGTAGGTGGATGCCGGTTCTGCTGCCACTATAATTAATTTGCAGATGTATTTTCAGTTGAGTTCTCCACTCCTATCACCTGTCACTCAGCAATTACAGACGTGTAATAAACATAAGATTTCTCTCTTGGGACAATTTAATGCTGAGGTATCTTACAAATCTGTCATCCGCACTGTTCCCATATTTGTGGTCGACCAGAGTACCGCAGAGAATCTTTTCGGTTTCAATGCCTTTCGCGTTTTTGGGTTCTCCATAGACGACTCTGCCAATATCGTCTCTGATGCTATTCCTTATGCTCAATTGGATTCCTTGTCAACGACATTTTCATCCCTTTTTTCTCCTGAGTTAGGCCATGCAAACGACTTTGAAGCTCATATCACACTCAAACCCACTGCTCGGCCTAAGTTTTTTCGGACTCGGCCTATTCCTGTGGACCTTCATGATAGGGGTCTTGCTTCCTGTCACTTCCAGTGAGTGGTCCTCTCCTGTCGTTGTCGTTGCTAAGCCCAATGGTGACATTCGTCTCTGTGGCGATTTTAAAGCCACTGTAAATGAGCAATGCCTCATCAACACTTACCCTATGCCCCAACCTGAAGAATTGTTCACTAAACTTGCAGGAGCCCAGTACTTTTCTAAAATTGACCTGTCAGAAGCTTATAATTAACTTCCTCTCGATGCTGCAGCCCGGCAGTTTCTGGTCCTTAACACGCCTTTCGGCCTCTACCATTCGGGGTTGCCAGCACTCCTGCGCTCTTTCAGCGATTTTTGGAACAATTATTGCTCCCTGTCACTGGGTGTATAAATTACATGGATGACATTGTTGTCACTGGCTCCACCACTGAAGAACATCTTCAGAACCTCCACACACTTTTTCATGTCTTACAGACTGCTGGTCTTAAGTGTAATCTTCAGAAATCACAATTTTTTCAGGCATCTATCATGTACTTGGGGTTTCAACTGTCTCGGGATGGTATTCGTCCACTTCAGCAAACTGTCACTGCGATTGATGCCCTTCCTCGCTCTACATCTGTTAAGGAACTGCAGGCCTTCTTGGGGAAAATAGCATACTATCACAAGTTTTTACCGTCTGCTGCATCAGTGGCTCAGCTGTTGCATTGCCTGTTGCATAAAAACGTGCCTTTTCACTGGTCCGTGTCAAACGATGCGGCTTTCCAGAAATTGAAGACTTTGCTGAAACTGGCCCTGTGCCTGGCTACTTATTGACCTGGCCAACATCTTGTTCTTGCCACGGATGCCTCTCAATACGGGGTCGGTGTAGTCCTTGCGCACCATTTTTCAGACGGCTCTGAACAACCCATTGCTTATGCCTCCAAAACGCTCACGGACGCCCAACAAAAGTATTCTCAAATTGAAACAGAAGCTTTGGCCCTTATTTTTCTCTTCATAAGTTCGGTGTTTTTCTATATGGATCCAAATTTCATCTTGTTATGGATCACAAGCCGCTTGTTTCCTTGTTTCATCCATCATCGTCACTTCCCAACAAGGCTGCACACCACCTCCAGTGTTGGGCTCTTTACTTGTCTCGTTTCAATTATGAGATTCATTTCTGGTCGACGGCTCAACATGCGAACGCTGATGCACTGTCTCGCCTTCGCATGGGTCCTGATCTGGCATTCGATAAGGACGAACTTTTGTGTTTCCATCTGGATGTTGCCGAGCAAAGGGTTGTGGACGGATTCCCCATCACAGGGGACCGGCTGGCGGTGGCTATGGTTCTGATTCTACCCTCTCCCAGGTTTTACGCTGTATTGAGAAGGGTTGGCTGGATCATCCGTCCGCTAAGACTTCTGACTCTTTGCGGAACTACTACGCTTTGCGTTAGCGCCTCATGGCTAGGGATGGTGTTATCCTCCTTTCCACCGACAATGCTTCACCTTGTGTTGTGGTAACTGCGTCTTTGTGTGCTTTGGTCTTGCACCTCCTTCACCAAGGGCACTGGGCTGTCTCTCACAAATTCTCTGGCATTCCGTCATGTGTACTGGCCTGGCATTGACTCTGAAATAGCACACATGGTCGCTGCCTGCAGCCCTTGTGCATCACAGGCCACCACCCTGAAGTCATCTTTGTCACCATGCCTTTCACCTGAGACACCATGGGAGCCCATTCATGCTGACTTTGTGGGTCCTTTTTTAGGTACTTATTGGCTTCTCATAATTGACGCCTACTCTAACTTTCCTTTCATTGTCCGTTGCACGTCACCTACCACCGCGGCAACCACAAGTGCTCTCGCCCGAATTTTTTCTTTGGAAGGTCTTCCCTCTATTCTTGTTACTGATAATGGTCTGCAATTTACCCCTTCTGAATTCGCGGATTTTTGTGCTTGTCACGGCGTTATGTATGTCACGGCCCCTCCGTTCCATCCACAATCAAACGGTGAGGCTCAACAACTGGTCCGCACATTTAAGGTTCAGATGCGGAAACTCCTGACTTCTTCTGCTGCTAATGATACGCTTCTCCAGTTTCTGGCTTCTTACCGTTTCACCCCCATGGGCGACCACAGCCCGGCTGAGCTCTTATTTGGCTAACAGCCCTGCACGCTACTTCATCTTATGCGGCCTTCCACCTCACGGCCGCGGGTGCCTTCGCTTGGCCAGTTCACCGCCAACAACTTGTCTGGGTATGGGGATATGGCAGGCAGCCAAAATGGAGTCCGGGCTGCATCTTACAACACCGAGGCCAACACCTGTATGAAATCCAGATGAACACAGGTGTTGCAGTACGTCATTCGGACCAGCTTCCGCCTCGTGTGCTGGCAACACCTATTCCGAAGGCTGCTACACCACCTTCAGCTCTACCGGACGCTCGGGACCTTGGCGTCTCTCATTACTCATAACGCAGCCCTCTCACCATCATCTCGGTGCCAGTACAAGAACGGACGCCACCAGGAGACGTGCCCATGCAGGAACCGGATGACCATCATCTGTCGGAGCCAATCTACGTGCCTCCTTCTCCAACGGATGTTGACACATTACCCATGTCTCCTGTTATATCAATTGGACTTGCCACAATGGGCAGATTGGTGCAAGGGGCCAGTGAAAAAATTTCAAAGAGGGGAAAAGTGTTGTGACTCGCCGATCATTCAAAGTGCCACTGCGCAATTACACGCGTCCTCTACATGCGGCGCTGTCTGCCAGCCATGCAGCAGCTGCGCTACCTAAGAGGCCAGCCAGCCAGCGGCCGCTAGACTTGGACTCAGTACTCATTTGAATGTTACAGTGATCACATGTCTTGCTTTGTCAAATTGGTCAGTGACTTATATGTGTTGTGTCGTTTTGAAATATATGTGTTCAACCTGATGTTATAACAATAGTCATGATACAGAGTACAATGTTCTTCTCCGATGCCACCTGCAAGACAAGTTGTCAATAATCAATACTAACTTGTAATCTTGGAAGCATGTTTAACAATTCAGTCTCTGTGTTTGCTGCACCTACATTAGTCACTGCTCATTTTTCATTGTATCTGATTTGCTGAAATTTATTGTTACTTGCGGTTATTTATCCTCATAAATTAGTTAATGGTGGTAGGATGGTTTTTGAACTTGTAAAGTAAGTTAACATCTACTGACAGTTTGTCACAACCAGACACAGAATAGGAAAGGTTTTAAGGGAATTTTCTGATGGTGGCAGTGGTTTTCAACCAGCTTCAAGTGAGGATTCAGGCACACGTGATGGCAACTGCAGTGAAGATCATGAACATATTGATCCAATAGGAGGCAATATGAACAGAAGTGACACATGTAGAGAAATTCTTCAACATCCACTAGTGGTGAGTTGGTATGACTGAAATCTGATAACCTTGGTGTCAACAAACTTGTTCATTTTTGTGTCCCCCACCAAAATACTTTTGGATCTTAGCAATATGGGCAATAATTAAAATTTCAGACAAAATCCTTTGCATGGACAAATGAATCAATCAAATTTTATTGTCATACATCTCATAAAGCAATAGACAACGTCAAGATAACTTACATTTTCAACATTAACTACTAAATACAATTTAGTTTGGATTACATAAGGGCATCCGCTAGATACAGTGTTGAAAGACAGTATTTTCAGTTTCAAAAAATTAATCTGCTGTGTAGAAAGGATTATTTACTTGTATTCTGTACAACTTAGCTTTGAAGATATTGACAGGTAACTCTTTTAAATCTATACTTAACTTATTGTACAACAAGTCCAAGAACTAAATATGAATTCTGTGACTTGGATAGTCTTTGATATGGTACATCTAAACATGATTTGTTCCTGGTGCTATGGCTATGTACATTCCTTCTTAAGAACATTAAAGATGTACAAGTTTATCACCGTCAGGCATTGCAATTTAACAAACAAAGGTTTACAGTGTTCTAACTTACCTGAGTCGGTTATTATTCTTACTAATTTTTTTTGTAAAAGTAGAATGCCCTTTACGTGACTGCTATTGCCCCGCAATAAGATTCCATATGATATGATACTTTGAAAGAAAGCAAAATATACTGAACTTATATAACTATTAGGGACATGTCTTTTTAAGTTTCTAATTAATGATGATGTAAATAAAATAGAAAGAAACTTCCACATGGGAAAAATATATTAAAAACAAAGATTCCAAGACTTACCAAGTGGGAAAGCGCCGGCAGACAGGCACAATGAACAAAACACACAAACACACACACAGAATTACTAGCTTTCGCAACCGATGGTTGCTTCTTCAGGAAGGAGAGGGAAAGACGAAAGGATGTGGGTTTTAAGGGAGAGGGTAAGGAGTCATTCTAATCCCGGGAGCGGAAAGACTTCCCTTAGGGGGAAAAAAGGACAGGTGTACACTCGCACACACACACACACACACACACACACACACACACACACACACACACACACATCCATCCGCACATACACAGACACAAGCAGACATATTTAAAGGCCAAATATGTCTGCTTGTGTCTGTGTATGTGCGGATGGATGTGTGTGTGTGTGTGTGTGTGTGTGTGCGTGTGTGTGTGTGTGTGTGTGTACACCTGTCCTTTTTTTCCCCTAAGGGAAGTCTTTCCGCTCCCGGGATTGGAATGACTCCTTACCCTCTCCCTTAAAACCCACATCCTTTCGTCTTTCCCTCTCCTTCCTTAAGAAGCAACCATCGGTTGCGAAAGCTAGTAATTCTGTGTGTGTGTTTGTGTGTTTTGTTCATTGTCCCTGTCTGCCAGTGCTTTCCCACTTGGTAAGTCTTGGAATCTTTGTTTTTAATATAAGTTTCTAATTAAATAGATAACTCTTGAAAGTCTGGCAGATAAATGTTTGACGTGTGGTTCCCATGTCAACTTTTGTGACACAGTTATCTGTTTATCAAGAATTACAAAATAGCATGTATGGTGAGAATATTTATATCTATGTGAATCTAATGATGTATTTCTCAATATAAGAATCTACAGCACCAAGTTATAGGAAAAGATAAACATGGGCTATGTACCTGATATTATTTTACATCTGATGAGCATAAAAGAAACAGACATAAAATATTTGAACACTGACAGCTTACAAGTTTCCTTTCATTGAGATGGAAACTAGGAAACTACGTATATCACATTGTCAGATGTCATATCCCCAGTGAAAAGAAAGCATCACTGCCTAAACCATAGAGAGACTGAACAGAAGAGATGTCATGAACTTTTGTATGAATTTTTATGGTGCTCATTCTCAATATGAAACAGAAATTCTGTCTGAACACACAAACATAAATTTCTACACTTGTCTCTAACACTCAAGAGTTACAAATTGCACATATTTGGGGTGCACACCAACTCTTATCATCCTATTACAAGCCTTTTAAGGGTTAGATGTACTGACAACCGCAACACAAGAGGTTAAAATAATTTACATATAGAGTGCTGTAATGTCACAAATTAGTGCTGCTGACATCCATACATTTTAATATTTTAAAGTGTTTATGAAACTTATTTCTGCAAATGTGTTTTTTCTTTGTTACTGGAGATGTTATGGGAAAATTATGACACCACAGTTTCATCTTTTACATCTGAGGTGGACTTTCATAGTGTCAGATGATGCGATCTCTTTGCTGTTGGACAGCAACTGGAAGAATACGACAGACACTTTGCCAAGACATCCTATGTTCTCTGGTATATTAATGGAACAGTTAAAACCATTGGATTTTGTAAACCAGTATTGTAATGTGAAATTCAAAAAAAGGTTAGTGTCCATCTGTCAGTTCATTCCTCTTGTATCACAGAGCACATCAAGAAGGATAACTTGCACGTATGTGGAACAAATCAAAGTATGCCTTAATAAGACACAAAGAAATAATGTAAGCTTAAACTATATACTGTATTAATAATGAAATTTCACTGTACTGGTTAGTTCTACTCTCACTTACACTATTAAATTTAATAGAGTAAATCAGTAAGAAAGCTACTACCTTGAAACAAAAAAAGCTGTCTTCTCAGTTTTATTATATAGCTGTTGTTTACCTGCTGTTGGTAGCAAAAAACTTACTAGATTATAATGGTATTTTAAAGAAAATATTTTCTTACACCTGTAAATACTAAATCCTAGATACAGTACATTACTATTTTACTTGTCATGTAGCTTTATTTGTTTGTTTTATTTGGCCTTCAGAGTCATGTAGCTTTATAACAAACACTTCTGTTTGCTATGTAGCTAACAGAATTTCTACTATCCCTGGATTTAGATATCCAGATGACTCGTAATAAGAGAAGCTTATGAGACATGTTTTTAATTTTCTTTCAAACTAGTAGGGATTCCCAGTTACTTGCTTTATGTTAGATTGGAGCTTTCTAAAAGTTTTCATACCACACTACATAGTACCATTTGGAACTCTAGACAAAGAAGCAAAGTCTACATGAAAATATGTACAGCTGCATGTTGTGCCAGAGGGTGGTCTACCTTGCTCTTGAGCATAGTTTGGCAGTGGCCATTCAACCTGATGGATGGCTGGTTGGTAGTCATACCAACACCAAAAGCAGTGCAATGATTGCAGCAGAGATGGTATGTAATATGGCTGCTTTCACGGGCCTGTGATGTAGTAGGATCAGCTGTGACAGGACGGAATAGAAATGCTGGTTGGGTGGATTTGGCAGATCTTGCACCTGGGTGTTCTAAGGGGATACGATTCTTGTGGCAAGGTGTTGGGATTGCGAGTGGCATAAGGATGGACTAATATGTTGTGGAGGTTGACTGGGTGATGGAACACTACTTTAGGAGGGGCGGAAAGGATCTTGCATATGATGCCTCTCTCTCATTTCAGGGTATAATGCTAGATAATCAAGGCCCTGGTGAAAGATGTGTTTCACAGTGACTGAAAGGTTGTGTTGTGAAGTGATCACTCTGTTGTAGAAATAATTCGAAGGCCGAGATCGCTTAAACACTGTTTACTAGATGACCGGTTTCAACACACTAAAGGTGCCATAATCGGGTCTGAATGCAGCTTAACATGTATAAATCATTTGGATATTGTTGCAGAAATAAAAATTAAAAACAGCTGCTCTCATGCCATTCGATTTCATCAGACATATAAAACTGAAGTCACAAGATAAAACTATTTGACACATGACTGCAGCTCAACTAACAACGGTCGGCCGACCGTTGTAAGTAGAGGGTAATGCAAAACGTTTTTTGATGTGTGTATATTGTATTGAGGCCTACAGTCCCTCAAAGATGTAAAAAAGTGAAGCTTCTAATTCAATGAAATCAAAATTTGTGCTATCTATGTCAAATCTTTTTATACTTGCAAACCCATTCATTAAAACCTAAAGGGTACTTCCACTAGACATAGAATCATGAAATTTTGCACAAACAAAGGTTTTACAGCACAAGTACCGAAAAAAATCAGAAAATTGTTAATTTGTAATTATAGCATATGAAAAGAATATTGGGGTGAATATCTTGCCAGTATCAATGCTGATTGTCAGGATCTTGATTTCCAGAATGAATGAGCTGTCCATATATATATAATTAAGTTCATATGAAACCCTCAGAGCATGAGTCCTACTCGTACAGGCCAATTGCTTTATTTAGCTATGAAGCTGTATTATAAAATGTGCAGCAATACAAAACTTACAATTTGTTGCTGTCTCAGTTCGTGCAACTAATAAATGTTTGTGTGAAAGCGATACTTTAAATTCACAATGATTTACTCATTTTCTCAGTCACTTCCTCATTCACCAGTGTAGTAGATCCCATCACGAAGGAGGGCCTTCATGGATGTAGAACATGTGAAGGTATACAAGAAGGACTCAAAAGTATACACTACAAATCCAGCAAAGAACATAAAGAAAACTTACTTATTGACATTGCTCAGCACTGATTCTATATGTTTGTTGAGGCCATCAATTACATCCAGGCGGTCTTTGGCATCTTCAAGTTGTGGTTCGAGTTCTCCCTGAGCCTTATCGAGCGTTTGCCTGGCTTCTTCAAGCAATTCCGTGGAACGAGTTTGTGACAGAGCAGTTCGTTCACCAAGACCATTTGACTGAAATTAAATTACGCACATGAGTACAATATAATTATGCACCTAAAGTGAGAACAACAATTTCACTTAACTATTTCTCTTGACTCTCGCATTCCTAAGTTGGCAGGTATAAATGGTGAAAAACATAAAATTCTAATTTACATATACAACTGCTCTCTCCATTGTCTCCTAAATGCTTTCTCTCACTCATGGAATGCTCACTGACAGCTACTGTGTCAGTGAGTACAGTCCCATTTCTCTTGGTGAGGCTGCCTTGAGAGGTCTCACAATAATCCTGCCAAACTAGCACTGGCTGTCCATCTCAGGCTGAGGTAGAAGCTACTCAAACAGAAGACAATGAATGTTACATTGACTTTTATTAGTTTTAGTGGAAAAAATATTTAGCCCTGTTGTGATGTTTCCCATCATACTGAAAAACTTATTCTTCCGTAGATTTGCCTACAAGATAACTGTGCTTTAGCAGCACAGCGAAGAGCATTCTAAGATATGTTGGCATCAGCAGTGTACAACACATTTTATATCTTTCTGCAGCCATTCACTAGTTATCCACCACAGAACATAGTAGCAATTTTCAATGTTGTTCTTAGTCTTCCTTTTTACATTTTGCCCATTTAAAGAGAGTGTTTGAACCTTTCAGTACTCCGATGACTTTATTATTATTATTATTATTATTATTTTAGAGCCATTTAACAGTGATATTGCTTGAACTTATAATGCTGAATAGCATTTCAGTTTCTTGATACCCATTCTGTAAATGTGTCTATAGAATTTCAAGCATCTTTTGTCCACTGTATTAGTTACCTTTCATTAGGGTGTAAAAGCCTGTACTGATGCAGTGTCAGCATGGTTATCAATGGATTTGGTACGGTTAATTTAAGGGGCAGAAGAATGCCCTTCTGTCAACACCACATTACTGCCCACCAGCACAAATGTGTGTACGCAAAAGTAAGCAAATCTGTCAAGTAGATTTGATCCATGACCAAAGCACTTCCCTGTCCTAGAAAATACTTCAACAGGCATGGCTATCCAGGTGGGTGTATGAAAATCAATTATAATAACATCAAAATGATATACAATGAACACATTATAACAATGAAACCTTAGAGCTTTTGTACATAAGGCACTAGAAGACAATAACTGGATGGCAGAAAAAGAGATACACAGATGAGTAAATTTGACTGGAGCACTTATGGTAAATTAAATATGGCTTTATACATGTTTCTGATGTGTCTGAAAAGAAATGATTATAATGAGTCTGTATTAAAAGTTTTGATTTAGGGTAGTGAGGCATCACATCTATATTCCACATGTCTCTTTATGGTGTGTAGCAGATGATATTTCTAGTAGTACTATATTTTTCCCACATTCCTATTCCATACATAATTCACAAGGGAAAGAATGATTGTTGGTAAACCTCCATATTAGCTCTGATTTTTCTGATTTTATCATTGTGGTCATTTTGAAAACCATATGTGAAAGTAAGTAATATGTCACCCTACTTCTCCTGGAGCATACTTTCAGAATTTCAATAATAAAAGTTTCTGTGATGCATAAATGCTTATTTTGTAGCAACTGAAACTGGGGTTTCTTGAGCATCTCCAAAACACTCTTCCACCTCTAAGGACCTCACTGTTGACAACAAGTAATGCTCTCATACAGGATAAATTATCATGTATCTTCACTATCTCCACTATTAATCCACTTTGTGAGGATTCCAGAATAATGATCAATATTCTAAAATTGGCTGGACAAGTGTTTTGTAAGCCACTGCTTTCATGGATGAATTACAGTTCTCTAATATTATGCAACAATAATGATTTTAAATTCTTCCAATGGATCTTAGTCTGAAATTGCTTTTCTACAAATTGTTTCGATTTGCCACCAATAGTGTAATCAAACAGTAGTGGATTTTTCACCCTTATATACTCAATACATTACATTTAGTTGCATTCACGTTCAACTGAAATTCCCGGCACCAATAACCAATCCTCTGGAAGTCTTCGTGCAATTCACTACAATTTTGTACAATAGAAGATTGCAAAGTAACACTCAATAATGTTTTCCTTCCCTCGTATTGCAGCTGGAATGTTGACATTTCATAACAATATAGTTTGAAGCTTGAGCTACAGGGGATATTTTGTTTTCATGTGCAGCTCCAGAGAGAGAAGCCTCAACTATGAAACAAACAGGACGCACATATCATTGTCCTTAACTCGTGAAGAGCAGTGAATTGTAATTTGATATTTGTGGGCCAAAGGGAATAAATTGAGTGAAATTCACAGGGGCTTTCATGGCCTCCATGGGGACAACTTTATGGGCTTTAGCAATGTCTTCAGGTGGTATGCATACGTTCAAGAGAGCCCTATAAACATCAGTGATTTGCCACACTCCGGGCAGCTAGTAACAGCTGCAACCCTGCAGAGCATCGGAGCCACTGAGGCAGAAGTTTTGAAGAGCCAGCCTGTGCAACTGCAAATCTTGTTGCAGTAGTTCAACATTTCCTGTGGTGCAATGTACAATATTGTTTATGACATATTGAAATTTCGTGAAGTTAGTGCGCACTGGGAACCTAAGAACCTGACAGACATCCACAGGGGCCAGCAAATGATGAGAGGCTTAGATCACTTCATTCATTATGCCACTGAATGGCATGACTTCTCGAAAGGAATCATCACTGGTGATGAGTCATGGGCATACCACCACATGCCTAAAACCAAGCACACCTCTGTGGAGTGGAAACATGCTGGTTCCCCAGTATGAAAAAAATTCAAAGTGACTCAATCTGCTAGGGAATTCTTTTGACAGTGTTCTAGGACATGAATGGTGTGTTTTTGATGGTCTTTGCTGAACACTGGACCACTGTGAATGCTGCAGCCTGCATTAAAAACTTTGGTTAAGTTGCATGGTGCCTTCATGACAAATGGCACAACATTAATGCTGTCAAAGTTGAACATCTTCATGAGAATGTTCACCTCCATGCTCCTGATCTCATGTGTGAGAAAATTGCTGAATTTGGGTGGGAGGTGCTCCAGCGTCCACCTTACATTTGGACCTTGCACCACTGGACTTTCATCTGTTTGGTCCCATGAAGAAATTACTAGCCAGCAAATGCTTCCCAACTGATGCGAAAGTGAAATCAGCAGTCCACAGATGTCTTTATTCCAACCAAACAGACTTCTACAAACAGGGCATATTGAATCTGGGACCACAATGTGAGAAATGTGTTGAGAACATTGGTGACCATTTTGCAAATAGATAAAATATGTAAGTTAATTTGTGACTTTATTGTTTTGTCATCTATTACAAATTTTGGCAATAAAATTATTGTACATCACTTTCCGATCTACCCTCATATTATCCCTACCTCCCTAAATGCAAATGCCTCATCTGTGGATTGTCTCATGGAGCTTCCAACATTATCCAGTAAATCATATTGAAGTAAGTCTTTATGTTCTTCAATTTTGTTCCACTAAAAATGACATGCTGAATTATGTCTGCAAGGAAGTCCTGAATTCATTCAAAAATCCAGTCCAATACTCAGTCACCCTGTAACGAGCAAGGTGGTGCAATGGTTAGCATGCATTTGGGAGGACTTGCATTTGGGAGGACAATGGTTCAAATACTTGTCTGGTCATACTTTCTGTCATCACTATTCTAAAATTTGTAATCTATCAAAGAACTAAGGCAAATATGAAACAATGGAAAATTCAGGTACAAATATCTTAAAAATAAAGGAAAAGATAGGTTGTTACTTACCATAAAGAAGACACGTTAAGTTGCTGGCAGGTAGAGCTAAAAGACACATACATAAACTTTTGGACACAGCCTTCATCATCAAAACAGAAACAAACACCATTTACACACACGAGCAAAGACACCTCATGCACACATGACTGCCAACTCCAGCAGCACAGGCTGGAATGCAACTATCATGTGGGATGCAAGCAGCAGTCTGGAGTGGGAGGGGGAGGGGAAGGGGAAGAGATAGTAGGAGCGGGGAGGAGAAACAAATGCTGTCTGGTGAAGCACGCAGGGGCTAGAATGCCAACAGACACAGCATCAGGAGGTTGTGGGGCAGATGGAGAAAAAATGAGCTAAAAAGGAGAGGAGTGAAAAAGGAGAGGAGCAGGGAAAGATGGGATCACACACAGGCAAATGGCAGCAAAGAAATGGTGTGGAAGATGAGAATCAGGAAGACATGATAGGACAGGTGTGGAAACTGATGGATGTAGGATGTGGGGACAATATGTTACTGTGGTTGAGGCCAGGATAGTTATAGGAGCGGAGATTGTGTTGGAAGGATAATTCCCATCTATGCAGTGGTGCTGGGGAGGGTACAGATGGCTCTAGTAGCAAAGCAGCCATTGAATTCAAGCATAATATGTACAGCTGCATGTTGTGCCACACACTGGTCTACTTTGCTCTTAGCCACAGTTTGGCAATGGCCATTCATTCGAGTGGACAGCTGGTTAGTAGTCATACCACTGTAAAAAGCTGTACAATGATTGTAGCAGAGTTGGTATATGACATGGCTGCTTTCACAGGTCCCTGATGGGATAGGATACTCCTGCGACAGTACTGGAATAGGACATGCTAGGTGGGTGGATTGGGGAGATCTTGCACCTGGGCCTTCCACAAGGATACAATCCTTGTGGCAAGGGATTGGGATTGGAGTGGCATAGGGATGGGCTAGGATGTTGTGGAGGTTGGCTGGGTGATGAAACATCACTTTAGGAGGGGTGGAAAGGACCTTTGTTAGGATGTCCCTCATTTCAGGGAATGATAATAGGTGGTCAAAGGAAGGATGTGTTTCAGTTGTTCCTGTGGTCTTGAGTGATGAAGGGAGCAGTCCTTTGTGGCTGGTTCTTGGGAGTTGTGGGAGGATTAGGGGTGTGAGGGGAAATGGCATCGGAGATCACATCTAGGTGAAGTGCCTGTCTGTGAAGCGTTTGGTCAGATCCTCAGGATACTGAGCATTGCTGATACACCATCTGTGGGTGGCCAAGTTGTATACGTGAGATTTTGTGGTGTGAAAGAGATGACAGCTGTTCAACTGCAGGTACTGTTGGTGGTTGACAGGTTTAAAGCGGACAGACTTACGGATGGAGCCATCAGAGAGGAGGGGGTCAATGTCTATGAAGGTAGCACACTGGGTTGAGGAGGACTAGGTGAAGTGGATGGGAGAGTAGGTGTTGAGGTTGTGAAGGGACGAAGATAGGGTCTTGGCCCTGAGTCCAGAACATGAAGATATCATCAATTGACATGAACCAGGCTAGGGGTTGGGCATTTTGGTTGATAGGAAGGTCTCCTCTTGATGGCCCATTAACATGATGGTACAGGAAGGTGCCATGTGGGTGCCCAGGGCTGTACCATGGGATTGTTTGGACTCCTTTCCTTCAAAGGAGAAATAGTTGTGCATTAGGATAAAGTTTGTAAGATGTATGAGGACTGGGTAGTGGGTTTGTAATCTGAGGGACAGTGTTCAATAGCAGTAAGACCTTGGGCAAAAGGGCTGCTGGTGTATAGGGAGATGGTGTCAACAGCAATAAGTAGGAAATAAAGGGCTAGGGATGGGGATTTTAGGGAGCATGTAGAAGGTGGGTGTCGAGGGAAATGGATTCAGGGGAGAGGTTCTGGTAAGGGCCTAAAGCTTTAAGCAGGAATTGGAGGTTGTGTTGGACATCTGGGATGGGATATTTCTGGCAGAGTTTGTAGATGGAGGAGTCACATAATTGGTGGAGGCCTTCTGCCAGGTAGTCACTGTGATTCATAAAAACAATGGTGGAACCTTTGTCTGCAGGTAGAATGATTAGATCAGGATTTGCTTTGAGGTTGTGAATTACTATTCTTTCTTCTACTGAAAGGTTGGTGTTCTGAGGAAGGGACCTGGTGAAGGATGGTGAAGCTAATTTGAAGGTATGAAATTCCATTCCTGGAAGGTGACCAGTGGGTGGTTAGATAGGGGGGGGGGGGGAGATCGTGATTGGACCGTGTAACTGTAAGAGCCATGGTTCAGTGGTGGAATTAGGGTGGGTTTTGTTGGAGGGATTAACAGCAAAGAAGCACTTTCACTGCAAGGATTGACAGAAAGTGAGTAGGTCTTTGAAAAGTCCAGCATGGTGAGATTTGGGTGTAGGGCTAAAGGTGAGGTCTTTGGGTAGGACTGAAACTTTTATAGGGCTGAGGGTTTTTGGCGGAAAGGTTAACAACAGTGTTATGGGAATGTTTTGGCTCTGGATTTGATGGAGAGTTACTAGGGAATTTTGGGAGATGTGGCAAGTTGAAAAGGGCAACTAGGCAAGGTTTAGGAGCTAGGTGCGGTGTACACTGAGGAACACTGTGGCTAGGATAGGGGTTGAATAGTAGCCCCCGAGGCAGCAGTACAATGTCAGCAGGTTGGATAATTTATGGAGGTGGTGTCTGGAATGCTGCTCCAGGTGCTGAAGAGCAAAGGATTTAATTTCAGAGTTGCGATGTATGAAGCAGGGATTGCACAGTAGTAGTATCTTGTGGAGGAGGCAGGAGTGGTTCTGAGATGCCTGTGTCATGGAGATATGTTTTTGCAGTACCTGGTATGTAAGAGCCAGGGATTGGCAGAATCTGAAAAGGTGAAGGTCACTATGAAAGGAGGGGTGGGATCCAGAGAAAGAAATCTTTATGGTTATGATATTTGGGGGGATTCTGTGGTTTAGGCAGCTTTTGAAAACTAGGAAGTGGGACTCAGTTTTAGCCAGGGAAAGGGACACTTTTCTGAACTGGTACAGAAAGATGGATCAGGGGTCCAGTGTGGCAATAATGGTGTAAAGGAAATGAAAATGATGCAGACTTGGGGTAAATAGATGTAGATGGTTGTGGGAGGAACTGGATAAGAGAAAAGACACATGAAAATACATAAAGACAAACAGAAACATGCACAGATATGCAAAAATACATACAGATATGTAAAAATATGCACAGATACCTTAAAATATGTAAAAATGTGTGAAACCACACAAAAATATGCTCAAATATGCTAAGAATGAACAGAAACTTGAGAGAAAATGAATGATGAGGTATAGGAGTGTTCATCTGTGTTTGCAATAAGGGAAGAGAGGGGAAGGGAAGATGGGTAATGCAGAGGATCACAAGTTCATGTGGCACGGGTAGGTGTGAAAATAAAATGCTAAAGTACGTCATCATGAGGGATGAAGTGGGATCAGTAGGAATAAAAGCGATTATAACTATCAGATGAAAGAATTTAGGGCACCAGGTTCTGTACAACTAGCTGCACTGCCACGACACCTGTGTTGCATGTGGACAATTGTTGATACAGTGTGGCATCGAAGTAGATGTGGATTGGATGGTGGTGAATAAACACAGGAAATCAAACAATGGAAACTCCATGTACGAATATCAACAATGTAGGAAAAGATAGATTGTCACCTACCATAAAGAAAACGTGTTAAGCTATAGACAGGCAAAATTAAAAGACACTTATATAAAGCTTTTGGCCACAGCCTTCATCAGAAGATGAGAAACACACACCATTCATGCACACAAGTAAACACACCTCAAGCACACATGATCACCAACTCCAGCAGATTGGCCCAGAATACAATTATTGCACGGGACACAAGCAGCAATGAGGAGAGTGCAGAGAAAGGGAAGATGAAGGGGAATGGGAAGGGGAAGGAATAGTAGTGTATGGCAGGATGGGAGAGGGAAATACTGTCTGGCAGAGCGTGCAGGGACTAGAATGCCAACAGACCCACCATCAGGGGGTAGTGGGGCAGGAAAGCGTGGAAGAAGAGGTGCAAAAAGGAGAGGAGTGGGGAAAGATGGGCAGACACATTGGCAGAGGGTGGCAAATAAAGAGATGGGAGACAAGAATGGGGAGGAGATGACAGGACAGAGGACATGAAAACTGTTCGGTGGAGGATGTGAGGACAGTATATTACCGTACATTGAGGCCAGGATAACTACAGGAGCAGAGGATGTGTTGCTAGTATAACTTCCATCTGCACAGTTCAGAAAAGTTGGAAATGAGGGGAGGATCCAGATGGCTCAGGTAGTGAAGTAACCACTGAAATCAAACATGTTATGTTCAGCTGCATGCTGTGCCACAGAATAATCTACTTTGCTCTCGGCCACAGTTCTGTGGTGGCCGTTCACCCTGATGGACAGTTGGTTGGCAGTCATACCTATATAAAAAGCTGTGCAATGATTGCAGCAGAGCTGCTAAATGAAATGGCTGCTTTCATTGGTGCCCCAGCCCCTGATGGGGTAGGATAAACCTGTGACACGACTGGAATAGGTAAGTGCTGTGTAGGTGTATTGGCATGTCTTGCAGCTGGGTCTTCCATTGGGATATTAGCCTTGTAGCAAGGGGTTGGAAATGGGAATGCCATAGGGATGAACTATGATGTTGTGGAGGCTGGGTGGGCAACGAAACACCCCTTTAAGAGGGTTGGAAAGGAACTTGGGTAAGATATCTCTCATTTCAGGACATGATGATAAGTCATCAAAGCCCTGGCAAAAGGATGTGGTTCAGTTGTTCCAGTCCAGGGATTGTTGATGCAGCATCTGATGCCCCAGATATTTTCCTCTGGTAGTTATAATTATATTTATTCCTACTGATCCCACTTCCTCCCACATCCTGACATACCACTAGCATTTTATTTTTCACACCTCCCCATGCCACATGAACTTGTGATCCTCAACCTAACCCATCCTTCTCTTCCACACACACACACAGACACACACAGACATCCACGTCTCATCATTCCTCTTCTTCCATGTTCCTGTATGTTATTACGTATTTGTGTGTATTTTCAAGTGGTTTCATATGGTTTCATGCATTTTTTGGGTATTTTTGTGTATCTGTGCATAATTTTGCATATCTTTCCATGTTTCTGAGTATCTTTACGTATTTTTTATGCAACTTTCCTCTTATGCAGTTCCTCTCACAGCCATCAACACCTATTTAGCAAATTTATGCATCTTTTCTGATCCTCTACACACCTCCTAGCACCTAAACCATGCCTACCTGAAATTTCAACTTTCCGCAACCCCCAAAACTTCCTTCCAACTCTCCACCAAATCCAGAACTAAACATTTCCGTAACAATGTTGCTAACCTTCCCACCAAAACCTTCAGCTCTACAGAAGTTTCAGTCCATCCTAAGGCCTCACGTTTAGCTCTACACCCAAATTTAAACATGCTGGACTTGTCAAAGACCAACTCTCCTTCTCCCATTCCCTGCAATGGAAGCACTTCTTTGCCATCAATCCCCCAATGAAATCAAACCTAATCCCAACAGTGACTCCTTCTCTTCCAGTTCATGCCACCATCTAACTCTGATCTCCAACCCCCCCTCCCACTTAAGCCACCCACTGGTCACCTTCCAGGAATTACTTACCTCCAACAAAGATTCACCATCCTCCTCAGGTCCCTTCCAGGAATACAAACCTTTCAGTAGAAGAAAGAATAGCCATACACAATCTCAAAACAAATCCTGACCTAATAATCCTACTTGCAGACAAAGATTCCATCACTGTTCTTATGAATACCTCCAATCCCTTTTTAAAGCCTTAGACCCTTCCCAGAATCTCTCTCCCGAATCCATTTCCCTCCCCACCCCTACAGCACCCTGCACACCCAACTGTTACATGCTCTCCAAAATCCACAAACCCAGCAATCTTGGACGTCCCTTTGTGGCTGGTTATTGTGCATGTCAAAGACACCAACCACTACCTTCACCAACTCACCATCATCCCCACTCCTTTACCTCCTGGATTCCTACTAATCACTGCTGACATCATCTGCCTAGACCAACATGCCTCATGCACATGGTGTTACCACTACTGAATACATTTCCCAATGTCCTGCATCTCAACAGCTGTCATCCCATTCACACCACAAAATGCTGAGAGTCTCACCAAAGCCACAGGCATTTCACATCACACACCCAATCCTCTCACTACTCCCAAGACACAGCCATAAAGAAGTGCCCCAATCCTCACCCAGTACTATCACAGACTAGAACAAGTGAACCACATCTTTGTCTTTGATAACCTATCATCACTCTCTAAAATGAGGGATATCCTACAGGAGGTTCTTCCCACCCTTTGGCACAACATGCCACTGAATACAGTATGTTTGATTTCAATGACTTCTTCACTACCTGAGCCATCTGGATCCTCCCCTCCACCATCAGCTCCTCTGAACAGTGCAGATGGGAGTTATCCTTACAACACTTTCTCCACTTCCTTAATTATTGCTGCCTCAACCATACAAAAATACTACCCCCACACCCTACAACCAGTAGTTTCCTTGCCCTTTGCCCTATCATCTACTCCCCATTCTTGTCTACCACACTCTTTACTCGCCACCCTCTGTTAACATGCCTGCCTATCTGTCTCCAGTCCTCTCCTTTTTTGGTCCTTTTCTCTTCACCTTCCTGCCTCATGATCACCTGAGGCTTGGTCTGCTGGCACTCTAGTCCCTGCACACTCCACCAGACAGCATTCCCCTCTCCCATCCACGTATACACTACTATTCCTTTCCAGTTACATTTCCCTTCCCCTCCCCTTCCCCCACCCCCTCCTCATTGCTGCTTGTGTCCCATGTGATAGCTGATTTCTAGGCTGTTTTCCCAGAAATGGTGGTCATGTGTGCATGAGGTGTGCTTGCTTGTATGTACGAATGATGTGTCTTTCTCTTTCGCTGATGAAGGCTGTGGCCAAAAGCTTTATGTAAGTGTCTTTTAATTGTGCCTATTTGAAGTGGCTGGTCTCCAAAATATTAATGTCCCCAAATAACTCCTCTTTTACTTGTTCAGTTTGATCTACTACAATAATATCAATCAAAGCCACTAAATGAATATATTACACCCACAACTGATCTTCCTTAAATTCTAATCAATTACTTCAGGTTATGCTTGATACCATATTATCTCTTTCCTATACAACTCTTTTCTGGTTGAAATCTAGTAATATTTTACAATCAGTTACGCTATCCAAGTCTTGTAGTACACCTACGTTCAAATTATGTACCACTAACAAAGCTTTTTCTTTAATCTTTTTTCCCTTCTGACCAGTAATTCCAACAACAATCTGGTGGTATGGGAGAAGAATGTGTTTCCTCCTCCACCAATTACTGATAGCAATTCCTGTGAGATTAATAATTCACTCCCAGAATTAAAAGGTAAATATAGACTTTATTCCCAAAAATGTTACCCACTACAATTTGTTTTTCTCATTTCTCATCAGATTATATTTCTTCTTCTTTGAGTGGCCACTATGAGCAGGTATGAAGGCTACTATCTCTTTTTTATGAGGAAATATTGTTTCATTCTTGTTATGAAGCCTGACTCTTGTTAAAGAGCACTTTTGTTTTTCAATTATTGGAGCAAAAATGACCAGTCAGTCAGCATATTTGTGCACAAATTGTTTATTTTATTAGAATCAAATGTCTGAGTCTTATTACGTCCTTAATTATTTTACTTTCACCTTTTATCTGAAACCACAGTGGATTACAATTCCCCTCATTACTCTCTGACTGGCCGTTTTCACCTTGGGTGTAGTCTCCTCATTTTTGTTTAATGTATCAAGACCTTTGATAAATATTAACAGATCATTTACGTCATCCTGATGGTCTGGATTTAGGACAAGACAACCTATCCACATTCCTCCACAACCCCAACACCTTCCCTTCCATCTGCTTCATCTATCCAATGAGCCACCTTCCTGGACGATGACCTCCACCTCTCTTTTGGCTCCGTTTGCACCTCTCCCAGCATTAAACCTACAGACGATCAAAAATACCTGAATGTCAGCAGCTGCCTTCCTTTCCACACCAAAGTCCCTTCCATATAGCCTAGCCACCTGTGGATGAAGTATCTGCAGTATATGCTGAAGGCCTTACGAAGACCTTCATAAATAGGAAATACCCCCCAAATCTAGCCCTCAAACAGTTTTCCTGTGCCATATCCTCACATATCATATACCCAATCTTCCCAACACCCCCAAGAATCAGCTACAAATAAGCACCTCCCCCCCCCCCCCCCTGCCCCTTGCCCCATTGCTCAGTATCCTTGGAACAACTGTAGCAAATCCTTTACCACCATTTTGATTATCTCTCATACTGCCCTAAAATGAGGGACATTCTAACCAAGATCCTTTCCACTAAAGTGGTGTTCTGTTGCCCACCCAATCTCCACAACATCCTAGTCCATCCCTTTGCAACTCTCATGCCCAGCCACTTATCACAGGGTCATTTCCTTGTGACAGCCCAAGATGGAAGACCTACCCAATCCACCCACCCAGCACCTCCTACTCCAAATCCTGTCCTAGGCTTGTTCTACCCCATCAGATGTCAAGCCAGAGGGCTAAGAAGCCATGTCATATAAAAACTCTACTGCAAACACTGCACAGTTTTTTGTCAATATGACTACTGTCCACCTGTCCTCTAGGATGAATGGCCACCATCAAACTGATGCGAAGAACAAAGTTGGCCACTCGGTTGCACAAGATGCAGCCAAGCACAACGTGCTCTTCCTACAGTTGTTTCATAACCCATGCCTTCTCTGAACTACACAAGTACACAGATGGGAGTTATCCTTACAATATGCAGCTGGGAGTTATCCTTACAACACATCATTCACTCCCTGACCTCAGTCTCAGGTAAACCATTGGCCCCTGCCACCCTTCACCAAACATTTTCCACTTTCTCCGCCCTCTCGCCCTCTCCAAGATCATGTCCCCTCACCTTCGGTGCATGCCAATCCCCATTGGTCCCTACAATTGTATATTACATGCGTAGCCCATATACCTGTCTCCCCTCCCTCCCAAATTCCAAGCCAGCCAACCAACTGTCTCATTCTGAGCTGCTAGCATCTACCCCAGTCTATCTCCCTACCAACTACCTCCCTCTCCTTCTGCCCTCCTCACAGAACACTACTCCTACCTCAACCAGCCCACCTACCGAAATACAGCATTGGCACTGTTAGTCCAGCTGGCATTGTATAGGGGATAGGTGCGCATATATATATATGTGTGTCTGTGTCTGTGTATGTGCGAATGGATATGTGTGTGTGTGTGTGTGTGCGAGTGTACACCTGTCCTTTTTTTCCCCTAAGGGAAGTCTTTCCGCTCCCGGGATTGGAATGACTCCTTACCCTCTCCCTTAAAACCCACATCCTTTCATTTTTCCCTCTCCTTCCCTCTTTCCTGACGAAGCAACTGGCAGTTGCTTCGTCAGGAAAGAGGGAGGGAGAGGGAAAAATGAAAGGATGTGGGTTTTAAGGGAGAGGGTAAGGAGTCATTCCAATCCCGGGAGCGGAAAGACTTCCCTTAGGGGAAAAAAAGGACAGGTGTACACTCGCACACACACACACACATATCCATCCGCACATACACAGACACAAGCAGACATATTTAAAGGCAAAGAGTTAAGGGCAGAGATGTCAGTCGAGGCGGAAGTACAGAGGCAAAGAAGTTGTTGAAAGACAGTTGAGGTATGAGCGGCGGCAACTTGAAATTAGCGGAGGTTGAGGCCTGGCGGATATCGAGAAGAGAGGATATACTGAAGGGCGAGTTCCCATCTCCGGAGTTCGGATAGGTTGGTGTTGGTGGGAAGTATCCAGATAACTCGGACGGTGTAACACTGTGCCAAGATGTGCTGGCCGTGCATCAAGGCATGTTTAGCCACAGGGTGATCCTCATTACCAACAAACACTGTCTGCCTGTGTCCATTCATGCGAATGGACAGTTTGTTGCTGGTCATTCCCACATAGAAAGCATCACAGTGCAGGCAGGTCAGTTGGTAAATCACGTGGGTGCTTTCACATGTAGCTCTCCCTTTGATCGTGTACACCTTCCGGGTTACAGGACTGGAGTAGGTGGTGGTGGGAGGGTGCATAGGGCAGGTTTTACACCGGGGGCGGTTGCAAGGGTAGGAGCCAGAGGGTAGGGGAGGTGGTTTGGGGATTTCATAGGGATGAACCAAGAGGTTACGAAGGTTAGGTGGACGGCGGAAAGACACTCTTGGTGGAGTGGGGAGGATTTCATGAAGGATGGATCTCATTTCGGGGCAGGATTTTAGGAAGTCGTATCCCTGCTGGAGAGCCACATTCAAGGTCTGATCCAGTCCCGGGAAGAATTCTGTTACAAGTGGGGCACTTTTGGGGTTCTTTTGTGAGAGGTTCTGGGTTTGAGGGGATGAGGAAGTGGCTCTGGTTATCTGCTTCTGTACCAGGTTGGGAGGGTAGTTGCGGGATGCGAAAGCTGTTTTCAGGTTGTTGGTGTAATGGTCGAGGGATTCAGGACTGGAGCAGATTCGTTTGCCACGAAGGCCTAGGCTGTAGGGAAGGGACCGTTTGATATGGAATGGGTGGCAGCTGTCATAATGGAGGTACTGTTGCTTGTTGGTGGGTTTGATGTGGACGGATGTGTGCAGCTGGCCATTGGACAGATGGAGGTCAACATCTAGGAAAGTGGCATGGGATTTGGAGTAGGACCAGGTGAATCTGATGGAACCAAAGGAGTTGAGGTTGGAGAGGAAATTCTGGAGTTGTTCTTCACTGTGAGTCCAGATCATGAAGATGTCATCAATAAATCTGTACCAAACTTTGGGTTGGCAGGCTTGGGTAACCAAGAAGGCTTCCTCTAAGCGACCCATAAATAGGTTGGCATACGAGGGGGCCATCCTGGTACCCATGGCTGTTCCCTTTAATTGTTGGTATGTCTGGCCTTCAAAAGTGAAGAAGTTGTGGGTCAGGATGAAGCTGGATAAGGTGACGAGGAAAGAGGTTTTAGGTAGGGTGGCAGGTGATCGGCGTGAAAGGAAGTGCTCCATTGCAGCGAGGCCCTGGACATGCGGGATATTTGTGTATAGGGAAGTGGCATCAATGGTTACCAGGATGGTTTCTGGGGGTAACAGACTGGGTACGGATTCCAGGCGTTCGAGAAAGTGGTTGGTGTCTTTGATGAAGGATGGGAGACTGCATGTAATGGGTTGAAGGTGTTGATCTACGTAGGCAGAGATACGTTCTGTGGGGGCTTGGTAACCAGCTACAATGGGGCGGCCAGGATGTTTGGGTTTGTGAATTTTAGGAAGTAGGTAGAAGGTAGGAGTGCGAGGTGACGGTGGGGTGAGGAGTTTGATGGAGTCAGGTGAAAGGTTTTGTAGGGGGCCTAAGGTTCTGAGGATTCCTTGAAGCTCCGCCTGGACATCAGGAATGGGATTACTTCGGCAAACTTTGTATGTAGAGTTGTCTGAAAGCTGACGCAGTCCCTCAGCCACATACTCCCGACGATCAAGTACCACAGTCGTGGAACCCTTGTCAGCCGGAAGAATGATGATGGATCGGTCAGCTTTCAGATCACGGATAGCCTGGGATTCGGCTGTGGTGATGTTGGGAGTAGGATTAAGGTTTTTCAAGAAAGATTGAGAGGCAAGGTTGGAAGTGAGAAATTCCTGGAAGGTTTGGAGAGGGTGATTTTGAGGAAGAGGAGGTGGGTCCCGCTGTGATGGAGGACGGAACTGTTGCAGGCAGGGTTCAATTTGGATAGTGTCTTGGGGAGTTGGATCATTAGGAGTGGGATCAGGATTGTTTTTCTTCGTGGCAAAGTGATATTTCCAGCAGAGACTACGAGTGTAGGACAGTAAATCCTTGACAAGGACAGTTTGGTTGAACCTGGGAGTGGGGCTGAAGGTGAGGCCTTTGGATAGGACAGACGTTTCGGATTGGGAGAGGGGTTTGGAGGAAAGGTTAACTACTGAATTGGGGTGTTGTGGTTCCAGATTGTGTTGACTAGAATTTTGAGGTGTTGGGGGGAGTGGAGCTGGAAGTGGGAGATTGAGTAGATGGGAGAGACTGGGTCTGTGTGCAATGAGAGGAGGTTGAGGTTTGTTGGAAAGGTTGTGGAGGGTGAGTGAGTTGCCTTTCCGGAGGTGGGAAACCAGGAGATTGGATAGTTTTTTGAGGTGGAGGGTGGCATGTTGTTCTAATTTGCGGTTGGCCTGTAGGAGGATGCTATGTACAGCCGGTGTGGATGTGGGAGAGGAAAGATTGAGGACTTTGATTTGGGATAGGAGTTGACGGGTGTGTTCATTGGCCGAGTCGATGTATAGGTGAAGGATTAGGCGGGTGAGGGCTATGGATTGTGCTGTTTGGAACTGGTGTAAGGACTGATGGAAAGAAGGATTGCAGCCAGAGATGGGAACTTTAAGTGTGAGGCCTTTGGGAGTAATGCCAAATGTCAGACAAGCCTGAGTAAATAAAATATGGGAGCGTAATCTGGCTAGGGTGAAGGCATGTTTGCGGAGGGAATGTAAATAAAATTTAATGGGGTCATTGTAGGGATGTTGTGAGGTTGACATGGTATTGGTAGGTGGAAAGGGTAATATGAGGTTAAAGTGAAAGTAAAGAGAGATTTATATAGGGAGAGATAAAGGTGTGAAAAAAGTCGAAAAAGTGTTGGTTTGAGATGAGCTATGTTGATCATGTGCTGAACTTAGGTTGGTGAATAACAATGGGTGCAAAGGTTGGGTAGTTATGTTGTCTCCAGATCACGTTAAAGGGTGGGGAAATTCAAGAAAATTTCGAGAAATTCAAGAAAATTTCGACAAAAAAATTTTTTCGAAAAAAGTTTCGAAAAAATAATTTGCGAAAAAATAAAATACGAAAAAAAATTTTCGAATAAAATCTCGAAGAATATGTGTGTAAATGTATTCAAAGGGCTGGTTATGTACTGGCAGGTTATGATAATGAGGCTAACAATTGTTTGATGAAGAAATAATAACGTGTAAACCTGTGGGAAGCTGCTAAAAAATGATCGGTTTTGTGGGAAAAACGGGAATGGAAATAAAACGAAAGTTGTTGGAAAAAAAAAACAAAAAAACCTGAGATGGTTGTGTAATGGGTGAAAGGAACTGAAGCTGTGAAATAGTATTCACGAGTTTACACGAAATGTTTGTAAACTTGGAACAATGGATTTTATGGCAGCGGTTATGTTGAAAGCGTTGAAAATTTTAGGTTATGGTTTGGAAGTAAATTACGTATTATTGAGTATAATTAGGCAGGATAAAATGTATGGTAGATTACGGAAAAATGGAAGATGAATACAAAGTGGAACTTCTTGTACAAACGAAAAGAGAAAGTAAGACGATAGAGAAGATTTCGAAATGCAACAGAGACAATAACAAACGTAATTGTTGGGTTCAAATTAATGACGATGTGTGTTTTGTTCATGTGCCTGTCTGCCGGCACTTTCCCGCTTGGTAAGTCTTGGAATCTTTGTTTTTAATATATATATATATATATATATATATATATATATATGTGTGTGTGTGTGTGTGTGTGTGTGTGTGTGTGTGTGTTTTACTCTAGCTCATCAAAGGATAACTCCAAAAGCTATCAAGTTTCTTTCTTTTGCATGTGCCTATTGACAACTCAACACTTCTGCTTTTCGATGTCTGGTCTCCTTTAGTCCAAAAGCATTTATAATCTACAAGAATGAATAAGTAAGTAAAGTTCTGTTTAAAATAACTTGGCAAAATAACTGTACCTTACATCATATTATTAGCTGATATAACTACATTAAATCTGCGGAGCAGTTCTATTACTACAGGAAATACTGGAAGGAAACTAATATGATACAATCAACAATTATCTCAAATAGAGAAAGTAGGTAAAATGAAAATAGAAGTCATTCTATTTTTGCACTGAGAGAATGGTGAGCCTAGAAGTGGATGTATTTAAAATATGGTAAACTTGCCATTGCAGTTGCAGTTTCTGCTGGTTCCTGTGCATCATGTGCTGCTTGCATGGCTTCTTCTATTGCATTTGCAATGTTTTTATATGCATTTGCAGCTCCAACTGCATGTTCTGCTGAGTAACGTGAGCCTGAGAAAAGGCCTTCCAGTTCTTCAGCCTGGAAAGAGAGCACACAAACAAGATTATTAAATGTTTTAAGTGCAATAAAAAGTAGTAATGGACATAAAACTGTCAAAATTCTTGAACAACTCTGCATACTTTACTTCAGTGTAAAATGTAAGACAAATTTCAAATAAGAAACAGAAAAAAAGTAATCCTTTCAATATCACACTTGACAGCATGAAAGTACAAAAGTTGCTTGTGATAATAATGCTCAAATATAGTAATAAAGATACGCAGCTTGATTCAGTCACACTGATTGAATATCTAGGCATAATACTGCAAAAGGAGAGGAAATGGAATGAACAAACAGGGAAGGTGAATTGAAAAGTACCATTTTTTAAGAATCTTATGGGAAAAGTATTGTGGTCCTATGAAGGGATTTGTATACAGAACACTTGCATGATCCAATCTTGAGTACTGTTCTAGTGTTTGATATTCCCAGTAGGTTAAATTAAAGAAATACATTGAAACAATTCAGAGGCATGCTGCTAAACTTGTTACTTATCAGTCTGATCAGTACAAGTGTGTCAGGAAATGCATAGTGAGCTTGGATGAGAAATGGAAGAAGGCGATCTTTTCAGGAAATGCTATTGAAGAGTCTTCCTTCCATGAGGTACACTCATGTAATGCAAGGGGCAGCATCTAATTGTGAATGGAAGGAATCTGAAATTGCATCCCGTTCTGAAACACTGTTTCAATCTGCTACTTAATCAATACAGAAAATACTCTGCATAATAAAGAAAATTTAATTTTAACAACGCTCAGTGCAGTTATCGTAGATCTATAGTTTCATGAGAGAACCTTTGCAAAATTTGGGAGAAAAAAGGGACCAATTCTGTGGCATGTGAAAACTCTCATTCAGTCTGTAAGGCATGTTCAGATAGTGCAAATAGTATTGCACTGCCAGTGAAAGGTAGGAAACTGGATTTGAGCCCTGTTCAGCCAAACACAGATTTAAGTTCACACATACAATCAATACAGTGACCAATTCAGCACAGAATAAGAGGATTCAGTTTAAACAGTAGCCAGGATAATGTAGCCATTTGTATGTATTTGTTTTATTAGTTAGCTTGGATGAATGGTATTATCAAAGCTTTAACAATATTTTCAGTCTCATTATAAAATTATCAACCACTCAAAACCTAAAGTGTATAGTGAGCTGCTGTCTTTACCCTTTCTGTTACTAGAATTCCATTTACTCTACAGCTTAGAGGCTGCTTATTAACCAAATATCCACAAAATGCATTCCTCTAGTTGTGCTAGACCCTCAGCATTGTGGGAGATACTGTGGGTAATTTGCAAAGAATGGTGTGACCTCATAAGAAGTTAGAGTTTTGAGTCAATCTGTGCATGTTTGAATAGTGCACAGTTCTTGAAAGACATGTATCCAGTTTCAGTTGCGTGTCCAGAGCACACTTGTATCTTATCACACAAAATCTATGTAGTGTGTACACTGCATGGAGTAATACAATATATCTCAAATCATAGATGTATTGAAAAAATACCTTTACAACTGTCAGTTTCACATTTGGGAACGCAATGGTGTTCAATGCATTCATTATGTTAAATCTCACACCTCTATACAGTTTTCATGTGTTCTGCCTTGTAAACACACACACACCCACATAGGGAGAGAGAGAGAGAGAGAGAGAGAGAGAGAGAGAGAGAGAGAGAGAGAGAGAGAGAAGCACAGACATAAAATCATATGTGGATATTTTTATGAGATTTATTATCTTATGGAGCTTTTGTGACAAGTTATATCATTTGCTGACCAGATACATACCTTTAACTGTAGTTCTTCTGAATGTCTCCTTGACTGTTCTGCCAATTCATCAAGTTCTTCAAACTGTTTCTCCTTATCATCAATATTCTGCAACAGTGTTTCTTGTTTCGCTACAATTTCTGTCTGTAAGTTACCTGTTGAAAATGAATACCCCAATCTTTAAAAATCCAATATATAAGATAGTAAAACATGTGAAAAGGGGCAGGACACTGGTGGATTATTTCAGGTAATTAAACAAAAGCTATATATACTGGACTTACATGTGCAATATATCACTGAAGATTAATAGGGTTAAAGCTCTACAACTTACTGAAATTTAAAAATTAACATGAAGATAATAAACCACAGTTCAATAGTTGCAACAAGAAAAATCTATACAATTTAACAGAGAAAGTGGTATGACCACAAAGCTATTTATAAGTTATAAATGAAATTCAACCTATTTCTATAGTGATAGAAACAAATGAATTGGGAGATGAAGTAATGGTGCATTAAGTGAGTCAGAATTTGGTCATGTATTTTCATAACTCAAAACTGCCAAAACAAAACTGGTTTTATATACATAAGCAATACAAATATTTAAACAAATTAATGACACTTAATATTCTACTGCCTGCTTTATTTCAGTAGATCAATAACAAAATTTATCGTGCATTATGTTCTTATACTTGAAGTGTTTCTGTGAAAACCACAAAATCAAAATGTAATGAAGTAATTGCAACACAAAATAGGACAGACGATGCAAGTGAATCAAATAGAAGACAAGAAATGTACATTTCATATTGACTCCACAAAAGCAGCTTACAAAGTTGTTAGGCCCTCTGGTATACAAAATCTAGTAGTTACATTATCATCTCTTTTGTTGTCTTTCACAACATTATGAAAAGGACAGGTTGCTGCTCACAGTATAGATGACACACTGAGTTGCAGAGAGGCAGAACAAAAAGACCATTACACATCTGAGCTTTCGGCCAAAGACTTCTTCAGAATGGAAAACACACACACATTCACACAAGAAGGCCTCCTCACACACATATGACTGCTCTGGCCAGAACGCAACTGCGTCATGTCAAACCGAAGCAGCAATCCAGAGTAGATAAGGAAATGGAGAGGGCTAACCGGGTACAGGTGGCGAAAGAGAAGGCAGCACTGCCTGATGGAGCATGCAGGGACTAGATGGCAGCAGGACAAGATTGCCAGATCAGTGTCAGGAGGCTGCAGGTGAGGGAGGGTTGGGGGAACAAGGAGTGGAAAAGGAGAGATGCAAAGGGGAACAGACCAGTGGGTGCACTGGCAGAGAGCAGTGCACAATGAGGGTGAGGGGACATGAATTGGGAGGAGATGATAGGACAAAGGGGGTGGAAACAGTTGGCTGGAGAGTTTGGGGGCAGTAGGTTACAGTAGACTGAGGCCAGGATGAGCTGTATTGGGTGGAGGGTGTGGGGGTAGTAGGTTACCACAGATTGTGGCCAGCAAGATTTTGGAACTGGAGAATGAGTTGTACAGAAAACTTTTATCCACACAGATCAGAAAAGCTGATGATGGATGGAAGGATCCAGATGCTTCAGGTTGTGAAGCAGCAATTTAAATCAAGCATATTATGTTCATCTGCATGTCATGCCACAGCGTGGTCCACCTTGCTCTTGGCCACAGAGCAGACACCTAAATTTCAACCAACAATCAGAAGATCAGCCAGTCACATGCCGCCACCAGTTACTGAAGCAGCGTATCCAGATGTCAATATGCCACTGCACTTATTAGCACAAGTCCCATTTTCACTCTTCTCTCTATGTAGTTGGATAAGGCATTTACCAAGTGACTATCAGCTCCACATACTAATTGAGCTACAGTTCTCTGCTCACAGTGTTCAATGAGGTTACTTCACACTGCCTCCAAGCAATAAAATGCTTAAGAGTCTTGGGCCAGTGACCATTTATACCTCAGTGCTACAGAAATGGTTTGGTAGAAAGACAACCCTTACATCATATTTTCAGGAAATTCTTATGTTAACCTAATTTTTGATTTATCCAAAACAAAGATGACGTAACTTACCAAACAAAGGCATTGGTATGTTGGTAGCCACACAAACAAACACAAACACACACACAAAATTGGCCTTAACATATGTCTGCTTGTGTCTGTATATGTGCGGATGGATATGTGTGTGTGTGCGAGTGTATACCTGTCCTTTTCTCCCCCTAAGGTAAGTCTTTCCGCTCCCGGGATTGGAATGACTCCTTACCCTCTCCCTTAAAACCTACATCCTTTCGTTTTTCCCCCCCTTCCCTCTTTCCTGATAAAGCAACCTTGGGTTGTGAAAGCCAAATTTTGTGTGTGTGTTTGTGTTTGTTTGTGTGTCTATCAACATACCAACACTTTTGTTTGGTAAGTTACATCATCTTTGTTTTTAGATACATTTTTCCCATGTGGAATGTTTCCCTCTATTATATTCATATCATTAATTTTTGAGCTAGGGGAAAAAGAGAGATAAATCAACTAAATAATAAGTTTCAAAGAAGGAAAAAAGCAGTAAATATTAGACAGCTGCTTGATGATGGCTTAAAAACTAGATGATACTGAAATCTTACTCCAAATGTTGCGTCAACACAAAAACTGTTGCAGCTGCTCCTTACTACATGTAAAGTGGTCTAGCACTGATGAAATGGTGGAAGTTATTTGAGCAGGCAGCTTAACGAGTAAGTATGGGTAGAAACCTATCTTTGTAAATACTTATTATTTTACATGAAGATGCCAAATTGATGAAATATTCAAAGAGTACATATAAATGATGTAGATTAAGCAACAAAAACTTATTTAACAGCAAACAAAGAGTGATTAATCCATTAAATTTTGAGAATGCAACCACACAAACTCTGTTTCTTCTTCTTCTAATATTTCAGATGTTTGGCAAACTAAAAATTACAGCATTTTCAACCAAGACAAATCATGGATTCCAACACTTTCTTTAATAAACTTGCAAAGACATCATTACAGTGCAGATAATAATGACACACTGATATCGCAGCATGTATCGACCATGTAGCCACACTCGCAAAGACATCATTGCAGTGCAGATAAGAATGACACATCTATATCCCAGCTGTATCAACCACGTAGCCACAGATTCAATTTATACATATTACTTGCCACTGATAAACAGTTCTGGTGTGTGTGTTTTCTATGCATTAAAAATTATGGAACAAACACTGAGATTCAGTCTGTCCACACACTCTGAACACCCAGGAGATATATGGCTGAAATAATAGAAGAAAAAGAAGAAGAAACAGATTTTATGCAGCTGCAATCTCAAAATGCAGTGGATCAATTATTACACTGCAAGAACATCAAGATATATCTCCAAAAGTGACTGGTTTATTTTTAAGAACAAGAATGCTGAATGTCAAATGCTTTCATTAATGCAGTTGTACTGGTTCTTATCTTGTAGTTTAATTGTGCACTGAAAAAGAATCATCAGGGTTGCCACAAGTTTCTCCAAGTGAAATTCCCTGATATTTCCCTGATTTCCAGACAAGTTTTAGTACTTTTCTCTGACAGATTTTGAGATCTCAAGGGTAAGTCAAGATCTAAGTTGACAATCTGTCTTTCCAGCTATGGTACAAAAAACAATAGTGCAAACGAGGAAATATCTAATACAAATTTACAAGCAGATGGTGTTTCTAATATGAGCAAAAATCTTAAGTACTAACAACAACATCTTTTGTAATGAACTGTTTTTAGATGGAGAAAGTAAGCCAAATGGTATATGTGTTTCATTAAGACCACTGATGTTATTTTATTTCAATAAAGGAAAACACACTTTATGACAAAAATTTGCATTTCCTTGGAGTCGCAAGACAGATTTAAAATTAAAATACCTTCACTGCTTTCAAAAATAACCTCAGAAAAAAGAAGACATCTTGAAGGAAGTGTAGAAGGAGGGGAAGAATTATGTAAACCAACACTGTAGGTGAATGCCAACAAAATGTTGTTTCTCCTATGTTCATTATCACTGATTATTACCCAC
Organism: Schistocerca gregaria; assembly: GCF_023897955.1. Taxonomy (NCBI): domain Eukaryota; kingdom Metazoa; phylum Arthropoda; class Insecta; order Orthoptera; family Acrididae; genus Schistocerca; species Schistocerca gregaria. Next base: position 249,975,393 of record NC_064923.1, on the reverse strand, counting down.
TGTGTTATATCTATTATTTTACAGATTTTTGTGATTTTTCTGTCAAGAAATACGTGAGTACACAGTGCACAAACTGCCAGTGACTCACACAATTTTCTTCTTTTTATCTTCCACACTTTCTAACATGTAAACTACTTTTAAAGTGCCAAAATTTACCGGAACAAATAAAATGTCTATAAAATGCCACACTGTTCAATGTACTTGCAATGAGACAGTCACAATTCCTGAAATCCGTTACCCATAGGCTCTGGCCTGCTGAGGAGCACCGCAAACCTAGGTCCATGGATAACCATGAAAACCTGCTGCATTATGTCACACACAAACAGATCCAGCCTGCGGGCAGATCAGTGAGGCTAGATCTGACAAGGACCAGGAAACTGAATGGCTTCAGATCAGCAGGCCAGATCCATTACAGACACCCCCAGAAATGGTCTGAGGTTTTGGCTTGTCACGGAGATCCACTCATGTGGATTAACCACAAACAACATGTTTATGAAATGAGACCATGGTGATCAATCCATCGACAGATTGCTTGTTCAAATACTCTGAGAATCAATAATAAGGAAGATATGTAGCAACTCACCATAAAGATGATTGCTGAGACACAGACGGACATAAACAAAAGACAATCACCATGGAGGTCATTCCCTCATGTCTTAGCAGATGTCCTATCATCCTGTCCCTTCTCCTTGTCAGTGTTTTCCACATATTCCTTTCCTCTCCGATTCTGCATAGAACCTCCTCATTCCTTACCTTATCAGTCCACCTAATTTTCAACATTCATCTATAGCACCACATCTCAAATGCTTCAATTCTCTTCTGTTCCGGTTTTCCCACAGTCCATGTTTCACTACCATACAATGCTGTACTCCAGACGTATATCCTCAGAAATTTCTTCCTCAAATTAAGGCCGGTATTTGATATTAGTGGACTTCTCTTGGCCAGAAATGCCTTTTTTGCCATAGCGAGTCTGCTTTTGATGTCCTCCTTGCTCGGTTTGTCATTGGTTATTTTACTGTCTAGGTAGCAGAATTCCTTAACTTCACTGACTTCGTGACCATCAATCCTGATGTTAAGTTCCTCGCTGTTCTCATTTCTACTACTTCTCATTACCTTCGTCTTTCTCCAATTTACTCTCAAACCATACTGTGTACTCATTAGACTGTTCATTCCGTTCAGCAGATCATTTAATTCTTCTTCACTTTCACTCAGGACAGCAATGTCATCAGTGAATCGTATCATTGATATCCTTTCACCTTGTATTTTAATTCCACTCCTGAACCTTTTTTTATTTCCATCATTGCTTCCTCGATGTGCAGATTGAAGAGTAGGGGCGTAAGGCTACAGCCTTGTCTTACTCCCTTCTTAATACGAGCACTTCGTTCTTGATCATCCACTCTTATTATTCCCTCTTGGTTGTTGTACATATTGTATATGACCCATCTCTCCCTATAGCTTACCCCTACTTTTTTTCAGAATCTTGAAGAGCTTGCACCATTTTATATTGTCGAACGCTTTTTCCAGGTCGACAAATCCTATGAATGTGTCTTGATTTTTCTTTAGCCTTGCTTCCATTATTAGCCGTAACGTCAGAATTGCCTCTCTCGTGCCTTTACTTTTCCTAAAGCCAAGCTGATCGTCACCTAGCGCATTCTCAGTTTTCTTTTCCATTCTTCTGTATATCATTCTAGTAAGCAGTTTCGATGCATGAGCTGTTAAGCTGATTGTGCGATAATTCTCGCACTTGTAAGCTCTTGCCGTCTTTGGAATTGTGTGGATGATGCTTTTCCGAAAGTCAGATGGTATGTCGCCAGACTCATATATTCTACACACCAACATGAATAGTCATTTTGTTGCCACTTCCCCTAATGATTTTAGAAATTCTGATGGAATGTTATCTATCCCTTCTGCCTTATTTGACTGTAAGTCCTCCAAAGCTCTTTTGAATTCCGATTCTAATACTGGATCCCCTATCTCTTCTAAATCGACTCCTGTTTCTTCTTCTATCACATCAGACAAATCTTCACCCTCATAGAGGCTTTCAATGTATTCTTTCCACCTATCTGCTCTCTCCTCTGCATTTAACAGTGGAATTCCCGTTGCACTCTTAATGTTACCACCGTTGCTTTTAATGCCACCAAAGATTGTTTTGACTTTCCTGAATGCTGAGTCTGTCCTTCCGACAATCATATCTTTTTCGATGTCTTCACATTTTTCCTGCAGCCATTTCATCTTAGCTCCCCTGCACTTCCTATTTATTTCATTCCTCAGTGACTTGTATTTCTGTACTCCTGATTTTCCCGGAATATGTTTGTACTTCCTCCTTTCATCAATCAACTGAAGTATTTCTTCTGTTACCCATGGTTTCTTCGCAGCAACCTTCTTTGTACCTATGTTTTCCTTCCCAACTTCTGTGATGGCCCTTTTTAGAGATGTCCATTCCTCTTCAACTGTGTTGCCTACTGTGCTATTTCTTATTGCTGTATCTATAGAGTTAGAGAACTTCAAAGGTATCTCGTCATTCCTTAGAACTTCCGTATCCCACTTTTTAGAGTATTGATTCTTTCTGACTAATGTCTTGAACTTCAGCCTACTCTTCATCACTACTATGTTGTGAACTGAGTCTATATCTGCTCCTGGGTACGCCTCACAATCCAGTATCTGATTTCGGAATCCCTGTCTGACCATGATGTGATCTAATTGAAATCTTCCCGTATCTCCTGGCCTTTTCCAAGTATACCTCCTCCTCTTGTGATTCTTGAACAGGGTATTCGCTATTACTAGTTGAAACTTGTTACAGAACTCAATTAGTCTTTCTCCTATTTCATACCTTGTCCCAAGCCCATATTCTCCTGTAACCTTTTCTTCTACTCCTTCCCCTACAACTGCATTCCAGTCGCCCATGACTATTAGATTTTCGGCCCCCTTTACATACTGCATTACACTTTCAATATCCTCATATACTTTCTCTCTCAGTTCATCTTCAGCTTGCAACATCGGCATGTATACCTGAACTAGCTGAAACTTGTTACAGAACTCAATTTTGTCTTTCTCCTCTTTCATTCCTTGTCCCAAGCCCATTTTCTCCTGTAACCTTTTCTTCTACTCTTTCCCCTTCAACTGCATTCCAATCGCCCATGACTATTAGATTTTCGTCCCCCTTTACATACTGCATTACACTTTCAATATCCTCATACACTTTCTCTCTCTGTTCATCTTCAGCTTGCAACATCGGCATGTATACCTTAACTATCGTTGTTGGTGTTGGTCTGCTGTCGATTCTGATTAGCTGCTGTTGATATTACCCGATACTCATCTGATCAGAAATCCTTGTCTTCCTTCCACTTCACTTCACTGACCCCTACTATACCTAGATTGAGCCTTTGCATGTGCCTTTTCAGATTTTCTAGTTTCTCTACCACATTCAAGCTTCTGACATTCCACGCCCCGACTCGTAGAACATTATCCTTTCGTTGATTATTCAATCTTTTTCTCATGTTAACCTCCCCCTTGGCAGTCCGCTCCCGGAGATCCGAATGGGGTATGTTGTGATAGTGCCACGACATTTAACAGTGCCGCCTCGACAGTACGCACAAACGGCGATAGAGGCGCTCCGCAAATCGGATGAGCGCGGGAGCGCCACCTAGCTACGAACGGCACCGGCCGCATGTCACGGCACAGCAGTCGAATGCGAGAGACTGAGTTGTAATCATGTGATCAGCTATTGTTTCTAAGAGAGAGTGTGAAAATCCACGCAATTATTGTGATTAAAGGTTATAACACTTTTTGGCGACGAGAACAGGATATTTTCACCGCGTTGTGGATTTGCGTGTTCGTGACGGGGCAGACATGGAACAGCTTATGCAAGCGCTCATTGAACAACAAACACAGCTGACGGCAGCGATTCAGGCATTGTCGACGTCGCTTACTCATCGTCTGTCTTCCTCTTCTCCGCCTCCATTCCCTCCTTACGACGAGGCCGCTGAAGACTGGGAGAATTATGAGAAACGTTTGCGGCAACACTTCTTGGCTTTCGGCGTTGTCGACGCTCCTATGTGTAAGTCGTTATTTCTATCTTGGATTTCCCCTCGGGTCTATCAGCTGCTATCTCAGTTAGCACCTCTGCGGGAACCAGCCTCCCTGTCCTTCCAAGAAATGTGTGACTTATTGTCTGCCTATTATCGAACAAACACCCACGTCGTTGCCGCCCGCGTGGCGTTCTACCGGTGTCGTAAACAGCCCCATCAATCTTACCGGGCTTGGGCGGAGGAACTACACGGCCTGAGTAGGAAATGTCAGTTTGTCACGGACACTCATCACGAGTCTTATGCTGATTCAATGGTTAGGGATGCTATTCTACGGCTTGCTCCTGATAAAGAAGTTCGGCAACGTGCCCTACAACTGCAAAACCCGTCGTTGTCGGAAGTTCTAAGCATCGCTCAATCCTTTGAAGTGTCTCACGCTGCTGGCGCGCAAATAGACGCATGGTGTGATGTAGGCACTGTACAGTCAACTCTCGACAAGGACAATTTGCCTGTTGCATAGGTGAACGAAGATGTGGCGGCGGTTCACTCGCGTAAACAACGTCGCATTGGGCCGCAACGCTCGCAGCGAAACCAGCAACCACAGAAGCCGGTTCGTTCCGCGCTCCCTTCTTGCCCCCATTGTTTCGTACAGCACGACAGGGCAGCGTGTCCAAAACGTTGGGCCACGTGTAATTCATGTAGGAAAAAAGGCCACATTGCTTCTGTGTGTCAGTCCCATAAAGTTCCTGTCGACGAGGACGAGGCGTTGGACATGGATGTTCACTGTGTGCTTTCTCAAACAAATAAGTTGTTTGTTACTGTTCGTGTTCTGAATAAAGACATCCGCATGCAAGTGGACACCGGCTCTGCAGTAACTCTCATTAATTCTCGCACGTATTTGGCGTTGGGCTCCCCTCCTTTGTCTCCAGTTACGCGCAATCTGAGGACTTATAATCAGCAGAAAATTCCTATCATGGGCCAGTTTGATGCTTCCACTGCCTACAAGTCTGTTGTTCGGCCCCTCACGTTTTATGTGGTGGATCATGCGGGCACTGAAAACCTGTTCGGTTATGATGCTTTCCAGTTGTTCAGGTTCTCCATTGATGATGATGTGCACCTCATATCTGAGAACATTCCGTATCAACAGCTGGATGGATTGTGTTGTGAATTTTCGTCCGTGTTCTCTGCTGGTCTGGGTTGTGCCAAGGATTTTGCAGCCCACATTACTCTTAAACCTACGGCTCACCCTAAGTTTTTCCGGGCACGCCCTATTCCGGTGGCGTTGCGTGCACCTGTCAAGGCTGAGCTAGACAGGTTAACAGCTTCAGGGATTCTCCTTCCGGTTACCTCCAGCGAATGGGCATCGCCGATCGTGGTGGTTTCTAAACCAAATGGGAGTCTGCGATTGTGTGGTGACTTTAAAGCCACTGTCAACGCTCAGAGCCTCATTGACACTTATCCTCTTCCTCGTCCTGAGGAGTTGTTTACCAAGCTCGCTGGGGGCCAGTTCTTTTCCAAACTTGACTTATCGGAGGCGTACCATCAGTTGCCGTTGGACGCTCCTTCCAAGGAATTTCTCGTTATCAACACTCCTTGTGGGTTGTATCAGTACCAGCGATTACCATTTGGCGTCGCTAGCGCACCGGCCATTTTTCAGCGGTTTTTGGAACAGCTCACGGCTTCCGTTCCCGGCTGCATAAACTATCTGGATGACATTGTTGTCACGGGAGCCTCCACTACGGAGCACCTTCGTAATTTACGTTCACTGTTCCGGGTTTTGCATTCGGCTGGGTTGAGGTGCAATCTGGACAAGTCACAGTTCTTCCAACCCTCCATTGAGTATCTTGGTTTCCACTTGTCCCGTGAGGGCATACGCCCTCTCCGTGAGCACGTTGCGCCCATTAACGCTCTACCCCGGCCATCTACGGTCAAAGAACTTCAGGCGTTTCTAGGCAAGATTGCTTATTATCACAAATTCATTCCATCCGCAGCAGCGGTAGCTTATCCTCTGCATCAGCTGTTACGCAAAAACGTCCCCTTCTGTTGGTCCGACGGGTGCGAGCAGGCTTTTGTCCGCCTGAAGGCTCATTTGCAGTCGGCGCCTTGTCTTGCCACATTCCGTCCGGGTCAGCACTTGGTTCTGGCGACTGACGCATCACAGTATGGCCTAGGGGCTGTTCTCGCCCATCGGTATGAGGATGGGTCGGAACGACCCATTGCCTATGCTTCCAAGACCCTCAACGAGGCGCAACGGCGTTACTCTCAAATCGAAAAGGAGGCGCTCGCTATCATTTATGCTCTAAAAAAGTTCAGCGTTTTTTTGTATGGTTCTAAGTTTCACCTCATCACCGACCACAAACCGCTGGTCTCTCTGTTCAGCCCCTCGGCGTCACTTCCGGATAAGGCAGCTCACCGCCTGCAATGTTGGGCCTTATACTTGTCTCGTTTTCATTATGAGATTCACTATCGCCCCACGGCCCAGCACGCAAACGCGGATGCATTGTCGCGATTGCCGATGGGCCCCGACCCTATTTTCGATCGTGATGAACTCCTCTGTTTCCACATTGATGAGGAAGAATGTCATGCAGTCGAGGGCTTTCCACTTACAGGTTCGCAGGTCGTGTCAGCTACTGCGCGGGACCCGGTCCTGCGTTGGGTGATCGGTTTTGTTCAACGAGGTTGGCCGGACAGGACCGGGGGCCGGGCATCGGATCCCCTTCGCAACTACCATGCCTTGCGCCTTCGTCTGTCTGTTCGTGATGGTGTTGTTCTTCTGGCCACGGATGGCGCATCTCCACGGGTCGTGGTGCCAGCCTCTCTTCGCAAAGATGTTCTCAAACTGTTGCACGGAGGCCATTGGGGTATTTCTCGGACTAAGTCCCTGGCCCGCAGGCACGTTTATTGGCCCGGCATTGATTCGTATATCGCCCATATGGTTGCTGCATGTGGCCAGTGTGCTCAACAACTGGCGGCACCTCGTACAATGCCCTCTCCGTGGCCTGATCCAGCTCAGCCATGGGAACGGGTGCACGCCGACTTTGCTGGCCCCTTCCTCGGTACTTATTGGCTACTGTTGATTGACGCCTTCTCGAAGTTTCCATTTGTTGTTCGATGTCCGTCGCCCACCACTGCGGCGACGACGCTGGCTTTGTCCAAAATCTTTGCGCTAGAAGGTCTTCCATCCACGATCGTCACAGACAATGGCCCTCAGTTCTCTTCGCAGGACTTCCGTGATTTTTGTACTGGACAAGGGATTCATCATGTTACCGCACCTCCCTTCCATCCGCAATCAAATGGGGAGGTCGAGCGCCTTGTCCGCACTTTCAAATGCCAGTTGAAAAAATTCCTTAGTGATTTTTCCACAGATGACGCCCTGCTGCAATTTCTGAGTTCTTATCGCTTCACGCCTCTGGGTGATTGCAGCCCTGCTGAACTCTTGCATGGCCGCCAACCGTGCACTCTACTGCACCTGCTTCACCCTGTCAGGCCTTGTACTGTGTCCCCTAGTGCGGGAAAATACTCGGCGGGCGCCGACGTATGGGCACGAGGGTATGGATCTCGCCCTAAATGGATTCCAGGGGTGGTCAAGGCTCTTCGCGGCCGCCGGCTTTGTGAAATCTGTACGGGCGACGGCACGGTTGTTCGCCATTACGACCAGATGCGCCCACGAGTGGTGGCCACACCTGTGCCACCGCCCCATCCTTCGCCTCCACCAGCCCGAGACGCCAGTCCTGTCGCTGCTGCCGATCTACCATCCGTGTTGATGCAGCCGCCGTCGCTGCCGCTTCCAAGTACTCCGGAACCGGCCCCAGTCGCGACGCCGCCTTCTCCGGGACCCATCTCGCTGGAGCACACTTCCAGGTCAATGACACCTATGGATGCTGCTCCGGAGTTTTCACCCATCATCTCATCCAGGAGGCACGTTCCTCGCACGAGCTTCTGTCCTGGACATTTTCGACCATACTCCCGTGTCTCTGCGCGGGATCTCCTCGGGGCCTCCCAAGAGGCCATGGATGTCTCTGCGCTGTCCATGTCTCCAAGGAAGTGAGTGTTTATTTTTTTCAAGGGGTGAAAAGTGTTGTGATAGTGCCACGACATTTAACAGTGCCGCCACGACAGTACGCACAAACGGCGATAGAGGCGCTCCGCAAATCGGATGAGTGCGGGAGCGCCACCTAGCTACGAACGGCACCGGCCGCATGTCACGGCACAGCAGTCGAATACGAGAGACTGAGTTGTAATCACGTGATCAGCTATTGTTTCTAAGAGAGAGTGTGAAAATCCACGCAATTATTGTGATTAAAGGTTATAACAGGGTACTATTCCGGAATCTTTTTCCAATGGAGAGATCATCATGACACTTCTTCAACTACAGGCCACATGTCCTGTGGATACACGTTACGTGTCTTTAATGCAGTGGTTTCCATTGCCTTCTGCATCCTCATGTCGTTGATCACTGCTGATTCTTCTGCCTTTAGGGGCAATTTCCCACCCCTAGGACAAGAGAGTGCCCTGAACCTCTATCCGCTCCTCCGCCCTCTTTGATAAGGCCGTTGGCAGAATGAGGATGACTTCTTATGCCGAAAGTCTTCGGACGCCATTTCATCTACTGAGACAAAAATGAGATTTTTCCAGTGTATTTTTAAAAATTTCACTGATACTTCCATGATTTCCCTGATGACTTTGAAATTCCCTGATATTTATTGATTTCCCTTACTTCCAGAACCTGTGGCAACCCTGGTCATCTTTGTCTAGTAGTAACATAATGATTTCAATTTTAGCAAGCAGTTTGTAATAATAATTAACAAGTGTTAATAATAATTAAACCCAGATGTAAATCTCAATGTTGCTATGAAAGGAATAACATTATATTATATTCATGAAAACATTAGTAACTCCTGAAAACATTTTCAACATTTCAAATGGTTTGACATTGAAAACTAAATCTGAATTTAAACATACTTATTTTTGGAGTCTGTTGTCCAGCTTCATCTAACATTGACTGAGCTTCATCCAATAGTTTGCCAGATTTATCTAATTTTTGTTCTGTTTCATCTATTATTTCATCAGCAGCATGAACCTTGTTCATAACTTTGGCGTTCCTGTAATATGTATTAAAAGTAAGTTATTTTACATTAAAAATCATTGCAAAGCAAAGCTAGTGTACTGTCTATAACAAATCATGATTTATTAATACATCAGCATTCGTAACAGTTTCTGGTCTCAGCTGACAACATATCTCATCACCCCCACCCCCTTGTCAGTGTAATTTCTTGACATTTCACATGCACGAGCCATCTCTCATCTAAATGCAAGTAGCTTTCTCTTTATCATTTTTGTTTGTACTACTTTTAGGACACGTTATTCTTGCCAAACGTTCGTACTGCTCTAGTTACGTTGGTTCCCAAGTCTCACACTTCTGTCCTTTCTTCTCACCCAAAATGAAATCAAAATGGGCCAAAGGTATTAACTCATATGCAGCGGATTACGGTGTAGTAAATAAAACATCTAGCAACACAGGTACAATGGTAGCTTTCAAGCTACAGCTCTATTGTTAGTTTAATTACACACTCTAACAGACACAACTACACAGACATCCAAACACACCAATCCACAGCTGCAATAACACTGACTGTTGTAAGGCTACAAATGCCTAGTAATGACTTTCATAAACGAGGTAGACTTGCTGTCATCTCAGATACTTTAAGCAAAGCTATCGACCAGTAAGGCCTTTGTGAACAATAGATGACACACACACACACACACACACACAGACACACACACACACACACACACCGAGAAGCAGCACCAGTACATGATGGGAATGGTGACTGGGTGGGGAAGGGAGAGGCTGGGGTGGAGCAGTCACTGAAATGAAGGACATCATTTTTGGCAGCGTACTCAGCAACAAGGTGATCCACTTGTTTCTTGCCCAGTTTGTCGCTGGCCATTCATGCAGACAGACAGCTTGTTGGTGGTCATGCCCACATAGAGTGCTGCAAAGTGGTTGCAGCTTACCTTGTAGATCACATGACTGGTTTCACAGGTAGCCCTGCCTTTGATGGGATTGGTGATGTTTGTGACCCGGCTGGAGTAGGTGGTGGTGGGAACATATATGGGACAGCTCTTGCATCTAGGTCTATAACAGGAGAATGTGCCATGAGGTAAGGGGCTGGAGACAAGGGTTGTGTAAGGATGGACAAGTATATTGTGTAGGTTTGGTGGACGACAGAATACCACTATGGGAGGGGTGGGAAGGATAGTGGGCAGGACATTACTCATTTCAAGGCACAACAAGATGTAGTTGAAACCCTGGCGGAGAATGTAATTCAGTTGCTCCAGTTCTGGGTGGTACTGACTTATGAGGGGAATGCTCCTCCATGGCTGGTGGACAGTGGGACTTTTGGAAGTGGTGGGAAACTGGAAAGATAAGGCATGGGAGACTTGTTTTTGTACAATGTTAGGAGGATAATTACAGTCTGTGAAGGCCTCAGTGAGGTGCTCAGTATATTTCGAGAGGGATCGCCTGCACTGCAGATGTGATGACCACAGGTGCCAAGGCCGTAAGGAAAGGACTTCTTGATATTGAATGTATGGCAGATGTCAAAGTGTAGGTATTGCTGGTGTTAGTAGGTTTGATATGGATGGAGGTACTGGTGTAGCCAGGTGGCATCAATAGGAGGTGGAGGTCAACATCTAGAAAGGTGGCTTGTTGCAATGAGTAGGAACAGGAGAAGCAAATGGGGGGGAAGTTGTTGAGGTTCTGGAGGAATGTGGACAGAGTATCGTTCCCCTATTCCAGATCCCTATTCCTATTCCAGATCACAAAGATGTCATCAATGAATAATTTGAACCAGGTGAACACTTTAGGATTCTGGGTTTTTAAGGATTCCTCTAGTTGGCCCATAAATAGGTTGGCATAGGATGGTACCATGAGGTTGCTCACAGCTATACCCTAGATTTGTTTGTAGGTAATGCCTCCAAAAGGAGAAGTAGTTGTGGATGAGGATAGAGTTGGTCATGGTGACTAGGAAGAAGGTTGTTGGTTTGTAATCCATCAGGCATTGGGAAAGGTAGTGATCAACAGCAGTAAGGCTGTGGGGGATTAGGAATGTTAGTGTAAAGGGAGGTGGCATCAATAGTGAGGAGCAGGGTGCCGTGTGGTAAAGGGACAGGAACTGTGGAGAGCCATTGAAGGAAACTGTTGTTATATTATATATAAGAGGGTAGATTCCGGGAAATAAGTTGAAGGTGTTGGTCTACAAGAGCAGAGATTCTCTCAGCAGGGACACAGGAAGCATGTAGAAGGTAGGACCAAAACCCAACCCTATGGAGCGAGTCAAGGAATCTGCAACCTACATGCTCACAGAACTGTCTGATCCTCAGATTCAGACTATCTACTTTGCTCTGTATCAGAGGTCCGTAATCAGTCCTGTCAACTGTGCTGCAAATAGTGAGCTCAGCTTTCAGCTCACAAGCAAGACTATCAGCCTGTAACACTTCTGTTAGCTGATTGAAACCAGAGAATACCTTTTGATCCAAAGTGACGCACATCACTGGTACCGATGCAAGCCACTTCCTCAATTGGCTGCACCCTGTGCTCTTCATGGCATACGGAAGGACTCGTTCCACATCTGGAATGTCTCCAACCAGTATGCACACAGAGTGCACATTGGCTTTCTTCTCCTCCTTGGTAGCCTTGTCCCTAAGGGGCCCCATAATGTGCCTAACAGCTCTGAACTACCAATAATCCCACCCCTCTGTGATCGCCTGGATCTTACACGATGAGAGATTTCCTCTGAAACAGGACAAGTGACTGCATCTGGCTGAGGGACAGTGTCAGGCACAGACAGCACCTAGAACCTTTTTGTCACACTAACGAGGGAGGCCTTACATGCAGCCCCCTGGGAAGTCTTTCACCACCTGCCATGCTCTGAGGTGAACTCCTGCTTGACCATTGGTGAGAGGTCAACCTCAGTGCGAGTGGACTCTGACAAGCTGGACATCCATTGGATCCCCACTGCCAGTCTACAACAGTGACGCCCATCCACCACAGCTTCAAGCTGTCTAACTGAAGCCATCACAGCTTGGAGCTGAGAGTGAAGTGTCACCAACTCGGCTTCCATCTGCACACAGCAGTCATAGTCCCTATGCACACTGAAGACAATGGAAAACTACACTATGCAGACAAACAAAGGACAATCAACAGGCGCTATGGAACTCAACTGTGGACACGGAGGACAACACAAGAATTGTGTCTAATAAATTAGATTAACACGCAGAGATTCACAAACTGAACTACCAAAACACTTAGGTGAGACTGAATAACTCGCTCCTGATTAGGAACTTGTAAAATGTCACAAAATCAGTTTACATTCTAACACAAACAAAAATGATTAACACACAGAAACTCAAGAATCTAAACTACCAAAGCACACAGATGAAACTACACAATTCGTTCCTGGTTACGAACTCATACAATATCACAAAATTGGTTACTTCTCTGTTGCTGCTGGTGAAAGACTTTATGTGTCCCTGTACTATAGAAATACCTTGTCTCCCTAATTTGCGTTCTATTCAGACCATTAGCTATTAAGTGTCCTCTCTGCATCCTATGATTTTTTAAGGGCTATTAAAAACATATTTCAGTTAACATAAAAACAGGCAAATACAAACCTATTTCTATCATTCATCTCATCTGTTTTAGCTGCTTGATCCTTGGTAACCAAACTGTAATTTCTTAAATCTTCAAGTTTCCCATCAAAGTGGTTCACTTGATGTTTCAACGCTTCAAAATACTCTGTTTGGTTGTGTACTGGTATAGCAAATTCTTGCATTTTCTTAAGAAGTTCAATGGCTTTATAAAGTTCTTGCTGGGCAGCATTCTGCCTATCTGTGAAATTCCTACTGTGAATTTGTGCTAAAAGGTCTTCAGCTTCTCGCAGTGCCTGATCAATCTGTGGGCCTGAAACAAACAGCATAAAAAATATAAACTGCTTATCTATTTCATCATGTCAGTTCTAAATTTGTAACTAGATCAAATGATGGATTAGTAATTCAAAATGGTTTTGGAAAATGCCTAAAATGTAAGTCAGTATAACTGATAAAAAAGTTAGTTAATTATCAGTGCTGGAAAATCCAAAGGATTTTCAGTCCAACATTCTGTCACACTTTTTATTCCACAGATCCCTGTATGAATTATAATTACTATTACAACTGCCTCAAGTAACAAATGCTTCATCGTAAATCTTTCTCTCTTTCACGCAGCGCGCACGCACACACACACACACACACACACACACACACACACACACACACACACAGACACACACACACATACACACACAGAGTACATCGCGCGTTATGAATTCCATAGAAAAGCAGAATCTTAAGTTAAATATATGGAATAAGTAGGGAAACAAACATAAGACAAAACTTATCTAGCTGTATCACATCATACAGTAGTATACACAAACACTGTTCACTGAATATCGTGTAATCTAATGTCTCAGAAAGGTAGACATTCAACCTTTAGTGCTAATTTAGTTGTCACTTAAAGTGCACAACAAAATGCACATTGAAGCAAACGGAAAGAATCACATTTGGTTAGACGTGCCATAAAGCGCATGTCCGTGGACCCTACTGTATATAAAGAGAGAAAGCTGTCATGGCCTTGAGTGATGAGACGAAATCAATAATTCTTGCTTTTTATACGGCCCTTTCATAACATCCACAGCTGTGAACAATACAAAAAGACAAAAATGTTTGTTATAGGTGAAAAACTGGATGAGCAGATGGGAGGAGAGGTAAATTAACTGATGATGAGAGGATGATTATCAATTCCTACTGGACTACTTGCAACAGAAAGTAACATAGCAGAACAATGTGATGAGAAAAGCTATAACTTTCATGAACACAGAGATTTTCTTTTCTTTTTAATTTCCTTCACTGTTGTCTGTCGTTTTTAGTCTTTTAACATACAACATATTTCATTTAATGCTGTAACACATATGTTCATGCTTCTGATGTCAAAAAGACATGGCTTCAGTTGATATTGTTCAATTGAAACATTCATGTTCTATGCCACATTCTATCTTCAAGCTTCTTGAAATCACTTTGACAGCATGCTGCGGAAGCTGTGAAGTAAAGAGCTGAAGTTGAAAATACATTAATGAGTGAGCACTTTAGCTTCTATAGACAACATTTATGTATCATCATATATGCTTTCCACGGTTTCCACTAATTTTTAGAGGTTCAAATTCATAACTTTCTTATTATTTTTCCATGACTTTTTTTACTTGAATGCAAGACCTTTCAAAAATGTGCATGGTAAAATAACAATGAACCTAAAAGATAATTGAAATGAAAGCTGAATGTAAGTAAGAATTCTTACATTACTTAAACTGTATGTCAAAATGAATGATGTAACTGTGTATGACTTGTAGTATACCATTCCTCAAATGCTATAAAAACATTCACTTCTCACCTAGGCTGAGAAATGGCTCTTTTCAGGTATAGTTGTGAATACATTAGTTAAAAAACATGTTGCTTTTACTTAGTAATGTAGTGAAAACTTACAATTTTCCTTAAAACAATATAACAATTGTGGAAGTACCAAATTTATTTTAAATGTTAAATTTCACAATAAACATTAATGTTTATCTTCCTTAGTTACATATAAAATTTCAACGTCCAAAACTTTAGCTTCTTCTTTCTCCTTTTGCTACAATCACTCTCTTTTTTATTGTCAAGCTCTTGTATTTCTTCAGTTTTCCCCTTTTATTATTGGCCACTATATTTTCATCAGATTTCCTCTTTTTTTAAAGCTTATACTCTTTTTGATGAAGCATTCTTCACAGTTACAACAATAATGGACATTGCTGGATGGAGCAATACGTAAAATAAGGGAAACGCAACCACTTTCCTATAGCAGACCAATCTGTGCTACATAGAAACACATAAAAGAAAACTAACTTTTGAACCCTTGCTCTTTTTCTAGTAAAATATGCACTAGAGCATTGCATCCATACTGTAAAACCATGTGAGTTGCACTCACTACATATCACTCACTTCACATGTGCACACGGAAGTTCACATGGTTTCACATGGTGCTCTCTCATTTGAGTGGGGGGCAACAGGCATGTGCCACTGTCATATGGAAGCAAAACATGGACTCTATACAGCTTTGTCACAATGCAGTGGTTCTAAAGGGCCCAGCAAGCATTGGACTGTATTTATAAGTTGTTTATAGATATCAATTTTCCATGTTTTCTATGGAGAAAACAAATGCTGCATATCTGAGATTCATTAATTATTTCCACAGTAGCTGGGCATGATTATGTATAACACAGTATAAAGTGACAATCAAATACTGAATGCTGTTGATGGTCACTGTTTCTGCTGTGGAACTCTAAATTGTTTTCTTGGCTCAGTGCAGCTTCTATTTGATAAATACCATATTAATGGTTTGTCCAGAAATGTGCCTCACTGGCTCATTGGGTAGAATTACAGACTGCAAAACTAAAGGTTAGGGGTTTGATGCCCTGTTGGTTCTATGATTTTGTCTGTTACTTATCAGTTCTTTCACATATAATAATCACAAAAATTACAAGACAAGTTGCACAGTTTTTCAGAGAACATGTCGGAATGTAAGTCGTCTCTAAATGGGTGTATAAACCAGCTCAGAAGTGGGATGAAGTCAACTGCACAACACGATGCCTAGTAAAGCACTGCAGTGTTAAAATCAACCTTTAAATTGAGCACAGATTGTTTAGTTACCGTCAAACGGGGTGATTATGGACACCAGGGTAAATTCGGACAGTATGGCTTATTTGCTCTTTGTTACTGCATAGAAACAAGGAGTTACTTATTTTAACAACCGTGCACCAGTTATTTTAAGCACAAGATTGCATTTATTGCTTTCCACAAGTTTTAATTTGCATCAGTTGTTTCCCTAGGTGAATAATTGATGAACAGTCTAAGTATTAAAAATCCATGCATTATTGTAAAGTGGAAACTTCTTATTGTTGCACTAAGCAGGAAGTTATTCTAATCATAATTGTCAATGTGCTCAGTAGTTAACAGCATTGAGACAATTTCTGTGCAAGTTGGTCAAGTTTCTCGTGCAAGGTTATAAAATAATGATGGTTTTTCTAAAACTGTGCACTGTGTGGGGTGATTTTGGACAATGCCAAGAACGAATAAGAGCAGGAGAGGTGCTACAGTACAGTACAGTACCCGGAACTTTTAGATAAAGCTGTTCGTGATATTCATAGTGGTAAATTATCATACAGAAAAGCATGTGATTTGTATGGTATACCTAAATCAGCCCTACAAAATAAAGTGCAGGAAGCACATCCGAAAAAAATGGGAGTCCAGCCAGTGCTAAATAAAGAAGAAGAAGTAATGTTGAAGCAAGGTTATCTTGAGGGCTGCACATTGGGGATTTCCCTTCACTAAATTGGATATTAGATATTTAGTTAAAGGCTACCTTGATAAGTCTAGCCGAAAAGAGAAGAAATTTCATAATAATTAGCCAGGTGGAGAATGGGTGCATTTATTCCTCAAATGACAGTCAGAAAATCTTTCCGTTCACTTAAGTGAAAATATTACATGAGCTCATGCAGAAGTGAACAAAGAGACTGTTTATTTAAATTCTTGCAAAATAAAAAATTCATTATATCATTCCATATCACTTATTTGCAACAAAGGACTGTCTTAAAATGTGTAAAATGTCACCAAAATCAAATAAAAAGCATGTAGGATTTAAAAGACAGGCAGTAACTGTCCGAATTCACCCTCTATATACTGTAACTTTGGACAGAGATTTAAAAAACACATGTGTCCAAAATCACCCCAATCCATGGCGTGACTTCAGACACTTTATTTAACTGCCTCAGATAAATATACCCAGACATCCACTTTCTGGTTCTGGGATATTTTTTTTGTTACACATATACCCTACCATTTCCATAACAATCAATTTAATCTAACAATATATACGAAAGTTACAATCAAAATAATGACAAAACCATCCGAAATAACCCCATTTGACGGTACATAAAAGAGTTCATAATATTGTAACACAATGGTAACTCTTTTATCAAGAAAGTGTCAAGAGACATTTCTGCTCAAATGGTTCTCAGCACTATGGCACTTAACATCTGAAGGCATCAGTCCCCTAGAACTCAGAACTACTTAAACCTAACTAACCTAAGGACATCACTCACATCCATGCTCGAGGCAGGATTCGAACCTGCGACCATAGCAGTTGCACGGTTCCAGACTGAAGTACCTAGAACTGCTCGGCCACACCGACCGGCTAAGTTTTCTGGCTTTCAGTCCTAACTGCACTTGTTGCAGCAATGTCTTATCTTCAATTTACAATAGTTCACCTGCATTGCTGTCCATGACCAAGAAAGCCTTACAATTGACTACTGGTAAATACTACTAGCCAAAGAAATGTTGAAGAAATCAGGTGATGAGTTTCAAATGATCTAAAGTCATAAATAGAAGATTTTACTGTAAACATAATTTGAGGGGTGTAGGTAACATAAAACAACACTGAATTATTTGGGGAGGGAAAAAACGCTTGCAGTGGAATTGATGATTTCTCAATCTTTGCTAAAGATGACTGTGATTTGAAAGTCTTGTTTTCTTATAGAAAAATACAGATGATTTCAGGAGACATACCGTATTTACATGGCGCTAGTGTATACTTTTTTTTACCATATGAAGTACTCAAAATTGGGGTGTGGATAAGATTCGATGGTGCATTAGGTTTGAGTACAAACTTGAATGGTTCATGGGTATTTCTTACCCTATTTAATCTGAAGTAGCACAACATTTATTAAACTCTAGCAAGAAAATATAGGTACAGTATGTGTGCATTAAAGAAAAAAATGTAAATCAGGTAACCCCATTTCATCATTGCTGGCCTACTACAGCACTTCACATTGTGTTTGCTTTAGGTAATTACAAAAAATGAAAAGCAAGCAGAGAAGAATATCATATGAAGCTACTTTCAGGCGCAAAGTGATTCTTTATGCTGAAAAATATGGTAACAGAAGGGCAGGAAGAGAGTTCATTGTAGCAGAGAGTAACGTTCACTTATGAAAGAAACAGAAATTGGAATTATTTGTGATTACTGCTACTAGAAATAAATTCACTCGACCTTGCAAAGGAAGACATTCTGACGTTGAAGTAAATGTTTTGTAATTTGTCTGAGAAAGGAGGAAGAATGGGCAACCTGTGACCAGTGACACCATAATAAAAAAAGCAAAAGAGAAGTATACACCTCTTAACATAAATAAAGGTCTGCAGCGTAAGTAATGTAGAAATAGTGATGTGAAGATGGTTGAGGTGATTCATGCTAGAAGAGATTGCTCATCAAAATTAAGAATTGTTTGTAATCTTTGTGATTTAAGCAAAAGTGATTATATTAACTGAACAGAGTGTGTATAAAATTATTTTCTGTTTGCTATTATGGAAGCTATAAAACCTATATATAGGTATCTTAGTGACACAAGATAATTAGAGAAACGTTTACATGGTAGGACTCAAAATCCAAATGAAAGTTTTAACAATTATATGTGGCAACAGATACCAAAAACTGTAGTAGTAGGACCAAATACTTTGAAAATAGGTGTGCTAGATGCTACTCTGTTTCAATGACAGTGCAGTGTCAAGGCTTAATGTTATGGAACTGACAGAAGTGCCTGGTGGACTAAATATGCATAGAGTGCTAATAGCCACTGACCGAAGGAGACTCTTCAAAGCAGAAAAATCAGTGTTGGAAGCCACCAAAGAAGCAAGAATAATAAGAAGTGTGAAAAAGAGATGGGGGGAGGTTCAACACAGGAAACAAGATGAATATGAACCTGGGATGCATAAGTGCTATGCAAGTTTAACAGGAAAAGTAAGTTTTAAGTTTAACTTGAATTTCTCGAAAGTTAAATTGTTTCATGTTCTGGTATACTTTGGCTAAAACTATTAAAGATAGACACTTGAAATTTTGTATACTGTCTTAAAACATGCTTAACTAAAAAGGAGGCTACTCTTGTGACTTAACTTTGAAAATAATATTCTTTTTTGTAGAAAAACCTCAAATTCATTTCCAAAATTTTTGATAATCATACTTAAAGAAAATTGTACCACAATTTATGACAGCACCATCTTTTCAATTGTCTGCTTTAAAGATAATAGTGTAAAGAACTTACAGGAAAGAAATAAACCTCCTACTTTGTTTTTATTTTGAGTAATGTGTACCTATGGTGTACATAAATAATTAGCACAGTTTATTTCATTTGCAACAAAAAAATACAATTTTAAAACAGTGAGATCTAAAGCTGTGATTCATACATAAGATGTTCCCAAAAGATGTCTTAAAAGATGGTAAGCATTACATGGGCTTACAAATATTATTCTTTGAATTACACTGTTTATAAAACTGACAATTTTTCAAGGTTTCCCCTGGTATTCACAGACCAGTCCCCTTAAAGGGTTATCAGAGTGATTTAGGATTACTTCCAGTAATGAACTGATTAGTCAGAAAACATTACTGGGCCCCTGATTCAAAGCAAATGATTTTCAGTGACAAAACATTTCAGTACTGTTACATGAAGGCCAATGCATAAATGGAAGTGTTGGTTGTTCAACAACAAAAAACAGAGCTCATTTCTTAACCAGGTATGACCATGACACGTGACACTCTCAATCTGGGAGGAGTTCAATGAAACTATTAGTCAGCTTCAAGCAAGTCAAGACCCAGAAAGTGTGTCAATTGTCGAACAGGACAAATATTAAGGAGAGGGATATTTGTTTAGAAATAGCAATCCCTTAAACTGGTGTACAACAAGAAAACTGCTGTGGCCAGTGCAGTATCAATTGGTTCTACAGATGTTATGTATCACAGCAACATTAGTAGCCTGTGAATGAATATTTTCAAAAGCAGGACAAATGTGCACTAAGAAGAGAAAGAGACTCACACTGACTAACATGGGTCAAATTTTATTTATAGATGACATTACTGATTAATTTTTCCTTTATTGGGAACCTTTATTGGTAGTACTGACTGTAAACGACTACTGCAGATTCACTTCAATTACAATTCTTATAATTTTTATATTGTTTTTTTTTCAGTAAAGGCATCAAAATATAACAATAATCAGTCTTCATTCTTAAAATTTTTCTACTTCATAAAAAAATATTTAAGCTTTTGTTGTAGTAGTTATAATTTTTGTTGCAGACAAAATTTAAAACTTTTTTATTTGAAAATTACTAGGGACATAACACAAAATTATTACTTGTCTTTATATGTTCTTTCAAAATAGGAACAAATCAGATAAAAATACAGGTTTAGTGACCTGAATTAAAAAGGCAATGTACCTTCCTTTTACTTATTTTTGTGGGTGAATGGAGAATGCTGTCATTGAAAAGATCTAGTTCATTCCAGGGAGTGGCCAGTTGTGATTTGATCTCTGAAAAGAACAATTTTGCCCATCTCTATAGTACACACATTCACACTTACAATCACATAGGCATCAAAACTCATCTGCCTGAGACTGCTGCGACACTGATTATTGATTATTGATTAATGAAAGAAATTGCCTAGGCTAATGGCGGTGAGGATGGGGTGGGGAAGGATGTGAGAAGGGGGCAGCAGGAAAAGTTTGGCCTTATGACAGATGACACCCCACCACAAGAAATGTTAAAGAAATCAAATCATGGGTTACAAATGATCTGATGATGTAAAAACAAGATTTTATTTTGAACATGATTTGGGAAGTAAATGTAACCTTTAATCACACTGAATTATTTGTAGAAGGAAAGAAAAGAAAGAGGGAGAAAGGAGAAAGGTTGGGGAGGGAGGGGAGTGAAAGCTAGAGATGAAGAGGGAGACAGGAAGGAGAGAGGTGGAAAAAGTGTGGTGAGAGGGGGGAGGGGTTGGAAGGTTGAGGAGGGGAGTGGTGGGAGGAGGGAGGGAGAGAGAGAGAGAGAGAGAGAGAGAGAGAGAGAGAGAGAGAATGCCCAGTTGGGGTGGAGGAAAAGTGGTGGAAGAAGGCAGTAGACGATCTGGAATAGCAAGGAGCGGTGTGGGGAGAAAGGAGAAGGGAGAAGATACAGTGAGGCAGTGGGGATAGGTTAGCAGAGGTTCAGGCCAAGGAGATTGCAAGAGCACAGGATGCGCTGTATAGACAGTTCCAACCTGCATAGTTTGCTGGAAGTAAGTATCCAAATGGTCCAAGGAGAAAATAACTGTTAAAGTCATCTGTGTTGTGGTGCACAGCGTATTCAGCAACTGGAAGGTCATGTTTGTAGTTTGCTACAATTTGGCTATGGCCATTCATATAAGTAGGCAGTTGGTTACTTGTCACATAGAATGCTATACAGTAACTGCAGTACAATTGACATATAGTACAGTTCCTTTCACATAAGGCCCTGCCTGCCTTTTATTAGACAGGGAACGTCTGTGACTGGACTGCAGTAGGAGATGGTGGTAGGTAGGCGTATGGGACAAGTATCGCGCCTGGGCTGACTACATGGGAATGAGGTGGAGGACTGGGAGCAAGGCTGGAGTAGGGATAGAAATACATACTGTGTAGGTTGAGAGGCCACAGAAACAATACTTTAGGCAATGTGGTAAGACACTTCAGGTGACTTGGGTAATACATTCCTGATTTCAGGACACAACGAGAGGTAGTGGCAGCCCTGGTGGAGGAAGTGGTTGAGCTTTTCAAAGACAGGGTGATACTGGGTGAACAGAGGAGTACTGGTCAGTGACTGGTTAATAGGTTTACTGGTGTCAGAGGAGCAGATGGTTTGTGAGATCTGTTTATGACTGAGGTGAATAGGACAAGGTCTGCTAGAAAAGGTCCTCTTAAAGTTAATGGCACTTTTTCAACAACACATACTTTCCACTGCAGATGTGGCATCCAGGGTGCTGAAGTTGTAAGGAAGAGACTTTTTAACATAGAATGGGTGAAAGCTGTTAAAGTGGAGGTACTGTTGTTGGCTGGTATGTCTCATATAGACAGACATATTTATGGGGTCATCTGAGAGGTGGAGATTGACATCTAAGGCAGCACCTCATTGAATTGAGAAGGACCAGTTGAAGCAGATTTTGAAGAAGGTGATGAGATTATGGCGGAAAGAGCAAAGGTTGACCTTGCCGTTAGTCCAGATCATGAAAATGTCATCACTGCATCTAAATCAGAAAAGGAGTTTTAGATATTAACTGGATAGGAAGAATTCCTCTAGATTGTTGTTGTTGTTGTTGTTGTTGTTATGGTCTTCAGTCCTGAGACTGGTTTGATGCAGCTCTCCATGCTACTCTATCCTGTGCAAGCTTCTTCATCTCCCAGTACCTAGTGCAACCTACATCCTTCTGAATCTGCTTAGTGTATTCATCTCTTGGTCTCCCTCTACGATTTTTACCCTCCACACTGCCCTCCAATACTAAATTGGTAATCCCTTGATGCCTCAGAACATGTCCTACCAACCGATCCCTTCTTCTGGTCAAGTTGTGCCACAAACTTCTCTTCTCCCCAATCCTATTCAATACTTCCTCATTAGTTATGTGATCAACCCATCTAATCTTCAGCATTCTTCTTTAGCACCACATTTCAAAAGCTTCTATTCTCTTCTTGTCTAAACTATTTATCGTCCATGTTTCACTTCCATACATGGCTACACTCCATACAAATACTTTCAGAAACGATTTCCTGACACTTACATCTATACTCGGTGTTAACAAATTTCTCTTCTTCAGAAACGCTTTCCTTGCCATTACCAGTCTACATTTTATATCCTCCCTACTTCGACCATCATCAGTTACTTTGCTCCCCAAATAGCAAAACTCCTTTACTACTTTAAGTGTCTCATTTCCTAATCTAGTTCCCTCAGCATCACCCGAATTAATTCGACTACATTCCATTATCCTCGTTTTGCTTTTGTTGATGTTCATCTTATATCCTACATTCAAGACACTATCCATTCCATTCAACTGCTCTTCCAAGTCCTTTGCTGTCTCTGATAGAATTACGATGTCATCGGCGAACCTCAAAGTTTTTATTTCTTCTCCATGGATTTTAATACCTACCCCAAATTTTTCTTTTGTTTCCTTTACTGCTTGCTCTATATAGAGATTGAATAACATCGGGGAGAGGCTACAACCCTGTCTTACTCCCTTCCCAACAACTGCTTCCCTTTAATGTCCCTCGACTCTTAAAACTGCCATCTGGTTTCTGTACAAATTGTAAATAGCCTTTCACTCCCTGTATTTTACCCCTGCCACCTTTAGAATTTGGAAGAGAGTATTCCAGTAAACATTGTCAAAAGCTTTCTCTAAGTCTACAAATGCTAGAAATGTAGGTTTGCCTTTCCTTAATCTTTCTTCTAAGATAAGTCGTAGGGTCAGTATTGCCTCACGTGTTCCAACATTTCTACGGAATCCAAACTGATCTTCCCCGAGGTCGGCTTTTACTAGTTTTTCCATTTGTCTGTAAAGAATTCGTGTTAGTATTTTGCAGCTGTGGCTTGTTAAACTGATTGTTCGGTAATTTTCACATCTGTCAACACCTGCTTTCTTTGGGATTGGAATTATTATATTCTTCTTGAAGTCTGCGGGTATTTCGCCTGTTTCATACATCTTGTTCACCAGATGGTAGAGTTTAGTCAGGACTGGCTCTCCCAAGGCCGTCAGTAGTTCCAATGGAATGTTGTCTACTCCGGGGGCCTTGTTTCAGCTCAGGTCTTTCAGTGCTCTGTCAAACTATTCACGCAGTATCGTATCTCCCATTTCGTCTTCATCTACATCCTCTTCCATTTCCATAATATTTTCCTCAAGTACATCGCCCTTGTATAGACCCTCTATATACTCCTTCCACCTTTCTGCCTTCCCTTCTTTGCTTAGAACTGGGTTTCCATCTGAGCTCTTGATGTTCATACAAGTGGTTCTCTTTTCTCCAAAGGTCTCTTTAATTTTCCTGTAGGCAGTATCTATCTTACCCCTAGTGAGATAAGCATCTACATCTTTACATTTGTCCTCTAGCCATCGCTGCTTAGCCATTTTACACTTCCTGTCGATCTCATTTTTGAGACGTTTGTATTCCTTTTTACCTGCTTCATTTACTGCATTTTTATATTTTCTCCTTTCATCAATTAAATTCAATATTTCTTCTGTTACCCAAGGATTTCTACTAGCCCTCGTCTTTTTACCTACTTGATTATCTGCTACCTTCACTACTTCATCCCTCAAAGCTACCCATTCTTCATCTACTGTATTTGTTTCCCCCATTCCTGTCAATTGTTCCCTTACGCTCTCCCTGAAACTCTGTACAACCTCTGGTTCTTTCAGTTTATCCAGGTCATATCTCCTTAAGTTCCCTCCTTTTTGCAGTTTCTTCAGTTTTAATCTACAGGTCATAACCAATAGATTGTGGTCAGAGTCCACATCTGCCCCTGGAAATGTCTTACAATTTAGAACCTGGTTCCTAAATCTCTGTCTTACCATTATATAATCTATCTGATACCTTTTAGTATCTCCAGGGTTCTTCCATGTATACAAGCTTCTTTCATGATTCTTAAACCAAGTGTTAGCTATGATTAAGTTGTGCTCTGTGCAAAATTCTACCAGGCGGCTTCCTCTTTCATTTCGTAGCCCCAATCTATATCACCTACTACATTTCCTTCTCTCCCTTTTCCTACTGCCAAATTCCAGTCACCCATGACTATTAAATTTTCATCACCCTTTACTATCTGAATAATTTCTTTTATTTCATCATACATCTCTTCAATTTCTTTGTCAGCTGCAGAGCTAGTTGGCATATAAACTTGTACTATTGTAGTAGGTGTGGGCTTCGTATCTATCTATGCCACAATAATGCGTTCACTATGTTGTTTGTAGTAGCTTACCCGCATTCCTATTTTCCTATTCATTATTAAACCTACTCCTGCATTACCCCTATTTGATTTTGTGTTTATAATCCTGTAGTCACCTGACCAGAAGTCTTGTTCCTCCTGCCACCGAACTTCACTAATTCCCACTATATCTAACTTCAACCTATCCATTTCCCTTTTTAAATTTTCTAACCAACCTGCCCGATTAAGGGATCTGACATTCCATGCTCCGATCTGTAGAACGCCAGTTTTCTTTCTGATGATAATGACATCCTCTTGAGTAGTCCCCGCCCGGAGATCCGAATGGGGGACTATTTTACCTCCGGAATATTTTACCCAAGAGGACGCCATCATCATTTAATCATACAGTAAAGCTGCACCCCCTCGGGAAAAATTACAGCCATAGTTTCCCCTTGCTTTCAGCCGTTCGCAGTACCAGCACAGCAAGGCCGTTTTGGTTATTGTTACAAGGCCAGATCAGTCAATCATCCAGACTGTTGCCCTTGCAACTACTGAAAAGGCTGCTGCCCCTCTTCAGGAACCACACGTTTGTCTGGCCCCTCAACAGATACCCCTCCGTTGTGATTGCACCTACGGTACGGCTATCTGTATCGCTGAGGCACGCAAGCCTCCCCACCAACGGCAAGGTCCATGGTTCATGGGGGGGGGGGTTCCTCTAGATGGCCCATACATAAGTTGGCATAGATTGGTACCATGCGAGTACCCACAGCATTACCACATATTTGTTTATAGTTTTGGTCTATGAAAGTGAAATAATTGTGGGTCAGGATGTGGCTGGTTGGGAGGATTAGAAAAGAAGTTGTGAGTTTGGTATCAGGAGGACACTGGGAAATGAAGTGTTCCACTCACAGTGACCAACAGGGACTATGGTGGAAAGGGAACATAAACTGTAGAGAGGCAGTGAAGGCAGTGAGCAGCATCTTGAATGTACAATGGGAGGTTACAGAAAATAGTTTGGAGGTGTTAGCCAAGAAAGGCAGAGATTCATACTGTGGGAGTGTTGTATCCAGCCACACTGGGATGAACAGCTGAGGCACCTGTGAGGTTAGGTTTGTGCAATTTTGGAAGTCAATAAATGGTTGGAGTGGGGGGCATTGCTGGTGTAAGGAAGGAGATGGATTCAGATATTAGGTTTTGGGATGGACCTATGACCTTGAGGAGCTGATGGATGTCATGTTGGTCTTCTGGGTGGGATCATGGTTGTAAGATTTGTATGCAGAGGTGTCAGAAAGTTGAAGGAGACATTCCGCCATTTGATCAATATGATCTGTGACCATTTTTGTGGAGCCTTTGTCTGCAGGAAGGATAATAAGGTATGGATTGTTGTGGATAGCAGGTTGTTCCATAAGAGCGACATTAGACTGACTGAGGGGAGACTCAGGAAAGGAAGATGAGGTCCCATTAGATGTGAGGAATTCCTGAAAGATTACAAGGGGATATCTAGGTGGAAGAGGATGAGTAATATGGATGTAGGTAGACAGGAACTGTATTTAAAAACAGTGTGGGGTCTTGGTTGACTGTTGTCAGTGGGATGTGTGTTGAAGAAACATTTCCACTGCACAGAAGCAATATGTACAGCATGGTTGAAATTAGGTTTGGGGCTGAAGGTGAGGCCTTTAGAAAAGTAATGAGACAAACATTGTTCAGAGTTTTGCTAGGAATGTTGAAACAATGTTATGGGTATGCAGGAGGTGTGTGTAGGATTTTTTTTATATATATGTAGCCCTTGTGGGCATAAGGCAAGAGTAACTGGGACAGTTTCCTCAGATGGTGCTGGGAATGCTGTTGCAACTGTCAAAGGGCAAGAGTTTCTATTGCATTGGTGACACTCATGAAGTTGATACCACAAAGTAAAAGGGTTTTGTGAAAGTATTCAAAGCCATCAAGTATGGTTTGAGCTTCGATTGTGTGATCATGAAGTGGAAAAGGTGACGGTTCTTGCAGTACAATGGGTGAGAGCACGAGATTCCAGTTTTAATGATAATTCCTTTAGTTGGTATACCATGTACCAGACAAGACTTCAGAAAGAGGACTAAGTGTGACTGGAGTTTTACAGGGGCAAAGGAGAGTTTTTGGAACTGGAAAAGGTTGAATGAGTAGGGATTCACAGTTGGATAACTGGAAGACAAAAGGTTGAAAATAAGAAGATGAAAACTTATGGTCAAAGTGTTATAACAGAAATAAATGGCAGGAAAGAAGTTAGAAGGATGGTAGGAAGAGCAGGAAGTAGTAGACATGCTCATAAATAAATAAGTTTGATCACAAACTGACACACACCACAATAAGAAACAAGTGCGATTGTAAATAAACATGAGCGATCGTGCAATGAAATCATAAATGGGCAAGCATAATCAGCTAACAGTCAAGATTACAGCACAAGTTAGTAGAGGAGAATATGTTTAAAAAAAAGCACTGGAATTTGATGTTTAAAAAGGGACTGTCTCTGTAAGAGCAGGGAGTTTTTGTACAACACTATTTAATGCAGTGGGCCATTACTGTTGTAATGTAACTTGGGTGTTCAAATTGCACAAGAGGGTGGTGAGAGTGTGTTTAAAAGGCAGGTACAGTAGAGGAGAAGAAATTATAGATAAATTGAGGAATGAAGAGTGTACAATGAGATGTATATTAAGCAAAGAATGACAGCAATAAAGGTAAAAGTATATTGGATGGAAGAGAGCCAAATAAGCTGGAGAAAGGAAACCACTCACCTACAGTGGACAGATGAGTGGAACACAGACACACACAACAGGAAACAGTATTCACAATATCTTTTGTGCTCTTCCTTTTTTTTCTAGCAAAAGTACACACATTCACATACACAACACATAGAGATCCAAATCCACACTCCCGTGGCCATAGTGAGACTGGTTATTGATTATCAATTTTTGACAGCAGTTGCTTGAGCTAATGGATGTGGGGATAGGGTATGGAAGCTGCAAGGAGGACGGGGTGGGGGGGGGGGGGGGGGCAGGAAAGAGGCAGGTCATAGGAGAGATGGCTCTACATCTGCAAAAGACAAAAGGAGTACAGAGAGTAGAGCAAAAAGAGATATAGAAAGAGGGAGTGGGGGAAGGGAGGGGGCAGAAGGAGAAGAAAGTGAGATGAAGATGTGGACTTGCTACTGCCTTCTAGAACCACATCTGACTGACACACAAAACAAAATTCATGACCACTCAATTCACTTCATTACTTTCATTACCATCTGTTCATTTTCATTACTTTTATGAATTTCATGACCGATAGAGACCCTGGCTTTCACACACAAATATTTACTTGCCTTCAGTTTGTGCAACATCTTGTAGCAGAGTGGCAATAATAATTTCAGACATTGTGCAACTCTGCAGACTCCTGCAGTGTGCTAAATGGAATATGGAAATGAGCATTTATAGATTTTTGCTGCTCAACTGTCATTTTTCTAGTCTATGGCATTGTGGTACACGTTGAGTTACAATAATTTCACAGTAAATTCAAAAAAATAATTTGGAGATCAATCGGGCACTTTCTTTTTGACTTCCCCACCTTCTAAAAGTTTTTCATCCATGGCTGTTCATTTTAGCAGAACTCTCAAATAACTAGTAGAATACTTTCCTGTAAAAACATGCAGTATCATTCACCTGTAGCAGTTCCATGAAATAAGAGAGGCCATACATTTTTGAACAAATATACAAAATTATTACAACACAAATTCACAATGTACAAAAAAGTGAGGGGGAATTCTAAGACATTGCAGAGGTCTATTGAAGAGATGCAATTACAGTATTTACATGAGACTTTTATCAAATGGAATTTTTTAAAGTTTTCACAATCACCAATAAAAGCCCAACTGAGAAGTAGCAGCTAAGTTCTGTCTAGCAATAGATTCCTCAGCAATCTACTATTAGTTATTTTCCAAAATATTTTGATGTAACTCACTCTTCTTTCCAACTGAAAGCTGTTTACCTACCTCCTATTACTTATTTATCCCATACTCACCATGAAGGAACTTTTGAAATTATGACAGCTAGAGATTCAAACCTCGTTTTTACATGTTTATTGACTCATTCATTTGTATTTTGTTTTCTATTATTTAAGCTCTTCTTTATGCATTACAATTTGAATTTCTCAAAATTTTCATCTGTATTAAGTTTAGTTTGGCTATTTTATTTCTTTGTATAAAAGACCACTGAAAATATTTTATCTTACTTGCACAATTAAAATGAAGTTACATAAACATTCAGATATGTGTATCAACAAAATGTGATTAATGATGTAGTCATTGGGCATTGCAGTGATGAGTGCAGTGATAGCACACAATGTTTAAAGTATTTATGTTCATTGATAAGTTCGGTGTTATATGTTTACTCATTGAGTTTGTATTTGCTAGTTCCTCCTTGGTCATATATAACAAGTGATGTATGCCAGCTGGGCATGTCACTTTATGAGCACTACTAGCCTAGTATAGCACAAATATCCAACATGATCAGAAGATGTAATTTGATCAGAAGCAACTACACTGTTTCGAAAACTTGACACACATAAAACAACCAAGGCAGTTGTGTTGTGCTGCTCATGTCTTTCAGGTCCTTTCATCCTTTCGTCATATCCCCTTGTCGAACACAAAACCTGCAATCAAGCTGTCTAGGCGTAATAATTCGTAGAGTCTTCATTAAACCCCACTGTTCTGGCAGAAAAACCCTGTTATATGGTTCACGCATTTAGGAAGTCAGTTTGTTTTGGCTCAGTGACAGCAGATGAGACTAAGTATAGATACAAGAGAATGGTCAAAAATTGTGATGATATGCTCTTATAGACCACCTGTGTCAGGATATGTAGTTGTAGAGCACTTCAGAAAGAACTTGCAGAATATCATTAGTAATTTTCCTGATCATGCCATTGTAATAGGGGGTGACTTCAACTTGGCAGGTACAGACTGGGAGATTTATGCTATCAAAACTGGTGCCAGAGACAGGGTATTGTGTGGCATTGTTCTGGATGTCTGTCTGAAAATTACCTTGAGCAGATAGTTAGAGAACCCACTTGTGAGGGTAATGTCTTAGACCTCCTGGCAACAAACAGACCTGAACTTATCGAATCAGTTAACATAGAGGAAGGTATCAGTGATCATAAAGCTGTGACAGCATCTATGATGATGGGTCTTACAAGAAATGTTAAGAAAAGTAGGAAGATATATTTGCTCAGCAAGGGTGACAGGATACAAATTTTAGAATATCTCAGCAGTCAGCATCAAATACTCGGTGATGAGAGTGAAGATGTGGAGAACAAATGGAAAAAATTCAAAGGCATATTTCAATATGCCCTACACAAATATGTACCGAATAAGTTTTAAGGGATGGGAAAGATCCACCATGGTTTAATAGCTGTGGTAGAAAAGCGCTACATAAACAAAGAGCACTTCCTCTAAGATTCAAGAGAAGTAAAAAGCTAGCTGACAAACAAAAGCTGAATGAAGTGAAAATGAGTGTAAGGAGAGCAATGAGAGAAGCGTTCAATGATTTTGAAAGTGAGACATTGTCAATCAACCTGAGTAGAAATCCTAAGAGATTTTGGTCATATGTAAAATCAGTAAGTGGATCAAAATCATCAACTCATTCACACAGCGAACACACCGGCACTGAAATGGAAGATAACAGAGAGAAGCCGAAATACTGAATTCAGTCTTTCAAAGTTGTTTCACCAGAGAAGATCGTAACACTGTCCCTCCTTTCAATCATCATGTGAACGTTGAAATGTAAGATATTGAGATAACCATCACACCATTGAAAAGCAGCTGCACTCGCTTAGTAGTAGAAAGGCTTCAGGACCAGATGAGATACCTATAAGATTCTATAAAGATAATGCAAAATAACTTCCTCCCCTTCTAGCAGTAATTTATCGTATATCACATGAGCAATGAAAGGTACCTAATGACTGGAAAATAGCGCAGGTCATTCCCGTTTTTAAGAAAGGCTGTAAGACAGATCCACACAATTATAGACCTATATCATTGACATTAATCTTTTGTAGAATTATGGAGCATGTTTTATGCTCAAGAATTATGACTTTCTTGGAAAATGAATGTCTTCTCTATAAAAATCAATATGGATTCCACAAACAGAGATCCTAAAAAACTCAGCTCACTCTGTTTTTCCATGAGATCCACAGCACAGTGGACAACAGCGCTCAGGTTGATGCCATGTTCCTTGATTTCAGTAAGGCATTTGACACGACCCTGCATTGCCATTTAATGAAAAAAATATGAGCTTACAGAATATTGGAGCAGGCCTGGATTCAAGACTTTCTTGCACATAGAGCTCAACACGTCACTCTTAACGGAGCTAAATCAACAGATGTAAAGGTAATATCTGGAGTACCACATGGAAGTGTGATAGCACTTTTGCTGTTTACAATACATAAAAATGATCTAGTAGAAAGTGTCAGATGCTCTTTAACAATATTCACAGATGATGCAGTTGTTTGTACCAAAGTAGCAACACCATAAGATAGTAAGAAGCTGCAGAACAACCTGCAGAGATCTGATGAATGGTGCAGACTCAGGCATCTGACACTGAACGTAAGTAAATATAACATATTGCTCATACATAGGAAAAAGAAGTCCACAACTGTACACCTACACAACTAATGACAAATAGCTGGAGACAGCATCTACCGTCAAAAATATAGATGTAACTACGCAGAGCGACCTTAAATGGAATGACCATATAAAACAGATAAAGCAGACACCAGATTCAGATTCATCAGAAGAATCTGATGTAACTCATCCACAAAAGAAGTGGCTTATAAGATGTTTGTTTGCCAAGTTCTTGAGTATTGTCCATCTATCTTGGATCCCTACCACGTAGGACTGATAGAGGAGATGGAGAAGATCCCATGAAGAGCAACGCGTTTTGTCACAGAATAATTTAGCTGGTGAGAGAGCATTACAGAGATGGTAAACAATCTCCACTGGCAGACGTTACAGGAGGGCCATTGTGCTTCATGGAGAGATTTACTATTGAAATTTTGGGACAGCACTTTTCAGGAGGAGTCAGACAACATATTACTTCCCCCTCACATACATCTCATATATTGACCATAAGGAGAAAATTCGAGGAATCAGAGCCAGTTTACCAACTGATACCATAAGAAGTTTGGTTTGGAAGCACAAAAATGCAACATCACATGTGAGATGGGAAACGGGGCGGGGAGTCAGTGGTGACAGCGATTGGCTATCCAAACAGCAGCCTTCACTTACTTGTAATTTAGCGGTACAAGAAGCTGCAGTTTTTGCTAGACATATAAGCTACTTATCTGCATGCTGGATCCACGATGACCCCCACCTTTTCACCATCAACAGATCTTCGATTCAAATGTATGGATTAGTGCCACTGTTTCTGAATCTAGATACATGACATAAGTTCGAGTGGCACTTCATAGTGACAGATATGGGACACCCCATTCCTGGGCTGATTTCTTGTCATTTCATAGTCTTTTACAAGACCTCTGGCATCACTGTATCCTCAACATTACTACCAGTGTAACCAGCCATGCAAGACTATGCTGTGTCACTCATATTACTGTACATACTACCACACATGAATTGTCGTACTTAGAGCTCCTCAAGTAGTTACCAGAACTTACTCAACAAACACCTATGCTAGCACCTATACAACATACCATGTTACACAAAATGCTCACCACCTTAGAACCTTTGATCCCCGTGCGGCCTCATCGATTAGCGCCTGAGAAAGTAAGGGTAATGAAGCAAGAGTTTTCATCCATGTTGCCACGAGGAATTTGTTGACCCATAAGCAGTAAATGGTCCACATCACTACATACCATACCAAAGAAACACAACAGCTGGTGTCTGTGCAGTGATTACTAACAACTCAATGTGACGAGGACAATCCCAGATTGGTATTCAGTGCCACACGCTGAGGATTTCACACACACCATACATGGCAAATGGATCTTTCCTACCCATTGCTCCTAAAGATACAGACAAACATTTCAAAGTCTCATGAACAAAATAACACTTGAACTTGATTTCTGTTACACATCTATTGATGATATTTTAGTGAGATCCGTTTCTGAATCAGATTATGTGGAGCATTTGCACCAAATCTTCAACCTCCTTCATTCACAGGGGCTGATTATAAACTCTTCGCAGTGCGTATTTAGAGCAACAGAAGTGCAATTCCTTATTTACGCTACTGATGCCCAAGGAATCCAGCCACTGCAAAAGAAAGTGAAGCCACACTCAAATACACGTGGCTGCTCACAGTCCAAGAATTGTAACACTTTCTTGGCGTTATAAACTTCTACCACCATTACATGTGTAGCTATGCACAGCTGACAGCTCCATTAAACAACTTGCTGAGAAGTGCTCCGATATCAAAGGATGAAGTCTTGTGGACCATCGAGACTGTAGCAGCTTTCACAAAAGTGATAACCGCCACTGCTGAAGCAATGATGTTAGTGAACCCAGTTCCTCAGGCTCCCATTGCTTCGATAGCAGACACTTCAGCAACAGTGAAAGGCACTGTACTACAGCAACAAATAGAGCAAAGTTTGCAACTTCTTGTATTTTTCAGCCAAAAGCTTTCAAACAGTACAACAACGCTGATCGACACATGATCACAAGCATTATACAGCATATGCTGCCATAAAAAGTTTCACCATACGCTCAAAATGCAACAGTTTACTTTGATTATCAACCAAAAATCACTGACATTTGCTTTTCGTCACAAGCCAGACAAGGGATCACCATGACAGCTAAGCCACTTAGATGTTATCAGTCAATTTATGACATATGTTATGCATGTTAAGGCACACTCTTTCCTGCACTGAAACAAAGTACAATCAACTATGAAGCCCTTGTGTGGTCACAACTTCTGGATCCAGAGCTAAGCACACTACTGGAGCAACCAAATACTGACCACCTCCAACACATCCCAAAAACCCTGATGAATATATATATATATATATATATTCCAAGACTTACCAAGCGGGAAAGCGCCGGCAGACAGGCACATGAACAAAACACACAAACACACACACAGAATTACGAGCTTTCGCAACTGGCAGTTGCTTCGTCACTGTCTGCCGGCGCTTTCCCGCTTGGTATCTTTGTTTTTAATATATTTTTCCCATGTGGAAGTTTCTTTCTATTTTATATATATTGTTATGTTTTAATGGAAAAGACGCAACTGTTTATTCCCCTGCAGTTTCGACATCAATCCATGGCATCATTGCCTAGGTTGGTGCATCCAGGGATCCGTGGCACAGTGAATCTTGTGAAGCATGCTTTTGTGTGGCTGTGTATGAAGGAAAACTGCAAGCTATTCATATCACAGTGCATTGCTTACCAGAGGAATAAAATCACTTGACATGTCAAAGCACCACTTGATACATTTATCCCATCTAATCAGTGATTCAGGCATATCCATTTAGACATAATCGGACCATTACCACCAGGTGAAGGTTTGACCTATCATTTCATGGCCATCAACAACTTTTCATGTTAGCCAGAAGCCTTATGAATGATTAATATAACCACTGAAACAGAGGCAACCACTTTCTTTCAAGGACGGATTGCCCATTTTGGCATGCCTCTTCATGTCACCACAGATCACAGCTGCTAATTTGAGGCATATTTTTTAAAGTACTTCCCACTCTTGTTAGACACAAAGCTTATCTACACTATAGTTTACCACACTGCAGCTAATGGACTTGCGGAACAACTGCACCAACAACTGAAGGCAGCATTAAGATGTCACAACTCACGGACAGAAGCATTACCCATCATGATTTTTGGCCCTCATGCATCCCTTAAAGATGACCTCAAGACTGCAATAGCTGATCTCATATATGACCAAACAATACTGTAGCATCTGTCCTGTCTGCCTGCGACATCGGCATCCCACATGGCAGAACAGGGATGTGGGTTGCCTTCATCACAGCGAGTGAAACAAAAGCAGACATTTACAGTACAACCAAGGCTGCTGGAGACAAAAACACAGCCTCCTGTCTCAGCCAATGGCAGCAGATCGACAGCAGCACCAGAGGTCGCAATCAACACGTGAACTAATTTCCTATATCACTCACATGACTGTAAATAGTCCCAGAAGATCCATCTGCCAACTGGCCTTATAAGCCAGCACACCGCCAGCCAGGAGGCAGTTCAGCATCCTGCCTAAACTTGTAGGAATCTGCCATTCTGGCTGCAACATCTATGCATCTCATCTGCTGGTAGTCCACATCCCAGGAGTTGTAGCTTCGGACTGTGACTCAAGACTGTTGTGTAACAGTGGTCCGGTCTCCCTGGACAGCTTTGTCATAATGCTGTGCCAACTACTCTTTTGTAGTTTTGTTTCCATCTTTTCTTTGGTGGACTTTCTCAAGTGAGAGAGTTGTGAGGAAAACATTTAGTTTGTTACTCATCTGTTATAAGATCTGAAGTGTTTCTTACTTAAATTGTGTTTTGTTTGACTACTTCGTCAACATCAGCGATGTTTTTGTTTATAAGTTCCCCCCCCCCCCCCCCCCCCTCCACACCACCAAACCCAAAAAAGGGGGGGATTGAGGAATATCATTCACCTCTGCTACCACAGACACATAAATATGAGTACCTGGCAAATTCAAATTCTCTAAGAACACACATAATGACCATGTTGATGCATTGGACTTTCTCTACCAGCTACAGGTATAAAACTGGCAACTTGCCCTGTAGCATTGCAGGGCCAACTTCTTGATCATCTTTTCATTTCTAAGGACCTAGCAACATGTGACCAAGTCTTTGGGACTGATATTATGAGTACTCCCATTACAATCTCCATGGATCATCTGAAGCCCACATTTTGCAGTTCACTCATTGGATTACGCAATGCACATAATCCACCTACTCAGAATACCTCACCCTCAGCTACTGGCATCAAGCCCATAGCAAACTACCCACAACAATCAACCAATGACAAACTTTTGACTACTGCATAAGGCATGTCTCCGCCACAACATTCAGCAAATGGGAGTTCACAAAATACTGCACCAGGCTCACAAAGCATGTGATCATGGAACCAGGACACCACATTTGCATCAAAACCAAATATCTTTGACATCAGTGGGGAAGTATGTAGTGATCAAACATTGCAGTGATGATCATAGTGACAGCACACAGTGCCCAAAGTATTTATGTTCAGCAGTAAGTTAAAACAATGGAAAATCCAGCACGGAATGTAACAATATTATGAAAAGGACAGACACTGAGTTGCAGAAAGTAACAATAAAAATACTGTCAGAAAGTGCGCTTTCAGTCAATAAGGCCTTCATCGAAAATAGACAACATGCATATAAGAAGCAAATAACCAGAGCCACTTCCTCATCCCCTCAAACCCAGAACCTCTCACAGAAGAACCCTAAAAGTGCCCCACTTGTGACAGGATACTTCCCGGGACTGGATCAGACTCTGAATGTGGCTCTCCAGCAGGGATACGACTTCCTAAAATCCTGCCCCGAAATGAGATCCATCCTTCATGAAATCCTCCCCACTCCACCAAGAGTGTCTTTCCGCCATCCACCTAACCTTCGTAACCTCTTGGTTCATCCCTATGAAATCCCCAAACCACCTTCCCTACCCTCTGGCTCCTACCCTTGTAACCGCCCCCGGTGTAAAACCTGTCCTATGCACCCTCCCACCACCACCTACTCCGGTCCTGTAACCCGGAAGGTGTACACGATCAAAGTCAGAGCCACGTGTGAAAACACCCACGTGATTTACCAACTGACCTGCCTACACTGTGACGCTTTCTATGTGGGAATGACCAGCAACAAACTATCCATTCGCATGAATGGACACAGGCAGACAGTGTTTGTTGGTAATGAGGATCACCCTGTGGCTAAACATGCCTTGGTGCACGGCCAGCACATCTTGGCACAGTGTTACACTGTCCGGGTTATCTGGATACTTCCCACCAACACCAACCTATCCGAACTCCGGCGATGGAAACACGCCCTTCAGTATATCCTCTCTTCTCGATATCCGCCAGGCCTCAACCTCCGCTAATTTCAAGTTGCGCCGCTCATACCTCACCTGTCTTTCAACAACTTCTTTGCCTCTGTACTTCTGCCTCAACTGACATCTCTGCCCGAACTCTTTGCCTATACAAATGTTTGCTTGTGTCTGTGTATGTGCGGATGGATATGTGTGTGTGTGTGTGTGCGAGTGTACACCTGTCCTTTTTTCCCCCTAAGGGAAGTCTTTCTGCTCCCGGGATTGGAATGACTCCTTACCCTCTCCCTTAAAACCCTTATCGTTTCGTCTTTCCCTCTCCTTCCCTCTTTCCTGAAGAAGCAACCGCCGGTTGCGAAAGCTAGAAATTCTGTGTGTGTGTTTGTGTGTTTTATTTATTGTGCCTATCTACCGGCGCTTTCCCACTTGGTAAGTCTTGGAATCTTTGTTTTTTTTTTACATCATTGTGCCAAAAAGGTACACTACATACTGGGATAAAGATTTTCAATAATCTACCTAAACATATTAAATCAATAGGTAAACTCTGTAGTTTTAAGGCTGAAGTAAAGGCATATTTAATTGATCATTGCTTTTAGAGTCTGGCAGAATATATAAAAGCCAAACAACAAAAATAAAGATGCATTATTAATATTCTACTTTGTATGTTGCCTGTAATGTTTGTTGTATTTATGAATCTGTGCTAAATTATTTCAATATCTAGTCCTTAGGATTGCAATACAAACTGTATTTTATCTTGTAAATACCTAACCATGTCCAATATCCTTGTATATATTCTATACATATAGGATTTGAAGGACTAAATAAATAAACGTAACCAGAAAAAAATTATTAAATCTCATTCCCTAACCACACTGCACAGATTTAGGAATGGACCAGTTTTGTTTTAACCAAATGATCTGCTGAATTTGGTTCAAACTCCTTTTCACTATTGCCTCGTAGGGGATAAAAAAGTTCTTTTAACTACTTTTAAACACTATACGTCTACAAAGGTGAGAGTGGATGAATATTTGGGTGGAGGGTCATTCCAATCCTTATCTGATCAACCTAAATTAGATTTCCTGTGAGCTCACCAAATCACTTCAAATAAATGTTATGGTGATTTCTTTATTAATATCATGGTAAATTGGCTCCCACACTCTAGTGCTGGCTAGTTCATTTTCTCTGATGACCTCAATATTGGCATACAATCAGACATTAAACTCAATCTTCCCTTCAGACAAAACAAGTAATAAAACTGCACTCAATGAAGCAGCTAAATAGTTAATGGGTTTTTATACTTGCTGCAGTATCAAACATTAATGCAAAAAGTCACTAAAATATGTTACTATAATGTTGGTCTTACCAGTTCCAGAGTCCAAACTCAATGCAAGCTCACTGACTTCACTTAATATTGTCTCTGCTTCATCAACAACAAGTTGAATTATGTGATCCACTTCAACTGCTTCTTGTTGCACTTTCAGTGCATCAGGCTCACACTGTTCTGCATTCTCAACAGCATATTCAGTCTGAAATTGAAGTCATACATAGGTGACCATATTTTTAAATATGTTAAGAACACAACCATGCAGCTCTGTGGGGTACACTACAGAAATATTTTAAGATTAGAAAAACACTCAAATATTTTAAGAAACACAAAATATGTGGAACAATGTAAGTCAGTCCTCTCTGGATTAACACAGATTATGGATAGGTATGTCAGAGCAGTTAAGATGGCAGTATAACATATACTAAGACAGTGGAAAATGCTATGGAAAAAACAGTGAAACATGCAGATACACATAGAGTATACCGAAGAATATCAATATTTATTACTAAACTGTACGATTGGCACAAAAGCAATGTGACCAAAAGATCTTCCAGAGACAAAACTGTGCTAGAACATGTAAATCTATGACTGAGTGAGAGAACAGGCACATTCCCTTCTTGTCTAAAAATTGCCAAATTAAAACCAATGTTCAAAAGAACAGAAACACAGAAGACTTTGGCAATTACAAGCCAACTGCCCTATTGTCTGCCTCAAAAATTCTAGAGAAAGTCTTTCTCTAAAGCCTTACATGCTTTATGCAAAAATACCAAATTCTGCCCTGAATACAACAGAGGTTTAAAAAGAACAACTCAACCAGCACTGCTATCTATGAATTTACCAGAAAGTGGGGCATAGTGAACATATCATTGGAGTAGGCCTTGGCTTGTTGATGTTATTCGATATCACAGATCATGAGGCATAACTACAGAAATTAAATCAAATAGGCATGAGAGACACACCTGCTGAGCAGACCTGTCATACATTCTCAGACATAAACAAACAGTGGCAATACAAAACATTGAATGCCTCAAAATTGCAAACCATTACTGAGATTACCAAGTGATGAAATATTATTCCCCAAGGATCAGAACTGGAACCAGTGCTTTTCCTGCTTATATGTTTGTAAATGACCTACAAACAAACATACATTTTAACAATACTTTGCTGATGACATAAGATTTCTCATCAGTGCAAAAACAGAAAACTTACTACTAGAAAACATAACAAAGGCAATAGATAGTATAGTAGAATGGTTCACACACAATAATCTACTCATAAATGAAGGAAATATTGTGCACACAACTTCCATAGTGTCAAGCAAAAGGTCCCACAAACTATAAGCATCTAGTTGTCAAATAAAGCTGAAAATGGAGCTTGACTTTACAATGTTTTTTGGGCTCTGGATCCAGGATAATGTCAGGTGGGGAACTAATACTGGCAACCTCATCAAAAAATTGAGCACATTTTACTATATGATAAGGATCCTTGAGAACTGCTGCAGCAAAGACTGACTAGAAATTGTTACTATGCAAATCTTCAGTCATGTCTGAAGAAGAGCTTCTCCAAACTGCATTAAGCTATACAGAATGCACAAAAGAATAATAACAATCATAGGAAGTACCACACCCAGAAAAAATTGGAAGCCACATACTTTTTTTTTCATTCTCATAAGAAAAGTGAAAGTGAGCAAACTTTTTTCTTCAGTTACTATTCTTTGATGGAAACTGAATACATGTGAATATTATTCTAAGGATAAATTAAATTTCATATGGCATTGTTGACTGGAACATCCCATGATGTACTTCATCCATACACACTGCCCCCTTTCTTTGTGACAATTGTGTTGCAAGTACATCAGTAGAGTATAGGTGATGGTAAAGTCATATAGCATAGTTGGCTGGAAAATCACAAATGGAATGTTCAGCCACCTAACTGGAAGGGCTTTTACTATCTTTCATGCACAATGGCACCTCTCCTTCAAAAAGTGTAAGAGTTGTGTGTTTAAGTAGATCTGGCAAGTGAAGGTGATCATAATGGTTGTATGTGTAGTGTGGTGTCATGTTTTGTGCTGGATGGTGGTGAGAGAAGGGAGGGAGTCCCGGCACATAGCCTACTCCTCTCAAATAGCAGAAAGTCGACCACCAAGCTTACTTGATCAATCACCCTCAACAGTGTCACATGACTTCACTTCATAATATGCTGCCAAAAGGTTGACTGGTGACAAGCGACTTCAGACCATGGTCCCTCCGCCTTTTTGCCACAAAGGTAAAGAGAAAGCAGCCAACATCATGCGTCTTATCCAGGTGGTTACCCATTCAAGTACTGACCATGCCAAATATTGCATAACTTTGGTTATCTGACAAGGAACAGTGTGTTCAACAAAGAAAGGCCGCTGGAAGAGTATAGATGAGTGTAATGAGTGCATGTGTGTATAGTGCTACCTTCAAGTTGTATGATGGTGATGAGAGAAAAGAGAGATGCCTACTCTTGAATAGCACCGAGGGGGCCACCAAGCTTAACATCCCCATCCAATAGATGGATCAACATCAACAGTGTCACAGGCGCACACTTCATCAGACACTGCAGAGAGGTTTGGAATTTAATTGATGACACTGACATACAGAGTGGTGGCCAGGAACTTTACATCACCATCTCTTCTCCTCTTGCTGGACAAATAATGGATACAAAAATTTCTTCCACTATCATGATTTATTCTGGCTTATCTCTGAGTCAAGTGTCAATACACAGACATGTTTTTGTGACCTCGACTATGGAGCAAGAGTATGCTATGGATAGATATCACTTTACTGATCTGTAATTCATACAAGATGCAGTGCTACAATAAGGTCCTATACTGAAGCCAGGATATTTCTTTTATGCTGCAGTTAGCTAGACTGATTATCACAACTCCAAGTTAAGTGAGTGAGAGAGATTGGATGAGGCACTGAGGAGCTGTCGGTACACTTCTAGTTTGGTCCCATGGGAACTTACCAGTACGCTTCTAAATTGTATTTCATATATGATACAACTTTGTTTTTTTCTTATTTTGCTGGTACAACATTTGAAGAAAATAATTATTTCCGAAAAACAGATTAGTGTTTCCAGATATATTTTCCAGTCACCCTCCTCTATATTTCTTCCACTTGGTGTCAAAGATCATTACTTCTGCTCTAACACATGTGTTAAGAACTGCGAAAACAAGTGTAATGTATTATTAAATATGTGTCTGGTTTAGCACTGAGATTTTCTGTTAATTAACACTTTAAAGACTTTTAATATATTACACTGTGCAGTGCTCCAAGAATTTCTGTGTAAATTCTAGAGCCACTTGGCCTTCCACCATCTCGAACATCTGATATTTTAGTTGTGAGTGCGAAAAAGAAACCCTATTTACTGTGCATCACCTGTCTGTATGTGCAGGTATGAAGTTTATCATGAGACGACTGTAGATGTGGCGATCGAACGGCACCAACAAGTGTTTGACGGTCACGCCATGGACGCCGTAGTGAAAGAACAAGGAGTGTTTATGTATTACGTGCTGTTTTATAACTTTGACTATTGTAGTGGAAAAAAAGAACAATTGAGATAGTGTTAATTAATGCTCATCTTGGACTTCGAGAGGACAAGATATGTATTCAGATAAAGGATGAGAATGGAATTGGTTTTAAGCCAACTTTCTCTTATGTGTAAATGAACTTTGTTTCTAACCTTTGGAGGTGCGAGGAGACTTACTTGAGAGTGTTTGTTTATGTGGAGAATGAGATTTGTAAAGTCTGATGTTTAAATATACGTTGGAAGTGAAGCAAAAGAAACTGCGTACGTCTGCTTATTTTAATAAGTATAAAGAGTCTTGAGAAATTCCTGTTCCTAGCAAATATACTTCAGAGACAAAGAGAAAAGGAGGTTGCAGTAGCAAGCTAACCAACAAGGAAAGTCGGCTGACCATCTCAAGTAAGTCGTATCATTAAGGAAGTGGGAGTTTACACACATACTTCACCACTTTAAGTCATCCAAAGTGTTAGAACTGTAGGGATGACTGTGTGAGCATGGATATGGATGTCCATTCAGCACTACTGGAGTCCGTAACAGAATGGGTCACTACTATCATCAGGATGAAAGGGGGCACTACACACAACTATGAAGATATCACCAGTTCAGTTTAGTTAATCATGAGTGTAAATTAAGGCTCAGAAGAATGGTGACATTATGAAATACACAACAGGAAATCTATGACTGGAGAAAGGCAGCCAACCATTCATGTTACATAAGAGTGTGTGAGTGACAGATACAAAGAAAAAGTTCGAGGTTTATGTTAATTTTGATAGGTATGTTTTTTTGTCAGGATATCGGGATAAGAGAGACTATGTTGTTATTCTCAGCACCAGAACAACTTTCACTGTACCATTTTTAAGTTTAGAAGTGTTTACATACTCATATTCGTATGTACTTAAAGGTATGTTACTCTAACTGCAAATACTACATACAACATTTAAGGATGGTAGTTGTAAATATACATTAAATTAAAAAAAATAAAAGACAAAATAAAAACATTTATATGATTTACTGATTCAACTAATGAATAATCACATGAAGAATTGCAAGTTCTGACACAGTTATCAAGCTGCCACACCTCAAACAGTGGAACAGGAGTAATAATCAAATTTCAGCAGTGATTCTGACATTAGACTAAGTCTCATTATCAATAGTTTACTTCAGTAATAAAAGTTAAATTGGGAGGAGACAT
This sequence comes from Schistocerca gregaria, assembly GCF_023897955.1. Classification (NCBI taxonomy): domain Eukaryota; kingdom Metazoa; phylum Arthropoda; class Insecta; order Orthoptera; family Acrididae; genus Schistocerca; species Schistocerca gregaria. The sequence goes on along the minus strand of NC_064923.1, from coordinate 249,932,395 downwards.
TATTTTAGAAGTTGAAAATGATAAATATTCAAAATGTCTGAAGGGGAGTTGATTAAAAATATGTCACTGGCACTGGCAATAGTGTGTCTGAACCTGTGAGAAATGAACACAATTTACTATTATTTGTTTTATACTTTTTTTCTTTGATTTCATGGTGTTGTCATGTTTATTTCACTTTATTTTGCCTTCCACTACTGGCCCTGCTCCCTCATGTTTCATACTTTTTTCATTTTATGATTTTTTCCAATGTATTTTGTGTATTTTTACTATTTTTTCACACATTTTTGGGTAATTATTTTTATTTTTTTACATTTTTCATCCTCCACCATCGGTCTTTACTCCTTCCATCTGCACAAATACAGGAAAGTTCCTTATCCCTAACCAGAACACAGTCCCACATACTGTTCCTGCATTGTTACCTAGCTCATAGAGTCTCTCCAAATGGCTTATCATTCAATCACCAGTCTCCAGTTGCAATGCCTCCTTCCACTATCTGTTCAAATTCTGCCAGTGTAGCCCTCTCCAACATAGTTCTGCAAAACCATCTAAATCAGGCCCAAATTATGTCCTGCATACCATCTCTCACAGTGAACTCTGGCCCTCCAGGAACAAGAACAGCATGCACAATGCCAACTCAAAATGCTTTCCAAGCTGTTCACCCCCTACTCCTGTCTTAGACTGCCACTATTTAAATCCTCTACAACAGCCTCCAAACCTCCCAAATCCCCTCACAGCCAGAAAACTCTGCCTCACAGACCTACTACATTCACCACACCCTCAGAAACTCCCAACCACCACCATACACAATACAGAATGAAAACTGACTCAAAACACAGTCATGAATCTTTCCTCCAAATGTCTTAGAACCACAGAAGTATCAGTCCTTTCCAAAGACCTTACCTTTTGCCCCACTCCCAAATCCAGTCATGCTGGACTTGTTAAAGACCTCTCTGTCTCACATGCCCTATGATGGAAATAGCTTTTCGCCACAAATCCTACCAATCAGACTCAACCCAAAGCCAATGATGAACCCTGCCTGACTCAGTACACTCCTCCATCCAATGGTGGTCCACCAGCACTGCCCCCAAATCACCCGTTATCATTCCAGAACCTTGCTTTACCATCATTCCCCAAATCCCTCGACATTGAAGCTAACCTTACATCCACAGAAAAAAATGCAATCTATCAGCTAAAAACTGATCTTGACCTTATAATACTACCTGCTGACAAAGGCTCCACCACTGTGTGTTTTAACAGCAAGCATTACCTGGCAGAGGGACTCATTCAGCTGTCATGTTCATCCACCTACAAACCTTGCCACAGTAACATCATTACAGATATCCAACAGGATTTCCATCCCAGAACCTCTCCCCTGAGTCTATCCTTCTCCTCATCCCTACCACTCCCTACACTCCTACCTTCCACATGCTTCTGAAAGTGCATAAAGCCAACCACCCAGGATGTCCTGTTGTGGCCGGTTACTGATAGAATCTCTCCTCTTGTGGACTAACACCTTCAGCCTATTACCTGTAACCTACACTCCTGTATAAAAGACAGAGAATCTCTCTCCCATGGACCAATACCTTCAGCCTATTAACTGTAACCTACCCTCCAGTATAAAAGAGACAAACCACTTTCTCCACTAACTCTCCACAGCTGCTGTTTCCTTAACACACAGCACCCTTCTCATCACTATTGATTGCACCTCCTCCTCCACTAGCATCCCTCATGTCTATGGCCTTTCTGCTATTGAATACTATCTTTCCCAATGGCCAACTGACAAAAGACTTACAACCTCCTGCCTGCTCACCATGATCAAGTGTGTCCTCACGTAGCACCATCTTGTGCTAAACTATTCATGCGCCTTCTAAACGAATCCCAAACCCCTCGTCTGTTTCATTTTCATGCATTTTCATGTTCTCGACTTAGGGTGAGGGCACGCTATCCATATTCCTCCAGAACCACGCCGCCTTCTCCTCCATTTGTTTCACCTGGTCCTCCTTAACCCAATAAGCCACCTTCCTTGATGTTGACCTCCATCTAAAAGATGGCTAGTTAGCGCTCCATTCATATCAAATCTGCCAACCACCAGCAATACCTACTCTTCAATATCTGCACATATTCCATACCAAGAAGTCCTTTCCATACAGCCTAGCCAGCTGTGGCCCTCACATCTGCACTGATGAGCAGTCCATCTCTAAATATTGCACTGCGATGTCAAACAACTCAACAGCATGTATTGCACTTAGCTGGTAACAATGTCATTAAGCGCTCACATTAAGCATGAAACAGTGTTTTGTTAAGAAGAATATTTATTTTGTGGCATACAGGTAGTCACCAAAGTATTTTTAATAAAATGTTTATAATAGAGGGAAACATTCCACATTGGAAAATATATCTAAAAACAATGATGATGTGACTTACCAAACGAAAGTGCTGGCATGTCGACAGACACACAAACATAGACACAAAATTCAAGCTTTCGCAACCAACTGTTGCTTCATCAAGAAAGAGGGAAGGAGAGGGAAAGACGAAAGGATATGGGTTTTAAGGAAGAGGTTAAGGAGTCATTCCAATCCCGTGAGCGGAAAGACTTACCTGAGGGGGAGAAAAGGACAGGTATACACTCGCACACACACACACACACACACACACACACACACACACACACACATATCCATCCGTACATACACAGACACAAGCAGACATTCGTAAAGGCCCAAATGTCTGCTTGTGTCTGTGTATGTATGGATGGATATTTGTGTGTGTGCACGAGGGTATACCTGTCCTTTTTTTTCCCCCTAAGTTCAGTCTTTCTGCTCCCGGGATTGGAATGACTCCTTACCGCCTTCCTTAAAACCCACATCCTTTCGTCTTTCCCTCTCCTTCCCTCTTTCCTGACAAAGCAACCGTTTGTTGTGAAAGCTTGAATTTTGTGTGTATGTTTGTGTTTGTTAGTGTGTCTGTCAACATGCCAGCGCTTTTGTTTGGTAAGTCACATCATCTTTGTTTTTAGATATAATAAAATGTTTAGTTCAACAAAGGTATCCCATATGATACAGTGGTCTCCCTGAAGCCTTCACAGATCGAAATTACCATCACAACCTTGCACAGAAACAGATCTCCCATTCCTTGTCTCTCCAGTCCCCTACCACCTGCCACACACCCACTGTCTGGTCACAAAGGACCACTCCCCTTGTTACTTAGTACCAGCCATGACTGGAGCAACTAATCACATTCTCTGCTGGCGTTTCGACTACTTCTCATCATGCTCTGCAATGAGGAATCTCACCCAGTATCCTTCGTACTCCTATCACAGTGGTATTCTGCCACCCATTGTACCTACAAAATATCCTTGTCCATCCCTACTCTACTCATGCTTCCAATCCCTTGCCTCATGGCTCATATCCCTGCAACAGACCTAGATGCAAGGAATGTCCCCTGTCCCATACATCAACCCACCACCACCACCTACTCCAGTTTGACCACAGGTATCACCTATCCTATCAACAGCAGGGCTACCTGTGGGCATGACAACCAACAAGCTGTCTACCTGCATGAATGCTCACTTACAAACTGGCCAAGCGATAGCTGCATCACAGACTTGCTGAACATGCTGCCCAACAAACAAGCTTCACTTCAATGACTGCTCCATAGCCTATGCCATCTGGATCCTTCCTACCAGCACTATCTTTTCTGAATTGTGGAGGTAGGAATCCTCCCCTTCCCTGCTCCCACTCCAGCACTGTACAGCCATCTATTCCACCAATGTAACCACTAGTCTTTTTTTCCCTCCTCTACTTCTCTGTTTCCCACACCCCTCAAACCATCTGACTTCATCTAGCAGCCCTACCTTTTCCCCACCACATCCTTGCACACTCCCACAAGCAGCACAACACCCTCCCCCATCCCTACCCTGTTATTCCTCCCCCCTCCCACCCCAGCCTCCTCCTTACCCCCGCCAGACACAGATTGTTTTTCCCTTCAGGTGAAACTGCTTGCCGTCCTGCCTTTCTGGGCAAAGACAGTGGTAATGTGTATGTGAATGCTCAAACACATGACCGTCTTTTTGTTGTGCCTGTCTGCAACTTAACATCTCTATATAGGTGAGTGATTATACATACTTTTCATAATATTGTCAAGTTACAGAAATAGAAGCTTACAAAACTTCCATTCCTGCAATGGGTAAGATAATGTTAAAAGAAGATATTGAGAACAGTAATAGTATGGAAGACAGTAGTAGAGCTTATTTGGAACAAGAAGGATATTAACAAGGATTGGGAACACAAATAATTGTAGATTTTGCCCTGTTGCCCATACTAATTTCTATAAACCTTTTCCTCACTATATATTATGATACTTCTTCCAGAAAAATATACAGTTGATAGTTGCCTACAGTGTGTTAGATAAAATTTCTCCTCATGATTAATCGTACATTCGTCTTTTTGAATGTAATTGTCATACAACTTTTTGATTAATAGTAAAATTGAATATAATGTTCCTTAAATTCTTGAAATACTTTCATGGGTACATGTACAATACACTGTAAGCCAATACTATAAATGTAAATGGCAAGACTCCTGTAGGTTGTAAAAATAAGTTACTTACTCTTCTGTTAAGATTTCTTACATCCTGCTCCAAACTCTCAACCTCATGTGTGTGTGGTGTAAGATCAACTTGACCAGGATCAAGCAGACTGACATTAGGTGCAAGTTGGCTAGCAGTACTGTTAATATAAACAAGTCTCTGTGTTGTGAAGAAACTTGCTGCAGCTGACTGTAACATACAAATTAAAATAATATTTCAATGTTGTTTCATTCACGTATAGCATCTTCTATTAATCATACAAATGGCAGATAGGAAATATTAAATTTTAATTTTTTCAGGTTTTGCTATGAAAATTATTCTGATACATCTTATTACAACATGATGAGTTTAAATAGTAGCATTTTTCTCAAGACAGTATTTTATTGCACACCACAGTCACAATCACACATGAAAACTTTTTAGCCTGCAATCAGTTCCGCTTTACAGCCTCTTTAGGTAATCGTAACGGGAGCAGGTCTCAAACTCTCTCACAGTAGATCACAACTTTACATTTATTTATATAGCATAGGAGACATGGGACCTCCTCTTGTTAATATTTCCTGAAGATACTGTAATGAGAAACTGATCAGTCAAAAATGTTAATGCAACTATGACCATCAAGTGTGCAGTTTGAATGTACATATTTTCCATTAAAACAATATATTCAACACATATTACAAATGAAGTACAGTATACATAAAATGTTGGTGTACTGAATCTATAAACTGTCATAAAGCAAGAAGAAACATTATGACAGTGTAAGATGAATTGTTAGGTATCTATTAACTGCAGAGGATAAATGAGTGAAGTTTTGAAGATGAATGCAAAGAGATAGATAAATCACAGATCAGTAGCAAATTTTACTACTGAAGGTAAGAATGTAGCAAATTATGATTCAAAATTGTGCTTACAGATGAGGCATCAATGACTATAACAAAAATATACCACTATTATGAATCAGGTGAACCTAATAATCAAATACACAAAGGAAATATACAGCAGACACAAAGGAAATATTAATGGACCACGGTGGCCAAAGCATACATCTCAAGAATGGCTAAGCCTCAATTGCAGATGAGAAAATTTTTTATCACGAATAACTAAAAAAACTATGCAGATGTGAAATCCAGAAAAGATAGAAAAATCTGAAGCAGTAGAATGCAAATGAAACAAGGAATTTCTTCTTAAAACTCAAACTATAGCGTCTGAACCACAACAATGACAAAGGAAGCCTAACATTAATATGAACAATAATCTGCACAGTGAAAAACCTTTTCAGTGATGCAAAATCAGATTCTGACTAATCTCCGAAATCAAATGATTCTTTCTTAAAAGTGAAACTTATAAAAAAAATACATTAGTCAGAAAAAGCATGGATGAGCACACGTGATAACTGAACGTCACTCATAGTTTAAGATTTGTTATCACATATTGTGAATCTCTAGAATTTTACATACTCTTCTTATTAACAATTTGTGTAACTTTTTTAAGACTGACCTCAAATTCAATAACATACGGCTCTATAACGTCAGTCAGGTGGTCTGTTACATCCAGCAGATTATGGATGCAGCTGTCACACTCAAAGCACCCTTGATTTTCAATAAGGACCCAGCGATATCTGCACTGGTCACACTTTTCTCCTATTACACCAGGTAAACACTGGCATTGTCCTGTCAGTGGATCACATCCAAAACCAACAGAATATTCAGTGTTGCATCCACATGCTGCAATGTAAGGCATCTGATATTAGCATTTTCAAAACTACATATTTTCAATCTAAATTAGTTAAAATGTGAAAACAGCTTGGACTGTGACACAAAAATGAAGGCAAAATACCAAAATTTTGAAGATTTCATTTATCAGGAAAGATACAGAGCAAGGAAAAAGGTGGAAACTGTGAAAAGGTTAGAAAACTGAAGGTTATAGAACACACTGTTAAGGAAAATGCATCAGCCAAACGAGAAGGCTGCAGAGACTTTCCTACTCAGAATACCTCTGTTTAATGTGTATTCTGAATGACTTTTCTATTAGAACTTCCACATTTATCATTTTTCCTCTTTCCATCGTTCTGTATCCCCTCAACATAAAAAACTCAGAAACTTGAATTACTGTTATTACTTTTTTCTGTAGTTTCTCCAATTACCCTTCCTTCATCACTCCAGTCTATTTTCGTATTGGTTATACACAGCCTACACTGACTTCCTAAACCTGTGTCATCCTCTTCATCTCAGACTAACAATTAAACCCAACATCCTCAATCAGTTTCCAGTGAGGTTTAGTGAACAGTGTTCTCACCTTGAAATGGTGGTTCACTAATATAGTGTTTCAAGACGACTGTTTTATCTGACTGGAGATCCAATAAGAATATAATAAAGATGTATTATCAATGAGAAGTGTAACTTGAAGAGGTATGTCACACTTCTGTATGAACAGCAAGTAGTCAAAAACCAAAGGTTGATCACCAACTGGTTGTAAACTGGTGCATATCCTTCAATATTGGTACTGATCTCATTAAATCTAAGATCGATCACTTTTATGATGTTCAAAATAATGTTTCAACATTCTGGAAGAGGTATGTATGCAGCATTAAGTCATGAGTTAAAGTTTCAGAAGCAATTCACTTGTGCAGACAAGAATGCATTCACAAAGCTAGATTTTTTCTTGCTAAAATATTTCCCTGTGAAATGCAAAAGCAGGAGGGACACCCTCACATCCAGTTATTTCTTTTCATCCATTTTGCAGAAATATTATGGTCTGTGTAAACACTTTTGGCCCAGAAATGTACTGCCGCAAACATTGCCAGATAAAAGTGGCCTGCAATGTTGCTGATCATGAGGTTGCAACTCAAGACGCTAGCAACACTGATAGGCATTACTGTTGCCAATATGTAATTTCTACAGGCTCTCTAAACTTATCTTAATGTTCACCATTCTACTTGTCCTTATTAGTTTTGCCAAAGATGTACTTTTACCCAAAAATAAATCATGTGATCTTTCCAATAAAAAGGGCCTAAACAGTAGGTCTGGAGCCTCTTGTACATAAACATGCTTCTGTCAAGTTAAGTGATTATCTTTTCCTCACTAAGTGCTGAAATACGGCCTCAGACAAATTGCTTATACATCTAAGCTTATGAAATTAAAATTCGATTCTTGGAGTATGGGAGATATGACTAACAAAATAAACAGCAAAGTATCCTTAATCAATTATTTAACTATTTTTAAAACTGCATTCCAAAACTGTGAGTATTTATTTTATTGCTAAGATGTGAATACTGGATGATGAGTAGATAAGAAAATATATAAATCTGTACATAGGCTATGGATAAACAAATACTACTGACCAATACACAGCAGGTTTATAAACAGTCTTTAGAGTTTTATTCTGGATCAGTTTACTTTTACATTTTGATATGACTGAAATAAAGGTAACATTCATCTTACAAATGCATCCAGATGCTGAATAGTTCCAGAAACCAGGGGTGCAGCGGTCACAAGTTCTTCCACTGACTCCGGGACTGCAACGGCAGGCACCAGATACATCATCACACTGAGTACTCTCCGATGCTTCTTGACAATCACATGCTCTGCAACCCTTGAACAGACAAATTTAAAATCAATGAGGGGTCCTTAAAATAGCACTATAAAAACAAAACCTAAAGGAGACTATGCAATATTTCACTTTTCAATAAAATTAAACACCAAGACAGGTTTTATCTTTAATGCAGTAGATGCTGTGAGTGGACTCACTAAGAAGTATATTTCAAATTGGATTGTTGATGAACAACTGCCACCTTTAGTTTTAGAGTTGATTACAAGCTGGTGGATTTATCTAACAAATTATCAATAACTTTAAAGTCAAGCAGAGGAGATGATAAGTAAATAGTACTGCAGTATAGGCAACACATTTTGAAAAGAGTTATTGACCAATTACGGTCATGTTTTCTTTCAGTGTTGATTAGAAAGAATAACTGTTATTGAAAAAATAGTGCACATGATGGAAGCATTGCAAAAAGGAATGATGAAATCAGAATACATGTAACAGTATACTGAATAAAAGTGCATGATACACAATGTGGACATGATTGCTGTGAAATAGAGCTGCAGACCTGCAGTTATGTTGAAAACAAAGGAGCAAATAGTGTACATTAAAATTCAATCTTTTTATTGCAAATAGCTTTCAGAAATGCACAGTGCTTTGCGTGATTCTAGTGCTAAGAAGACTGTAGATTACGCTATACTTTCCAAAGAGGAAGCATGTTTTAGAGGCAATAAGTCATCACAAAGAACAATCAAAGTACAAGCTGGCCAAAACAGAAACTGATGAAGAAACAGTGTGGTCTGCAGTAGACTTTTTTTGCCAAAGCTCATCAAATAGCTTTTGCAGAAACTGTGAGAGCAATCAAGAATTCGTCATTGCCTGTGTTATACATTTTGAGAATCCATTTGCAAAAAATAACAAATTCTCATGTGATGGGATTTTTTTATTAGTCTGCAATTAAGGATGCTTGTAACAATTTATCAACACTGTTGGAAAACTCATGAATTTGTTTCTATAGCCAAATGCCACTAACATAGAGCTTTAGAGAAGAGAGATATTTAACCAAAATGAAACTGTAAGTAAAAATTAACATTAACAATATTGGTGATAACTGAGAAAGAATTGCCAAATTTCTATATGTACTGATTATTAATTCTGACTGCTCACAAAAAATTTCTTTCTCATTATGCCTACTTTGATTTCATATAACACATATCCCATAGCAGACAAATGAATTGTAAATTTTCCTTACCATCATGCACTTTACAACATGCTTAAGGATTCCAGCAACAATTAAAACAATTATCTTTATCTTCCACTCAAATATCCAAACAATACCCCTTACCTGATGAAAGAATTTCATTTCTAGTTCAAAGATAAACCAGAAACAAAGTCTGCTAGACACCTATAATTATAACTCTTCTTTACTGTTGCATCCTCCCCACATTCATCAGACAGACTGGTGTTTGTATTATTTCAGTTCCTGTATGACTAGATCTATCTCCATTAACTAACATAATCAACAGACAATCAGTATCAAATTATCTATCATCCTTTATCCAAACAAATTGTACTTCATGAAGATGATTTCAGCAATGATCACTCCATGGAGACCTCCGAACATATTTTTTAAAAAATGCTTTTATGCTGATAGGTTGTAGATTACTCACACTACACTATGTTTCCTCAGATCTGTCTTTGATAAACATCCATCTGTGCCTAAATTCATTGTGCCTGCATTTTGTCTGTGACTTCCTCGGTTCGCCTAAATTCACTATATCCATAAATGGGTTTCTGCATTTTGTCGCATACCTTTGTCAGCTGTTATCAAAAGAGAGAGAGAGAGAGAGAGAGAAAGAAGAAGACAGTTTAATTAGAATTTTCCTGTGCAGAGCATGAGTCTGCCCTTACAATGGTGTACTTCTCACCCATAATTGCTGTTAATAACATGTTCTGCAGAATTTCGTGGGGTGCACTTCAATTAAGTAACAAAAGATAATTTGTAGCTAAACATTATTCTGTGTACTCACAGTAAATAAAATAGACAAGAACATAGCATACCTCACAAGTTGAGAAACCAAAATGATCAGCAGCACAGCTCTCACACTTTTCTCCTATTACATTTTCATGGCATACACATTTCCCAGTATAGCTATCACACTCCTTTGTTCCACATTTATCACAGTCACAACCTGTGGAAAAAATATTCAGTCTTTAAAGGCTCTATAAATTTGTCATTCATGTGACACATGAATATTTCAACATCTACAGCAGACTTCATCTAGTGCTAAAGATATCTCCATTATAGCATGGTGAATGATATTTTTTAAGAATTTGTTCCTGAAGACAATGTATACTGTTATGAAAACCTGAAAATAGTAGTATAACCCCTGTAACCTATTTTATTTGATGGCATTTTCACCATCTTTCATGATTTCTGTTGCTCTTTTGCAGAGGTGCATCTAAATGCAGTGATTACTCATATGCAATATTACTAATATCTTACATGTTTTTATCATAAACATTGTTATAAAATTTAAATTCTATGAGGACAACAATAAATGGAAATGTTTAATTTTTCAGCTGAAGCTAATTGAAATATGGCTCACAGAAACATAATTTTGTGCCATTTTGAGTTCCTACTTCCCACACATCAATCTGCTACAAGGGCATGGCTGCTTTTCCTTACAAATAAACTGTTTATTTCTGTAACTCCAGTATTTCCTTCTCAAGTGGTTGCAGTAGTTTTCATCATCTAAGTTACACCTACTTGAATTTACAGATAAGAATATTTCAGCCATCCTGCCCTATAATGATTGCATCTACATCTACATCTACATGATTACTCTGCAATTCACATTTAAGAGCTTGGCAGAGGGTTCATCGAACCACATTCATACTATCTCTCTACCATCCCATTCCCGAACAGCGCGCTGGAAAAACGAACACCTAAACCTTTCTGGTTGAGTTCTGATTTCTCTTATTTTATTTTGGTGATCATTCCTACCTATGTAGGTTGCGCTCAACAAAATATTTTCACATTCGGAAGTGAAAGTTGGTGGCTGAAATTTCATAAATAGATCTCACCGCGACGAAAAACGTCTTTGATTTAATGACTTCCATCCTAACTCGGATCATATCTGCCAAACTCTCTCCCCTATCACATGAGAATACAAAACGAGCTGCCCTTTTTTGCACCCTTTTGATGTCCTCTGTCAATCCCACCTGGTAAGGATCCCACACCACGCAGAAATGTTCTGACAGAGGATGAACAAGTGTAGTTTAAGCTGTGTCTTTAGTGGACTTGTTGCATCTTCTAAGTGTCCTGCCAATGAATCGCAACCTTTGGCTTGCCTTCCCCACTATATTATCTATGTGGTCTTTCCAACTGAGGTTGCTCGTAATTTTAACACCCAGGTACTTAGTTGAATTAACAGCCTTGAGAATTGTACTATTTATCGAGTAATCGAATTCCAACGGATTTCTTTTGGAACTCATGTGGATCACCTCACACTTTTTGTTATTTAGCGCCAACTGCCACCTGCCACACTATACAGCAATCTTTCCTAAATTGCTTTGCAACTGAAACTGGTCTTCGGATGACCTTACTAGGCGGTAAATTACAGCATCATCTGCTATGAACTTCTCTCTGGTCTGAACTAACATGAGCATTTCCCTTCATTTCACATGTTCCTCATATATTTCTACTGTATTTACGTTTCAGTTATTTCTTCCATACCTGTCTTACTAATATTCCTTTCCTTTTCATCAGTCTCTTTTACCAGTTCCTGAGATATATATACAACCATCGGTTGCGAAAGCTAGTAATTCTGTGTGTGTGTTTGTGTGTTTTGTTCATTGTGCCTGTCTGCCGGCACTTTCCCACTTGGTAAGTCTTGGAATCTTTGTTTTTCCACATGGGAAAAATATATTAAAAACAAAGATTCCAAGACTTACCAAGCGGGAAAGCGCCGGCAGACAGGCACATGAACAAAACACACAAACACACACACAGAATTACGAGCTTTCGCAACTGGCAGTTGCTTCGTCAGGAAAGAGGGAAGGAGAGGGAAAAATGAAAGGATGTGGGTTTTAAGGGAGAGGGTAAGGAGTCATTCCAATCCCGGGAGCGGAAAGACTTCCCTTAGGGGAAAAAAAGGACAGGTGTACACTCGCGCACACACACACACACACACACACACACACACACACACACACACACATATCCATCCGCACATACACAGACACAAGCAGACATATTTAAAGGCAAAGAGTAAGGGCAGAGATGTCAGTCGAGGCGGAAGTACAGAGGCAAAGAAGTTGTTGAAAGACAGGCGAGGTATGAGCGGCGGCAACTTGAAATTAGCGGAGGTTGAGGCCTGGCGGATATCGAGAAGAGAGGATATACTGAAGGGCGAGTTCCCATCTCCGGAGTTCGGATAGGTTGGTGTTGGTGGGAAGTATCCAGATAACTCGGACGGTGTAACACTGTGCCAAGATGTGCTGGCCGTGCATCAAGGCATGTTTAGCCACAGGGTGATCCTCATTACCAACAAACACTGTCTGCCTGTGTCCATTCATGCGAATGGACAGTTTGTTGCTGGTCATTCCCACATAGAAAGCGTCACAGTGCAGGCAGGTCAGTTGGTAAATCACGTGGGTGCTTTCACATGTGGCTCTCCCTTTGATCGTGTACACCTTCCGGGTTACAGGACTGGAGTAGGTGGTGGTGGGAGGGTGCATAGGACAGGTTTTACACCGGGGGCGGTTGCAAGGGTAGGAGCCAGAGGGTAGGGAAGGTGGTTTGGGGATTTCATAGGGATGAACCAAGAGGTTACGAAGGTTAGGTGGACGGCGGAAAGACACTCTTGGTGGAGTGGGGAGGATTTCATGAAGGATGGATCTCATTTCGGGGCAGGATTTTAGGAAGACGTATCCCTGCTGGAGAGCCACATTCAAGGTCTGATCCAGTCCCGGGAAGTATTCTGTCACAAGTGGGGCACTTTTGGGGTTCTTCTGTGAGAGGTTCTGGGTTTGAGGGGATGCGGAAGTGGCTCTGGTTATCTGCTTCTGTACCAGGTTGGGAGGGTACTTGCGGGATGCGAAAGCTGTTTTCAGGTTGTTGGTGTAATGGTCGAGGGATTCAGGACTGGAGCAGATTCGTTTGCCACGAAGGCCTAGGCTGTAGAGAAGGGACCGTTTGATATGGAATGGGTGGCAGCTGTCATAATGGAGGTACTGTTGCTTGTTGGTGGGTTTGATGTGGACGGATGTGTGTAGCTGGCCATTGGACAGATGGAGGTCAACGTCTAGGAAAGTGGCATGGGATTTGGAGTAGGACCAGGTGAATCTGATGGAACCAAAGGAGTTGAGGTTGGAGAGGAAATTCTGGAGTTGTTCTTCACTGTGAGTCCAGATCATGAAGATGTCATCAATAAATCTGTACCAAACTTTGGGTTGGCAGGCTTGGGTAACAAAGAAGGCTTCCTCTAAGTGACCCATAAATAGGTTGGCATACGAGGGGGCCATCCTGGTACCCATGGCTGTTCCCTTTAATTGTTGGTATGTCTGGCCTTCAAAAGTGAAGAAGTTGTGGGTCAGGATGAAGCTGGCTAAGGTGACGAGGAAAGAGGTTTTAGGTAGGGTGGCAGGTGATCGGCGTGAAAGGAAGTGCTCCATTGCAGCGAGGCCCTGGACGTGCGGGATATTCGTGTATAGGGAAGTGGCATCAATGGTTACAAGGATGGTTTCCGGGGGTAACAGACTGGGTACAGATTCCAGGCGTTCGAGAAAGTGGTTGGTGTCTTTGATGAAGGATGGGAGACTGCATGTAATGGGTTGAAGGTGTTGATCTACGTAGGCAGAGATACCCTCTGTGGGGGCTTGGTAACCAGCCAGGATGTTTGGGTTTGTGAATTTTAGGAAGTAGGTAGAAGGTAGGAGTGCGAGGTGTCGGTGGGATGAGGAGTTTGATGGAGTCAGGCGAAAGGTTTTGTAGGGGGCCTAAGGTTCTGAGGATTCCTTGAAGCTCCGCCTGGACATCAGGAATGGGATTACCTCGGCAAACTTTGTATGTAGAGTTGTCTGAAAGCTGACGCAGTCCCTCAGCCACATACTCCCGACGATCAAGTACCACGCTCGTGGAACCCTTGTCAGCCGGAAGAATGATGATGGATCGGTCAGCTTTCAGATCACGGATAGCCTGGGATTCGGCTGTGGTGATGTTGGGAGTAGGATTAAGGTTTTTCAAGAAAGATTGAAAGGCAAGGCTGGAAGTGAGAAATTCCTGGAAGGTTTGGAGAGGGTGATTTTGAGGAAGAGGAGGTGGGTCCCGCTGTGATGGAGGACGGAACTGTTGCAGGCAGGGTTCAATTTGGATAGTGTCTTGGGGAGTTGGATCATTACGAGTGGGATCAGGATTGTTTTTCTTCATGGCGAAGTGATATTTCCAGCAGAGACTACGAGTGTAGGACAGTAAATCCTTGACAAGGGCAGTTTGGTTGAACCTGGGAGTGGGGCTGAAGGTGAGGCCTTTGGATAGGACAGAGGTTTCGGATTGGGAGAGGGGTTTGGAGGAAAGGTTAACTACTGAATTGGGGTGTTGTGGTTCCAGATTGTGTTGACTAGAATTTTGAGGTGTTGGGGGGAGTGGAGCTGGAAGTGGGAGATTGAGTTGATGGGAGAGACTGGGTCTGTGTGCAATGAGAGGAGGTTGAGGTTTGTTAGAAAGGTTGTGGAGGGTGAGTGAGTTGCCTTTCCGGAGGTGGGAAACCAGGAGATTGGATAGTTTTTTGAGGTGGAGGGTGGCATGTTGTTCTAATTTGCGGTTGGCCTGTAGGAGGATGCTATGTACAGCCGGTGTGGATATGGGAGAGGAAAGATTGAGGACTTTGATTTGGGATAGGAGTTGACGGGTGTGTTCATTGGCCGAGTCGATGTATAGGTGAAGGATTAGGCGGGTGAGGGCTATGGATTGTGCTGTTTGGAACTGGTATAAGGACTGATGTAAAGATGGATTGCAGCCAGAGATGGGAACTTTAAGTGTGAGGCCTTTGGGAGTAATGCCAAATGTCAGACAAGCCTGAGTAAATAAAATATGGGAGCGTAATCCGGCTAGGGTGAAGGCATGTTTGCGGAGGGAATGTAAATAAAATTTAATGGGGTCGTTGTAGGGATGTTGTGAGGTTGACATGGTATTGGTAGGTGGAAAGGGTAATATGAGGTTAAAGTGAAAGTAAAGAGAGATTTATATAGGGAGAGATAAAGGTGTGAAAAAAGTCGAAAAAGTGTTGGTTTGAGATGAGCTATGTTGATCATGTGCTGAACTTAGGTTGGTGAACAACAATGGGTGCAAAGGTTGGGTAGTTATGTTGTCTCCAGATCACGTTAAAGGGTGGGGAAATTCAAGAAAATTTCGAAAAAAATTTTTTCGAAAAAAGTTTCGAAAAAATAATTTGCGAAAAAATAAAATTCGAAAAAAATTTTCGAATAAAATCTCGAAGAATATGTGTGTAAATGTATTCAAAGGACTGGTTATGTACTGGCAGGTTATGATAATGAGGCTAACAATTGTTTGATGAAGAAATAATAACGTGTAAACCTGTGGGAAGCTGCTAAAAAATGATCGGTTTGGTGGGAAAAACGGGAATGGAAATAAAACGAAAGTTGTTGGAAAAAAACTGAGATGGTTGTGTAATGGGTGAAAGGAACTGAAGCTGTGAAATAGTATTCACGAGTTTACACGAAATGTTTGTAAACTTGGAACAATGGATTTTATAGCAGCAGTTATGTTGAAATCGTTGAAAATTTTAGGTTATGGTTTGGAAGTAAATTACGTATTATTGAGTATAATTAGGCAGGATAAAATGTATGGTAGATTACAGAAAAATGGAAGATGAATACAAAGTGAAACTTCTTGTACAAACGAAAAGAGAAAGTAAGACGATAGAGAAGATTTCGAAATGCAACAGATACAATAACAAACGTAATTGTTGGGTTCAAATTAATGATGATGTAAATAAAATAGAAAGAAACTTCCACATGGGAAAAATATATTAAAAACAAAGATTCCAAGACTTACCAAGCGGGAAAGCGCCGGCAGACAGGCACATGAACAAAACACACAAACACACACACAGAATTACGAGCTTTCGCAACTGGCAGTTGCTTCGTCAGGAAAGAGGGAAGGAGAGGGAAAAATGAAAGGATGTGGGTTTTAAGGGAGAGGGTAAGGAGTCATTCCAATCCCGGGAGCGGAAAGACTTCCCTTAGGGGAAAAAAAGGACAGGTGCACACACACACACACACACACACACACACACACACACACACACACACACACACATATCCATCCGCACATACACAGACACAAGCAGACATATTTAAAGGCAAAGAGTAAGGGCAGAGATGTCAGTTGAGGCGGAAGTACAGAGGCAAAGAAGTTGTTGAAAGACAGGCGAGGTATGAGCGGCGGCAACTTGAAATTAGCGGAGGTTGAGGCCTGGCGGATATCGAGAAGAGAGGATATACTGAAGGGCGAGTTCCCATCTCCGGAGTTTGGATAGGTTGGTGTTGGTGGGAAGTATCCAGATAACTCGGACGGTGTAACACTGTGCCAAGATGTGCTGGCCGTGCATCAAGGCATGTTTAGCCACAGGGTGATCCTCATTACCAACAAACACTGTCTGCCTGTGTCCATTCATGCGAATGGACAGTTTGTTGCTGGTCATTCCCACATAGAAAGCGTCACAGTGCAGGCAGGTCAGTTGGTAAATCACGTGGGTGCTTCCACATGTGGCTCTCCCTTTGATCGTGTACACCTTCCGGGTTACAGGACTGGAGTAGGTGGTGGTGGGAGGGTGCATAGGACAGGTTTTACACCGGGGGCGGTTGCAAGGGTAGGAGCCAGAGGGTAGGGAAGGTGGTTTGGGGATTTCATAGGGATGAACCAAGAGGTTACGAAGGTTAGGTGGACGGCGGAAAGACACTCTTGGTGGAGTGGGGAGGATTTCATGAAGGATGGATCTCATTTCGGGGCAGGATTTTAGGAAGACGTATCCCTGCTGGAGAGCCACATTCAAGGTCTGATCCAGTCCCGGGAAGTATTCTGTCACAAGTGGGGCACTTTTGGGGTTCTTCTGTGAGAGGTTCTGGGTTTGAGGGGATGAGGAAGTGGCTCTGGTTATCTGCTTCTGTACCAGGTTGGGAGGGTACTTGCGGGATGCGAAAGCTGTTTTCAGGTTGTTGGTGTAATGGTCGAGGGATTCAGGACTGGAGCAGATTCGTTTGCCACGAAGACCTAGGCTGTAGGGAAGGGACCGTTTGATATGGAATGGGTGGCAGCTGTCATAATGGAGGTACTGTTGCTTGTTGGTGGGTTTGATGTGGACGGATGTGTGCAGCTGGCCATTGGGCAGATGGAGGTCAACGTCTAGGAAAGTGGCATGGGATTTGGAGTAGGACCAGGTGAATCTGATGGAACCAAAGGAGTTGAGGTTGGAGAGGAAATTCTGGAGTTGTTCTTCACTGTGAGTCCAGATCATGAAGATGTCATCAATAAATCTGTACCAAACTTTGGGTTGGCAGGCTTGGGTAACAAAGAAGGCTTCCTCTAAGCGACCCATAAATAGGTTGGCATACGAGGGGGCCATCCTGGTACCCATGGCTGTTCCCTTTAATTGTTGGTATGTCTGGCCTTCAAAAGTGAAGAAGTTGTGGGTCAGGATGAAGCTGGCTAAGGTGACGAGGAAAGAGGTTTTAGGTAGGGTGGCAGGTGATCGGCGTGAAAGGAAGTGCTCCATTGCAGCGAGGCCCTGGACGTGCGGGATATTCGTGTATAGGGAAGTGGCATCAATGGTTACAAGGATGGTTTCCGGGGGTAACAGACTGGGTACGGATTCCAGGCGTTCGAGAAAGTGGTTGGTGTCTTTGATGAAGGATGGGAGACTGCATGTAATGGGTTGAAGGTGTTGATCTACGTAGGCAGAGATACCCTCTGTGGGGGCTTGGTAACCAGCCAGGATGTTTGGGTTTGTGAATTTTAGGAAGTAGGTAGAAGGTAGGAGTGCGAGGTGTCGGTGGGATGAGGAGTTTGATGGAGTCAGGCGAAAGGTTTTGTAGGGGGCCTAAGGTTCTGAGGATTCCTTGAAGCTCCGCCTGGACATCAGGAATGGGATTACCTCGGCAAACTTTGTATGTAGAGTTGTCTGAAAGCTGACGCAGTCCCTCAGCCACATACTCCCGACGATCAAGTACCACGCTCGTGGAACCCTTGTCAGCCTTGTCAGTCTTGAAGTTATAGTTGCACTACTCTATATCACTACCAAACTCTAAAAATTTTCTATCATATATTTTAATGTAAAAACTGAGAGTATGTTGAGAGTATGGGTATTTCTTTTCTAATACATCTAACTGCTTGCTCATGTGGTAGTTTCAACAGGCAGGATATAATAGGAAAACATTAGCCCAGAACCTCAGTAATAAACTTTTGTGTACAAAGATGTGTGTGGTGCTGAGGAAGAAAGAATGTATGTCAGTAGAGAACTTTACCATATTTTACAAATGGAGGATAAAATAAATAAAAATGACAGGACTGTTCGTATGGGTGTAAAACAAGGAATTCCCCTCCTTCATCAAAAATAAAATAGTTCATATGTTGCTTGTTGGGAATAACTAACAAATAACAGTGTGTGTATTTTCTGCTTTAGAAGAAGGCATTTTGTTGTGCCAGTTTGGGGATCTTGATCTGTAACTGATTATGTACAATGGCTAATAAAAAATAATTCTGCTAATAAAAGGTACTTTGGTTTTGAGAGAAAGTTATACATGACAAGATGGTTATCTGATGAGATCAGAGATATGATTACTGATTCACAAGTTGAAAGCAAGAGTTAATTGGAAAGCAAGAAAATACATAATCAATGAACAATTTGTAAATGTTACAGGAGAGTATCATTTATTACACCAACAAAGTGAAGATACTGTATCAGGAACAAATACCAGTGGATACATAATTAGCTTCAGAATAAGAAAGTTAAGGAATATGGAATAAGAACATAACTTCATCACTAACAGTAACAAATTTACTTCATTACTTCAACTTGTGAGGGTCTCAGCTGTTGCGCTGGATGGTGTTGTGGTAAATGCACAGTATTTCAATTAAGCTGCTTGTAATCTTCAGGTGAAACTGTGGAGATCTGTAGCAGCTCGCCAGTTTACACCCTCATTTGCTAGAAAATTGCAGGCATCAGGAGGGTGGTGCTATAACATCATTGCAAGGGTACACTGGCATCCAGTACCCTGCCAGAGAAATGAGCCACAGATAACATGTGTACAGTGTAGGAATGGCTGTTCACAATCTACAGAACCCAGTAAATGCATATGGGAAAGCTATTGGTACCCAAAATAGCTACTGTGGCTTTGAACTTCCATCATTGTGATCTTGTTGAATTTGTTTCCCTTTATGGCCAATAATGGCTTAATGCTGGCAAAACTGGTTCCCACACATTGCTAAACTCAAATTCTATGTGTCTTCTTAGCCAGTCATTTGATATTCACATTTCAACTCCTTCTTTATTGATGGAATTGCATTAGGTAGAGACAGACTAGAGGATCTTTGTCTCTTTGAAGTTCTTGCCTTGTCCAATATCTAGACAGCAATCAGCAACAGCAGATTTTTTGGTCTCTACTAGTGTGGTATGATGTCTGTATTCATCTCATCTGTCTTTAAGTGTGCAACATGTCTCATTAATGTACGATTTTCCACAACAGCACAGCATCTTATGCATTTTTGTGTTCTTAGACTGAAGTTGTCTTTAGTAGAAACTAACATCATTTGCACTCATGCCTTCCTCTGTACCACAGTCGCTGAAGAGCTGCTACAGATGACAGCATTTTGTGATGTCCATGTAAAATGCACATCCTTCATCTTCATTGTGAAAACCTGTCTTACAATCATGTATCAGTGGGAAACATTTAAATGGAGAAAGATATACCTTACTTAAGTATGTTGTCTCTCAATTCTTCTCCAATTTTTTGTTTCGTTTTTCTGTTGGGGCAGCTGGTAAGTAGACGCTACTGCTCTAACCATATATTATTTATTTAGTAGTAAGATAAAATCCTAAGTAACTGTTATTCTGGTCACCATTAGTAAATTACATATTGGTTTCATTTCTGAATTCAAAGATAGGAGGATAATATATTCCCGATCATCATTCACTCCCTAAATCATTTTATGTAGATTGGTTGTCTCTTTGTCCTTTTTTGAGAGAGTAAGGTTACATAACATCAGTTCTCAGTCTCTTTCTCAATGCAACAACATTAACGCTGAACAGCAATTAATAGGTAATCAACATCTCAACATCAATTTGCTCATATACACTATACGTGAAGTAATAGCATTAAGTTAGGAAAGAACAGTATAATTAAATACAATCTATAACATTTGAAATAAAATCACAAATTTTGCAACATTTGGGCCATAGCTGACCATGGGCAAATAAAAGCAAAACCACTTGTTAACTAAAAGTTCTGAATGTATCATTTTAGTGGATAGTGAATTTCATCTACAAGGGGACAGACATGTAGAAATGCTGTATCCAGCCAAATAAAACACTCACTTCGACAGTCTTTTAGGTCCACTGCATCCCCAAAAAATCCTGGTGCACATAAGTTACAAGCTTCTCCATAAGTATTGTTGAGGCAACGAAGACATTTCCCTGTAATAGAATCACATGCACCAGGGTCATCTGGGTTGATGTTGCCACTGCATGAACAAGGCTGGCAGATTTCACCTACAGGAAGTAAGAAAAAGAGATTGTGATACATTGTTCATTGGAGTAAACAATAGCAAAGACAATTCCGTGTTATAAAATAAAAGTTCCACTTGCCCCTTTCTTGTGGTCTTCCAAAATAACCAGCAGCACAGTATTCACATCGGGCTCCATAATAACCAGGAATGCAGTCACAACTAATTTCTTCACCATCAGCACTTACTTCACATCCTGTTGCAAAACTGCAACAAAGAAAGAAGTAGAACATATTACTCTGGTATATGATACAATACTTCAAATTTGTGCAGTAGTGAAGCAATTTAGTACACAAGCCCTGTTTCAGAATCATTCAAACCTCTTTTGTCATAACAGCCAATCAAAACAATCAGAGTGGGACCCTTACCTTGCAGGATTAACTGGTTTTCTGAATACTACATACCATTCTTGCGCCCATACAAGATACAAAAGAGAGGGTATTCAAAGAGTTATGCATTTCACACAGTCTGTCTGCTTGTGTCTGTGTATGTGCGGATGGATATGTGTGTGTGTGTGTGTGTGTGTGTGTGTGTGTGTGCGAGTGTACACCTGTCCTTTTTTTTCCCCTAAGGGAAGTCTTTCCGCTCCCGGGATTGGAATGACTCCTTACCCTCTCCCTTAAAACCCACATCCTTTCGTCTTTCCCTCTCCTTCCTGAAGAAGCAACCATCGGTTGCGAAATCTAGTAATTCTGTATGTGTGTTTGTGTGTTTTGTTCATTGTGCCTGTCTGCCGGCACTTTCCCGCTTGGTAAGTCTTGGAATCTTTGTTTTTAATATATTTTTCCCATGTGGAAGTTTCTTTCTATTTTAATTATGAGTTTAATACTATATATCATAAAATTAACTGGTAGCTGCGAGTCTGAGAAATTCTTGAGATGTTATCTGTCAAAGACACCATGCATGCACATTTTAAATCACTGCACACCCTTCAATTTTTCCATGGCTTCCTTTTACTGAATAGTTGAGCTGCATAACAACTCTGAATATGAAGGCTGTACTGAATGGTGATCTTGCACAAATTTGTTACACTAAATTTGTAGGCATGACCAAACCAGACGTTGCTGGACATATATATATCTGGAGAAAATAAAACAAGGACATTTTTAGAACAAAAGGAAATATTTTATTATTTAACTGAATATCCCATATTTAATGTCCCTGTTTCTTTTGTTCACATTGGAGACTTAAACTATGGCTATCGCTTGTTCAATTGACAACTTGTAGTTCGAATCTGCAATCTTCAGAATCAGATGCCACTTAACATAATATCACTTCTTGTAACAACATTAAAAATTATCTCTTTCCTTGCTAACCATCAGCTCGACATGCAAATTTATACGTCAGTGCATCACACACAGTGGGATACACTACTGGCTACAAGCAAAAGGTAAAAGGCCAACAGAGAAGCTTTTATATTTGTAGTGAACTGTGTATGTCACTTACAAGAGTAAAATGGGGAAAACACACACACACACACACACACACAAATATACTGATAAGGAGTCCAAACCCATCCATAACCAACACAGAATAGGCTTACAACTGGTTCACAGTAATCAGCTTAACTGTGATCTTACAAAAACTTATATTGTGCAATTTGCAACAAACAAGAATGACTTGTATGTACCAGAAGTAAAGATCAATGGGTATATACTGGGTGAGGCTCCACGTGTGAAGTATATAAACATCCAGATGGATAACAAACAACAATGGCACCAGCATACAGCTAAATTTAAAAAAACTAATTCTGCAAATTTTGCACTTCAATTAATCTCTGCTTATGTTGACCTGTAGATGGGATTGGTTGGACTGGATGGCTAATCTAATGAGACAATTCAGCTAGGGTCAAAAATTTATTTATTCTGGAAAAATGTGAAATGAGAGTAAGATGTAAAATTAAGAGATAAAACATTTTGCAGAAGATTCTTCACAGGCTTTAGAATCCCTAAATTTATAAGTCAATACTTTCCCTCCCTCACTGCATTAGGGTGTATTATTTCATATTAAGGACAAACTGTTAAATTCACAACCATAACAGCAGAATTGAAGACAATTTGGATGTAAGTATGCATCACAATGTAGGTTTCAGAATGAAATTTTATATTCCATCATAAAAGTCTTTAAGAGGTTGTGAGCATATTATCACACAGAACAACTCAATAACCACATACACTGACAAACTGAAACATTATGACCTATGCATACCATGAGATTTAATTAAGCCTGGTGGCATTGTAGGCACACAACAAAGTAACGAAAGTATATAAGCAGAGAAAAGTAAAATGAGGAACCATTATAGTGATAATCTTGGTCACCAATGGTGAAATCCAGTGACATGTGCGACCTTGACAAAGAGCAGGATATATACAGCCACTGCCTGGTAAAGAGAATCTTGAAAAAAGCAGTGGAACTAGTTGGCTGTTCATGTGCTACTGTTGTGAGAGTCTATGGAAAGACACTGTAGGGCAGTCACAACCTGACTAGGCAACAAGGTGGTGGATGTCCAAGCTCCATCACAGAACATGGAGATTTCCTGCTCTGTAAAGCAGTAAGAGTGCCACTGATGCAGTCTGGTGGGGCAATGTCATGCAAGGAGGGAACATTCATGGCAGCTGTGGACTACATTAGCATCATTGTGGACCACTTGAACCCTTTCATGCCTGATGTATTCCTCAACAGGATAATTTTCCATCACACAAGGCCATAATTGAATAGCATGATAGTGAATTCACATTGATGTCCTAACCACCACATTCACATGATCTGAACCAGATGGAATACATATGGGATTATGTTGGGTGCAAGCTCCACACCCAACAACCACTGGCCCATAATTGACATGCACTGCATGAGCCGTCCATGGACATATAATGTCACATTTCTGCAAACCTACTAAAGACTTGTCAAATACATGTCATACAAAATTGTGTTCTAAAGCTGTGTTCCAAAAGGATGCTATTAAGCATGCAATCAGAATGTTTTGGCTCATCAATGTAGACACAGAACTAGAGTAAAAGAATGACTGATTAACAACTTCTATGATTTATCAACATTTTTGACACAGGAATGTAGATTACAGTATATTCTGTTGTTCTGTAAAACTAGTTTCAACTTTACCACTATATAAGGTGTCCACGAAGGAATGGTCAATATTCAGGGATGCGACAGAAACATTTAAAGCAAAAAACTTCATATGGACTATGTTCTATTCTGAGTGGTTTCACATTTAATTACATTATTACATTAATTACATTATTTTCTGTATTATTCAATATAATGTCAAAATAAGAAAAGATAGTTGCTACTCACCATATAGCAGAGATCCTGACTCACAGACAGGCACAACAAAAAGACTGTCCGAAAGTGATCTTTCTGCCAACAAGGCCTTTGTCGGAAATAGACAACACAACACAACACAACAAACACACACACACACACACACACACACACACACACACACACACACACACACACATACACACACAGAGAGAGAGGCAAACTCAACTCACACACACGTGACCACAGTCTCCAGCTGCTGAGGCCAAACTGTGAGCAGCAGTGCATGGTGGGAAAAGCAACTGTGTGGTGGAGCCAAGGAGGAGGCTGGGGTGGGGCAGGATGGGAATAGCAGGGTAAGGGGTGGAGGACAGTAAAGTGCTGTTTGTGGGAGCATGGGAGCATTTAGGGACAAGGTGGAGAGAGGGTAGCACAGCTAAGAACATTCGGGAGATTAAGCAGAAGGCAGGGAGGGGGGAGGTAACAGAAAATGAGAGAAGTGAAAAGGCTGTGGTTTATTGGTGGAATAGAGGACTATTGGTGCTGGCATGGGAACAGGGAAGGGGCTAGATGGGTGGGAAGGGGGTAGATGGGTAGGACAATGACTAACGAAAGCTGAGGCTAGGAGGAAAATTTCAGGGTGTATACGTGGACATTGAAAAAAAAAATCCCAAATTCCCCGATTAAAAATACACTTCTTCCCTGCCGAAAATACACTTTTTCCAAGATAAGTGACAGTTTACTTTCCCTTGGGACAGTAAAACTTATCAATCTTACGAATGATTAAAGTTTTATACACCAGAGTAAAGCATTCCAGAACTTTAGAAAACATAACACAGAAAAAAGTATAAATTTGAATTCCACTAAACACAGCACATTAGTTTCCGAAGCATTGAAATCGAGGTTGTGATGTGCCATTGTACACCAATCTTAGCTCATATCACGTGATCTCACCAGCAGATGAAAGCAGATATTCAGAGCTTAGGATTCGTGATGTAGTCAGTCAATAGCATCATCACTGTTACATAGTGCGAACACACAAATAGGAAAAGTTAATGGTTTGAAATAATATACATAATGTACATAAAGGATACATATAATATTGGTCAGTTTTTGCATTTGTTACACTTTAAAATACATCACACAAATGTGCCAGTAAAATTTTAAATAATGAATAAATGACTGGTCTTTTGGGCTTGAAATTCTTCTAAGCAGCTGGTCATAAAAGTGTTAAGTTTTAAATGAGAGTCAACCGATCTGTGATTCAAGAAATTCATCCAACATTCTTGCATGTAACATAATTCATCTTGTGTAAAAGGAAATTTACTTTGAAACTAATGCTTCTCAAGCCACCATTTGTAATATTTTCCTGTGACCTGTTAGAAACAGATTCACTGCAGCAGCTGCCAGAGAGCATCAGAAAACAGGCATTACTGTGCATGTGCAATTACAACGCTGCAAGAAGCCCATAGGTTCATATGTATAAATTGACTGCCTCTGCATAAAAGATTAATAAAAGCCAATTTTTTTTAGCAAACTGACAAAAATTATTTCATTGTTCTGCAAGGCACTTAATGCTTGACAGCAAAAAACTGGAAATAAAATAAAATCAGAAAACAAATTAATAACATATTTTAGTTTTCCAGAATTATGTGAATGTATTTTAATTTACTTGATAGCTCCAGGCCACAGAAATCCTTTCTGTTTTCATTTGACATGAAGAGGAAACAGAAAAATCACTACCAGCCACACTTAAACAGCCAGAAGGGGGAGAAGGTACTGCTCATACGTGACTCAACTATGCATGGGTGTGAGCCTTCTGGAAAGTGCTCAAAAGAACCTAACCCAAACAATTGTGACCTCATGCTCATCGGAAGCAGTTTGTTGTTATGAAGTATTGTGAAGTCTTCATCCTAAAGCCTTTGATACATTTTGCTGTTGACAGAAATTAGACTATCAGTTCTTACCCGCCAAAATTACAAAATTTTAACTGAAAACTAAAACACTGATAAATTCCCAGAATTCCAAAAAAATCCCAGGTTTTTCCTGGTTGTCCTGGAGCATATACACCCTGAAAATTACATAGCCATATCACATTCACTTTCAAGTACTATAATACATGCTATATTAAGGAGATTAGAGATTCAGCTGAGTCACAAAATACGACAGGTGGATGATGTGCTTGGCAAATGTGTACTGTTATTTAGACAGCACAGACAACCACTAATTCAAAAACAACAAAGAGGAGCTCATCAGCTGGGACAAATTCCACACCAGACTGAAGAAAACAGTTGGTGACAGTCAGCAGCAAGTCTGCTTAAGCGGAAGAACAATTGAGGAACATAGCCCAATGTCATTTAGGAATGTCTGTTCATTGTGCTTGCTTCAAAGGGTGTGTGTGTCACACTTGGGTTAAGAATAATATTTGTTTCTACATTTTTATCACTGTCTGCATGAGAATATTTAGTTATAATTTGTTTCAGATATTAGATTTTTTACCACCAGCAAGCACATGACATTGTTAACTGTATATTTTAGAAGTTAAACATGTAATTACTTTCAATGTAACATATGACAAGTTGACAATCTTAGGTGCAGTTCATTGCTTTTAGGTTTTGCCTGTCAACATCTCTTTCTTTCCATAAAATGTTCTGTTATGAGTGCTTTTACATTTAAATAAATAACTTATTTCACTCAAGAATGCCCTGTTTGGTAACTGTTACTTACTTGTTTGATGGTATAGGAAGAGGACAGGCACATATCATGCAGTCAACTTGTGTTCCTATGGTTGCATTGCCGTAGTATCCCTCAACACAGCGTTCACAGTGGTCACCTTCAGTATTGTTCTTACAGTCCTGAAAAATGGATTTACAGTATGATGTATAAGGTTCAGTGAGGCCTATGCTAACATCGGTTCTCAAACCTGGACACTAAGGAAATTCGATGAAAAGCAATTTAGCAGATTTGAAAGAAAAATCTTGAGAAAAATTCTTGGGTCAGTGGTTCCTGGAGGAGGAGATATAACAGTGAATTATACAATCTGTAGAATAGTTCTGGTTGTAGGTAAATACTTCAGGAGTAAAGTTGACCACTCACAGAAAAGCAGAAGCATTGAGTGATTGACAGGTATGCACAAAAAAAAAAGAAAACTTGTTCAAACAATGGAAAATCCAGGATGGAATGTAACAATATTGTGAAAAGGGAAGTTGCTACTCACCATATAACGAAGATGCTAGGTCGCAAATAGGCACAATAAAAAGACTGTCACAAAGATAGTTTTCAGCCAGAAGGCCTTTGTCAGAATTAGATGACAAACACATACATACACACTCACGGAAATGCAACTCACACACACATGACTGCAGTCTCAGGCAGCTGAGGCCACACTCAACTTGCTAGTTTTTGAAGTAATCTTTTTTTCACATTGTTGAGTCTGTAGATGACAACACTTCTTCTTTTCGGTGAGCGGTCTCCTTTACTTCTTAGGAATTACAGAATCTGTACGATGAACCAGACATCATCATTTATTAAGATAAAAATGTTGAATGTGCAGGACATGTACTGAGAGCCAAAGGCAGAATGATTAAAGAGATGTTCAAGGCAGTGCCTGGAGGAACCAGGAGGATTTGAACACCAAACGTGTTAGAGCGGACATAAAAAAAATGAAATTAGATTTGTAGGAGCTTGGCACTAGACAGAGAAAAATGAAATTATCTTGTACAGAAAACCAAGGTTCACAAAGCATTATTGAACCAATGATTATGATGATTATGACGACGAAGAAGTGCAGATATATAAACCTGCAACTGCATTATTTTCTAAATATACCGACTAAGCACCCCTACATACATGGTAGTACTTTTATACATGAAGCAAATGGAATATTTTACTTTACCAATAATAAAATGTGCATTTTGTTTTCATTTGTAACTGTAATATCGCAAATTACCTGTGGAACTGCTGCGAAATAAGCCAAGTGAAACAATCATGAGTAGATAAAACAAAGTTACATTGTCACACTCCATGACTAACACAACATCAAACTGCCTCAAACTGTCTCGGATTCACTGTATATCAATATATTAAGTAGAGGCTTTTTTTAAAAAAAAAAAAAAAAAAAAAAACTTACAAAACATATGCCAGTCACTGGATCACAGGTATTAGAATGTCCATGACAGTTACAAGGTACACAGAAACCACCATATGGACCAGTCTGAGCACGATAATATCCAGGAGCACAGTCTTCACAAGAAAGACCCTGGTAGTTTGGTGGACACTGACACTGTTCCACAGCGAGAGCAATGCTGCTGTTAGGATTATAGCCTTCAGTAGCAATATCAAGTGTCACATCAGTTAATCTGCAATCAGAATACAAATTTCATAAGTAAAATATCTACACTATAATTGAAATAATCGATTTTTGAAAATATAATACAATGGGTAAATCAAAAAAAATCTACTCACCAAGCATTGTCAGGGAAAGTTATGGAAATGTGCAAGCTTTCTGAGCCAGTGGCTCCATCTTCTGGCAGAAGGGAAGGGAAGAAGGATCAAGGACAAGGACTGGTGAAGTTTAAGAAATGGTGAGTCTCCCCTGAAGAGAGGTTTTCCCCATTTCCTAACCCTCATCAGTAGTTTTTGTTCACCCCTTTTCCAATCCCTCCAACCCTTCTGCTAGAAGAAGGAGCCAGTGGCTCCAAACGATTGTACTTTTCCATAACTTCTATAAGTGTTTTATCCTGCCACCACTTGATAAGTTTATTTTTTCATCCATCCAGTTATATCATAAATTATAACTGAGCAACAGTAAATCAGTTTTTAGTCATGTTTGGCATTGGAGGTGATGGATGGAAAATATTTTAATATGTCTCCTGGGATTCCTAATGCTGCAGCACCTTCTAATTTTATTGACCTCACCAATCCGAGTGTGAACTGGGAGCATTGACAGTGTTGTAAATCTCTGGGTAGAAGTGAAAGTGAGTACTGGTCACTTTGCTATCAGCTTAAGCCATGAAATAAGGTTTAAAATCTACCTATAGCTGTACATCTGGGTAACAACAAGACAACTCACCTGTTGTGATCAGAGCTGATCTTTCTGAAAGTTTGTGTGTAACATCAGGTTGGTAAAGCAATGTGTTACCCATTGCCTATCTCATCAACAAATAATGATCGCCACATTTGAAAGTATTTTTTTTATCAGTTAACTAGTTTAAAATCACAAACTGATTTGGAAGATTTTGTTACTATTTCTGCATGTTAACTGGGAGAGATGGATTCTGCGTGTCCTCAATGTGGGAAAACAACTGCAGTTTACTGTACATTGCTGTACGTGCTGCCTCAACAGTTATTCCGTCCTGCAGCATCCTGGCTTGGAGAAGCAGGGCATGCCACCAAATAATGGGCATGCTGTGACAATGGTGCTGACATCGCAGAAAACACGTGACACTTGCTACTCAATTTGGATAGAAATGTCACTCATTCCTGTCAGACAGAATTCAAGTAATGTCATACTGAATGTATGAAGACTAATTGTACACGAGGTGTTGCCTTATATGAAACAACTGTAACAGAAGGTGCTAATAACTGCATTCAAAAGAAGTTGTTTCTATTATTTAGTACAAAGTTAAAACTTTATCAAAGCTTCCAGATTCTAGCACGCAACTCCAACAACGAAGAAGTCCACATTAATGCAAGAAGTCCATATTAATGCAAAGTACAGGGTTTTACTGAATATTTATTTAATATTTCAAAGCCGCCTTCCTGGATGTTGACCTTCATCTTGTTGAAGCTCACATCCACACCTCTGTCCATATCAAACCCAAAAACAAACAACAGTACCTTCACTTTGATAGCTGCCATCCATTCCACATCAAACGCTCCCTTCCCTACAGCCTAGGTATTCGTGGCAAACGTATCTGCTCCAGTGACGAATCCCTCAACAATTACACCAATAACCTGACCAGTGCTTTCCTCTCCCGCAACTATCCTGCAGACCTTGTCCACAAAAAGATCTCCCGATCAATACATTCCTCCCCATCCAACAACAATATTCCTACCAGAATGAGATTTTCACTCTGCAGCGGAGTGTGCGCTGATATGAAACTTCCTGGCAGATTAAAACTGTGTGCCCGACCGAGACTCGAACTCGGGACCTTTGCCTTTCGTGGGCAAGTGCTCTACCAACTGAGCTACCGAAGCACGACTCACGTCCGGTACTCACAGCTTTACTTCTGTCAGTATCCATCTCCTACCTTCCAAACTTTACAGAAGCTCTTCTGCGAAACTTGCAGAACTAGCACTCCTGAAAGAAAGGATACTGCGGAGACATGGCTTAGCCACAGCCTGGGGGAGGTTTCCAGAATGAGATTTTCACTCCGCTGCAGAGTGAAAATCTCATTCTGGAAACCTCCCCCAGGCTGTGGCTAAGCCATGTCTCCGCAGTATCCTTTCTTTCAGAGACTCGAACTCGGGACCTTTGCCTTTCGCGGGCAAGTGCTCTACCAACTGAGCTACCGAAGCACGACTCACGTCCGGTACTCACAGCTTTACTTCTGTCAGTATCCATCTCCTACCTTCCAAACTTTACAGAAGCTCTTCTGCGAAACTTGCAGAACTAGCACTCCTGAAAGAAAGGATACTGCGGAGACATGGCTTAGCCACAGCCTGGGGGAGGTTTCCAGAATGAGATTTTCACTCCGCTGCAGAGTGAAAATCTCATTCTGGAAACCTCCCCCAGGCTGTGGCTAAGCCATGTCTCCGCAGTATCCTTTCTTTCAGGAGTGCTAGTTCTGCAAGTTTCGCAGAAGAGCTTCTGTAAAGTTTGGAAGGTAGGAGATGGATACTGGCAGAAGTAAAGCTGTGAGTACCGGACGTGAGTCGTGCTTCGGTAGCTCAGTTGGTAGAGCACTTGCCCGCGAAAGGCAAAGGTCCCGAGTTCGAGTCTCGGTCGGGCACACAGTTTTAATCTGCCAGGAAGTTTAATATTCCTACCCTCAGACCACACAGAAGCATCCCCCTTGTCACCCAATATTATCCTGGCCTCGAATACATCAATAAATTACTCCGCCAGGGATATGACTTTCTCAAGTCTACCCCTGAAATGAGATCATCACTTGACAAAATTCTCCCCACACCACCCAGAGTTGCCTTTCGTCGTCCCCCTAACCTCCGTAACATCCTTGTTAAACCCTGCAATATTCCCAGACTACCTTCTCTACCCAGCGGTTCCTACCCCTGTAACCGACCCCGCTGCAAAACCTGCCCCATGCATCCCCCCACAACTACCTACTCCAGCCCCGCTACTAGGAAAACATACACAATTCAAGGCAGGGCCACGTGTGAGACTACACCTGTCATTTATCAGCTGACATGCCTGCACTGCACAGCCTTTTACATTGGTATGACAACAACTAAACTGGCTGAGCGCATGAACGGACACAGACGAACTGTCTGCCTAGGAGATGTCCAATACCCAGTAGCGGAGCATGCCCTCCAGCATAATTCTAGGGACCTAGGAACCTGCTACACTGTATGTGCCATTTGGCTTCTCCCACCCAACACCAGTCCCTCTGAACTGCGGAGATGGGAACTTGCACTCCAGCACATCCTTTCATCCCGCCATCCCCCTGGACTGAACCTACGTTAAACAACCTCACTCCCATTTACTTTTCAGTCTTCTCCTCTTTCCCTTTCCTCTTTAGCCATTCATGCATCTTTCCATCCTACATCTTTATACTATACACCTCTTTACTTCTGTATGCATCCTCTTTGGTTTGAAGCTGCCACAGTACCTGCAGTAGAATATCTTTGGCTTCCCTCTGACAACCATGCCTCCATCCTTGCTACCTTCCCTGTTTTCCTTTCCCTGTTGCTTCATAACCTGGGTTGTGAGTAACTAAATCCACTTTCCCTTCTTCCCTTTCTTTCCCCTCTCTCCTCCCTGATGAAGGAACATTTATTCCGAAAGCTAGGAACTTAAATTTTCGGTTGTTTTTTGTGTTTCTATTGGCTGTACTGAGCTGAAAATAGATTTTGTGTCTGTTAAATTACTCCTGTCTTGTGGTCACCAATATTTCTTTTTATTTTTACTCCTTATGATGTGTTTCACTCTCAGCATCATCAGATGTGAGTAAAAAGAAATATTAACCAACACAAGGGTAATTTATTAGTGGCAAACATGATTGCAGATCCCCTACAGAACTTCAAGTCTAAAATAATGAGATCTGTGCCCATAGTTTAATCACATGGGCTATAAAAGAATCTACTCAAATACAATTAAACTCTGTCAATTGCAGTGAAGTATGGTTGTCAGTCGAATAATAATTTTGATCATAAAATGAGGTTATGTATAACATGCCAGATAGAAAAACTCATTACACTACTCTCACTAGCAAGAAGGGTCATGCCACTGCATTCTATAGACCTCCTGCATCGGGAACAGTAGTGGCAGAACACTTCAATTCAATGGATTGGGGTGGGTAGTAGGGATAAGGAATCATGTGAAATTGTTTGAAGTGCCCTCTCAAAAATTGCCTTGAGTACTTAATCAGAGAACTGATTAATAAGTGTAACATCTATGATCTTCTGGCTGGAAACAGACTCCAATTTTTGTATTCAGTTACTACAGGGCAGGGAATCAGTGATCATACGCCAATTACAGTGTAGTGACATGCTACATAGCATGCACAGTTGATACTCATCTGCTTCAGCAGATGACAGCAGCAGATTAAGCTGACTCACCATGAGGAAAGTGGCCCAGGATAGTGGAATCTCTCTTCACCATGGCTACCTTGCAGCAGCCCCAGGGTTTTTTCTGGAGAGAAGCATGTAACAAAAAGAGCTCCCTGACCACCATTTCCCACATGGACACCTAATGACGATATGCATGACCAAGCGAGTTAGTGTTATATAGTGAGTGTCTTTCGTGCTGTGTGGATGTGAAGATGAACTTGCCATGATGTTGCCGTGATGGTGTCTTGGACATGTATGGTTCCAGAGAAGATGATGCTGATGAGACGGTATCGCACGGTTCAGCTGAGCAATGTTTGCGAACATCTGCAAAAAACCTTGCTGAGCACCAATGACTGAACATTAGAATTTTGTTGATATGAGCAATTTTAGTCTGATGTTTTCACGCTATCCCCAGCCATTACACAGGAATAGTAGGCTACTCCCATATCACGATATTTTCAGTAATAATTGTATCACAGCAGATAGTGTGCTGTATGTTACCTGATTGCCATAGTCTACCATGTGCATGTTCGCAAGTTTCCTTTTCTTCTATCTGCTAGGTATGGAACAGATGGGTATAATTTTCAACATTTATAAATCATTACTTGCCACTCACTGAAACATTCAGTACTTTGAGGCTACTGTGTGTTATAGTAATTATTCTCAATGTGATCATTTATCGCTATGTAATTTTATGGTGTTACCATTCCATGTCAATTTTACGTTAATTGTGTCCTGTTCCAATAAAAGAACAAAAAAATCAAATGTACTTTCACATCAAGTTCACTTTATTTTTCAATAACTCCCATTGGTAATAGTGTACCAGAGGGCCCTGTGAACATGGTTAGGGAGAAAGAAATTTCCCACAACAGCATCACTGACTACAGGTGCCAATAGGAATGTAATGTGAGGTGGGAAAGTATTTATGCTTAATAAAAACGACAACAAACAAATTTCAGATCACTTGAACAGTCAACAATCATCTCAGAAACCGAAAATGATGAGTATAAATGGGCAAAGTTCAAGACTACCGTGCAGTATTTCCTAGATAAATATGTACTGAGCAAAGTTGTTAAGGAGGGGAAGGCCCCACCAAAGGCCAGCATCATAGAAAAACTAAAACTGATTTGACCCAAAATTAGTAGAAGAAAGATCATGTTTGAAGCTTTAAATGAATTCAAAACTATGATTATTTATACTGTTCTGACAATAAATCCCAAAAAGTTTTGGCCTTAGTTAAATCAGTGAATGAACCGAAATCATCTGTCCACACACACACAGTGACCATACTGGCATCAAAAGTGTGGATGACAGAGTAAAGGTGGAAATTCTAAATTTATTTTCCTGAAATTGTTTCAATTAGGAAGCTTAAACTGCAGATCCCCTGAATCATTACACAAACATCAAAATGACAGATACCAAAATGAAAGCCTGCAACAAAGAAAATCAACTGAAATTCAGCAGAGGGATTGGGATAGCTACCATATTTAACTGGCTATAAGACAGCATCTCCCCCTTTTCTTTGAAAGAGGGTGCTTGGAAAATTTTTATTTTTATCAAATTATGGGTAATTAAAACTGCAGACTGTTTGGCTGATATAAAGTATCAGACTAAAAAAATTAACATCAAGCTTACTCTAAACTTACACCATTTTGATAATATAATTCAAAATAAAATAAACAGAAAAAGATCTTTTACATTACTTTTTATCTTCACTTTTTTATTGTCTAAGATAGCTGTATGTGGTAAAACTATTTTTAATCATCATTATCATCATCACTGGTACCATCATCTTCATTTGTAAGCCAACTGGCCTTTCTTCCTTTTCAACACTCCTACAATAACACATCGTATCTGAACCATCCATAACACTGGATTTGCAGCACTCTTTTAAACCTTCCATAATAGATTCACTTGAAATTCCTCCTCAGTTGCTAAGGATCCACTGGCCCAGCTCGGATGTCGAGTGCTTCTTTAACTTCCCCCATGGAATGAGGGAATGGTCTACTTGACAAAGCCACCCACTCTAAAGCTGTCAAAGTCAAGCCTTAAAGGTCTATTTTCATGACTCAAAATTGTGAGGTCATGCTGCAATGAATTATTACCAGATTGTATTGTTCTTTGCTATTAGATTCTTAACTTCTAGGGTGAGATATCCCCTGATAGAATCCAGTACCAATATTTTCCTTCTGTTAAGCAAAGAGCCAAAATTTCTGTTCCAAGCAATCTTCAACCAATCAGGTCCTTTGTCATCCATCCATTTTCTTGGCATCAAAAGATAAATCAAATATGGGGAGAGTTTTCCTTCATTTGATAGCACACTCAGTTTTGCTGTTATTCTGGCCTTTTCATTACTGGAACTTCTTACGGGAACATTCTTAATGTCCTCCACATCGATAGCAACATTTGACAACATATCAAATTAACAGATGTCTGATCAACATTTCTCATATTACCTACCAACCAGTCATCCTGTTTCATTAGACTGACTATATGATGCTGATAGATACATTGTTTTTCATCATACAAGGCACAGAGTCCCTGAGTTAGCTTCATTCTGCATCACAACAAAACCCCACCCTCTTCATCTTCCTCATACATCAGCCAGTACTTGCTTTGAATTCTGTGACATGCACTTGGAAAATTCCTCTTTATCTCTAATGCCATCATTCAGACAGTTTCTCAAGTAACTGGGAAGATTTCAATGTGTTTCTCTTGCACTTACTTAAAAACCTGGTACTCCAATTCACAAAATATTACCTGCTTTAGACGCCTGAAATTTCAGCACATAGGAATGGCATCATTTAATTTATTCCTTATCTGATATCATCTGCCAACATTTGCTTCTGTGACACCAAATTTTCTTCCAAGTGCACAGTTGTTTGTTGCCTATGCTCCATGAATCACTTAAAATTAGAATTGTATTGCCTGCATGGACCAATAGTGAGCTGCAAACATTTTTCTCAACAGAGTCACAACTGTAATTTGCATCCATTATCAACTGCTACAGTTTACAGTTCTTACGGCACTAACAATATAAGCAAACTGAAAGAAACAACATGTTGTCTTCTCAGCTCCCTTCAGCTGAATCAGCACAAATCGTACCATTTTGTGTTAACATTGTAGTTAAACTTGGAATCTATCAGTGATGTAATGCAGAAGCAGCTTTAGCAGTGTTGTTGAAGCTCATGTTCATTTTTAGTGCTTCATTTCAAATGTTCTGTGGGAATATATTTTTATTAGCATTAATTTGCCTCCTGTAGTAATGTATGCTGCTGCTGAGTATTTGTCCTATTTTAAAGAAATTTCAATTATAATAACAAATGAATTCACACTAGCTGTAGTTTAAATGTGGTACACATTCATCAAAATTCAAGGTACACATTTACATTCAAACAGTTGGTAGCATGACAAAATCAGCTTCCTGCTTACTGCTTCCTTCCCCTCCTAGGGGTTGGCCAAATCGCTGTCACAGTTATTCCTCCAGCACTTCTTATTTCTTCAAATTAAATCTGTGTGTGACCTCAACTGCCAAAACTTTATCTATAAATGTAAGATAACCCATATATCAGTCTATTACACAACATTGAAGTGTTGCCCTGCTGACAGGTGTGGATATAACCAAACTACCCATTTAATAGGGCATGTTTGCAAAATACTGACACTAATTATTTACAGGAGATTTGAAAAACTGGTAGAAGCTTACCTTAGGGAAGAGCACTTTGGATTCTGGAGAAATGAAGGATCCAGCAAAGCCACACTGACCCAATCACTTACCTTCAAAGATAGACTGAAGAAAGGCAAACCTACATTAATAGCATTTACATATTTAGAGAAAGGTTTCGGTGTTACTAACTGACTCTTCGAGTCTTTGAAATTCTTAAGGTAATGGGGATAAAATACAGGTAGTGAAAAATTACAAAAAAACTTGTCCATCCATCAGACTGCAGTTATAAGAGTTAAAGGACATGAAATTGGTAGATATAAGAAGGGAATGAGACAAGGTTATAGCAAATCCTTGATGTACATTGAGCAAGCATTGAGAGAAGCTGTGTCTTTAGCAACTTACAGCAGTTCCTAAAACTAAAGAATATTCAGTATATTTCAGACAACTTAACAGCAGTGAGTCAAGGCCTAAGTCAGTCCTTCACTGTGAAGGTGTTTCGCATCTTGCAAAAGCTTGCGAGTGTCTGCACCCAGCTTCAGAAAAAAGAGGGACAATAAAGAACAATTCATGAAGTGATTGCCAATCAATTCCAGAACTCAAAACGTCAGCCTGGAAAATATATGATGATGTATAGGTAAAATGCGGGGTGAAGGTCCATGTTTCGACAGCCAAATGTTGCTTCACAGCAATAGATCTGAATGGCAATCGACCTTCACAAAAATCTATGATAAGTGTGAAAAATAGGAAAGCCAGACTACAGTTTGATAAGTAGTATGTGTCATGGACCACTGAAGACTGGTCACAAATTCTATGGAGTGATAAAGCAAGTGTAATCTCTCCTTCTTAGACAGTATACGACATGTTTGATGGTCAAAAAACAAGAGGAACGACAAAAAGTACCAAGTACCTACCATGAAGCACTGTGGAGGTAATACCATGGTGTGGGACTGTTTCTCACAAAGTGGTATAGGACCTCTCATTAAAATTCTCGGGGTCATCAATACTCTGAAGTATGGTGAAATATTAACAGATCACATGATACCTCACGGAAGACTAAATATGCCTCATAATTGGCAATTCCAGCATGACAATTATCTGAAGCACACTTCTAGTCATGTGAAGACAGTTCTGAAGTACCACAAAGTAAAAGTATTTAAATGCCGAAGTATAGATTTAAAACACCACAAATTATCTTCTGGGCATACTGGATAGATGTGTTCGCCAACAAAACTGCACCAACAAGGAGGCTTTCTACAAAGAATTGTATGAGCAATAGAAGAAGACTCCTCTGGTGTGACTGGTCAAATTCATGCATTCTATGATATCCAGATGTGCTGCAGTAATACATGCAGAGGGCTATGCAGCCAAGTATTACGCCAAGAATATCATGGATCAAGACTTCGTATTGTTTTTCATTTCTTTCATTTTAACAAAATACTTTTGAGACTATGTAATATGTACATCTGTGTTTTATTATTCATGCAAAGACTAAAATTGTGTAATATGTATAAGAAAATACAGTACAATTATGGAGATTTGGCAATTAAGTCTTTCATTTAAATTTTCTCCTAAATAGTTTGCTTTCTGAATTTATTTTCCCTACAGAATCCTCTTGAGCAATACTGTGCACCTATACTCTGCAAACCACTGCAAAGAGGATGGCAGAGGGCATGCCCAATTATACCAGTTATTAGAGCTTTAACCAATTCCATTCATATATGAATCACGGGAAGGGAGAATACTTAAATACTTTGTGCATGCTGTAGCCAGTCTAATCTTGTCTTTGCAGTCCATAAGGGAGTCACAGGAGGTTTTAATATATTCCTAGACCCATCTGTTAAAATAGGGTCAAGAAATTTTGTAAGTAGATTTTCATGGGATAGTTTGTATCTATCTTCAAGCATATGTCAGTTCAGTTCTTTCAGCATCTTCGTGAAATGAGCCAAGCCAACTTGTGGCCATTCGTGCTGCCCTTCTTTGCAGGAAGTATCCATTCAATATCCCCTTTAGTCCTCTTTGGTATGCATCCCACATGCTGAGCAATATTCTAAGTTGGGTTATGCAAATCTTTTGTGTGCAGCCTTCTTTTTTAGATTGATTGAGCTTGCTCAGATTCAACCAATGAATCACAGTCTGCCATCTGCTTTGCCTACAACTGAAACTATGTGATCATTCTATTTCATATCCCTAGACATTTTTACTCCCAAATATGGGTTGACCAATTCTGACTGTGACTCACTGATATTAAATCACATAATGCTATTTTTTTCATTTTGTGAAGTGTACAATTTTAGCTTTCTGAATATTTAAAGCAAGATGCCAATCTTTGCACCACTTTGAAATCTTATCAAGTTCTGACTCAATATTTGTGCAGCTTCTTTCAGATAGTACTTCATTACAAATAACTGCATCTGCAAAAACTCTGAACATGCTATTGATATTGTCCTCAAGGTCAGTAATATAAACATGAAAAGCAAGTGTACCAACACACCCCTGGGACACACTCAAAGTTACTTCATCTGTTGATGACTCTTTATCCAAGGTAACTATCTGCATCCTCTCTACCAAAAAATCCTCAATCCAGTCACAAAATTCACTACAAGATATACTTGCAGGTGTAACTATGCCTATGTGCCTAGAGATGACAACATTTTCAGTGTGTAATAAAAGTGTATAAAAATATTAAGAATGTTTAGAGGAGATAAAAAGAAACACTTCCTTTATGTGGCAAAAATGTTACAGCTACACCATTTCCCCGTTAGGGATCCATTGATGTTTTAACACTAGAGAAGTTCAGAGACTGTGTTCAAACGGTCGTGAGATGTTCATGAAAATATCATTCATTTACATTAATGCACAGCTGACTTCTGTGTGTGACTGACTGTCTAACTTCTTCAAAACAACCAGGAGTTTCACAAATAATGGCTGCAGCTTCAGTCAAACAGGCAACTAGCTCTTCAGGAGTGTCTATCAGCGACTAAGTTCAAAATGTTTTAATGTGTAACTTACATTCCAGCATTAACATGATATAATTTCAATCTTACTTGTCCATTTAATGTGATATTTACTAATCTAGTTCTATTTCTTTGAACACATCATCCCATTATTAACAACACAGTATTACTCATTCAGTAAGGCAGCAAGAAATAGTCTCAGATAATTGTATTAGGTCCTAAAAACAAGAGCATCTCTCCACAAATTTGACTTCAAAGATCATAACATTGTGTGACATCTGTTAATAATTTGTATCAATTTGTATTTATGCCGCGTAACTACACCCCATGTGTTATTCATATTCTGTAAATTAAATTTGTACATTCCTCTTATCCATTGTGTGTATGTATTATTCATTGTTATTTTCAAGCTACCATTACTTTAAATAGGATAATGGCTACAGATTTCTTTGTGTAGTGACTTACTGCTTTCATTCTCTGTGGGTAATACTTGACAAAGCCTTTTATCTATTACAGTGTAATTTAATTTCAGACTAGAAGTTTCTATACCTGGATTTGAATAACAAAGTGTTTGACAGTTAGGCATAGAAGAGGCCATACTGTCAATTTGCTTTTGCCCACACAAACAAAATGGCTGAGGCAGCAACACTTATGTGGTTCTGTAAGAGATACGTTCACAAGCTCTGTATTAATACTACCGGTTTTGCCTTGCAGAAAAGTCATAGCCTTAGTGCTATTCTGCTCACTGCTGCTTCCAACTTGAGATATTCTGTTGCATAAAATAGTTTTATGCACAGAGATAAAAATCACACAATGAAAGTCCATCACAAAAATTACATTAGCAACCACAATTCTCATCTGACTGTGGTTTATGGAAGCAGAAATATATGACAACAATTAATAGAACAAAAGATGCAGTCAAACTCATTGAATGGTTGAGTGTTGCTACAGAAGCTGTCCTGCAAACAATTAGCTGTTAGTCATTTTGTTACTCTGATCAGTGTAAAGACCATCAAAGACTAACTAAAAAGATTAAAAATATAACAAAAGCAATTTTTATATGATATGTACATGAATAAATGAGGTATTGTTGGATGTAATACACATTTTCTCAAGCTGTAATGAACTACATACTAAGAAGAGAAAACTTTCATTCATATTTCTAAACCCAAGGTAAGGTACAGTGAATCTGCTCTTTCCTTATGTCAGACAGTGGCTGAAAGCTTTAACTGACAACTATCTAGGTAATGTTACACTAAATATTTTCATTGATTACCTGCTAGTCACACTTTCTTTCCAATAAGTGGCTCTGATATAAACTCCTTGCAGATTCTGCAAAACCTGCATGAGTTGCTCTCTTGTTGCAGAAAGTCCACTTGGAAGCAAAAAGTTGCTCTCCAAAATATCAACTGAGCCCTTAAAAGTAATGGTTGCAGCTGGTTGCTCCAAAGAATAAAACAGTAAGTAAGTATCACCACTGTGCAGAATCACATCAGCACCACTCTCAGCACTTCCTAGTAAAGCAAACAGAACACATCCACAAATCCAGAGGTGGTTAGACAATTAGCACAGCCTATAAAAACCCACAGAATTACAAGTAAATATTTTAATCTACTATATCTAGATCTAAATCTACAACTACATTCTGCACACAACTGTGAAGTGCATGGCAAAGGGTGCATTCCATTGTACCAGTCATTAGGAATTTTTCCCATTCCATGCACATTTGGAGCATGAGAAGGACAGTTGTTTAAATCCCTCTGTGCACCCTGTAATTACTCTTATCTTGTCCTCACAATCTCTATGGGAGCAATACATAGTGGGTTGTGGTATTATCCTGGAGTTAACATTTCAAGCTGATTCTTGAAACTTTGTAAGTAGGCATTCACAGGATAGTTTACTTCTTTTTTTAGGAATCTGCCAGTTCAGTTTCTTCAGCATATCTGTGACACTCACTCATGGGTCAGACAAAACTGTGACCATTCATGCTGCCCTTCTCTGTATACCTTCAACATCCCCTGTTAGTCCTACATGGCAAGTGTCCCACACACTTGAGCAATATTCTAGGAGGGGTTGCTGTAAAGTAAAAGTTTAATTCTAAAAGCAAGCACTAGACTGCAGCAATGCCATTTCTGTATGATACTCTTTTTCCAGAAGTTCTGGTACAGCAACAAATGCTGAACAGCTTCTATGAAGTCTGGAAAGTACAAGAGTGGCACTGGGAGAAGTGAAGTTGTGAGGACATATTGTGAGTGATGTCTTGACAATTCAGTCTGTAGGAGCAAGTCTGGGTGCTTGTACAACATACAATTTTCGTCTTACAGCTAATTTCATAATCAAAATTAAAGTTATGCATCTAACTCACTTTGAAACTAATAAAACTGGCAAATGAAGCCTATACCAATGTATTAATTTCTTGACTGTTTGATCATTTATGACATAGAAACAGACATAGAAATCAAGATCCAAATAGAAGGGCCTGATATTCAGTAAAATAATAAAATTGTTGTATAATACATCCTCAAATTTAATATTTCACAAGTTAACGATGACAAATAATTAACTCATTGCACAATAAAAAAGAATATAAGAATTGTACAAAAATAGATCAATTCAGTTTTGAAATTGGAAGCCAACAAAATGGATTCAGATGCCTTAACAACAGCCTGATTATATGTTTCAATGACATAAAATTAATGGAGATGTCCTTAGTGATACTGTACAGGGGCACCAGTGTTATAGTTCTGTCCAAATGTACCATTACCACGTCTGCATACTACTGTGTGTTTGATCTCAACAGAGCCAAGTTTTATATTGTTTCTGATCTTCCTGCAATCTTTAAAATGAATATTTACTCCTGTTTCTATTAACCCACAAGCACTCTGTGTTCTCAGTTTGTCATTGTTGTTTATCAGTTTTATAGAATTTACATTGTATTTGTCAGTAAAATGAAACTTCTTTAATGATAAGTCCCTGTGTTTTCACTCGCACAGATGATTCTCAATGACAATGAATTTCTGCCAACACATGAATACATGTGCCAGTAGTGCACAATAACTGAATTACTGCAGGGTATACAAGCTGTATGGATGACATACTCCTCACCCAGTTTATATTTTCAAAAGAGTTAATATGCAACCTGTACTGACAGTGATCTCAAGATAACTTTGCTCAAAAT
This sequence comes from Schistocerca gregaria, assembly GCF_023897955.1. Lineage (NCBI taxonomy): Eukaryota > Metazoa > Arthropoda > Insecta > Orthoptera > Acrididae > Schistocerca > Schistocerca gregaria. The sequence goes on along the minus strand of NC_064923.1, from coordinate 249,889,658 downwards.
ATAGAAATTTATTGCAACTTTTTCTATTTTAATTTTCTTCACAACAATTGAGTTCTTCATCACTTTTTAACATATTTTTTCTTATCTGTCTCTTTCTTTACATGTGGCAATCCAAGCAGCTAGTTTGATGGACACAGTATTGTGAGGAGTTATTCACAGGCTGAGTCCCTCATCAGCTCCATCCAATAAGGAAGGGACATTAGGGTTTAACATCTCATCAATGACCAGATCATTTAAGATGAAGAACAAGATCAGATTGGGGAAGGAAATCAGCTATGTTCATTTCAAAAGAATCATAATGACACCTGCCTTAAAGAGTTCTGAAAAATCATAAAAAGCCTAAAACTGCACGGCCAGGTACATATTTCAGTACCGATCCTCCCAAATACCAGTAACATCTTGAACAATGTTCCATCTTGTTCAGTGCTGTCCAAGAGAAAGAGAGTATGTGTTTCTTTTCCATGTCTTGTTGGGAACGCTATGTTGGGAAGGTCATTTATTACTGATAGGTCTTACATGTGTATGTTTGCACCATAATTTCTTTACCACGCCAACACAATTAGACGAAGAAGTCGCTTTTGCTCACATTTTGCTTGCGAGTACTTACTTTAGGAGATGAAGTGTTAGTACTACAGATAGACACATAGAAAAATACAAGTGACACATTATTCTAGCTTTTGGAAGTTATGTTCCTTCCTCAAGGAGGAGAAGGGATATGTTAGGGAAGGTTAAAAAGGAAAGGCACGTCACTCAAGAGCCCCAGATGAGAGAAGCCCACCTGAAGTACTTTTATGTGTGTCTTTGAGCAGTACTAAACATTTCACCTCCTGAAGTTAAATTGTGGCCAGTAATTCTGTTTCATAATTTATTACTTTCTCCTCTGAATTTTCCTTTAGGACAGTTGACATTTCTACTACTCCATCACGAAAACAGTCCAACTTAGTGTGAGAAACAAGATTCACTTTTATGATTTAGGCTGTTACGTAATTCATCTTTTTTTAACACACCCCAGATGGAAAGGAAGCAAGATTAAGTTTTAATGTACTGTCAATGATGAGGTCATGGCTGAAAAGTTATACTGTTGTATCAAAGTCCCTCTAAAATACTAGAGACTGTAGCCAATAAGTGAAAAATTCATAGTTTGTTTTATGTTATGTGTGAAAAATGTATTCCTAAAATGTGATATAAAATTCGTAACCAAACATTACAAATTACTAAAGACTTTTTTCCCCATGAGTTGCAGTAATAACTGGATGTTACAAAATTTTCAGCAGGTTAAGTTTAACCATCATCCATAAAGTGCTATTGTGAAAATTACAACCACTCACCTTATACTACTCAGTTTTCCCACATCAAAAAATCTCCATAATTAAATGGCTAACAAATACAAATCCCATAAGTGGCACACGGGAAGTTGACAGAAAATTAACAATGATATATCATTGTTTAATCTGCATTTTAAAGCTCTTTTAGTTTCTTATTGACAGACATCACATAGACGATAAACACTGAAAAGCCAAAGCTTACCTGACAGTCCTGTTGTATAATATATAGAGTAGTTGAGAGCTCCCCCATAGGCTGTCAACTTATTGCCCAAATAGCGTTCAGGAGCTACAAAATACACAACTTTTCCATGTGTTTCTTCCAGTGTGAGATCAGCACCAATCCCTGCACCTAGGTGTGCAGGCTCTGCAGCAAGTAGATCAATGAGAACAGTTTTCTCAATATCAATTACTGCTAACCTCCAATCATCCATTGTGGAAACCTTTGAAAAATTTCAGTTTACATATAACAATAGTAAACAATATCCATTAGAAAGAATAATTGCATAATATTGTGCTATATTCATTAATGGTATGAGAATCTGCACATTTATGTGTGCTACATGCAAAAGTAAATGTACCTAAATTTATTATTGTTTTCCTATAACTTTTATTAAATCAATAGTATTATATATTCCTTACACAAAGAGAACTAGATTTCCTGCTATTTAAAGACAGCATTTTCCAGGCTTAATAGATGGTAACATTGAAAGTTTAAAAGAAACATATTCTAAGTATTTATTCAGTTTATTGTAGAAAAAAAAATCCAGAAACACATTCTCCAAAACAAACAGATGGAATTTGAGCATATTTTCAAAAACAGTTATGAAACAGTTATGCTTTGTTTCCAATATAAAATAGAGTTAAGCCTTTAACCTCTATAGTCTATTGCAACAGAGACAATAATACAGTTATTTTTCAGTAGGAACAAATGCGATAGAAATGTTAACTCAAAAAGAACATTAATTGTCAATGTGAAACAAAATTGTCAGTGAAGATAATTTTCTGATAAAATTAAAATTCAAACTCAAATTGAAAAAAAGTACATGATTACAGAGAACAGGAAAAATAATGACTTATATTTAATTTCTTTATACATTATCATTTTACAACCTTCGGAAGATATAAAAATGAACACTGCTTTCCAAGCTAATGAGACTTCTGCTTGACAACATCACTGACGACGAGTAACGTACGTCGTCTCCTTTATAATTACAAGTATTGTTGTAACACTCTTCTTTTGTCGTTGCTGTAGTGATCACCATAAACATATGCATAACGCCTGCCACTAGAGTCACATGATCGACTTACAATCATACGTTCAATACATATCGTTTGGACCCCGCAACTTCGATAGGCAATCAGTCTTGGAAATTACTGGCAGAACTGTCAAGGCTGTGCCCCCTTCTCCTCCCATGAACCTACCCTTCTGAAAGCTTTTCTGTGGGACTTAATGTTGCAAGCTGAATCAAATAAATATCTAATTCTGTACTTGAAAAGGATAGAACACTAAGGTTTTGACACAGCAGTGCCAAGTTTATTTAGTGCCCATAGTAGAACTGTCATAGCTGTGCCCCCTCCCCCTGAACCTACCCTTCCAAAACCTTTTTATGACAATATCATTAAATTTAGGAAACTGTACAAACTTTGTGATTAGGTGTAATAAAAATGAAGCATTACTGAAAAATATTAGTTTAATAAACTACACTGAAGATGTATACAACAAATTAAATGTATCACTGAAGTACATAAATTAAAAATTTTATAAAACGTATTTAAAAACTGAGAGTGAAACAAAATGTATATCTTATTGTTCATGACCTGACAATGAAACTAACAGTCTACTTCACTTGGATACATGCCCATGAACGACATGTTCTTATGGGTATGACTGCCAGGCACTATGAATCAACCGTTCAGCAAGATCTGACGCAAGAACTACATGGGTTAAATGTAATTAGTAAATAGATGTAAGATTTTTGTTCCTTTGGCATATGATTAGAGTTTGATTTTTGTCAGAATAAGAACTAAACATTTCATACATAACAATGGGTCTACAATGGTCCTATGACACCAGGAGCTTGGGCAATCCAACCGATGGTCAATTGGTCAATGACAGAGCACACATCTGTATACATGAATGTTTGACTTAAAGGAATATAGTATATCTACCTTTAGGCATAACGACTGACAACTCTTGTAGTATCATCAATGAGCTACGGAAGTCTTATTCTATGATTCTTTTTTATTTACCCACTAGACTGCACCAATTGAAACACTTTCTTTTTTCTTCCACCACCCCCACCACCTCCACCATTGCCCCTCACTCCAGTTCTTAGTTAGCAGAATTCAGCAAAAATGACAAACTGCATACCTGCTTCAGCATTCATTCACTGCTTTTTCAGGTCCTGAAATATCATAATGATGTAGCAGCAAGAATTCCACTGCTAAACATGAAAGAGCCGTGTAGACCACAGCTGTCCCTGAACCAAGTGCACTGTTGCCACATGAATCATTTCAACCAGAGATGTGTGTTCACCAGAAGCCATTTCTTTATGATTCTATTTGAACAAAAAGATTGTGCTGTACAAAGGACACCACAAAAACAGCATGTGTTTACATTCAAAAGCCAGGGGAAATGTTTGTTCATGTAGGTAGATGATGGGACCACAATGTGAAGGATAACTCAGATACCTCTCCTGATTGATTCTTAAACTATTTTTCTCACTGTTTTTTGACAGCTTTTTGCACCCTCTGTGACTGCACTCAGCACAGGCCTATCTCATCACCCTCACAGGACAATTATGTATTCAGATAAAGTTAAGCTACAGACCAAATCTTGCTTAAACTGTTAAACTCCTTATTAATTTATATTGAAAATCAGATTACTCACTGCATCATTGTACTAATTCTAAGCATGTACATCACAAAACTGAAACATATAATATACAAGGATACAGAAAATCATACCTGGCTTCTGTACAGATATGAGCTTGTACAACGAGTAGTTTTACCAGAACAAAAGCACTTTGTGCAACCATCAGGGTTCTTTGCTTCAATGTTGAAGGTTCCTTCCTTGCACAGATCACAAGCCTGTCCATAAACATTGTTCTTGCAAAAGCACTCTGCTGTGTTCTGCAAAGAAAATTAACAAATAATCCAGTAAATGACAGTCTTGTAAAACAGAAGAAGAGAACAAAAATGAAGATTACTTATTTATTTAACTCATAAGCTGGAAAAATCCAGTAAACAGTCAGATGTTTTAGTGAACAGAGGCAAACTAACAGCAAAAATTGATGCCACTGTGCAATGGGTTCTCTTTTCTCCTTGTTCTGCACAAAATGAAACCTATTCCACCTGTTCTTTACTGATTTTCTTAGCATAGTACAAGTCAATAATGACCTCATACAGCTGATTTATTTATGTCAAAGCCAATGAATTACAAGTAGAGAAACTGAAAGTTCATTGTAAATTTTCTTCTTCTTCTCCTCCTCCACCTCCTCCTCCTTCTTCTTCTTCTTATAATAATAATAATAATAATAGTAATTATTATTATTATTATTATTACTATTATTACTCTTCCTCTTTCTGCACATTTCAGGCTTTTGCCTGTTATGCCCTCTTGACTCAAATTATTGATCTTTCCACCTTTCCCTCAGTCTTCCTAAAGATCTATTGTGCACTAATAATTCATAATTAATTTGGTATTCAGTCATTTTCTCATTCTTGTCAAACGGTCCTTCCAGTTGTTTCTGCATTCCTTAATCTGCTCATTTAAGCTTTTCACTCCCAGGTCTTCTCTGATGCCAGCTTCTTCCTCCTGTCATATAGTGTGCACCCTGCTACTCTTATTACATAGTGTGTCTCTAATACTTGTGTTCTTTGTTCATTTCTTCCTGTTACAGTCCATGGTTCACTTCCCTATCTCACAGTTGGTCCCCCGTATCATTTTGTAAAACTTAAGCAGTGTTTTCTGTCTTAATTTAGTTCTGAGAGTTCTATAGTTTGTTACCTTAATGTAATTAAATCTTTCTACTTTCTTTCGTATGTCTATTTCTCTTATGAATGAGACAATATTTCCTTAAGATTTTGAACAAGTTTACTCTTTCTATTTTCTGATCATTTAATATTACAAGTTTGGAAGTTGGCTCCTGGTCACAGAAAGCCATAACTTTTGTTTTCTTTTAGATACTAACAGATTATATAATTTAGCTGTTATTGATAAAACTTATTACATGATAAAAGCTAAACCACTCACATGACTGTTTATATGGATCATGGCACACTGTTATTATGGTTCAAATTAGCCTATAGTCTTAATTACAATTACAAAAATCAAAACCAGAAAGGTGGAGACTGATTCAAATTGCTGTCTACATGAACAGGTAATGATTCACTTCTACTGCAATGTAGCTGAAGTGCAACATTAACTTCAGTGCACTCTCACTTCTACTGATGTGATGTTCCAAAAATAAATTAATTTTTATTGTGAAATCAAGTATTTCTTCAAATATCAAGAAATCTAGCTCATTTGACAGACAATTACTAGTTCCATTATGTTTATGCAGTAGACCACAGAAGAAATCTTGTGAGAAAAGAACAAAGAAGTGGAACAAATTAAGTAGATGCAGATGCAGAAGTAGTCATTGTGAGCTGACATACCAAAATACACCGAATATCCCTGAAGAGTCATCATATGACTTTTCTCTGACAGTTTTGAATATATTTCCCGTTTTCTTTTTGTGATTGATATGTGGAGTCATTTCAGGCAAAAACTGCTCACCTTGTATTTTATGTTAGTACCCAGTGTTAATGTTGGTCCTCATTGTACACAAAATGATGTGTGAAGGAACTGTAAAGTCATAAACATGAACCATGGTAGCCACAGCCACTTGCTGCTGGGATCACTGATTATTCTTGCTGTTTCTGTCAATAAATGTCCCTGAACTGTAATACAACACCAAACTAATTTGGCATGAAACTGACTGTTCACTTTATCAAGATCTGTGATATGACACAGACGGCCATGACTGGTTTCAGGTTTTAGAGGCTACTTTCAGATTATGAAACATAAAAATTAAAGCTCTATAGACAGCATCTAGGTCCTACTGCATAATTAAAAATAAACAGAAATTATATCTCGACTGGTTGGTTACAATGCAACATATCACATTCATTTTCACTCATTAGCAACAGTCACATCCCTTGAAGACACTAGGTCTGCCCTTACTGGATTAATACAAGACAGATCAAAAGTAAACACAAAACTGCAATTTGGACACTATTTTGTCAATAATAAGAGTAAAAATGCCTTTTATATTGATGCTTGACATTTCGTAAAACAGGCCATTAACAGTTCCTGTTAGGGCTGACTTTACACATACACAGGGACACAACTGAAATTATCTTCAAAAAACATCAGAGAAAAGGAACCTGATGACTTTTAAGAAAGACACATAGGACATGTTTCTCTGATGAAAGACAAATCCATTGATGACCATTTGAATGAGAGAGAGAGTGTCCCTGGAAATCAGATCTTGTACAGCACCTAGCATGACAGTCACAGAAGACAGCTTCTCTGTGGCACAGAACAACTAGGCACCACTGTTGCTTGACTTGTGAGCCAATGATGTACCCTACAAACAGCTTACAGCCAGAATGAAATTTTCATTCAGCAGCAGAGTGTGCTCCAATATAAAACTTCCTGGCAGGTTAAAACTGTGTGCCAGACCAAACCTCAAACTTGGCACCTTTGCCTTTCATTGGCAAGTGCTCTATAAACTGAGCTATCCAAGAATGACTAACAGCTTTACTTCTGCCAGTACCTCATCTCCTACCTTCTAAACTTCACAGAAGTTCTCTGCTTACAGCTAGGCATTCTCAAATTGACATTATAGGATGAAGTGTACACATTATCACAGCATGCATGTGCAGAGTGCTATCATCTAACCTTGCTGTACAACAATAGGCATTGATCAAGTGCAATTTTGGTAATAAGATCTGCACATCTGCAACATCAACTGGGTATGCCATTGACCACAGCTGGAAGCTGAGGACATTGACGTAGCCAAGAGTGTGTGCTGGACGCCATGCTAGTGGTCTCTCCTCCTAACACAACCAACTCAGTTGATCATTCCAAACAGCTGCCACCAGACATAACAAAAGAACCATTTGTTGAGTAAATGGATGATGGTCAAGAGCACTGAAACCAAGAGGATAGTGAACAGAATGTAATGGGAGATAAAATCTGCCATGGAAGATCATTGGAACCAGAAATTGGCAAACTGGATTACCATCCTCCATATTAATGACAGAACCAACAGGAAGGCCACAGACATCTTTCTCAAGCATCATCTTAGGATACCATTACTCCAGGTCAGGTAAGCCAAGGTCAGTGAATGGGATGCTAAAGCCAAAAAACTGTCTGATGTGTTCAAAGCGAATGTTACTCCAGTCCAAGCCTTAACAGACCCAGCACACATCAAAATCATTGAACAACTACTTTCAGTATGCCTGGCTGATAATGAGGAAATTGATCTGACTGACAAAGTCCATGCAGAAGAGATTGCCAACCAACTCCTCTACCTCATCAACTGGAAGTCATATGACCTCAAACTGGTCACAAATGAACTTATTCTGCCAGATGCCACCAGCCACAGTAGTTTTCAACCATATTTTCAATAGTGGGAGGTACCCAGAGGTGCAGAAGCATGCAGAAATCATCATCCAAAAGACTGGTAAAGACCCAAGGCAGCCAGTGAGTTATCAACTGACATCTACATCTACATCCATACTCCGCAAGCCACCTGGCGGTGTGTGGCGGAGGGTACCCTGAGTACCTCTATCGGTTCTCCCTTCTATTCCAGTCTCGTATTGTTCATGGAAAGAAGGATTGTCGGTATGCTTCTGTGTGGGCTCTAATCTCTCTGATTTTATCCGCATGGTCTATTCGCGAGATATACGTAGGAGGGAGCAATATACTCCTTGACTCTTCGGTGAAGGTATGTTCTCGAAACTTTAACAAAAGCCCGTACCGAGCTACTGAGCATCTCTCCTGCAGAGTCTTACACTGGAGTTTATCTATCATCTCTGTAATGCTTTAGCGATTACTAAATTATCCTGTAACGAAGTGCGCTGCTCTCCGTTGGATCTTCTCTATCTCTTCTATCAACCCTATCTGGTATGGATCTCACACTGTTGAGCAGTATTCAAGCAGTGGGCAAACAAGCGTACTGTAACCTACTTCTTTTGTTTTCGGATTGCATTTCCTTAGGATTATTCCAATGAATCTCAGTCTGGCATCTGCTTTACCGACGATCAACTTTATATGATCATTCCATTTTAAATCACTCCTAATGCGTACTCCCAGATAATTTATGGAATTAACTGCTTCCAGTTGCTGACCTGCTATTTTGTAGCTAAATGATAAGGGATCTATCTTTCTATGTATTCGCAGCACATTACACTTGTCTACATTGAGATTCAATTGCCATTCCCTGCACCATGCGTCAATTCGCTGCAGATCCTCCTGTATTTCAGTACAATTTTTCATTGTTGCAACCTCTCGATACACCACAGCATCATCTGCAAAAAGCCTCAGTGAACTTTTGATGTGCTCCTGGCACTAAGCATAGTCTTTGAGTGACTATGTTCAAAACACTTTTGCAACACATACAGTCAGAACAGCTGCTTCCAACAAACAACTCAGATACTGAAAAGAACACACGATGATACATCAACTCCTTTGCATCGTGGAGGATTCACTTGACAGTGTGAAGTGGAAGGAGTACTTTTGGGAAGTATTCCTATACATTCCAATAGTGTTTCTCTCTGTGTGGCATAATGGGCCCCACTACACACTCCTGGTAATAGGGTTGATTTGCCACACGTGTTACAGCCTCTTCTCCAGTAGACTGAACAGTGTTCATCCATAACAATGTTGAAAGTAACCATGGACAGTTGGTTTACTTGGATATAGCATGTGGCGGACATTGACAGAAAAGCAATGAAAAGACTTTGACTTCTTTAGTCATTACTCACACCATGGACGACACTGCCACATCTCAGATTAACATTACAAACCACACTGCTCCATGCTATCTCTGAGTATGTCATATGTGTGTGGCACAATGCATTGGAGACACATGTATGAAACCTGCTATCTTACAAAACAGGGACCTCCATCTCATGAAGCAACTACCATAAGACTTTTCATCAGATGAATGTCACCCAAGTGCCTCCCATCAATGAGAGGTTTTGTCAGGCTGTGCAGCTCTTTATAACCAGACTAATTCATGTGCTTGGGAGAATGACTGAACCAGAGACTTCAAAGGTTCTCTGACCAGCTAGGCTGTGGCTTCCTGAAGTTGCACCACCGAGTTGAGAACTGTAGGGTCCCCCTAAATGGGTCAGATGCGCACTACATATCAGAGACTACTAGTCATGTAGCTGACTGTGTGACAGATGTGCACAAGGGTCTTTTAGGTTAGGAGACGCCCAGTCCAAACCAGATAATGACAACTGTAGGAAACCAAGAAGTATCAGACTGGAGACTGAAAGAAATGCCTCCCACAGGTGACAGTATTAAAATCCTAACGGTAAACTGCTGAAGCATTCACATCAAAGTGCCAGAGTTTGAAGTGCTCCTGAAGAGCAATGAAGCTCACATAATACTGGGTACAGAACCCTGGTTGAAACCTCAAACTGATAGCAGTAAGATTTTTGGGGAAAATTTGAGTGTATATAGAAATGACAGGCAAATGGTAAATGGAGGTGATGTATTTGTCGCAGCAGACAAGAAACTCAAATCCACTGAGATAGAAATCAAAGTTGCATATGAGACTGGGCAACACTCAGTATCGGGGATGGGCATAACATGATAATTGGATCCTTCTATCACCCACCAGACTCAACTCCTGAAGTAACTGAAGCAAAATTACAGATTTGTTAGAGGTGAGTGTGATAAGACATACTGTGAAACTTTACTAAATGCCTTCTCTGAAAACTACCTAGAACAGATATTTAGGAACCCCACTCATGATGAAATATCCTGGAGCTAATGGCAACAAATAAGTCTGACCTCTTTGAGAATGTCCACATCAAAACTGGTATCAGTGACCATGGCACAGTTGTGGAAACAATGATTACCAAAGTACAGAGGACAACTGAAACAAGCAGAAAGATTTATATGTTTAGCAAACTAGAAAATTGAAACTTTCAGTAAAGGGCAGAAGCATGTGGAACAACTATGGCTCAAGTTTAATGGGACAGCTGACCATGCACTGGATATATATGTACCCAGTAGAACAGTTCATAATGGTAGGCAATCTCCAAAGTACACAGTCTCTGTAAAGAAACTTCTAGAGAAACAGAGATTGCTGCATAATAGGAGTAAATAGGGCAACAGACAGAGAGATGCTGAATGAAATGTATTTGACTGTCAAGAGAGTAAGGGGTGATGCCTTCAGTGACTTCCATAGCAGAATATTGTCAGATGATATTTCACAAAACGCAAAGAAATTCTGGTCATATGTTACGGCTGTTAGTGGCACCAAAGTTCATGTCCAGTCCTTAGCAAATGAGACAGGAACTGAAATTGAGGGTAGCAAAGCAAAAGCTGAAATCCTTCACTCTGTTTCTGAATGTCCCTTTACAAAGAAAAACCTGGGAAAATTGCCCCAATTTAATCCTCCTACCACTGAAATATTAATGATAAGTATTAGAGTCAGTGGTGTAGAGAAACAGCTGAAATTGTTAACATTGAATGAAGCTCCAGGGCCCGGTGGAATCCCTGTCAGGTTCTACACTGAATGTGCAGCTGAGGTAGCCCCTCTTCTAACTATAATCTATCATAGATCCCTCAAACAAAAGACCATGCCCCATTCTTGGAAAAAGTGCACATTATGCCCATCTTCAAGAAGGATAGTAGAAGTGGTCCATAAAACTACTGTCCAGTATCCTTGTTATTGATTTGTTGCAGAATCTAAGAATAAATTCTGATTTCAAACATAATGAGGTATCTTGAACAGAATGACCTCCTCCATGCCAACCAGCATGGATTCCAAAAACACCAGTCATATGAAACCCAGCTTGCACTTTTCTTGCATGATTTACTGAAAGTTTTGGAACAAGGCAGTCAGGTAAATGCAGTATTTCTTAATTTCCAAAAAGCATTTGACTAAGTACCACAACTATGCTTATTGTCAAAAGTATTTTCATATCAGGGATCAAGTGAAATTTGTGACTGGATTGACAAATTTTTGCTAAGGAGGACGTAACATGTTATCTTGAATGGAGAGTCATCATCAGATGTAGAAGTAACTTCACATGTGCCCTATGGAAGTGTGTTGGGACCTTTGTTGTTCATGTCATATATTAATGACCTTGCAGACAATATTAATAGTAACCTCAGATGTTTTGCAGATGATTCAGTTATCTATGATGAAGTACTGTTTAAAAGAAGTTGCTTAGATCTTCAGTCAGATCTTGATAAGAGTGCAAACTAGTTCAAAGATTGGCAACTTTCTTTAAATATTCAGAAATGTAAAACTGTGCATTTCACAATATGAAAAAATGCAGTATCCTATGACTATAAAATCAATGGGTCAATGTTGGAATCAGCCAACTTATACAAATACCTGGATTCCAGCCCAAGATGATGGAGTCAGCAGTCAAGTGTGCTTGCTTGTATGTGTGTGTGTGTGTGTGTGTGTGTGTGTGTGTGTGTGTGTGTGTGTGTGTGTGTGTGTGTGTGTGTGAATGTTGTGTATGTGTGTGCCTCTCTTTGCTGATGAAGGGTGTGGCCAATAGCTATATGTGAGTGTCTTTAAATCATGCCTGTCTGCAACTTGAGGTGTCTTCTTTATGGTAAGTAACAATCTACCTTTTCCTACATTGTTGGACATTACACTTTGTAGGCATATGAAATGGAATGATCACACAGGCTCAGCTGTGGGTAGAGCAGTTGGTAGACTTCAGTTTATTGGCAGAGTACTGGGGAAATGCAACCAGTCTGCAAAGGAGATTGCTTACACATCACTCGTGCAACTGGTTCTAGAATATTGCTCAAGTGTGTGACACCAGTACCAAATAGGACTCAAAGGGGACTTAGAACATATACACAGAATGGCAGCATGAATGGTCTCTGGTTTGTTTGATCTGTGGGAGAGTGTCACAGAGATGCTGAAGACTCTAGAAGATAGACATAAGCTACCCCAAGAAAATCTATTAACAAAGTTTCAAGAACTGGCTTTAAATGATGACTCTACGAATATACGAAAACCCATAAATATCGAGGGTAAGATCAGAATATTTACTGAATGCACAGAGGCATTCAAACAATTATTCTTCTCACGTTCCTTACATGAATGGAACAGGAAGAAACCCTAATAAATGGTATAATGAGGGTATCTGCTGCCATGCAACTCACAATTGTTTGCACAGTATAGATGTAGATGTAGATGTAGAGGGTGCAGCAACTAAACTCCACCAGGGGCCACACTTTCTGTGAAACTAAGAACTTACCACATAGCACGGAAACACACAAATACAACAGAAACTGTAGGACAGCCAATGGAAAGGACAAGAAATAAGCAACAAGGAGCTTGGAAGCATAACTTTAAAGTTTGTACTCTACCAACAATCAGGGAGCCCTTTACCTGGTCATCTGCACCAGTAATAGTAGGAGAGTCCATTTCTGAGGCTGTGCAGACATTGAGCTTTCCATATGCCATTGTTGGGAAGGGTGTTCTATGACTACATTAACTAAGGAAAAAAATTACCACTTTCAGAGTCAACTGCCATGGGCAACAATGTGCTGATGATAATGGTTACAACCACTTATCATGGACTGTGCCAGAGGATAGAGGGGCCACAGCACACAACGACACTTGTCATACAACCATTGGCTGGCCAGCAGCAACAGCCAATGAGCAGCCATAGCATCCAGAAACATCTCTTCATTATGAGACAGAAGTCATCACTTCATGTGTGTATCTCTGCTCGCTGTATGCGATAGTGTGCATCAATTAGAAAGGATACATGAACATGACCATTGGATGATCAAAACATGCGGACTTATGTGCTGCAGAATGTTAGTACACACTGTTGGTAGAACACGAGTACATCAAAAGCAACAAGTCTAGGTATACTGAAGAGTTAAATGATGTTATGCAAATAAGTTAAGATATCAAAACTGATGTATAACATAAAGTTTGTTATGCATTAACCCAAGGTCATTTTACAATGAATTATAAAGTCTGCACAATACAGAAACAACAAAGTTAATCAAAATTGGCAATTACATATATATAGTAATTCACATTCTCTTCAGTTGTACATATATTATTACTGGGTACACGTGTCGATGGATGTGGATGCAATAATAGACTGCCAGAAAAAAAAATTAGTACCCCTGGAAAGATGACGTAGATTTTGATTTGTCGATGGCATATGCCACCTAGGAGATAGTAGGTGCACTGATAATGATTTCGACATTGCCCACCAACAGATAGTGTAGTGGCATAGCTACCATGGTGCCATCTGTGTGTATCCTTTAACAGGGATTGCTCAAAGCCAGAAGGCTCAGTGTGGTGCAAATGTATGAAGAAGCAGGCAATCATTCCATAGAGGTGCACTGATGCTTTCTGCAGCCAATTGAGCAAGTTTTAAAGCAGTCAAAAAGTGGCCTTCTGAGTGGCAGGGTGATCCTTTTGGAAAACTGCCATACAAGTTGGATGTGCTGCATCAATTGTGCAATGATCCTGATATCAGTGGTCACGTGAACATTCCCACAGGCATAGATGAGTTTCTGGCTATCAGCACAGAGATTAGCCAGGATCGTTGTATTTTAAGGGTAGAGTTGCACATCATACAGCTACCACAGTGCAGGTAAGAGGGCTTGTAGACCCAGACATGACAATACAAACTGTCACGAGCCAGTTATCACCAGTGGGACTATGGGCACGCGCACCTCTAGCCTGTCTTCCATTCACATCACAGCATCAACATGCATGACTCAGCTGGTGTCTTCAAAGGATCACTTGGAAGATGGAATGGTGTGCTGTGGTCTAAAAAAGATACTATTTTTTCCAGCAGTGTTATAATAATATGGATGTGTTTGCCAAGAAAGATGCATGGTTAAGTATTGTTAAAAATTCCACTGAGTTGCATTTTAAATTTGTCAAATTTATTAGTATCAACTGTAAAAGAGTTATTGAGCTGCACTAATAGTGGCACGGTTTGATGAGGTTATGACACAAATTTTATGCTACGATGTCAACATAGTTATCTACAGAACACTGATTAGATGGTACTTTAAAACCCAAACATGACTGAGGCAAATTCACAGTAATACAAACACACAACACAAAAGATATTACAACTAATAGCAGAGAGATACAAATTGCATTTCTTAATTCCATACAAACAATAATAATAAATAGTGGGAAAAGAGAGAGAAAGGAGTGGTGTGATAAATGCTTACACAGTTTAAAAATAAACAACTTGATGGAGCTCAAATTTCTTGCTCATCAATCTTGTTAAATACTCACCACACAGCGGAGATGCTGAGTTGCAGATAGGCACAACAAAAAAAGACTGTCACAAAATAAGCTTTCAGCCAACAAGGCTTTGTCAAAAATAGATAACAGACACACACGCGTGTGAGTTGCGTTTGTGTGTGTGTGTGTGTGTGTGTGTGTGTGTGTGTGTGTGTGGCTGAGCATCTCCACTACCCTTTTCATAATATTGTAACATTACATCCCAGATTTTCCATTGTGTAATCTTAAATATTTAGATCACATTATCTAGTTTTTTATTTACTCACAGTCTAAAAGATCGCATGAATAGCTTACATGCTGGCTGTGAATGTAAGTTGAACATACAAAGGTCAACTTTCAAATGGCCATTTCTGATTGTTAATCAGAGGCACATTATGTAAATTGTTTGACAACAATGTCGTAAAAATGGTGAACAAAACTATGAAAAGGTTGTTACAAGAAAAATGAATAAAAAGTATGGCAGAAAGATGGAGTATGTGAATAGGAGGATAAAAAGGGACCAAACAGGAAATTGACAGGTAAGATTCAAAAAATTGAAAAATCTAGGATAGAGACTGTGGAAACAAAAACAACTCAATCACTGAGAAAATGTGAAGCACATGAGAAAGGAAGTAAAAAATATATTAATGAAAAAATTGACATACAGTCCATGGACTGAGGCTACATCTGCAAAATTCTAAAACACAAAAGACAGGAAGGGCATGTGTGATTGATATAAAACACAATTATGAAGCTCCAGAAAAGGTTATAATTAAATAACATGTCACATGGCAAATAGCAATTCACACCCTTTGTGTTAGGGGGTTTCCAGTAATCCTTAGAATTAAAAACAGTTGAGAAATATAGATGTGAATTAAAACAATGGAAAATCCAGGGCAGAATAATGACAATTTTACAAAAAGTGTGTGTGCGGGCACGCGCGTGCGTGTGTGTGTGTGAGTGCGTGTGTGTGTGTGTGTGTTGTCTATTTAAAAAGACCTTCCAGCTGAAATCTTTCATGTTTAGAGTCTTTTTGTTGTACCTGCCTGCGACTCAGCATCTCCACTATATGATGCATAGCAGTCTATCCTTTTTGTAATATGTGAATTAAAACATAGCATACACAAGGAAAAAGGAAACTTTGCCACAACTGGAAATATCTGAAGAAAAAAGAAGGTTCAGAGATAGCAGAGAATAACCTTAAAATGAAACTTTATGGAACTGACAGCAACAAGTCCATAAATTTTAGATATCACCCTATGGTCTGTAACAAGTCACAGTGGTTAGAATACAATGACTGCAATCAGAGAGGACAAGTAACAAACCACTATCAAAACAAATGAGACAAGCTTATTATTGAAACTTCTGACAATTATTATTTTGTTTCAAAACTTGAACAAGAAAGCAGTTCAGAGAGTGACAACAATGAGATCACTAGAGAATTCTGAGAGAGAGAATGAAATGATTTCAGAAAATCTACACTTTCATGAAAAATGCAAGACTACAAATAAAGCGATACGTGATTACAATATGAAAACATCCATGTGCTGGAAATATCAGACTAGAGAGGAAATGCATATGAGATACATGGATGGATAACTGAAAAGATAACACTTCTATATAATAATCTAAATGCTCTATGATGTAGATGAATCTGCCAATTCATTTTGTTGTGTGTACAAAATGTGATCAAAAGTATGTGGACACCTGGCTGAAAATGACTTACAAGTTCATGGCGTCCTCCAACGTGAATGCTGGAACTCAATATGGCGATGGCCCACCCTTAGCCTTTATGACAGCTTCCATTCTCACAGGTATATGTTCAATCAGTTGCTGGAAGGTTTCTTGGGGAATGGCAGCCCATTCTACATGGAGTGCCGCACTGAGGAGAGGTATCAATGTCGGTCGGTGAGGCTTGGCACAAAGTTAGCATTCCAAAACATCCCAAAAGTATTCTATAGGATCAAGGTCAGGACTCTGTGTAGGCCAGTCCATTACAGGGATGTTATTGTTGTGTAACCACTCTGCCACAGGGTGTGCATTATGAACAGGTGCTCGATTGTGCTGAAAGGTGTAATCACCATCCCCAAATTGCTCTTCAACAGTCGGAAGCAAGAAGGTGCTTAAAACATCAATGTAGGTCTGTGTTGTGATAGTGCCACACAAAATAACAATGGGTGCAAGCCCCCACCCTGAAAAACTTTACCACACCATAACACCACTGCCTCCGAATTTTACTGTTGGCACTAAACATGCTGGCAGATGATGTTCACTGGGCATTCACCACACCCAAACCCTGCCATTGGATCGTTACATTGTGTACTGTGATAGGTCACTCCACACAACCTTTTTCCATTGTTCAATCATCCAATTTTTATGCTCCTTACATCAAGCAAGGCGTCGTTTGGCATTTACCGACATGATGTGTTGCTTATAGGGGACACTCAACCATGAAATCCATATTTCCTCACCTCCCACCTAACTGTCATAATACTTGCAGTGGATCCTGATGCAGTTTTGAATTCCTGTGTGATGGTCTGGATAGATGTCTGCCTATTATGCATTACGATCCTCTTCAACTGTCAGCAGTCTCTGTCAGTTAACAGACGAGATCACCTGTACACTTCTGTGCTGCACGTGTCCCTTCACATTTCCAATTCACTATCACATCAGAAACAGTGGACCTAGGGATGGGTAGGAGTGTGGAAATCTCATGTACAGACATATGACACAAGTGACACCCAATCACCTGACCACGTTCAAAGTCTGTGAGTTCTGCAGGGTGCCCCATTCTGTTCCCTCACGATGTCTAATGACTACTGAGGTCACTGATATGGAGTACCTGGCAGTAGTTGGCAGCACAATGCACCTAATATGAAAAACATGTTTTTGGGCGTGTACAGATACTTCTGATCACATACTGTATGCTGTAGTGACACCATTTTATAGCAGAAAGCTACAGTAGCAGGTGATGTTGGTCTATGCAAAGAGAAGAAATAATATTGGAGCATATTCTTTGTCTCAGTCAATGCATTCCAAATTGACACCCAATTTTAATTCCTAAAAGAAGTGATTGTATTTATTTTAAAATTCAGTCTTTTACTTGTTATATTGAGTTATTTAAAATTTGTCATTTTGCTGCAAAGAGCTGTCCCAAGTTTACTCATGCAGCTGACTTAAGAGTTTTTCCTTAGCTCTGCAGATTAACTTTTCTATAGTTAGTTCTATCTGTGCATGTGAAGTTTGCATGTATTTGCATAAGTTTCTTTGCAATTCCAGGTTCTGTTGTTACATGGCAACTCAATATGTTATGCAGAGTGCATTTCAACTTGATTTCACTTTTACAGAAAACAATTTATTTCATAGACTTGAACTGACAACCTGCAAATTGTTTAAAGTTTGACAGAAATGAGCCTGCTGCAATACCAGTTTTCAGCATATTTCCAATGCAAAGAGGTGTGTATCATACCTCCAGGTTCAGATATAACATAACGATTTAAGCTTTCAGTCAGTTACTTTCCATAAACCCTTAAATTCAACCACACCACACATGCAAATATGCAAGAGAAACAGGCATAAAACATCAAGGAAAGAAGCACAATGTTACACATAAGATTATAATGTTTCATTGTGTGCGATAACTTGTTTTGGGAAATACCACATAGTATAACACCTGTAAGTACATAATAGAGAAGATCAATAGTGCACCTGAAAAAATGGTATCTTGCTTGAATTCTGAGGTATATCAGGATAATGTACCCTACAGTTTCCTTCAGAATTTTTCAAAAATATTATGACAAATCAAGCAATTCACACTGCAATTGAACTGTATGTTAGAAATATGTAGGCAGCTTGTAAAAAGGAACCATTAGTTTTTAACACTTTCTCCTCAGACATTTGGTGCTTAAGACAATAGTGAACTTATAGAACTAATATACCTGGTCACATATGTCTGTGGTTGTACCTCGACGATCACAGTCACACATATCACAGTATGGGAAATGATGATGTCCTGGTTTGCAGTGATCACATGTGCGACCCACTACGTTAGGCTTGCATCTGAAACCAAGGAATTACTAAAATACAAAAAATTCTTTAAACTGCATACTCGTGCAAAAGACTTATCCATTTATTTCAACAACTAGTTGTCCTCCCCAATTAAATGATATTCCTGCATTCAGTGCCAGGAACAGGACAAGACAGGAAATATTGAAAACAAGGGCAGATTTCAGTCATTTAAGTGATTTTCTCGTAAAACACTGTGGGCCATATACCGTACAGGTATAGAAACATTTGCTACAATCAACTGTTCTTACCAAAAGATTATCCTGATATGTGGAATAGAGTTCACAATTTATTCGGCTATGCTCATTTACAACTTTCCATTCAGATAATGATTTTTCAAACTTAGTTTTGAGGCAGATAATGGATTCAGTTTCTATTGAAACTGACATTAAAATTGTATGTTACGTTGGGACCAAAACTCAGAAACCCACATTTCACAAGTAATGCTCTTACTGACGGAGCTATCCAGGCAAGATTTAAAACATTCATTGTCAGCCACTTCATACAGAAACAGATTTTGTTGTGCTTTATGACTTTTGCTGTTTCTAGTGGGATATATTGACACTATAGTGTTCATCTTAGGCGTGCTAGTGAAAGTCAGCAAGTAAAAAATCCAAAAAATGCTTTTAATATTGACTGAATCAAAACTCATGCATGTGGTGTGACATGTTATGTTATTTTTGAATACTACATAAATATATTTCAAACTGCAACATCGTCTGTTAACTACATTAGTGTTTTATACAGTTTTGGCAGTAGTATCCTTGAGCCACACAGTTGTTCTGCCTATTGTCATAATTTTTATCTACATGAGTAAAGGTACATTTTTGAGGATGTGGAAGGTGCATGAGTGCTGTACATAGCATATTTCATAGTGAATTCATGGATTCTTGTTACTGTAGTACATTCTGTATATTCCAGCAACAATATTTGGCTTGAAAGACCAAAAACATTTCTCTTTAACAACAGTATTAGTGGTTACATAATTACATAATTAGGGCAACATTTTCAATCCTTCAGTCTGTTTATTAACCAATTTGTTCCACGCAAGTGTTTGAGAGTGTATAATGATCATGTAAATAATTGCGCATATTTTTTATGCGGGTTTGTTAGTGCGGAAAATTATGAAAACAAAAGTTTGAGATTTGAACTTCCAAGTACCTTCAGGGAACCAGTAAATTTTATCCCATCTTTTCTCTTGTTACAACAGAAATCATTTTGTCTAGTATAAATTGCATTAGTTCCTGGAGGGAGCTTCTATTTCTTGTACGATTACAGATCCAAAAATTAAAAGAGAATCAAATAAGTTAATTTAAAGTTATTCATTTACTGTTCTGTATAACAATGCACTTGTCACAATGTAGCCCCACTGCGAAATCTGTTTTTGGGTACAGTATAAGATGGTTGCTGTTCATAAGCAGCTGGAAATTGCTTCAACTGCTGTCAAGCAATTGAATGTTGCTGTAAATGAGTTTGTTGTGAGGGTTACCATACCAAGAGACATGTATCAAAGATACCAAATGTACCTCATGTACTATCCTCCCCCATGGGCACTGTGTCCTCTACAGGATCTATGGAGAGGATCTATCACTACTAGTCCATTTGACTGTCAGTGGCATGTCAGTAGTAGACCCTGGGGCCAAGTACAAGGGAGGCAGGAACTGAGGAGAACTCACACTATTCTACTCCTCCTCCTAACCAATATGGTTGAAGTGCTGTAACTCACTCAAATGAAAATGAGCCAGTAAGACACCTGCAGTGTTCTGTGTCAAGAGGAAACAAGTGCAAAACTGTCAGCAGTTTCAGCCTTCAGTGAATAATAGTACTTCTTCAGGAACTGTTAGCAAGGGACAGAAAAGATCATCCTGTACAATGCATGTATATAATTGAAGGCCTCATTGAATTTGTTGAAGAGGTTGTTCCAGCAGTCACTGAGAGATCAAGGTGCAAATAACTGCAGATTGCAGTGCACACTGGAAAAAACACTGTCTGTCATCTGGACTCTGGGATCATACTTGGATCATTCCAACAACTGGAACATCAGTTTGGGAAGACCAGCCTTGCTCAAATAACTTTTACAAAGGTCACTATCTACAGAATTTTCTCCAGAACTGAAACTGTCTCCCTGCCTCTTGATTCTGAGTTGACGGAAAGGCTTGAACCAGAGACTTGGAAGATTCTGTGACAATATGGGTTATGATTTCCTTGAGTTGCAACACGTAGCTGAGAACTGAACATTCTCTCTAAATTAATAAATAGTCCACTACACATAACAGGCTGCTAACCAGGTAGCTGACTGTGTACAGAGTGCACACAAATGTCTTCCTTTCTTACTAGAGACCAAATGTCAAAATGCTCCTAAAAAGCAGTAGAGCTCACACAATACTAGGAATACAAAGTTGCCTAAAACCCAAATTTAGCAGCAGCAAGATTTTTATAATGAAAGCATAGGCTAGGTCTAGCCTCAGCAGCCAGAGACAATGGTAATGTGTGTGTGGGCTGTGTTTGTGTGAATGTGTGTGCGCATGTAGTCTATTTCAGAAGAAGGCCCTCTGGTCAAAAGCTTGCATCTTTCTGTTGTGCATGTCTGTGACTCAATATCTCCGCTATATAGTGATTAACAATCTATCCTTTTCATAATACTGTCATTAATTGAATCCTTCTGTAGACCACCTGTCTCACCCCCCCCCCCCCCCCCCCCCCCACACACACACACACATAACCAAAAAAGTGATAGAAAACCTTAGCTCGCTAGTACACATGTTCCCAGATCATACTGTCATCATTGGAGGAGACTTTAACCATGCCACAATGAAGTATAATAATTATAGTTTTGTAAGAAGTAACAATGATAAAACATCCATTGTAATAATGCTAAATATTAGCTCTGAAATCAACTTAAAATGGATAGCTCAATAACGCAGTTACAATGAAAATACATTACATCTAATGGCAGGAAATTCACCTGACCTCTTTGAGGATACCCATTTCAAAATTGGTTGTATCATCATTGATTACCAAGTATAAAACTCAGATAAAATGAGCAGATTGATTTACATGCCCCCTAAACTAGATAAAGAGTATGAAGTGTCATATCCTGACTTGAAATATTTAGCTTGGACAGGAGTATGCACAGAAAATATGCTGAAGATGTATAGTTGGCCAAATGCTGGATAGATTCACGTCTAGAAGAAAAGTTCATGATGAGAGGGACTCTCTATTATACACAATTTCTGTAAGGAAACTTCTAAAGAAACAGCAACTACTATTCGATACGCGTAAAACATAGCATAGGACATACACTGTTTGACAAAAGAAGTGAAGCACCCAGAAGACACGGTCCAAAGTCAACGTAACTTTGTACGCATGCACACCATCGGCTGGTATGTATGAAGACTGTTTAAAAAATTCCAGAACATTCGTAATTTCGCGCCAGTAATGTGTTAGAGCAAAATGCAGTTGGCATCTCTGCACTCGCCTGTGTTTAATGTTTAACTCCTAGTAGTTTCATTGTTGTATGTCTGTTAGTTATTTTTCAGTGGTGTATTAAACATAACATTGTGGCACACTGTGTGCAAATTTCAAGATGGCAGAATTAGAGGAGCAACGTGTCTGCATGAAGTTTTGCACGAAACTTAAGAAAATTGTGAAGGAGAATATTTCAAAGGGGACCATGCACAATCAGTAAAAGGTAAGTGTAGAAAAATTTTGTGGACAAAGTTCCAAATTTTTTGAACAGACCTCATTAACGATTAGCATTACAATTCTCTGAGACAGGTAGGACAGCTCCCTGAGATCATTATTGTTGTTTGTGTGTAGTGTAGTTACCAGGCCTGGTAGGATATACAAGGGGCAGGAACAGTGTCATATGTTAAGTGATCACTGTGAAGGACATGGAGATACCAAATAAGGGGTCTCAGGGGGGGGGGGGGGGGGGGGTCCATTTGGCTGGCCGGTCAAATTGAGTAATATCCAAACTTGGGGATTTACAAGTGACAGTGGCTCGATGTTGGACAGCATGGGAATGTTAATGAAAGCATACTCATGGTCAAAGTTTTGGTCGACCTTGTCTGACAACCAAAAGTGAGGATCACCACAATATGCACCAAACACATCATAACCACTTTTCATCTGTACCTGCCATCAGGGAACAAGCAATAAATTCCCTGCAACATTCTGTGTCATCTCCCAACATTGCTCAGAGACTAGCAGTCGCCAGACTAGAGAGTTAATATCTCTTATTAGGGTATTGCTAACTCCACAACAGAAACTTCCATATGCACAGTGATGCCATGACAAGGAAGCATGGATACTGACGAATGGCATCACATTGTGTTGAGTCATGAATCTCAGTGCTCCACTACCCCAGATCACCATAGTCAGTGAGAATGGCAGTGGTCTTGGGAGATGCTCCATTCTTCCAATGTTTTGGAGAGGCACAGCAGTGCTACGCCTAGTGTCATGGTGTGGTGTTATGACTGGTAGTGGTTCAGGGTGCTCTGACGACACAATGGCACATCACGAACATCCTGCATCTGCATGTATTATCTGTCAAGTAACAGTGTGTGGTGCCATTTACAACAGGGCAATGATCAATAACATATAGCATGTGTCTCTATGAACTGTCTGCATAATGTTAACATATTCCTGTGGCCAACAAGATGCCCAGATCTGTCCCTGGTAGAACACGTGGGGCCTAGTTCAGACATCATCTCCATCCCAGTGCACATATTCAGGATATCAAGGACCATTTACTACAACTGTGAGCCAGTTTGCCTCAGGGGAAGATACAAGAGCTTTATCTCACCCTTCCCAACTGGCTCAGTGTATGAATCCATGCCAGATGAGTAGCAATATCATTATCATAAATGGGCTCATTCTGCCAGATTGTTTTTAAATTTGGTTCTAGATAGAGAGATGTCAAATGGAACACCTTCAGCTGCTAAAAGCATAATATGTGAAACCCTCAACAACTACTGTAGCAGAATCTTATTGAAAAACATCACGCAAAATGCAAATAAATCCTGCTCAAATGTAAAGGCTATCAGTGGCACCAAAGCTAGTGTCCAGACATTCATTAATGACACATAAACTGAAGTTGAGGGTAGCAAAGCAAAAGCAGAAATGCTGTCCTCTGTTTTCAAATGTTCCTCTATAAAGAAAAATCCACAAGGACTGCCCCAGTTTAATTCTCACACAAATGTAGTGATGAGTGGTTGTAAAAAAAAATCTGAAACCTCTAAAACTGAACAAAACTCAAGACTCTTCTGCAATTGCTGGGAGAGTCTCTGCTTAATTTGTGACTGAGTTATCTGCTCTTTTAATCTTAATATACTATAGAACACTGAAACAAAAACTGTGCCCTGTGGTTAGAAAAAAGTACAGTTCATACCTGTCTACATGAAAGGTAGAAAATGTGATTCACAGAATTGCAATCCAATATATGTGACATTCATCCACTGTAGTAGCTTAGAGCATCTTCTGAGCAGAGTCTCAAAAAGAATGACTTTCTCCATGCCAAGCAGCATGAATTCTGAAAATGCTGGTCACATAAAATCCACCTCTTGTTTTTCTTACAAGACATAATGAAAACCTGGGATCAAGGGAGCTAAGTAGATGCAGCATTTCTAAACTTTTGAAACGTATTTGATTTAGTACACCACCAACATGATTTACCAGTACAGAGGATGCAGCATAGAATATTGCCAGGAGAATCACTGACAAATGTCTGAGTAACTTTAAGAGTGCTTAAGGGAAGTTTGTTGTGTATTAGTGAGCTGGAAATAATAATAACATCAGACTTTCACAGATGATGTAGTTACCATAAAGATGTACTATAAAATAAAGGAGCATATATGTTCAGTCAGATCTTCTGCATGTACATTCAGTCAGATCTCGAAATGTGCAAAATTGGCAACTTTCTTCAAAAATGTACTGAAATATGAAAATGTGGACTTCACAAAACATAGTATCCTACAACAACAATGTTAATACGATGTAGAACCTGACCTCTAGAGTTTAGTTCTACCAGTACCTCTCCCCTACTTTCAACATTTCACACAAGTACTTCTGCATACACTGCTGGATGAGCATTCCTGGAAGAAAGTTGCAGCAAATAGTGAGCTGTTTTGAAGCTTCCTAGTATATTAAAACTGTATGATACACCTAGACTGAGACCTGCAACCTTTCCTATCTTACGACTGAACTATCCAGGAATGACTCACGACAAGTTTGTACTTACTTTACAATTAACAAAGTGTAGGAAGAATCCTTTATCCTCTCTAGTTAAATACTGAATAGGCTTATTAATAAATACTGGTAAGTTGTCATTATGCTCCTGCTAAGCTATTTGACCATATAAATAGAAAAGTCGATAAGACTGTAAATAGTCAACATATTGCATTACTGGTATTCCATGTTAATGTCAGAGTCTTGCCTAATAACAGAAAGTAAATGGCCAATTTAACAGTCACGACAAAACAAAGACTAGATGAAAGGCCTAAGAGAATGTATCTTCACAAATAACTGACTCATTGTCTTCCTTACTTACATAAATTACTTGCCATAATTTTGACACTACAGGACAAAAAGTAATGCCAGCATAAAAAGCATAACAAACCATGAACTCTGTTCTTCTCCTACAACAATGCTGCATCACATTATGATATTACAGCCTCTGATTTCTTTAGACTACTCTCTGAATAAAGTATTCAGTTTTGATGGCAACTCAGAACTTGACGTAGATTTTGCAATCTTTCTTAGACCATGTATTAACCTATCATTGATGGCTTATCTAAGATGGGGCTCGCTCAGAGTAGCGTGTAATACCTGTGTCTTTGTGCATTTTCAATAATTACTGTGTGCTCTTGCACACAAGCAGTGAATAAACCTATTTTACACAAGGAGATAAAATATATCAAACACCTGTTAAATTTAAACTATATATGAGAGTGTCACGAAATGAAATTTTTAGCCTCATCTATGACATGAGGTTCACTCACAGAAATAAAGAACATATTACATTTACCATGTTTCATTAATCAGTAGACAACAAAGTGCCTCCTTAAAATGAGAATACTTAGAAAAAAAGATAGAATCTGTTACACTCACTGGCAGCTTCCATTAAGAAGATCACACTGTTGATTTCCCTCAATAACTCCAAGAACATCACAACTGCAGTCTTCACATCCAATAATTGGATCAAATCCATATGTGTATGGGATGCACTGATCACATTTTTCTCCAGTAACTCTAGGTGGACATATACACTCACCTGAAAAGTTCATTAGTTTGGTTAAGGCATTTGCAACAGAAATTTGCCAAGAATCACAAGCAATAAGATACAAAAATATTGATGGAAATGAATATGAGCTGAAAATAAAGTTTGCAAAGATTATTTGCTGAACAGTGAACTCAATGCATACTGTCTTATTTAACAGATCTATTATAACATGTTATTTTATAGAGTCACAGTATAGCAATTAATTGTAAATATAAAAACCAGCTGGAGAAAAAAGAACCTGTAATAAAGAAAAGAAGAGACTAGACTTGAATAATTAGTCAACAGCAGAATATGTGAAATAATATAAACACCTGAATGTGTTTTTATTATTTGTCTCCATCCTAAATAATTATGAAACTTGAAATCATGGTAGCCAAAAAACTCCACACAAAAGGTTGAAAAATAAAAGGCCCCTGTTCCACAGTTGCTGCTGGTGTGAATGATCCTACTGCTGATAACATACATTTGTCAACAAGAAGAGCCACCAGTCCTCACGTAATTAAAATTCAACATTTTACATCATCTCGAGCTTCATACAACTCTCAATATAAACACAGAGTCACAGAAATCTACAAAAATTGCAACAGCTATGAAATTTAGAACACAAACCTAGGTATACAGGGCAGTCCATTGATTGTGACTGGGCCACATATCTCACGAAATAAGTGTAAAATGCAAAAACTACAAAGAACGAAACTTTTCTAGCTTGAAGGGGGAAACCAGAT
The DNA here is from genome assembly GCF_023897955.1 of Schistocerca gregaria. NCBI lineage: Eukaryota > Metazoa > Arthropoda > Insecta > Orthoptera > Acrididae > Schistocerca > Schistocerca gregaria. Next base: position 249,862,726 of record NC_064923.1, on the reverse strand, counting down.
GGCACTATGGTTGGCTCGCTAGATGGCACTGCCATAGGTCACACGGATATCAACTGCGTTTTTTAAAATAGGAACCCCCATTTTTATTACATACTTGTGTAGTACATAAAGAAATATGAAAGTTTTAGTTGGACCACTTTTTTCGCTTTGTGATAGATGGTGCTGTAATAGTCACAAACATATGGTTCACGATTTTAGATGAACAGTTGGTAACAGGTAGGTTTTTTAAATTAAAATACAGAACGTGTGTACGTTTGAACATTTTATTTCGGTTGTTCCAATGTGATACATGTACCCTCGTGAACTTATCATTCGTAAGAACGCATGCTGTTACAGCGTGCTTACCTGTAAATACCACATTAATGCAATAAATGCTCAAAATTATGTCCGTCAACCTCAATGCATTTGGCAATGCGTGTAATGACATTCCTCTCAACAGTAAGTAGTTCGCCTTCCATAATGTTTGCACATGCATTGACAATGTGCTGACGCATGTTGTCACGCATTGTCAGTGGATCACGATAGTAAATATCCTTCAGCTTTCCCCACAGAAAGAAATCCGGGGACGTCAGATCCGGTGAACGTGCGGGCCATGGTACTGTGCTTTGACGACCAATCCACCTGTCATGAAATATGCTATTCAGTACCACGCACGTGAGCTATTTGCTGGCCATCCACCATGTTGGCAGTACATCGCCATTCTCTCATGCAGTGAAACATCTTGTAGTAACATCGGTAACATTATGTAGGAAATCAGCACACATTGCACCATTTAGATTGCCATCGATAAAATGGGGGCCAATTATCCTTCCTCCCATAATGCCGCACCATACATTAACCCACCAAGGTTGCTGATGTTCCACTTGTCGCAACCATCATGGATTTTCCATTACCCAATAGTGCATATTATGCCGGTTTACATTACCACTGTGGAGAATGACGCTTCTTCGCTAAATAGAACGCATGCAAAAAATCTGTCATCATCCCGTAATTTCTTTTGTGCCCTGTGGCAGAACTGTACATGATGTACAAAGTCATTGCCATGCAATTCCTGGTGCATAAAAATATGGTACGGATGCAATCGATGTTGATGTAGCATTCTCAACACCGACATTTTTGAGATTTCCAATTCTTGCGCAATTTGTCTGCTACTGATGTGCGGATTAGCCACAACAGCAGCTAAAACACCTACTTGGGCATCATCATTTGTTGCAAGTCATGGATGACATTCCACATGCGGCTGAACGCTTCCTGTTTCCTGAAATAATGTAACTATCCAGCAAAAAGTCCGGACACTTGGATGATGTCGTCCAGGACAATGGGCAGTGTACATAGCACATGCCCGCTGGGCATTTTGATCACAATAGCCACACATCAACATAATATCAACCTTTTCCGCAATTGGTAAATGGTCCATTTTAACACGGGTAATGTATCACGAAGCAAATACCGTCCGCACTGGCGAAATGGTACGTGATACCACGTACTTATAAGTTTGTGAATATTACAGCGCCATCTACCACAAAGTGAAAAAAGTGGTCCAACTAAAACATTCGTATTTCTTTAGGTACTACACAAATATGTAATAAAAATGGGGGGGGGGGGGTTCCTATTTTAAAAAAAAGCAGTTGATATCTGTTTGATCTATGACAGCGCCATCTAGCAGGTCAACCATAGCGCCATCTGGTTTCGCCCTTCAAGCTAGATGAGTTTCGTTCTTTGTGGTTTTTTCATTTGATGCTTATTTCGTGAGATATTCAGCCTGTTCACTATCAATGGACCACCCTGTATACAAAAACAGTACCAACAACAATATGATTAGAGAGAGATGGCATATCTGCACCCTTAGCAGTGCTGTCTCTTGTGTTACTGGGAAGGTATGTGTTACACCAACATTGCTGTGACTGTGGTATGTGTGTGATCTTTGGATAGGTGTTGATCATACCCAGCATCAAGTGGGTGCCAGACCAAACAATGTGCCCACAATGTGGAATCAATGCTGTCATACTTACCAGGCCCTAACAAAATGTGTAGTGTCAACTAGATTATTGACTCAAAAGTGTTGCACATACAAGGGTATGGGCCTGTTGCTATTGATAGTTCAGTGCTGTTAACTGTAGACAAGAATGGTGGCATGCTAACCACTGAATTGTGTTTATTGTCCAGAAACTACAAATTCAGTAAGCATGTGAATAGTACTACTGGAATACTGTTTGGCAACATGCAGTACTTTGAATAAGTCTCATTTTAATGCACCGAACCACAGTAGTATTGAGTTGCTATTGAGTTAACACGAATCTGTAAGTTTCACTTTTGAGCAGTTTAATGGACAGACACCAACTGCCGTTATTAGGGGGCCAATGAATACTGTAAGAAACCTCAACTTTTACATCTTGGGCAAGCAATTTCATCAAGATGATGAAAGAGCTCAGACAAACCCAACAGAACTACAAATTAAGGCAGTTACTTCATGTATGTTAAATGATGCAACTGACCTTTTCTACATTTAGCTTAATATAAAATAACTAAACAGACCTGGGAATTCAATTTTTTAATCCACTTCCTTAAAAAACAAAACTATCTTGTTGAAGACTTTCAGAAATATGATTCACAACTTGCTTTAAAAAGCCAGTTTATACAACTGAAAAATTATTTACTTATAGCTATGATGATATACATTTTGATTTGTCATATACAAATAAATGTTTTTTACTGTCTTTACTACTGTGTTTTGCTTTTATCTTGCTTGTATTGTTTGAAGTACAATAAGTTACTTTGCTCAACCTATGGTAATACAATGCTCAAAGATTGATGAGTAAATTAACATTATCCTCCTACTTCCCTGGTTTGTTAATCTTTAAAGTAATTCCCCTATTTATTCCCTCTCTTGCACTTCCTATAAATATGATGTCTATAATTTTATGGATATTATCCGGGGAGCATCCCTTTCACTTATTCTTATTACTAACTCTCACCTGATGACAAATTGCTGCCCTCTGATTAATTATCTCCTAAATAGAAAGTAACTATCATGCACTTGTTCTAAAAGAAGATAAACAAATGAAACTATATGATTCCAGAGACCTTTCCAAGTCTGAAACATCTATGACATATGTATGCAGGTTGAAGAAACAAATGAAGATTAGTTTGAAGGCTAGTATTTGAACCTGGGTCTCTCACTCACTAAGCGGATGTACTAACCACTATGCCGTCCTGGCACAGGATCCCCCATTTCGTTTGATGCTGAGGTTCTATTCCAATACAGGTGGAGAGCCTCTGCAATGCTGTTCGAGTTTATGGAAATACCAAACGGGCTGAGATGTGAATGGGAATTTGGACTGAGGAGAGAGGTGTGCTAGTGGAATCTATGCAACTGTGAAAACTGTGCAAAGCAGGTGCATTGTTTAGCTCATCTGCCTATTGAGCAGGTGACCTGGGTTTGAATCCTGCCCTTGGTACAAATTTTCACTTGCACTTCAGTCAACATATATACATCAAGGAAGATAAAGTTGTAGTCATATGAAGTCTCTATGAAAAAATCTAACAATGATATTACAAATCAATGATCCCCTCTTTTACAAAGTACAGTATTACTATATTTTTATGATACTCCAGATTATTCCAGTTTTGTCATTCTATTCCTTGTTTGTAATGGAACAATCTTCCTGTTTACATGTTCTGTCATTTTTCTTCTTTCATATCCAATAGCTCATTAAAAGCTCATTAAGCACTAAAACCACAATTTCAAGAATAGTTTTTCTTCACAGTACTTATACTTGTGGTCTTTCTTTTCCAGATTGCAAACATACTTGAAGAATTTCAAAAGCTTACCTGTAAATGTTTCACATAAAGCAGTAGAAGGGCAGTCACATGGTCTGCAGTCTGGGAAACCAAAAAATCCAGTCTTACACAAATCACAATTTCTGCCAATCACATTAGGTTTGCATGTGCACTGCCCACCAAATTTTTCACACTCAAAACTGAGTGATCCTTCAACATTACAGGAACATGGCAGAGCACCATTGTTGTACTCAGTTGTGATTGAAAATACAGCATCACGACAGAAACCTGTAAACAGAAACATGAAAGTTTGAGAAACTTATGAGGAATATTTGTTTGGCAGAAAAAAATTAATTCTCTTTATTATAATAAAGATAGTTGCAGAAATAATTCCATATCTTGAAGCCCAACATACATCAATAAAATATGTTCCATATAAAATTACTTCATTCATGAAAAGCACACATGGTACATTTTTATCCAAACATCTTCCAAAGATAACAACATGTTTTTGTGACCATTATCAGTGACATATTTTTGAAGTCATTTATACACTTATGGGGAATAATAATACAAAATAAAGACAGAACACTGGAAAACAAATGTGCAAATTACATATGGATATCAACATATTACATGATAGCTTTTGCAGTTATCTAATCTCATGCCCCATCACCATATAAATCCATTCCACATTTGACATCACTTCACCTCACACAATCTATAAAACTACTATGTTTTCTACAATAAGAGCTGAGCACCAATTAAGTAAAACATATTATATATAAAATGGCAACTCCATGTTCCATTCTCGTTATTTAATTATTCAAACAATGGAAAATCCAGAATGGAATAATAACATTATGGAAAGAAATCAAACAACAGGATATCCAGGATGTAATGTAACAATGTTATGGAAAAGAAAGGGGTTTCAGTTACCTGAGACTGCAGTCATATGTGTGTGTGTGTGTGTGTGTGTGTGTGTGTGTGTGTGTGTGATCTACTGTTGACAAAGGCCTTTATGGCTGAAAGCTTTATTTGTGACAGTCTTTTTGTTGTGCCTATCTGTGACTCAGTATCTCTGCTATACGGTGAGTAGCAACTTTCGTTTTCATAATATTGTAACAATATGGAAAGGATATATTGCTACTCACCACAGAGAGGAGGCGTTGAGTCACAGACAGATACAATGAAAAAGAATGCTAGAAATATTTCAGCTTTCAGGCACTCCTACTTCAGAAATAGAAAACTCACATGTGGACAACTCACATACACAGTGACACTGTCTCTGGGCAGTAAGGCCTGACTGTGACTGTATCTGATGTATGCAGCAGTTTAGCCGGGAAGGGTAGTGAGTGGGTGGGGGGGTGAAGAAGAGGCATGGGGTGGGAAGAGGGGGGGACAACAGGGTAATGCTGACAGAACACACTAGTGCTGCCTGTGGGAGAGTGCACCATTGTGGTGGGAACAGGATAGGGCTGTTTGGCCCAGCATCAGGAGGCTGGTGGATGGAAGACGTGTAGAGCTGGAGTGGGAGTGGGTATGGGAATAGGCCAGTGAAGGACATGGGTTAGTGAAAGTGTTGATTAGCTGATTGCTTAATTAACACTAATTTATTAATTATAATATTAATATTAAATTTATTTATTTATAATTTTTAATTATTTGATAGTTCGAAGTTGGCATAAATAGACCTTATGTTTCAAACATCTTCAGGGAAAACAAACTACCTATGATTCACAAAGGTTCACTAATTGCACCAAACAAAGCAATCAGATGTATGGCAGATATCTGTAAAGGCAATACAAAGAAATAGGGTATAAGAAGAAGTACTTTTGCTTTTCTTGCATGTTTGCAGTTAGAGATAAGCTACTAAAACTTCAGAACTCTTGAGTTGTACCTTCTGTATTGGTATCCATGTAGAAATGATTATGTCCACATTGCTTGATAAATGCGCCAGTGTGATCTATAGGTTCTTCCTCAAGAATTTCCTCTGTGAACTGGTCAGCTGGTACCAAAAGTACATAATCCAGCCATACACTTTTCTTATCAGGAGCCTGAAACATAAATATTATTGAGTTGTATGTTAACAATAGTTCCAAAACAAGGTTTTGTAAATCTGTATCAAAATAGTTCAGATGGCTGTTCATGGCAATAAAAATTATTTGTAATAAGATCCAGGTTCAGGACGGCATCAACATAAAATAGTGTTAGCTTAATTCTTAATGTCACAGACCAAAGTAAATTTTCAGAGGTAAAGATGGAAAAAAGAACAGAAGAGGAAATATAAGTCAGAGTTTAAAGCAGAGCACCCTCATGCTGATATATGATGGGTGAGGAAAACTGTACCATTACTAAGCAACTGAAGTAAAGTTGCCAACATTGTTAGTGCTAAAAAAAAGTTGTGCTGTTAGGTATCAGACAGTAAAGGTACAAAAATAGATAAATAGCAATACACACTTTGGTACCAATACTTTCATAGTGAGTATAAAATATGTCCAGGGTTTACAGTGATCTATTTTTGGTTCCTTTACTTGACCTTTTATTTTTTTATTATTTATTTCATTTATCTTCTATTTAAAAAAATTCTGCAAAAAAGAGGTTGGGGAGGGGAAAGGCTCATAGTGGGGTTCTGGAAGCTTGAAAATATGTCATTTGTCTCATTATATTCATAAATCTGATTTGCTGTGAATTACGTGCAAGAATAATGCAGATGTTGTTCTATAACAGTTCCTTACCTTTTTCTGTAGCATGCGACCCACAAGTGATGTCAGAAAATGATACAAATTTCCAGGTGTAGTACTAATACTTTCAATTAAAAGGAAAATGACTGATCTGCAAACAAGGTAACTGATAAATGGTATTGAAACGTTTTATACCATTTCCAGATGTGTAATACGAATGTAGTCAAAAAGTTAAATGTTTAGGATATGAACTCCGTCTTGCACAATGACTCAGTTTTTTTATTTACTTTTCAAATTTTCTGCCATAATTTGGGTTAATAGGCTTTAATTTTGCTATCATTTGCTTAAGTATAAAAAGAAAAAAGACATTTGATCTTCCTGTGGCTTTACAGCCAATTTATGTGCATATGGTGCTGAAAGGCATGACAGTGTGAAATGAATTATTCCAAGATTAGAAATATGGTTGTTTGTATTGTTTACTCTAATACTAAGTCTTAAGAAAATAACAACAGAATACAACCAATTTCTTAAAACAAGATAATGGATCTGTTACTACATTATCATCTGCTGAAGGCAAAACTTTACTGTTATAGCCATGCTCCCCCATCTCTTACCAACTGTACCATTTGACTGTAGCTGCTAGTCCATTAATGACACTTTGAAGTATGGAAGTCATTGGACTTCCTCATGGTTCTTTTTCAGAATGTTCAAGGGTGTTCATTATGAAATTATTATATGAAATTAAGTCTCACATTATTTTACTCTTTTTCTGTATGGTAATGATCAATATATTATTTTTTCATTTGCTTCATATCTTTTATTTAAATGCAGGATGTTTTTTGTAACTCTTCTCCATATCCATGACTACTTTTTGTAACTATTTCCTTCCCTGTTTCTAAGTTTCACAACCACATCTTAAAATAGTCCACATAAAGTCTTGATAATATTATTATCATTATTATTATTTCTATATTACTAAAGTTAATTGGTAACAAATTAAAAATTTTGCTTAAGACATTTCTTCTTATTCCTATATTATCACAGTTTGTAGGTAACAAATTAAATATCTTTCTAAGGTGAAATGTAAGTAATGGAAGGAGCAAAGGAAACAAATCACATTATATCTGAATTATTGAATAGCCAACAGGTAGATAAACTATGTTGAAATATTGCTAAGTTTATGTCTATGTCCTTTAAAGGTAACTAGTATAGAGTACACATACACACACATATGCAACCACACTCACAGCTACAGTATCCCACACAAGCACATGCATGGCTCCATTATCCCAGCCAACTGCAGTTCATGCGGCAGTACTGGTGCAATGCAATTAGCTGGGATAATGGAGCCATGCAGGGTCATTTATGTGCATGTGTATTCTGTAATTGTATCTCTGAAAAAGGACATCATCTGAAAGCCTTACAACATTTTCAATCTTGTTTATATGCCTATTGAACATTCAACACCTTAACCGTACTATGAGTTGTTTTGTTTACTTTTTACATTATTTAGACTTTTTATATAATCAGTTATTGTACTACTCAAGTGGAAAAGATCAGTTACTTAAAGAAAAAAAAAAAGAAAAAAACGATGATATCAGAATAAATACTTTACAGGCAGTTTCCAACTTTTCTTACATTTAGAATACTCAAGTTGTTCAAAAAAAAAAAATTATAATTACATACTAACCTTAAAAGTGAGAATATAGTTCTCAGTTAACTGAAAATTGGTATTCTGATCAGACTGTCTAATTACAGAACGACACCCTGAGTTGGATGGGCAGTGCTGAACAGGTAGCTTAGCTTCATAAAACTGACCATTGTGTACCACAACATCTAAATCAAATGCTGAAAACGAAAATTTACATAAAAGCAATTATATTCAGGCACATACTTCATCAATGTACAGCCTCAAAACTTCCTAAATGTATTACAACTAATTACCTGGGTGATCTGGTTGATAGTATCTCACAACAAAAACATAGGAACCAGGGCTGGGCACCTTATGCATCACATCAATCATTGGGTCTGAATGATCTAAATAGATAAGCTGTGTACTGTTATCAAATAAACGTGGCACTTCCTTGGCAACACGTTGTTCGTTGCCTGTCTCAAATTCAACCTAAAAAATGCACTGTTAATTTAGTTGACACATAAAAACAAAAGAATAGAAATTAATAGATAAAATAAATACTGCCTTACACTACACAATCGAAAACACGGTAAGAAAAGAATGTGAGTACCTTCTTTGAGTTTGGTGGTCTGTGAAACAATGCTTGAACACAATTTCCATCTTTTCTGACACATGCCGGCTTAGGCTGCTGATAATCCACGGACCATTCCTCAAAAGGTATAGCAACAACAGAGTCTAGTGCAATATTGGTGTCATTCCTGCCCTGGAAATTAAAAAAAAAAAAAGAAAAAAATTACTTCTATTCTAAAAAATATGATGACAGAATTAACAGTTATACTTAAAATGAAATACTCTGTAGAAAGATGAAAAATTGATGTGGGTTTTCAAAGGAAGATATGGAAAATTGTTCATATAACATACGAACTATCCAGTAAAACTATCTGTACTCTTAGTAGAAATAGTTTGTAGTTTCCTTTGAAATAAATATCAAGAACTGGCCTCAGTTATAATTGTCATCCTTCACTTTTATCAAAGTTCTAATAACAGCAGCAAGATTTCTTATTATTTGCCATGAAAAAGTGGATTCATTTATTTATTGAGGAAGGCTGAAAGAGTGATCAATATGGTGACCATTCTTACATATGTTTAAATCTGTGCTCTTATTCACTCTTAAGGTGTTTATGGGATTAATATAAAAGCTTTTCTGGAATGTTGTTTCTCTTAAACCTTACTTTGGAGAAGGCTGCAATGGTATGTTGAAAAAAGTAGTTGACATTACTATACTGTATTTTTATTGCAGACATCAACCAGCATTTAAATAGACAGTGGGCATTATGTAGGTATTGAACTTTAAAATCAAATGCACTTATATGAAATTACACTATGAATACTACATGTACCAGTTCACTGGTAAACCGGTAAACACATCCCAGTTTAGTGCAGGACTCTAGCCCATTGCTTGAGAGATACTCAAACAGTGATACACTGCTCTGTTGATATACTGTTGTCAACAGCTGTGACTTTGACAGAACAGCTTCTACACAGCTACAAGAAGGTAATCAAAGCACTTATTTGTCATGAGACAGTAGACAACATTTGCTAGGGAGTCCCAGCCACTGGTGCGCAGAGGTGTAAGTATGTCAGTACAGGGTGCAGGCAACTTAAGAAGGGGTTAGGTAAGTTACTATGAGACTGATTTTATTAAAGTAAATGTACAAAAAATGATCATGTCCAAGACTGTAATGTTATTATGGGCAGATAAAGGTTATTACTGTTATTAAAGCAACCTGACAACTTGCAACCATTGTTGAACAGTGCCACATGATCCAAGAAAATGGGTCTGATCACAAAGCTGCAGATGACTTAAATATGGGCTTCTTCTTAGTAAAGTATCTTCATACTTTAAACTCATTACAAATCACTGCCTACGACCTTCCGTTATTATCCCACTTCCTACAGTTAGTTAATACATTATTTGGCTGTTTGAAGTGCCATATCATACACGCAACATGTTATATGCCTTGCCTTACAAGAAGCCATGGACCATGCTGAAACGGGATGACTTGTGTGCCACAAGAACATAGACAACTGAAACATAGGTGCAACCACAATGGAAGGATACCTGTGGCAAGGCCAGACAAACTCTTGGTTTCTGAAGAGAGGGCAGCAATCTCTTCAATAGTTACAGGGCCAATGGTCTGGATTATTAATTGATCTGATCTTGTAACATTAGCTGATATGGCATTCCTGTGCTAGTGCTGCAAACGACTGGAAGCAAGGGGAAATTACACCCAATACTTTTCTTCCTCCGAAGACAAGCAGCTCTACTGCATGACATGATGATGCCATCCTCTTGGGCAAAGTATTCTGGAGGCAGAATAGTCCCCCTTTTGGATCTCCGGAAGGGGCTACTCAGGAGGATGTGATCAGGAAAAACAAAAATTTGCATTCTATGGGTCAGACTGTAGAATGTTGGATCATTTAATCAGGTAGAAAGATTAGAGAACTTAGAAATGGAAATTGATAGTCTGAAGGCAGATACAGAGAAACTTAGTGAAGTGAGGTGGCAGGAATAACAGGACTTCTAACCAGGTCAGTACATAGTTATCAACACAAAATCAAATAGTCAAATAGGAGCAGTACAGGATAGGCCTACTAATGAATAAGAAAATAGGGATACAGTATCATGAACAGCATAGTGAACACATTACTACACACACACACACACACACACACACACACACACACACACACAAAGGCAACATTCATCACAGTACTACCTCCACAGATAATACAGAGATTAAAAGAACGTATGATTAGATACAAGAAATTATTTCGGTAATTAGGGAAACAGAAATTTTCTTGTGAGGGGTGACTGGAATTCGACAGTAGAGAAAGGAAGAGAAGAAAGAACAGCAGGTGCACTTGGACTGAGGGAAAGGAATGAGAGAGGGAGTCATCTCATAGAATTCAGCACAGAGTTTAATTTAATCATCACTAACCGTAGCTTCATGAATCATGAAAGAAGGGTGTATACATGGAAGAGATCTGACGACACTGGAGGGTTAGAGATTGATTACATAATGGCAAGATAAGAGATTCTGAAGCCATATTTCAAACTGTAAGTCATTTATAGTGACATATGTGAACTCATGACCTTAATTTATTGGTTATGAACTGCAGAATAAGTCTGAAGACATTTCAAAAATGGAGGAAATTGTGGCGAAGTGAACAGAATAAATTAGAGGGACCAAAGAGTATTGGAAGTTTCAGAGGGAGTATTATGGAACATTGGGCTGAAACAGAGGAAAGGAATACAATAAAAGCTGACTGGGCACTTCTGAGAGATGAAATAGAAAATCAGCAGAGAATCACATTGGCCTAGCAGAAACCCTGGGTAATACAGAGGATAGTGAATTTAACTAATGAATGGGTAAAAGACAAAAATGCAGCAAATTAAGCAGACAAAAGGGAATACAGGTGTCTAAAAATTGAGACTGACACAAAATGCAAAAATGGCTAAGCAAAAGGACCTTTGCAGAAAAGGAAAGCAGCTTTCTTGTATATCAATAGCCCAGATGACAAGCTAGTATTAAGCAAAAAAGGGAAAGCTGTGCACTTGTTTTGTGCTGAACTAGTAGCAATAGAGTTATCGCTAGCCAAAATTGGATGGGTTCATCCTGGATTAGACTGTTATTTGCATTCTATTCCATTATATATTTTGGGATCGGATGTTGCAAATCTTTGAACAGTCTGTGAGGGGGCACTGAGCTATAAGCAACACAATAGCAGAATTAGTTGCAGTGTAATTGTTATTGTTGTGCATATGTGGACTTTTGACAGAGACTACAGTATAAATGATACCCCAGGGTAAATGCTGCTTTCATGCTGTCAAGATACATGTGCAGTCTGTGCTTCAAGTCTGGGCTACCATGTGTTTGTGTGATTTCCAGAAGGTGCTGCATTATGTGTTCACGCTGCTGCCAATAACTGCCACAGTCATAACAGACAACTACTGACCACATCGCTGCCCAACAGCGTTGCTGTTTTTTCACTGTGCCACAGCAGTCAACTGCCATGCCACTATAGGAGTGTTGCTGTTTGTTCGGTGTGCTGCCACCAGTACATGCCACAGCCAAGCCACGCTGCAGTATCCAACAGTTCACTGCTCCATATCATCAAGCGAGATATTTAAGATAAGTAACAGCAAACGTTGCCTAGTTCCTATTTGTGTTGCGAATCGTCAGCCATGGCAAATGAAATTGACAAGATGCAAAGCAATTGTGAGTCAGAAGTAGGAATGATTCAAGCAATCATGAAATAAGAGAAGAAACAGGTTGGATGCCAGGAAGCCAACACTCTATTCTGTTTGATACATAGAGTAAAAAGTTAGAAACGAGGGATTCCAAGACATGGTACATAAATTCAAAAATTGAGAGAATAAAATCTGAGGTAGTGGGAGAGGCGGATTCCAAAATGGAGACTATGAAATACATGTTAGTTATGGAGGTGGAATGAAAACTTAGTGATAAATTTGGAAATATTATCGATACAAAATTTGAGGAATTAAAAAAAGAGCTTGGGGATAAAATGATTCTTTTGAGTAGGAAATGTGATGTGTTATCAAAGTCTGATGTAATGAAGGGGAGTAATTCTTGTCAGAAAACTGTGGATAGTGATCTTCATGATGATGTGATTCATCTGAAGAGATAGAGGGGCTGGCCAGTACTTAGCTCAGCTCAGTACAGCTGATAGATACACAAAAAACAACCGAAAATTTACGTTCCTAGCTTTCTGAATAAATGTTCCTTCATCAGGGAGGAGAGAGGGGAAGGAAAGGGAAGAAGGAAAAGTGGATTTAGTTACAACCCAGGTTATGAAGCAACAGGGAAAGGAAAATAGGGAGGGGAGCAAGGATGCAGGCATGGTTGTCAGAGGGAAGCCAAGGATATTCTACTGTAAGTACTGTGCCAGCTTCAAACCAAAGAGGATGCATACAGAAGTAAAGAAGTATATAGTATAAAGATGTAGGATGAAAAGATGCATGAATGGCTAAAGAGGAAAGGGAAAGAGGAGAAGACTGAAAAGTAAATGGGAGTGAGGTTGTTTAGCGTAGGTTCAGTCCAGGGGGATGGTGGGATGAAAGGATGTGTTGGAGTGCAAGTTCCCATCTCCGTAGTTCAGAGGGACTGGTGCTGGGTGGGAGAAGCCAAATGGCACATACGGTGTAGCAGGTTCCTAGGTCCCTAGAATTATGCTGAAGGGCATGCACCGCTACTGGGTATTGGACATCTCCTAGGCGGACAGTGCGTCTGTGTCCGTTCACGCGCTCAGCCAGTTTAGTTGTTGTCATACCAATGTAAAAGGCTGTGCAGTGCAGGCATGTCAGCTGATAAATGACATGTGTAGTTTCACACGTGGCCCTGCCTTGAATTGTGTATGTTTTACCAGTAGCAGGGCTGGAGTAGGTGGTTGTGGGGGGATGCATGGGGCAGGTTTTGCAGCGGGGTCGGTTACAGGGGTAGGGACCGCTGGGTAGAGAAGATAGTCTGGGAATATTGTAGGGTTTAACAAGGATGTTACGGAGATTAGGGGGGTGACGAAAGGCAACTCTGGGTGGTGTGGGGAGAATTTGTCAACGGATGATCTCATTTCAGGGGTTGACTTGAGAAAGTCATATCCCTGGCGAAATAATTTATTGATGTATTCAAGGCCAGGATAATATTGGGTGACAAGGGGGATGCTTCTGTGTGGTCTGAGGGTAGGAACATTGTTGTTGGACGGGCAGGAATGTATTGCTCGGGAGATCTGTTTGTGGACAAGGTCTGCAGGATAGTTGTGGAAGAGGAAAGCACTGGTCAGGTTATTGGTGTAATTGTTGAGGGATTCGTCACTGGAGCAGATACATTTGCCACGAATACCTAGGCTGTAGGGAAGGGAGCGTTTGATGTGGGATGGATGGCAGCTATCAAAGTGAAGGTACTGTTGTTTGTTTTTGGGTTTGATATGGAAAGAGGTGTGGATGTGAGCTTCAACAAGATGAATGTCAACATCCAGGAAGGTGGCTTTGGTTTTGAAGAAGGACCAGGTGAAATTCAGATTCGAAAAGGAGTTGAGGTTATGGAGGAAATTAAGGAGTGTTTCTTCACCATGAGTCCAGACCACAAAGATCTCATCTATAAACCTATACCAGGCCAGGGGAAGCAGCTGTTGGGTCTTCAGGAAAGCCTCCTCCATGCGGCCCATGAAGAGGTTGGCATAGGATGGAGCCATCCTGGTTCCCATGGCCATATCCCTAATTTGTTTGTAGGTCTGGCCTTCAAAAGTGAAGTAATTATGGGTGAGGATGAAGTTGGTAAGTGTGATAAGGAACGAGGTTTTTGGAAGATCTTCGGGTGGGCGTTGGGAGAGGTAGTGCTCAAGGGCAGAGAGACCATGGGTGTGTGGGATGTTTGTGTAAAGGGATGTAGCATCTATGGTGACAAGAAAGGTTTCAGGTGGGAATGGAGTGGGAATGGATTTGAGGTGTTCTAGGAAGTGGTTTGTGTCCTTGATGTAGGATGGGAGTTTGCGGGTGACAGGTTGGAGGTGTTGGTCTACCAGAACTGAGATACGCTCTGTTGGGGCTTTGAAGCCTGCTACAATGGGACGGACAGGATGGTTCTCTTAGTGGATTTTGGGTAATAGGTAGAAGGTAGGGGTACGTGGCTCAGGTGGAGTGAGTAAGTCTATGGAAGCCATTGTAAGGCCTTGTGAGGGACCTTGGATTTTTAGGATTTTCTGCAGCTCAGTCTGGATGGAGGGAACAGCTTTGTAGGTTGAGGTGTCGGAGAGTTGATGCAGTCCTTCTGCCACATACTCCACACGGTCAAGTACCACAGTTGTGGAGCCTTTATCCGCCGGGAGGATGACAGTAGAGCGGTCTGTTTTCAGCTCCTTAATGGCATGGGATTCAGATGGGGTGATGTTGGGGGTTGTCGGGATGTTCTTCGAGAAGGACTGGGAGGCAACACTGGATGTGAGTAATTCCTGAAATGTCTGCAAGGGATGGTTTTGGGGGAGGGGAAGAGGATCCCTTTGAGAAGATGGTCGGAACTGTTCTAGACAAGGTTCAACACTGGGTCTAGTATTTGGGGGCTGTGTTTGAGTAGTGAAGTGATATTTCCAGTTGAGGTTCCGGGTGAATGAGAGGAGATCTTTAACCAGGGCAGTGTGGTTGAATTTAGGTGTGGGGCTAAAGGTTAAGCCTTTTGATAGAACAGATGTCTCTGGAGGAGAGAGGGATCTGGATGAGAGGTTTAGAACTGAATTGGGGCTGGTGATATGTGGCATTTGACTGTGGTTATAGTTGAGATTTGGTCTGTGTGGGGTATGTGCTGGGATGGGGAGATTGAGTAGGGTGGCTAGGCTAGGTTTGTTGGCTATGAGGGGGGTTTGTTGACCGTTCTGTTGTGGTTGGAGTTTGTGAGGGATAGGGAGAGGGACCCCACTTCTTAGGTGTTGCACTAGCACTGTGGATAGTTTTTTCAGGTGGTGTGTGGCATGGGACTCAAGTTTGCGGCTGGCTTCTAGGATGACATTCCTGAGTGTGTTCTCCAAGCAAGGGTTTGAGAGATGGAGGACTTTGAAGAGAGATAGGAGCTGTTGGGAGTGGTGGTTACATGAAGTAGCGTAGAGATTCAGGACAAGCTGGGTAAGGGCTAAGGATTGAAGTTTCTGGAAGTCCAGGAGAGATTGGTGGAAGGAGGAACTGCACTCAGAGATAGGAACTTTTAAGGTAAGTCCTTTAGGGGTAATTCCAAAGATTAAGCAGGACCGGAGGTAAAGTATGTGGGATTGCAGTTTGGCTATGGTGAATGCATGTTTCCGGAATGAATGTAAATAATGTGGTATAGGATAAGAGTACATAGTGGGTAACTGGTGGGTAGGGAAATTAAATAACTAAAGATAAAATAGTAATCATAAGAAGGAATAAAACACGGAAGGAAGGACGAGAAAGAAAGAAATTGTGTTGGTAATGTTCAATACCAAAGGAAGACCACTAAATAAGAAAAATACGGAAAAAGTTGACCAGACCAAGCAAGTATGTCCAGATCAGGGGAAAAGAACACACGTTGCTCAAAAACAGAGATAGCGAGTGGCGGAAAAGAGATCGCGCGTGCCGCAAAAAAGATCGCGCGTGCCGACAAAAAGATCAGTGATGGGAAAATGCTGGATTTAAGAAAAGATATGTTAAGTATAGGGGCTGAGCAAGTAAATTTGGTAACAGAATCTGCCATGGGGTACGGAATGTTTGTAGGTGATGAGTTATGCAGGGGAAAAAGCAAATTGATGCTGTAAGTTTCTTGACAGTTGTCTGGAAGAATTTTAAATAATACAGATGCTTTGGCAATGGCGAAGAAGAAAAGAGGGAGATTTTTATATGACAGAAGGAGTCTGTTACAGGGAAAGAAGAAAAATGTGGAAAGACAGGGATGTGTCTGATGAATGGGAGTCTATGCAATGTACATAGTAGCTGTACGAAAATTAATGTAATTTGTTTTTATTCCATTAAACTGTATGGTACATGGAATGAGGATGGAATGATGGGTAGAACAACACATTTGTGAGTTCCGACACCTTTGCTGCTTGGAACACTGAATACACTGCCCTGAAACGTATTTTCATGGGCATGGTTAATTATCATCGGCACAGGCAACAGATAGTTCACCTACAGGTTTCTATCTATTGCAAAGTAAAAACTCAATGACACTGACATCAGACTACAATTATGCAGATGGCTTTCCAAACAAGAAACCTGATAAACTGTGTATGACCAGCAGGGTCCACAGTAGTTGTGTTTATCGTTTATGAGATGAGCCTCTAACAATACAGGCCATATTCTGTGTAAACTTTATCAAAGCTCTCAGTGTCATTATGGCTACAAAATTTGCTTGCAAAAGTAGTTAAGGGCTTATTACTTAAATTTGGCACTGAGAAATAGTTGTTCAAAACCACAGCATTGATTGAGATTAATTTAAATTTAAATACTCATACAACAGAGAGTGTTTGGAGATTTTCTTTAAAAGCAGCACTTCCACCCAAAAACACTTAGGCCTTTAGAACAAAGTAAAAACAAATGTGAGAGCAGGCTTTCTTGGCAAATTTCATATATGAAGTCTTCACGGGTTTTCAGCCGAGTAGCGTCGTCGTCTCATAGCAACATTTCGATGGAATCTCCATCACTTTCAGGCGAAGATGATGACAAGGCTACTTGGCTGAAAACCCCTGAAGACTTCATATTAAAAAAAAAGTAAAAACAATCTTCCTTATCTGGTCTTGACCTTAAGAAATTCCAGATGATATATCCATGCAACAGCACTAAGCTATGATGATCATGTAAAGAGCTGAAAAGTTTTCCTTGAAACCAAATATCATTCTGAATTCATGCAAGCTGTCAAGCACCAAGATGCAAAAAACATTCTCTTTCACTCATTCAGGATTCCGAGTACAGAAATACTCCACTACCTTATGTGCACTTGGAATGTGTTATGAAATATTTGTGGCATGACTGCACCACATGAAAACAGCCAAAGAGGACTTATTTTATATCTTGAATGGCAATATACATGTTAGATTTTGTACCATCAGTTACAAATAACTATCTCTATTCCAGAGACCAAGAGAGAACTGGCTTATCATAAATATATGAAAGTGATGAACAATATGTCGGTAGCTCCATTTGTTGCTCATACATCATTATATTGCATTTCACTAATTGTACAAACAGCATCAAACATCATACAAATGATGTAGCAAATCTTCAGTAATGATCATCTATTACATTATAATACTGTATTAGTTAACATAAAAAATACATCACTCTATGAATTATACTTAAAGAAAAAAAAAGCTACTGTTCCTGAAAAACACTGATCTGAAATATTGCCATGTAAACTAGCAACATACCTTAAGAATAAGACTGATGTAATTTGTATCAAAATTGAAAACAGCCAACTGCCCTTGTCTATCTGTGACAGCCTGTCTGCACAGTTCTGTATATGGGCATCCATACAATACCACTTGAGCAGACTGTTGCCAATTCTGAGAGCGACTTTCTATGGATACAGTTGTTGAGTCACTATCATTTGCTGGAGTGATATAATTGAGAAGTAGCACATGTGGTCCAGGTTTAGAAATTGTCATTTCTAGATGAATCTCATCCTGCCTTTTGTTAATTAATGGCAGCTGTGGTCTCTGCAGTTCATGCAATTGCTTTGAAAGAAATATTAAATATCAGTTATCAGTGTCCTATATTACAAATGAAATGTAAAATTCTTGTAATATGGTAAAAAGAAATACAGCACTAAGAAAAGAATTTTAAAACATATTTTAGTCAGGAGCTGTTTGTAGAACTTACTATGTAATCAGAGAAGTATTCTGTCAAAGGTTCTCTTGTGTCATCTTTTGACAAGAAGCCTCCATCACCACGTACTGTGTCAAACTGGGAAATGTTTGGATACCTGTAATGTCTGCACAGATCCTTATTTCCAATCTCACAAGGCTCAATCACTTTATCTACCAAAACAGTGGCTTCATAATATGCAGCTGGCAGCAGAACGAAGTAATCCTGAAAAACCCTCATTCTTAATAACATGTAGTTAAAGGTTTGTAATAGTATTAAAATTGTTTAATTTTATTACCAGTAACAAACTCTTGTCATTCTTTATACTTATTGTCCATGTACCAGGATTCATAACCATTGGAGATGGGATGCTTCCTGTTGGACCAGATACTGTGACAAATGTTGGCAAACCTGCAGTTGGTTTGAACAGAACCTGGAATGTCTGTTCAATATCATTAGGGTTATCTGGAGTAATTCTGATGTGACCAAGTATAGAATCTTCATTGTTGTTGATGTATCGCAGTACCATTCGATACAGAGACGACTTTGGTATGTATATATTATGTAGAATTTCATCCTGTGAAACAACAAAAGATAATAAATCTGTTAATTATGATTTTTCTAATTACATTTTGCTTTTTGTTACTTGAATCCACAAATTAGAAAGAAAAAAATTAACAATGAACAAAATAACTCAAATTTTACCTGCAACAATGAAAAAACTGCATAACCTTTCCAAGAGTAACCTGGAAATACTTCTTCATCAAAACCGTAGCGAACAGGCGTGTTTGCAGGAGTCCGGCCATCTTCAGCTTCATACTGGTTGTGATATAGCGTGGGAAAGTAATAAGTCTTGAGTGGTTCCCTACATGTGCGACCAGTTACACGTGGTCGGCATGGACACTGACCATTCTCCTTGTCACATGTGTTGTGTACTGAACCTCCAATATCACATCCACAATCTGCAAGCCCAAACACAATTTAAACTTACATTTCATGTGCAATATTAATACTAAACCTGATTATCAGGTAATATATTTCCTGTACAGGAAGCATCACTATTTCTTCAGTAACAGTTATTCTCTGAGTAGTATGTAATGCCAAAGTTGAGGTGATTATTTTTCCCTCAAATTTTCCTTATATTTCTAGAGTAAATCAAGTCAGTTAGTGACATGATCAACTTACTGATTCAATGGCAGAGTTTCAACAAATAATTTTATGATGCTGCACTCTACTAAGTAGATGCAGACTGAGCCCTTGCTATTAATCATTTAAACACAATGAAAAATCTAACACAAAGATTACAATTATAACAATCTGGTATCATTTTGTCATATACAAATCACACTGGACACTTACTGCTATGGCTACATGGTAAAGAACATCTGCACATGCCCATTTCTATACCTCTACTCCTGGATAAAAGTACTTTTAATTAACATTTATCAGAAAATCAGAATTTTCACCAGACATCATGTCAGGGATGAGTACACATGTTCTTCAGGTGAGTTCTGCATATAGACCAGATAGTGTTCACACTCATCACTACTGATTTTTGATCGTAAGTGAACTCAGAATATCATACTACACAATTAGCTTTCAGCATAGGCAACAATATTTTCACACCCAGTTTATGTGTAAATGATGCAAGTAATTTCAGTACCTTACACACATTACACTAGCAGTAATTTCTGTCATCATCAGCACCCTTCAAAATATATATTAATTCATTCTAAGAGTGGAAGATCATCAGTGGGATCAAATACAGGTTTTTCTGTAGATAAATTGTTGCAGAAGTCAAATTAGCTTTTGAAAAGCCCATACCATACCAAAATCTCATTTCTTAAAAATGTGTACTGCATAAGTTAAATAAATCTGTTCAGTTGTTACTTTCTGTTAGAGTAATCAACAATATCAAGCTTTCACACAGTCCATGTTAAGAAATGAATTTCATTTCAGTCACAATTTTTAATGGTTGTTTAATATCACTCTAGTTCATCTTTTCTTTATTTTTGAAGTTGTTCTTGTCCAAGCAGCAAAAGTTTTTCTATTATGTTTTTCAGTACAGCTTCAATTTTTTATTACAATTCTGATTTAACAGTTCTCATTTTCTTATAAGCAATATTTTGATCTTAGATATTACCTATCAGTTCTAATTTTTGTTTGATCTTGAGTAAACAAGTGATGTCAGAGTACATTAAAATAGAATGAAATGTATTATCTACAGAGAGAGAGGGCAAGAAAGCATGTCAAGACTTTGATTTCCAGGGAGGCAATGAGAGTTTCATTGGAAGAGGGTGAAGGAGGAATGTTGATGAATGTTACATATTTGGCGTTATTTATCAACTAAAGCCTTTGTTTTTGTATTGGCAGTATGTATGGGTCTTGTTCCTGTCAAGCAGTGGTGTCCGCTGAGTCGTATTTAATAGCACTTGTGTTTTCCTCAAGTGTGCATATGTTCATTTTCCACTTAACTCAGCAGTTTATGGGTCTAGGTGCATTTTAAAAGTACACCTGCAAAAAAATAACAACTAACTCTGTACTACAAGTTTTTAAAGTTATCTCCAAGAAGTTGATTTCTCCAAAGTTATTTATCCCATGCAACGAGTGATGAATTCAACATGAATTACCAACAGTGGACTTCTGGAAGGCAAAATGAAGTTGAATACTCAAAAATAGAAAATAGTATTTGTCTGCAGGGTATTCCTGGCACAGTTAATGTTTTGGGATACAGGTCAGAGTAGCCACTGAACAAATGGTGATCTAGAAATTTTCAATAAAGCACACAGTAATGCTCAACTTGTTATGTGTCAGAAGAAACTTTGTAGAAAATAATGTGTCTGAATACAGCTTATGAAGTGTGGACAGAATTGCACAAAATATTTTATGATGTCTCTGAAGACAAAGTATACAACCTCTGTTTGCAGTTCGTTAGTTACAAAAAGGCTTCTGGAGATGATACTGTGACACATATTTCAAAACTGAAGAATCTTTGGAATGAATTGAAGTGGAAATGGCTAAAGATATTGTAAATAATCAAGAAATGCTTTATTTGTTTTTGATTTGTAAAATATTAGGTACACTACCAAAAGCTTGTTCTTCATTTGAATCTAGTTGGATGCTAATTTTTAGAGACGTCAGAACAACTGACAGTCTGACAAATCAACTGTGTGCATATGAAGAAGTTTTGAGGATAAAGGTAGATGAATTTAGTAAATAAGAAGCCTTCACTATAGATTTGTCAGGGTAATTATCTCAACAATCCAATCCAATGGAAAGAAGAAAAAGACATTAATGTGCAATTACTGTAAGAAACCCAACCATACAATTAAAGAATGCACAAATTGGGCAGCTGATGTCAAACTTCTGAAACAAACTAGCACAGATACAAACATGTTACTTTTAGCTGTCACATCCTCTGTGATGAACTCTCAATGCAAAAATGATGACCAGTACATAGACAGTGGTACAAGTCATATTGCAAATGGTGGAAACTGCTTCAACACTTTTCAGCCTTTTTCAACAAAACACTCAGTAATTACAGCTAATGGTGACAATACTGAAGCAATCGGGAAAAGCACAATAGACACTGAAGCATCAGTTGAAGGAAAATGGCACAGAATTACTATGGAAGATGTATGGCATGTACTTCTGAGTCACAAGAATCTTTCTCTGTCCTTCCACTACAGGATAAGCATATAGAAAATAAATTCACATTAACTGCAGAAATTTGTAATCTCAGGGTTGATGAGGTCATTAGATTGGTAGGTAATAAATGAAAAGCACCAGTTTGCTTTTGTTCTACAATATTATTTTTATTACTAACCGGTTTTCAGCTTACAAGGCCATCTTCAGACATTTACTGAGTATTATCACTGCAGTACCACCACACTCTCAAACTGTAGGTTCCCTCAAACACCTCAATTTTCCTGCATTTACTAATTTCAGTTTATCTTATTGATATTGCTTAAGTTCCTCGTGTATTCTGTATTTACATTGACAACTGTCTCTTCTTTCTTAATTGGTTGTGTATCACTCTCCATGTTTCATACCTCTTGATGCAACCTTGTCTAGTACTAATTTTATCTTATTTTATTAGTTTTATTTATTAATAGAAACTGTTATGTAGGCATGCTATTCCTACTTTGTGCCAAAGGTTCTCCTGTCAACTCCATTGTTATTTATGTACTGTTCAGTTTTTACTGTTTCATTACAAAGATGTTACTCACTGTATGTTTCTACTTCACTCTAGATGTGTTACTTCTCTTCCAATGTTGTCTGCTAACATTTAACTTCTTTAGTGATAATACTCAGTAAATGTCTGAAGATGGCCTTGTAAACCGAAAACCGGTTAGCAATAAAAATAATATTGTAGAGCAAAAGCAAACTGGTGCTTTTCATTTATTATTATAATGTTGTTCTACCAAGAACTGACGGAAGATTTTGTTAATAAGATTGGTAGGTGTTTTTGATCACTTTGGAGGACTTTTCAAACTGTATGTGAGAAATGAGGAACCTAGCTACCTCGGTGAATCACACTGAAGATCCAAAGAAACTGGTACACCTGCCGAATACTGTGTAGGGCTCCCGTCAGCATGCAGAAGTGCTGCAACATGACGTGGCATGGACATGACTAATGTCTCAAGTAGTGCTGGAGGAAACTGACACCATGAATCCTGCATGACTGTAAAAAATCCATAAATAGTATGAAGGGGTGGAGATCTCTTCTGAACAGCACACTACAAGATATCCCAGGTATGCTCAATAATGTTCATGTCCAAGGAATTTGGTGGCCAGCGCAAGTGTTTAAACTCATATGAGTGTTCCTGGAGCAATTCTGGATGTGTTGATTTGATTTCTTTATTAATCCATGTAACAATTTACATTGTGTGCATTTTGTCAGAAAAATCATATACAATACAATATACCTACAAATTATGCACATAAAATTAATATTTACACAAATTTTTAAAGTATGTTACATTAGTTTTATATCCTTATGTAATTTTCTTATAGTACTGTAAAATTTTGGATTTCATATTTTAATTATTTCCTCATGTATTACAATGCAGGCTACTTTAATTTCACTACATGTTTTAATTCAGATAGTCCGTTACTGCATAATAACTTTTATTTAATAAAAATTTTTTTAGTTTTGTTTTGAACTGTCCAATTGTGTCAATATCTTTTATATTTTGGGGTAATTTATTATACAATTTAACAGCATTGTACAACAAGCTCTGCTGCGTTTTAACTTTATTTTTTCTCTCTAGATGCAGATTGTATTGGTTTCTGGTTCCATAGCTGTGTACTAAAGAATTTTTAACATAGCAGTCAATATTTTTCTTTACATACATAATACTTTGAAAAATGTATTCACGGGGGACAGTTAGGATTTCCAGCTTTTGGAAATGTTCAAGGCAGTGAGCCCTACTGCCATTCTTGGTTATTATACGAATTGCTCTTTTCTGTAATTTGAAAACTATTTGAATATTTTTACTGTTGACTCCCCAAAATATTATTTCATAGGTAATAACAGAGTGGATATAAGAAAAATATACAGATCTGAGACATGTAGTATCACACACTGCAGTCAGAATTCTAAGAGCATAGCATGCTGTAGCGATTCTGTTACTAAGTATTTTAATATGTTCCTCCCACTTTAACTGATTATCAACATGCATACCAAGAAATTTTGTGTAGTCTACACATTCTATAGTTTCATCGTTTAACTTAAAGTTGTTATAGTGTGATTTTTTGCAGACATAGAAGTTTACAGCATTTGTTTTTTTTAAAATTTAGTGTTAGTTTATTATTGGATGCCCACTCACGTACACTGTTTAGTGTTTGTTCGGCTTTTTCTTTCAGTGCATCTGGTGATTTGTCATTGATTAGTACATTTGAGTCATCTGCAAACAATATTGTTTGTCCATGCTTGATGCTCTGTGGGAAGTCATTTATGTAAATGAGGAATAGTATTGGGCCAACGACACTACCCTGTGGGATACCTATATTTACATAATTTGGGTCTGAAGTATACTTTACAATATAGTTTGAGCGACTTGAAATATGTGAGATTTCAGTTATCTGTCTTCTATTTTTTAGATATGACTGGAACCACTTTTTCACAAGTCCCCTTATTCCCAGTTCATCTAACTTATTTAACAATATGTTGTGGTCTACTGTATCAAACGCTTTAGTTAGATCAAGAAATATACCTGTTGTGTAGTTCCCTTTATCTAACGCTTCTAGAATGTGTTTTGTGAAGTGTGCTGTTGCTGATTCTGTGCTTTTCCCTGATCGAAATCCAAACTGGTCAACAGACAGTAAGTTGTATTTATTTAAATAATTCATTAGCCTATCTTTCATAATAGTTTCTAATATTTTTGCAAAGCATGAGAGTAGAGAAATTGGCCTATAATTTTCAATTTTTTCCTGCATCACCTTTTTTGAAGAGAGGTAGTAATTTAGCATATTTTAAATAGTCTGGAAAGTAGCCCTGCTTGAAAGATTGATTTATAATATCAACTAAAGGTGGAAGTAGGCTCTTGATACAGTCCTTAATTATAAAAATGGGGACTTCATCCAGACCAGCTGAGTTTTTGTTTTTCAGTTTGCTGACTGCTTTGTAGACTTCTTCCTGTGTTGTAGGGAATAACACCATCGAGCGTGATACACCATTATTTGGCTTTTTGACCTGAGGGGCTGTTAAAAAATTTTCCTGTAATTTTTTTCCTATGCTACTAAAATAATCATTTATATAGTTTGCCAAATATATTGGGTCTTTTATTACAGTCCCTTCCTCTTTGATTTTCAGGTTTGACAGATTCACTTTCCTGGTACCAGTTTCCTGCTTTACAATTTTCCATACTGCCTTATTTTTGTTTTCAGCAGAGAGCACCAGTTTGGAGTTATGAGCTCTCTTTGCTGCAAGCAATATTTTCCTATATGTTTTCCTGTATCTTTTATAAAAGAGTGAGAAAGCAGGATTAGTTTGGCTGTGTTTAATGGAGCTCAGGTACTTTAGTGTTTCAGACGATTTTTTGATGCTTTTTGTGACCCACTTGTTTTTTCCTGCTGTTGATAATGGACATAGCACTTTGGGAAATGTTTCTTCAAAATTTAATTTAAACAATGTCATGAAATTTTTGAATTTTTCATTTGCATCTACCTCTGAGTATACTGAGTCCCATGTTAGTCCTGCACTGTCCTGCTGGAATTCCCCAAGTCTGGCAGAACACACAATGGACATGAATGGATGCAGGTTATCAGACACGATGCTTACATACGTGTCACCTGTCACAGTCGTATCTAGACATATCAGGGGCACTCTAAGTGCACATGCCCAACACCATTACAGAGTCTCCACCTGCTGACAAGCAGGGTCCATGGATCCATGAGGCTGTCTCCATACCCATACACATCTATCCGCTCAATACAATTTGAAACAAGACTCGTCTGACAAGGCAACATGATTCCAGTCATCAACAATCCAATGTCGGTGCTGACATGCCCAGCCAAGGCATAAAGCTTTGTGTCATGCAGTCATCAAGGGTACACAACTGGGCCTTCAGCTCCAAAAGCCAATATCGATGACGTTTCATTGAATGGTTCACAAGCTGAGATTTGTTGATGGTCCAGCACTGAAATCTGCACCAATCAGCAGAAGTTGTACTTCTGTCATGTCGAGCGATTCTCTTCAGTCATCTTTGGTCCCATTCTCGCAGGATCTTTTCCCGATCACAGCGATGTTGGAATATTTTACATTGTTGCAATAATTACCATTGTTATTACAGCTTCACAAGAAATTCTTTTTTCATGATGAATTGTAGATGAGAGCTCACCAGGGTAAATGATCGCAGCATATGATAAAACCTGGGAACCTAACAAAACAACATATATTTTTTCAAAAAGTCTGTTTGTAAGGGAAACAGTATCATGAATTGCTACAGTCAATAATGGTGCTTTCACAAAAACAAACAAAATTACCACTTCAAAGCAATTTGAAGTGAAATTTACCTCATTTCGTTGGAAGTGTCTGATGATTTCCCAGGAATATCTTTGCAAAAGTTCTGACTTCTTCTTAGAGTGCTGAAGGTTGCTTCTGGGTACATTACTACTCTTCTCATTGTCAGAGAGAGAGAGAGAGAGAGAGAGAGAGAGAGAGAGAGAGAGAGAGAGAGAGATGGTGGGGCAACTCTATATTTTTGCTCTCCTGCTCGCAATGTTCAGAGACCTTATTAATTATTTTTCTTGGTCCACTCCATAAGGTACTACTACTTGCCCTTCTCTGAGGAGTGTAAAGTGTATCCTGTGCTGCCTGTGATGAGCCAGGAACGAGTTTGTCACTCATCAACAGACATATTAATGTGCGACACATCACAACACTACACAGCAACCTTGCAATGGCTATATTTGTACGATTCTGTATTAGATCACTGAGGATGGCAGTAGCTGGAAACAGGACATGAATGAGCTGATGTTGGTCAACTTGTGCCAATTCAGAACTGGGGAGCCATCATACCACTCTTTGTGAACAGACTGTACATACATACTCTGTAAGCCAACATGTGGTGTACACTGGCAGAAACTATTTACCACTACTTGTTGTTTCCATTCCCATTCCATTTGCAAATAAATTTTTTTTTTCGTCAAACTGCTGGGTCGTCTTAGGCCTATACTCCACTTAATCTAACTTAAACTAACTATACACAAAGGACAAAACAAACACACACACACGCACACACTCACACACACACACACACACACACACACACACACACACACACACACACACACACACACACACGCGCCCGAGGGCCGAGGGAGAACTCGAACCTCCAACGGGAGGAGCTGAGGAAACCGTGACAAGGCACCCTAGACTGAGCAGCTAACCTGCGTGGCCACACATGGAGTAAAAGAAAAATAAATGTCTACATGACTCAGTACAAGTCCAAATTTATCTTATCTGTGGTTCTTACACAAACTGCATGTTGGCAGCAGTAGAATTTTTCTGCAGTAAGCTGGAGATGCCTGTTCTCTAAACTTTCTCCACAGTGTTTTGTACAAAGAATATTGTCTTCCCACTAGAGATTCCCATTTGAGCTCATGAAGCATTTCTGTAACACTCACATGTTAATCAAGGCTAGCAGCACACTTCTGAATTCCTTCGATATCTTCCTTTAATCTGACCTTGTGGGATCTCAAACATTTGAGCAATACTCCAGAATGGGTAGCAAGAGTGTTCCATATGCAGGCTCCTTTATAGATAAGCTATACATTCCTAAAACTCTCCCAATAAACTGAAGTTGACCATTCGTCTCCCCTACAATCATCTTTAACTGCGCCTTCCATTTCATACTGCTTTGCAACATTATGCTTTGATATGTTTCAGTTGCATAGAGTGCCACACTATAGGTAAAACACTTATCTAGTCTTTCCCTGGGGATTTTATCTAGCTTTACACATAATAAGTTTCTCTTTCTATTGAAAGCTTCCTTAGGTACCACGATCTTTCATTTCCTGCTAATAACACCATATCATCCACAAATCATAAACATGCTACACTCTTTCCTTCAAAACAAACTCTGAAACTCCATTTTTTCCACCTGGACATTTCATAGTAGTCTCCTCTACGTACATGTTTGAGAGCAATACAGAATTACAGCAGCCTTGCCTCACTCACATAGGCATTTCATTTCCAAACCTTACTCTTATCTTCCATTTTAAATACAAAATTTTGTACCAGTTTTCTCTCCTTCCAATTAACTCCTTTCTTCTTCAACATATTCATCACTTTGCTACATAGTGCTCTGTCAAGATCCTTTTCTAGGTCAACAAATGCAGTATACATTTTTCTCCTTCCCTTAAGATGTCTCTCTCCTATACTTCTTAGTAGTCCAATTGCATCTCTTTTTCTCTTACTGTTTCTAAATTCAAACCTCTACTATGTGCCAATCTAGCTTTCCATATAACTTTCCATTCCGCACTCTTAATAATATATTGGCTGCATGAGAAATTAAACACATTCTCCACACTTTCAGATATTCTTCTTTTTCTCAGTTGGTACTATTACTGTTGAGCATACCTCATTTCAGGGGTGTACTACCTCCTTCCTTCTGTCTCCCAGCTTTTTATCACTTTTAGTGGCAAACAATCAGTTCCATGCCTTTTTATTTTTCATTTGTTCCAGTGCTTTTTGCAATTCTTAATCCAAAACACCATGCCCTTTTTTTCAGTATATGACACATTTGCCTCTTCTTCACATTTTTTTTATTCTTAATATTTGATTCATTTCATAAAGACACCGTGTTCTCAGCATCTATTGAACACCTCTCGTGGTTCTTTGATTATTCTGCCATTCTTTCATTTGATTTCCATATTAATCGTCCTTTTCCGGGGTGTACATGCAGACAAGAAAAAAACAATTCTCGTGTTGCTCCCATATTTTTCAGTTAAGAATACACTTTTTCCTGGATGAAAATACATTATACCCTGGGTCAAAGTACATTTTTTATGTTGAGTGACTATATACTTTCTCTAGAAGCTGTAAAACTTATCAATACTTTGAATGATAAAGGTTTTATAAGACAGCATAGGACTTCCTGGATCTTTAGGAAATTAAACCTGTAAAAAACAATGTTTTGGAAATATCCTTGATGCAAGGCAACATGTACCCTGCATATTTTCATATTATGAAAGTTTAAATACAAATTCCATCTAAAACAGCATGGTAACTTCTGAAAAACTGAAATCAAGATTGTGATGTACTTCTGTCAGCCACTCGTAGCTCACATCACATGATATTGCCAGCCAATGACAGCAGATGGTCAGAGCATACAACATGTAGTGTAATCAGCCAATAGCAACATCACTGTTAAGTAGTGTGAACACACAAACAGAAAAAAAATGATGGATTAAATTAATGCACATACAGTATAGCTACAAGAAAAGCTACAGTTTCACATATAATACTGATCATTTTTAGTGTATGTTACCCCTTAAGATATAACAAACAAAAACAAAAATTTTAAATAATATCACAAATGGCTGGTCTTCTGGAACCAAAATTTTTTCAAGTTGCTTATCCTCAAAATGTTAAGTTTTGAATGAGAGTCAAATACTCTATGATTTAAGAAATTCATCACACATAATATAATTCATCTGATATAAAAGGAAATTTACTTTCAAAGTAATGTTTTTTAAACCACCATTCACAATACTTTCTTGTGACCTGTTATAAATGTAAACAGTTGTGATGTAACACACATCAAAAGCAGTTTGCTGTTATGACGTATTGTATAGTCTTCATCCTAAAGCCTTTTGACACATTTTGCTGTTGGAAGACACTTGTGTGTGTAATGTGTATTTCTGTTGTAAATGACGCATTTTGTTTGCAACTGAAGTTTTATATTGGTGTTATTCTTCATTTATGTTTTATTGCTGCAGTATTATTCTGCAACAGCAGGCTAAAGTAAAATTATTTGTTAGACTATCAGTTCTTACCAGTCAGAATTACAAAACTTTAACTGAAAACTAAAACCATTTTTCCCGGATGAAACAAATCCTGCGTTTCTCCTGTATTTTCAAGGTTGTCCTGGGGCATTTACGTCCTGTTTTCCTACTTTCTCCCTATCTAATTTTTACAACTTCATGTGCTCCTTTTTCTCTATTTCTCTTTCATCAATTTTCTCTCACATATTCAATTTCGTTTCTTAATTCTTTATTCAATTTCCTACACATCATATGTCCTTCTCTATTCTCCACTGCCTTCCATTTTCTCAATTCTTCTATCTTTTCCAACATGTTTTCCATTACCCATTCTTTCCTGATGTTTTTAGACTTTCTGTTTACTATAATTTCTTTTGCAGCTGCCATTAGACTCCCTCATTTTTATCGATTTCTCATTTTTGATCTCTTCCTCATTATCTTTTCTTAATGTTTCTATAAACTTTTCCTCCATTTCTAATCTGTCTTCTTTAGAGTTTCTATATTTGATTTCTCTTTAGCTTTTCCTCTCTTTACTTACTTCAACTTTTCTTGTGTTTCCCCTACCATTAGGTTGTGGTCATAATCTGTTAGATCCTGGGTTTAGCATTCTTCAGGAAGTTCTTATCTCTTTTCTGTATAAATATGTAGTCCAACTGATACCTCTCTCATTCAGACTAGAAACCCATATATATCACCTCCTTCTGCAGTTCTGAAATGTAGTGTTGCAAACAACTCAGTTTTCTTTACAAAAATTAATTAACCTTTCACCTCTTTTATTCCCTGTGTCTAAAACAAATTTTCCTATTATATCTCCTTCATTTCCTTCACCAATCATAGCATTCTAATCCCCCCCACAAAAACAATAATTTCTCTTCTCTCTTTCCATAAGATTTTCTGTCTTTTCATAGTAGTCTTCTATCTCCATACCTTTATGTTGACTGGTTGGCGTGTATACTAATATTAATACCACATTATTTTTTACCCTTGTAGTCTTATCACCATCCACCTTCCATTTATACACTATCTGAGGGAAGATTGGAAAGTGATGCACAACAATTTTACTACCAAAAAGTTTAATTGTTAACAAAACAAAAAATTACAAATGAACTTACATCTTTTATCTACTTTTCTGCACAGTCACAAATGTTCTCAAGACATTTCTCTCATCGTGCTAACAGTTTCAGTACATACCGTTCATAGAATACCATTTAGTCTGAATATAGCTACCTGCAGACTGATGATTTCACTTCTGCATCTGTCGCAAAATGTTGGCCAGCCAGGAATTTCTTCATGGGTCCAAACAGATTAAAATCTGACAGTGCAAGGTCTAGACTGTATGGCAGATGCTGGAGCACCTTTCACCCAAATTTAGCAATTTTCTCATGAACAGAAGCAGCAACATGGAGGTGAGCATTGTCAGGAAGAAGTCTGACACTGCCAGCCTTAATGTTGTCGTGTTTGTCAAGAAGGGACAGCAACTTAAAGTTTTAATGTAGACTGTAGCATTCACAGCAGTCCCATGTTCAGCAAAATCCACTAATAACACACCATTCAATATCTCATATCTCAGGCCACTGTCGAAAACACTTTCCTGGCAGACTGAGTCACGTTGAATTTTTTTTGTACTGGGGAACCAGCATATTTCATTCCATAGAGGCCTGCCTGTTTTTGGGCATGTAGCGGTACAAAAACGACTCATCATCATTGGTGATTCCTATCAGAAAGTCATACTCTTCCATTTCATAATGTATTGAGTAATCCAAGCCTGTCATCATTCACTGGCCCTTGTGGTTGCCCATCAGATTTTTGGACAACAATCAAGTACTAACTTTACAAAATATCAATGTGTCATGAACAACATCGTACACTGTACACAAGAGATGTGAACTGCCTCGATAAGATTCGCAATTCCAAATCTCAAACTACACTCACTGCTCTTCACAAGTTGATGACAGTAACAAGTGAACCATGTTTGTTTCAGAATTCAGGCTTCTGTTGCTAGAGCTGCACATAAAAACAAAATACCTTCTGTAGCTCAAACATCAAACTATACCTCCATGAAATTTCAGCATACTAGCTGCAGTACCAGGCGAGAAAAAATTATTTTGTGTTACTGTCTGACTCTGCCTTGTACCTTACCAGAACTGAACTGTAGTCTGGACATACAACAAAAATCACATTAAACATCCATTTCGGGATTTATTTATTCATGTATCAATAGTACCAAGAGATCCAATGCTACTTAATCATGGGCTAAGGCAGTACATAGTTTACATGGTTTTAGAAAATTTATAAACAACAGAATTAAAGAATTAATAACACATGAAAAAAAGACTGTGAGGGGATATACGAATACCAAATTATAGCCAAAATTCTCAGCTACTGTGAGGGACTGCTGTGCTGAAAGGAAGTTGTTTGTCACAAGCAAACCTTTCAACTTGGATTTGAATACTTTTGATTTACCACACCATTTTTCAGTTCTTCTGGGAGCCTATTGAAAAGTAAACCTGTACACTCCTCTGTACAAGGCTTAAGGAAGTGTTATCCTAGTTCAAGAAACCATTGTCTGCAAATGCCATGCTCTCTCTTGAAATATTATATACCAAATTAAACTAGTCAAATTATCAGTGGTACCAACTTCTGCATTCCTGCATCTTCTGAAACTTCAGAGCAGTAAACAGAATACTTTGTGCAACAATGCCACTTGAGAACACAGTTTTTAAAATTGTGATGTCTGCATTGCAAATTAAGTACACAAAATAATTTAACTGCATATATAAAAAATCTACTCTTCAAGCAGCAGCGAAACACACACATAAAATACGGTTGTAATTGGCAAGTTTTCGAAGTCAGTGGCTCCTTCTTCAGGCAGAAAGGTTGAAGGGGAAGGAAGACAGGGGTTAAAGGAAAAGGACAGGAGAGGTCTAGGAAAAGGGGTAGATTTTGGGAAAGTCACCCAGAACAGCAGGTCAGGGCAGACTTACCGCACAGGTTGAGAAGGAAAGACTGATTGTTGGGGACTGCACTGGATGAGATGTGAAAACCTGAGAGTTTCAAGGTGGAAGACAGGTTAATATTCAGACAGAGATTACTACTTAAACAGATGGAGATTATCGCTTAAATGTCATGCATGAGTCCATAAGAGTGGAAAGCTAAGAAAATTGTATGTAACAGAAGTGACATGACCACGGGAGGGGGGGATTGAAAAATAGACAGTAAGACATGTTGTAATGTTAATTCCCAGCTGCGTAGTTCTCAGAAACTAGTGTCTGGGGGAAGAATCCAGTTAGTTCCCACCTGTGGAGTTCTGAGAAATTAGTGTCTGGGGGTAGAATCTGGATAGCATGTGTTGTGAAACAGGTGCAGAGATCACAATTGTCATGTAGTAGAGCATGCTGTGCAAAGTATATTTCCCATTGCCAGTATACACCTTCTGCCTGCACCCATTCATCCTAGCTGATAATTTGGAGGTAGTCACGTCAATGCAAAAGGCCAAACAGTGTTTACATAACAGATGGTATATAATGTGTGTCATTTCACAGGTGGTGCTCTCTTTGATAGTATATGTGTTGTCAGCTACAGAGTTGCTGCAGTTGGCAGTAGGAGGTTGCACAGGGCAAGTCTTGCAGTGGAGATGGTCACAGGAGTAGGAGCCATAGGGTAGGGAGATGGGTGCAGAAGGTGCCTAGAATTGTCAAGAATATTGTGGAGATCGGGAGGACGATGGAAAACTATTCCAGACGTGGTGGGCAAAATTTCAGACAGGGCATGATTTTAAGAAGTCATGGTCCTGTCAAAGCAACTGATTAACATATTCCAGATCAGGATAATGCTGAATCACAAGTGGTGTGCTCCGAAGTTGTTTTCTGGAGGGATCAGCAGTACTAGGATTGGATGTGGTGACCTGGGAAACCTGCTTTTTAACTAGGCTACTGGGGTAATTACATGCAGTGGAGGCTGAGGTGATAGTGGTGGTGCATTGCTGTAAAGAGTGTGCCGAAATTTTTTTTTACAAAGGCACAGACGGTGTTTAGAAACGATAGATTGCATGCGAACGGTGGTGGCGAGTTTGTCGCTGTTAGTAGTAGTTTATCCTGTAGTGAAGTACAAGTGGATAATTCCTGTGAATTATTATGGGTGGAAGTTACACTCAACAACCGAGCTAGGTTAATAATTGGCTCCTTTTACCGACCTCCCGACTCACCAGCATTAGTGGCAGAACAACTGAGAGAAAATTTGGAATACATTTCACATAAATTTTCTCAGCATGTTATAGTCTTAGGTGGAGGCTTCAATTTACCAGATATAGACTGGGACACTCAGAGGTTTAGGACAGGTGGTAGGGACAGAGCATCGAGTGACATTATACTGAGTGCACTATCTGAAAATTACCTCGAGCAATTAAACAGAGAACCGACTCATGGAGATAACATCTTGGACCTACTGATAACAAACAGACCCTATTCGACTCTGTAAGTGCAGGACTGGGAATCAGTGATCATAAGGCCGTTGCAGCATCTCTGAATATGGAAGTTAATACGAATATAAAAAAAGGGAGGAAGGTTTATCTGTTTAGCAAGAGTAATAGAAGGCACATTTCAGACTACCTAACAGATCAAAATGAAAATTTCTGTTCCGACACTGACAATGTTGAGTGTTTATAGAAAAAGTTCAAGGCAATCGTAAAATACGCTTTAGACAGGTACGTGCCAAGTAAAGCTGTGAGGGATGGGAAAAACCCACCGTGGTTCAACAACAAAGTTAGGAAACTACTGTGAAAGCAAAGACAGCTTCACTGCAAGTTTAAACGCAGCCAAAACCTCTCAGATAAACAGAAGCTAAACAATGTCAAAGTTAGCGTAAGGAGGGCTATTCATGAAGCGTTCAGTGAATTCAAAAGTAAAATTCTACGTACCGACTTGACAGAAAATCATTGAAACAGAGGATGACACGCATAAAGCTGAAATACTAAACACCTTTTTCCAAAGCTGTTTCAAAGAGGAAGACCGCACTACAGTTCCTTCTCTAAATCCTCGCACAAACAAAAAAATGGCTGACATCTAAATAAGTGTCCAAGGAATAGAAAAGCAACTGGAATCACTCAACAGAGGAAAGTCCAGTTGACCTAATGGAATACCAATTCGATCCTACACAGAGTACACGAAAGAACTTGCCCCCCTTCTAACAGCCGTGTACCGCAAGTCTCTAGAGGAACGAAAGGTTCCAAATGATTGGAAAAGAGCACAGGTAGTCCCAGTCTTCAAGAAGGATCGTCGAGCAGATGCGCAAAATTATAGACCTATATCTCTGACGTCGATCTGTTGTAGAGTTTTAGAACATGTTTTTTGCTCAAGTATCATGTCATTTTTGGAAACCCAGAATCTACTCTGTAGGAATCAACATAGATTCCGGAAACAGCGATCGTGTGA
Source organism: Schistocerca gregaria (assembly GCF_023897955.1). Lineage (NCBI taxonomy): Eukaryota > Metazoa > Arthropoda > Insecta > Orthoptera > Acrididae > Schistocerca > Schistocerca gregaria. The sequence goes on along the minus strand of NC_064923.1, from coordinate 249,827,326 downwards.
GACCCAACTCGCTTTATTTGTTCATGATACCCAGAAAATATTAAATACAGGCTCCCAGGTAGATACTATTTTCCTTTACTTCCGGAAGGGGTTCAATACAGTTCCGCACTGTCACCTGATAAACAAAGTAAGAGCCTACGGAATATCAGACCAGCTGTGTGGCTGGATTGAAGAATTTTTAGCAAACAGAACATAGCATGTTGTTATCAATGGAGAGACGTCTACAGACATTAAAGTAACCTCTGGTGTGCTACAGGGGAGTGTTATGGGACCATAGCTTTTCACAATATATATAAATGACCTAGTAGATAGTGTCAGAAGTTCTATGCGGCTTTTTGCGGATGATGCTGTAGTATACAGAGAAGTCGCAGCATTAGAAAATTGTAGCGAAATGCAGGAAGATCTGCAGCGGATAGGCACTTGGTGCAGGGAGTGGCAACTGACCCTTAACATAGACAAATGTAATGTATTGTGAATACATAGACAGAAGGATCCTTTATTGTACGATTACATGATAGCGGAACAAACACTGATAGCAGTTACTTCTGTAAAATATTTGGGAGTATGTGTGCGGAACGATTTGAAGTGGAGTGATTATATAAAACTAATTGTTGGTAAGGTGTGTACCAGGTTGAGATTCATTGTGAGAGTCCTTAGAAAATGTAGTCCATCAACAAAGGAGGAGGCTTACAAAACACTCGTTCGACCTATACTTGAGTATTGCTCATCAGTGTGGGATCCATACCAGATCAGGTTGATGGAGGAGATAGAGAAAATCCAAAGAAGAGCGGCGCGTTTCGTCACAGGGTTATTTGGTAACCGTGATAGCATTACGGAGATGTTTAGCAAACTCAAGTGGCAGACTCTGCAAGAGAGGCACTCTGCATCACAGTGTAGCTTGCTCACAAGGTTTCAAGAGGGTGTGTTTCTGGGTGAGGTATCGAATATATTGCTTCCCCTACTTATACCTCCCGAGGAGATCACGAATGTAAAATTAGAGAGATTCGAGGGCGCATGGAGGCTTTCAGACAGTCATTCTTCCCGCGAACCATAAGCAACTGGAACAGAAAAGGGTGGTAATGACAGTGGCATGTAAAGTGCCCTCCACTTCTCACTGTTGGGTGGCTTGCGGAGTATAAATGTAGATGTAGACATTTGAAGAAATACGTTTGCCTCAGATGCCAAGGCTGTATGGAAGGGAACGTTTGACATGGAAAGGATGGCAACTGTCAAAATGTAAGTACTGTTGTTTGTTGGTAGGTTTAATGTGGAAGATAGTGGCTAGCTGGCCTTTGGTGAAGGTGAGATCAACATCAAGGAAAGTGGCATGGGATTCAGAATAGGACCACGTGAAATTTAATTGGGAGAACATATTCAGAGATTCCATGAATTTTACCAGGTCAGCCTCACCATGAGTTCATATGGTAAAGATGTCATCAATGTATCTAAATCAAACCAGGGGCTGAAGACTTAGGGATACCAGGAAAGCCCCCTCCAAGTGACCCATGAAAAGGTTGGCATAGGAAGGAGCCATCCTGGCTCCCATGGCCGTACCACTGACCTGTTTGTATGTCTGTCCCTCAAAGGTGAAGTAGTTGTTAGTAAGAATAAATTGATTAAGGTGAGTAATAAAGATGTCATATGTTTGCAATCAGATGGGTGCTGACTGAAGAAATGTTAAGCAACAGATAAACCTTGTATGTGGGAGATATTGATATAGAGCGAGGTGGCATCAATGGTGACAAGCAAGATGTGTGGTGGGATTGGGATGGGCACAGATTTCAGATGATCTAGGAAATCAATGGTATCTTGGATGTAGGAGGGAAGTCTTTGTACTAAGGGTTGCAGGTACTGACCGACTAAGACAGACATACATTCGGTGGGTGCTTTGAAGCCAGCAACTATAGGAAAGCCAGGATGAATGGGTTTGTGAATCTTAGAAAGAAGGTAAAATGGTGATGCCGCATGGTTTGGGTGAGGTGAGAAGTTCTATGGATTGAGGAGTTAGTTTTTGTGAGGGGCCTGAGGTTTTTAGGAGGGAGTGCATCTCAGTTTGAATCACAGGGATGGGATCTTGGTGGCAGATGCTGCATGTAGAGGTGTCAGATGCCTGGCATAGATCTTCACTAACATACTCCTGACAGTCAAACACCACAGTGATAGATCGTTTGTCTGGTGGGAGGATAATGATGAAGTCATCAGCTTTTAGGGAATGTAGACTGTGGAGTTCTGCAGAGGACAGGTTAGCATCATGTTTTAGGGACCTGAGGAAAGGTTTTTAAGCAATGCTGGATGTGAGGAATTCTTGGAAGGCTTATAAGAGATGATTCTGAGGTAGTGGTGGTGGAACAAGTTGGGATCATGGTTGGAACTATTCAGACAGGGTTCAATGCCATGTTTGGAAAGGTTTTGGGGTTGGGTTGCAAAGTGATATTTCCAATGGTTATTATGTGTAAAGGACAGGAGGTTTGTCACTGAACTACTATCATCAGATGCAGATTTAGGACTGAAAGGGGGACCCTTAGATAATACAGATAATTCAGGAGGGGCGAGTGCTTCAGAGGAGAGGTTAAGGACACTATACTCTTGTGACTCGTTCTTTTGATTATGGGTTATTCTTGGTCAGGGGGGCAGTAGTAGATGCCGTGGGATGTTAAGGTCGGCCAAGCTTGATTTTTAGGAGAGGAGAGGTGGTTGATGGTGTGGCTGTTTAGGGAGCTGCACAGGGACAGGAAGGGAAACACCACTGTTCAGGTAGTTTAGGAGAAGGTGGGACATCTTTTTCAGCTGAAGTCTGGCATAATGTTGCAGTTTGAAATTAGCTTGGTGGATGATACCAGTTAAGGAATCAAGAGGGGCACATAACTATACGATTTTGTATAAGGAGAGAAGTCTGGTAGAGCGGAAATTGGCTGATGCGGCGGGCAGGTCATAGATTAGCTGGGAAGAGCAAGAGATTGCTGTATTTGAAACTGTAAAAGAGCCTGCAAGAGATTGCTGTATTTGAAACTGTAAAAGAGCCTGCAAGAGATTGCTGTATTTGAAACTGTAAAAGAGCCTGGTGTAGATTAGGATTACAACCAGAAACAGGGACTTTCAATGTTAGGCATTTTAGAGTTACTCCCAGGAACAAAAGGTTTCAATAAACAGAATATGGGACCTTAGTTTTCATGGTGCAAAAGCATGTTTTCAAAAAGAATGGATGTAATATGCGATGGGATTCATTATGGAAAGAGAGGACAGTCTGGAGAGTTAGAAATCATGGGAGGGCACAGAAAAAAGCTGAGGGTGGAAAAGATAGAAAAACAGAAGAAAAGCAAGGAAGAATTATGGAAAAAATTCAGAAAAATCAGGAAAATTCGTACAAAAATCATTAATCAGAGGTAATGAGTGGGCGATCTACATGATATGAAAAAAAAATTTGGAAGAAAAGGAAAAAAATTGATTGAGAAAGTCTTGAAAACAGACACATTTTTAAAAATTGGGTAAACAAAAAGAGAAAGTCATAGGAGAAAATGTAAACTATTTAGCTTGGCAATTAAAGAGACTTACGAGACAGCAATGAATGTAGATGAGAATGGTTTGCCAAAAAATAAGCACACAAAAACCTGAAAGAATTATGCATAAACAAGATAAGTGGACGATGGGAAAGAAAATAGCTGTCAAATTTCTGAATAAATTGGCAAAAGATGATCGGGATAAGGCCATGCAGTGTAACAAATCGTAAATTGTTATATGCAAATTTGCATGGACTCACGGCGAGGGTGACCTGCTAAAATTTCTGCAATCTCTGAATACCTTCTCCCAACTAAATTTCACATGGTCCTATTCCAAATTCCATGCCACTTCCTTGATGTTGATCTCGGCCCCACCGATGGCCAGCTACACACCTAACAACAAACAACAGTACTTACATTTTGACAGTTGCCATCCTTTCCATGTCAAACATTCTCTCACATACAGCCTGGGCATTTGAGGCAAACATATTTGTTCGGATGCAGACTCTTCACAGCAATACACCACTCAGCCTTCACTGCACGTAATTACCCCACCAGCCTAGTTAAAAAGCAGGTTCCCAGGCCATCACATCCAATCCTGGTTCTGCTGATCCCTCCAAAAAACAACTTTGGAGAACACCACTGGTAACTCAGTATTATCCAGGTCTGGAATGTGTTAATCAGCTACTTCGAGAGGACCATGACTTCCTAAAATCGTGCCCTGTCTGACATTTTGCCCACCACATCTAGAATAGTTTTCCATCATATACTATCAAAGGGAGAGCCACCTGTGAAAGGACACACATTATATACCATCTGTTATGTAAACACTGTTTGGTCTTCTACATTTGCATGACTACCACCAAATTATCAGTTAGGATGAATGGATAGGCAGAGAGTGTATACTGGCAACTTGCAATATCCTGTTCCAGAGCATTCTCTACAACATGACAATCATGACCTCAGTGCCTTTTTCCCCACATGTGCCATTTGGATTCTTCCCCCAGACACAAGTTTCTCAGAGCTCCACAGGTGGGAACTAGCATTACAACATGTCCTTTGTTCTCTCCACCTGCCTGGCCTTATATGTTAATTACTTCTGTCTCAGCATTTCTTCACAGTAACTACTCTTTATTTCACTCTGTTTCACTTTTCTATATCCGTCATTGTCTTACCTGTCTATTTTTCACCCCCCCCCCCCCCCCCCACTTCCAGTCACATCTGTAATGCACAATGCAGTTAGCTTTCCAACCTCATTAACTCATGTATGACATTTAAGGAGTAATCTCTGTCTGAATATTACCCTGTCTTTCACCTTTAAGTTCACTGGCTCCGAAAGTTGCCAATTATAACAGTCTTTTATGTGAGTGTTCTGCCGCCGCTTGGTGAGTAGATTTTTTATCTATCCAGTTAAATTATTTTGTCAACAACTGATTGTTTTCATTGTTAAATTTAGAACAAAGACACACACACACACACACACACACACACACACACACACACACACACACACACGCACACGCACGCACACTGTTGTTTTCTTGCTTTCATTAAGTAGGCTTTAATAATAGCTCACTGCAAGAAAACATTAACCATCCATATAAGTGAGCACCAGATTGCTGAACAGTTGAAATTGATGTCTTTGTTGTCATAAATTTTTGGCCGTTTCTTACTAATATGTTGTGATTTATGTAGTTGTGGTTATTGTGGGACCTGAGAACACAGATACTTTTATGCAAATATAGACGGATTTCGCTTCTATAGTGACATGAGGATATCACAATGCCTCTTGCTTCCAAACATATCGTCTGCCTGCCAGTCTCATTGGCTGTGCAGAACCAGCAGCTGACACATCCCCTTTCATTCCTGTCACGTCCCTGTGAGTGTCAACAACATTGCAGCACAAAATACATAAGTAAACCACCAGCCCTTATTAAGACTTTTACCTGCAGAACTATTTTTAAGTATCTGTCCAGTTTTAAAGTCGATTCAATTCTGAGTACAAATGAATTCAGCCAAAGTGGCAGATGTTCCTAAAATGCCAAAGTATACAGTATAGGCCTCAATGGTTGGCAACATGACATAATTTGTTGCCCACTTGCTACTCCCCTCCCCACACTCATCTAGTTCTCAGCCAAGCTGGTATTACAGTTCCCCCTCCAGCCATTCGATAGCACTGTGTTTGAGCAACTATCAAACACAGACCGCAATGTCTTCTAGTGTGCAAGTCATGTGTAACAACAGCAACCAAAATACATAAATAAAAGATCACAATCATGACTCAGTACAATTCACCAACTTCGCTCGGCCCGCTATCTGCTGTTGGTACTAGCTCCAGATGGGTCTTGCAGCTGAAATGTATTCTCGTGACAATATGATTTATTTCAAGCCAAAGCTTCATCTATAAGAGTAAGGTTATCCACATACACTCAGTTAAACAATGTAAACACATTAACATCAGCAGCAATAGTTTCATCTGCAAATGTAAGACAACCCTGTATTTTTCAAATGATGCATCTGGGGAGAAAACCTCGTCTTATGATAGGGTAAATATGGTATATAGACCAGGTCTGACTCGCAGGTCACAGTTTATACATCCCTGTTATGGAGAGTCTGCTTGGCAAGCCACTTACAAATCTGAACCTATAAAGATTTTTATCTAAAACAAAGTTGTCTGTTACTGCCTAACTATGTCCTGCTACCCTTATGAGGGACGACAATGGAGGAAAGGCACAAGGTCAATTGCAAGAACTCTACATGTCCCCCATCAGATGTACATTATATAACAAACATCTAAATCCCAACAAAACACAAAAGAGCAGAATTTTTATAAACATATTTTCTACTCACCGCTGCAACCAAACAAGTTTTCTTCCTTCAAGTTGTATGTTCCATCCTTACATTCATCACACCTTCTGGAACCCACAGATGTCTTGCAATAACATTGACCTGTTTTAGTGTCACAGACTCCAAGTCCACCCATAACACCAGGAAGATAGCAGTCACATTCTGTAAATATAAGAAAATTGAAGCTCAAATGCAATGTCATTTATGGGGAACTAGAGTTTGAAGTATTTATACAAAATAGAGAACAATTAATTGTTCTGTTTACATTCTTATTCTTTAGCCTCTTGAATCCCAGTCACTTCATGTATTCAGGTAACGATATTACCTTTATCAGTGACATGTCACTTAAAAGATCTTCAAGATCTGCTACATCTAAACAGCTGCAGTAATTACTATTTTACATGAACTAAATTGATAATTTATGTAGCTTATTAACATTCCATCATGCATCTAGGCACTTCTGCACAGTACTGTAAGTTCCATTTTAAAGTTTACTATGAAAAGCAACTACACATTTTCTAAATAGTATTTGAGAAGTAATATGACAAGCATTTTTAGATTTAGCATTCAGTAATGCAACTTGCATGGTAAAGTGGCTAGCAATGCTAAAAACTGATGCAAGACTTACTGGTGACCACCTCAAACGTCTGACACCTCGTGAGAAGCTATTTTAATTAACAAATAGTGACATTTAACATGTAAGTCAATGAAGTGGTGTTAAGATGGGATGCTTACAGAAAGCTTTGTGATACAGGAGAATGTAAATGGTATTCTACAAGAATTGTAGGAGATTCAGAAACCAACAGATAAAAGAACAATACAAACTACATGCATTTCTTATATACTTTTCATATTTTTACAAAACAGTGAAGGTGCCTGTCACTCTTCAAGCCTTCCCAGAGAATATATTCAATATACAACTTTCAAATCTGCTGTCACATTTTGAGTTAACTCACAATATTTCCTCCAGGCAAGTTTTGTAGAAGTTTTCTTGATAAGCTTTCTACATGTTTTTGAGGGAGCTGAATTCGAATTTTCTAAGTCCCACCAAAATTTTAGCCCAGAGATGGCTTAAAAATGAGAAAAGACACCCTTTCCACTTTCCACAAAATTGACTGTTTATAAAAATAGTGTGCGTGACATTTTTCGTCATACTGACATATGGTGCATAGTGCGTGTTGAAGTTAGCATAATTTCCAAGCTGAGGAGGTGGTCCATCTCAGGGCCTACCCCCTGTGCCCTTACCATACTTGATTCCACATCCATTGTCAAATTCCTTCCTCCAGTAGCATCAGAGTGTTATTGGAGTGGACTGAAAGTTGTTTATGAGATCGTCCTCAGATGGTTGCTTAGAATATGTCGGTAAATTCAGTTTGAGTGTATACTATAGCCATACACAACGAGTTAAAGTGAGACATTTGTTATATGTGATGGTGTACTGGATGATAGGAGAAAAGTGTCATCACTTAGTTCCAAAGTGGACTTGAAGAATGTCCTTGAAACAAGTAGAAGACGATGGATGGGATAGCTGCCCTTCTGAAGGGCAAGATGTGGTTACGATTTGTGAACCATGTTAAGGATATTATATTTAAAAAATTAATTGCTGAGGGGGCTAAGAAGGTTGTGGCTGGTTGCAGTCGGGAAAAAAAACCTCAATCTGCTCAAGCATATTTTGATTTCAGAACCAACTATTTTTGTGTGGCTTGGTTATTATGCAAGAATTTCTGGCTCAGTAAAATCAACTCCCAGCAATTGATGGAATTTAGTGTGTGCAGAAGCTTTGGCTGTGAGATACTGTTCTGTACCTTGCAGAGAGAAAACAATGAATTAGGATGCTCAATAATTTGGTCTGTTCCTGATGTGGTTGTAGGAGGTGCCAGAGCCAAAGCAGGAAGGGAAAAAAAAAACAACAGGGGATGATGGTGCCACATAGCAAATTTTTAACTGCCTCAGTGAAAATGATAAGGAGGGTTAACTTTCCCTTCTGCAATTAATAGACCATATCCACAGTGACTACCATCCCAAAGTGAAGACAGTAAAAGCTCAACTGTTGAAGAAGTATGGAAGTGCTGCAGGGACTGCTTCACTGGTGAAGAAATCAATTGATTTTTGTTTCAAAACCAATGAGTACAAAATTATTACAGATAGTTGATATCAATAAGAAGGTCGTCTTTAGAGGAAGAGCATCGACATTTGCCTGAAACAGCAGCAGATGCACTTCTTGAAGATACGCAATTGGAGGTTTACAACATAAAAGAATATCCCTCTCCAGACCAGTTTCTTACAAAGAATGAAGTCCTCATCCCATTTACTGTCCAAAATTTCATTAATCAACTCTCGATGAAGAAGAAGCCAAAAAACCTGAATAAATGGATGGCCAAAAGTATGGCAACAGCACACAACATGGTAGCACCTGTCAGATCTAACTCTTTCTTGTCACCATTGCAAGATGGCCTGACCACATTCCTCTATAAGACACATGGCTGTCAGAAACTAGTCAAGGTACTGTCTGCTTTAGATACAGTGCCTGCTAAACAGAAGCAGTACACTGTCAGGTATCAGCAATAGTGGCGAAGGGACTGGAATTTGATCCATCCGTCTTGTTTCAATTTGTTTATAACAATGCTGACAACAACATCCAAACTCTTCGTGGAAATAATAGTTCCCACGTAATGGTGGAAATGCACTGTATCACACAACATGAAGCTAAGCCATATTTCTCATTTTTGTTAGTGTTATAATTTCCCATGACCTCATTACTGTAACAAACACTGTATGATGGTTCCAACTCTAATTATTTACCCACTATATGGTATGAACCAATATTAGTCACCTATTGTCTTACTTAGCTGTAGCATACCCATCTACATATTCTCATTTTGCTTATGAATCAATCAAAGATGGAGGCAATGGTGCACGAAGCATGAAGAGGATGAAACTTCTTTGACAGTTCATTAAAACTGTTATAATAAGAATAATAAAATATTTTGATAATTATTATTATTGTTACCAAATTCAAAGTAAAGCATAATTATTACATCATTTACAAAAGTTATTTAGAACATCTTTTAACTGTAGTAGTGGTGAAAGCTTTCATTTTGCCATTTGAATGAACATTACAGCATAATGAGAGGTGAGGAATTGGGTTTTGGTGTTGGTGCCCAAAATTACACTAACTTCAACATGTGCTATACGCCATATGTGTGATCCGATAAAAGTACACAATAGAAACTATTTTATGGCCAGTACTTACCTCAGCTCAGTACAGCCGATAGAAACACAAAAAACAACCGAAAATTTAAGTTCCTAGCTTTCGGAATAAATGTTCCTTTGTCAGGGAGGAGAGAGGGGAAAGAAAGGGAAGAAGGGAAAGTAGATTTAGTTACTCACAACCCAGGTTATGAAGCAACAGGGAAAGGAAAACAGGGAGGGTAGCAAGGATGGAGGCATGGTTGTCAGAGGGAAGCCAAAGATATTCTACTGTAGGTACTGTGCCAGCTTCAAACCAAAGAGGATGCATACAGAAGTAAAGAGGTGTATAGTATAAAGATGTAGGATGAAAAGATGCATGAATGGCTAAACAGGAAAGGGGAAGAGGAGAAGACTGAAAAGTAAATGTGAGTGAGGTTGTTTAACGTAGGTTCAGTTCAGGGGGATGGCGGGATGAAAGGATGTGCTGGAGTGCAAGTTCCCATCTCCGCAGTTCAGAGGGACTGGTGTTGGGTGGGAGAAACCAAATGGCACATACAGTGTAGCAGGTTCCTAGGTCCCTAGAATTATGCTGGAGGGCATGCTCCGCTACTGGGTATTGGCCATCTCCTAGGCGGACAGTTCGTCTGTGTCCGTTCATGCGCTCAGCCAGTTTAGTTGTTGTCATACCAATGTGAAAGGCTGTGCAGTGCTTAGATGACAGATGTAACTGTCATCTAACTATCATTTACATCTGTCATCTAAGTTTGAAGCTGGCACAGTACCTACAGTAGAATATCTTTGGCTTCCCTCTGACAACCATGCCTCCATCCTTGCTACCCTCCCTGTTTTCCTTTCCCTGTTGCTTCATAACCTGGGTTGTGAGTAACTAAATCCACTTTCCCTTCTTCCCTTTCTTTCCCCTCTCTCCTCCATAACGAAGGAACATTCATTCTGAAAGCTAGGAACTTAAATTTTCGGTTGTTTTTTGTGTTTCTATCGGTTGTACTGGGCTGAGGTAAGTACTGGCCAGCCCCTCTATCTCTTTGTTAGTAATTGTTTCACATCTTTATATGAGATTTTCCATTAATTAGTTAAGCTATTTTATGTAAAATTTTACACTCTTTTTTCCACAGTCACCTCCGCCCAGAAAAATGGGTCATTTCTAAGTTACAAGTGAAAAACCAAAAAGTCCCATATTTTTGTGTTTTTTTTTTGTTTCTGTTTTTCATTTTTCACCTGACTACCGGTAGAAATTTGGATGGGACTTTGAAAATTTTGATTCATCACTCTCAAAAACATGTAGAAAGACTGTCAAAAAAGTGTCTCCAAAACTTTCCTCTAAGAATCATCATTTGACTGGACTACAACTGAACATTGACAAGTGGCCATCTATTACTGCTGGCAGATAGCTATGGCCAATGTCCTCACTGTTATTGGTCTGTTATGGAGGTGGCCTGTTTGAAAGCCACACATGCATGATCAGATTGCTTGCAGACAGATGACAGTAGCACACTCAGTGGCCCTACTGCTAACTGAGCTGTGGCCTCCTGTCTAAGTGCCAGTTAACCATTGCTGTTGCCTAGTGTTGCTAAGACCAGGAGTTAAATCACAGCACAGTGAAAGATCCATTTAGCAACAGACTAAAGCCAAAAAAGAGTTTCCTCTGGACAATCAAAGCAATTTGCATTGTCACCTTCTGCCTGATGCATTGAATAGTGGCAAAACAAGACACCCAGACGACATACCCCAAATCAAAAGAAAGATTTTGCTGATTTACAACTAGCTTATCAAAAGTGAAAGAACTGAATAGACTGCAAACTGGATTCATGCAGCGCAAACCGAACTTGAAGTTTTGGCGAAGGTGAAGGACTTCAAATTGTAGATCTCCTCTCGACCACCCAAAGTTACCTGTAACCTGCAAACTGGCTGACCTAATTTCGGCAAATGCCTCAAGAATCAACACTGCCAAATTCTGGGCATCGAAATTCATATTATATGTATAAAACCTTTGTACAACCTGTAAAGACATTGTAGATACACTGACTGACAAAAAGAGTGAAGCAATCAGAAGACACGGTCAGACATTGGTGTGGACCTGCCGAGTACTCTTGTGAGACAGCATTTCCAGCACCTAACAGAATTTGAAAGGACCTTTGGGTGAGTCTCCAATTGACAGCCAGTCAAATTGTGCAATATTCAGATTCTAGAGCATTCAGGTATTATAGGTGGCCAGGCAATGGAATACATGGAATATGAAGACGTGTATTCATCAAGGTTCTGGCTGACCTTGTCTGACATCCGTAATGGATGATTGCCAGACTGTGCACCAAGCACATTGTAACCCTTCATATGTGCATCTGCCATGCAATAACAAATAATGAACTCCCTGCAACATTCTGTATTATCTCACCATTGGTCAGGGACTAGCAGCAGCTGGACTAGGGAATTACCATCCCATGTTTAGGCTGCCAATCATGACAATACAAATGGCTGTTTTGGAATGGTTCTATGACTGGGTAGCATGGACTGCTGGTGAATGGCAACACACTGCATTCAGCACCAAGTCCCAGTCCTGCAGTATCCCAGATAGTCAGCTACTATGGCAGTGATGTGGGGAGAGGTCCTATTCTTCTATAGTTTTTAAGAGGTACAGAAGTATTACTCCTGGCACTATGGTGTGGGGGGCCACCAGATATGACTTTAGATCACAGCTCCTAGTGACTGATGAAACTCTGATGGCTCAATGGTACATCATGGACAATCTGCATCCTCATGTGTTCCCTCTCATGTGACACTACTGTTATGCCATTTTTCCACAAAACACATAGAACCACAAAACAAATTGAGTAGTAAGCTTAAATGGATAACATTAGGTATAAAAATTTCTAATGCCAGGAAGAGGCAAATCCACAATGAGCTGTAATATAACAAAACTAAGCATTTTACTGAGTATGTTACACATTACAAAGCTACACTTAAAAAAGTTGTGAAGACATCCATACAAACACAAACAATAAGTTCATTTTACAAAATAAAAATAAGACAAAGACAGTGTGGTTGGCTGTCACATCAGAGTTGGACATCAGAGTTAGTTGTCACTAATCTCTGTGATTAAAGTAAGTGAGGCACAAAGACAAATGTTGATGTAGCAGAGAATCAGAGTAAAAGTAATTCTTTTGGATTTCACTAAAAAGCTGAATGTCTCACAGATTTAATCCTAGAATGGTCAGGCTTGCTCTGTGAGACCCCACTAGTTTTGTTTTACTGAATTTATATTCTAATAGTTGCTGATCTGACTCGAGCACTTTGCTAACTTCCTGAAACCCAAGAGAAAAAGCATGTACATTGTGAATGAGGTTTTGCTTTGTTTGGTCACTGTTTCGCGTTTTGCTTTGTTTACTCGTTGTTTGAGAGTCTTCCAAAAAGCATTTGGGTCTGTGAGACCCAGCCTGACCATTTATGTTATTGATTTCTGCCAGTGTGTTCCCATTTTTATTCTGATGTAGGCATATCATTGAGTTACTTTGCAAACTATTTGTAAAGTCCTAAAACTAAATTATCATTGTCGATTGTTTACAATATAAAATAACAAGAGGAAATCTTTCATACAGTGAAATTTATTCTGTTCTGATGTGGACCCAGACTTTGAAATAAATAATGATCACAATAGTAATAGTGAAATAAGTTGAGATGTAGAGGAAGATGTTCCACCACCCTCCAGCACCAATGCAGCTACTGTTGTTGATTCGTGTACAACTCCTGTAATTGATCATCTATGCACTTTTATAAAGGCAGGAACAGAGCAATTGAACGGAGAAATCTTGTTTCCCAAAAAAGTGTTCAAACAAGATGTCACAACATAGTTTCCACGCATTTGTCTGGAAGTATTCCACACGAGATGGATGTACATTCACCATTAGAGCCATGGCAGTTACTTTTCAGCAATCAATTGATTGATTTAGTTATCAAATCAACCAATTTATACATCAACTCGGCCAATGAACACACCCGTCAACTCCTATCCCAAATCAAAGTCCTCAATCTTTCCTCTCCCACATCCACACCGGCTGTACATAGCATCCTCCTACAGGCCAACCGCAAATTAGAACAACATGCCACCCTCCACCTCAAAAAACTATCCAATCTCCTGGTTTCCCACCTCTGGAAAGGCAACTCACTCACCCTCCACAACCTTTCCAACAAACCTCAACCTCCTCTCATTGCACACAGACCCAGTCTCTCCCATCTACTCAATCTCCCACTTCCAGCTCCACTCCCACCAACACCTCAAAATTCTAGTCAACACAATCTGGAACCACAACACCCCAATTCAGTAGTTAACCTTTCCTCCAAACCCCTCTCCCAATCCGAAACCTCTGTCCTATCCAAAGGCCTCACCTTCAGCCCCACTCCCAGGTTCAACCAAACTGCCCTTGTCAAGGATTTACTGTCCTACACTCGTAGTCTCTGCTGGAAATATCACTTTGCCACGAAGAAAAACAATCCTGATTACACTCCTAATGATCCAACTCCCCAAGACTCTATCCAAATTGAACCCTGCCTGCAACAGTTCCGTCCTCCATCACAGCGGGACCCACCTCCTCTTCCTCAAAATCACCCTCTCCAAACCTTCCAGGAATTTCTCACTTCCAGCCTTGCCTCTCAATCTTTCTTGAAAAACCTTAATCCTATTCCCAACATCACCACAGCCAAATCCCAGGCTATCCGTGATCTGAAAGCTGACTGATCCATCATCATTCTTCCGGCTGACAAGGGTTCCACGACCGTGGTACTTGATCGTCGGGAGTATGTGGCTGAGGGACTGCGTCAGCTTTCAGACAACTCTACATACAAAGTTTACCGAGGTAATCCCATTCCTGATGTCCAGGCGGAGCTTCAAGGAATCCTCAGAACCTTAGGCCCCCTACAAAACCTTTCACCTGACTCCATCAAACTCCTCACCCCACCGACACCTCGCACTCCTACCTTCTACCTACTTCCTAAAATTCACAAACCCAAACATCCTGGCCGCCCCATTGTAGCTGGTTACCAAGCCCCCACAGAACGTATCTCTGCCTACGTAGATCAACACCTTCAACCCATTACATGCAGTCTCCCATCCTTCATCAAAGACACCAACCACTTTCTCGAACGCCTGGAATCCGTACCCAGTCTGTTACCCCCGGAAACCATCCTTGTAACCATTGATGCCACTTCCCTATACACGAATATCCCGCACGTCCAGGGCCTCGCTGCAATGGAGCACTTCCTTTCACGCCGATCACCTGCCACCCTACCTAAAACCTCTTTCCTCGTCACCTTAGCCAGCTTCATCCTGACCCACAACTTCTTCACTTTTGAAGGCCAGACATACCAACAATTAAAGGGAATAGCCATGGGTACCAGGATGGCCCCCTCGTATGCCAACCTATTAATGGGTCGCTTAGAGGAAGCCTTCTTGGTTACCCAAGCCTGCCAACCCAAAGTTTGGTACAGATTTATTGATGACATCTTCATGATCTGGACTCACAGTGAAGAACAACTCCAGAATTTCCTCTCCAACCTCAACTCCTTTGGTTCCATCAGATTCACCTGGTCCTACTCCAAATCCCATGCCACTTTCCTAGACGTTGACCTCCATCTGTCCAATGGCCAGCTGCACACATCTGTCCACATCAAACCCACCAACAAGCAACAGTACCTCCATTATGACAGCTGCCACCCATTCCATATCAAACGGTCCCTTCCCTACAGCCTAGGCCTTCGTGGCAAACGAATCTGCTCCAGTCCTGAATCCCTCGACCATTACACCAACAACCTGAAAACAGCTTTCGCATCCCGCAACTACCCTCCCAACCTGGTACAGAAGCAGATAACCAGAGCCACTTCCTCATCCCCTCAAACCCAGAACCTCTCACAGAAGAACCCCAAAAGTGCCCCACTTGTGACAGAATACTTCCCGGGACTGGATCAGACCTTGAATGTGGCTCTCCAGCAGGGATACGACTTCCTAAAATCCTGCCCCGAAATGAGATCCATCCTTCATGAAATCCTCCCCACTCCACCAAGAGTGTCTTTCCGCCGTCCACCTAACCTTCGTAACCTCTGGCTCCTACCCTTGCAACCGCCCCCGGTGTAAAACCTGTCCTATGCACCCTCCCACCACCACCTACTCCAGTCCTGTAACCCGGAAGGTGTACACGATCAAAGGGAGAGCCACATGTGAAAGCACCCACGTGATTTACCAACTGACCTGCCTGCACTGTGACGCTTTCTATGTGGGAATGACCAGCAACAAACTGTCCATTCGCATGAATGGACACAGGCAGACAGTGTTTGTTGGTAATGAGGATCACCCTGTGGCTAAACATGCCTTGATGCACGGCCAGCACATCTTGGCACAGTGTTACACCGTCCGAGTTATCTGGATACTTCCCACCAACACCAACCTATCCAAACTCCGGAGATGGGAACTCGCCCTTCAGTATATCCTCTCTTCTCGATATCCGCCAGGCCTCAACCTCCGCTAATTTCAAGTTGCCGCCGCTCATACCTCACCTGTCTTTCAACAACTTCTTTGCCTCTGTACTTCCGCCTCGACTGACATCTCTGCCCTTACTCTTTGCCTTTAAATATGTCTGCTTGTGTCTGTGTATGTGCGAATGGATATGTGTGTGTGTGTGTGTGTGTGTGTGCAAGTGTACACCTGTCCTTTTTTTCCCCTAAGGGAAGTCTTTCCGCTCCCGGGACTGGAATGACTCCTTACCCTCTCCCTTAAAACCCACATCCTTTCATTTTTCCCTCTCCTTCCCTCTTTCCTGACGAAGCAACTGCCAGTTGCGAAAGCTCGTAATTCTGTGTGTGTGTTTGTGTGTTTTGTTCATGTGCCTGTCTGCCGGCACTTTCCCTCTTGGTAAGTCTTGGAATCTTTTTTTTTAATATATTTTTCCCATGTGGAAGTTTCTTTCTATTTTATTTACAATTTCTATAATGATTAAGTTATAAATAATTATACAAGTGACCCAAATATGGCTAGGCCTGCAAGTTTTGATGAACTGAGGACATATTTTGGCCTACTTTACTTAGCTGGAAAACTGAATGGTAGTAAAATGAATAGTGTAAACTTTTGGAATACAGATGAGATCGGAATAGAAATCTTTCAAGCAAGTATGTCATTAAAAATGTTCAGATTTTTGACTCACTGCATCAGGTTTGACAACATCCATATAAAGGAAGAAAGAAAAGCACAAGATAATCTTGCTACCATAAGATCCATTCTTGATGTGTTTGTCTCCAACTGCAATGTATATTACTGTTTGTCACTTGTTATGTGTTTTATTTATTGGGTGCCACAGAAGCAGCCCGACCAATCTTGAAACTATTTTTTTGCACAACTGTTCTAGGGTTAAGAGGAAAAGTCTCAATAAATGTGCGTCGTCCAAAGAGTGAGGTGCCAAGGCAATGTTGGTTACCTTGTGATGAAACTACAAGTACATAAAATCACTGTCAGATGCAGTGACAAATAAGCGAAGTTGGCATAGACACCCCCACAAGTTTCCATTCACCACCACATCAGCATGATTGCTTACATCTGAGCACAGTGCTGCTCAGCACAGCCTGCAGTAGTCAACACCAATGACGACAGCATTGTCTCTCTACTGTTGTATTAGACAGAACTCTGCATAAATGTTTATTGTCAGTTGTATTCTGTGAGAAGAGACTAGTGTCTTCTTCTGTATCAAGAGATACATTAATGTTCAGTGACAGTAACAAATACTCATGACATTCCTGTGGACATGAATTGTTACAAAGTTAATTATTTCATCTTGTTCAAGTTGTGATAAGGCGATCTAATATTTTATGTGCTGTAGTGTCATCTTAGCTTCTCCAAGGAGTAAAGCTAAGAACCCATCACTATGCCAATGAGCACTATTGCATGAGGTACAACAAATGTTGACAAGTCTGGTCATTTGTACAGACTTCACTACCTGATTACAAAGTCAGCAATGCTGTGTGCATGTTGTACCTATGCATTGCCTGCCCTGCATTTGTCTTATGTATTTTGATTTTTTGGTATGTCAAATAATGTGTTTAAACATCTCTGAGCTGCCACAGGAATTGCCTCAGATGGAATGCCTGCTGCTCAGTGCCCAACAGATGGCTACATTACTATCACAGCAAGCACCACCATCACTGGTTGTTGTGCCCAAGATTCAGCCATTCAGTGATAACAAAGAGGATGGTCAGAATATCGGGTGCAGATGGAGGCCCATGTTGCTGCATACAATATTACAGGTATGGTGTGCAACGCTTTTCTGCTTTCAATGGTCAGAGCAAAAGTGTACTATCTGTGTTCAAAACTGTACCTCGATTCATGTCCAGAAACTATTAGTTACGATGAACTTGTTAAGCCGCTCAACGAATTATGCTCAAATGAATGTCAATGCAGCAAGGGTTAAATTTTTTGCGGCTAAAGAAGCAGCCAGCATGAACTTTAAAACAGTGGATTGCCAAACTTAGATGGCTTACATGACACTGCAGGTTTAAATGTTCTTGTGGATTCAGTTATAGCGATGCTGTGTTATGCGATGAAGTCATGCAAAATGTGTCAGGTGCACGTATTCGCCCTGCTGTTCTCAAATTGGTGCATCACAATTTGGAAACAGTTCTGTCTATCATGTAATCTCAAATAACTATGGACATGAGTGAGATCAATTTTGAGGCTCCATGTGTTTCCATTGTCAAAAGTGCACAGTCACTCAGTCTAAGGTTCATGTTCATGTTAAACTGAATGAAAATAAAGCTCAGACTAACAGTAAATGTAAAGGCAGAAACTTGTAGTCTTGTGCTACATGAATTGTATTACAGAAAACTGTGAGGAAGTCTTCTCCTCAGTGCTTTTCAAATCATGATAGAAAAGATTTGAGTGTTGTGACACAAAGTATTTCCAGTTTGGTAGGCAAGATCGTAATCAAAGAGTCTGTTTACAAGGCAGCCCAGGCTTGGGCCAGGGACAGCGCAGGGCAGGCACACGGCTTCAGCGAAACAATCAACAAGTGCATGTTGTGTCGGCATTATCATTAGAGACAGCACAATTGAAGGCTCACATTTCCATGTCACAGAAATCTTCTGCTGTGGTACACAGACAGAAGAACAAACTTTTTGTGCAATTAAGACTAGTTCAAAAGACAATTAAATTTTAGTTAGACACAGGTCCATTTGTTTCCCTTATCAGTAAGGATCGGTAATTCACAGCTACAGAAGTCTATTTCTGTTTCGTCCCTATATAACAAACATGACACATCAGTGCTTGGTGAGTGTAGTTTGCGAAGGACCAAAGGTTTTGAAGGGCACAACACTGTTAAAGACAATGTGCAACCATTATTTTTGCTTGCAAAACCTGTCCCCCATGCAAAACATGACTGAGTTGTTTAGGATGGAAAGACAATGGGGTTATCCAACCAATTTCTGCAAGGCAGTGGGCCTCACCTTTGGTCGTTCTCAAAAATTTATCAGAAGGTTTACATTTCTGTGTTGATTTTGAAGCCACAGTAAAACCACAAACTGTCCTGCATTCCTTTCCTCTTCCACAACTGGAGAAATTAATGGACAGATTGGAACAGGGAAGATTCATTTCTCAGACTGACTTATGTGAGGCATGCTTATAGCTATTGCTGGATGAGCAGCCCATGTGAAATTTTGTGATCAACACTCCCCTGGGTTTGTTCCAGTTTCAAAGACTACTGTTGGGAAGTGCTTCAGCTCCTGTTATTTTTCACTGGATTGTGGATGAATAATTAATAGCAAAAGTCCTTTCTTGTACAAACTATCTGGAAAATACTGTTGTCACGGGTCATACATCTGCTGCTGAACATTTGGCAAATTTAGACTACTTATATCAATTTATTTCTGCAGGTGGCTCAAAGCCCAACACGAAAAAGTGTTCCTTCTTCAGCAAAGAACTTTGCTGATTTGCACTTGTCTGGTTAATGATCTGCCATCACCCTGTAACATTACGGAACTCCAAGCTGGCATGGGGAAGCTTTTGTATCATATTAAATTCATTGCAAACACTGCATAGATTGCTGCTCTACTAAACTGACTATGCCAGAAAGTTGTTCCCTTTGTGTGGTCCCACAACCATCAAAACGCAATTCAGCAATTAAAGGACATACAAGTCATCGTTGTTTGATTCATTTTGATGCAGATAAGCCTGTTGTGTCAGCTGTGGATGCATTTTCTTATGGGATTGGAGCTGTGCTCTCCCACAGAATAGGTTCTGCTGACAGGCCGGCCTATTGCTTATGCCTCAAGAGACCTTAACAAACCACAGCTAATTACAGTCAGCTTGAAAAAGAGGGGTTCACCCTTATCTATGGTGTTACCAAGTTACACCATTTGCACAGTTGGAAGTTATACAGGTCATCAGCCTTTAATGGACACGTTCAATCCTTCCAACCCTGTCCCATTACAGACAGCACAAAAAATGTAATGTTTGGTACTGATATTGTCTAATTATCTGTTTGAGTTGTTGTACAGGCCCACTGCCCAACATTCAAACACTGACTTGTCGTCTTGGTTACTGGTCAGTCATCTGAGGAAACATGATATTGAATCAATACTCAGGATTTTGAAAGTCTTCAAAATTTTCCTTCGAAATTTCAGCATACTGCCACAGCAACTGCTTCTGACCCAGCACTTCAGGTTATTTCTGCAGTATTTGTTCCACGGGTGTCTGCTTAGTTTGAAAGAAATTCTCTTCTCAGTGGCACGTTGCTATTTTTATTTTTTTATTTTACATAATTACATGCTATGCGCATGAACAGGAGTTATGCTGTTGCATACACAGAATGACACTGCATGTGTTGTGATTCCTCATTCCTACCAGCAGGAAGCTTTGTTTTTATTGCCTCAAGGACACTGGGGAGACATCATTGAACTTGGCAGGGCATGGACACCCAGACTGAGCAAATGACATCTCATTCCAAGGTTTGTGCGGAACATCAATCAGCTCCACTACAATGCTTCTATGAGTGGCCATGTCCATCCAGACTGTGGCACTGCGTCCATACTGATTTTGCAAGTCCATTCTGGAGTGCATGATAGTTTTTGGTGACAGAACATACAGTAAATTTCCTTTCGTTGTCCCCATGATATCCATCAATTCTATAAATATCGTATTGGCTTTGTCTTCATTTTTTGTCTTCAAGGTTTTCCTCAAGTTCTTGTTTCGGACAATGGACTGCTATTCACGTCAGCCGATTTTCAACAGTCTTGTGCAGGCCAACCACACATACCATGTGACTACCGCTCCTTTTCACCCTCAGTGTAATGGTGAAGCTGAATGGATAGTTCAAAAGTTCAAAATTCACATGGAGAAATACATTCCTCCCACACATGGGAACAAGTCTCAAAGATTCTTCTTTCTTCTAATCACTCCTTGCCTCGATGGGAAGTCACCAGCAGGATTGTTATACAATTGTTGCCATCAAACCCAGCTGCATCTTCTGCAGCCATCACAAAAACAATTCAATCCAGCAGGTCAGACAAAATTTCAGCTGCAGAGTGGTCTTCTTAAATGCTTTTGGCAAGAAACAGCATTGGGAGCATGGTGTCACAATAAAAACCTTAGGACCTTCTTGTTACACCATACAAGATTCCACTCTGCTGCATCAGATTCAGCAGAATGATCTGTGATGCTCTTACATTTATGTCAGTGGTTCTGCCCACATATCCAACACCCCACTGGTCTCCACAAAAGCAGTCATTTGTGCATCTCTGCCAGCCATGGCTGGCACTATTCAGAATCACACCCATGGATATCGATGTTGCACCGCCACTGCAGTGATTATCTCCACCAGTCGCGGCCAGTACTGTCCAGAGTGGGTTGTTGTTGGGTTGTTTTTGGGAAAGGAGACCAGACAGCGAGGTCATTGGTCTCATCGGTTTAGGGAAGGATGGGGAAGGAAGTCAGCCGTGCCCTTTGAAAGGAACCATCCTGGAATTTGCCTGGAGCGATTTAGGGAAATCACGGAAAACCTAAATCAGGATGGCCGGACGCGGGATTGAACCATTGTCCTTCTGAATGCGAGTCCAGTGTCTACCCACTGCGCCACCTCGCTCGGTGTGCCCAGAGTGGTGCCCACAGAGATGGTGCTCATGGAGGTGGACATTGTGCTACCATTGTTGCTGCCATCACCAACATCGACATCTGTCCTGTGCTGATGTCTGTGGAGACACCACCACCAAACGGATAACATGCCACCCCAGAAGATCTTGCTTTTGCCTGTGTTATCTGCAACTCGCAACATGGATACCAGTGCACAGACATGGAGCTGCCATCAGCTGTCATTCTACTCCGTATCTTCTCATCTACATCCACAATCAGTTCTTTCTTCTTCCATCGCTATGTGACACAGCACTATAAAAAGATGGAGCAGAGGTTTGTGAGGGAGGAGTGTGGTGTCATCTAAAAATCGGAGTGCCATGGCAAGGTTGGTACCTTGCTATGAAGTGGTAAGTAAGCACAGTCGCTGCTGGATGCAGTGATGAATGAGCAGTGTCAGCGAACAAACGCCCTCAAGAATTTCCACAGGTCACCGCATCAGCATGCTTACTCAAGTCTGAGGGCACTGCTGCTCAGCCTAGTCTGCAATCATTGCTGAAGATGACAGAGTTGTCTCTCTATTGAGACAGCAGTTCGATAGTTGTATTAAACAGAACTCTGCATATATGTTTATTGTCAGTTGCACTCTGTAAGGAGAGTTAAGTGTTTTGTTCTATATCAAGTGATACATTAATGTTCAGTGACAGTAATAAATAACCATGACACTCCTGTGGACATGGATTGTTACGAAGTTAAGTATTTCATTTTCTTCTAGTTGGTATAATATTTTATGCATTTTAGTATCATCTTGGCCTCCTCCAGGAGTATAGCTAAGAACCCATCACTGTGCGGACAAGTGATATTTTGTCCATTACAACAATAAAGGATGTTGAAAATGTTGCATTAACATTAAAAATAACAACTCTGGTAGATGGAGTAAGATAACGCCTACAATGATTAAAACTGTAAGCTTAAGTCAGAAGTTAATGAAGTGAAAAATAATTACTTTCACAGCCATCTGGATTTGAAGCCTGCAGGTTCCAAAAAAGAGGTCGGCACTCATTACAGATCCTTCCTTGGACTCTATCCTTGCACTGGCAGAGTTCCCCTGGAGGAACAGACCCACAGCCAGCGAAAGTTTCCACAACCCCAGCAGGATCACAGTTGCACTCTGAAAAAAAAAATTATGAAGTAATAAATTATAGAAAATGTAGTCTATTCATATTTTACACAATACTTACAAAAACATATCTGACAATACAATCAAGCTTTCACAGAAATTATCTGAATCATTTTACAGTACTTAGCTTGCATATACCTCATATCTCAAAAACGACAGTGTGACTGCTCATTTCTCTTTAATACAAGGGTTACTCTTAACCGGTTTGCAAAATGTCAGACCTAAAGCCCCACAACTGTGGGCATATCTACCACTCCCATAAGGTGGTTAAACATCACCTCCACCATATCATATTTTGTTCAAATTTGTTAAGTTCTGAAAGGAAGATATGTACATTTCTAGCCCACAAATTTCTATGCAGTGTAAGTAGAGCCTCTTAAGTGATGTCCATAAAAATGTAAAAACGCATCATTTCAAAAATTTTGGCCACTCTTGAAATGTTGTAGGTTAAAGAATAACTGTTGTAAAGCTTAAAACTTGGTAATATGACTGAACAATTTCCATTGTAAACATTATGCAAGTTATACATCACTTCATTCAAAATGTTTGTTCCAGATGGTAATCAAAGTGGTCGACAAATTTTCTCACTACAACACATTACACAGTTTCTTAGATAGTAGTTTGTTTATAAAACCTGCAAGCTTTATCACTTTTGCATATACAGTTTGTGACACGGGGGCGAATTCAGCTAAAAAAATTGGGGACTTTTTAAACTTGCTGCACACTTTTTGTTGATCAATATATAAAAAAGCATTCCTTCCTCTACAAAATATAAATTTTATGATTGCTTTTCCCCCCAAAAACTTTACAACTGTCCAGTAAGGTTCCCAACCAAATTACAATCTTAGAGATTATGTTCTAAGATTGTGCTAACTGTTGGGAAGAAATAGTACATGCATGCACAAATTTAGTATGGTGTTAACAAAAAATGAGATATAAAGGTTATTCTGTAATTTTTCTTCTTTTATAAACTGGCTTACATAAGTTAAAAAATAATGGCAGCTAATAACTTTAATCAAAGTTTATTTCTGCAGATGATTCTTCTTATTTTTGCTTTGAAAATCTGGTAGATTCAGCAAGAGAAGCAGACATCCCAAAATTTGCTTCTGATAATCTGGGTGATTCAACTAGCCATTTGGTTACCTAACATTATAGGGAAAAGGCTGTAAACTGCAAATGGAACTGTAGTTGAGTCATTATGGTTCAGTGACGTATCAACAGTCTGCCTTTATCATGAAGCAATTTTGCTGACAGAACTTAAATCTCTGCAGAGATCACATTTGAAGAAAAATATTGACAGATTACTGAAATTCTGGAAATCAGCTACAAAACTTCAGCAAACAAAGTTTAATTGGGCAAAAGGAATTTAATTCAGTACTTTGGGAGATGATAGGAATTGTCACTTCATTTCCCATTGTTTAGGACCTTTTCACAGTGAACCCCGTATGGATTTTAACTAACTGCATACCAGGTGAGTGGCACTGCATAAATATGATTATGCTGGGATGACTATAAGTACCAGGTTGAGCTATTTGAGTACATTATCCACATACAATGTGCCCATAGATATGAACAATGGTTGGCATTTGCTACTGAAGAACTGAGGTTTAGCTTTGTGCAATGAACCAGTACAAGCAAGTGAAATGTCAGAGACTTTAGAAAATTACAAGTACTTACACCAAACTAACTCGATTGTTTCTAACACGCATTTATATCCTGGATTGAGCTAGTTTATAATCAACTGAGATTTGAAAGTAGCTAAGATATTCGATAAAATTTCCTTGTTGTTTAAAACTCAGTTTCATTTAAACTTTAATTTTATCTTTGGCAACAACATTTCCGTTAACATAAAACAAGTGAAAAAAGAGATTACATTACGAAGGTATTATATTACAGTGACTGGTTTAGGCCTATACTTAGGCTATCTTCAGACAGCATCATCAGCTGAAGCTGATGATGCGTACAACAGACAATTGAGCTCAGTCACTGAAACTTTGACAGTTTCAGTGAATGAGGTCAACTGACGTTTGTACATATAGTCAACTTCAGCTGGTGGTGGTTTCCGAAGATAGCCTAAGTATAGGCCAAAAGTACCATTGCAAACTAGACCATTTTTTTACTGATTTTATATAGGTTACAAGATCACTGCTTCCCGAAAATGTTACCAATAAATTTGAATCCCTTAACATGCCTTATAAAAATGAAAACAAACATCAAAATATGAAATACATCATTTGGTCAACAGTAATCCACAAGATATACTTGATTGTATCCATGTTGAATTCTTTCATTTTCTTTGCAGTACATTGAGTAAAGTTGCAAATTATTAAGAGTATCCATACCTTCACAAATGGGAAAGTTGTAGAATCCTTCCTTGCACTGGTCACAATGATTTCCATCAAAATTGCTCTTACACTGACATTTGCCATCATTATCACAAGATATACCAATGGACCCTTGAGGATCACAGTCACAGCCTGAAATATATAAATCAATTTATTAACTGGAGAAATATGACTGATTGCATTCATAGATTTACAATATGCAGTCTAGTGCATTACACTTTCCTGAGATTTTACCAGCATACTGACACATGGTAAGTTTTTCTGGTGTCCAGCCAGACTGGAGTATTTAGATGCTGACACAGTTATTCTTTTACAGACACTGTGATTGATAACCATAGAAAGGTGACTAGATTGGTTATCTAACAAATGTGAAATCATCAATCTGACTGGACACGTGAAAATATATGACTGATGCTGCTGTACAATTCTGTAGAATCTTAGATAAATAGATTAAAAGTGACTACTGCTAAATGGATTTTAAGGAGATTTTTTCCACATGATTATTTAAATTATCACATCAATATGCAATAGTAATTGCAGACTGCTTTATATATATGTGTTACATATAGAATACTGAAGAGAGAAGAAATTATTGGAACATAACACCTGACATAATCACTCTTTTTACATGTACAACAAAATGTGACAGACTACGAAAGAAAAAGGTAGGGTATTACTCACTGAGACATTCAGGATATTGGTAATGTCCAGGACTGCACTGATTACATGTCCTCCCTGAGAAATTTATTAAACAACTACATCTTCCAGAGGCATCACACACAGTTGACGAGCTGCCAACTTCACTGCAACTGCAAGGTCGACAATCTGGATAGCCATAGTAGCCAGGCACACATCTGTCACAACGCTCACCCCCATATCCTTCTCGGCATAAACACTGGCCTGTTTCTTTGTTGCACACACCAGGAAGTGTACCCCGAATATCACAATTACAATCTGTAAAAAAATACATAACAAAATAAATTGCCTGCTTAATGTTAATTAAATGTTACACTATCATTTTTAATGTGCTGCTGCAGAAAACTGGTTCAGGAGAAGCCTTATACAATGATTTGCTATCTTACAAAAACCAAATTGTAATTTTGCAATAGAGAACAAGATTCATACACCAGGAGCTATTTGACAAAATACCATTAAAACACCACTATTTCCATGATAAAGAAATTATGTATGGCACACATAATTTTAAATTTTGATAATGTGAATTACATTGTGACTCATGGGTGTGATAGTTTAGAATGACATTTATCTATCTTTTTGAGAATTCTTTGGGTACTCTACATAAAGAGCTGAATTTCTGAATGTAATGATTTTAACGTTATAACATTTCATGAACAGTTTCTTACAGAAGACACCCACATTGACTGTGCAAAGAATGTAATTCAAACAATATAAATATGCATGCTACCACAAATACAGAACTTCTGGGTTAATATTTACCTAAAATCAATACACCAAACATACAAAGTTGTATTCCAATTTCTAAACCTGTATACAATCATGAATACCATTAGTCCACTTCAGAAAGTAACACAACAAAATATTCTCTCAAAAGAGCAGAAGAGTGAATTGCAGAGTGCACTGTAAATGTCTCTGTAGATAAAAGATTAGTCTTGCAGTGGCCACGGGAGTATGTGTTTGCATGTCCATGTGGTTGTTGATTGTGTGTGTACTTTCGCCAGAAAAAGATCTAGTGCTCAAAAGTTAGTGGGAATGCTGTTTTCTCTTACATGTTTCTGTGTTCCCTACATCAATTTGCCATAGGCGAAAGGTTGCCTTTCCCTTATTTTATGTATTGCTCCATCTAATATTAGACAATTTGTAATTTCAATACAATACAGTAGCTATAATTCAGTTCCAAGAATAAGGAATACCAAATTCATAAAATATATATTTAGAGATTGATAACATTTTTGAATCAACAATGCCCTAACAAAATAAATTACAAATAATAACTTACATCTGCATTCTGGATAATGCGAATAACCGTCTTGGCATTCTGAGCAAGTTCTTCCGCCATAATTGTTCTTGCAGAAACACTGTCCCGAGGAAACATCACATTTATCACTTGTGGAACCCTCAGGATTACAGTCACAAGCTAAAAAAAGTTCATTCACATTAATTTATTTCTCTGTTTAAGGGAACAATTAAAATATCACATTCTCATAATTAAGTATGGGGAAAATATATTACTGATGTTTAGAAGCATGTGTTATAAAAGTAAACAGTCCACTGGTACAACTCCAAATTTAATGTAATTTCAGAAGTTGGACCAGGTTTACAAAAAGACTGAAAACTAATCTCCCATACAACAAAATAATGGTTGAGTCTTTACATGTATCACTTTATTATGTTTTACAAACTAAAGCTAGATACTTATGTACTTTAATGTTTTATGCTAGTATTTGTTAATATATTACCGAGACATTCAGGGAAGTTGTAAAAGCCTTCTTCACATTCAGTGCAGAACTTTCCACGATAGTTGGCCTTGCATGGACATAGCCCATTAGTAGGTTCACAATGAAAGCCTCTTGTTCCATTTAGATGGCATTCACATGGTTTGCAGTCAGGATACCCATAATATCCAAAACTGCAACTATCACAATTTGGTGGTGTGAATTCTGGTCGACATTCGCACTGTCCTGAGCCTTCTGCACAGTTTCCAGTTGCATAGAAGTAATCACATTGACAGGCTGTAAATAACAACATTCATTATATGAATGTCTTTAAAAGAGTTGAATGTGTGTCTTAAGATTTAAATTTATATACTTGAGCTACATCTTACTTGGTGTTCACAAAATTTCTGTTTAATTTATTTTGATACAGATAACAAATGTTCTAAGTATTTTTTTTGTCTTATCGTCACAATTTCTGTAGTGCATTATGAGTTTTTACTCACGTTGGCAAACATCAGTTTCATTAAGCAATTTGCCATAGGGACGGTAAAATCCAGGCTTGCATTGGTTACAGTTGATTCCTTCAGTGTTATCACGACAATTTTTGCAAACACCTCCACCTTCATAATTTCCATGTATATCCAATGATAATCCTTTGGCATCCACTTCAGGATCATACTCACATTCTTCAGTATGTCCAAAGCAGTTACATGCTATAAAGAAAGAAACAATTTTAGGTCAGATAAGTAAATTATTTTATAAGAATTATCTCACAGTAACAAAAGTACGAAATGTACAACACAGCACCCAGAAGTAGTGGCCACATGTGCATGAGTTCTGCTTGTGAGAATGTGAACATGTGTGTGTTTTCTATTTCTGACAAAGGCCCTTTGGCTCAAAACTTAATAGGTGTCTATTCTGCAATTCAATGCCTTCACTATGTGGTAAGTAGCAAACTAGCCCTTTCATAATATTGTTGTTATTCTATCCTGGACTTTCCATTGTACAAATCTCCTAAATAAAATTTAATGCTATAAAATACATTTCCAATGATGATGTGTTATGGTGGAAAAGATTCCAGGAAGGAATATACTGTGACTGTAGATTGTACCGTCTCAAAATTCAGGTATAACTACAATGCATGTCTTAAAAGAAAATGTCAGTGGGTTACTGAAGACAAATATAGTTGAAAAATGTATTATATAAATGATCTACATAAACTTTCTGTTCGTTTTTCTACCTATTCATCACTATTTTCCAAGTGCTTTCAGGTCAGCAGAACATGCTTCCTGAAAAATCATTTACACGGGAAGTCCAAACCCTAGATTTTTGGCAGTCTACAACTAAACTTTCCAAGTTTGAGTCCCAGTCCAGCACAGTGTTTTAATCTCTCAAGAAGTTTCAAACAATTCACTAGTTCACAATTTCAAAATATCGGGAAAAAAACTACTTATTTTGAGGTGTAGGAGAAAGAAGAAGAAACATTCACACAACAGTTCAAAAAATCTGCCTGGTATCCCAAATCACATGGGCATTGCTGGTGGCTAGAGTAAGAATGCATTACCAGGAATCAAGACAATTTCAGATCTTTGATTTTTATATGTTTATTATGAATTACATGTCTCAGTCTCTAAAGTGAGAGGACATCTTATACGTTACTGGTGATACTGAATCCATAAAACGAACAAAGAGAACACTTTTTTGATCATTGTGATTTTACACATAGATTGAATTTTTCTGGGTGAGCGGAAATTGAATGATGCCAATCGATGGACTGCTTTTAAGACACTCATGTTTCATCTATCACAAAGTGCAGAAACATTCCTCTGCACACCTAAAGCACCTGACAAAAAAATGCACAAGCATATGTTTTCCTTGTGTTTCACAAACATTTGCCAACATTATTGGTATCCATTTTGCATTGTTTCCCAGAACTTGGTTTCTTTGTACCACCTTTGTGAAAAGTTGCCCACAATATCCCTCGAAATTATATACGAAGCTCAGTAAAAGTGATGTTTTTCCAGCACTTTTTCATTCACATGCTCGACAATGTCTCAAGCTTCATGCCAAGTCTGCTATATCTGTCTTCATTGTGCCCTTAAAAGCACAAAATCATTGTTTCATATTTCTTTGCCCATTCCTGAATCACAATAAATGTGAAATTCAGTTGCATTACACCATTTTCCATTGAGGAATTAAATCACCAATTGTAATTTGCAGTATTTGTTATCAGAGAATTATAGCTTCCAGTATATAAAATTAAGTAATTAAAATACAGAGAACTGTGGATCTTGTTCAAGTAAGTTCTGTGAACTGTACTGCACAAGGGGAAGTTGATCATTTTAAAGTATCATATACTCTAACCAACTGGACTTTCAGCTGAGACACATTTTATGCAAGACAAAGAATACCACACCCTAAAACCTTGAGGTAATGCAAGGAATAACAGCCTGTAGGATGCTAAATAATCTAAGGAGCTTTGTAAGTCTCCCCAAGAGATTACCTCAAGGATTCCTTACAATGAAGAAATGGCATCTGTCACACATGTGCACATAATGGGAGGGTTTTAAGAATGCCAAAACTCAATAGCAACATCCAGTCTAATTTATTGTAGCAAGTCTCACCAGTACATAACCATTAGATATGAAAGTAGGGCTTCCATGTAGTATTCCAGCCAATATCCAGTGTAAATGTTACCCATGTCATTGAAATGGAAGCATTTCTGTGTATCAGTAATTTACAATTTGAAAGCAAGTTTGGGAGTGAATCATTGTTTTTAGCATGGGTTTGCAAATTTGGGTTATTCTCCTTCTGTGGCCATAATATTTGTCTTTGATTCGTTTAATTCAAACAGGAAGTGAATTAGCTTTAAGACTAAACACAGCAACAAGCACAAATGAAGACTGTGTGTTGTGTGTTCTGGGAATGACTGAATTTCTGATGAACTATTGGGATTACACAAGTGTCTTCATATGAAGAGGGTTTGCTGCTGGTGAGTGCCTTGCCAAATAAACCAGAAAAAAGGCTCAGTTTTTACAGTACCAACATATGATTCATAAGTTTGATTTTTAAAAGTAAATTTTCATACTCATCACCAAAACTACTGATGACATGTGACAGTACCAACTGTACCTCCATACTATTCATGAGTCACACATTTGTACTTTCCCAAACAAAGACTCCAGAAGAACAGAGAAAGCAAGAATGTAGGACAGAAGAATGCTGTGCACTTTCCTCACTGGAATTAAGCACATCATCACAATAACACAGAGAGAAGGTAGAATATTAACTGCAGATTAAGAAGGTGGTGAAATCCTTCATAAGCTTCTCATGAAAATATGAGAGAAATAAGATAAAAAATTGGCAAACATGGGTCACACTTGGTTCTCGTTGAAACAAAAGAGTTTATGGTGGAGATATGATACCATCCTGTTCTGCATCTAGTTTACGACCCAGACCTGGATCTATGGGATCTCTTTTTCTTCCCAAAAAAGAAATAATCATAAGCCGGCACTGTTCTGAGCCCTTGGGAGTAACTCTCTCAGTAAGGCACATCATGGCGCCTTGAACCAATAAACACATCTTGAATGTGAGCACTCTAAAGAGACATAAATAGTAGGTATTCTTTTACATCCTCAAAAATTTCGCAATGACACTAGTAACCACTCTTATGACCAACAAAAACATTATGTGTAGGGCATCTAATCTCTTGACTTACGTTCACAGACAAAAGGTTTGAAGCTTTTTGACTGGCGCCACGCCTTTTGCTCAAATCCTTTGCAACAAGTATCACAATTTGCTCCACATGTATTGTGCTGACAGCGACACAGGAGCTTGTATGGATCATTTGGATCAGTTATATCACAAGTATCAGCATGTCCATTGCACACACAACGTCCACCAATACTGATGTCTTTAATGGAGTAAAAGTACTGAAAAAAAATGCACATGTGTTAAATCTAACGTCAAATATTTAGTCACAGTAATATCAATGCATTTATGTATGTAGAATTCTAAGATTTGAAAATTTTAGTGAAAAATCTCACCCTTCTGGTAACAGTTGGATCTTGCCGAGCAATTGACATGAGATGTCCAAGGAAGGTTTTTGTGCGTAATAAGCGCAGTCTGACGTTAGTTGCTCGAGTCCATTCTTGTAGAATTGTAGAGTTGAAGAAATCATTTGCAGATGGTCGGTTATTTAGTAGGGAAACTACAATCTACAACAGCATTAAGATCAGAAATAAAACATAAAAATTTCAAGACTTCAAAGATATATCA
Source organism: Schistocerca gregaria (assembly GCF_023897955.1). Classification (NCBI taxonomy): domain Eukaryota; kingdom Metazoa; phylum Arthropoda; class Insecta; order Orthoptera; family Acrididae; genus Schistocerca; species Schistocerca gregaria. Next base: position 249,795,467 of record NC_064923.1, on the reverse strand, counting down.
TTAAATGTACAATGATAATTTTTCCATAAAAGAGTGATAATCAAAAGAATCTATTAAGTATGCCAACAACATTTATAAGAATGCTACATTATTTCTCATCTAATGTACAGTTTGTGAAATTATGGCTCTGTTTATGATAAATGATAGACTGGAGTAAATCATTTACTCAAGGCTTCACACTTTTAAACCAGAAGCCTGACAAACAGAGCCTCAAATAAATCCACAAATTTAAAAATATATTGTCACTTAATTAATTTATCAGTGTAATAATACTAATTTTGTCTATAGAATATTCTCCTTGTCCTCTCAAATGAGTCTGATTCAATTTAAATCCAGTTCTGAGATCAAACAACAACCTATTAAACATAACTTTGTATATACCAAATTCAGATTAGTTCACCTATCTATTTGGCAATATTAACTGTTTTTAATCCTAAAGCACTACAAAATGTGCGAGTCCAAACAATGAATTGAGACACTGAGAACCACAAAAAGTTTTTAGAAAAATAGATATTTATAAAAATCAACTTTATAGACAAACCACCAATCTCATAGGTCTGAACAATTTTTTAACCAAGTCTCACCATCTAACATTTCCATTGAAAAAAATCATATACCCACTTTATGTTTGAAATAGTAATTAATATTCAAGATTATTTATTTATTATTACCATATTTTACAGATTAGAAGACATACTTTCATCCTCTAAAAATTGTTTTCAAAATTCAGGTGCATCTTTTGTGCAAAATTAACATAAAAATGTGTTTGATTAAAAATTCCCTGTGAATATTGAATGAGAGAGAGAGGGGGGACATTTAATGCATCTATTACATTTTTTAATTATTTTTATGTGTTGTTATCCACAACTTATCACTTGCAGGTCTGTCTCCATTTTTTGTTTGTTGTTCAACTGAGGTATACACTTCTACTATTTCTGAGACTGTGTACCTCTATTACAGAGGCTAAGCTGTTTCGTGTGATCAGTGTGAATGGTTACATTTTTGGATCACTAAGAATTTATGTGGAACTGTATTACTGTTTCAAATAAAGGGAGTTTATATGGAACTAAACTGTGTATACATATTGTCAGTAGGATCTTATTTTCTGAAAATGAATTTCATTGCCAGTGTCCTAAAAACTAAACACATCAAAAGAAAGCTTTTATAATCTGTTGTCACAGTCATGTTGAAAGTGATTCTAGGTAGGTACAATTCAGTTGAACAAATTTAATTATATACTTATGGACAAAAGAGGAAAGAAATGTAACCAGAAAATCATTAACTTACCTCACCACCTTCAAGTGGAACAACTTTTGAATACTGTGTTTCGCAAATTACAGAGTCATCCCTAGTGATAGACTGCACACTTTCTGGACCAAAATACCTCTCACATTCACTGCAAATAATTCAACAATGAGATAATCTATTGTTATTATTTGTGCACCAATTCAAACTCATAAACAAAATTCCAGCTCACCCAATAGAATCTGCAAAATACTGCCACGGCTGATACGTCTCACCATTATCAAGGGATCTTTCGAGGACCCATATTCCGGGACGAGGTGAGTTTGCCATTTTGATAAAAACGTATGCCACATGAAATTCCTGTAAGCAAATAAAATTGTGTGTTAAAAGTGTTCAACACTTTATTATACTCTATAAAGTTGTTGTCAATTGTTGTCATATCTCTGTAAGAGGTATAACAGGAAGCCTCTCTTTACACTGTGATCTGTAAACCTCATCCTGGAGAGGAACTTTAAGGGATGTGGAATGAATTGGGTCATATATCAAAAGGCAGGCGTGATCACTGCAGGCTACTTTTGTAAACTATACTGCAAACAAATTATGACTAGTGCTAATATAGTGATAATTGTGGGAACAACAGATCAACTACTTTGAAAAAAGCCATTACTCTGTCTCTTCAACATCTCAGCTGCTACTTTCATCCAATACTTCAAACAAAACTTTTATGCAACTTTTCACAGAACGATATCAGCTGTCCACATACCTAAACAGATAACATCAGTTTAATACAGACTATAGAATTAAGTAGGATTCTGGGTTCCTTATTAATTATGGTGGTGAAATAGTCTACCGCCCCAAAGAAACACAAATACATGGCATGAATGAAGACCACTAGGTCCTGGTTCTTGCAATCCATAATGGCCTCACTAATTATGATCCATTTCTGAAGACTCGAATCCACTGGAGCATTGTGAACAGCAACAATTATTTTAAAATAGAGGACATAGCTGAGCCATAAATTGTGCATCCACAATCAATGCAGGAGGATACAAAAGCCTTGTACAAATTGGGCAGACATGTTTTATCTGCTCCCCATGATATGTGGCTGAGGAATTAAAATACATTCAATGTCTTTACGTCTTCAGCCTCTATATTCTTCAGGTGCAGTACCCATATCAGTCTCTCATCAAATCCGAGTACCAAAAATCTCACTGAACTTTTAAAATTGAGAATAGTGACCCTCATTGAGAGACTGGTTAGGTTAAAAAGAAACAAGAATTATGAGATCTTATCACTTTTGTTGAAGAGAGTACCATCACAACCAGAACAGTTATTGAATTTCAATAACCAAATTGTTCTTCTGGTTTCTTTAAATACTGATCTGGCAAAATCAGTGTCTGATAGTGGAGATTGCAATGACTGCCCAAGCAAGTCTAATAAACTGGTTGTTGAAGGTGCATTTTTTGACCTGTGTGCTCCTGGGAGTTATCATTTGTCTTACGGAATTTGTACTTTAATGTATAATAATGCTCCGAACTTCCTTTGCTTTATTCTTGGAATTTTGGATTTTTTGCACATAAAACATGGCGTTTACCTTTTTGTTGGCACAGTGAAGAACTTTGTTTACTTTTTACAGTGAATGTTTCAGTCTTGATCTGAGTTAATTCTCTGCATGAAATAAAGCTCTCTCTCTGATGTATGAGATACATTGTTAACAGATGTTAGCAGCTCCACTGTAATTGAGGCTCTGAAAACTGCATTCATAATATTCAGTGTGTGTTGTCCAAACGATTCATGTCAGATGGTTTACACAAAATCTTTGAATTCGTAGGGGATACTACGTCTGTGAACTGAGGCATGAATTTAATTACACAGAAAAACCTGTATGATCATTTTGCATCATGCTCAGTTAACTGTCCACGGATCTGAATAAATCAAGAGGTTTCAGCTGTATTTTTCTCAAATTGTAAAATATTACCATTATAAAATAGTGCATCTAACTGTAGCTAATTAGGGTGAAAATCAAGTAGGGCTTACAAGAGATACAAATTAGAAAATAAAGAGCTTCTGTAAAATGAAGAAAGAAAAATAATCAGTGACATGGAAGGATAAAATGCAGATGTGGTGGAAGTGTGGAAACATTTCTTTAAACACCATATACACCATGAGAAACTCAAAATCAGCCCTCTTCCCCCCAAAATCTTCAGCATATTTGTCAGTTCTCCTCCAGTGATTTCACTATCAACAATAGTAAGTTACAGCAAGTAGTTATTTGGATGATCCATGTTTTAAAACCACAATGTCTAGCTATGATTAAAGTTACTCTTGTATATTATTTAGTAATTAATAATAGCACTGTAAAACAACAACTTTTTTTTAATGTTAAGTTACGGCAAGATGACAATTGAATAAAATGTTTCACTCATTCTTGACTTAATTCTACATCTCTGAGATCCTTCTCCGCAGGATTCATGGCACATGACTAGTGTAAAGTAAAGAACATCAACTGATTTACAAAACCAGCTCAATTTCTAGCTAAAAACATCTGTAAATATTACATACTTAAATAAACATCTGCAAATTGTAAAGTGCTGTCACAAGCAAAATAGTTTAAGCAATTTTTAAAATTGAAATATCATTAATTCTGTAATCAAACTATGTTGAATTTTTTTATTGACTATGGTGAAATTTTACATTTCTCTCCTAAATTTTTAGTATCAGAATAGAAAATTTCAGTAAATAATGAAAATGTAATATCAGTTATACCAATATACATTTGGTGTATTTATGTATTAAAAAGCAGTGCAATTATGATCACTGGTAGTAATGATTCATTTGTCTCCTGGGGAGCGTCATTCTATAGGCAGACCTACTCTAAACACAATACTTTTAATAGCTCTTTAGCTGTATTATGAGATTGCTCAACTGAATAAACTATCATATACTATCTCATCATGCCGTAATGTCTTAAGCTATCTGTAAACATTGACATTTATTGCAGCTTCATAAAAGAAAACATTTGCCAGTACAACTTAATGCTGGTTTTCTGTTTTGTGCTTTCAGCACTAACGAACAGGCCACTGTAATCGATAAAACGAATACCTTTCATTCCTATTTTCAACAAAGCTTGAACATTTTCAACTACAGTATACTACCTGAGATTCTATTGATGTATTACTGCTACATACAGAAGGAAGCAGAAATTTACGGTGGATTGTTCACTACATAATTATGTTTGCGATTTTATACGAGAGTCAAATACCTAAGCTCTTCAGTCACATTGTTGGGTTCTGTAGTTGGGTTCACTTAAGACATTGTTTCTGAAGACTTCGTGACAATTGCATGAGATTTATTTGATTTAATTGGTAATTATCAATTATTGGCGGAATAAAATTTTATGGTGCCATCAAAATGTTATCACGTTAATTAACAGCAAGACCTGTAGCATGATCGATAATGCTGGTCGAATTTCATTATCAACTGCAACGTTTCCAAGCAAATTCCTTATCTGTATTCCTAAACAGCTAACCCGGGGCATGACCTCAGCTGCAGGTTGCCTATGTAATGGCTTCCTGGGGTAAAATATTTTGCTTTTCAATATCTTATACAGTATTGACCGAATTTAATATGTTGTCATAATCTACACATTAAGAGCTATAATATTATATCAGAGATTTAACACAATAAGTGAGGTGTCATCGTTATAATTGATTTATTAATTCATCCGATAAATCCTTCCAGATTGTTGGATACAGAACACACACACACACACACACACACACACACACACACACATTAATTTCAGTAGCTACATGAATTTTAGCTTTATCCGCAAAGGTTCTTGCAGTAGCTGCACTGTCTTCTTTCAAGCCTTTTCTATATTAAATGATCTAGAAACTCTACTACTGAATAGAAGCAATGATCCAATAAGAATGCCCTCAGGGTTTTACAAAAGAGTAAGAATGATGATATGTATGTTACTTTATACGGAAGACTATTGTAAATTTGTACAGCTATGTCTCCTTCGGAGGTTTTATAGGCCGATGTCCTTATTGACTGGACATGAAACTTTTCCTTTCGTCTTGTACCATAAACTATGTATATGTCATGAGGCAATGTATTTAACTCACGACGCGCTAGTTATCTAGACTACATTCGTCCAGGCTTTGAGAATGAGAGAACTTAGCGGCTTGCAACAAACTTTACACATAATTACCAACCTTTACGAAACTTTTTCTCCCTGACATCCCTCAAAAAATGCTGAATGGAAAAAAAGTTAATAGCTTACTAAATTTTCGTGTTCATGCAGTAAAATTAACGTTGTGGATCTGTCTCAACACGAACTGTTTGCAAAAGCCTATGCATCTTCGTTAATTTCTTGGTGCATTACAAGTTCATCATTGAGTCTGACTAGTTGTATTGGTTTTGATCTCCAATAAAATTAGAGATCAACAATAATATATTACTGAATGATGCGCTCACAGATAGCGTTTTCAGCTGATATTAAATAAGAGCGGAAGTGAGTGCGGACATTAAAGAAATGATAGACTTAAGCATTAAACTCAGTTTTTTGAATTAAAATTAGTAAAGGAACGTTTCCTTTGGCTTCTATGGGCCGATAGAGTGGACGGGGTTCCAGTCCCAAATTCCAATAGAAGTAGCCCACTTCCTACTGTAGCTTCGAAGCTAACATGTTACCGGTATTGTATCAGCTACTTTTTACATGACTGTCGTCAGATGGAATCAGTTACAGGTTCATTACGGATCTGATGTGGAATTTGACATCTAAAGATGACAACATGGAACACTTTCCTGTTGTGAAGTCGTACTGTTTCTTTAAACATCTCCCATAGAAATCACGTAATAAATATGATATTAATGTTGGGAATATATCTCTATACAGCTGTTAAAATTTGTTCTTAATTATAATTATTATTAGGATCAGAGTTATCAGATGAAATTTTTCCGGCTGAAAAAGAGTTTCAAACTTTCGCTCCACATCTCGAAAACTCAATGAATTAATGTTTCTCCCTTGATTAATAAAACCCAAAAGAGTCGCTCGACAACGGATCTTACCAAAGTTGTGCATCGCATTGTTTGACACGTATACGCTTCGAGAAAGGTTTTTTCCAATTTTGACAATATTTAAATCGAACGAAGTATAGAGTTCACAGTGTGTACCTCCTAAGAAAATCACGTAACATATGGTATATATCTCTATAGCGTCTCTAAGCATGTCAAAAATCTGCTCGTAATTTTAAATAAGGCAGGAAGGAGGCGAAATCTTTATGCACATAATAGTTTCCTACCTGAGAATACTTAGCGACAATACCTGGCTCCCATTGTTGTAGACCTATCAAATGCAAATTTATTTAAATCGGACTGCATCTGAGGTGCAGGTTTTAAAGGTAATCTTCCGTATCATCTTTCACAAGTAGTGCATTTCAGAAGAACCTTAAAGATGGTGCATGGTAACGCCGAAAACGACTGTAAGTAATCCGAGATATTTAAATGTAGCTATAGGATCCATACACACTCAAATACTGCAAGTAATCCGAGATATTTAAATGTAGCTAAAGGATCCATACACACTCAAATAAAGAGAAGTAGTAGAACTGCATATGAGCAACAAATATGAAAACAACTGCAGACTGAAATTTTCACTCTGCAGCAGAGTGTGCACTGATGTGAAACTTCCTGGCAAATTTAAATTGCTTGCTCGGCCGAGAATCAAACTCGGGACTTCCGCTTTTTGGAGGCAAGTGCTCTACTGAGTGAGCTACCCAAGCATCACAGACGACCGCTCCTCACACCTTTACCTCCTTCAGTACCTCATCACCTACCTTTCAAACTTGGCGGATGTATCGCTATAAGGGAAGGTCGTGAAGGTGCTTGGGTAGTTTGATTTTCTCCATACTGGATCAGAGGTCGTGGTTGTGAATGTCAATGTTAAAACATATATCGGCTCAACCACTTGTTTCTAGTGTAAAACACTAAGATTGACTCGTTTCGGAAGTCAAGCTTCCATCGTCAGAATAAAAAAAAAGTAAAAGAATTTATTGTGCCTGGTGCATGTACCATTTTACCGAGTTTTAACGATAAAATTTATTGTGCCTGGTGTATGTTCCATTTTAGCGAGTTTTAACGATAAAATTTATTGTGCCTGGTGCATGTTCCATTTTACCGAGTTTTAACGATAAAATTTATTGTGCCTGGTGCATGTTCCATTTTAGCGAGTTTTAACAGGTTCTTTTACTTTTTATTATTCTAATGATGGAAGCTTGACTTCCGAAACGCGTCAGTCTTAGTGTTTTACACTATAAACAAGTGGTTGAGCCGATATATTTTTTAACATTGTGCTTGGGTAGCTCAGACGGTGTAGCGGTAACGTTACCGCCCATCACGCAGGGGCCGCGGGTTCGATTCCCGGCAGGGGCTGTGAGCCCTTCATCACAACGCCTACACGGTGGCTCAGCGCGTTCGGTCAGAGGGTTTAGCTACCCTTTGTAATTAAAAAAAAAAAAAATGAGTGAACGGATCAACGAACAACCTGAACGAGTGTCAACGAACAATATACAACAAACTGAGATAAAAAAAAGACGGCAGAGCACTTGACCGCTAAAGGTAAAGGTACCAAGTTCGAGTCTCGGTCGTTCATGGAGCTTTAATCCGCCAGGAAGTTTCAGATCACTGCACACACTGCTGCAAAGCGAAAATTTAAGGAAAAAAAGAATGGTTTAAATGGCTCTGAGCACTATGGGACTTAACATCAGAGGTCATCAGTCCCCTAGAAGTTAGAACTAGTTAAATCTAACTAACCTAAGGCATCACACACATCCATGCCCGAGGCAGGATTCGAACCTGCGACCGTAGCGGTCGCGCGGTCCCAAACTGTAGCGCCTAGAACCGCACGGCCACTCGGGCCGGCTGAAAAGTTCATTCTGGAAACATCCTCCAGGCTGTAGTTAAGCCATTCATCCTCAATATCCTTCTACCAGGAGTGTTAGGCTTGTGTGTTTTGCTGGATAGTTTTTGCAACCTTTGGAACACAGGAGATAAAATACTGCGGAAGTAAAGCTTTGAGGAGAATCGTAAGTAGTACTTGGGTAGGTCAGTCGGTACAGTAGTTGGCCGTGAAAGGCAAAGGTTCCCAGTTTGAGTCTTGGTCCGACACACAGTCTTAATCTGCAAGGGAGTTTCGTGAAAACTACTGTTCGCAGGCTACATTCGGAGACATTACACAGAGTGGCCAAATACTATCACTGAAGCAGTAATACTGTGCTAGTTCGAGGGCAAAGGTCTGCCATCCCGGGTACCTGACTGGTTGTGCCAGACACGCATGTCCGCTGCGGACTAACGCGGCACACTGACCCAGGTTTTCTGGCGGCCCACGGCGCGACAGCTGAGACAGGGTACGGCGTGGAGCGGTCGCTAGCGGACTTTGCAACCGACACATCCGGAGACCAGCTCTCAGAAACACAACGGTAGGAGATTAATGTTTCGGAATGCAGACTTAAAAGATCAAGCGGCTGCTATTACGGCAAGGCTACACCGCCTTCTGTCCTTCCTGATGTAGTTTTGTGAGAATAATGGGCATGAGAACAGTGGCAAAGTGGTTGCTTCCTTCTCGTCGACTTGTTCTCCCTTATTGAAGTGTGCAGGAGTGTAAGGCTAGACGCGATTTAGTACCAAGGTTGAGTGCACGATTCTGCTGTTGTAAATTAGCGCTGACAAGGCGAGATAACCAATTATCTCGTTCACTAGTTGCGATACACAAAGTTGGGTCCCTAGTCGTCTAACAAAGGACCATAAAGATCAACAAAGGACCATCTATGCAGAATTGCTTACGCGTTACAAGGCTAATCGTGACAATTTTTTGGCGAACAATGTCACGGGCGATAAAGCACTGGTCCACTTCGATCCAGACACAAAATGGCAATCGGTGGAGTGGCGCTACAACACCTCTCCTCCGAATAAAAAGTTCAAAACAGCACCCATAGCTAGTAAATACATGGCGACCGTCTTATGAGACTCTAAAAAGATTATTCTGGTTGATGACCTTCCCCTCTGGTGCACCAATAACCTGTTCAGCGTGTTCGCCGCCACAAAAATGCTAAGGACCGAGCGATGTGGCGCAGTGATTAGCACACTGGACTCGCATTCTGGAGGATGACGGTTCAAACCCTATCCAGATTTAGGTTCCCCGTGATTTCCCTAAATCGCTTCAGGCAATGCCGGAATAGTTTATTTGAAAGAGCAGTGTCGACTTCCATCACCATCCTTCCCTAATCCGAGGGGACCGATGACCTCATTGTTTGTTGTCGCTCCCAAATCAACCTAACCAACCAACAAAAATGCAAAGGGACGTCTCCTTCTAAATGACGTCGTAACACCTCACACAAGTCTGTGCACCTAAGAGGAGCTCATATAACTCCATTGGACTTTCCACCTCATCCACCCATCCACGCTACAGCACGAATCTCGCACCTTCCGACTTCTGTCTGTTACGCCCGATGAAGGACGCTCACTCCTCTGGAAGTAGTACGTGGATGATGAACTGATTCGGTAAGACGTTGGCTCCGACGTCGCCGGCCTCTGTGGCCGAGTGGTTCTAGGCGCTTCAGTCCGGAACCGCGCGACCGCTACGGTCGCAGGATCGAATCCTGCCTGGGGCATGGATGTGTGTGATGTCCTTAGGTTAGTTAGGTTTAACTAGTTCTAAGTTCTAGGGGACTGATGACCTCAACATTTAAGCTCTAGGGGACTGATGACCTCAGATGTTAAGTCCCATAGTGCTTAGAGCCATTTGAACCATTTTGAGCTCCGACGCCGGTCAGTAGAGTGCTGCATATGGGTACAGAGGCGCTCCCAGTAATGCGACGAAAGGCCGTCGCACTGAACGGAGTTTATGTTGAAAAGTAGGATTTCGTGACCAAAAGAGTGGAGAATAATATGGTGTACTGGAATCACGAATAAAACCTACCTGCTTTCAGGGGGAAAAAATATTGCATTACTTATTGACTGTTACTCGTTGTACATGTTCACGGCACATAGATAAATGGAAGCATCTGAAGACGGGATAAACATAAAATCAATGTGCTCTCAAAAACGCGTGTTTTGAGACATAAATTGTTGGCGTGTTGGTATATGGGGGCCAATGATATCGGTGCATTAACTCATAAACACTAACGTCACTGAAGCTGTAATTTTGATTTCATGCTCTAGGAGCGCTGCTGTCGCGTCATCCGGTGATGCGCTCCGCGAGGTTCAACAAGTATGTGAATCAGACCAGTTGCACTACTGACATAGCGCATCAAGAACTGGTCAGTCGCTGCACCTCCTACCATTGCTTTTTAAGGTTTCAGATTGAGTTTGTGCACAGCTTTGTGAGCAGGCGCTGCTGTATCAGCTGTCTCAAGTACTAAAAATGCAACGTTTTTCTCGGACTTCTTTCCAAGGCTGTATCTAACAAGCATATGCCATCCAATAGCTTCCCGCGTAACGCCAACGCTTGCGTACGCGAAACACCCTCAACTTTTAATTAAAATTTATTTTCTGTGCTGGTTATAGATTCTGTGTTTCATAGCACACCACACATCAAGAATAACATCTTTTATAACAAAACAATAGGTTACGTGTTTGGACCATGCGACCTGTTTCGAGTGAAATGAAAGTTGTGAAACATAGGTGGCAAGTTTGCTTCCTACTGTAATAATCACAGTGTTTCACCAAAAGCCCACAGTCAACTGAAAATGACAATGGGTCCTACGCAATGCCCCACGCAATCTCCATGTGCCTATTTGAAGAGTCAATTCCTAGACAAAGAGCACATTCCGGTTCGAGCGGTGATAGTTGACTTTTGTCTTTCCTGATTCCCATTTTTACGATTATACCGCCATTTGGGCACTATCGCATATGATCGTAAGAATTCTACTTGGTGACCTATGTCTCAAAGACAGATGTTTGTTCGTGATTAGGACAAATTAACTAGCCGACCCTTCTTTCGTCTTAAGCACGGGTGTTCAGCACTACGTAAATGTTTTGTACAAATGCATAATAAATGCCTCGTGAGTCATTGTTCTGTAACTGTGAACTAATTGACGTAAGCGCTGACAAATTTCGATCACATCTGCAACACGTTAATATCATATGGCCAACTCAACCTTGAGAATGGATCATTTGTTTATGAGAAGCATTCGTTTTATTACCATCTGATATACATACAACAGATGGGCCACTGTACGGCGTACTGCACTTTCCTTTGTTTCCGGCTGTGTTCACGGGGATTCGTATGGTTTCTTTTGCTCTTCAGTCGCCAACGCTAAAATTTCTGGTGATGATATTCAGGCAATTATTAAGGGTTCCTTCAAAGAGACACGTCTCTCGTCGATTAAAAATGAACCTAAACGTAACAAAGTCTCAGTGGAAGCATTTAAACCCGCGAAACGGTCACTGGATTCGTAGTTGGTAAGACGTTCTGGAGAATAAACCCAAGAACGAACAAAAATTCGGGTCGGAATTGGTCATTTACGCTAGAGAATATAGCTTTAATCGGTAAGGAAGTACTGTATCAAACTCATCAGGACCACATACTAGGAAGTGCTTTGAATATTTGGCCCTTAGATGAATGTGAATTATTAGTCAAAATAATGCAAACATTTATCAAAATGGTATTTGACTGAATGATTTCAAGGTCATGTAAAAGATTATTATTAGTAAGGTACAATCCAAGTAAAATTTTATCATATGTTTCGACAGTGAAACTGACTCCATGATAATGAAGCAAAACAGTTTGCCTTGAAAGCGATAATTAATGGAAAAGGGCATACTGCAAAACAGTCTTATCATAACATATGGAGCTCATCAGCAGAATCCATTGCTAAATCTTTCAAATGTAGTGTGGTGATAATTAAGCTTTCACTACCTGAGAGGACTCCAATGGAAAACGAGTAATCGTAGGACTATGAAACTTTTTGGAAATATTTGTAAGGTCATGCGGAAGAGAAATAAAGAGTAAACCATCGAAAGCAACACACCGTAATTTCCACATGTGAGGGTAACATCTGTTAATTGCGCCCCGTGTTTACGTTTCTCAATGTGACCACGATTTGCACCCACGACAGCTTGGAACAGAAGTAGAGATAGCATTTCATAATTGTCCGCAGCATTTTTCGAACGATTACACAGTTCGTGCGCTGCTTGAAGATAGCATATTGCGTCCAGCATTCTCAACCATGTCAACGGTAACTTCAACAGTCTGTAGCGCAATTGACCGTCGGTCTCTCCCAGGAGCAATTCCTAAATTGCCAGTTAATTCCCACTTCCGAATCATGTGTTTCAACCCGAGAGCGGAAAGAGGACCTCTCCGTAACCCTTTCCTGCGTCGACACTCGCGAAGAGCAGCAGCGCTATTGCTGTTATTTTGACTGGAAGTGTGGTATCGATAGCTACGATGCCACGGCGTAGGTGCAAGTTCGTAGGTTGGCACTACGACACCGAAACAGACGACAGTGGCCTCTAGCCGGCGCTGTGCATCTTTATGAGCGTCGCTCCAGATTCAGCCCATTTGATTTCGAGTAGACGACCAAGCAACATTGTTTCTCTTTCATAGTGGGCGAGCCACTACAGATTTTGCCAGTGTAACTTGACTGATGCACAGATTCGCACCTACGTGCTCATCTCAGCCAAAGTTAAGTATTCGGCCTACCCTTCAGTTTACAGGAGCAGACCCACGCGCCACTTATCCAGGCGGGATACAAAAGAAAGTTTAACGAAAAAAGTCATGTGATTGTCAAAGCGATCAGCTTTGCGTGCTAATTTCTGGTTTCATATAAACGAAAACTTGGATTCTGTCCGTTTCCTTATCGACTACGCTATTTAGCTAAACAAACTACACAATAAAACTACATCCAACACTTAAATCTGAGTTTTGCCCCTAGGCAGAGCAAATGCAACTTGAAAGGAACGAGCATCACTTACATCGTCATTCTGTCCTGATTAGGTCTAGGAATCAACTTAACGATGCAGCCGAATGAAATAATGCTTGATAGCGTCTATCGTCCAGAACATTTATGCAAATGTATACATAATAGTTTGAAAATGCAGAGAAACTTACACAAAATTTCAGGTGGTGTAGGAAATATGGATAAATGCGAGATATCGCTATAACAAAGAAAAAGAAGCCGACATTATGCGATTACAAGATCAGTGGTGACCATCAACAGCACTTCGTATCATATAAATATTTCGGGACAAAGGACAATCTCGTAAAACCAGTATTAGGGAATATGAATGGAAGGCTTAGATTTGGTGGAAGGGTTCTGGGAAAGTGCAGCTGCATAGCTGCAATGGAAATCAGATACAAGAGGTTAGTGCGACCAGTTTTATTGTTCCAACGTTTGGAGTTATTATCAGGCAAGCGTGTTAACAGACATCAAGCTAATTCAGAGGCGAGCTGCCTAGATCACAACAGGCCACTATAGCGGCTCAGTCTGTACGTCGAAACAAAGACGGAAATAGAAGATGGGATCAAGAGTGAGATTAAAATTCAGGATGAAAGGATATCAATGATTAAATTAGCGAGTGACATTGCTACTATCAGATACTGTGAAGAACAGCTACAGGATCTCGGTATGTAGTAATTCCGTGGGTAGGTCTTGATCGCTAAACGTTAAAGACGTTTTCATGGAACTACTACATGCCAAGTCTGAATGTTCGCATACCTTAAAAATGGATGAGTTCACCAGCCAAATGGAAGAATGGACTGAATAGGCTAATGAGTACAAAATATGGTTTGAGAGTACATCGCAAAAAGATGAAGTTAATTAGAAGTAGCAGAAATAAGAATACCGATAAACGCAAAATTAAAAATTGATGATTACGAATTGCGCAAAGTTAAGGAATTCTGCTACCTTGAAAGCACAATAATCCGTGATGCCATGATGGACAAAGGAAGCAAGGAGGACGCAAAAAAAAAAAAAAAAAAGAAAAAAAAAAAACCTAACTCAGGCAAAGGCGTCCTTCCTGGCCTAAAGCAGTTACTGGTTTCAAAGAAAGGCTTTAATTTGAGGAAGAAATTTCTGATAATGTATGTTTCGAGCACAATATTGTATGGTAGTGAATCACGGATAGTGGGAAAACTGGAGAAGAAGAGAATAGAAGCGTTTGGGATGTAGTGCTGCAGAAGAATATTGATAGTAAGGTGGATTGATAAGACAATGGATTTGGAGGTTCTTCACAGAATCGTGGAAGAAAATAACATACGGAAAACACTGATAAGAAGAAGGGACAGGGTAAAGGACATCTGTTAAGATGCATGCAGCTCGTGTGGGTGTGACTCGGCTTTGCTCAGTCCTCGGAAATACTCGAATGACGTTCACTGATCCAATATCTGTTAGCACAAAAAGAGGCGGCTAGCGATCTACCGCTGCATTCCTTTAAAATGCACGGGAATGGCAGAAGGGAGGGATGAATATTCTCGATTCACATAAGCGACAGGTACTGGATATTTGCTACGAAACGGCATTACAATACAATGCAGAAAGAACTTTAAAGATTTAGCTGACAATGAAAGAGCAAAAATTACAATCGACAGACGAGATTCATTGTTCTGTACACCGGAAAACACTTTGTGCTAAATTTGCAGGTCTGGAGCACGGGAAGAAACTGGTGTTACGAACAGCAAAGTTTCTGAAGTCGCACAGATTATTCCAGTGTCAGTTGTAGAAGTTTTCAGTTGAAATAAGCGAAGAGTATGGACTCAGCATGTATAACTGCAAAGTACGTTGGTTAATTCAACTATTGTTGAATTTATGAATAATAATGAGCTGGAACGAAAATTAGAATATCCGGAATGGATTGCAGACGTCACATTTTAAGTGGACTTGACTGCAACATTGCCCACATTGAGAAATCGCAAAGGATTCTTCTTTTTAATTTGGTGGGGATGCATTTAAAATAGAGAATCGCGTTGTAGAAGGCGCACATACTGGTAACGACAATCCAGTTCCGCAAGTTCACTGGTGTTAACTAAAACACGAGGTTTGAAGAATTCATTGTAGCCTTGAAAGAGATAGTTTTATCAA
The DNA here is from genome assembly GCF_023897955.1 of Schistocerca gregaria. Classification (NCBI taxonomy): domain Eukaryota; kingdom Metazoa; phylum Arthropoda; class Insecta; order Orthoptera; family Acrididae; genus Schistocerca; species Schistocerca gregaria. The sequence goes on along the minus strand of NC_064923.1, from coordinate 249,780,138 downwards.
AATTTTGAGGACACTATCAATTTCACATTTGTTTCCGAGCTTTTTTCAAGACCGTTTGGCATTTCAGTTGAAAGCGTCCCTGTGCATGTGCAAAATGGTTCAAATGGCTCTGAGCACTATGGGACTTAACTACTGAGGTCATCAGTCCCCTAGAACTTAGAACTACTTAAACCTAACTGACCTAAGGACATCACACACATCCATGCCCGAGGCAGGATTCGAACCTGCGACCGTAGCTGTCGCTCGGTTCCAGACTGTAGCGCCTAGAACCGCTCGGCCGCATTGGCCGGCGTGCATGTGCAGATGTAACTGATTGACCTGTACGGTGATTTCAGTTTTAATGAAAAATCTTTTTATTTTAAAACTGTCCAGGACGTCTACAATGCATTCCTCAAGTAAAGTTTCCAAGTCTCCATAAAGAGGTTGCAAAAGTGCTACAATACTTCGATCGATATACACTCATGCACATAAATTAAGGATAATGCTGATACATGGTGAAACAACGCTCTGGTGGGCGTACGACCATGCGGTACATTTGACCTCCGGTCGTCGCACGGTGGCGCTGACAGCAGACCACATACGCAGAAGTGTGTTAGTGCATGTCAGAGTACGGTGCAGCAAGTGTGCAGACGTTTTGAGACGTGCTAATCGTGACTGTATGTTGAAAATGACTCAAAGAAAACACACTGATGACGTTACGAGGGGTGGAATACTAGTGCGACTGGAGGCTGGTCAAACACAGCAGGTCGTAGCATGGGCCCTCCATGTGCCACAAAGTGTGATCTCAAGATTATGGCAACGATTCCAGCAGACAGGAAACGTGTCCAGGCGCTACAGTACGAGACGTCCACAGTGTAAAACACCAGAAGAAAACCGATATCTCACCATCAGTACCCGCAGACGGCCACGGAATACTGCAGGTAGCCCTGCTCGGTACCTTACCGCAGCCACTGCAACAGTTGTCTCCAGACACACAGTCTACAGGCGACTGAACAGACATTGTTTATTCGCCCGGAGACCTGCAAGATGCATTCCCCTGACCACAGGAGAGCCCATAAAGCCTGGTGTCAAGGCAACGATTCCAGCAGACAGGAAACGTGTCCAGGCGCTATAGTACGAGACGTCCACAGTGTAAAACACCAGAAGAAAACCGATATCTCACCATCAGTACCCGCAGACGGCCACGGAATACTGCAGGTAGCCCTGCTCGGTACCTTACCGCAGCCACTGCAACAGTTGTCTCCAGACACACAGTCTACAGGCGACTGAACAGACATTGTTTATTCGCCCGGAGACCTGCAAGATGCATTCCCCTGACCACAGGAGAGCCCATAAAGCCTGGTGTCAAGAACACAGTTCATGGTCATTGGAACAGTGGTCCCAGGTTATGTTCACAGACGAGTCCAGGTATAGTCTGAACAGTGATTCTCGCCGGGTTTTCAGCTGACGTGAACCAGGAACCAGGTACCAACACCTTAATGTCCTTGAAAGGGATCTGTACGGAGGTCGTGGTTTGATGGTGTGGGGTGGGATAATGATTGGTGCACGTACACCCCTTCATGTCTTTGACAGAGGATCTGTAACAGGTCAGATGTATCGGGATGTCATTTTGCACCAGTATGTCCGCCTTTTCAGGGGTGCAGTGGGTCCCACTTTCCTCCTGATGGATGATAACGCACGGCGCCACCGAGCTGCCATCGTGGAGGAGTACCTTGAAACAGCAGATGTCACGCGAATGGAGTGGCCTGTTCTCCAGACCTAAACCCCATCGAGCACGTCTGGGATGCTCATGGTCGACGTATCGCTGCACGTCTTGAAACCCCTAGGACACTTCAGGAGCTCTTGACAGGCACTGTTGCAGGAATGGGAGGCTATACCCCAGCAGTGCTTGACCACCTGATCCACAGTATGCCAATCCGTTGTGCGGCCTGTGTACGTGTGCATGGTCATCATATCCCATACTGATGTCGGGGTACATGCGCAGGAAACAGTGGAGTTTTGTAGCACATGTGTTTCGGGACGGTTTTCTCAACTTATCACCAATACCGTGGACTTACACATCTGTGTGTGTTCCCTAAGTGCCTATGCTATTCGCCAGTTTTGTATAGTGCCACGTTGTGTGGCACCACATTCTGCAATTATCCTTAAGTTATGAGCATGACTGTATATAGCGAAATTTAATTTATCAGCATGAGTGTATTTGTGTGAAAGACCTTTTTTCGTCTATGAAAGTAAATAAGTCACGATTACGTGGCAATCTGAGTGTGAAACTCTGTGAAAGTGTGTCTGTCGATATGTCGACAGTATGTATCAGATAAAAATTATGTAGTGCGACTGCACTGCTATTTAAATGCGGCGCGTTTCCCCCTCTGTCACCTCCTTGTGCTCAGACCGAGCTCCACGAGAAAGACAGGCCGTGGCGTGTACCTCGCAGCACTTGACACTGCAGGCATTACGAGTGCCAACAGCCCTCTCCGACAGGGAGTGAGTAACCATCTCAGACGAATTTAATGGTTCTTGACTGCGTGTTCAAATGCACGCAAGTCCTTGATAACACGCGACGGAACTAAGACCTTTAGTGGGTTGTTGTTGTTGTGATCTTCAGTCCAGAAACTGATTTGTGCAGCTCTCCATGCTACTCTATCCTGTGCAAGCCTCTACATCTCCCAGTACCTACTGCAGCCTGCATCCTTCTGAACCTCAATGGTCATTGGTCATTCATCTCTTGGTCTCCCTCTACGATTTTTACCCTCCACGCTGCACTCCAGTACTAAATTGGTGATCCTTGACGCTTCAGAACATGTCCTGCCAACCGATCCCTTCTTCTAGTCAAGTTGTGCCACAAACTCCTCTTCTCCCCAATTCCACTCAATACCTCCTCATTAGTTATGTGATCTACCCATCTAATCTTCAGCATTCTTCTGTAGCACCACATTTCGAAATCTTCTATTCTCTTCTTGTCCAAACTATTTATCGTCCATGTTTCACTTCCATACATGGCTACACTCCATACAAATACTTTCAGAAACGACTTGCTGACACTTAAATCAATACTCGATGTTAACAAATTTCTCTTCTTCAGAAACGCTTTCCTTGCCATTGCCAGTCTACATTTTATATCCTCTCTACTTCGACCATCATCAGTTACTTTGCTCCCCAAATAGCAAAACTCCTTTACTACTTTAAGCGTCTCATTTCCTAATCTAATTCCCGCAGCATCAACCGACTTAATTCGACTACATTCCATTATCCTAGTTTTGCTTTTGTTGATGTTCATCTTATATCCTCCTTTCAAGACACTGTCCATTCCGTTCAACTGCTCTTCCAAGTCCTTTGCTGTCTCTGACAGAATTACAATGTCATCGGCGAACCTCAAAGTTTTTATATCTACTCCGAACTTTTCTTTTGTTTCCTTTACTGCTTGCTCAATATACAGATTGAATAGCATCGGGGAGAGGCTACAACCCTGTCTCACTCCCTTCCCAACCACTGCTTCCCTTTCATGTCCCTCGACTCTTATAACTACCATCTGCTTTCTGTACAAATTGTAAATAGCCTTTCGCTCCCTGTATTTTACCCCTGCCACCTTCAGAATTTGAAAGAGAGTATTCCAGTCAACATTGTCAAAAGCTTTCTCTTAGTCTACAACTGCTAGAAACGTAGGTTTGCCTTTCCTTAATCTTTCTTCTAAGATAAGTCGTAAGGTCAGTATTGCCTCACGTGTTCCAACATTTCTACGGAATCCAAACTGATCTTCCCCGAGGTCAGCTTCTACCAGTTTTTCCATTCGTCTGTAAAGAATTCGGGTTAGTATTTTGCAGCTGTGACTTATTAAACTGATAGTTCGGTAATTTTCACATCTGTCAACACCTGCTTTCTTTGGGATTGTAATTATTATATTCTTCTTGAAGTCTGAGGGAATTTCGCCTGTCTCATACATCTTGCTCACCAGATGGTAGAGTTTTGTCAGGACTGGCTCTCCCAAGGCTGTCAGTAGTTCTAATGGAATGTTGTCTACTCCCGGGGCCTTGTTTCGACTTAGGTCTTTCAGTGCTCTGTCAAACTCTTCACGCAGTATCAAATCCCATTTCATCTTCATCTACCTCCTCTTCCATTTCCATAATATTGTCCTCAAGTGGGTCCTTTTAATTAAATATTGATTTCCAGCGGGCCCGGCACGGAGCCGACGTGCGGCGCACAAGCCGACTAGCGTGGCATCACTAGTTCGTTGCAGGGCCGGTTGGTCCCGGCTCAGACAGTGTGACGTGCCGGTGGGGGAAATGTGAAGCGAGGCCGACTGCTCCGACACTCATGCCCGGCTACGGACCGCGAGCCGGAGTCTTGGCCGCCGCTCTGTCAGGACTTCAGGGAATAACTTCCAAAGCACTAGAGTGTGTTGTTGGGGGTGAAATGTAAAGGAAGACAGAGATTGGAATACGTCCAGCAAGTAATTGAGGCCACAGGTTGCAAATGCTACTCTGTGATGAAAAGGTTGGCAAAAGACAAGAAATCTTGGCGGGACACATCAAACTAGTCAGAAGATTGATGACTAAAATAAATAAATAAATAAAAATAACAAAATAAAACATTTCAAGCGTTAAAGTGTGACAGAGATACTCGGCGAACTTAAATCGGAAACCTAGAAAAATAAGGTGCCGAAGCCCTGAGTCCAAGAAACGGAGGCATCATCAATTGTAGGTTGTCTGTTTAGGTTTTTATGTTGACACCACGTAGCGCTCTGTATGAAAATCACTGACTGTGCTGTGTGCAGTCTGTGGCTGGTTGACTCATTGTTGGAATATTCGCTTGTGTAGTGTTCGGAAGTTGGATGTGAACAGCGCATAGCGTTGGACGGTTGGAGGTGAGCCGCCAGCAGTGGTGGATGTAGAGAGAGAGATGCCAGAGTTTTGTGTGTCCGCCAGAAAAAGCAAATTTGTAAAGATAGATGTCATGATATATATGATGACTTTCGAACATTATTAAGGTAAATACACTGCCTCTATCAAAATCTTTCATTTGCTAACTATACCTATCAGTAGTTAGTGTCTTCAGTAGTTAGAATCTTTTATTCAGCTGGCAGTATTGGCGCTCGCTGTCTTGCAGTAGTTCGAGTAACGAAGATTTTTATGAGGTAAGTGATTCATGAAAGGTATAGGTTATTGTTAGAATAGCCCTATTCTTTTGTAGGGATTATTGAAAGTCAGATTGCGTTGCGATAAAAATATTGTGTGTCACATTAGTATTGATCAGAATAAGTAAAGAGAGAAATGTCTGAGTACGTTCAGTTCTGCTCAGCTGTTTGAAAATCAAATAACGTAAAAGGTTTATTAGCACAGTAATTCATTAATTTTTCTAAGGGGATGTTTCACATTACCAAAATAATGAAGCAGAATGTAGATATTAACCGAGTTATGTGTGAGAAACTGGATGCATTGTGCTTTTAATTGCCGGCCGAAGTGGCCGAGTGGTTCTAGGCGCTACAGTCTGGAACCGCGCAACCACTACGGTCGCAGGTTCAAATCCTGCCTCGGGCATGGATGTGTGTGATGTCCTTAGGTTAGTTAGGTTTAAGTAGTTCTAAGTTCTAGGGGAGTGATGACCTCAGACGTTAATTCCTATAGTGCTCAGAGCCATTTGAACCATTTTTTTGCTTTTAACTGCTTTTAAGAATTAACTTATCAGCTTTGAAAGAGAAACACTACTCTAAAGCCGGTATACTGTTTGATGTATCCCCAGGATCGTGGAATAGGCAGGAATGGGAGCTAATCCAGACTTAAGTGTCCTGTGGTTTCTCAAGATAACTTAACGCGAATGAAGGAATGACCGACTTCTTGCTCCAGCGTTACTTAAGCTGCATTCCGTCTCTTAAAGTTGTGTATGGCGATGGGGTATTAAGCTGGCGAGCTGACTCGATGGTATGATACTGGACCCGCATTCGCTAGGGAAAGGATTCAAATCGCATGCTGTAATCTGAATTTAGTTTTTCCCTGTTTTCTGTAAGTCACTTACGGTTAGAGGCCCCCATGAAAATTTGAAAAAGATTGATATTTTTTATTTTATCTTATTTTTAATTTCTTTCGCTAAACAAGTTCTCTGGAATGTTTACTTTATTGCAGTGTCCATGCCATGTTTGCCGAAAACTCCGCCATCAAGTTACGAAGACGATTTGTGAAAAAAAAAGTCTCTGAAAACCATTGCCAGCAAGAAAAAATAGCCGACATCGCGGCCAATGTAGCAGCATGTAATTTTAACGATGGGTTAACGAACATTATGGAATTATGAAAGTGCTCGAATCTGAGATCGGACCGGCCTTTTAAAACTTTTGCACAAAATCGGACTAAAAAGCGTATAGTATGAGCAGAGCTGAGAATAACAGAAGTTGCCACAGAGGACCATGGGACCGCCATGGCCACGAGCAGCAGGAAGCATGCCTTCCTTTTGCATCTGAAAGAATTGCTATATCGTCCAGGGATAGCTGACTAGGGGTATGTTTATCTTAACTACAAAAGAATCTATCCCAAAACTTGAAACGCGTATTTTTCAAAACCGTGTTTTTTAAACTGGCGGGAAGCATAACTTTAAAACGGTACATACGACCTCTATCGGAATTTGATGCTGGCATTTTAAACTGAATTATCTATCAGCTTATGTATCCGTTTTGCGATATCTTTAACAGTCTATTTTCGGTGTGCGCTTTTGTCGCGAGATTTTTGGGCGAAATATGTGACATTTTTTGCAATACGCCACCCTTTTGTTGTAAATTAATATTTTTCTGTTACCCCTGCTAATACAAAAAAATATTGAAAATGACCTATACAACATTATTTTGCTATAGGCCCAATAGGACTTCGGGAATTCCCACCGATGACCAATGTTCCGGCTGCGAGGGTTATTTTATAAGACAAAAGTACAAGGAATAAAACTATAACATCAGATTTAGCATTACTTTTTACTTTACTTGAAAAAAAAAAAAAAACACGAAAATATCCTGTCTTTCCAGCGTTCAATGGGGGCTACCCTCTTTAAGGCAAACGTCGGTGTGGTTCCTTTGAAAGTTAACAACCGATTTCCTTCCCTATCCCTTCCCACTCGGAGATTGCACTCCGTCTCTAAAGAAGACGTTGTCGATGATGTTAAACACTAATCCTTTTTCTCTCTTCCTAATACTTATTTACCATTGATTGGCTCCAACTCGGACATCACACAAAGCCAATTTTTTAATGCAGCTAGAAAAAAATAGCAAATCTGCACGTTTTACGTAAAAATTCGTCAACCATATCCACATCATCGAGCTGTGGCTGTCACTTTTGTTTGTACAACACCAAGATAAACCGTTTAAATACGGTGCACATTGTTAATGCATCTTTTGTGTCGAGAAATTTGTGTTCATATTTATGAAACAGGGCTTCTTACAGGCGACTGGATTCCGATGTATTCTTAAAAAATAAACTTTGAGTGCATCTTAAACAGTTCTATGACACTTGAATCTTTGCAATAGTCGTATGGTAACTCTTGAAAATCAGTAATATGGCAAGAGTTCTGTAATAGTCCCTTTATAAACATATGCATATTTAATGCAAATAGTGGAAACGCACTGGTCACAATAGCTATATAGGCATAGCGGTGTAACGTTTTTCTAACTCATACTACTATGACTGAATGACAGAAAGACTGGGAAGGATAACCTACAACATCGACGCTCAATATGCTTTAAGGGAAAGCTGAACAAAGGATACTAACAATGCAATAACCAAAGGGTACAACTCACTGATTATATGTTTTGCTAGGAAGCAGCAACAGTCAGCTGTTCGCAGTAATTAGCACGCTCCATTAAGTCCATATTTTGCTTTAAAGTATTTTGGTTTAAACCTATGTTTCAAACGATGTGACACAGGGAAAGATTCACACTGTAATTTCCCAACACTGATGAAAACTTTTATTGCACTGTACTCCATTTTAACAGCTCCCTACCATCAAATATATTTATCTCGAATTTTGGATCTTCAAAGTGAAGCATATACACATCGTATATACTATAGAAAAATAGGAGGCCACATTTTGTAATTATGAAATTCAACTCTTAACCTCACTCAAGTTAAAATGTGTACTTGGTTTTCAATTGTCTCTTCTTCAGTTTTGTGGTCATTTTGCTCCCTCGTTGTTTTTTGTAGGAAATCCGAATGTCCTTATCCCTTTTATGGAGTTGCTGCTACAATTCGGTGCAGCACAGTAATCCATTTAAACGTTTTAGGCACAAGAAATCTGATCTCTTGAGAACAACTATAAACAGTCTGCTGCACTTACATAAACAACAAAAATGGTTACCGATGCACCTACCCTCTTTTATGGAGTTCCTGCTACAATTCGGTGCAGCACATTATTCCATTTCAAAGTTGTAGGCACTAGATATCTGATCGCTTGAGAAAAATTATAAACAGTCTGCTGCAGTTATGTAAACAATCAAAATGGTTACCGCTGCAAAGGGTTTTTGTAGCGTCACATACCCTCTTCTACACAGACCTTGACTGTCTGATACACTCAGCGATGAGTCATGGATGTACATTAAGGAAAAGATGGTACAAGTATGGAACCGTGGGGAGCGACCTATTGCATTTGACACATCAGATATTTTTGACGTAACACAGAGCGCGCGGGTAAGGGATCACTATAGTGGCGACCACATTCCTACGTAAGCCAATTCGTGGAATAGGCCTACTTGTAGACAGCGGATTCGTCAACTTGAGCTGGCGTGTCCAGATGTCATGCGATTCGCTTGTGGTTAAGCAGCTCGCTGAAGGTCTAAACCTAGCTTTCAAAAACTCGTTTACTGTAGAGGACTGCAGCACTATTCCCCCTTTCAATTATCGAACAAATGAAAGGATGGCTGACATAGTGTTTAGTGTATCTGGGATTGTAAAACAGTTGAGATCCTTAGATGCCAGAATGGCATCTGACCCAGACTGTACCCCCATCAGATTTTATGTTGACTATGCTACAAATGTAGCACCATTCTTATCCGTTATCTATCGGAGACCATTGGAACGGCGGAAAGTTCGACGGGTCTGGAAGAAGGCCCAGGTCATAGCAATCTATAAAAAGGGTAAAAAATCGGATGCACATAATTACCGGCCAATTTCACTGACACCGATTTGTTGTAGAATCATGGAACATATTTTGTGTTCAGACATAATGACCTTTCTAGACTCTTGAGAAGCTCATCTGCAGAAACCAGCACGGTTTTAGGAAACAGCGGTCATGCGAGACACAGCTGGCCCTCTTTGTGCATGTTTTACGACAGGCTCTAGATACCGGCTCCCAGGTTGATGCCATATTTCTCGAATTTTCAAAAGGCGTTCGTCTCAGTTCCGCACTGTCGCTTGCTACAGAAAGTGCGCACATGCGGTCTATAAAATGACATATGGGATTGGATAGGAAGTTTAACAACAGGCGGGGTGCAGTATGTCGTCTTGAACAGGGTAACTTTAACACAAACTAGAGTAACTTCAGGTTTGCCCCAGGGCAGCGCAATAGGTCCTCTGCTTTTTACGATCTACATAAACTTTCTGGTTGATGATATTGACAGCGGCCTTAGACTGTTTGCCGACGATGTTGTAGTCTACAGGAAAGTAGTATCTCACGAAAGTTGTGAACAAATTAATGAGGATTTGCAGAAAATAAATGCGCGGTATAATGACTGGCAGTTATCTCTCAATATTAGTAAGTGTAACCTACTGCGTATAACAAGGCGAAAATCCCCATTAATGTACGAGTACGAAATAAATGATCAGTCTTTGGAAGCGGTAACATCAGTCAAGTATCTGGGAGTGACTATTCGAAATGATCTCGAACGGAATGATCAGATTACACAAGTAACGGGTAAGGCGAACTCTAGATTGCGGTTTATTGGTAGAATCCTGAAGCGATGCAGTCCTTCAACAAAGGAAATGGCTTACAATATTTTAGTTCGTCCAGTCTTAGAGCATTGTTCGTCTGTATGGGACCCTTACCAGTTGGGTCTGATTCAAGAGATTGAGAAGGTCCAAAGAAGAGCGTCAAGATTCGTGACTGGTACATTTAGCCATCGCGAGAGCGTTACAAATCTTATAGAAAGTTTGAAGTGGGACACATTTGCAGACAGACGACGAGCTAAACAGAAGGGGCTGCTCATTAAATTCCGAAATCCAATCTTCACCGAGGATGTAGAGCACATACTATTACCACCAACTTTCAGATCGTGTAATGATCATTCAAAGATAAGGGAAATAAGAGCTCGTACTGAGGCGTTCAGACAGTCGTTTTTCCCTAGCGCGATCCGCGAGTGGAACAGAGGGGAGGGAGGGGGGGGGGGGGCAATATGGAAATATAACTTTGGAGCGAATTGTGCCCCCCGCCACACACCGCTTGGTGTCATACTTTCAGGCACTTTCAGTCTCTTCGCTTAACACAGTGTAAGATGTTTACATTCAGTTGGTACCCGAGTTTAGCATTAGAAACTTTAAACTTTCTCCTTCCGCACTGGCCGCCGTGTCATCCTCAGCCCACAGGCCTCACTGGATGCGGATATGGAGGGGCATGTGGTCAGCACACCGCTCTCCCGGCCGTAGGTCAGTTTCCGAGACCGGAGCCGCTGCTTCTCAATCAAGTAGCTCCTCAGTTTGCCTCACAAGGGCCGAGTGCCCCCCCCCCCCCCCCCTCCGCCCCCCCTTGCCAACAGCGCTCGGTAGACCGATCACCCATCCAGTTGCTCGCTCAGCCCGACACTGCTTAACTTCGGTGATCTGACGGGAACCGGTGTTACCACTGTGGCAAGGCCGTTGGCATTAGAAACTTTAATAGGAAATAACAATACTGTGACTAATTTAAGTGATTTATGAAACCAATGCATGCACAGTGATATTTATTGAGCGACTTAGATACAAACTGTTTCATACTAAAACAACTCGAATTACCACACATCTCAACGGTCAACAGCCAAGATTTCACAAATTGATGAGTCACATAAACAGACACCGCATATAGGATGGTCGGACAAAATGATGAGTGGTCGGACAAAATGATGAGTTGGAGCATCAAAGGCCGAATTAGCGAGGTTCTACTTTAATTGGTATGTAATGCTTTCATACAAGGCCTTATGTCCAGTAACAGTAATACCACTGAAGTTAACAAACAGTCGTGATAACCACATTTGAATCAAAGTACCAGTATAACCGGTTTATGGTATGAGGAAGTTTAGTGCATAAACATTTACTTCCAGGGCCCCTTGCACCATTATCAGAACCTCCGGTAGTCTAAAGAGGTTGTTGTTGCTTTCAACGGGCCCCGTTCTCTTTACTATCGGAGGCAGCAAGTGGTCCAGAGGCGCTGTACCGCACAGTGCGCCAGCACATCGCAGGGAGTTTGTCTCAGCTTATCTGAGGCGGCAGAAGGGCCGGACGCCGCGATAATCCGGCAGCCTTCCCCGCCACCGCCCACGCAAGGCCCACCGCCTTATCGCCGGCAATTACGTACTTCCTGCCGGATGCAGCCGCGGCGGACCCGCACAGCACTGGGCGGACCTCACCCTGCAGCCGGCACCGCGGCGCTCAATGCGCCAACGCCGCTTGCCACGCGCAACCGTTCGTCACAACGGCCGTTGCCGAGAAAAGATGGTACACACAAATTACAGAGGGCATAAACCAGTGGCTTGTGGCTGCGCTTGAGAAGCTGGCTTTACACCAGCGACTCTCTTGCCTCAATCGACTGCTCGTGGCAAGAGCGTCTGCTACACTACCCATACTAGGGATGGCGGTTATTTCTGAAACAACCGGTTTTCGTTTATATCGGTTTTTTCCACACCAGTTTAACCTGACTGTTAAACCGATTTTCGGTTTCTTATTCCTGTTATTTTCTGTAATAAACACAAAAATCGAACAAAAATTGAAAAAAAAAATGATTCTCTCAGTTTTAAGACACATAGATTCAAACCATTCATTTAAATAGGAAGTAACAGAAAACTTAGTCCGTCCACCGCTTTTCTCGGAACGTGATGAAGTGGTTGAATACTAAAAAATTAATTAATTAATTAAAAAGAGTAAAATAAAAATAAAAACTAACACCAGTATTGTACTACCGCTTTTAATTTTTTGAAACTCTGCTCAAAAATCATGTTGTAATCGGGGATCGATGGTTAAGTGACACGTTCCACATCATTATGAAACGTCGTATTCATTATCTATGGAACAAGGGTTAATGTATGTATGTATGTATGTATGTATGTATGTATGTATGTACAGTCTTGTTGCGCAATGATCTTAGTGTAAGACGACACGCTAACTTATTTTTTGAATTCCCGGTCTATTCAGGGCCGTGTTGAAATATCGATACATGACATTTTAATAAAAAGCGAAGTACATTTGCGACATTGTGTTGCGCTATATAGAATTGTATATATCGAAATGGAAATATCGAGCGCCGATATTTCTTTTATTTTTTTATTTTTTGACAATTTTCAGTAAATATTTGAAATTGTGCTTTTGAAATTGTTAGAGATCATAATTTTGCTTTCACTGTGAGACGGAAGCTTACTACTTTTTGGGCTTTCATCATGACCAGTCCTTCTCTTTGACTGTGTGTAACAAGCATTGGTGGCACAAAAACAAGAAGTCCGATTGCACTGACGGATGGCAGTTTGTGTGGAATAACAAGACTCCCGATGTGAAGAAATAGCACATCCGTTGCGTAAAAAAGAGAAAAATATTAATGCAACTGCTATGCTATTTCTTCACCTCAGCATTCTTCACAAACTGTAGCTGAAAATGAACAAAAATCTAAATAACAAGTCTGGTCTTTGCGTATGTCGGACACGTATGAGGAGAAATGGTGATGTAACCGGCGCTCGACTCTGTTAACAGGAACTGCAACGTTTAACGTCACCACGAAATTTTGACACTTCAACTGCTAGGTCGTTGACGGTGGTAGAAATGAAAAAGCAGGGACGTCCTCATAAAGCGTTCCGGACGAACCCGATATGCGACAACACCGAACGACGGATACCTTTTATTGCGTCACGCACATACAGTTACCATTGTTAGCAAAGTGGTTATCGTCAAGCGTGAACGTGCGTTTTCCTTTTAGTTCTTGATCTATAGGGGATAAACAGGCTTTGATGTACAGAATATCTAATAATAGTTAAATATACTGCCCTAAAACTGGGATTATTTGTACAGTGTGCAGCGAATATCTTTATAAGTCAGTACGTCGATTTCTTTTCTGCGACATATAGGTACTTATTCTCGATAAGGATATTTTTTTGAAAATCGATGTATCGGATTCCTGATATTTTTAGAAATATCAACAGCCCTACTATGCATAATATGCACTAACGAAGCGAGCGTTAGTTAAATTCCGAGTAAGAAGATGACGCAACCGCCCCGTATTCCTGTGTATGTGCAGTGTTCAAGTAAAACAGGCTTTTCAAGGGATCCCACATAGCAACGGATTACAGCATCTCCAGATCTCGTTATCTGTCCACGTGTGCGCGCAAGTGGCGGGTAATGATCACTCGTAGCTCCCAAGTAATTCGATGAATCGCTGGCGATAATGCGGCGATAATGCTAATTAGCTACGACCAGTTTATCTAGCTATTACAAATGGTTGTGTAGTTTTATTTCGCTTCGGTAAGGCCACGTGTAGAAATGACTTAACGTTAGAATGTATATAGTTATTCAGAAAGCACGGACTACTTCTAAAAGTAGAGTCAAGTTGTCCACGCCTGAACCTGTATGCAGTGTATGCCGCCTTTAGAATTTGAAGATGGTCATTTATGGCCGAAAACGGTTATGATTGTGTCATAAATATGTGATTGTGTCTATAAATAAACAAAAAGATTTTACACAAGAAATTTGTGTCACAACTTGACTAAAAGAAGGGATTGTTTGACATGACACATTTTCAGACATCATCACCAATTACCGGCCGCGGTGGTCTCGCGGTTCTAGGCGCGCAGTCCGGAACGGCGCGACTGCTACGGTCGCAGGTTCGAATCCTGCCTCGGGCATGGATGTGTGTGATGTCCTTAGGTTAGTTAGGTTTAAGTAGGTCTAAGTTCTAGGGGACTGATGACCACAGCAGTTGAGTCCCATAGTGCTCAGAGCCATTTGAACCATCACCAATTGAGTGTTGGTGGGAAGTGGGTGGGGCAAAAATCGTAGAGGGAGAACAGGAGATGAGTATAGTGACCAGATTCAGAAGGATGTAGGTTGCAGTCGTTACTTGGAGATGGAAAGGCCTTCACGGGGTAGAGTAGCATGGACAGCTGCATCAGACCAGTCATCGAACTGAAGACTACAACAACAACAACAACAACAGAAAGATAAATTAAAAATTGTTCCAAAACATGTTCGGTACATTTGTTGATCCGTTTATTTTTTATTTTTTATTTATTTATTTTTTTACTGATGGTAGTCGACTTACCCAGAGAAACTATCTCCATCATTAAACATATTAAGTTGGTGCATAAGGTCGTAGCATTTTTGTTTTGCTTGCCGGTATTGCCGTTGTTGTGGGTTTATTTATCGATTGTCATTTTTTATTTGTAGTTACGATCATAAACTTTCAATCACAAACTTGTAAGACTGTGATCGTGATCTTCCGACCTAGGCTGCTGTAATGATTAGCAGGACACAGTTTGAGCCAAAACACAGGAAAGTTTCTAATGGAGTGAGATTGTGCCGACATAAACATGCAAGTGTAAATCAGCCATTTCCAGTTTTCCCTCCAGTGATGATGGTTTTACGAACCGAAACCGGCAGAGGAATAAAGTTATGTTGGAACAGCTGGTAGTTTGCATTGTTTCAAGTCCCACACAGATACTCCTGGATCTCTGTGCTTCTGAATATGGTAATGCTTGGGAATTTTAAAAGGAAAAACATGGCGCGCATGCAATCCCTAATTACTGCAGCATGAAGAGCTCACGAAGATGACTAACAGATTTATTACACTGCAAATGATATCAACTGTCGTGTGCTTTTTCTCAACAATTTTACTATCTATAGTCCTTACCGTTATCTGCTGCATGCGATCCAAGTTTTCCGTTTTAAATTTTACAAGCTATTAAAAATTCACAAGCATAATGTTTAGGACTACCAAAAGGGGTTAAAAGACAGTGTGGGTCTAGTAGAAATTATTTTATAGTATTTAGTCCGTTTAAAAAAAGAGTTATCTTAAAAAATATTTAAATAATTATTTTCTGATTTTCAGTCTTGTGTATGTGAAATTTTATAACCGATTTCAAACATTTTGATGAGATTACAGCACAGACATACGGTAAATTTCTGGTGTATTTCGGCTTCTCTTCACACGAGTCAACCAATATATTGCTTCCTCCTACATATGTCTTGAGAAACGACCGTGAAGGTAAAAAATAGAGATTAGACCTCACACGGGGACTTCCCAACGATCGTTCTTACCGCGAAACATTCGTGACTGGACCAGGAAACGGGAGAAATAGTACTGGTACACAAGGTACTCTCCGCCGCACACCAGACTTGAAAACGAGTTAATATTGCATTGTCATCTAATTCTGAGCTATATTGAAAGACATGTTTCTAGCTCACCGGGAAGCTAGTTTAAAAGCATTGCAAAATTTGTGCCAAACAGAGCGACACACAATTAACCGAAATACCCTTAGCCACATACCAGACAAAAGAGGCGGTTAACATCGCATTGCTCTTCACTTCTGAACTATGCTGAAAGTTTCATGTTTTTACCTCATCGGGAAGTTAGTTTACAACCAATAGCAAAATTTATACCGAACAGATAAACACACAATAAGCGACTAACAAAAACGTGTGAAAATAAAAAGGACAATAAACCTCCATCTATGGCTATCTGAATTTGATCGCTTCTAATTTTAACACTTGGAACTTCTTATTCACATCACTCGTTTAACAAGGTGCCAAAAATTTCCAATCTGTTAACATTAGTATATGTAAAGCCTGTTTGATTTGCTTCTTTCTTCTGTGGTATGTAGTCATTCATCGGGTAAATAACTATATTTGTCTTTTACATCAACATATGCGGGGTGATTACTATTGACGTTTAAAAACCCCCGAAGCAACGTAGTGACGCGGTAACAAGTAATTTAATATGGGACACAGGGGGCCGCAAAGGTCAGGAAATACGTCAAAAGTGGATGACAAATGTTGAACATATGACGTCACCAGATGGCGTACCTCGCCGCACATGCAGCGGTGGAGCCTATCGGTTCATCGCACTGACCATCCCAACCAAAGTGAATTAAGTGTTCACGTCCGTGTGGTTCTGGGTCTACGTACTCGTCTTCAGCGTATGGGTCTTAGGGTTCGAGTCTTGTGTGTGGCAGCAATATTACTTTGCATTACTCAGTTATGTGCTTACATTGAGGTAAAAATTATTATTTTATTTACCGGTGTCGTGGTCTCCGCTGGTTAACTGCAAAGTACAGTACAACGGAAATCTACCATACTACATCACTTGTGAGTAAGTATAAACATCCGAATTGCATCGATGGCAATGAATATCCTTATTGTTCTTTACTAAAAGAATTCTGTAAACAAAAAAAGAAGGGACGAAAAGAAAGAAACAGAAAATCAAACAGCTATTACGTGGTTGGAGCGAGGGCAATAATTTTGTAACTTCTACATTTACTGCAGATCACATTTACAAATGATGTAGCCTAGCAGAGCGATGTGTAGGTTTGCCCCCTACCGGCGAGGGCAGGATCGACTACACGTGCCGCGAGCAACAACATATGGTGACGTCACATGTTCAACGTTTGTCATCCACTTTTGGGGTGTTTCCCAACACCTGCGGTTCCATGTGTCCTGTTGTCTTATTTTAATTTCCTTGTCTCAGCGTCATCCACGTCACTTCGGCGTTTTTTAACGTTAAGAATGACACGCCCCGATAACCGAGTGGTGCCGGCACGATAGCACAGCGTGTTCGGTCAGAGGGCTGTGTGCTCTCTGTAATCAAAAAACTGAGTGAAGGAATCAACGATCAGCTTGAAGGGATGTATTATGACGTCCGCCCAGACTGAACACAACGAACTATATCGAACAAAATGAAGGGGAAAAAAAGTGGTCAGCGCGGCGGTCTGTCACGCCAAGGGGCCCGGGTTGGATTCCCGGCTGGGTCGGAGATTTTCTCCGCTCAGGGAGGCAACGGGAAACCGCTACTGGAATCACTTTCCTACACATGCGGTGGACCTCTGTCGAGGCTTCCCCCATGACAAGACCTGCCGTAAGGCAGAACACAAAGTTTTTTTTGTATACTCCAAAGGCCACGGTACGGTGCACGGTAGAGAACACTTCGCGTCAGTATTAGCGATTTTTTGCCCGGTTCCATTATAGTATTGAGCGATTTACGAATGGCTGTACTTTATCTCATTATCACGATCACCGAGCGAGGTGGCGCAGTTGTTAGCACACTGGACTCGCATTCGGAAGGACGACGGTTCAATCCCGTCTCCAGCCATCCTGATTTAGGTTTTCCGTGATTTCCCTAAATCGTTTCAGGCAAATGCCGGGATGGTTCCTTTGATAGGGCACTGCCGATTTCCTTCCCAATCCTTCCCTAACCCGAGCTTGCGCTCCGTCTCTAATGACCTCGTTGTCGACGAGACGTTAAACACTAACCACCACCACCACCACCACCATTATCACGATCCCTCCGTGAGATATACGACGGCAGCAGCAGAAATGTCCCACAGCCTTCCTCGGATAGAAATTCTCTAAATTTGTCCAACTGTGTCGCGAAAATGACAACAATTCCCAATTAACTTCCCTCATCGTCTCTCTAACATATTCCTAGCAGCATGTCTCAGGATTCGTTTAACTCGTGATACCACACCTACTCAATCTGATTAGGATATACAGGCAGCCCTATTTAATGCACATTTGACCACTAGATGTCACGAGGGGCAGACCAGCAATTAAAGGAGGAGGTGGGAGGGGAGGGGGAGGGTTGTATTGTTGTCAGTAGAGAAGCAGTAACAACAGAATGTATTATCCAAAAAACTTGACGCCACCTTTCTGTCACCAACAGAACCCTGTTTTTATGTGTGGCGTTTTGATCACATTACGTAGGGCATGCTACGCGAACGTACCGGTTAGGATGTAGATGGAAGGAGTGGGGCTGTCTGCAGCCTAGGCACCTCGTTCCTCGTGGAGCCCCGGCTTGCCATGTGATGATAAGCGGATGGGAACGGCCTCAATGACCTCACAGGCTGATGTCACGCGACGCTATGTCTGGAAACAACTACCACATCGCACGGCCGGCTCCCATCATTTCCTCTTCTCTCCCTCCTCTATTTGTGTGTGTGTGTGTGTGTGTGTGTGTGTGTGTGTGTGTGTGTGTGTGTGTGTGACGGCTTCCTCGTAACGGTATTATTTACTTCCAGAATGGACGTCATTCGTTATATACACATCCCATGATGAGCTAACACGCACATTTAGCTGGTTGCACTACCACGTTTATACTCCGGCACGTACGAGCTATTTGCATTCAATGTCAAGAGCAGCAGCCTCTGGCCACTTTTAGCGACGCTGTGATCACTTGACAGTGATGCCATTTCGGAAGTGACTGTCTGTCCTATGATGAAGGAAATAAGACATAAGCAAGAAAGGACAATCTCCTGAGAGTAGCAGTATGTGTGGAGTATGGAAAGGGGGTGGGAGAGTTGTATCAGAAAGCAGAACATTTTCTGTGGAGACATACATTCTTAAGCGGAGACTTAGCTGTAAATAAAAACAGTGATCTAGAAACTATAGAATTTGTTTATTTAATTACAGTCTATGATCACAAAAATTATCGTCACGTTACTGATTTAGGTCCATAATGACTGTCTTCAAATCCGATTAGAACAGACGAGGCCTTGTTATTCTGATCCAGGTATTTCAATTGTTTATTACAGGTGAACAATAAAAGATTGAAACACATTGTGCATGTCACTGGGTAGAGGAACCTTCAAAGTTTTCACACAGCTATGCCGTTGTTTGTTTGTAGCAATAGGGCAGCTATTCCAGAAGAGAAACCAGTTTGTGTGTTGGAATTTGTGCGAAGTCAATCCATTGTTCAAGTGTAACGTACATTTCGCCGTCGATTCAATTAGAAGTTGCCTCTGCTTAAGCAGATTTATGACTGGCATACAAAATACTTGGAAGTTGGTTGCTTATGGAAAGGGAAGCGCACTGGTTGGCTGCTGAAAATTTCGAGCGTATCCGGCATGCGTTTACATGGAGCTGGCGAAGTCCACAGGACGGGCGGACCAGGAACTTTAGCTTCCTCAAACAAAGGTTACAAGTTTCAGTTACTGTAGCAATTGCGTCACGGCGACCGTAACAAACGTACGAATGTTGCATTTCAGTTCTCCAAGGATACGGCAGAAGACACGTTTTCCGAACGGCTCATCTTTTCTGACGAATCGACGTTTCATCTATCGGATGAAATAAACCTCCACAATGTAAGAATTTTGGGGCCATAAAAATCTGGCGTTGTCGCCAAACATGAAAGAGACTCACCGAAAGTGAATGTGTTTTGTGCCGTTTCTGTTCGCGAACTGGAATGTCACACCTGGACGTGCTGCAAAACTGGATGTCACTTCAGTTTCACGAAGGTTCCAACGATTTCAATTTTATGCATGACGGCGCCCCTCCTCACTGTTTTGGATACTCTGCCCTTGTATTGGGGAGGGTGGAGGCTTCACTCTTCATCCATCCATCCTGATTCACGTATTCTGTGGTTCCCGTAAATTATATCAACCAAATGCCCAGATGGTTCTTAATACAAGGGCACGGCCATCTACCTGTCCGACCCTGTCAAATTCATCTGTGAGTAAGTATATATCAATTACGTTATTTTTTTGTTCTTAAATACTGCAATACCAAGATATATCCAATAGCGTTGTAAAAATGATCTACGAATGAATAAATCTACTATTTACTATTACTACTACTACTACTACTACTACTACTACCACATAAGACTTTTGACACTGTTGCTCACAAACGGCTTCAAATTAAATTACGTGCCTATGGAGTATCATTTGTTTCGAAAGCGTTTAGTGGGCTACGCTCCTACCAGCTGAGCTGTGCCGGCCCCGGTCAAAACCCAGAACCCTGTCTTTCGTGGCCTAAGCTATCCAGGTAGCACTCACCAACCCACAGATAGCTTTGCTTCTGAAGGTACCTCTCCCCTACTTCCCAAACTTAGTAGAAGTTCTACATCCGTTTCGTCCGGGAGTGCCTATGAATGCTGCAGTTACCATTGTTGTTGTTGGTATGTAACTCAGATATTCTACAGTATTAAAAAGTTACTAATTATGGCAACTGTATGAAGAATAAGATAGTCTTGTATGAAGACTAGAAAAATTAAGAGTAAGTTGGAAAAACGTCGGTGGGAGCATTGCCCGCAGAAGACAAAGGTTCGGGTATTGGCAAGAAACTCAGTGTTGATCTCCTCTCTGCTGTAGAGTGAAAGAGTCGATCTGAAGGGTATTTTATTATAATGGGATTGAAACGTAATAAATACCATACCGTTAGTAATGCTATCGACAACTGACGAAATACAACGAATCATTAATGGATGAAGTACCGGGTGATCAAAAAGTCAGTATAAATTTGAAAACTTAATAAACCACGGAATAATGTAGATAGAGAGGTAAAAATTGACACACATGCTTGGAATGACATGGGGTTTTATTAGAACCACGTCATATTGCTAGACGCGTGAAAGATCTCTTGCGCGCGTCGTTTGGTGATAATAGTGTGCTCAGCCGCCACTTTCGTCATGCTTGGCCTCCCAGGTCCCCGGACCTCAGTCCGTGCGGTTATTGGCTTTGGGGTTACCGGAAGTCGAAAGTGTATCGTGATCGATCGACATCTCTAGGGATGCTGAAAGGCAACATCCGACGTCAATGTCTCACCATAACTCCGGACATGATGTATAGTGCTGTTCACAACATTATTCCTCGACTACAGCTGCTGTTGAGTACTGATGGTGGACATATGGAGCATTTCCTGTAAAGAGAATCACCTTTGCTTTCTCTTACTTTGTTACGCTAATTATTGCTATTCTGATCAGATGAAACGCCAACGGTCGGACGTTTTTTGAATTTCTGTACTTTTTTGGTTCTAATAAAACCCCATGTCATTTCAAGCATGTGTGTCAATTTGTACCTCTCTATCTACATTATTCCGTGATTTATTCAGTTTTCAGATTTATACTGACTTTTTGATCACCCGGTATATGCAGCAAGGTAAATATTGCTATCTTATAGATCGCTCAGAAATGATCACACCAGGAGCAAATAACAATATTGTGGCTGAAATGGATCTATATAACTTATCAAGTTAAGACATAAAGTCTGTATATGAGTCCGCGATCATTTTATTTTGAGCACTTTTATTTTCAGAAATCCGTCTTGATCACATATGTGAATGATGAAGACAGACTTGTGAAAATAAAAGGATCAATACAAACTTAAATGAGGTGTGAAGAGGTGTAACTTGAATTGTCAGAAGAGTAAAAAAAACGTTGTTAATCTTAGAAGTGTAGAGGAGAATCAACTGTCGAGTTTACAGGAAAGGGAAGACACAAGGAAAGAACAACACTGGAGTTTCTACGGTGGGGTAGTTCCTTACAGCAGTGTGATGCAAGAAGTAATGGAGACAGATATGAAAGCAAGAACTTTATTTAGTCCAGTCTGACTTTGATACTGCACTGAACGACTTGAATTCGGTAACCCCAGCATACACTGATGCGGAACGATGAACCTCATTTGAGGATTTAAGAGGAAGAATATTACTTGCTTTGGCGTCCAGAATCTACGAAGCAGTACATGTGCCATCACATTTACAGAAACTAATTATTATCACAGTATGATAGAAGCCACTTGAAGATAAATGTGGAAACCTTTACATCACATGTTATGCTACCGAACCGTAGAGTAATGCGGCGAAAAACTGAACGAGGTTTTGAAAGGAGTATCAAATTGTGATCATTTGGAGATCGCTAAAGCTAAAGTCGCCGGAGACGCAATTATATTCAATAAGTGTAGAATGAGGAAAAGTGTAGTTTGTGAAACTAGAGAAGACCTGCTACAAGGGAAATTTGAATAAGATATTCGAAACACTTGGAAGAATGAATACCAAATGTAGCAAGAATAGAGAAATTAAGAATATACCCGAGAACAAGGGGAACAGTACAAATGGAGAAATCAAAACATCCAGTTGAAGCGGCTTAAATGATGAGTCTGATGAGCTTTATGTTCAAGGTATAACTAAACAGATGAAACGAAGTTCATTAGATGAATAAAATGTCAGGTCGATAGAGTGGATCCTTATATAAACACTGGTTGTTTCCAAGTAACAAGGGGACACCGCATTTGTTCACATTATGACAAATGCAGGACTTCGTCAGAAATGGAAATGACAGAAATGAGAGTTCCAGATGCCCAAGCGTTTTTGGCAGGGGGTGGGTGACGTATGAGCCATTTATGTAAGCGTAGTTTCCAGGCAGTGGTTCGTCAAACACAAACAGGACAGAACGGTAATCCGTCGTGGGGTCGAGTCCCTATGCGGAATGCTTTATTATGTTCTTGTTTTCAATTTTTACGTTACTTATAACGCAAGTAAACAGAGATCAAACAACCCAACGGTGTACAGTGCAACATGCCATATCCCTTTCTGCCGAAATTTTACCAAAAATCTACGTTTGCCTACAAGAAAGTACTAGCTCTTTTGGACTGAGGATTCAAAAATCGGTGGAAAAGTATGCACCGAATTGTAGGAATGTAGCCATTAATTTGGCACAATCTGGGAAACTTACACAACAGTATATAACTTTTTTTGTTGATGTGATTAAGCCCTGAGTGCACGAGAGCAAATTTCTTCTGTTAACTGACTTTTGGTAAAGACAAAGAAATCCACAATTATACGACGAGCATTTTCAAGTTGAAGAATTGCCATTGTGCAATACTAAAATGATTGTCCCAAAACGCTCTCCACCAGTGCAACCCTGCGATGCCTGTTTTAAAAGTCAGCCAAGGAATTTGGTCAAAAAGTTTCAAAATGCCTCTGTCTCAGAGAGAGAAAGAAATTACATCTCCAGAACACTGCATAAAAAAACATTCAACTGTACATCATCATTTACCTTCGCCAATATTTGGCGAAATGGTGCCTTACACGTGGTTAACTGCAAAACTGTGCGCTGAGAGAGAAATTTTTATGAGCGTAAACCAAATTTGTTTTGCTATAGAAACTTTAAAACAAACATGGAAGTGTGCAAGATACCAAGAAATACACTGCTTCCCCAGAATTTTAGGGTGAATATCACCCCAGCACGTATGAAATAATAAAAGTATCTAATCTGATATCCGAAATTCTCGTGTACGCCTTGTTAATTCATTCCTGAACATTTATTTCCAATCCTAAAATTTCCTTTCCTTTTCTTTTCGTGCCTTTTATGAAAATAACAACCAAATCGTTAGACAGTGACAGCACCAATCGACGTTTTATGGACGTCAAAAACAGCTAGACGTACGTGCTGTTGCATAGTCACCCAGTACTGTCAATAACTATACACAACAATAGAAACAAAGGTTAACGAAGTCATGTTTATTCGCAGGCAGCTAGAAAATACCACTGTAGTCCAAACATGCCTATTGCAAACCAATAACGCACGAAATAATTTAAACATTGCAGCGTTTGGATTTTCTTTACGTATAATGTCTTTTATGAAAATACTAATAAATACAATACGAGGGCTATTCGGAAAGTAACTTCCGATGTGTAGCGAAATGGAATCCACTGTGAAAGTCTGATGACCGTGGATCGCGCCACGTCGCTCTTTTCAGTTGTGACACCCAAACCTCCAGGTGTCATACACTCGGATCGCTGCCCAACATTATATCTCGATACAGTATCAAACAAAACTCCGATTTAATTCATACTATGTGCTGTCGTCCATGAGAATGGGCGTGAACGTTAATTAAAAGTAACACCAGAACTACGGATAAGAGGGAAGGAATAATTGTGAATAACTGACATGTGGTGAAGTTGGTAGATCGTAAGATCGTCGTAGCAAGGGAAATGGGTTCAAACCTCTACGATGACCATTTTATTTTTACTGTATTATGCGTGAATTTATTATATGGAACTATTAATACTTTCGTACGTGTATTTCAATTGTTTCTTTATACTACTGTTCCAGTTGTTTATGTTTATTCTGTGATAACACAAATGCACTGGCTGCTTCATCACAAGTGATGTCTGTTCTGCAGCCCATGTCCGACACGCCACACCTATCTATACAAATGTACTCTATAGGTTTGCTACTTTCAAGAAGCAAAGCAAACTACCAAAAGAACATTGCTACAAACTCCGGAAGGTCCTTTTAAATGTCAAAAAAATGTTCTCCCATGTAATAGTTACAGGCGTAAAGAGCTCTAAAAATTGTGATCAATTGTGATCAGTGGGATTTGAACACAGGACCTTTTGTACGACGACCTCATACTGTATCAACTCACCCACGCACAACCTGCATAACAATCACTCACAGATGCGCTTTTATTGTTCTCCGTCGTTCTGGTTTACTTTTAATTACCGTTTACGCACGTTCTACTGGACGACAGCACATAGCACGAGCTAAATCAGTGTTCTGGTTGATTATCGGCAAACAACGTTCGGTACCGATCTGGGTGTCTGACTTCTGGAGGCAGCACACAGTGAGAACGTGAAGATGCCTAGGAAAGGGTGTCGCCTGCCAAGAATGAGGGCCTAGTGAGAGACTTCGCCTGATGATGTGCAGCCCACATAACTTAACTGTCATGCGTTTCCTTCTTCGAGACAATTGTCAGCTGCATTCTGCAGGGGCAATGAAGATGCTCCTGCAGCCTTTTCGATGGGAAGTGTTTGATCACCCACGATTTAGCTCGTAATTGTCTCTCTCTGAGTTTCATCTCAGCTCACCTGAATCACTGGCTATGAAGACAACATTTTGGCCTAGACAACGAGTTGTAGGCCGGCGTAGAGAACTGGTGGAAGGCACAGGCCGCTCCCTTCTATGACGAAGCTACTGGGAAGTTGGTACGACACTACGACAGATATTTAAGTCGGAGCGGCGACTATGCAAGTAAGTGGCTGGAAGCTGTAACTGACTGTTGCAAATAAAACATTTTTGATTTTCACAGTGGCTTCCATTTCACGGCCGATCGGATCTTACTTTCCGAATAGCCCTCATATACCGAAAATTATTTCGGTTTTCTTACAATGTACGTAACGTAAAAACTGAAACTAAAAAAGTTTTCGCATGGGGACTCGACGCCACGACTCTGGGATTATGGTTCTCTTTCCGCTTCGCCCGACTCGCACCAAAAAAGCTATTTTCTATAAACCCATGGCCATCTGGAGCTCTCGCACAAAGAAGCTATTTTCTATAAACTCTTAGCCATCTGAAACTCCCATTCTATAACTTTTATTTCTGGTCAAGCCCTGCATACATTGATCAGCCAGAACATTATGACTACCTACATAAAAGCCGCTGTGTCCACCTTTGGCAAAGATAACACTTAAATTACAATTAAATCAATACCATGAAATGAATACCCTTAGCTGCATACAGATGTTGATATGCGTCAACGGAGACAGTTGAAAATGTGTGGCCCGACTGGGACTCGAACCCGGGATCTCCTGCTTACATGGCAGACGCTCTATCCATCTGAGCCACCGAGAACACAGAGGATAGTGCGACTGCAGGGACTCACTTCTGGCACGCCTCCTGTGAGACCCACATTCCCAGCTCATTGTCCCTCACTTTATTCGTAGTGCCCCTGCCCATCACACTCATTACTCGCACCTTTACCGATTCCTGTAAGAGATTGAGCAATGTGTGTACAGAATATGGCCAAATGGCCGCTGAGTCTTAACTATATATATGAAGATGATGTCTGTTCTCTCGGACATACAAGGCTAACGGCAGCGACCCGTCATGGCATGGAAGCAGTGAGGCACTGGTAGGTCGCTGGAGGAAGCTGGCACCACGTATGCATGCACATGTCACCTAATTCCTGCAAATTCTGGGGAGGGAGCGATGAGCTCTGATGCCACTTTCAGTCATATCCCAGGTGTTCCTCGAACCACTCCAACACATGGCGCACTGTCGATAAATGCCACTGCTGTCGGGAATCATGATCGCCATGAAGGGGTGTGCGTGGTCTGCAACCAGTGCACGACTTCCACTGGACCCCTGGACGCCCACGTGAATGTTTCCCAGAGCTTAGTAGAGCCGCCGCCAGCTTGTCTCCGTCCCGAAGTACAGGTGTCAAAGAGCTGTTCTCCTGGAAGATGACGGCTTCGCTACCTCCTATCGACATGATGAAGAAGGTATCAGGATTCATTAGACCATGCAGTGCTCTG
This sequence comes from Schistocerca gregaria, assembly GCF_023897955.1. Lineage (NCBI taxonomy): Eukaryota > Metazoa > Arthropoda > Insecta > Orthoptera > Acrididae > Schistocerca > Schistocerca gregaria. The sequence goes on along the minus strand of NC_064923.1, from coordinate 249,753,706 downwards.
TAACTGCGCCAATCTCCAGTGCCGATGGTCACTTGCTCAGTTCAGTCGTAGTTGCCGATGTCGTGTTTTTAACATAAGCACATGCTTGGGTCGTCGGCTGCTGACGCCCATCGTTAGGAGTGATCGGTGCACTGTGTGTTCAGACACACTTGTAATTTGCCTAGCATTAAAGTATGATGTTACTTCCGCCACAGTTCGCCGCCCATCCTGTTTTAACAGACTACCCAGCTTACGACGTCCGACATCTGTAATGAGGGGTGGCCGCCCAAACTCACGACGTCTGAACGTGTTTTCACCTTGGTTTCCCCAAGTATTGAAGATATTCACCACAGCACTCCTTGAACACCCAAATCACGAGTTTCCAAAATGCTCGTGCCGAGCCTCTGGGCCAATACAATCTTCCTCGGTCAAACTCAGATAGAGCGCTGGTCTTCCCATCTACACAGGGAACAAGTCTCTCCTCAGTACTTCACTGGGAGAGCACCTCTGTCGAGATCGATTCGAAGTGCTACTCTATATTGAGTCCTTGCGATTAAGCGTTGTTCACTGTGTTGGCCGACACACTTATTGTGTGGTGTGAACAGAAGGAGTTATAGTTAAACACCTGCATGCGAATTTTGAGTGGCATCGCGCTGGACTAGTTATCTGGCCGGTGTACCACGCCAATAGTTAAGACTAGGAGTTATTCACTGTAATACCTGCACCGTGCATGTGTCTGACTAGCAGTCATTCCTCAATAGCTGACGCTGCTACCGCCTGGACGGGCTTATATCGATTGTAGGTCGGTGGTCATAATGTTCTGGCTGGATCTGTACATACTAGCAATTTGGACGAAATCGGGGACCATGTGCAGTCCCGGTCCCCTTGCATGTGAGTTCGGTCTCGGAGACGTGAAATCTTAGCACAATATCATTCCTTTTTTCCCTACACGATGCTGTCAGGACCGACCACTGTGAAAGTCTCGCTTCCTTTGATGCGGTTCCTACTAAGGGCGAATACGTCGGAGGGAAACTTGAGTTACGGCGTTTGCGTTACAACCAGCGATAGTTATCAGAGTATCTTGGTCGGAATCGGCTGATGATTTTAGTTATTAGAATACCGTTTAATCAAAAAATACATCGCATACAATATTTTCGTGAATACATGAGTAAGTAGTAACTGTACTCTGGCTGTTTTGCTTGATGTTAGGTTGTTGTCCGAGGGATGGAGCCATCAGTATGTGATTAGCCAAGTAAACTGACGCAGGTGACAGTGCATCGCAAAGAAGGAAAACAGGATAAAGGGTTAACGTTATGTCGGTGACGAAGTGATAGCCGCTGGCCACAGTGCTGAACTGCACAAAGGCTAGTAACGGACAAGGATGGCAAAGTAAACCGGACATTTCGTTTTCAAATATATTCTCCAGGCATTCGCCTTATCCTATTTTAAGGTGAAATCATGGAAAGGCTAAACCTAAATGGTCTGGCGGGATCTGAACACTCCTTTCGAATGCGAGTCCAACGTCTTCGCTGCATAAGCGGAGCTATGTTAGGCAAAAGGGAGATTCAAATCGCCATCCGGATAACTATCCATGCCACAAGACCAGAATCGTGCTCCAGTGATTTGAGGAGCACGGTAGTGAACTTCCGCTGATGTCTTGGCCATCTGGGATGCTATCGGACGTCAACTCCGCACCGACAAACCACCTGCACGTAATTTACGGAAACCGCATGACCTGCGCATTGACAGATGCTACCACATATTTCCGGAAACCTGCTAAGAATCCAATCCATATTATGCAGAATCGTTGCTGTGTTGCGTTCCAAAGGTGGATTAACACGCTATGAAACAGGCGGTCACAATGTTTTTGGCTCGTCAGTGTATGCATTAGTCTCCGTTCACCAGCTGGGTGCATTCGTTTACAAAACACATTTCGACGGCGTACCTATCCGTCATCGTCAGGTTATACCTATAGAATGAGCGTCTTTGCAACATCGCGCCTTTGTGAATATAATGTTAACAGCAAGGCCCTTTAATACTGCCTTGGAATACTTTCACTGTCGAAAAAGGTCGTAGGGGTTCACGAAGATTGATATAAACTTAATCTCATTCTTCGTCGGTTCATAATATCGTCCAGCGTTCCATTCATCCAGAGTTATCAGGAGATACGCACTTAACGGCTCCGAGACTGACTCCCGTGTGGAGAACAGCTTTCAACAGCTCCTTTGTTTCTCAGTAAGAGAGCAAGCAGTAGCTTTACTGACAAGGGCCGCTCGCTCAGAGACGTGGCAAAAAAGGCCCCGGGGGGTTGGGCGAGGAGCGGCGAGGAGTGTGAGAATAAACAGGGGCAGAGGCAGATGCGGGACCGGCAGCTGCCCAGCTGGCAGCACATGTGGCTCACACTTGTTGCTGCCTGCTGCCTGCTCCCAGCAAGATGACGTGCCGGTCCTCGGCAGACTTCTTCGATCCAAGCAAAGCTGAAGAAAGCACACGTAACTACAACATCGATAAGCATGTATGTGCAAACATATTTACCTCCATACAGTACAAGGATGCGTGTGCAAGCATCAGCTTGTGCTTAGAATACTTGAAATTCAGAAGGAAACAATTTGCTCGTTTCGGTTGGCTTTGCAGTTGCGATGTGAGAAAAAGGGTTCAGGCTGATAATTGGATTCTGCATCGCGACAATGCGCCATTCCATACTGCTCTGCTAGTACAGCAACTTTTCACCTCAAAACAAATTTCAGTACTACCACAGCCAGGTTATTCACCAGATAGCACTCCATGCGACTTTTTTCTATTTCCAGGAGTCAAAACGGCGGTCAAGGGACACCATTTGCAAACAACACAAGATAACCAAAACGCTGTGACGAGGGCCTTGGAGGATGTTACAGGAGATGAGTTCCAGAAATGTTACCATCAATGGCAGAAGCGCTGCAAAAAGTGTGTGCAATCAGAAGGGAACTACTTTAAAGGAGACAACACTAAACTCGACTAAAACGGCAAGCAACATTTTTTTTTTCACTTCAGTCTAATTACTTTATTGTCGCACCTCCTATGATAGCTTGCGACGTAAGTCGAAACAAGACAACTGAAGTTGACGACATTCCCCAAGAACTATTGAGGTCATTGTGAGTACATACCATGAAAAGACTATTCCGCTTGGTGCAAAAGTTTTATCAGGCAGTTGAAAAACCTGCAGACCCTAAGGAGACTGTAATAATTCCAATTCCAAAGAAGGCAGTGGTGCGAGTATTACGGAACCATCATATTAATAAATCATGCTTCCAAAGCACCTGCTCGCTATTATGTACAGAAGAATGGAAAAACTGATGGAAGTTAGCCTCGGGGTACATCAGATCGCGTTCCAGAGAAATACAGAAACAGAGGACGCTACCACTTAGAAGATGGACTGAAGAACGGAAGACCTACGTTTATATCTTTTATAAATTTGGAGAAAGCTTTTGAGAACGTTAACTGGAATACATTTTTGAAATTCAGAAGGTAGCAGGGATAAAATGCAGGGAGCGAATGTGATCTGCAACTTGTACAGAAACCAGACTGCAGTTGTATGAGTCGAAGGACATAAAAGGTAAGTAAATGTTGAGAAGGGTGTGTGAGACATGGTTCTAGCCTATACCCGACGTTATACAATCTGTACAATGAGCAAGCAGTGAAAGAAATCGAGAAAAATTTGGCAATGGAATTACAGTTCAGGAACAACAAATAAAAACTTTGATGTTTGGTGATGTCTTTCTACTTCTGTAAGAGATGCCAAAGGACTTGGAATGTAGTCAAATTAAACCAGGCGATGCTGAAGGAAACAAAACAAAAGACTATGGCCAAAGAAGAGAGGATGTAAAATGCAGACTGGCAATGTTAGAAAAGCATTTGCGGAAAATAGAGATCTGTTAACATCGAATATAAATTTGAATGTGTGGAAGTCTTGTCTGTAGGTATTTAGAGGAAGTGAAACGTAGACGAGAATAGATGCTTTTGAAATATGATGCTACACGAGAAGGTTGAAAGTTAGATGGAAAGGTCGGTTATTTAATTAGCAGTTACTGAATCGAATTAGGGAGAAAAGAAACCAGAGTAAAGTAAGTAATCTACCGATAGAACACAGGGATCAAGGAATTATGTATTTGGTAATAGAGGTATGAATGGGGGAAGGGGGAGGGATTAAAACAGTACATGGAGACCAAGGCTTGAGAACAGCGAGCAGACTAAAACTGATGTAAGGTGCGGCAGTCGGCAGTTATACAGAGATGATAAGGCTTGTACAGAAGTGGCTAGAGTGTACACCATCATACTTGCGTTCGGATTGAAGACCCAAGGAACAACAACATCACTCGTAACACAATGATAAAAAAAAAACTGAGAACAATATTTTGATTCTCGCGAGCTGAAGAGAATATGAAGCCTCATGTACTCATCAGTACACACCTGTAATACACAAGTGATTGACTTCCACGTCTCTACTCTTCCTATTCCACATTAATAAATACCGTCCAATTTAGGGTTCAGTGACTCCATCTGTAAGAAAGGAACCCTTATACGGTCGCTTTGTTGTCCATTAGTCTGTTGACTGTTACGAATCCTTTTTTCGGGAATAGACAGACGAAATCAAGTTGAAATTTATGTCACATATTAAGGTATATGGTCCCTGGGCGGCGGAAAATTATAAGCTTCTGTCAATGCTATCAAAAGATACGGCCATTAATGTCATATATTTTGATACTCGAAAACTCACTCATCGGAACCTATAGGATTTGGTACGATGCAAGGTTTCGCAGTACAAGTACGGGCAAAATTCGAAAATTGATGATTTGTGATTGTATCACACGAAAAAATACGTTTTCGTCATTTTTTATCCGTCAGTCTGTCTGTCCACCTTTTAAGACCCCTTTTTCTCTGGAACAGTTTGGCGTATCAAGTTCAGATTTATGTCACATGGGAAAGTCTATGGCCCGTTGAGCAGTGTAAAACATTCAAGCTTCTAAGTCACTGCAATCAAAAGATTCGATTATTTATCTCCCATATTTCGATACTCGCAAACTCTCTCATAACAACTTATAGGGTACTTCTCGTTGACCTAGAATCATGAAATTCGGCAAGGAGCAAGCTTTTAGAGTAGAAGTATAGTGAATGTTTTTGAACTTGTTAAATTATAATTATATCACATAAAAACATCTTTTACCATTTCCGCATTCACTGCATTCACCATCCATCAGAAGAGTAAGTTGTAATTATATTTTATTAAGCAAATAAAAGTGTTTTATTATATCCTCTCTCTCTCTACATAAATAAACTGAAGTCCCCTATTCGCTTCTTATTATATGTCCGGGCAAGTCTGTGGAACTACTGCGATTTTGATATAGTTCCAGAATTCCTGGGGCAAATATCTTGCCGTCATCGATAACTGGCAAAAATTGTTGAGATTCCCGAGTCCCAGGATGGATGAACTACATACATATACACTACTGGCCATTAAAATTGCTACACCAAGAAGAAATACCGATGATAAACGGGTATTCATTGGATAAATATATTATACTAGATCTGACACGTGATTACATTTTCACGAAATTTGGGTGCAAAGATCCTGAGAAATCAGTACCAACAACAACCTGAGTCAAACAGAGCTTGGATGGGGTGTAAAGGTACAGCTGCCTATGCAGCTTCAACATGATACTACAGTTCATCAAGAGTAGTGACTGGCGTATTGTGACGAGGCAGTTGCTCGGCCACCATTGACCAGACGTTTTCAATTGGTGAGAGATATGGAAAATGTGATGGCCAGGGCAGCAGTCGAACATTTTCTGTATCCAGAAAGGCCCGTTCAGGACCTGCAAAACATGCGGTCGTGCATTATCCTTCTGAAATGTAGGGTTTCGCAGGGATAGAATGAAGGGTAGAACCACGGTTCGTAACACATCTGAAATGTAACGTCCACTGTTCAAAGTACCGTCAATGCGAACAAGAGGTGACCGAGACGTGTAACCAATGGCACCCTATACCATCATGCCGGGTGATACGCCAGTATGGCGATGACGAATGCACGCTTCCAATGTGCGTTCACCGCGATGTCGCCAAACACGGATGCGACCATCATGATGCTGTAAACAGAACCTGGATTCATCCGAAAAAATGACGTTTTACCATTTGTGCACCCAGGTTCGTCGTTGAGTACACCATCGCAGGCGCTCCCGTCTGTGATGCAGCGTCAAGGGTAACCGCAGCCATGGTCTCCGAGCTGATAGTCCATGCTGCTGCAAACGTAGTAGAACTGTTCGTGCAGATGGTTGTTGCCTTGCAAACGTCCCCATCTGTTGACTCAGGGATCGATACGTGGCTGCACGATCCGTTACAGCCAGGCGGATAAGATGCCTGTCGTCTCGACTGCTAGTGATACGAGCCGTTGGGATCCAGCACGGCGTTCCGTATTACCCTTCTGAACCCACCGATTCCATATTCTGCTAACAGTCATTGGATCTCGACCAAAGCGAGCGGCAATGTCGCGATAGGATAAACCTCAATCGCGATAGACTACAATCCGACCTTTATAAAAGTCGGAAACGTGATAGTGCGCATTTCTCCTCCTTACACGAGACATCACAACAACGTTTCACCAGGCAACGCCAGTCAACTACTGTTTGTGTATGAGAAATCGGATGGAAACTTTCCTCATGCCAGCCCCGGTAGCTGAGTATTCAGCGCGACGGAATGTCAACCTAAGGGCCCGGGTTCGATTCCCGGCTGGGTCGGAGATTTTATTCCGCTCAGGGACTGGGTGTTGTGTTGTCCTAATCCTCATCACTTGATCCCCATCGACGCGCAAGTTGCCGAAGTGGTGTCAAATCGCAAGGCTTGCAACCGGCGAACGGTCTACCCGACGGGAGGCACTATTTGCAAGGCACTTACTAACTAATTTAACAGTTAACGCTGTGGCTCATGGCGTTGTTTGGCGCAATAGCGGAATGTAGGCCTACTGTGTAAGTGAAATGAAGCAGTATCAATATTCTTTTTAGTTGATAGAAGGTGAACTTTTTACCCAAGAGCGGGTAACGACGGTTACAATCTTCAGATCTCGATAAAAGGTTATTACATGTCTCGTATAACAGCTGTACGAGTAATATTTCTAAAACATTCCTAGGTGTGTGAGGGACGAGTAGAACGAGCATCGGCAAGTCAAGGGTAAAACCAGCATTTAGCATCATAACCATTTAATAATGTGTAGTTTAATTATTTATTGTGCTTAACATTGTGCATTGGTTAGAGTGTAATTTCAACGTTAAGAAATGTCCAATGTGCAACACTTCATGCAAGTGGACCGTGTCTTTGCTTATAATGTTTTGTTACCTAAGAGTGGCACTGACAACGGTCCTCAAACACCGTTGCCAGAGGTCGCCCGACAACATCGGGCGATAGCGTGGTCATAATGTGTCCTGTCTCCGTCAGTTTTCGGCAGGGTCAAAGGTGGCTAGGTTAGAATATATACTGTGTATTAAGTAGGATAGTTTTTAACCTCTTAGGGTGGAGTGCATACCACGACGCCTATGTGCTTGGATACGAGTGCTGCATAGTGGCTTTTGCTATTAAAGAGACGTCAAATGCATATGGATGAGCTCTCCAGTCTCGTAAAGAACGTGGCGAGTACTATTCATTCTGTCCTCAGTTATCGGAATAACCAGACACGTTTTACGAATATATAAGAGGACGGGAGAAACGTTCTGGCCGGCCGCAGTGGTCTCGCGGTTCTGGGCGCGCAGTCCGGAACCGTGCGACTGCTACGGTCGCAGGTTCGAATCCTGCCTCGGGCATGGATGTGTGTGATGTCCTTAGGTTAGTTAGGTTTAAGTAGTTCTAAGTTCTAGGGGACTGATGACCACAGCAGTTGAGTCCTATAGAGCCATTTGAACCATTTGAAAAACGTTCTGGTTCATATTCGAGTTAATTCGTGATGACCTTAAAAAGGAAGTCGTAAACACTCTATTTCGCTGCATTTGTTTAAGCTTGGGCAAATCATGTTGTTCAAATGGCTCTAAGCACTATGGGACTTAACATCTGAGGTCATCAGTCACCTAGACTTAGAATAACTAATCTAAGGACATCATACACATCCATGCCCAAGCAGGATTCGAACCTGCGACCGTAGCAGTAGCGCGATTCCGGACTGAAGCGCCTAGAACAGCTCGGTCACAGCGGCCGGATAAGCTTGGGCAGACGCACGTCAGTTAACGTTCAATAACTGTAATTTAGCATACGAGTGAAAGACAAACATAAAATGTAGCATAAGATAGTCTGACAATCTATAGCACTTAAAAATGGAAATACATACCGGGAACCACATTTGCAAACCACTTCATCAACAGAAACACTACCCTACTGGCATAAAACGCCAATAAGTAGTAATAATATTTTGTAACCAACTAATGACAACATATTACAAAAACATCTAGTACAGTAGCTATAAACGTATAAGATACGCCACCCTTTTCACTTGAACACTTGGACACATTATGACCACGCTATCGGCCGATGTTATCGGGCGACCTCTGGCGACGATGTTTGAGGACCGTTGTCAGTGCCACTGTAAACGCAGTCTTAGGCAACAAAACATTATAAGCAAAGACACGGTCCACTTGCATGAAGTGTTGCACATTGGACATTTCTTAACGTTGAAATTACACTCTAACCAATGCACAATGTTAAGCACAATAAATAATTAAACTACACATTATTAAATGGTTATGATGCTAAATGCTGGTTTTTGTTTTAGAAAGAGTACTTGTACATCTGATATAGCAGATACGTAATAACCTTTTATTGAGATCTGAAAATGGTAACCTCTCTTATCGAAACCGGTAATCAACAATATAAGTTATTTACAAGCGACCTTGGCGAAGAAGTTCACCTTCCCTGAAGTAATTATTACAGATCGTCCCTTACAATTCAACAGGGGTAGACTAATAGAATCAGTTTCCTTTCATTCTGTCAATATCCGGATGAAACGATACAAACAGAATTATCACCGAGCGAGATGGTGCAGTAGTTAGCACAATGGACTCGCATTCGGGAGGACGTAGATTCAAGCTCGCGACTGGCCATCCTGATTTGTATTTCCCGTAAATTCCCAAAATCGCTTCAGCCAAATGTCGGGATGGTTCCTTTGAAAGGGCGCAGCCGACTTCCTCCTATACGGGTAACACTAAAATACTTCTGTTTGCTGATGACACTAGCTTGGTAGTAAAGGATGTTGTGCGCAACACTGGCTCGGTTTCAAACAGTGTAGTTCATGGCTTGTAGAAAATAAACTAACTCTAAATCACAGTAAGACTTAGTTTTTACAGTTTCTAACACACAATTCAACAAAACCTGACGTTTTAGTTTCACAGTTTGGGCATATGATTAGTGAAACTGAACAGTTCTAATTTCTATGTTTTCAGATATTCAGTAAACTGTTGTGGAAAGCTCACGTTCAGGATCTTGTTCAAAGACTTAATGCTGCCATTTTTACTATTCGAACGGTATCTGAAGTAAGTGATCGTTTGACATGAAAATTAGTCTACTCTGCTTATTTTCATTCGGTGTGGTATTATATTTTGCGGTAATTCTTCCCATTCTAAAAGGATATTTTTGGCTCAGAAATGGGCGGTTCGGGAAATAAGTAGTGTAAGTCCGCGTAGCTCTTGTCAACCCCTGTTCACTAGTCTGGGTATTTTGACGTTGCCCTCTCAATATATATATTCTTTACTGTCGTTTCTTGTTAACAATATCAACTTAATCCCAAGTATAAGCAGCTTTCGCTCAGTTAATATTCGGCAGAAATCCAGCCTGCATTTGGATCGGACTCTTGGGCAGAAAAGTGTGCATCAATTTTCAATAATCTAGCACGGGAATTCAAAAATCTTAACAGTGATCCACTCGCTTTCAATTGAAACTGAAGAGTTTCCTCATCGGTTACTCTTTCTATTCTGTTGAAGAGCTCCTTGAAAAATTTAGCTGATTCTTATGGTATATTGTTGATTGCGTTCACTTGACTTTTATGTTGTAATATCATGTACAGACACGTTCCATGACCTTGGAGATTTGTTTGTCAATTTGGTCCAGCGGAACTAGATGTGAAAAAAAGAAAAAGAAAAAAAATTCAATGGGTCGGACGACGTCGCTGTTTGGTCCCTCCCCTAAATCAACCAACCAGCCAACAGATTTATCACCGTTTTTCTCCTTTATTTTTTTTACACTAGATTTGAAACAATTATGTATGTTCATCTTCAAAAATATGGAACATCCGATGTATTAAGAGGTTTCGTGTGCCAATGGCACTCGAAAAAATTGTCTTTTGCTTATTAAAGAGTTTTTGTTACCACGATGTTGTAGCTAGTCAAGAAGCGAAGTACGAGAACTTTGGTCGCGCACGCTCATTGTGAGACAAATGCGACTCGACACCTAGGTTAAATACGGATTATTGGGTTGGCACCTTGTGTTAAATCTGCGCAGGCGCAGATGGCAGCACTGGAGCGCTACCGCGCGGCGTCGCCGCTTCCTGTGCCGCAGCAGACGCAGGCCGCCGACGGCGCCAGTGTTGACTGCACGACATGTGAGCATCTGCGCGGTCAGCGCGTCTGGCGCTGCAAAAACCGCCCGCAGCGCGCTCGTGCTCGTTCTCACGCCGCTCGCATCCCCGCATTCGCTCCGTAGCTACCGCCATTTCCAGTTAGACTGCGCATCTACGTATTCCGTACTTCGACAGCTCCACGGAAATATTGGAGTATGTGTGAAACTGCATTCGCCTTACGTCTTTTACATCCACATCATACTACCAAACCACCTAACGGTGTGTGGCGCAGGGTACTTCTCCTGCCACTACCTGATCGTCACTTCCATGTTCCACTCGCAGGCGTGGAAAGAATGATGGTCGGTAAGCCTCTGTATTAGCTCTAACTTCTCGAAATTTCTCGTCATGGTCCTTTTTTTAAGACGTATGCGGAAGGAAGTAATATGTCGGCCGACTCTTCATGGAAAGTGCCCCCTAGAAATTTCAATAGCAAGCCTAGCGTGATGCACACTGCCTCTCTTGTACCATCTGCGCCAGCCGCGGTGGTCTAGCGGTTCTAGGCGCTCAGTCCGGAACCGCGCGACTGCTACGGTCGCAGGTTCGAATCGTGCCTCGGGCATGGATGTGTGTGATGTCCTTAGGTTAGTTAGGTTTAAGTAGTTCTAAGTTCTAGGGGACTGATGACCACAGATGTTAAGTCCCATTGTGCTCAGAGCCATTTGAACCATTTTTTGTACCATCTGCCGCTGGATTTCGTTGAGCATCTCTGTTCTCGCGCCGACTAAATGCGCGGCTCTACCTGGTAAGGATCCCAGAGTAACGAACATTACTCAAGAATCAAACATTGGAAAAGCCAAAATGGAATGTAACAATATTATGAAAAGGAAAGTTGCTGAACCATAGAGCGCAGATGCTGAGTCACAGTCTTTTTGTTGTGCCTAACTGCGGCTCAGCGGCTCCGCTATATGGTGAGTAGCAACTTTCCTTTTCATAATATTACACTGCTGGCCATTAAAATTGCTACACCACGAAGATGACGTGCTACAGACGCGAAATTTAACCGACAGGAAGAAGATGCTGTGATTATCTTTTCACTGCTTTCGCCGGCCGGGTTCTCGGCGCTTCAGTCTGGAGTCGTGCGAATCGCGACATTGCTACTCGCGTTGGTCGAGATCCAATGACTGTTAGCAGAATATGGAAGCGGTGAATTCAGGAGGGTAATACGGAACGCCGTGCTGGATCCCAACGGCCTCGTATCACTAGCAGTCGAGATGACAGGCATCTTATCCGCATGGCTGTAACGGATCGTGCAGCCGCGTCTCGATCCCTGAGTCAACAGATGGGGACGTATGCAAGACAACAACCACCTGCACGAACAGTTCGACTACGTTAGCAGCAGCATGGACTATCAGCTCCGAGACCATGACTGCGGTTACCATTGACGCTGCACCACAGACAGGAGCGCCTGCGATGGTGTACTCAACGACGAACCTAGGTGCACAAATGGCAAAACGTAATTTTTTCGGATGAATCCAGGTTCTGTTTACAGCATCATGATGATCACATCCGTGTTCGCGACATCGCAGTGAACGCACATTGGAAGCGTGTATTCCTCATCGCCATACTGGCGTATCATCCGGCATGATGGTAAGGGGTGCCATTGGTTACACGTCTGGGTCACCTCTTGTTCGCATCGACGGCACTTTGAACAGTGGACGTTACATTTCAGATGTGTTACATCCCGTGGCTCTGACCTTCATTCGATCCCTGCGGAACCCTACATTTCAGCAGGATCATGCACGACAGCATGTTGCAGGTCCTGTACGGACCTTTCTGGATACAGAAAATGTTCGACTGCTGCCCTGGCCAGCACATTTTCCAGACCTCTCACTAATTGAAAACGTCTGGTCAATGGTGGCCGAGCAACTGGCTCGTCACAATATGCCAGTCACTACTCTTGATGAACTGTGGTATCGTGTTGAAGCTCCATGGGCATCTGTACCTGTACACGCCATCCAAGCTCTGTTTGACTCAATGCCCAGGCCTATTAAGGCCGTTATTACGGCCAGAGGTGGTTGTTCTGGGTACTGATTTCTCAGGATCTATGCACCCAAATTGCGTGAAAATGTAATCACATGTGAGTTGTAGTATAATATATTTGTCCAATGAAAACCCGTTTATCATCTGCATTTCTTCTTGGTGCACCAATTTTAATGGCCAGTAATGTATTACTCAAGAATCGAACGGCCATGTAAGGCACTTCCTTTGTGGACGACTTACATTTCACTAACATTCTTCCTATGAATCTCAGTTTGGTATTCTACTCAAAGTCGCTCTGGGTAGTTACTCCTAGATATTTTAGGGTAGATACTGTCTGCAGCTATTTTTCATCAGTAGTGTAATGTACAGTAGCGGATTTCTTTTCCTATACATGCGCATCATGTCATATTTAGACTGAGGTGACAATAATTATGATACACCTCCTCACCTCTTGTCGGACCTCCTTTTGCCCGGCGTAGTCCAGCAATTCGAGGTGGCATAGACTCAAGTCGGTGGAAGTCCCCAGCAAAAATACTGAACCATGCTGCCTCTATAGCCGTCCGTAATTGCGCAAGTGTTGCCGGTGCAGCTGACCTCTGTATTGTGTCCCATAAATATTCAATGGGATTCACGGTGGGCGATCTGGGTGGCCAAACAATTCGCTCAAATTGTCTAGAATGTTCTTCAAACCAGCTGCGGACGACTGTGGCTTGGTGACAAGGTGTACTGTCATCTATAAAAATTATTTCGTTCTTTGGTGTTCCAGTACCGAACATAACCATTTCTAGTCAATGACTGGTTCACCTAGACCAGAGGATCGAGTGAATTCCATGTAAACAAAGCCCATAGCATTATGCAGTCACCACTAGCTTTCACAGTGCCTTGTTGTCTACGTGAGTTCTAAAATGGTTCAAATGGCTCTGAGCACTATGGGACTTAACTTCTGTGGTCAGCAGTCCCCTAGAACTTAGAACTACTTAAACCTAACTAACCTAAGGACAACACACACACCCATGCCCGTGGCAGGATTCGAACCTGCGACCGTAGCGGTCTCGCGGTTCCAGACTGTAGCGCCTAGAACCGCTCGGCCACGCCGGCCGGCTGTGAACGTGAGTCCATGGCTTCGAGAGTGGGTCTGCGCCACGCTCAAACCGTACCGTCAGTTCTTACCAAAAGAAAGAGGGACCCATTTGACCATGCCATGGTTCTCCAGTCCTCTAGGTTCCAACAGATGTGGTCAAAGCCCAGGAGAGGCTTTGCAGGCGTTGTCGTGATGTTAGCAAAGGCATCGGTCGTCTGCTGTCATCGCCCATTAACGCCAAATTTAGCCGTATTGTCCTAACCAGTGTTGCTTGTCTGTCAGCACTGACAACTCTGTGAAGGCGCCACTGCTCTCGGTCTTTAAATTTGGTATTCTCGGCAAAGTATTGACACTGTGGATCCCGGAATACTGAATTCCCAAACAGTTTCCGAAATGGAATGTCCCATGCGCCTAGCTCCAACTACCGTTCCGCGTTCAAAGCCTGTTAATTCCCGTCGCGCAGCTATAATCAAATCGGAAACCTTTTCACATGAATCACCTGTGTCCATACGACAGCTCTGACAATGAACTGCCCTTTTATACGCGATATTACCGCCTTCTGTATTCGTGCATATCGGTATCCCACGAATTTTTGTCACCTCGATGTATCTACAATCAGCGTCAACTGACAGAGCCTGCACCATTCAACAATCCTCTGCACGTACTGTTGCAAATTTATATCGTCTTCTTGCGTTGCTACTTTCTTTTTTAGACAACCGCATCATCGGCGAACATTGTTAAGAGGTCCAGACGCTTTCGACTGGATCATATATACACTTATTAAGCTGAGGAAACAGAATTCATCGCCACTCTCACGTCTTCCATCTTGTAGTCCGTTCAGTCCTCCTCTTCTGCCCCGCCCTTCGCCACCCTTCTACAACCACACGCCCGAGCTTACAGGGCCTGTAACTTCCAACATGTCTGGAACCAATACCCTGTACGAGATTTTATAACACACAGTATATGAACCTCAACAAATTTTTAATTTAAAATACGAGTTAATCATTTCATTGCGTCATCAGTGCTTTCGACGCCTAGCATCATTTGAAAAGAGAGAAAATTCCGAGTCTTCGGCTCATGCCACAGGCCTGACAGTTTCTGTGTTGTTTGCCGTACTCAAGACGCTCACTTTTATGAGCCGATGTGAGCAACGTCATTTCGCGACCCGGCGGAGGTTCGAGACCTCCCTCCAGCATGGGTGTGTGCTTTGTCCTTGCGATAATTTAGGTTAAGTAGTGTGTAAGCTTAGGGACTGATGACCTCTGCAGTTAAGTCCCGTAAGATTTCATAAACATTTGAACATTTTTTTTTCATTTCTCGAGATACGCCAGTCCAGATTAGGCGGTTGGACATAAATATAGAAACACCGCGAGCAATGCATGCGGGAACATAAATGCAGGCGCGAGCCAAGCCTGCAGGTTCGCGCTGTTGTACTTGACCACGAATGGCACCTGAGCAATGCTCTCAGTACGTTTCAACTGTCAGCCGTGGTCATAACAGTGTCCTGTGTAGTTGTGAGTGCATATGTCGAACCTAAGTGAATTCGAACGTGGGCACAGTATTGGTACTCGTGTGGTGGGTACTTCTGTAACCAAGGTAGCAGAAATGTTTGTTGTTTCAAGAGGCACGACATCGAAAATTTATACCCATAGCGGGAAAACATCATCCATTAAGTCGCAACGCGGTCGAAAGCGTGTGTTTAGTGATTGTGACGGACGGTCACTGAAGAAGATTCTGACGAAAAATAAGAGGGCGACACCTGCACTGCAGAACTGAATCTCGCACTCGCGAACCCTGCCGGCACCAAAACAGCTCGAAGGGAATTCCGTAAGCAGGGAATTGCAGGGCCAGCTAGAATCCTAAACCCACTCATGAATGATGCAAACGCTCGTAACAGGAAAACGTGGTGCGGAACCCGCAAGACCTGGACTATGGAGCAATAGGAGAAAGTCATTTGGTCCGATGACTTGTTTGACACTCTTTCCAGCTTCTTCACGAGTTTATGTTCAAATGGTTCAAATGGCTCTGAGCACTATGGGACTTGACATCTGTGGTCATCAGTCCCCTAGAACTTAGAACTACTTAAACCTAACTAACCTAAGGACATCACACACATTCATGCCCGAGGCAGGATTCGAACCTGCGACCGTACCAGTCGCGCGGTTCCGGACTGAGCGCCTAGAACCGAGAGACCAACGCGGCCGGCCCCGAGTTTATGTCTCAAGAGTGAAACATGATATGGTTTCGATGATGCTTTGGGCAGCCATATGGCGGTATTCCATGAACCCCATGGTTACTCTGCAAGGTCGCATTACGACCAAAGAATCAGTGACCATTTCGGCTTATCATGTCCATCCCATGGTACAGGGTTTGTTCCCAAGTGGTGACCCTGTGTACCAGGACGACAGAACCGCTGCCCACACAGCTCGCCTCCTTCATCACTATTTTATGAGCGTCACTATGAACTGTCCCGTCTTCTCTGCGACCATAGTGATCAGATCTCAACATTACTGAGCCTTTGTCGTCTGCTTTGAAGTGGAGGGTGCGTGATCCCGAGTCACCTTTTTTTTCAGGAAGAATAGTATAACATTTCTTGAAAACAGTACAGGACCTATACATTCTGATATAACTGGAAGATGTTTTGAATGTCAATGATTTTCGTACACCGTATTAGACAAGGTAGTGTGGTATGTTTGTGCTGTTTCAATATTTTTGTTCACAGTCGGTATTATGATATTGCAATGCCTGTATTATTCCGAGTACAGTGCAAAGCTGCTTTGAACATGTATGAATGTTCAAAGGAACAGGCACTGCAGCGACTACAGCCGTTATGAAATACATTAAACGTATTCGAAATTGCGAATATGGAAAACCATCAGCTGTAAAATGGAATGACGACGATGAAAATTTGTACCAGACTGGGACTCGAACCTGGGGTTCCCGCTTATCGGAAGCGGTCGCCTTACAATTTGGCTATCTGTGCACGACTCACGGCCAGGCCCAAACTCCCATAGGTCGTCAACCATGTGATGACAACCTATACGCGTACATCAATTACATATATTCCCGACTTGAAGTCGCTTACCCAGTGTTGGTGGATAAATACGATGTTGCAGGGCCTGTGTTACGCATGCATGTCCAAACGAACTTTTATTTTCTTTAGAATTCAGTATCAGTCTATATTAAATTTTATCTCGTTACAGCCCGTCCCAACCAATTACTGGCCTAAGGCGCTGCTGTCATGGGCTGTGCAGCTGGTCCCGGCGGAGGTTCTAGTCCTCCCTCGGGCATGGGTGTGTGTGTTTGTCCTTAGGATAATTTAGGTTCAGTAGTGTGTAAGCTTAGGCACTGATGATCTTAGCAGTTAAGTTCCATAAGATTTCACACACATTTGAACATTTTTGAACCAATTACTCCATCTACTTTCTATCATCCTTTAACGCATATCCATGTCAGTGTAGAGGCAGATGGTTCTCTTTTCTATGAAAACATCAAAGACAGCAGTCATCTTGCACGTATTCCTTTTAACTCAGTAAATATACCTTAGGATGTCGTAAACAACAATGCAGCAACGGTTCTGTAAGGTATTTGTTAGCTGACGTTGTATGTTTGTGACTGGCAGAGAGTACAAAGAAGCAATTATACATATTCTTTGTTAGAATTTAAAAGACTTAAATAGTCTTGCACAGGATAAAACACACGATCCATTCTGCAGTTGTTTGCAGCAGTCCCCAAGCTGGTAACACATTGCTCTTAAGCTAAGGACAACGTAAAGTTTATCATAGCCACATGTCCGGACACTGCATAAAAATCTATAAGCTGGTTGCCCCAGTAACTTTGGGGTCACACCTGAGCTTGTGATCCGACATATTTAAATTTGTTACTCTACATCTGGCGGTCATCTAGAGTAAATAATCTATTTCAGCTGTCATATTACTGTCCATGATCAGTTATTGTTTCACTGGTTCCCAGTGCTTCCACGCCCACTTTTTCTCATATTCCTCTTGCTGTCACACACTCGTTCACATGTACAAGAATTTTCCTACACTAAGTAGACTTATAAGTACTCTCTCATTCTCCCTCATTTTTCCCCACATTTTGTGGTATTTTCCCTCAATTTAACCCGCGTTTTCGGTCAATTTACGTAATTTGCCGATTTTGTGTCAATTCTCCTCACGTGATCATGATGTTAAGTTTGGCCACGTATTCTAAATTTGCTTATAAATGTGGTACTGTTGTCAACACCTAGCGACGTAACCAGTATGCTGGCTGATCGGCGACAGAAGTGTGGTGGTGATGGTAAGTTGCTATGGGACCAAACTGCTGAAGTCATCGATCCCTAGGCTTACACGCTAGTTAATCTAACTTAAAACTAACTTACGCTAAGGACAGCACACACACACACACACACACACACACACACACACACACACACACACACACACACGCGCGCGCGCGCCCGAGGGAGGACGAGAACCCCAACGGGGAGGGCCGCGCGAGCTGTGGCAAGGTGCCTCAGAACGTGCGGCTACCCCGCACGGCAACAGAAGTGTATGTTGCATGAGAAGATTCAATATGACGAGCGTTTGCGCTGGACGATTATTCCCCTCCATGTAAATTGTTGACTGACAGTCTCTCCGGTCTGCGAGTGTCTGGTACGGCTGGAGATGTGGGCACTGCGGCATGCGAGAATCTAGTCGTCTTCCAGGCAGCGCGACTGCGGCTCCCCGGCAGTTTACGGACGGGGCGCACTTTGCGATAGCAAGTGTGTGCAACCAGGAGGCTCTTTTTTGCTGGATATATTTAGTGTAAAGTGGAAACTTTGTGTTGGAGGAGGGTGATTTGCAAAATGTTTGCACGTCATTCTCGAATGTCGAAAATGTGCTTTATTATGAAGAAGAATCATCTAAGGTGATGGTCAGTATTTCAAGCATTTACACCCAAATAAAGAGAACCACAGCCCATTGTTTCCCACGAATTAAATAATTAATGTAATTAATTTTTAAATAAATAAGCAATATATTTCTCGAAATTACTGCCCATTTTGTACCATGAGATCCTCCCAGTCAAGCAGCTCAGCACAGATTGTTTCTTTTACCCCCCCCCCTCCAATTTACAAATGGGGACGTAAGGAGGGACGTGGAAGTGGGGAGGGCAGGCTGGGGGTTTTCCAGCAGAGGGACAAGTGGCTAAGAACTGAACAAGTGTCTCTTTTCCCATAGGGTTGGGGGAAGGAGGAGAGGGAGGGGAAGGGGTGGGGGATTCCTCAGAAGGACGGATTATCATCAGCGAAAATTGAATCAACCACCAGGGAGTCATAAATGAATTAGCACAAGAACAGGTATCTCCAAGGAGTCAGACACCAATCACCATAACAATAGGTTAAGAGATCATGTCATCAATTTAATTAATTAGCATATCAATTTGATATCAGAAGTGCGCCAGGATCGGCTTTATTGCCACTGTCGCACTGCTATAGCTGGACCCAGTTTGACTGAAAACGCACAGCAGATGTCTGTAGGCGGGAACGGTACTCACCTGGCCCAGGTCGATGGTGAGGTTCACCTCGTTGTACTTGACGCCCCTGGAGAGAGGCGGGCTCTGCCACCACGTCTCGGCTCCGTCCACGGCGTACGTCGCGGGGTGGGCCTTCTCCGGCCTCGTGGGGTCGCAGTAGTCGCAGACCTGAAGACAAAAGCATACTTTGGCAAAACTGTCGCACTGTCCGTCACAAATACAAGGCATCAACACTCTCATCGCCAGACACAGTCACTTAACCTTTTCACAACTGATCACTTTCGACCATTTATCTTTTAAAGGGCATAAAACGAAGACAGCAAACCTTAATTAAATAATTAAAACAAAAATGCTCTAATATATGATGACGAAGGCAGAGAGATGATAGATAAACTCCAGTGGAAGACTCTGCAGGAGAGACGCTCAGTAGCTCGGTACGGGCTTTTCTTAAAGTTTCGAGAACATACCTTCACCGAAGAGTCAAGCAGTATATTGCTCCCTCCTACGTATATCTCGCGAAGAGACCATGAGGATAAAATCAGAGAGATTAGAGCCCACACAGAAGCATATCGACAATCCTTCTTTCCACGTACAATACGAGACTGAATAGAAGGGAGAACCGATAGAGGTACTCAGGGTACCCTCCGCCATACACCGTCAGGTGGCTTGCGGAGTATGGATGTAGATGTAGATATATGTAGATGTAGAGAATAGATACGACCCCTTCGGAATTTTGAAAAGAGCGGCAAGTTATTCCAGTTTGCTTCTAGAATGTGTGAAGCTGTCTGCCCCAATAGCTGAGTGGTGAGCGCGACGGATTGCCGTCCTATGGGCCCGGGTTCGATTCCCGGGTGGGTCGGGGATTTTCTCCGCTCAGGGACTGGGCGTTGTGTTGTCTTCGTCATCATTTCGTCCCCACCCGGTGCGCAGGTCGTCCAATGTGGAGTCGAATGTAATGAGACCTGCACCACGGCGGCCGGACCTGCCCCGTAAGGGGCCTCCCGGCCAATGACGCCAAACGCTCATTTCCATTTCCACTGTGACGCAGTAGACATGCTATTCGACTTTCGGAAGAAAACCATCCACAGAATCTACAAGATGGTAAAGGTAGAAAAATGCGACAGCTATCGCACAGTCAGCTTAACAGCTCATGCATCTAAGTTGTAGACAAGTATAATCATATATATATATATATATATATATATATATATATATATATATATATATATATATATATATATATAAAACATTGAGGGCCCGTTAAACGGGGATAAATTTTGTTTTAATAAAGGATTTCTGACATTTCGCTTGATTGCGAAGGTAAGACTTCAGAAAAAAGTCGAAACATTTTCATACGATTTATCGACCTGGACAAAGCGTTCGATAATGTAAAATGATGCTAGACACTCGAGATAATTAGAAAAATTTGTAAGAGAATTAGAAACAGACAGGTTAGATACCATATGTACAAGAACCAAACGAGAAAAAGATAGAGAACAAAGAGAGAGAAATAAAGCGGAATAGATGGTTCAAATGGCTCTGAGCACTATGGGACTCAACTGCTGTGGTCATCAATCCCCTAGAACTTAGAACTACTTAAACCTAACTAACCTAAGGACATCACACACATCCATGCCCGAGGCAGTATTCGAACCTGCGACCGTAGCAGTCGCACGGTTCCGGACTGCGCGCCCAGAACCGCGAGACCACTGCGGCCGGCCAGAACGTTTCTCCCGTCCTCTTATATATTCGTAAAACGTGTCTGGTTATTCCGATAACTGAGGAAAACGTGGTGCGGAAGCCGCAAGACCTGGACTATGGAGCAATAGGAGAAAGTCATTTGGTCCGATGACTTGTTTGACACTCTTTCCAGCTTCTTCACCAGTTTATGTTCAATTGGTTCAAATGGCTCTGAGCACTATGGGACTTGGCATCTGTGGTCATCAGTCCCCTAGAACTTAGAACTACTTTAACCTAACTAACCTAAGGACATCACACACATTCATGCCCGAGGCAGGATTCGAACCTGCGACCGTAGTAGTCGCGCGGTTCCGGACTGAGCGCCTAGAACCGAGAGACCACCGCGGCCGGCCCCGAGTTTATGTCTCAAGAGTGAAACATGATATGGTTTGGTAAGCCATATGGCGGTATTCCATGAACCCCATGGTTACTCTGCAAGGTCGCATTACGACCAAAGAATCAGTGACCATTTCGGCTTATCATGTCCATCCCATGGTACAGGGTTTGCTGTAAGTCTCCGAATAGCACTGAGTAATGAATGGGTCTGTTGATTCATAGCACGTTCTGTCATGAAAATGGTTCAAATGGCTCTGAGCGCTATGGGACTCAACTGCTGTGGTCATCAGTCCCCTAGAACTTAGAACTACTTAAACCTAACTAACCTAAGGACATCACACACATCCATGCCCGAGGCAGGATTCGAACCTGCGACCGTAGCAGTCGCACGGTTCCGGACTGCGCGCCTAGAACCGCGAGACTACCGCGGCCGGCAAAAGCGGAATAGAGAAATGATTGGATTGAAAAGGGTATAAGGCAGGGATGTAATATTTCTCCCCTAATTTTCAGTCTGTACATTGAAGAAGCTATGAGGAGAATAGAAGAAAGGTTCTGTGAGGAGAATAAAGGTAACGTTCAGGAGTGGGTTTAAAATTCAGGGTTATAGGATGTCGATGATAAGACTACCTGATGACATCGCTGACCTCAGTAAAAGCGAAAAAGAGTTTCATCGCATACTGAGTGGAATGAACAGTCTACTGAGTGCAGAATATCCACTGACAGAAAACCGAAGAAATACGACGTTAATGAGAAGTAGCACAAATGAGATTAGTGGAAAACTTACCATCACAGTTTGGGACCTCGAAGAAAACGAAGTGAAGCAATTCTCTTACATTGGAAATAAATTATCGCATGACAGACGAAGCAAGGAGACTGTAAAAAACAAACTACCACAGAGAAAGAGGGGATTCCTTCTTATAAGATGTTTGGTAATACTAAACACAGATTTGTAGAAGGAACATCTGAGAATGTACATCAGCTGCACAGTTTTGTATGAAACGACTCATGGACAGTGGGAAAACCGGAAAACAAGAGAAGAACTGAGGTGGTCTGCCGCAGGATCCACGAATTACGGAAAACATTGACTACAGAAAGGGGCACGATGACAGGACATGTGTTAAGACATCAGGAATAACTTTTATTGTCCTACCGGGAGCCATAAGGGTCAAAACTGTAAAGTGATAACAGAGTTTGGAATATATCCACCAAATGATAGAGAATTTAGGGTGTATAAGCTTTTCTGAATAGTTAGCACAAGACACAAAGTCCTATCGGCCGCATCAAACTAGACAGGAGACTGAATTTAAAAAAAGGAAAGAAAGAAAAGGTGACATCACACATAATGTGTATCCATATGTCATGCGCTGTCACAATCGATGGAGGTTAGGACTCGTATTCTTATTTAAGCATTCAGAGAGGTACCTCGAAGTGTGTTAGCTACGTGAGTTATTTACATCCCGACCAAGTTTCACCATATGGAAATAAAGCTTATACTTAAGTCAAAGTTTAAATTTTTAAAAATATAACAATAATTTGAAATTTTAAAAACTGTTGCTCTCGCTAACTTAAGAAACGATCTTGTAACGTGCCAAAATTGTGTACTTAGATGTTATGGGCAAATTTGTCACCTCAGCTCATTACGGAAATTATTTACAGACAGATGTATGACACTGTAAAATATGTTGTTATGCTTATAAGTTGTTACGTATGTACTGTAATGAAAATGCGCGAGGGGTAAAAAGAACGCCGATAATTCTGCTGTGGCGAGTTTTCCAGCCAGGCAGCATCCTGAGCGGCAAAGATTGTATTTAAAGCTGTCGGAAGTAACGACGGCACACCAAGACAATTTGAAATTGTAAAAAGTGGTAATAACGCTGTTTGTATATTCGTTCTTATTGGTTTCCTTAACAGTTTTCATGCTTTAACAGACAGTACAGTCTTGAAGGGGGAACGACTTGGCTGAAGTCAGAGACAGATTATCTGACCGTGTTTGAACTCGAAGCATATGGGGATAAGTCAACGATGGTGCTGGGCGTTCATTGAAAGTCGTGGCTATGGAGATATTATACGCTAATTTTATAAAGAACAACCTACGTTCCGAATGTATGGTTGTCCTGTGCAGTTTCGATTTTAAATCGGTATTACACAGTAGCTGAGATTTTACACAGCTCATTGGTGATTATAAGGCGTAGATAAATAACTGAATTCTTTGGGATTTCGTCGTGAATTGGCTGGACGTAATAGAATTAATTGTTGGCAGTGAATGTGAACCAGAGCAATTATTAGTCGGTGTGGTGTCCGATTTAGTGTTCCGATATTTTGGATAGCAGTCTGTCCAGAACACTCTCATGATGAAGAGTGATATCTTAATGAATTATAGGGTTTGGTTGTCTGGAAATTGGGTAATGAGTAGTGACGGTTCATATGGCGTATGATAGTAAAGGATTGCCTATTATAGTAAAGGCCTGTACTATTTATTACCTTGACGGAACTATAGAATCATAATACAGTATAACTGGCCCGAAATTTTGTAGAGAGTTCCATCTGATTTAGTTACCTTGTTTGGAACAGTAAATGAAACATTTTGACCAGTCAAAAAAAGTGCTATTAACCGCTTTAAAAAAATCTGCGGCAGATTCCCGAAGTGCTGAACAGTTCATCTGATCAGGAGCCAACGCCTGAACACGTTGAGATTTTTCTAATATTACATGTAGGGTCAAACTGGGGGTGGCGACTTTTTTCGTCGGTTAGTTCTACTGGGACACACGAACACTCGAACACGTTTGCGAAATTATTGGACTGGCATTTTAAGAAATAAAGAGATTCTTATATAAAAAAACGTTTCCGATCACGTCATTTTACGCGGTAAAATAATTAAAGAACAAATTCACGATCTGTAAATGAATATCTATGAAGCAGTGAAAAGGAATCAAAACAGAAAGAAAAATATTTAAAAGTATATGAGTAATAGCATCAATTACAGCTAATAAGAAAGAAATATTATTAAATAACTATTATTAATTTTTATAGCGCGAATAAGTTCATAATAACAGGAAAAGCAGTATTGGAGTGAAAGTTTTGTACTCTACTGCCGAGACTGCTCAGTAGGCATAAATGGTTTTGCGTAAGAATAATTATGATTACATTAATGAAAAGAAATCGATAGTATAGTATATGAGCAATCCACTTACGAGAGGAAATTATATGTTATACAGGGTGGTCCATTGATCGTGACCGGGCCAAATATCTCACTAAATAAGCGTCAAATGAAAAAACTACAAAGAACAAAACTTGTCTAGCTTGAAGGGGGAAACCAGATGACGCTCTGGTTGGTTCGCTAGATGGCTCTGCCATGTGAAACGGATATCAACTGCGTTTTTTTTTAAAATAGGAACCCCGATTTTTATTACAAATTCGCGTAGTACGTAAAGAAATATGAATGTTTTAGTTGGACCACTTTTTTCGCTTTGTGATAGGTGGCGCTGTAATAGTCACAAACGATAAGTACATGGTGTCACGTAACATTCCGCCAGTGCGGCCGGTATTAGCTTCGTGATACATTACCTCTGTTAAAATGGACCGTTTAACAATTGAGGAAAAGGTCGATATCGTGTTGATGTATGGCTATTGTGATCAAAATGCCCAACGGGCGTGTGTTATGTATGCTGCTCCGTATCCTGGGCGACATCATCCAAGTGTCCGGACCGTTCGCCGGATAGCTACGTTATTTAAGGAAAGAGGAAGTGTTCAGCCACATGTGAAAAGCCAACCACGATCTGCAGCAAATGAGAATGCCCAAGTAGATGTTTTAGCAGCTGTCGCGGCTAATCCGCACATCAGTAGCAGACAAATTACGCGAGAATCGGGAATCTCAAAGACGCACAACGGTTATGTCACGGACATTCTGCGTCCTCGTTTGTTACCTCTCACGCAACAGCATCGTGGTGCAATTTTTCAAAAGGACAATGCCCGTTCACAATGATCTGTTTGCGTAATGCTGAAGTACTCGCGGGACCAGTAAGTTCTCCAGATAGAATGTGTGGGATCACTTCGAATGCCAACTCTGTCCAAGTATCCGGAACATCAAGGGCCAATTGCAACAGTTCTGGTCCAGTTCAGGAGAGAATACAACGGCTTTATCCCTTCCCAACTGAACCGGCGCACGTAACCAGGCCAGGAGGGGTGCAACGTCGTACTGAAAAGTCGAAACTGCCAAGTTCTTTGTAAATTTGACTCGATTTTGCTGTCGTCACTGTAACAATATCACATAACCTGTCAATCCGCGAACATTAATTTCGTTTCCTCCTCCCTTTCTCGATACTTCACTTTTTTTGGCGGATGGTATAAGTGGAATTGGCAGTTCGTTATTGGATCAGAAGCTTCGGTAACCTGAACTAGAGCGCTACTATGACTCTGGAGTTATGTGAAGGCGTAAAAGTACTGTACCCTGGATGGGATGTTAGCCTGTTCGTTGTGGATGACCTTGGCTTGTGATTACGGACTTCAGTGGAGACCATTCGTACCACGTTTTGTGCTAACTTGCGCAAACTATGCTGCTCCGTTAACTTTACATTTCCCCGTGAGTGTGAACTGTTTTTGTTCTGCGCAAATTAAGGCTGCGCATAGCCATGCCCAGCGAGGTAATCTACCAATTTATGTCTGGGTAGTTACCAACAGAAAAATGCTTCTATCGGACCACAAAAAGGCGAATGTGCTCTCGTTTATTAAAAGACTATGACTGAAAAGTGTGGTACTAGCCGCCTCAATTTGTCTTCCCCAGCGCCCTTAATAAAAAATTTCCCAAAAGTTTTGTACCTCAGGCCGATTTTATGTGCACAAACATTTTGCAAGTGCTTCAGCACTACAACAGCATGGAGTTCCCAGAACCCTTTTGATGATAAGGGAGACACTTTTCAGCATACTTCTTCGTGCTACGTCACTTTATAAACTAAGTTTTCGCCTCATCGGATTTTACGTGCGTATTTTACGTGTACAAGTAGAGTAAATTATTGAACTCTGCATCTCGGAAACGCATAAAAATATTAAGAAAATTTTCAAGGTTGTTTGAGATCGGGATCTTAGGAATATATCGTAAGAATGTCAGCCATTTCCTGTGCATAGCCGTCTTGGAGTCCGCGGCTCGGTTTTGTACCCAAAAACCATTGTTTTTGGGGGTTTCCTCTGGAACCGCTCATGAATTAAATGGTGCCTCCATAAGCCCGTTAAAGCGCACCGTGGACGACTTCTAATGCAAAAAGAACCAATCGATTTGCATAAGCTGGAGGAAGTGTATTATATTCAAACTCTAACTTTGTACTATGGGCCAATTACAGTAAGACGATCTTCTGTTGGGTATACAAGCGGTCTCTAGCGCACAGGCTACCTAAAACACTTAACCCCACTCTCTATAAAAAATACAAGACGAAGGATGAACTCCGGAAAAATATCGCTTTCATGCGCGGCGTTTTGGAACATCTTTGTTACGCATTAATACCGATATCATCACTGAAATACAGTTTGTCCCTAAAATTTATTTATTTATTTATTTTACCTGGCAAGATTAGGGCCTTCAGGCCCTCTCTTACACCTAACCAGGTATACTAAAATTGAACGAATTTCAGTTTGTACAGAACATTAAGGACATATAACGTGTTATACAATATTAATGTTAAAGAAGAAAAAATAGAGATAACAGTAGTACAATGATAATTATAACAATCAAAAAAATAATTATAACAATCAAGAACAATAATAATAATAATAGTAGTAATGGCTATGTATATGAAAGTAAACATATTTTTCTTTGACATCTTGGGTTGTCGGGTGTTCAAGTTCACCATGGAACTCGAGAAGAATGGCCAGCTGCCATTTCTGGATGTACTAGTCCAGAGGAAAGCAGATGGATCAATTGGCCACAGTGTGTACCGAAAACCAACACACACTCATTTATATCTGCAGGCCAGCAGCTGTCACCACCCTGCACAGAAGAATGGGGTTCTGAAGACTTTGGTCCACAGAGCACGTGACCTGTCAGACCAAGAGAATCTACCTATAGAGATAGAACGTCTCAAAACAGTTTTCTCCAAGAATGGATACAGGGACAGACAAATTGAGAGGGCACTCCAACCAGCCACTATACCACAGGTTCCTGAAGAAGACCAAGATGGAGCAAAGAAGGTGGCATATCTGCCCTATGATGGCTCTATTTCTGCAAAAATCAGTAGGATCCTCCGTAAACATAATATCAAGTGTGTTTTCTGTCCATCCAACAAGATCGGGGGACGGCTGGGGAGTGTCAAAGACGACCTGGGGTTACGAAAACCAGGGATTTACAATATACCTTGTCAATGTGGCATGTCCTACATTGGCCAGACGACAAGAACTGTGGAGATCAGGTGCAAAGAACATCAGAGGCACACTACATTAAGACAGGTGACTAAGTCAGCCATTGCTGAACACTGTCTAGAACTAGATCATGCCATGAAGTATGAGGATACCAAGATTCTAGCACAAAAACCCATATTTTGGGACAGTGTTATAAGAGAATCGATAGAAATAAAAATGGCTGACGGTCTTATGAACCGTGACACAGGGTACCAGCTAAGCAGAGCCTGGCATCCGGCTCTGGAATTGTTAAAGGAGCAACGGGGCCAGCTGCAACACTACACAAACAGAAGAACCAGAGACATGAAGATGGAAAACGAGCCCCTGATGGACCGCCAGGCGCACCAGACCGAAGATGGAACACCCAGAAGTGGGACTGGTGG
Organism: Schistocerca gregaria; assembly: GCF_023897955.1. NCBI lineage: Eukaryota > Metazoa > Arthropoda > Insecta > Orthoptera > Acrididae > Schistocerca > Schistocerca gregaria. The sequence continues at coordinate 249,725,685 of NC_064923.1, read as the reverse complement.
GCGTGCACCGCAGAGGGAACACCCAGAGCCGCAGCGGACGGAAAACGGAGTGAGTTAGAAGAGTGGAGCAGCAACGCTCCAGCAGGTCGCAGGGAATGGGCGCGGACCACAGAGGAAGCGCCTGCAGCCGTTGGTGAAGGGGGAAGGCCATAGGCATAAATACTGTACCAGGTCCACTCGAGGAGCAGTCTCAGGTCGCACCTGATGAAGGTTACGAGCTACGTGACCGAAATATCGTGCAAGTACGACGCTGATATCCGGCAGAACACCCGACAACCCAAGATGTCATTAGATCGCCGGGAAAGCCTGAAGAGTTACATATTTTTCTTTTATGAATGTCAGTCCTATTGCTAGTTGGGAATTTTCTCGTTATGTTCTTGCAGCTTGTGAGTTATTCTCATCGAGCATAAACATAAGACGATAGAATGGGGTGAAAGAGATATAGAAGAGGTAGCTAGGTTAGAGGAAAAGAGATAGAATGGTAAAATTCGAAGCTATGTTGAAGAGGAGAATGAAAGAGATGAGAGGGCCACAACAATAGTGGCTATACCGTCCCTAGTACGTAAGTTTTGAGTTCCCTCTTGAATGTTGAGTGGTTCTGGATAAGAAGCAGATCACAGGGGAGCGCGTTCCATAATCGTACAGCTGAGATGCAGAATTACACGGAGAAAGATTTTGTGTTATGTAAAGGTACAACCAAGATGCTAGACTTTCCGATCTTGTATTGCGGTTGTGGAATGATGATGGGTGTTTAATGTGAGAAGATAGGTATTGGGGGCACCAGTGGCTAAGAAATCGATGAAGTAAGCACATTGTGTGGAGATCGCGTGCCTTATGTGGGCGTATCCAATCTAGCTGGGAGTATGAAGGACTGATGTGATCATACAACCGTATATTGCACACGTATCTAATGCAAGTATTCGTCACTAGCTCGGGGCATCTCAAATTTTCACTATTTGAACGGTGGGAAACCTCCAATTCAATAGTTCATAAGCATTAGTTTCAGTTGTTACTTTATCTGAGAAGGAGATACAAGACTGTTGACTCATTAAAGATCATTGGCTAGAGGGAAACGTGTGTTTTCGATTGCGTCAGAGTTGCAGACGACGAGAGAGCGGTGCGCGAAATAGCCGTGGGGAGCGCTCGCTGTCCATCTGTCTGGCGCAGCCTCAATTCATTAAACCACTTGTTGGAACGCGTCCGCCTCAAGCTGCCGCGCCGTGCAGACGTCGGATGCTCTGGCTCCGCTTTTGTTATACACTGCTGCCACTCCCCACGTCTTCAAAGCCATCTGCTGGCTTCGCTACTTACATGACGGCCCAAACCTTTAGAATCGAAAGCGCACAGACGGTAGAGGTTCCTAGAACATTTAGAGATTAGGGACGAATGGAGGGATATAAATATTACGGTGCCTTGAATGAGCGATGCATCTGAGGATCCTCTTATGTGTCACAACAAACTGGCTTTTTGAAATGCTGCTTTCGCCTAATACTCTTGGCGTGCAACATAAAGTGGAAGGAAGAGAACCCTCTACCATCGAAAATAGTTGCTGTTACTGACGCCACTTGCTTGTACGTAGCAGCTATACAACCTCGTCGCTGGGCCAAGTAACTTTACGCAAACTATTTCAAAACTGAAGGTAACACAAATTAGCAACAATTTATTTAAAAAATTATGCATTAAGACTCTTGAATGTGAAGGTGTAGGACACTAGTATAGTCCTGCATCAAGTGAATAATGATTAATATGACTAGCAGAATGTGCAGTTGGGCTCTTCTGGGCTCTGACTGTGAATACATCCTGATTCCCTCAAAAATGGTTCAAATGGCTCTGAGCACTACGGGATTTAGCATCTGTGGTCATCAGTCCCCTAGAGCTTAGAACTACTTAAACCTAACTAACCTAAGGACGTCACACACATCCATGCCCGAGGCAGGATTCGAACCAGCGACCGTAGCGGTCGCGCGATTCTAGACTGAAGCGCCTAGAACCGCTCGGCCACACAGGCCGGCCCTGATGGTCTCTTGAGGCATGATGCTGGTACAGTCAAACTAGCAGTTAACTAGAGTTGTGTGTAGTCTAGCCTCGGGAAGCAACCGCGATTCTACTCGCCATTTTGAATTTTGTTAGACGCCTTTTCATAGCTCTGAATAAGATGAATTCATTGTTATCGTCTGTTTTGGAAAGTCAGTACGGAAGACAACTTCACTATTGCAGAGCACTGAAGTCAGTCGGTGGCTGCGTTTGCAACTTTCAGTGGCGAGTCCTTGTGTGAATATTGGTGGTTTGTTTAGGTTCCACAATAGTATTATGTCAGATACGCAACGACAATCGTTTGGAGTAAAGCCCGTCTCGTTGTGAAACTCACAATGCTAAAAATGTTTCAGTTACTGAGCACTCAATTCAGGCATAAGCATTCAGAGAAGCCACAGGCAAGTTTATCGGCAATCGTGCGGTTAGATTAGTGCTGGCGTGTGAGTAATGTTTTACTAAATGTGCCACATCTTGTCATAAAATCCTTAGTTATTATAAACTGGCATCCTCGATTATTATAAAACGACTAAAAACATTTACAATTAACCACAGAATCAGCTTATTATTTTTGCATCTGACAATGGGGGCTATGCTCTACAAAGGAACTGTGCAGTTAGTTGTAGCAGCCGTCATTGCAATTTGCAAAGTGGTTCGATGTGAGAAAAAGTTATAGAGCAACTAAACACATTTTAGGAACGTTAGCTATCTGATGTGTTGCAAAGACGACTTCAATTGAAAACTTTATCAAAAAGAAATGTTGCAAGAATAGAACTGGAAACACAGTTCATTAATTCACACATGGAGCTTACAGGTTTTAGTATGATGACCATTATTACAGCTTGCAGCATTTGGAAAGGCAACACGAAACATACGAAGGGCTGCGGCACAACTATTGCGGAAGAAGCAAATAGAAGGCAGCGAACTGAATGACGGCACTAATGACATAATATCAGAATGACTGGAACACCATCCGTCTTCAAGAAGCACTGCTGGGGCATTTCAAGAGGACGTACCTACATAGCGCAAATACATTTTGCTCGAGAACAGAGGCAGTTACACGTGTTTCCTCTGTTAAGAATGTTGTAGGAGGCGGAAGCAGTTCGTTGTGTGTGAGGAGCCAGCTCATTTCCCGACGCCTACTGATAAAAGTCTTGCTTTGTTTGCGCTGTGTATATCACGACTGCATTTCTTATCGCTCCGTAAACACATCCCGAAATTAGGACCGCCAGATTTGGCGGGCATATAAAAGGAAGATGCCGGACGGCAACAGAGTTCCGTAGTTCTTTGCCTAACGACTTCATGATCGGTCGTATGCTATAATATTCGTTTAGCTTACGGCAGTGCTTTTCAAACTATAAAGCATGCCTGTCTGCGATGCTTGAAACTGCTGTATTTATCATTCACCCCCACAGTTCAACTCAAGGAACTTAACCACATTTCTTGTCCGCAATCGTATTGTCAACGGGCAGAAAAGTTTGAGAAGGACATAATAGTGCAAGCATGATGGTAGACTGCCAAAGGCCTTGCCGCATTGGCATCACCGGTTCCTGTCAGATCACCGAAGTTAAGCGTAGTCGGGATGGGCTAGCACTTGAACGGGGGACCCTCCCGTCTGCCGATCGCTGTTGGGAAGGGGGTGCACTCAGCCCTTGTCAGGCAAACTGAGGAGCTACATTGACACACGGCCGAAAGAGCGGTGTGCTGATAATACGCCCTTCCATATCCGCATACAGTGACGCCTGTGGGCTGAAGATGACACGGCGGTCTGTCGGTCCTTTGAGCCTTCATGGTGTCTCCGGGCGTGGTTTAGTTCAGTTTTTGAGGGTAGATTTGAAATCAAATTTAAGTACAATTAATGTAATGTATCATCATTTGTAACTTAACACTGAGATCATAAAACCAAACGCCGGCCGGAGTGGCCGTGCGGTTCTGGGCGCTACAGTCTGGAACCGAGCGACGGTCGCAGGTTCGAATCCTGCCTCGGGCATGGATGTGTGTGATATCCTTAGGTTAGTTAGGATTAATTAGTTCTAAGTTCTAGGCGACTGATGACCTCCGAAGTTTAGTCGCATAGTGCTCAGAGCCATTTGAACCATAAAACCAAACGATGAGTTTTTGCATACAAGGCAGGTGGATAGAAAAAAAGTAATCCACTGAATTAGAGAGTGCTATCACTGACATTTGCAGTAGATTTTGCAACATGTAGTGTGTTCGAACACTATGAAATACCTCGGTGAAAACGATCAATTGACACACAGTCAGCACGTATTCAAAAAGTACTGTTCTTGTGAAACACAAGAACACATGAACTAATGAGTTCTGTTGACAACGAATTTCAAGTAGATTCCATATTTCTACGCTTCCAGAAGGCTTTTGACACTTTCTCACAAGCGTCTTCTTATCAAATTGCGTGCCTATGAACTATGGTCTCAGCTGGAATTGTGATTTCCTGTCAGAAAGGTGACAGTTATTAGTGAATGATTGCGAGTCACCGAGAAAAACCAAAGTGAAACCTGGGCTTCCCCGAGAAAGTGTTACAGTTCGTCTACTGTTCCTAATCTACATAAACGATTTAGGAGACGACCCGATGAGCCATCTTAGATTTTTTACAGATGATACTGACGTTCACCGTCTAGTAAAGTCGTCAGGAGGCTAATACGTATTACAAAATGATTTACACAAGACGCCTGCATGGCGCGAAAAGTAGAAATTGACCCTGAACAAGCGCAAGATCCTTCACATGAGCACTAAAAATTTCGTTTAATTTCCGTTTCCCGATAACTCATTCAGATTTAAGGGTTGACGGTTAAACTAAATAGCTAGGGATTACAATTACGAACATCTTAAAACAGAACCATCAAGTAGAACATCTTTTGAGGGAGGCAAAACAAACACTTCATTTTACTGGCAGAACACTTAGAAGAAATAACAGATCTACTAAATATTTCCCTACACTACGGTTTTGGAGTAATGCTGCGCAGTATGAGATCCTTAAAATGGTTCAAATGGCTCTAAGCACTATGACTTAATATCTGACGTCATCAGTCCCCTAGACTTAGAACTGCCCGAGGCAGCATTCGAACCTGCGACAGTAGCAGCCGCATGGTTCCTTGCTGAAGCGCCTAGAACCGCTCGGCCGCAGTGGCCGGCTGAGATCCTAAAGGGAGGTTACAGGCATGATAAGCGAGTTGGGTTGGTAATCATTGTAATAATGATTTCTTGCGTGGCAGTGTGTTCTTTCCACGAAATTTCGGTCACCGTATGTCTCTTGCGAAGACAAAAAAAAATTGTGGACTGCAGGGAAAGATTTGGCTTTTCATTTTTCCCACAAGGGCGTTCGAGAGTAGAACGGTCGATAAACAGTCTGAAAGCGGTTCTAAGAACCTTCCGCCAACCACCCAAGTATGAACTGCAGTGCAGTCATGTGCGAGTTAATGTGGATGAAATCCGAGCTTTCCGAGTGTCGGACCAGAGTTGTGACTGGACTTAGGATTTCGCTGTAGGTAGAACTCAACAAGCCACTCTTAACGGAACAAAACGACGAAACAAATTTGAGAAATTAGAGCTGATACAGAGGCTTACCGACAATCATTCTGTCCAAGCAGCATTAGCGAACGGAACACGAAAGGGTGAAGAGGGGGGGGGGGGGGGGGTGCGAGAAGCAGTTAAGAGTCACCAGCAGTCACTTCAGTCACACAGCGCTAGATGCCTTATATCTACATCTACACTCCTGGAAATGGAAAAAAGAACACATTGACACCGGTGTGTCAGACCCACCATACTTGCTCCGGACACTGCGAGAGGGCTGTACAAGCAATGATCACACGCACGGCACAGCGGACACACCAGGAACCGCGGTGTTGGCCGTCGAAAGGCGCTAGCTGCGCAGCATTTGTGCACCGCCGCCGTCAGTGTCAGCCAGTTTGCCGTGGCATAAGGAGCTCCATCGCAGTCTTTAACACTGGTAGCATGCCGCGACAGCGTGGACGTGAACCGTATGTGCAGTTGACGGACTTTGAGCGAGGGCGTATAGTGGGCATGCGGGAGGCCGGGTGGACGTACCGCCGAATTGCTCAACACGTGGGGCGTGAGGTCTCCACAGTACATCGATGTTGTCGCCAGTGGTCGGCGGAAGGTGCACGTGCCCGTCGACCTGGGACTGGACCGCAGCAACGCACGGATGCACGCCAAGACCGTAGGATCCTACGCAGTGCCGTAGGGGACCGCACCGCCACTTCCCAGCAAATTAGGGACACTGTTGCTCCTGGGGTATCGGCGAGGACCATTCGCAACCGTCTCCATGAAGCTGGGCTACGGTCCCGCACACCGTTAGGCCGTCTTCCGCTCACGCCCCAACATCGTGCAGCCCGCCTCCAGTGTTGTCGCGACAGGCGTGAATGGAGGGACGAATGGAGACGTGTCGTCTTCAGCGATGAGAGTCGCTTCTGCCTTGGTGCCAATGATGGTCGTATGCGTGTTTGGCGCCGTGCAGGTGAGCGCCACAATCAGGACTGCATACGACCGAGGCACACAGGGCCAACACCCGGCATCATGGTGTGGGGAGCGATCTCCTACACTGGCCGTACACCTCTGGTGATCGTCGAGGGGACACTGAATAGTGCACGGTACATCCAAATCGTCATCGAACCCATCGTTCTACCATTCCTAGACCGGCAAGGGAATTTGCTGTTCCAACAGGACAATGCACGTCCGCATGTATCCCGTGCCACCCAACGTGCTCTAGACGGTGTAAGTCAACTACCCTGGCCAGCAAGGTCTTCGGATCTGTCCCCCATTGAGCATGTTTGGGACTGGATGAAGCGTCGTCTCACGCGGTCTGCACGTCCAGCACGAACGCTGGTCCAACTGAGGCGCCAGGTGGAAATGGCATGGCAAGCCGTTCCACAGGACTACATCCAGCATCTCTACGATCGTCTCCATGGGAGAATAGCAGCCTGCATTGCTGCGAAAGGTGGATATACACTGTACTAGTGCCGACATTGTGCATGCTCTGTTGCCTGTGTCTATGTGCCTGTGGTTCTGTCAGTGTGATCATGTGATGTATCTGACCCCAGGAATGTGTCAATAAAGTTTCCCCTTCCTGGGACAATGAATTCACGGTGTTCTTATTTCAATTTCCAGGAGTGTACATTTAAACTCCGCAAGCCACCCAACGATGTGTGGCGGAGGGCACTTTACGTGCCACTGTCATTCCTTCCAGTCGCGTATGGTTCGCGGGAAGAACGACTGCCGGAAAGCCTCCGTGCGCGCTCGAATCTCTCTAATTTTACATTCGTGATATCCGCGGGAGATATAAGTAAGGGGAAGCAATATATTCGATACCTCATCCAGAAACGCACCCTCTCGAAACCTGGACAGCAAGCTACACCGCGATGCGGAGCACCTCTCTTGCAGAGTTTACCACTTGAGTTTGCTAAACATCTCCGTAACGCTATCATGCTTGCCAAATAACCCTGTGACGAAACGCGCCACTCTTCTTTGGATCTTCTCTATCTCCTCTGTCATCCCGACCCGGTACGGATCCCACACTGATGAGCAATACTCAAGCATAGTTCGAACGAGTGTTTTGTGAGCCACCTCCTTTGTTGTTGGACTACGTTTTCTAAGGACTCTCCCAATGAATCTCAACCTGGCACCCGCCTTACCAACAATTAATTTTATATGATCATTCCACTTCAAATCGTTCCGTACGCATACTCCCAGATATTTTACAGAAGTAACTGCTACCAGTGTTTGTTCCGCTATCATATAGTCATACAATAAAGGATCCTTCTTTCTATGTATTCGCCATACGTTACGCTTGTCTATGTTAAGGGTTAGTTGCCACTGCCTGCACCAAGTGCCTATCCGCTGCAGATCTTCCTGCATTTGGCTGCAATTTTCTAATGCTGCAACTTCTTGCCGTACGGAGTATGATGTACATGCAGATATAGAAAATCGACTGATGCGAAGGTAATTTCACAAGTACTCGAAGGACGCTAAATAAGGACATTACTGTTTACAATACAGGTTGTAATTGGTGTAGGTGCAAATATTTTTGTGTGTGGTGCCTTAATATGTGCACACATCAGTGTGTTGTTTGATTTTTCTCTGTATCGGATGGTCTTCCCATACACACGTCAGAAACTTTACGACCTGATCTTTCGTTTATTGTTGTAGCTACACCACTATATGGACTTCGCCTGAAAGTAGAGACTAACCGTTTTGCGTCCACACATCCACACTTCAACATCTGACCTGCTGCCCAGTGGTAAATAAGCATTTACTGCTTTCTCTTGATACATGTAGTTGAAGGTACTACCAAACCTAAAAAATAAGACTTTTAGCTATAATTATTACTCAGCAAATGACGTAAATACTAATGTAATGTTTTTCAGTACACCGTACTCAGTTATCAATACCTGCACTTATATCTGTAACATCCTGTATATACAGGCTGGGGGAAATAAAAGAGCACTGGACGAGCGGATACGACTGGATGTGAATGTATGCATATAACCACAGCCCGTGACGTACACACCACGTTTACGTCCGCCACGTGATCCACACCAATTCAAAGCATAGTGCGAGCTGTGTCAGTGTGAGTGGACTAGTTTAAAAATGGCTCTAAGCACTATGGGACTTAACATCTGAGGTCATCAGTCCCCTAAACTTATAACTACTTAAACCTCACTAAGGACAGCACATACATCCATACCCGAAGCAAGCAGGATTCTAACCTGCGACCGTAGCAGCAGCAGTGGACAAGTACGAAGGGGATATGGTACTCAACAGTGGGGCAGCGGATGCTCGTTGTGGAAAGTCACGTGACAACAAAATCGTGGAAACAGTGTGGTCTGAGAAGTTTACTGGTGTCAAAGTGCCAGCAAAGAGTGCCACGCAACGCTTTGTCCGATAATGGCGTCAGGCAGGATCAGTTTTGAACAAGTCAAAAAACATACAGAAAAGTGCTCGAAAACCAGAAAATGCTTCAGAGTCCAAAAAAATCAATACGACACCTTTCGCAAGACATCAGCCTGTCATGTCGATCATGCGGACGAAGACTCCACTTGAACCTGCACATGCATCCCTATGGAGTGTCTGTTGTTGATGCGTTAAAACTAGGAGACGCTCCTCAGTGACTCCAGTTTTGTGAGTGGCTGTTCACTTACATAACAATGAGTGGCTTGGATATGGATCTCTTCTTTACGTCTGATGAAGCCTGGTTTCACCTGAGTTGTTATGTCAACTCACAGAATCACTTGCTGTGGGCAGCGGACAATCCGCATAAGTTCCACGAAACACCATTGCATGATCTGGAAGCCGCATTATTGGTCCCATCTTCGTTCATCAGACGCTGACTTCGAAACGTTACATTACCAACATTTTGAAACCATTTGTGGCAGCATTACGCGGAGAAGGAAAAAACCTACAGTTACTTCGAAAAGGATGGAGGAACTGTCCACACAGCCGACCGAACCTTAGAGCACATTTACACAATGAATGAGTTGTTTGCAGAGGTCAGTCTGGTGTATGCGATTAATTTCTGTGGGAAACCCTCACAGCTAATGTGTATCGCTACAATCCTCATAGTCTTCAAGAAATGCAGCAGAAACTTTCGGACAAGACTGCAGCAATTCCGGTGTTCCGCTTCGATCGACCTTTAGCAACTTCATGACCAGGGCCCAAAAGTGCCAAGAAATGAATGGTAGTCACTTTCAACATCTACTAAAATCATATTGGTACTGCATTTCCTTTCCTCTGCCATGTTGCTTTGCACCATGGAACTCTGTTCTCTGGGCCACTTTTATTTGCCCCGCCCTGTATACATAATCTAGAGTTCGTGGCCGAAGCTCCATAAGGCTGTTCGCAGATGATGCAATTTCTAAGGAGTATGTAATGCTAGGAGACTGTAGCGAAGTGCAGCACATGCACGGGATCGATTATCGTTACAGGAACTGGCAGTTGACCCTGAAGATAAATTTAACATAGTGTGCATAAATAAGCGAAGAAATCCGCTTGATTGCAAGTAGTAACTACCGTAACATATCTACAAGTAACCTTAAGCAGAAGCCTAAAGCAGAATGACCATGTGAAACAAATCTTAGGAAAAACAGATAGCAGTCCGAGATTCAGTGAAAGAATCTTAAGGAAATTTAATTCATCCACTAAAGAAATTGCTAAAACACTTGTTTTAGCGATTATTATTTATTACCCATCAGCCAGAGACCCTTAACAAATTGTATTAATAGACAAGACAGAAAAGTTGCAACGAAGAGCAGTGCATTTCGTCACGGGATCGATTAGTGAGTGCGAGAGCATCACGGAGATGCTCAACGAACTCCGGTGGCAGACGTAAACAGTGAGCTGCTGCGCGTGACGGAGAGGTTTACTGTTGAAATTCCGAGAAACCACGTTCCGGGAAGAGCGGGAAACGTATGAATTCCTCCCACATACGCCTCGCGAAATGACCACAACGAGCAAATCAGAGAACTTGGAACTAATACGGACGTCCACAACCATTCTTCCCGCGTAACATTAGTGAATGGAACGCGGAAATGGGAAAGAGTGCGTGACCATCACGTGAAGATTTTAGTTGGCTGGTTGATTTTGGGGAGTGGACCAAACAGCGAGGCCATCGGTGGCATCAGATTAGGGAAGGATGGGAAAGGAAGTCGGCCTTGCCCTTTAAAGGGACCATCCCGGCATTTACCTCAAGCGATTTAGGGAAATCACGGAAAACCTGAATCAGGATGGCCGCAGGCGAGATGATGCGAGTCCACTGAGCTAACTACTGAGCCACCTCGCTCGGACGTGAAGATTTGTACGAGGGGCTACACGAAAAACACTGGAATTCTTTCCTGCTGGCGAGGTGGCTGTAGTGACGGGTTCTCGTGTTGCTTCTACAGTTCGGTCCATACTCTGCAAATCACTGCGAAATGTGTCGCAAACGGTACGTCTCATTGTATCATTTATTAGGATTCCTCCCCCTTCCATGCGCGTATGGAGCAATATCTGGCTTAGTGGATGTTTTGTACAGATACGTAGGGAGGAGGGTGGGTCCAATAAGTAACGCAACAATTTTTTCTCGGCCATTTTCACTTGCAAAAATGCGGAATATGTTGTCAGACATCGTGGAATATTCTTGCTTCAGCCTCTATAGTTTCATGAAGTGCCGATTCGTGGCGGCGCTATACGCAGCCTTCAAAATGACGCCTATAACGGAGGTCCGTTCTAAGCAGATGGCTGTCACTGAGTTTCTTTCGGTGGAAATCAGAGCATCGCGGATATTCACAGGCGCTTGCAGGATGTCTACGGAGATATAGTGGTGAACAAATGCACGGTAAGTCGTTGGGCGAGGTTTCTCTCATCATCCCAACAATGTCGCACAAATCTGTCCCATCTCCCACGTGCCGACCGGTCGCACATAGCTATGACGACTACAAAATGGGAACGTGCGGACACTTTCATTCGAGATGATCAGCGGTTCGCAATCAAACACCTCGCTGCTCAACTGGACGTCTCTCTTGATAGTGGTGACACACTCGTCAACCAAACGTGTGTGTCCATATGGTTCCTCGCCCACTAACAGAAGACCATAAAGAGCAACGGAAAATTATCTGTGTGGAATAGCCTGCACGTTACGAGGCAGTGTGTGGCGATTTTTGTCGAATATCGTCACAGGGGATGAAACGTGGGTTTATCACTTCGAACTGGAAACTAAACTGCAATCCGTGGTGTGGAGCCACACTACGCCCTTCCGAAAAAAAAGTCCTCAGCCGGTAAAGTCATGCCGATGGTCCCCTGGGATTTTGGTGTTATTTCGTTTGATGTTCTCCTTCATGGTGCAACGATTAACTCTGAAGTGTACTGCGCTATCTTCAGGAAATTAAAGAAATAACTTCATCGTGTTCGTCGCTACAAAAAATGCAAACGAACTTCTCATTCTCTATCACTATGCAAGGCCTGACACAAGCCTGCACAGCCGAGAGGAGCTCACAAAACTACACTGGACTGTTCTTTCTCGTCCAGCTTATAGCCCGGATCTCGGACCTTCCGACTTCCATATCTTTGGCCCAATGAAGGATGCCTCGACGGGAAGCAGTACGTGGATGATGAGCAGGTTGCTGATGCAGCAAGACGTTGGCTTCGACGACGACCAGTAGGGTGGTACCATGCGGGCATACAGGGCCTTTCAGTAAGGTGGCGTAAGGCAGTCCCACTGAACGTCGATTATGTTGAAAAATATGGTTTTTTAGCCAAAAAAGTGGGAATCATATGGTGTATTCGAATCCGAAATAAAACCAACCTGGCCGCGCGGGATTAGCCCAGCGGTCTTAGGCGCTGCAGTCATGGTCTGTGCGACTGGTCCCGGCGGAGGTTCGAGTCCTCCCTCGGGCATGGATGTGTGTGTTTGTACTTTAGGAAGTTAAGTAGTGTGTAAGCTTAGGGACTGATGACCTTAGCAGACAAGTCCCAAAAGATTTCACACACATCTGAACATCATCTGAAAACCAACCTGCTTTCAGAAAACAGAAAAAAATGTGTTGCGTTAGTTATTGCACTCCCCTCGTATAAAGAGGATTTCGAAACAGATGGTTAAACGTACCAAGCCCGAAATGAGAGGAAGAATGTTATTCAGTTTCATATGTTATTCTATGTATGAAAATGTCAATATGAACTACAAAGAGTTATGAAACATCTCAAATATTTCGTTCATTAATACTGTATGACTTTTAGTTACTTTAAGGCCAACGGCCTTGGCGCAGTGATAACACCGGTTCCCGTTAGATCAACGAAGAGGAGCGCTGTCGGAGTGGGCTAGCACTTGGATGGGTGACCATCCGGTCTGCCGAGTGCTGTTGGGAAGCGGGGTCCGCTCAGCCCTTGTCAGGCAAACTGAGGAGCTACTTGATTGAGAAGTAGCTGCTGCGGTCTCGGAAACTGACACACAGCAGGGAGAGCGGTGTGTTATCCACATGCCCCTCCATATCCGCATCCAGTGACGCCTGTGGGCTGAGGATGACATGGCGGCCAGTCGGTACCTTTGGGCCTTCATGGACTGAGCGGGAGTTTAGTTACTTTAAGGATTCAGTGCTCAATTGCGGAACATATGGTAATTTTCTTCGGCAGCTACGTGAAATCAATATTAATGACATGTAACGGGTTCTTTTGAGGAAACAAGTAAACAATCGAAAGGCTTGACACAATGACGGAGCTTGACTTGACACCACGTCCCAGGAACGGTGATCTCAGTTGTTAAAATAAATCAAGAAATGCCACCTGGATCACAGCTATTATTAGTGAATATAGATTTCGATTTGCCCTGCAGATAATCTTAGCGCAGCAAGATACCCTAGACTTAGAACTACTTAAACCTAACTAACCTAAAGACATCACACACATCCATGCTCGAGGGAGGATGCGAACCTGCGACCGTAGCAGGCGCGCGGTTTCGAACTGAAGGGCCTTGAACCGCTCGGCCACAGCAACCGGCCAGAGAGTTGCGAATTGTAGCTTGTAACATGGTGTAACGTAACTACGTCGGTGCACGAGAAACAGCTCAGAAAACTGTAAACAAGAAGAGTTAGTGCAGACATTGAGCACCCTCTCCTTCCGCGTGACAATACCAGACCATACACGAGAGCTGCGACATCTGCAGCAATTTGACGCCTTGGGTTCATAGCCATGAATTGGCCCCAGCCGATTGTCATCTCTTTCCAAAAGTTGAAGAATATCTTTGATGACTTCACTTTGATACCGATGAAGCGATGCAAGTAGAGTGTGGTTATAGATACGTCAACAATGTCACACATTCTACAGTGACGGTATCAATAAACTGGTCTGTCGTTGGGAGAAATGTGTTCATCGCCATGGTGACTATGCAGGACCGGTAAAGTGGCCACCCGGTTCTAGGTGCAACAGTCGGGAATCGCGCGACTGCTACGGTCGCAGGTTCAAATCCTGCCTCGGGCATGGATGTGTGTGATGTCCTTAAGTTAGTGAGGTTTAAGGAGTTCTAAGTTCTAGGGGACTGATGACCACAGCAGTTAACTCCCATAGTGCTCAGAGCCATTTGACCCATTTTTTGACTATGCTGAGAAATAAATACTTAGGTATGAAGAATAAATAATGTGGAATGTTAATAGAGTTTATAATATTTAAAAATTGTTAAGAGTTTCCACATAAAAAATTCGGAGGCATTACTTTTCATCACGCCCTCGTATATGCATATACCTTCTGAGGACCTTGTCTTCGAAGCTATTTGTGGACCGTAACTGAGGCTTTATGAACGGTTCCCGCAAATATGAGGGGGAAACCTGTCGGTACCTCTGAAAAGAGTTTGTACTACCAGGCTATTCCAGTATAAACCGATCATTGTAGGAGCTGACGTTGTGTGGAAAACCACATGAAGCGAAAATACGTTGATCAATGAGGCTATGAAATCACTAACAGACTAGTTTCAGCTATATATCTTCTGCGTTCAAGTTCACGAACACGCTAAGAGAGATTAGCACTGGGGATCTGCAGCGAGAAGTCGAGGTAGGTCGGCTAATTGGATTAACAAACAGCGGCATTGTGAAGCAGCGGGCAGGTGCGCTGTTTTTAACGGTTTTCAACAATTATCGAGGTACATGCTGATTACTTCCCGTTTTACACCGGAATGTACATTTCGAAAGCAAATTCACCCACCTCCGCAACCCGAGGTATTTGATATGCACTAGCGCGGTGGCGCACGAACCAGAGCTATCTGGTTTGAAGCCTGCTGGTGGCGGATGATGTTTTCATCGCCATATTTTTTTTATCAAGGGAAGGAAAGGTAGTGCCGTAAATTCCTAATAAAAGTCTTTGATTAATTGTCGGTCCTTTCCGCAGTGCTTCATGTAACGTTGGAGATCGTCCATCAGAAGGAGACATTTAACGCGGTAATCATTCTGATGCTATTCGAAAGGAACTGACCATGTACCGCTACCGGATTTGACTTCTCCGATGACTTTTTGTGATCAAGAAGAAAAACACAACAGAACATTTTTACCTGTGTTCATGGCATTCACCCGGTTTAAACAGTTGGCAGAGTCATAAGCCGTATCCAAAGGTAAATCATTATGAGTTGCGTGGAACAAAATAACGCTCTCCATTGGAAACAGCATGTGTACCGATAATGTCGATGATGCGAAACTCATCTCAAGCTCGCTACACGCGATATACTCAGTGCCATGAGCAGAGATGACCCAAGTTGATTCACTGTTACCTATATTTTCGATTCAGTAGCATTACCACCGTCTGAAGAAAATACGTTCCAATGTAACATCTAACCAGGTTTCGCGGGTGCGTCAAACATTTCCTGACAGGCCGTCGCAACCTATTATCGTAGATGAAGAGGCTTTTATAGAATCTTCAGTAATAACTGCCGCCCCGCAGGATAGTATTAGTTCACATGCACATATTTTTCTCACATGATGCCTTCATTTCTGAGGACATTCTCTCCGGTAAATATTGCAGCAATATTCATTTAGAGTGCGACGAAGTATCGGTCATGAACGAATACTGCCAATTAGCTCATAACTTCTAGGATTGAAAAGTTTTGTACTTCACGAAACGTAACACTGATGTCTTTCAGCTGCAGAATTGATGGTTCCTAACTATAATCAGTCATTAGATAAAAATATTTGGTAGTGACAGTGTGTCGAGACATACATTCATGCTGGGTCAGCAGCAGTGATGAATTGTTCAGAGTATTTATTGCCGACTATAGAGGTCTTTTTTTTTTACTGGTTGTGCGATTATACAACTTCGGTCTTAGATTACTTTTGAATACATTGTGTGTGTGAACAGTGATCAAAGTGTTACAGATATTTACTATCAAAAACAGTCTTGATCACAGTTCATTTATTACAGTGACCGGTTTCGACCACTACTGTGATCATCTTCAGACCAATGAGTAAGAATCTCATACTCAAGTAGTGATTTACCACCAGAAGGAGGTTCTTACTCATTGGTTTGAAGATGACCACAGTAGTGGTCGAAACCGGTCACCGTAATAAATAAATTGTGATCAAGACTGTTTTTGATAGTAACAATTCGGTCTTAGACATTTGACATGTAAATTACACACCTTGGCGTTTATTTTAATTTTAATTTATCACTTTTGTCCGCAGCTCGTTGTCTCGCGGCAGTGTTCTCGCTTCCCGATCACGGGGTCCCTGTTTCGATTCTCTGCTGGGTCAGGGATTTTCACCTGTCCCGAGATGACTGGGTGGCGTTGTGCGCCTTCATCACCATCATTAAACCCTCGTTACGGTCGGAGGAAGGCAATGGCGAACCACCTCCATTAGGACCTGCCTAGCACGGCGGTGCGGGTCGCCCACATCGCTCCCTTACGCTCTCTCAAGAAGCATAGGACTTCATTTCCATTCCATTACTACTTTTATATCCACATGGAGGAATAATAACACCCGCGAGCACTATCTATGTTCATTACATCGACTTTATATATCTTTGCACACCTCAACAAAAAATCTCTGCAACAACCCACATCAAACATTGTGCGGAAATAACGTGTATCTTGGGCACGATGGGACGAGAAATATATACAGTTTTTAAAGCAGTGACGTGCTCGTGTACTAACGAGGTTACCGTTCTAAATTTTATGACAGTTACGACGCCGGCACTATTGAAATATTAACAGGCGCTGAGACCTGTATGACATAATGTAATATCGATGTTTTCCTGGCATAGCTTACGCTCTAACCTTTTTTTTGTAAATTATTAAGTGTTTATCAATACGTTGAACATATGGTACTTCCGTTTTGTAGATACTTGTACTTAATAATCAAATGAAACTGTATGGTTCCAGAGACCTTTTCAAGTCTCAAAAATCGATGCTGTAATAAGCAAACTGAAGCGAAGAATGAAAATTTGTATCAAGGCTGGGATTCAAACCCAGGTCTTCATCCTGCCACACTGGCTTTTCTCAAATACACGGGCTACCCTAGCGCACTTGCATCTTCAGCCCAGATTCCCATTCACACTTAGGCCCACTTTGGGCTTGTGTTAGAATTCTGGCCTTGATACAAATTTTCATTTGTCGCTTCAGTCTGTATAGATACATACTTAATAATAGTTTAATACCAAATTAGTGCATAAAATAACCAGTAAAAGAATAATGACAACTCCAGGAGGCATTAAATCATTTAAACAAGTCCATGAAAGAGATTGAGTACAATAAACTTGTACTCCACAAACTTGAATACCTATAGCGCTTTAGTTCAGGGACACCTTTCAGGCTGGAATTCTTGAGGTCACTGAGAACAAACAAATACAGTTCCTGCGAATGGTCACTGTCATATTTAAGTCGTGAGAGAGTGTTAAAAGTAAACGTCTTAACTGACTGACATTGGATGACTGGCACCATACAAGTAGCGACAATCTTACCATAAAAATTCAAGAACCGACTTACAGTGCAAAAACTATAAATTTACTTCAGCCCTGTATGCAATGACCATGCAGACAAAATTCGGCAACTAACAAACTTCACAGACAGTTGCAAGACTTCATTCTTTCCACTCTCCAACTGCAAATGGAATAGGAAGAAATCTTAATACAGAGTACAATGAAAAGTACTGTCTGACATGCACTTCACAGTGATTCGCATAGTATATAAGCAGACGTAGTTACACAAGTCACTCTTCGCGAAGAGAAGGCGTCAATGTGCGCGACGAAAGCAGATCGCCTTTCCTATTGGGCGACTGAATTTGTTTCTTTTTTTGTATATTTGGAAGGCATGAAAGACGAAAATAATTTTAATTTTTCGCGTAAGAAATGTTATTAACAACCGAATAGTGGCAAAAGTATACGTTCACGAATGAGAATTGTATGGTTCGATCACCGCCAATCCTTTCCTTGAGCCTGGTTAATTCATCGGTATTTTTAAAATAAATCCTTAACTCTGCACCTAAGTATGCTCGTAATAGAATTTGCCGAAACGTTCTGCGTGAAAAAATTGGATCGCGAACAGAGACCTTTGCTCTATATGGTCAATTTTCTTATCAGCTAAACGATCACACTTCATGGGGCAGATCTTTGCACCAATGGGAATGGAAGTCCTCTTCTCAGAGTGACTACGGCGAAGTGCAGCAAACAGTACAACATATAACACCTGAATGTTCCCCCAGTCGATACAAAGGGAGAACAGAGCCGCAATATGTCTGCAGCTACTTCTGACTACTACAGTGTTACTTATAATCCGTCTTGATTGCAAAATGTTTATTCACATGACCGGTTTCGGTTCCTCTAGAACCATCTTCAGATCTGCAATTTCGGTTACATGAGTAACCTGTCCACACTCAGCAACCTTCACATGCAGCATGTGAAGATTTCAAGATGGATTATAAGTAACATTGTAGAAAAAGTGATTGCGGTACCCCTGCAGACATTATGTCTGTTTTTGCAAACGTATGACTACATTTCAAACATGGGTTTAACATCTGTGTACCTATTATGAACTTGGGAGTTTGTAGAAATGTATATACTTCTTTTAAGTATTTGTCAGAATATTCTTCTGTCATTACATGATAAATAAACAAACAAATTAAATTACAGATCAGAGTCTTCTACATAGTTAAAGAGTCGTCCTATAAACAATTTTTAGCTTGTGGCTGTATGCCAATCTCTTCGCACCCAATCCCATGGGAGTGCTTGTCTAGTATGAAGAACGAGAAATGAGGAGTTCAGGCTCTTAAATGTTCCATGCAACTCACTATCGTTCCACCAGTCTCTTGTGTCTGCGATTTGAACCAATACATGTACTCTGTATCTGGGCACACATAGTACAAGATAACATCAAAATCGCTGGGGACAGCACTTTTAGTCATGGAACGCAGAGAAACAATATTACAGTGAAAGCACAACTGTCGTCAAGATAATAACTGAACCTATTAATGAGAGTGCAAGCCTGACGAGTATCTAATGCTACTGACACAGAAGAAACCAAATATTCTACAGTACTTTGCTTCTAGGGCCAGTCGTTGTTCCGGAAGCAATGTCTCACCCTGTGGCACGTCTGTAACGGCTCAGACTCGAGGTGTCAGTTTAAACCGGATCGCGTCGCAATGCGATCACCAATAGAAGAGCAAGAGCTCTTACCTCGCACTGTTCGAGTTATCGTAACGACGTGGCATTTCTTCTTGGTGCGCACTATAATATGATGCGGTCTACAAGCCAGTAGAACTTTTAACGGAAAATACTATCACTAATGAAATATTAAATGCTCTGAGTAACCGGAAGTCACCCGTTGGGATTTTTTTTTATCTCTCAAAGGCTTTTGTTTGTGTAAATCATGGAATACGTCTAGATAAGCTGAAAAATAGTAACGCGAATTCTTTACAGACGAATGGAAAAACTGATAGAAGCCGACCTCGGGGAAGATCAGTTTGGATTCAGTAGAAATGTTGGAACACGTGAGGCAATACTGACCCTACGACTTATCTTAGAAGAAAGATTAAGGGAAGGCAAACCTACGTTTCTAGCAATTGTAGACTTAGAGAAAGCTTTTGACAATGTTGACTGGAATACTCTCTTTCAAATTCTGAAGGTGGTAGGGGTAAAATACAGGGAGCGAAAGGCTAATTACAATTTGTACAGAAACCAGATGGCAGTTATAAGAGTCGAGGGGTATGAAAAGGTAGCAGTGGTTGAGAAGAGAGTGACACAGGGTTGTAGCCTCTCCCCGATGCTATTCAATCTGTATATTCAGCAAGTAGTAAAGGAAACAAAAGAAAAATTCGGAGTAGGTATTAAAATTCATGGAGAAGAAATAAAAACTTTGAGGTTCGCCGATGACATTGTAATTCTGACAGAGACAGCAAAGGACTTGGAAGAGCAGTTGAACGGAATGGACAGTGTCTTGAAATGAGGGTATAAGATGAACATCAACAAAAGCAAAACGAGGATAATGGAATGTAGTCGAATTAAGTCGGGTGATGCCGAGGGAATTAGATTAGGAAATGAGACACTTAAAGTAGTAAAGGAGCTTTGCTATTAGGGGAGCAAAATAACTGATGATGGTCGAAGTAGAGAGGATATAAAATGTAGACTGGCAATGGCAAAGAAAGCGTTTCTGAAGAAGAAAAATTTGTTAACGTCGAGTGTAGATTTAAATGTCTGAAAGTCGTTTCTGAAAGTATTTGTATGGAGTGTAGCCATGTATGGAAGTGAAACGTGGACGATAAATAGTTTAGACAAGAAGAGAATAGAAGCTTTCGAAATGTGGTGGTACAGAAGAATGCTGAAGATTAGATGGGTATATCACGTAACTAATGATGAGGTATTGAATAGAATTGGGGAAAGAGGAGCTTGTGGCACAATTTGACTAGAAGAAGGGATCGGTTGGTGGGACATGTTCTGAGTCATCGAGGGATCACCAGTTTAGCATTGGAGGGCAGCATTGAGGGTAAAAATCGAAGAGGGAGACCATGAGATGAATACACTGAGCAGATTCAGAAGGATGTCGGCTGCAGTAGGTACTGTGAGATGAAGAAGCTTGCACAGGATAGAGTAGCATGGAGAGCTGCATCAAACCAGTCTCAGGACTGAAGACCACAACAACAACAACAACAACAAGCTCAAGTACTGTGGTATGAACGGGACAGCACTAAAATGGTTTAAATCATATCTAGGAAGAGTGCAGAAAGTTGAAATAAGCAGTTCACATAATATGCAGAAAACGTGATTACTCAAACTGGGGAAGAATCAAGAATGGGGTGCCGCAAGGTTCGGTCTTGGGTCCTCTCCTGTTCTTAATATATATTAATGACTTGCCATTCTATATTCACGAAGATGCAAAACTGGTACTTTCTGCTGATGATACGAGTATAGCTATCACACCCAACAGACAAGAATTAACTGATGAAATTGTAAACGATGTTTTTCAGAAAATTATTAAGTGGTTTTCTGCAAATGGGCTCTCATTAAACTTTGACAAAACACTGTATATATACAGTTCCACACAGTAAATGGAATGACACCATTAATAAATATAGACTTGGAGCAGAAATCGGTAGCTAAGGTAGAATATTCAAAATTTCTTGGTGTATGGATTGATGGGTTGAACTGGAAAAAACACACTCAAGATCTGCTGAAACGTTTGAATTCAGCTACTTATGCTATTAGGCATTGCTATTCGCATTGCAAATTTTGGCGATATACATCTCAGTAAATAGTTTACCACGCCTATTTTCATTCTCTGCTTTCGTATTGCATCATATTCTGGGGTAACTCATCATTGAGTAAAGAGTGTTCATTGCACAATAGCGTGTAATCAGAATAATTGCTGGAGCTCATTCACGATCACCCTGCAAACACTTATTTAAAGAGGTAGGGATCTTCACTGTAGCCTCACAATATATATATTCACTTATGAAATTTGTTATTAACAATCCGAATGAATTCAAAAGTAATAGCAGTGTACATAACTACAACACTAGGAGAAAGGATCATCTTCACTATTCAAGCCTGAATCTAACTTTGGCTCAGAAAGGGGTAAATTCTGCTGCCACGAAAGTCTTTAGTCACTTACCTAATAGCATCAAAAGTCTGACAGATAGCCATATAGCATTTAAAAGGAAATTAAAAGAATTTCTGAATGGAAACTCCTTCTACTCTTTAGAAGAATTTTTGGATATAGGAAGTGAGTAATTTCCCCCCACCCCC
Source organism: Schistocerca gregaria (assembly GCF_023897955.1). Lineage (NCBI taxonomy): Eukaryota > Metazoa > Arthropoda > Insecta > Orthoptera > Acrididae > Schistocerca > Schistocerca gregaria. Next base: position 249,703,941 of record NC_064923.1, on the reverse strand, counting down.
ACAAAAATTTTTTCTTGTATATATTAAAAATATTAAGTGTCATGTAATATTTTGTGTGATGTAATATCTTGTATATACACCTTTTATTAACCTGACACGTTCCACATGATTACGAGGTGTCATATTCATGATCTATGGAACAAGTACTAATCTAATGTAATCTACGAATACTGACTTCGGCGGCAAAGGCTACGAGCATACTTCAGGCTTTTTTTTCTTAATTTTTAGAAAAAAGAGATAATTATTTGGTTTACACATGGGTGCGCAAAACCTAATGACGGGAATGCTTTCGCAAGATGTGCCATTGTCAAGTAACATAGGTCGATGAAACTTGGATCATACATGTAGAGAATTGCTACAGTATAGAAAATACGTAATGAGAGTAACAGAAATGACACTTTTATTCAAAGACAATAACTACACTGAAGTCGCCGCAGTTCATCTACATCTACATCCATACTCCGCAAGCCACCTGACGGTGTGTGGCGGAGGGTACCTTGAGTACCTCTATCGGTTCTCGCTTCTATTCCAGTCTCGTATTGTTCGTGGGAAGAAGGATTGTCGGCATGCTTCGTGTGGGCTCTAATCTCTCTGATTTTATCCTCATGGTCTCTTCGCGAGATATACGTAGGAGGGAGCAATATACTGCTTGACTCTTCGGTGAAAGTATTTTCTCGAAGCTTCAACAAAAGCCCGTACCCAGCTACTGAGCGTCTCTCCTGCACAGTCTTCCACCGGAGTTTATCTATCATCTCCGTAACGCTTTCGTGATTACTAAATGATCCTGTAACGAAGCGCGCTGCTCTCCGTTGGATCTTCTCTATCTTTTCTACATATCAACCCTATCTGGTACGGATCCCACACCGGTGAGCAGTATTCAAACAGTGGGCGAACAAGCGTATTGTAACCTATTTCCTTTGTTTTCGGATTGCATTTCCTTAGGATTCTTCCAATGAATCTCAGTCTGGCATCTCCTTTACCAACAATTAACTATATATGATCATTCCATTTTAAATGGCTGGCTCTGAGCACTATGGGACTCAACTGCTGTGGTCATCAGTCCCCTAGAACTTAGAACTACTTAAACCTAACTAACCTAAGGACATCACACACATCCATGCCCGAGGCAGGATTCGAACCTGCGACCGTAGCAGTCGCACGGTTCCGGACTGCGCGCCTAGAACCGCGAGACCACCGCGGCCGGCCCATTTTAAATCACTCCTAATGCGTCCTCTCAGATAATTTATGGAATTAACTGCTTCCAGTTGCTGACCTACTATTTTGCAGCTAAATGATAAGAGATCTATCTTTCTATGTATTCGCAGCACATTACACTTGTCTACAATTGAGATTCAATTGCCATTCCCTGCACCATGCGTCAATTCGTTGCAGATCCTCCTGCATTTCAGTACAATTTTCCATTGTTACAACCTCTCGATATACCACAGCATCATCCGCAAAAAGCCTCAGTGGACTTCGGATGTCATCCACAAGGTCATTTATGTGTACTGTGAATAGCAACGGTCCTACGACACTCCCCTGCGGCACACCTGAAATCACTCTTACTTCGGAAGACTTCTCTCCATTGAGAATGACATGCTGCGTTCTGTTATCTAGGAACTCCTCAATCCAATCACACAATTGATCTGATAGTCCGTATGCTCTTACTTTGTTCATTAAACGACTGTGGGGAACTGTGTCAAACGCCTTGCGGAAGTCAAGAAACACGGCATCTACCTGGGAACCCGTGTCTGTGGCCCTCTGAGTCTCGTTGACGAATAGCGCGAGATGGGTTTCACACGACCGTCTTTTTCGAAACCCTTGCTGATTCCTACAGAGTAGATTTCTAGTCTCCAGAAAAGTCATTATACTCGAACATAATACGTGTTCCAAAATTCTACAACTGATCGACGTTAGAGATATAGGTCTATAGTTCTGCACATCTGTTCGACGTCGCTTCTTAAAAACGGGGATGACCTGTGCCCTTTTCCAATCCTTTGGAACGCTACGCTCTTCTAGAGACCTACGGCACACATCTGTGCGACAATCTAGAGAAGGAACTATAGTGCAGTCTTCCTCTGTGAAACAGCTTTGGAAAAAGACATTTAGTATTTCGGCATTTTGTCTGTCATCGTCTGTTTCAGTACCATTTTGGCCACAGAGTGTCTGGACATTTTCTTTTGATCCACCTACCTCTTTGACATAAGACCAAAATTTCTTAGGATTTTCTGCCAAGTCAGTACATAGAACTTTACTTTTGAATTCATTGAACACCTCTCGCATAGCCCTCCTCACACTACATTTCGCTTCGCGTAATTTTTGTTTGTCTGCAAGGCTTTGGCTATGTTTATGTTTGCTGGGAAGTTCCCTTTGCTTCCGCAATAGTTTTCTAACTCGGTTGTTGTACCACGGTGGCTCTTTCCCATCTCTTACGATCTTGCTTGGCACATACTCATCTAACGCATATTGTACGATGGTTTTTAACTTTGTCCACTGATCCTCAACACTATCTGTACTTGAGACAAAACTTTTGTGTTGAGCCATCAGATACTCTGTAATCTGCTTTTTGTCACTTTTGCTAAACAGAAAAATCTTCCTACCTTTCTCAATATCTCTATTTACGGCTAAAATCATCGATGCAGTAACCGTTTATTAATGAGAGAAGTTCTGGGACCTTTCTATAGACGCTCCTGCAGTTTACTATTAGCACATTAATTTTGTTATTCCCTGTTGCATTTTACCTACTCTTACCTTGCCGCGTCTCAGGAAGCGTCTTGTCGGGCCAAGAATGGCAGTACATGCTCAGCAACGTGCTACCAAGATGGCCACAAGGTTCGTAAGGGCTTCCATTCCTGCAACAGGGCGGGTGGCAACTGCTGCAGGGTCGTTGCTGCATGTGGACATTCCTCAACATATCCCACACATGCTCGATGGGATTTACGTCAGATGAAAAGGCAGGCCAGTTCATTCGCCGCTTATCTTCTAGTTCCAAGAGCTCCACCACCTGTACTGTTCGATGTTCCATAAAACTGGAGTCAGTGCCGAATGCACCACTGAAATGTTGCATGTGGGGAGTGAGTACAGTGTTACAATAATGTAAGTGTATCGTGTTCAATGATTTGTAGGTTAGTACGCTCATACTACATTATGCCTTTCCACTCCATAACACCTGGGCTAGAGTCCTGCATGACCGAGTAAGCGAGCGCAAAATACGAGATGGGGGCGAGCACACCCTAACTAGATAGGCTGCCCGCACTAGTTTATTGACAGAGCATATAGCCGTGACCGAATACGTAGCACGTAACTTCAAACACATTACACGTGTCATTAATCGTGTGAGACTGCAGCCAGTACGGGCTTCTCATTTGTGGTGTCTCTTTCTCTCTGTAATCATGCAGTGCGAGGAAGCCAGTGCAGTAAGACGTAAGATTGAAACAAATGTCTACACATTGAAGAGACGGAAAGGTCTAAAAAGCCAAGTATGGAGCACATTTTTGTTGGTTGTAGACGAAAACAGTGCGTCTACTGGGTACGTATCGTGCATAAACTGGTCCACATTATTGTGTTTCCAATCTGGAACCACTCATTTAAAGAAACACAGTCGCAAGAAACCTCACAAAGATACAGCTCCTTCAGGAATACCGGCAGTAATAAAAATAGTATTAGAGCACAGTGTGTTGCAATGTGTGCTAAAGATATGAGACCTTTTAATGCTGTTTCTGGTGAAGGCTTCAGAGAACTAGGCCAAGAATTAATACCCCTAGGTGCGCATTATGGAGAAGTTAACGTGGCAGATGTCATGCCACATCCCTCTACTATAAGTAGACATGTCAAAGAACAAGCTGATGCAATACGACATAGAATAATGCCTTCTGTTATTGCGGAAGTTATTAATAAAACATGTGCTGTGATACTTGATATGTGGACTGATTCGCAAAATCAGGTGCACTATTTGACGCTTACAACAGATTACATTAACACAGATTGGTCTCTTGTGATCAATGTTTTATTTACAACAAAATTCCCGGACGTTAGGAAGACGGGAGTAAATATTATAAAAGAAAGTGCTCTATGAATTTAGCTGTGTTACGCATCCGCTCTTGGAAACGTTACTTTTGTATTAAAAGAGAGAGAGAGAGAGAGAGACAGAGATAAATACATTGTGTGTGTGTGTGAGAGAGAGAGAGAGAGAGAAAGAGAGAGAGAGAGAGAGAGAGAGGCGTTGGATTTGTACAGTACCGTACAGTGAGCCGGGACGAGTCGAGGTGAGACGTCAGCGGTGACCGGTCATGCTCGGTTATCCGCGTGTCCGGAATCCGGACAACAGACATGGGGCGAGTACGTGACCGAGCCGAGTCGTATGGGGCCGGACACGGGCGGCTCGGTCCCCCATGTCAACAGGAGAGCCGTGACCGGTCAAACATGGAGCGCTGCAGCACTCTAACCTGGGCCATCAATACGATAATGTTCGCCAATTTGTCTGGTGGCATTACGTCTTACTACCTGTCCAGTTTAAGAGTATGTCCAGCATTGTCGAACATGCTACTGCAAGTGATACAGCATGCGAAAGTTACTTTCATCCCTAGGTGTTGCACACGGTGTATATGGTAAGGGAAAGGTTACTACCCATAGAATTTGCGTTTCCATTTCATTCAGCGGGTTGTTTACAGATCTCATCTAATAAAGGTGAAACTGAAGCCTATACAGACATGATCAGTTACACCAGCTTCGACCTCGAGATTTCAGTACTTCAGTGTTACACATTTCGCTTCAGAATTCGACTGCATGCACCTTATCTGTCTTGACTTTATCCTGCATAGCCTCAGTCTCCTGGATTCAGTACAATACAATATCCGTGGGAAACCTACGCAACTCGCGAAGGGGTTCTAGACAGCTCTGTAACAGGAAGACAGGATCTTAAAATCAAGTTTTCCTTAGGCTATTTAGCAGGTGAGATGAAAATGACAAAGCCGACAGCGATAGAAAAAATGGCTGAATTCCAGCCGGTATCATGAGTTCGACGATACCATGGCTTAAAAATTAGTGTGTAGCAAGCGTGACTACTCAAGAATTTGAGCGATACGAAAATACATAGGAATTTTTGATATTCATCACGTAGAATTTAGTATGTGTAGGAACAAGATGTGCATAACCATATGAAGCCGATTACATTGTCATAAGGCTGCGAGGCACGTAGCTTTCGCGCAAGTAGCCGTTTCAGACTAATTACCCTAACTTTTATGTGGAACTGGCTGCTCTATCTCATTTACATCACAGATGGAACTCGTTAATAGACTAAAAAAATGTTGCTGGACCGGGATTCGAAACCGTGCGAGCACGACTTGGACCAGACATAATGTGTTGATCTGCTCTACGTTGCAAACCCCTCATTTGCCCTGCATAATTTGCTACACTGCTATGACTAACATTTCTCAGTTTTCCTGGTCGTCATTTCTTGAGACGTTTGTGGGAGCAAATAATATGTTTCCTGCCTCTTCTTGGAGCGTACGCTCTCAGAATTTTAACAACAAACCTCTCCGCGGTGTCTGTCACTGGAGTTGAATTCATCTCCTAACGCTCTCGCAGTAACTAAACGATCACGTGACAGAATGTGCCACTCGTCGCTGGATATTTTCTTGTCGTTTCTATTACGCCCGTCTGATAAGGTCCCAAATTCACAAACAATATTCAAGAATTGGTACGACGAGTGTTTTGTTAGCCACTTCCTTTTTTGAATGAAACATGTACACTGAAAGGGGTTGCAAACTTTTAAAATTTCAAAAAATTATTTTTTATATCTTAAAACGTTCTCTGGGATGTCTTCTTTATTGTAGTGTTCATCCCACGTTTGCCAAAAACTCCGCGAAAAGTGCCTCTGACAACCATTTACAGCCGGGGTGTTGGTGGTGGTGGTGGGGGGGGAATAGTTGACATCGCGGCCAACTGGCAGCATGTAATATCGACTGCCTTAGGCATTATGGAAATAATGAGCGTACTCGTACTTGAGATGGACCCAGCCTGTTTCAACTTCTGCATAAAAGCAGACGAAAGGTGAGCAGAGCAGCGGATGACAGAAGCTGCCAAAGAGGCCCGCAGCACCAGTATGGTCACAAAGAAGATGGAAGAGCACCTACTTTTGGATCTGGAAGGATTTCTGCTTGGTCCATGGATCGCTGACTACACGTGTCCTCAACTACAAAAAAGTAACCCGGAACTTTTAACGTGTTTTTCAAAATCTTAAACATGGCTGCGAAACAGCAGCTGTATAAATCTGAATAGTTTGAAAAATCAGCCAACCAGTTGCATACAAAGGTTTATTAGCCATTGACCTAGGTTTCGATGTTTGTAAAAATATCTTCTTCATGTGATGTAAAAGGCCCATTCCTCCTGAAGAAGACATTTTTAGGAGTATCGAAACCTAGGTCAATAGCTAATAGACCTTTGTTTGCAACTGGTTGGCTGATGTTTCAACCTCTTCAAACACGTTTTTCTCGAAACAGCATTTTTCAAAATGGCAGTAAATATAACTTTAGAACTGTACATACGATTTTAATTGTATTTTGATGCTGGCATCCTAAATTGAATTCTCTGTTTGAGCACCAAGTCGTTTTGTGAAATGTTCAAAAGTCTGTTTCATGCACGCTTTTGTCCCTATTTTTTGAGCCGGCTGCTGTGGCCGCGCGGTTCTAGGTGCTTCAGTCCGGAACCGCGCTGCTGCTACGGTCGCAGGTTCGAATCCTGCCTCGGGCATGGATGTGTGTGATGTCCTTAGATTAGTTAGATTTAAGTAGTTCTAAGTCTAGAGGACTGATGACCTCATATGTTAAGACCCCAGAGCCATTTGAACCCTATTTTTTGAGCGAAGACAATTGCATTTGCTTCACTACGTCGCCGTTTTGTTAGAACTTAATGTTTCCAAATATCCTGTGTATATTGATGTAAAATATATTGCAAACGACTTACATAACATTATTTTGTTATAAGTACAATAGGTGGGCTTCGGGAATGTTCCGGCTGCAGATGGAGTCCCTCCATCTGGTGCTGCGGTTACAGTGAGCGTGCCGGATTGAGTGGCCGTGCGGTTCTGGGCGCTACAGTCTGGAGGCGAGCGACCGCTACGGTCGCAGGTTCGAATCCTGCCTCGGGCATTGATGTGTGTGATGTCCTTAGGTTAGTTAGGTTTAATTAGTTCTAAGTTCTAGGCGACTTATGGCTTCAGAAGTTAAGTCGCATAATGCTCAGAGCCATTTGATCAGCGAGCGTGCGATATGGACACAAAAATGATTTTTTAATGACAAAAGTGTAACGAACAAAATGATATCATCAGATGTAGTATTACTTTCTATTTTACTTGAAAAAATATGGCGAAAGTCATTTATGTTTTATGCGATTTAGATTCATTCATAGAGTTGGCCCAATGAACCTTTGTCTGGCGCCCGCTTTTCCTATAGTCAGCTTTACTAATCACTGAAGAGGGTCGGGGGGGGGGGGGGGGGGGGTTGGGTCTGATATTCGTTTCGCAGTTAATACTGAAATATTTCTTGAGATACCACGATAAATAGTTCTGGGTACATTTGCTGCTAGTCAGTATCCATTGCATGTTCCGCTTTACTTCAGACTGATACTGAATAGACACGAACGTCTGAGTGGCGGGCAGACTCAGCGTTCGGTTTGGAAAGATAATTTTTTTTTTTTTTTTTTGTCTTGGCAGCTGCGCCTTTCCACATCCTTCCCCCTTCCTGCCCCCACCACCGCCGGGTACTCCAATGTGGTCATTCTGGACGCTTACTTCTAGGTATTTCACGGTTGTTACTGTTTCTACTGATTTATCGGTGTAATCGATCCTTACGTCATATCAGACGGCTTGTGCGAATTTCGCTACTCGGTTTATCAAGTAGCTTGTCATTTAGCCCCAGGAGGCGTAGTGAACATAGTTTCAAACATTTTTACCACGGAAAAGTCTGAAGTGGTCCCTGGGAATTGGAAGCGCGACCTCCCAACAACGCTCAACAGTAGACCACGTTAAGTCTTTAATCTGGCTGAGCGAGGCGGCTCGCCATTAAGTTTGCGGCCGCGATAACATTATAGAGAATGGTTTCTTTGGAAGCCCTTCCTTTGTACTTTTATCTGCGGAACAAACTAATACCAAAACGAGAAACATGCAAAGATCAATAGTTATGAAATACAGTTTAGGTGTCACGCGCAGTGCTTCTTTTTTTCAAAAAAAAAAGTTTGAGGGTACTCCAACTTTGGATATAATGCAGCGAAAATTTCTTATAACTGAAGCATGGAATACCACCCGTCTGCTTTTAGCCATGACGTCATCAACATCATCATGGTTGCAAGACCGTAGAGACATCTACCGGTAGCTCGGCGTTTGATCGTACGCATAACCGTTTAGCACTACCATCGTCCACTATTAGATGGCCACAGCACTACATGCTTGTCGAACTGGCTGCCAGCGATTCAGTTGCCGAGAACGGTTGTGCAGCTTCGAAATGCTTTAAACAGTCAAGGACATCTCTTTTCCCACCAAAAACTGCACTGTTATCGTTCGTATTGCAATTACCAACACGATAAAATGAAATAAAAAAATTTACGTCCGTGAAATAAATCTTTGGCACTCTTCCAAGTTCTCAACATTGTAAAAAAATTGCTTTGTCGACGAAATTGTTTAGAGGTACGCATCCCCTAGCGTTCCCCAGAAAAACAGCACTGGTCACGCGTATTCGGTCCGATTTTGTAGCATACCATCTCTAGATTGTTTGGGTAGCTAAGACAGCCTGAATAACTGGCCCTAGTCAGAAAACTGTGAACGTTATCCTGTTACTCGGTGCAGACAGGTAAGTTTACGCAGCACAGAGTGCTGGTACAGTAGTTGGAAGAAGGCCAGCACGAAGATAAAGAGCCGAACTGGCAGGAGCCCCTCACCTGTCCCTGGATGAGATTAACGTTGACGTCGCTGTCGGCGTTGGCGCCGACGAGCTTGCAGTAGAGTTCCGGCCCCACGATGTCCTCTCCGCACGTGGCCGAGGCCGTGACCCGCCGCCCCTCTGCCAGGTTGAAGTAGGGCGGCGTCAGTATCACCCCTTGGGCCGGCGCCGCCGCCACCGCCAGCAGCAGAAGCAGCAACGCCGCTGCCGCCTCCTCAAACCGCCACCGCCAACCTCTCTGCTCCCCCATCGTTGGTCGACTGGCTGTCGCCTCCGCGCAAGACGCCGGCGAGCCGTCCGGTGTCTGAGCTGCCGCTGTACTGCGCATGCGCGCGCATCGGGCCTCCCCCGGGCTCCCTGCGACCCCGTACAACGGATGGTTCTTGTGTTATTTTACTCATTATCGTCTACAGTGGCGAAAAGAGAAAAAAATAACAACGCTAAGAAATCACACCGAAATAACACAGACAGTATTTGCAAGAGTTACACAGAAATTACACAGAAACAAAAGTCTGACACATCAAATTATTACTGACATTACAGCAAATTAAATGGTAGGGAACAGCCGCCCAATCGCAGTTCCTTCTCGAGCTCGCTGTGTTGCCTATTTTAAACCTACATACGGAGGCTACTAAAGTGAGGCTAGGTGCCCTTTGTCCCTGCCACTGCAGCCTATCAATCCGGAATTTACTTAATTTGAGCTGAAAGTCGCTTCCCTTTTCTCGAGCGGCGAATGATAATTTTATGAGTGTCTATGCGGGTTCTGTATTAGCCTAACTGTATTTTTCTAATCCTCTGTGGAAGCAATACATGGGAGGTCGAAGAAAATCTGTAGTTTCACCCTGAAAAGTCTCTTGAAATACTTCACAAACGTTTACACACAAAATATGACGTCTTTCTTAGAGTGTTCAGTATTTATAGAAAGCTCGCTGTGGACTTACTTCCGAGAACATCCAGCAACAGTGAGATTGCTGTTAACCCACATCGTACGACACATCCTAGAGTATTGCTCAAATGTGTGGGACCTGTGCCAAATAGGACTAAAAGGCGATGTCGAATGCATGCAGAGAAGGGCACCACTAATTGTCACAGGTTAGTTTGACCAAAAGAAGAATATTATGGAGATACTGAAGAAACCGAACTGTCAGACTCTTGGTGATCGAGAAAAAATATCCCAAGAAAGCACTACTTACAAAGTTTCAAAAGACAGCTTTACATTGTGAATCTACGAATATACGAGAGGCGTCCGTGCAAAGTCCGAGAGATGGCACCACCGGCGCGTATCGAAGTCATGATTAGTTAATAGCATCTTTAGAAAGAACGTACACCAAGTTTCAGCCATATTGGTCTATTTCTTTGTGTCTGGCATGCGTGTGAATCAAGGAAGTCGAGTGGTTGTCAAAAAATGGACGAAAACGAACTTCGTGTGGTGATAAAACATTACTTTATGAAAGGCAAAATGTCTCAGGAGACTAAGGAGAAGCTTGATAAGAATTACGGTGAGTCTGCACCTTCGATTAGAACAATTTATAAGTGGTTTCAAAATTTCGGAGTGGCCATATGGGCACAAGTGATGCTAAACGTTCTGCACGCTCTGTGGAGGTTACGACTCCAGAAATCGTTGATAAATTCCAAGATATGGTGATGGATGACAGAAGAGTTAACATGCATGAGATTGCTAGTGCTGTGGGCATCTCGAATGAACGGGTACATAATATTTTGCATAAACATTTGGACATGAGAAAGCTATCCGCAAGATGGGTTCCGCGATTCCTCACGCTTGACCAAAAACGGAATCGTGTGAAGTGTTGCAAGGATGGTTTGCAGCTGTTCAGGAAGAATCCGCAGGACTTTAAGCGCCTTTTCGTCACTGTGGATGAAACATGGATACTTTACTATACTCCTGAGACCAAATAACAATCTAAACAATGAGTTACCAAGGGAGACTCTGCACCAAAAAAGGCGAAGACGTTTCCTTCGGCCGGAAAGGTTATGACGACTGTCTTTTGGGATTCGGAAGGGATAATCCTCATGGACTATCCGGAAAAGGATAAAACTATTACAGGTGCATATAATTCATGGTTATTGGACCGTTTGAAAGCCAAGCTGCAAGAAAAACGCCGGCGATTGGTCCGCAGAAAAGTCATTTTCCATCACGACAATGCACCAGCACACACTTCAGCAGTTGTGGTCGCAAAATTAACGGAAATAGGATTCCAACTCGTTTCACATCCCCCCTATTCTCCAGACTTGACTCCCCCGGGCCCCAATTTGTTCCCCAAATTGAAGAAATGGCTGGCGGTACAAAGATTTTATTCAAACGAGGAGGTGATTGCAGCAACTAATCGCTATTTTGCAGACTTGGACAGTTCCTATTATTCGGAAGGGATCAACAAATTAGAACAACGTTTGACGAAGAGTATAAGTCTAAAAGGAGACTATGCCGAAAAATAAAAAAGGTTTACCCCAAACACTTAAGTAGTTTTTATTTTTGCATGGGTTGTTCAAATGCACCTCGTTCATGGTAATTACAATTTAAGTTTCGCTATTTGAGAGGGTCTCCACAAAAAAACGAGTGATCATAGGACAATGAACTTTTGTGGAAACATTTGCGAGGACATGCGGAAGAGAAAAAATAAATTAACCATCGAAAGAAACACATTTTAATCCTCACATGAGACCGTCAAATTTGTTAATTGCGTACGATGTTTACGTTCCAGGTTACAAACGTTGGTCAATCTGACGACAACATGCATCCACGACAGCCAGGACCCGCACCAGAGATTGCTCTACTGTTGCACGTAACCGGATGTTAGGCCATGCAGTGTTCAGCTGCTCATCTTGTCGAGACCCATGTTGACTGTCTGATATGTGAAGTTGCACAGAGATGCTTGTGTTACAACCATAAGTCGCTGTACCGGTACCACAGTCTAGGGGCAAGTCATGACACGAACACTACTAATAACTACAAAGGACATTATAGATCGGGCAACTAAAGCCAAAAATCTTGTACGTTATGTTAAGGACAATGGGACAATTTAAAATCGAAGATGTTAAAATGATTTGTATTAAAACTGAGTGAAGTCTAAATCCGCAATAAGTGTTTATCGTGTTTTCAATGTATGACAGCCAATTTCATACCCTGGATGTATACTTCCAGGTCATATAAAACTAATACTTGAACGCCCCGCAAATTCCAAGGTACTGGTGCGCGTAAAAACATGTCACTCCTCGCTGAAGCCTTGGATGAAACGGCATATGGGCATCCGATCCGAACCGTGCATGATCACTAGCATACCTCCAAAACACAGTCAAAACAGCACTGAAGACAATTCTACTCCAGCCAGTGTGATTACAGGCGGAAAATCTGTCTGGAGATGCCCAGGACATCGGAGGGATACCAGACATCTTGTCGCCAGCCATACGGCCTGACAACCAGGATTGATAGTTTGAGGCGACATTTCTTTTCTCCGGTTGTCATCCGCGGCACCGTTACAGCACAACGATAGCTCGTCAACTTCCTACACGCCGTTTTGTTGTCGTTCATGTTGAAACATCCCCTTAACACAATTTATACACGACTGTGCTTAAACTGACACACAATATTTTTGGCGCAACGCAATCTGACTTCCAAAAATCCCTACGAAAGAATGGCCCTGACTAACATGAACCTATATGTTTTACAAATCACTTACCTCACAAAAATCTTCGTTACTCGAACTACTGCAATACTGCGCCACTACTGCCAGCTAACTAAAAGTTTCAAACTACGGAAGTCACTAACTAATGATAGGCACAGTTAGTAAATGAAAGATTTTAATAGAGAACAAACAATGTATTTACCTTTATAGTCACAATATATATATATATATCAGTTCATGACACCAATTCTTACAAATTTCAAAACTCCGCCATCTCTCTCCCCACGTCCACCACTGCTGGCGGCTCACCTCCAACTGCGCAACGCTACGCGCTGTTAGCATCCAGCTGCCGCTGCCCAACACTACAATGGCAGACAACAATGCAAACTAAACACAGACTGCGCACAGCACAGCCAGTGATTTTTCATACCGAGCGCTAAGCGGCGTTACCAATTAAAAAAAAACCTAAACATCCTACTTACAATGTCAAGCCATTATGGGCTTACATTTCAGCAAGATAATCGCTGCCCCAACACTTCGAGAGTTCCTGCTGCGTGTCTTCGTGCTTTCCAAACTCTACCTTGGCGAGCAAGGTCGTCGGATCTCTCTCCAACTGAGAATGTTTGGAGCGTTATGGAAAAGTCCCCTCAGTCAGCTCCGGATTTTGACAATCTAACGCGCCAGTTGGACAGACCTTGGGAAGATATCCCTCAGGACATTCAACAAATCTGTCAATCAATGCCAAACCGAATAATTGCTTACGTAAGGGCCAGAGGTGGACCAACACGTGAAGCTCTTTCTCTTGAATAAATCATCCACTTTTTTCTGAAACTTTAATTATTTGTTTGTCTGTACATGTACATCACATTTTTTGTCTCAATCTGTATTTTTTCGTTGACTTTTTGCATTAATTTTACAACGCATCCTGGTACTGTAGTGTACCAATACTTTTATTCTGCATATAAAGTCATATTTACTCCATTTTGAGTAATACGTCATATTACAGCCCACTTTTGTCACGAATGCATATTTTTTTATATCTTTAAGGACATAAGAATAAAAACGCGAGAAGGTTGCTCACATGACAATATTCCAGCTGATATTATCACAAATAAACAGCAGTTGCTACAAGGCGTTATTTGTCAGTACTATAGTAGACAAGCAGCGTAACACATCAGTCGGTTCCAGCGCCGCTGAGATCCGGAATTGGGCCCAGAGCAGCAAGTGTGATTGGGTCCCTTCTCCAAACATAGCAATCCGATTTTATTATTATTTTAAAGAAGGTTTGACATGATTTAAATATAACACCATTCTTGGAATATCGGCGATAAGCAAATACGCTGATTAGGAAGAAATACATAAGAAATATAATTTCTTATTAAACACTAAAAACATATTCACAAATGCAGTTTATGCGATGGTACTACACATTGTACGAGACATTGCGAATGGAATTAGAGCGAATTAACAATTGTTCATGACCTCAAACGTTTAATCAGACTGCGCGGCACCTGTATACACGTGTACCGTCACTAGTAACAGCACCAAGTTCGGCTGCATGTTTGATGCAGTTCTGTCCTGTCTTACAAGCCTGTGAACACTCGAGGAAATTATACACACTGTGGCATGTCATTGCATTGTTTTTAGAAAGCAGATGCCCGAGAAGATATCACACGAAGTGCTCCGACTCAGAGCAGAATGTTAATGCCCTGTTGTGTCGGAGAACTGTTGCTAACCTTCTGATGCCGTAGAGGACATGGACGTAAACTTTTCATATCAATAATACAGTGTCTGCAAATGCTTCATTTTCTATACTAAAGCCAGTGTTCATCAAATGTTCAAATTTGTGTGAAATCTTATGGGACTTAACTGCTAAGGTCATCAGTCCCTAAGCTTATAAGGACAAACACACACACCCATGCCCGAGGGAGGACTCGAACCGCCGCCGGGACCAGCCGCACAGTCCATGACTGCAGCGCCCAAGACCGCTTGGCTAATCCCGCGCGGCCTGTGTTCGTCACTCATATTTTAGATGATTTTGTTTCAGCAGTTATTCTTACCACGGAAACAATGAAATACTGAAGTTAGTGTGTTAGTACATGACGTAGGAGTCTTAACGAATAGTAATAAACACTGATTTGAAAAATAGCAATGAAGACAGTTATCAGCAAACTAAGACCAGCTAGGAAACAATTCGACAGCTCGACCGCGACATGCATGGCAAGATAGAAAACTTAATAGTCTGACGAATTTAAATAAGTCACAGAACATCTCCTGCAAAAATTGTTTACGTAGTTTCGAGTATTAAAATACGTAACAAAGTGCGGAAAGAGAGGCTTCCTAATTACAGAACTGATATTGAAAGTTAAATTTCCTGCCTCCAGTACGTATTTTTTTCCAAGCACATTTTCTGCACTCACATTTCTGATTTCCGCAAACATTTTCACTAAGAATTTGAATAAACTGTGGTAATTACACATTTAAATAAACATGTGCCACTGCTAAGACCATGCTCAGAATTTCACACTCGTTTTGCAATGAAGTCCTTCAAGCACTTTAATTACAATACAGAGTTCTCTTCATCCCAGTAAAAGAACAAAACACGTATCAGTGGATATTACTTTACTAAGAGAAATGTTTAAATTTTTGCCCTCTGTTATTTCAGAAAACTAAAAATAGTATTGTCATACCTCTTTTATGATGTTCTATTACAAATCATTTGGAATGTAGTAAAATAAATAGTCTTAAACCATATCTCCAGATTCTCACTGCGGGTCTGAAAGAACTAACGCACAAATCGGATGAATCGTGAACGAGTGTGCACAGGTTAAATATATCGATAAAGAATGCCAGCGACATGACGCTTTTATGGCGTAGGAATCATGACGAACAGTAATAAACATTGGTTTGAAAAATAGTAATGAAAACAGTTATCAGGAACCTAAGATCAGCGAGGGAACTAGACGACAGCTCGATCGCGACATACGTGGCAAGATAGAAAACTTGATACGTCTGATGAACTTACGAGTTAGTCTTCAGATGTTATTCAGTACTGAATTACTGTAAAATGTATGTTCGCTCCACTTAATCTTATTTTTTAAATTGAGTTAATTCATTTTCATTTAATTTTAAAACAAAAGGCTGATTATTATACTGATCTGTACAGTGACTGAATTTCTAGTGCCAGTAACGCTGGGATACGCAGAGTTTTGTCCCGTTTCGTTCCCTACCCTACGCACATATTTCAGTAAACAGCGTGCCTGCATGTGAACTTCAGTGAGTCGTGCAACGGGGAACATGTTATGATCTACTTGCCTACGACACCTTCAATGATGCTTTGCAGTAAACAGTTTGCTTGCATGTGAACTTCAGTGAGTCGTGCAACGGGGAACATGTTATGATCTACTTGCCTACGACACCTTCGATGATGCTTTGCAGTAAACAGCTTGCTTGCATGTGAACTTCAATAAGTCGTGCAACGGGAATTATGTTATGATCTACTTGCCTACGACACCTTCAATGATGCTTTGTGAGCGTTTCTTTCAGTGAATGTTTGAATCACAGCGTAGGAGTCTAGTTGTGTTGCAAAATTATATTCAGTTGCCAAGGTCCCCAAATATGTGAACGTTGTTGATGCATTGCTGATATGAGACAATTTTTAACACAAGTCAAATTGCTGAATGATCTTTCTGCTTCAGCTACAGTCACTGGAATAGTCTAAAACATGCGCATAGTTACACATACATTCGGAAATAAACTTGAAAATTTTAATCTCGTGCATCTTATTCAAGAGGTCCAATGCTTCCAAAGCAATGAAATTGAAGTATGAAGCACGAATTGTTTTCAAATATTTAATTTCTTTTTCTAAATCTGTTGTGACATCATTATAGTATTAATTTATAAATAATTTGCATGCCTCAGCAATCTGATCTATTAGTGATCTTTGTGTATTTCCGTAAAAACCCAAATGTTTCATCTAAAATATTCACTGTTTCATTCCGGGTTTTCAACTTGACACTAGATTGTCAATAATGAAATAAAAACGTTTATCTTGAATAACTCTTCTGAATTCACATCTCTTTCTTCATTCCTGCTTTCGCTTCCTCTTCGTAGTACGCACCTTCGTAAATTCAAGATAGAGAATTGCAATGGCAGCGGCTGTAGTTGGAGAAACCCAATTTTCGTGAAGATATTGTAAGTCATTTAAGATGCTCCCAAAGTGTCTTACCTGAACATCAATGTTAGTACTTCTAGCTTGTAGTAGCCTAATTTGCTTTTGTAATCAATTGGTACTAGTAACTTTAGCCAAAGTTATGCCATGGTTAAACAATTGAAAGATCTCACACGAAGTGTTCCAGCTGACCGATTTAAGTTACTGAGATTTTAACAGCAATAGCGATCTTATTCAAGTGAGCTTCAATTGGTTTTACAGCGTGAACCCAAGCACTCCAAGGGGTATCAGACATGAAATATAAAGAACGTTCTACACACTGCTTCAGAATTTCTCTTCGTAGTGGACTGCGACTGAACAGGTTGTAAAGAAATTGAATCACCCAGAAAAAAGTATCTACTTCATGATGACACTCAACTCCATGAACTCCACACAAGGCTGTGCCAAGCACACAGAGAAAATTTTGCAAGAGTATTCCACTGAAAAAATGCGTATGATCTCCTTTATAAGCCCCTCTCATGTTACTTCCATTATCATAACCTTGTACGCCATTTCACTAACAGGAACTGAGTGTTTCGCAAGTACTGATCGAATTAAATGTACAATGACAACTCCAGTTTTGTGATTAAAATCTAGGTATTCCAAAAACCATTCATTTATTTCATATTTATCAGTTTCCTTATTGAAGTAAATGTAATCCAGGATGAAGGTTGTCTGTTCAATATTATTTGAATCAGGAGGTGTATCAGCTATAACTGAATAATGCTTCTAAGGCACTCTGACAGGACGGGCACAACTAGGAATAAATTCATTGTGAGTATCACTTCACAGGTGACGTATATGTAAATATTTTCGAGGTCATTCTCCGTCTCTAACCTTGTTGATATGTTTTGCAAGAACTAGATCATAGTGACTCTTGAGTGATCCACTATTTGGATCTCCAGTCTTCTGAGATGAACCTCTGAAGATCAAGCCTCTTTGACCAAGAAATAATGTCACGTCAAGCAACAAGGAAGGTCCCATGTAAGTTATCTGTTCTACGGACGAACAAAAGAAAGCATGGCCAATGTACCTGTTTCATATCATTCCATTTCTTCACCTTTACGAATCTTTCAAAACAACTATATATAGAGATGTTTTATTTTGTGTTTACTCTTGAACAGAAAATATTTTCTGAACAATTCGCGTAAAATCACCTTGTGATGAAATCGGAAGTGGCTTATCTTTGAAGGGTGTTGGCGACGTTTCACAGCTGTTTCTCTGTACAGTTGTTTGAGAGTTGTTTTTGTAGGATTTCCAAAAACATTTAAAGAAAGCTCATATTCTACTCCACTTCAAGGTGGGTTTAGCACACCATGTCTAAAGAAAATATTAAGCATTCAAGATTGAACACGAAATAGAGCTGAAAGCAACTGGCCTGTAAGAGTCGTAAAAATGGAGAATTGAATGGAAAGCAAGAGCTAGATTGGCTTTGCTGGTTCTAGAGGTAATATTCCTTTATTTGTTGTATGATACAAAATTTATTTTGTAGTAGCAGTCTGATATTTGCCAATTGAGCACTCCATGACAGTGGTTGCCAACTTGCAGCCCATTTTATAATAATTTGAATCTCGCAGGTAACAGCCGAACCCAGAAACGTCAACTAACGTTGAAAACTTTTTAAGAGTGTAGTATATAAATACTTACACAATAATATTTCAAGATGTGCTTAGTTCTGATTGACGTTGATTCATTCGGCCTTGAGCTGAGTAAAACTGACCGCTACTTCTGGGTAGAGGGGTAATTAACACGGCTGATGCACGGCCAGAGAGTATGTTTTGCTGTTTCTCTTTCACTACTGACAGCTCACAGGCGTGGGCGGACGTACCAAGCAACTGCTTTGATATAAATTTTGACATAGAAATAACGTGGATTCGTGAATGCACATTACAGTGATGATCATCTTTAAACGTGGTTCATGTTTGTAGCAATAAATATGAAATTAGATTAAGCCTGTTGTATTACTGTGCAATGAGTAGAAAAAAAGACATTCAAAAAATTTAGTAAACATTTGTGATCACGTGTCATATTACACAAGACATTTAAATATAGCACAGTTACTGTTATTAATCAGTTAATCGTCCGCTTACATAGACAGCACAACAACACTTCGTCAGTGTCAAAACTTTGGGGCCGTTGAGAGTGGAAGCAACATGCACTACTTCAGCTTACTTACGCTATGAACAACACACGCCCATGCTCGAGGGAGGACTCGAACCTCCGACGAGGGGAGCAGCGCGAACCGTGTCAATGCGCCTCAAGACATTGGCCCCTGAGCAAAAAGCTTTGACCGCCATTTTTTGTATAAGCACCTGTCGGGCACAGTAGGACACTTCTCTGTGTTCGCCGAACAGCCTTTGATGTCTTTATCTCTCTGGCTCTATGAGCCCCTGCACTCGACCGGTAGCTAACAATAGCGACGAAGATTGCGTTGCGGTACGCTCTTATTGCACTTACAAGCAGCTGAAAGCTTCTTTGTCCAGTCGCTGCTCTTTCATTCAGAATCTTTATGCCACTCTGACCAAGGATGTCTACGTATGCAAGGAAGTTCTGGTGTTCGTCGATGTTTATAACGAAATCCTTATATACTTGTATCCTCTTCACCGAGTGGTTTTTTTTTGTATTTTGAGATTTCTCGATCTTCATAATGTTCTTTCTAGCAACACGTAATTGTAATTATAAAATACATGTAACATAAGCACACAAATAATAACATATATAATTATAATTTTGTTAACTTGCTGAAATTTGTATAGAAACTGTTTTGAGTATTACTGTCGCTAATTTATTTTCAACGCACCAATTACTACGGAAACAACACAAT
Organism: Schistocerca gregaria; assembly: GCF_023897955.1. Classification (NCBI taxonomy): domain Eukaryota; kingdom Metazoa; phylum Arthropoda; class Insecta; order Orthoptera; family Acrididae; genus Schistocerca; species Schistocerca gregaria. The sequence continues at coordinate 249,684,333 of NC_064923.1, read as the reverse complement.
CAGCTAATGGTTGACATGTAATCTGTAGCCTCCGTGTGACTATACAGTAACGTTAACGACAAATACTTTTGTAATGGTCACTAAACATAACATTGCTGGTATATTTGGAACGAGCCAACTTATACAAACAGCTGGCTATGACAGTTTGTATGGACATGAAATAGAATGACACAACATCTCACTTGTATGGAAGGTAGGTGGCAGATTTCAGTTCTTTGGTAGGGCACTGGAAAAATGCAATCTACGATGGACAGTACTTCCTAAGAACTCGTGCGACCAATCCAAAAATACTACTACTATGAACCACGGCTAACGGAGGATATTGAACTTTCACAAAGAAAAGCGGTAAGAGAGGTGATTGGTTTGTTTGATCCACGCGAGAGAATCACGGAAATGCTGAAAAACCTGAATAGTTAGACACCTGAAAATAGAAGACAACTATTCTGCGAAGGCCTACTTGCAAAATTTCAAGAACGACAAGTGTGGGAATATACTAAGATCTCCTTTGTATCGCTCCCGTAGGAATAGAGAGGACAGGATTAGGCTTACTGCAACTGTTGAATCGTGCCTAGTCGTCAAAGATGGAGTATCTAGGAAACCTGCTTTCTTGGATCGCTAGACAACAATTCAAGCAAATCGTATTAATGAGTTTTATTAGAAAATGGACAATGACATTACTTAACTTTTAGAATGACATAGATTGTCGCAAGCAAACGGCGACATCCGAAACAAACTTCTTCAGTATAACAATTCTAAGTCGCTGCTGTAGAACTGGGTCTAAAACTGAAACATCTGTATTAGCTGCGTTGCATCTATCGCTTGCAGCGTAGGCGCCTGAGCAGTGGGTCCGAGAGGTGGGTTGCTCATTTTGGACTATACAAATCGAATAAACAGACAAGGTAAGCAATGAAAATAAGCACACAAGCAAAGAAAATTTCCGCAATGCCCACCTGAAAACAGTGGTTAGCAAAAACACTATAAGAGATACTGTTGAAGCAAGTAAACAGCAGTTCGCACAGAGGCGTTTCAGAAATCATTCTTCCGCCCCCCGCATGCGAATGGATCGGAAAGGAGCCCCAATACATGGTACAATGGGAGGTACCCTTCACTATGATTTGTGAGATATTAATTGGCTATACACCGGTGTGCAAAACTTAAGGACGAAAGCCGGCCCTTGTAGCCGAGCGGTTCTAGGCGCTTCAGTCTGGAAGCGCGCTGCTTGTACAGTCGCAGGTTCGAATCCTGCCTCAGGCATGGATGTGTGTGATGTCCTTAGGTTAGTTAGGTTTAAGTAGTTCCAAGTCTAGGGGACTGTTGACCTAAGACGTTAAATCCATATAGTGCTTGGAGCTATTTAAACCATTTTTAAGGACGAAAGTAAATTTCACGTGATGTGTCACTGCCAAGTAAAATAGCTCTATGAAACTTGGACCGCACATAAAAAGGTCTGCTACAGTATATTACCGAAGGCAACTGAAAGAAATGCGCAATGCGATGATCAGAAACAGTACTATTGTTCAAGGACGATTATTCCAGTGATGTCATCGCGATTCACATTGGTCCTACGGACATGACAAAAGGCGAGGGTTGGTTGTTAATGGTGTGTTTGGTCACCGCCGAAGGCAAAGGACGGTCTACAACGTGCTCACATGATGGTCGCGAAGTTGGTAGGAGGCGTTAGATTCCTCCATCAACGCTGTTGACAACCTATGAACGGTCGTTGGTGCGTGTGGACGTGCTGAAATGCATCCCCCCAAACCATCGCACAAGTGCTCGAGGGGATTTCAGTTGGGGGAACGGGCAGGCCAGTGCATTCGCCAAATATCCTTCATTCCTGCAGCCCCTCCACCTGCACTGTTCGATGCTGTCGCGGACTGCGATCCATAAAACTGAAGGCAGGGCTGAATGCACCCTGGAAAGACACACATGGTCAAGGGGTACAGCAGTCTGTACCGCATTCAAACATTTGGCGCCCATGCAAGAGCATGCCTCCCCAAGCCATAACACCTGGACCACAAAAACGAACACGTTCGATGGTGGTTCCTGGGTACATTAAGTGTTCCCAGCTCTTGCCATATTAGCATTGCCGAACACGATCGTTTTCGTGATTCAGATGTTATGTTGTGGGGAGGCATAGTGTTGCAAAAATGGTTCAAATGGCTCTGAGCACTATGGGACTTAACTGCTATCGTCATCAGTCCCCTAGAACTTAGAACTACTTAAACCTAACCAACCTAAGGACATCACACACATCCATGCCCGAGGCAGGATTCGAACCTGTGACCGTAGCAGTCGCGCGGTTCCGGTCTGCGCGCCTAGAACCGCTAGACCACGACGGCCGGCCATAGTGCTGCAACGGCATACTAACTTCCAAATCTTTGAACATGATACAGTCACCGGTCAACGTCATGTTGACTCTCTACTCCTTCCTGCCGCGCGGGGTATCCGCGTGGTCTGGGACGCTTTGCCCGGTTCGCGCGGCTCCCCCCGTCAGAGGTTCGAGTCCTCCCTCGGGCAGGGGTATGTGTGTTGTTCTCAGCGAAAGTTAGTTTAAGGAAGATCAAGTACTGTGTAAGAGTAAGGACCGATGACCTCAGCAGTTTGGTCCCATAGGAATTTACCACAAATTTCCTAATTTCTGCTTCCTACCCAATTGCATCTTTTGAGGAATGCATTCCTCTGACTTCAGATATATGGATAAGAGGTGCATCTAACTGCGGCGGCAGAGGAGCTCTTCGAAAGGGAGGAATGGAATGGCCAGCCTGTTTCCATGACTTAAATCCCAACGAGAATGTGCGGAATTTTTTTGATGTTATGTACGTAAACTAAAACGAGAATAGCGATGCGAGGACTCGAATCCTGTTCCTTCGCGAAACAACTCCAAAATTCCGCCAACGATAGCTGCCCTGCCTATTGGCGGTTTGAAATAGTATATAGTACATTGGCAGTTGAAATAGTCGCAACAGATTTCCTTTCCCTGTCCAGTTCAAGATGGAGCTCACTCTCTAATGAACTAATCATTCTTCCTTGCATTGCATATATGGTAATTTTCCGAATAATTCGTACCAGCGTGATATTTAACATTTCTGGATACACATATTGTTGACAGACTTGAAAATCACGTTGAGTGGATGCAGGGGAATAATCCTGTAATGGAATGTTATCTGTTACTGCGATTTTAAATTAATGACTGGTCTCTCGTCTAGATACTATCAAGGTACAAGTCCTACTGAGTGAGTAATAAGGACTGTACTCGCTCTGCAGACGAAGCTCTTAATGTTTTTTTTTTTTTTTTTTTTTTTTTTCGGTGGTACTCGACTAGCAGGTAGCCGTTTCAAATCCTAGTGGTTCAAATCCTAGTGGTTCAAATCCCGATGGTTCAAATCCCGGTGGTGAAAGAACTTTCCACGCAGTATTTAACAGGCAAGGCGACGAGAGGTTGTTTCGTATAGCTCCCTATCGACGGGTGTTGCGCCAGTGTTCTGGGATAAATCACAAACCTCTCCACAGCGTCTCATTCGAAGGGGGAGGTTGAGCTCGACTTCTCCCTTATCGACAGCACAATCACGATGCTAGAACGCGTTGATGCCGTTCGTAGCTTGGCATCTCGTAGTAGCGATAGTGGCGAATCGTTTTCTTAGTGTGTTCACTGGCGCCATTACGTTTGCTCGCCTTGTCTGTCAGTGAGTGGCAGCAGCAGCGCTTATTGATAGCGCGTAGTGTGGTACCATCTTTGGAGCGGCCTCTAGTGTTTCCGGGTCGGCGTGTGTCCAGGTAGTTGAGTTGGGACGGAGCAGCAGTTGGGCCCGACAGCCAGTAGTCGCCCGACCGCTGGCGACACACATGCGCACTGTCCGACGACAGTGCACGTCCACGCCAAGGACCGGATTCAGCGAGTTTTAGTTGAATCTACCGTGATATTCGACTATTGCAACTTTCACTTGTGCGTGTGTGTCCGCCCTTCGAAGTGACCTCATGTAAATAAGTTGTCAGTCGACGATTTATACTGGGATCCTTCCCGTGCCTGACTTGAGTGGAGACGGCCGTTGGTTGGTCTTTCGGTCGGTCGTCGCAGCGGACGATGAGAATTTTGTCTTCCGACCGCTTCTGGCTTCCGTGTGTTTGTACCGACTTGTAATCCGTCGGTGTTGTTTCACAGTGACTAGTTTTCGCATTGTGAGTTGTTAGTGGAATTGTTTTCCTGGATCCATGTGTATCTTGTGGTTTTGAATGAGCAGTTATTTTAATGCCCTCTGCGTACTGGATTTGTGGGGGTTGCGAACGGACATCAGGTCGGTCGGGGGCGCAGCAGCGAGCAGGTCCGGGCAGCGCTAGTGGGAGCCAGGGCCGCTGGCGGCGTGCTGCCACTGCCGAATCTGGGAAGGGTAGCTGCGAGAGCGACCACTTCGTTGCACACCGAACCCTGGACGTCTAAGGTGAGTGAAGAGTTAACTGCTAATGCAGCCTCGACTACTCTGAGATCTCGCCTTTGGTCGGCGGGTTGTGTCTCCCAGGGCTGCTGGGCATGGCGGCAACGAGTGAAGCGTTTCGACGAGGTGGAATATTGCAGTCGTCTTTCTCTATTCGTTATTTATCATTGAATTTAGAATTACTCTCATCAGTGAAGTGCAACCAGCGGTATTTTCTGCCTTGTGGCCGCTAACGCCTCAGTTACCTTCCCTGGAGGTTAGCATACTTTTCCGCCAGTGTACCCTCCCTCGTCGTGTTGATGCTGTCCGACAAGGCGTGTAGTTCGACAGCCTCTTGTATTGTACTGCACATATTTTTTGGGAGGTCTACCTTGGTTATAGTGCTTCCTTGGGTGTTTTCTGAAGACGTAGTGTTGCCTGTCTCTTCACCCTTGCCTAAAAATATTCCATCGTTTCCGGTGATCGGACGTTAGGCGCATTGGTTAGTCGGTCGGTCGGCGCTTAAGCTACCACTAGTTTGAGTTGCCATCCCGTTACATGAGTACAACTTTTGGCTGCCTGTCTCACCTTACCTTATGTTTGAGTTACTTTCCCAGGCCAACCCTTGAAACGCTTCTGAGAACCGCTGGTCCTGATTCCTTAGATTGTGGTGTTTGTTTTAACGATATTGGTAATTTTCTAATTATTGGTGGTGTGGCCTTCAGCCGAGCAAGAATTTCACTTTTTTGGTGATAAGTCTTTCAGCCGTGTTACAGTAAGTTTTTTAAGCAGACTTGTTTTAAAAGCAAGGTATTCATTTGAAAGGTGCTATTTGGAATTGTTCTTCAGCCTTTTGTAATTTGAAGTTGTGTGTGGCCTTCAGCCAAGCAATAATTTCAGTTCTTTCATATTAAGGCCTTCAGCCGTGTTACAATAAGTTTTTTTTTTAAGGAAAACTTGTTTTAAAGGAAAGTATTTGTTGAGATGTGTGCTATTTGGAATTTTTTTCCTGACTTCTAATTCAGGCCTTCAGCCGTTCGTTATTTGAAATTTTTTGTGGCCTTCAGCCGAGTAATTATTTCACTTCTTTTATGATAAGGGCTTCAGCCGTGTTATAGTTTGTTTTAAAATGAAGTAATCATCTTAATATGTGCTATTTGGAATTGTTCTTGTGACTTCTAATTCAGGCCTTCAGCCGTTTATTGTTTCAGGTTATTGTTGTTGGTCTTCGGCCCTAAATTAAGGAATTTTTTGTTGTTGTGATAAGGCCTTCAGCCGTCATACAGTCAATTGTGTTTTTTAAAGAGATTGTTTTAAAATTTTAATTTCTTTAAATAAAGTTTATGTATGTGTTGTGCAAAAGGAGAGTAACTGATTACGGCCCCGTCCACAATCGTAACCTTATCCTGTCCCATCCTGAGTGACCAGCTCTCATTCATCACAGACATTAACAGTGAACAGATATTTTTAGCATAATTGTGGGTCAAGAGAGAAAATTTTCTTATTGGTATCTTTCAGCTATCAATGTCATAAGACGTCACTTTTAATGACGAAGATCGCTGATTCTCCGAGTTTGTCTCACAGCTCTTCTCGTAAATGGGTATAACAGACATTCTGTGTATGTCTGCGACGGAACTCACCTGTTCTCACGCAATTCCTGTTAATGAACAACTCAGTACAAAATCAGTTGTGAACAGACAAGAAAACCACTCAAATTAGATGCTTGACAAAGAAAGTGAAACCTCTGGAAGACATAGTAGGATGTGAAAGTGACTTCGTACATGTAAACATCATTAGCAGGTATGTCTTTGACGGGTAGAACGACCACCAGAGTGCAGTAGCGTTGTTCGTGTTTACTGTTGTTACCAGACCTGATATGCTATGCTAGGGGCGTGAGCAGCGTCGTATGGTGACTGGTCACTGTGGAGGACAAAGAGATGCTCCATACACGTGGGACACAGCGTTTTCAATTTCTGACAGCGCTTGAAAGGGATCCTATTGTGGGTCTCCAATTGAGTAGTTAGTGACTCGTCCAGTAACCACATTTGTGGAGCATTCGAATGTGATTCAAATGGTTCAAATGGCTCTAAGCACTATGGGACTTAATATCTGAGGTCATCAGTCCCCTATACTTAGAACTACTTAAACCTAACTAACCTAAGGACATCACACACATCTATGCCCGAGGCAGGATTTGAACCTGCGACAGTATCAGCAGCGCAGTTCCAGACTCAAGTGCCAGGAATCGCTCGGTCACAGCGGCCGGCTTTCGAATGTGACAACGACCCGGCTTTGGTCTTCATGGGAACGTGAGTGCAGGCATACTTACCGTCAATGTTTGGGTCAACCACGTGTGACTACCACGAGGGAGGATCGCCATATTGTGCCTCAAGTAAATCATAGCCCGTTCACATCTGCGTATGCCTTCAGGGAACAAGTAATGGACTCCCTGCAACATTCAGTGTCGCCCCGCACCAGTATTAAAACACTAGAAGCAGCTGGACTAGGGGATTACTGTTCAACACCTCCGCTGCCGTCAGCAGCACAACACAAATTACTGTGTTTGGAGTGGGGTCGTATCAGGGAACCATGGACTGCTCATGAACGGCGTCGTTTAGTGCTCAGCTATGAACCGTGGTTCTGCGCTGCCACAGATGACCATCGTTGCCAAGAATTTCGGCGGCCCCATTTTTCCAATGTTTTGGACAGCGGTATGACCCCTGGTGTCGTCGTGTGGAAACCTTCGTGCGCGTGCGCGCGCGCGCGCGCGCGCGTGTGTGTGTGTGTGTGTGTGTGTGTGTGTGTGTGTGTGTGTCCTGTTCTTTGTTGGTAGTGACTGAGGGAACACTGGCGGCAAAGCGGTACGTCACACCATCCTGTGTCCTCCTATGTTATTTGTTATGCGACAGTGTCGTGATGACATTTTGCGTGACACGCGTCTCTATGAACTGTCTGTGTGATGTTGGACGTACTCCCATGGCCAGAAAGATCTCCTGATGTGTCTCCGATGAAGCATAGGTGGTACCAGGTAGGACGTCAACTCCATCTCGGTGCCAGTATTCAGGATATCAAGGACCAATTACAACAGTTGTGTTAAGACTAAAGGTTAATTGGGCGGGCACTGAGTTGGAAACTGCTTTACGCCAGAATATCTTGGAGTCACTTTAGGTAGGTCTTTACTGTAATTACTAACTCAATATCAATCTAAAAGTGTCAGCCCGAAATAACATCATTCTGAATGTCACTGGCACTAACTGAGGAGCCCAACCTCAGTCATTAGAAGCTCCGCCTTGGCATTCTGTTTCTCTGTAGGGGAGTACGAGAGCCGCATATGCTATACAGCTCTGCCCATACGAAGCCAGTGTTTGTCGCACTGAATGAAACTGCAACCGACACCAATAGACAGGGTCAACTGCTCGCCAGGCACTGCACATGTTCATATACACTACCCTCCATAATTTTGGAAACACCTAGTAATTATAGAGAATGGAAAGGAAATACAGGATAAAAATACATTTTGTTGTTTTCCAAATTTTTATTAAGCACAAATAATACATAGGAAGCTGCAACAATTAATATTCGTTTCCTCAAAATAGCCACTCTTTGCTTTCATCACTGCCTTGCACACTCTCGGCATGCGCTGCGTCAGTTTTGCCAAGGTTTCAGTTGGAATTAATCTCCATTCTTGCTGCAGAACCTCCCACAAGTGTGCCCCACCCATGATTTCCTGTTTTCGGATCCTTCTGTCCAACTCATCCCATAGCAGCTCGATTGGGCTATAATCAAGGGATTGGGGCGGCCATCCCATGTTTTTCAATATTTTACGAACCTCTAAAGACTTCACGAGACGTATGTTTCGGGTCGTTGTCTTGCTGCAAGACAAACTTTTCCCAATCAGATGCAAACCAGATGTCTTAGTATGTCGCTGGAGATTGGCATGATAATCCTTTTGCTTCAGTTTTCAATCTATTTTCATCAAACCTCCGGCTTTATTTCCTCCAGAGGATCCCCATACCATCATAGAACCACCTCTATGCTTTATAGTTGGAATTACGCACTGAGGATTCAAGCGTTCGTGAGGTAAGCGGCGTACAAATTGACGGCGTTTGCTTCAAAATATTTCGAACTTGGATTCGTCAGTGAATAAGACTCATTCCCAACCCCCGCTGTCCAATGTTGGTGTGACTTAGACCACTGAAGCCTTTTCTTCTTGTAAACAGTGCGCAACAGTGGTTTTCTTGTTGCTACATAACCTCGGAGCTTGTCTGCCAGGCGTCGTCTCACTGTTGACTCACTCACCGGTGTATCCCTCGTTGTGTTTAGTTCAGCAGTAAATTCACGGACAGTTTTTTATCTGTTACGTTTACTGATCACTACCAAATACTTTTCCTGGCGTTCTGATATTTTTCTGGGTGCTCCTGAGCGAGGACGATCTCCATGTTGTTGTTGTTGTCTTCAGTCCTGAGACTGGTTTGATGCAGCTCTCCATGCTACTCTATCCTGTGCAAGCTGCTTCATCTCCCAGTACCTACTGCAACCTACATCCTTCTGAATCTGTTTATAGTAGCCTGTTTCTCGATGCCGGTGTATGGTTTTGAGAACTCCGCTGATGGAAATCATCAGTTTCTTTGCTATTTGTCGGACACTATTGCCGTCTTGATGTAAAGTGATTATCATTACCCGTGATTCACAAGGAATCTGGCACTTTGTGGCCATTTTCAATTACTTTCGCGGCGTGTTATACCTTTATGCAAACGCAACTACAAGTGAACAGAAATGTAAACATCGTATCTTTACATAGCCATGCCGTCTACTCGCGCCACCTGGCGTGTTTAGTAGAACTGCTTGGACAAGTAGCGTAGGTTTACATAAAACGGAGCAATACTAGTATGTTCCAATATGTACGTATACGTACAATAATTAAGTGTACAATACTGTACGTGTCATTATTAACCGTTATTTGAGCTTGCTATTCCATATTCTCACAAATAACTCACATAGATCACATCCATCTTGCTCCGTTGTAATACTCAGCATGGTGTTTCCAAACTTATGGAGGGCAGTGTACGTCGTAAAGTTGCTGCAAACGTTGAAAGGAAAAAGGCTGACACTTGCACTCTCTCCATGGTCATCGACCACTAAGATCTACGGTGAAATCCAGAAGTAGTTTTCTTAGTTCAGCGTCAGCACTATGTCTAAATGTGATGCCAGACAACTAGATGTGTCCAACTTCAAACACGAATGAAACCTGAATCAGTGCCTACCACAAGGAGGTATTTGTGACTGGTCCACCTGTAGACCATTGAACGAGCTAAGACCATTCATTGGTAAATCCAGGGACAACCTTGTCAAATGGAAACTTTCCGAAGGACCCACACAATGTGAATGAGTAGGAGAACCAACAAGGGGCCACCTATGCCACGGTCCATGCTGCCCTGAGTCATGTAGTGATGAGGAGCTAACGAAAGCTGAAAGCTATGCAAATGCTGTTGCTAAATTCTGGACGACGATCATTTTGTTCATTATTCTGATCATGTAAATAGTAAATTATGGAAATTATTGTTTAAGTAGTATCTGTTAATATTGTACATTCTTATGATGTAGAGTTTTGTACGACTTCTGACTCGAGTAAATATATACAACAGTTGTGAGCTTGTTCGCCCCAGGAGAGGATTCAACGACTTTATGACATCCTTCCCAACCGAATCAGTGCAAGACTCCAGGCCAGGAGGGGGGGAGGGGGGTGCATCCTCATACTGATGTTTCATACAGCCAAGTTGATTGTAAATTTGACTCGAATCTGTGATCACTGAAAAACCATCATACCCTATCAGCCCATGAAGTTTTCTCTTTCCCTCCAGGGTGATTCACTTTTTCTGTCACGAATTGCGTAATTTGATCGAGTTGAATGATCTCAATAGAGTTATCATAACAAACTCATCGTGAATGGTAAAAGCTCTTCTCCCTCTACCCTACTCTAGGCATTATGGTCTTTCGCCTTACGCACCCACCTAGCGTCTCTGTTTTCTAGTGTCATCTACCCGCCTTCCATTGCGTTATCGTCTGCGTCTTTCCTTACTGACTGGAATTTAATAAAGAATTTCCTTCCACCATCTACTATCCATTTGCCTGGCTACATGTCTCTCCATCTATATTTTATTTTCATTGCGGTCACAATTACACCTACCACTCCAACCTGCTAGCTGATTCATTAGTTGGGTTTCGTCTCTCATTCCAGTATGAGGCTTGCAAAATTACAGGTTATATCCATACCGCCGGTTTGCTGCCCTAAGTTCGAATGGAAACCTCGAGGTAGAACAGTTTCTGTCCACATATCAGCGTGTATTTAGAAAGCATCGCTCGTGCGAAACTCAGATTTTCCTTTTCTTACACGATATCCTGCGAACCGTGGATGAAAACCAACAATCATATTCCTTATTCCTACATTTCCGAAATGCGTTTGACACGGTGCTGCAAATTGTTAACGCAAGTCTGCTGAGCCTACGGAATAGGTTCTCAGATATGTGGGTGGCTAGTCTTCTTACGTTTGCTGTCCTGGACGGTGAGTGTTCATCAGAGACATAGAAATGTGATAGGACCGCTGTTGTTCTTTATACAGGGTATTTCCGTAAGAGTATGCACAAATGTGACAGTATTTAGAGAATGGTCCACTGAACAACTTGAGGTGGGGAACCTGGGGTCAGAGAAGTCAGGTTAAGGAGATACGAAAGTAAACTTGTCTACCGCTTTTCTAGCATTACTGTTTTCCAGCTTATTTACAACTAACATGCGTACAAGTTTACACGTACTGTGCTGTTTATTTACATGTACATTCTTTTTTTTCCTGCAAAGAAACAAGAAAGACGAGCCTAATTACTAGGAAGTCATGATGCAGGTTTTGTTTACTTTACTTGTCCATAAGGTGGCTCTGTTGTATCGTATTTACATTTTCTCATGACAGAAGCCGGCCGTAGTGGCCGAGCGGTACTAGGCACTGCAGTCTGGAACCGCGCGACCGCTACGGTCGCACGATCGAATCCTGCCTTGGCTATGGATGTGTGTGATCTCCTTAGGTTAGTTAGGTTTAAGTAGTTCTAAATTCTAGGGGACTGATGACCTCCGAAGCTAAGTCGCATAGTGCTCAGGGCCATTTGAACCATTTTCATGACAGAACGTGCTATGAATCAACAACAAACCCATTCATTACTCAGTGCTATTCGGAGACTTACAGCACAATACGATGAAGCAGTACCGGTACATTTCTGCAGAGCTTACTGAAAAGCACCTTGTGTATGGGGAAGTACATAGCAATGCTCTCGCTGCCGAAAGGATGTACAGGTGTAAGTAGGCTGTTTACATTTTCTTATTGGTAACGCCACGTAGCGCTCTGTATGAAAAATCATTGGCTGTGCTGTGCGCAGTCTGTGGCTAGTTTGCATTGTTGTCTGCCATTGTAGTGTCGGGCAGCGCCAGCTGGATGCTAACAGCGCGTAGCGTTGCGCAGTTGGAGGTGAGCCGCCAGCAGTGGTGGACGTGGGGAGAGAGATGGCAGAGTTTTGAAATTTGTAAGAATTGGTGTCACGAACTGATATATATATTATGACTATTAAGGTAAATACATTGTTTGTTCTGTATTAAAATCTTTCATTTGCTAACTGTGCCTATCAGTAGTTAGTGCCTTCAGTAGTTTGAATCTTTTATTTAGCTGGCAGTAGTGGCGCTCGCTGTATTGCAGTAGCTTGAGTAACGAAGATTTTTTGTGAGGTAAGTGATTTGTGAAACGTATAGGTTAATGTTAGTCAGGGCCATTCTCTTGTAGGGATTTTTGAAAGTCAGATTGCGTTGCGCTAAAAATATTGTGTGTCAGTTAAAGTACAGTCGTGTATATTTGTTCTAAGGGGACGTTTTATATGTCGACCCTTAGCCGAGGATACATCACTGGAATCTTCTGATTTTTCTTGTAGTTTGTGTAATTAGTGTAGCCTTTGTTTATTGCTAGCGCGTAATCATAGAGAGAATTTCCTTTGTAGTTGCAGTCTTTCATTGTTGTACAGTAAAACAGTTGTGGCATGCATGTAGATTTGCACAAAGTATTTCGCAGCTTCGCTTGCTATTAACTAGATATTATTTTAAGTGCTATGTTAATGTGTTCTCTTATTATTGCTCTTCAAATTGTGCTTTTATGTGTTATCGTGTGAAATATTGTGACAATAATGGCGTGTGAAAAACGTAACACTAGGTTCCAAAGTAAACTGAGAAATAATAGTGACGACGAGCGTCGCTTATCAGCACCACTGTGTAGTGAATTAACAGACATTCGAAGTAGTAATTTGGTAATTGTGCATAGGGAAATGGAGCGGGCGGCAAATAATGGTGTAGACAATGAAACAAGTAGTGAACAGGGAACAATTATCGATCGATCAGTCGGCAACAGCTCGCCTCAGGAATCCGAAATGACAGAACACAATATTGCAAATACTGTAGACTTAGGTTATGGGTCCTCACAGTTTTCTCAAATGAGTCAAGACACATTTTCTGCCTGTCAAAATGTAAATGTTGCCGGTGAAAATACACTGCCAAAAAGCATAGAAAAACAGATTCCAGACACTAATACATTATTATTGCAATTAATGCAAAAAATGGAACAAAATCAGAAACAAATGGGACAAAATCTTCAAAAGTTAGACACAATGGAACAAAATCAGAGACAAACACAGCAACAGTTGGACACAATGGAACATAATCTTCAAAAGTTAGACACAATGGAACAAAATCAGAGACAAACACAGCAAAAGCTTCAAAAGTTAGACACAATGGAACAAAATCTTCGGAAGTTAGACACCACACTTGAACAAACACGTGAAGATTTAACTAATGAGTTACATAACATTGAATCGAAATGTCAAAAAATCTGTAATGACGTAAAAACACAAATTTGTGAGCATTTTCAACCTATTTTTTCGCGGCATGAAAACGCATTACAGAATCACGAAGCAGCCATAAAAGAACTGCAAACAATTGTTCATGAAAATCATGAGACCTTGTAAGCTAAAATTGACTTAGTTGCATCTACCGATTCGGTTACACAACTTGCAAAAACTCAAGAAAACTTAAAGGACACAGTAGATACTCTGAAAATTGGTTCAGAAAGACACATGGAGGACATTAGTTCATTATCAGAGAAAGTAGTTGAACTTTCGGATCAGCTCAATAATTTATCTACGAAGGTAGATGATAATCTGAATGACACAAAACCGGTAGTCTTTAATGACACAGAAGAGTTCGAACTAATTAGGAAATTCAAACAAAATCAAAATCAAATTAATACGCAACACCAAAGAGAAATCCGGGAAGTACAAGATCAGCTGACACAGATAATACAAGAATTACGTATTTCAGAGGACTCTCGCACACCAATACGGGAAGAGGGGCATAAAAATACGGAACCGCCACAAAATAATAACACAGGGCACTTTGGAGATTATGAAAGAAATTGGCAGAGTACACCGAATTTTGAGATGGAACCGCCGAAACGACGTAACAATGACCGACATGCAACCCGCCGACACGATGATTTTGACTATAAGCTGTTCATTACTACACGTAAATTCAAAACATTTAAGAATTCTGGCAACGACATTCATCCACAAGCGTGGCTCCATCAATTCTCTCATTGTTTTCCTCCCAACTGGTCATTAGAACACAGATTAGAATTTATGTGTGGTTACTTAGAGAATGAACCAGCTGTAAGAATGCGATCGGTCATTCCCGATTGTCACAGTAAAGGAGAATTTTATCATGCCTTCCTCTCAGCATATTGGTCTCAAGCTACACAAGACCGAGTAAAACATAGCATAATGATGATGAAACACTTTGAACAATCTGAATTTTCCAGTCTTGTCAAATATTTTGAAGACATGTTGCATAAGAACCAATATCTTTCAAACCCATATAGCCCTTCAGAACTCATCCACATTTGCATAATGGAATTGCCTGAACATTTAAGGAATATTATTTTGGCAGGGCGTTGCAAAGACGACACTGAAGCTTTTCAGGGACTCTTACAAGAATTAGAAATTGACACAGACAGTCGCGGGATGCGAAAACAGGAAAACAGTCACTACGGTTCACATCCGTCACAATTCCGTGACGACAGAAACAATAACTGGACACGACATGTCTATTCTTACAACGTAAATCGTGACCAAAACAGACACCACCCGTATGACAACCACTGGCAGAGTAATAGTTACAGAGAAAGATCGTATTTCCGTAGTAATGAACATGACAGAGACAATCATAGAAACAGACAATATGGCAACCAGAACTATTATTATCACGGGAGACAGAATAATTCCAGACGCAAGGGTCCACCGCGCAGTGATAATTCAGGGAGAAATTCTCCACCACTTAACCGACAAGAAAGAAACTACAGGAACTACCGACATGGCGACAGACGATATTATCATAACGACAGACCGGAATTTCATCAGAACTGCCGTGATTCAAACAGAGCTGGGCCCTCTCGGCAAGGTGAATTTGTAGAAGTTAGGTCTCCTAATCCCAGTAACGACGCGCGCCAACAAAGAGGTAACAGACAATGACTCGCACCGCAGGAAGCCACGTGCGCCGGCTGGCTCCGAGAAAAATAACATAAGCTAAACTTGAGCAAAATTCCAGTGTTCCTTACCGACGTAACCACATGATAATTGCTTTTCAGTTGACAGTCTGCGTACTAGGAAGAGTAAAGGTTTACACCACATTTCACATGTAAACCGTTTATTGAAAGATAATCTGCTTTTTAACTTAGTCTTTGCCATAAAATTTTTCACTTCACGCTACTACTACAATTTGTCACACTGAGAAACTAACATGCGACAATGTTTTGAAGTTCACTATCCAGACTAGAACCTAGGGAACATATTTAGACAGTATTTACGAGTGCATTGTTATAGTGAACAGAAGACACAGTGTTGCTATTTGTACATTCTTGCTTGTTAGTTGCACAATTACGTAACGACTATAAGGCTGACATATTTAAAACATTTACCAGTACTGCTAATGAGATTTTAATGCAACATTTTGGTTTACGTGAAAATAAATTCTGGATTTAAAGTACTTTCTGTGAGATACCAGATGTCTCAGTGATTAGTTTATGTGACAGCTACACGATTTTATCACGACGCTACTAATGAGTGACAATTCACAATGTTGTTGTTGCACTGTATCTGTTTTATATGTGCACAGTTTTTCTGAATTATTCTGGAAAGTAAAACATGTTTTAGTGGTAACTTTTGTGGTATAGCTACAATTAGACAGCCTTTTCCATAGATAATTAGACAGCCTTTTCCATAGCACAGCAATACGTTACAGCATAGTACTGTCTTCATCACGGCAATAAGCGTAATAACTAAGATATTTATACGCAAAGCAATTCACTTCCTTTATTACGAGGTAAGTACATTGACTTCAGCAGAACTTTGCTTACACAGGACGATAACTACGACACTTCCACATAATTATCTTACAACAAGACGCACAGTTTATCGCTACAGTACACGTATTTGAGCGATTAATTTTGTACTTAAAACATTTATTTTTAAAGATATTTGAAGTACAATGATACAAAGGTTTTCGGTGATACATTTCATTCCATTGCTGTAATCTGTAACATCTGAGGATATAATCACATTAATCCTCAGGGGGGTACACGCTTACTTTGTGTACCATGTGTTTGGCAAGCACAAGGAGCCCTAGCTAATATGGTATTTGCTTATACAACTTTTCACATCTGTACCATATTTCTCTAATACACAAATTACTCAGCTATCTGATCATTTAACTGAGAGAGACAAACATTTATTATACTACATCAGTGACAGATGTTTACGTAATTACACCGTTGGATAACTTCAAACTAATGAAATTGTATTTTGTCTGTACTTTGTGAAATGTTCATATTTTTTCAGAACTATTGTGATACTATGAGAGCTTTGAATGATGTGTTTGGTATGGGATCATGATTTTTAAAGTACATTTGAGGCAGATGACACTTTTGACATGAGCAGAGAATTTTTTTTAGGTTTTGAAAATATTGGAGGAAGCTACGACGATTATGAGAGTTGATTGAGGTATTATGATGTTATTATTACGATGACTATGTGTATTATGCTGTTGCGGTATGTTTATGATCAATAAGCTGATGCTGTATGAGTTATTTGATTATGCTACGTATCTGTTATGATGAAATATTGAAGAAGTGTCGACGAATAAGGTAAGGAATAATGGGTAGTGGTTAGGAACTCTGGTTTGTGGAAAAGGATGTTGGAAACCGAGAATCGTACTTCAAGAGTTATGAAATGAGTGTAAATGCTTGAATGTATTACAATGCCGACGAAAACTTTTTGGACACTGTTATATTAATAGAATTTTGTTTCTACAGATGTGTAACGCAAATTCTTGACCTGTGAAATTTTTTATATGAGACTGCCACTGTAGCGAAAACTGGTGTCGTAAATATTTCGGTAAGACAGTTAAGTGACTACATGCACGTAATGCGTCGTGGGCACCCAGCTGGGCGACAGCCACCTGGAAACAAGCCATTAGTGTGTGCCTTTCAGAGGCACAGGTAAAAAAAAAGAGTGCCATTATCCTCGGTATTGACATTTCTTTGTAGAAAGCGTCACAAATACGACACGCTCATACTTGAAAACATATGATTACACTTTGGAGTTCTCAATTTATGATATTTACTGAAATGAAATGATGAGAAACATTTCGTGTCTATTGTCTTGCTAGTTGGAAGATTGTTTACTGCATTATGAAATGACTTATGGCTAGCAAATGATGTTTCACACCTTGCTTTGCCTATTTTGTTTAATATCTAGTTTCTAGCTGCACTGCAGCATTGGTTACAATAAAATTTAATGGATGTACTAATATAGATATTTTATGCCTACAGATCCAGTAAATAATTATGATGTACTTAAAAAAACGAAGGAGCACAAAAAGACTTCCTTTCACATGAACTGCATACATAATTTTCTTTTCAAGTACTTGGTAATTTTTATGGTAGAATAAGTTGTGGTGCACCACTTTAATTATATAGACATTAAGATGTGAATCGACATCTCCCTTTTCTGCATTGTTGTCATTACTGTAATATTTTTTTTGCTTGAGCTTTGTCATGTTTAGTTATAAGCTGTTGCATTTGCTGCTGCTGTTTACCAGGCACAATGTTACTGAATTTGACTTTGTATTAATCTGTTAAGCCAGTTTTACTACGGATTTATTTTTTCTTGTTTGCTGCGCATTGCCTTATATTAGTTGTAATATTGCTGCCTTTTTTGCCAATTTCCGTTTTTTATCATTTCTGTTTGTGTTAATTGTTTTGTGCTGCTGCATTGCCTCGTCCCTTAGTTTAGCATCTGAGCTCAGTAGATTTTAAGTTAGCTTAAGAGGGGGTAGACTATATAAGAAAATAACTATGATGAATTGGAAGAAATGCATTGAGAAGCTATAAGAAAATGGTTTGGCCAAAAAAGTAGTGTATAGTGGAGAAAAACTATTTTTGAAAGAGGATGTGAGCATAATACAGAAAGCAGGCTTCGATATGACTTTTTGGAAATAATGAAGAATGAAGGGAGATCTCCGAGAAGTAAAGAAAGTTTTGTTTGCAAAATACTGCAGTAAAGCAAACCCTATCCTTTCCTTGTGTTATCCCACTATGTGTTTGTGTACCCTTGTGTATTTATGTTCGTCCTGTCTTTATATGTTTATCTGATAAGACTTATGTTGCAGAATTTTTCTAATACTCAGCTACATGAACTATGATGAGGAATACTGTTATCCTCAAATATAATTTGCATTAATAACATGTTATTTACTTTGTAAAGATGTTTACACATTATTTATTCTGTTTTGTTTTAATGCTCATGTGTGAAGTAGATGTTTCAAAAGTTATTCTGATCTTTTATGTATGTACTTATGTCGTAATTTTTGTAACACTGATGTATTTGCTATTTCGATTCTTTTGTAAAGTCTGTACTACTACAAATGTTATCTGTATTGTTATGTTCTTTAAAGATGTATTTTGTACCTTTGTTACTGTATTCTTATGTTATAAAATTGTAATTGACACCAGTTCATCAAATTAAGTAACTTGTAAATTACATTTCACTGCACACGTTTCTGTTGGTCATAGTATATGGACAATATGTGAGAAGTAGGGACTGATAGTGTTTGCACGTGTGTTAATAATTCAGTAAGGGACTGGATAACAGCGTTGCTGGTTCTAAGGACATTTCAAAAACAATTTTTGTGAGTGCACAAGTGGTGGTTATGGACTTGCTATATTATCCGTAAGACTCTTCAATGGTGATTGTGCGCTTGCACAGTCAAACAGATGGCTGCTGGCCATCTCTACAAAGACTACAGTGGGTCTACACCTTTGATGACCCACCAATACCATTATTTCTACAAGGACTGCAGTGGGTCTGCACCTCTGGTGGCCCACCAATAGTAACCTCTACCAGGACTACAGTGGGTCTGCTCTGTGATGACCTACCTACCGATAGTCTTCAACATCGACTGACTCTGCTGTGGTCTATTACCTGTCTGCATGTCAAGAGTCAGCACTGTCTGTCGTTGGAAGGACAACACTACTTCTTCAAGACTGCTTAGAAATCCACTACTTCCAAGTGCAATTTCTTTTATTGCTCAGACTTTGAAAAAAACACTGCAATTTTACTATGATCAACGATCAGGACTGTCTTTATGGACTGTGAGAGAATTTTAGCTTTTGACCAACGATGTATCGATAAGTGTGTGCATTTCATTTCTTTGTTATTGTAATTATGAAAAAATTTTTCAAATCTGTATTGGCCACGGCCCAAAACAATTTGTAAAATTTTTTTGTGGGGAGCATGGGGGCTATGTAAATAGGCTGTTTACATTTTCTTATTGGTAACGCCACGTAGCGCTCTGTATGAAAAATCACTGGCTGTGCTGTGCGCAGTCTGTGGCTAGTTTGCATTGTTGTCTGCCATTGTAGTGTCGGGCAGCGCCAGCTGGATGCTAACAGCGCGTAGCGTTGGGCAGTTGGAGGTGAGCAGCCAGAAGTGGTGGACGTGGGGAGAGAGATGGCGGAGTTTTGAAATTTGTAAGAATTGGTGTCACGAACTGATATATATATTATGACTATTAAGGTAAATACATTGTTTGTTCTGTATTAAAATCTTTCATTTGCTAACTGTGCCTATCAGTAGTTAGTGCCTTCAGTAGTTTGAATCTTTTATTTAGTTGGCAGTAGTGGCGCTCGCTGTATTGCAGTAGCTTGAGTAACGAAGATTTTTTGTGAGGTAAGTGATTTGTGAAACGTATAGGTTAATGTTAGTCAGGGCCATTCTCTTGTAGGGATTTTTGAAAGTCAGATTGCGTTGCGCTAAAAATATTGTGTGTCAGTTAAAGCACAGTCGTGTATAATTTTTCTAAGGGGACGTTTCATACAGGGAACGATTTACCAACCGCCGCGACGACTGTTTATTTCTCGCGATCGACGAATGCGAGAGAGAGGTTCATTGGAAAGAAGAAACGAGGGACCTGGCAACATGAGGACCACTCTCACACCCGATTCTGAAAAGGAGGTGCTGGAATGTGTTGCAGCGGACCGCACTTCAAGTACTCTTCGAATTGCACGTAAAATGAGCGCTGCACATACAAGCGCGTGGCGAGTACTCCACGACCAACAATTATGTTCATATAACTCACAACGAGTCCATGAAATGTTTGTGATTGGCTTTGCGCCAAGGGTCGCATTGTGACAGTGGTTGCTCAAACAATGGATTGATCGACAAGATTTCCTCCAAACCGTGCTGTTTACAGACAAGGTCTCATTTGATCGTGATGGTATTTCGAACAGGAGAAATAGCCAGTGTGTAATGAGGAAAATTCTCTCGCTATAGTAGAGTCACACTGTCAAGTACGTTTCGCTGTGACTATATAGACCAGCATTATAGGCGATAGTCTCATTGTGCCACATCTGCACCTGGCCGTCTGAACGGTCGCCTGTACTTGATGATCGTGCAAAGAGTTCAACTTGAGTTTTTCCTTTGGAGAACGTACCCTTAATTATTCGTACGAGGATGTGTATACAACATGCGGTGCACTGCTTCACTCCAGTGTAGATGTCTGTAACCGTTTCAGTGCTGTTTTTCCTGGTCGCTGTATTGGAAGGGGAGGTCCCATTACATGGCCTGTGAGGTCACTTGACCTGAATCCTCTTGATTATTTCCTATGGGGATATCTAAAGTCGCTTCTGTATGAGGCCCCAGTGGATACGCAGACGGAAGTAATTGCCGGAATTGTAGCTGCCTGCGATGCGATTCGAAACACACCGGTGGTATTTGTAAAGGGCGCCGGAATCTTATTCGCCGATGTCATGCTTTGCATTCAGGTTGATGACCGTCAATCTCGGCACATTTTGTAAGATACAGTACAAATGGTAGTTTCATTGTGTCAATGATGGAATTTGCAGTTACCTGAAACTAATGTAAATAAAAAGGTACACAGTAACGTGATTTCATTCCTTAAGCTGGCTTCTCCGATCCCAGATTCCCTCCCTCAGATTGTTCAGTGGAGCATCCTCTATGTCCTGTCAAACTTTTGGTTAGTTCAAATGGCTCTGAGCACTATGGGACTAACTAACCTAAGGACAACACACACATCCATGCCCAAGACAGGATTCGAACCTGCGACCATAACAGTCGCGCGGTTCCAGACTGTAGCGCGTAGAACCGGTCGGCCGCACTGGCCGGCGTCAGACTTTTGCACGCTCTTACGGAAACACACGGCATACATAAACTATCTGACTGACAGGGTGAGCAGCAATCTGGACTGTTCACTGATTACACTATACCGTATGGGAAAGCGTCGTCGTTGAGTTGTTGTAGAAGGTTACAGGATAACTTAGAATTTCTGTTTGATAAGACGAATAGCACATTGCTCTAAATGTATAACAATGTAAATTAATACAGACGAGTAGGTAAAACAATCCTGTAATATTCTAATATGGTACATTACTGGCCATTAAAATTGCTACACCACGAAGATGACGTGCTACAGACGCGAAATTTAACCGACAGGAAGAAGATACTGTAATATGCAAATGATTGGCTTTTCAGAGCATTCACACAAGGTTGGCGCCGGTGGCGACACCTACAACGTGCTGACATGAGGAAAGTTTCCAATCGATTTCTCAAACACAAACAGCAGTTGACCGGCACAGCCTGGTGAAACATTGTTGTGATGCCTTGTGTAAGGAGAAAAAATGCGTACCATCACATTTCCGAATTTGATAAAGTTCGGATTGTAGCGTATCACGATTGCGGTTTATCGTATCGTGACATTGCTACTCGCGTTGGTCTAGATCCAATGACTGTTAGCAGAATATGGAATCGGTGGGTTCAGGAGGATAATACGGAACGCCGTGCTGGATCCCAACGGCCTCGTATCACTAGCAGTCGAGATGAAAGGCATCTTATCCGCATGGCTGTAACGGATCGTGCAGCCATGTCTCGATCCCTGAGTCAAGAGATGGAGACGTTTGCAAGACAACAACCATCTGCACGAACAGTTCGACGACGTTTGCAGCAGCATGGAATATCAGCTCAGAGACCGTGGCTGCAGTTACCCTTGACGCTGCGTCACAGACAGGAGCGTCTGCGGTAGTGTACTCAACGACGAACCTGGGTGCACGAATGGCAAAACGTCATTTTTTCGGATGAATTCAGGTTCTGTTTACAATATCATGATGGTCGCATTCATGTTTCGCGACATCGCGGTGAACGCACATTGGAAGCGTGCATTCATCGTCGCCATACTGGCGTATCACCCGGCGTCATGGTATAGGGGGTCATTGGTTACACGTCTCGGTCACCTCTTTTTCGCATTGACGGCACTTTGAACAGTGGACGTTACATTTTAGATGTGTTGCGATCCGTGGCTCTACCCTTTATTCGATCCCTGCGAAAACCTACATTTCAGCAGGATAATGCACGACCGTATGTTGCAGGTGCTGTACAGGCCTTTGTAGATACAGAAAATGTTCGACTGCTGCCCTGTGCAGCACATTCTCCAGATCTCTCACCAACTGAAAACATCTGGTCAATGGTGGCCGAGCAACTGGCTCGTCACAATACGCCAGTCACTACTCTTGATGAACTGTGGTATCGTGTTGAAGCTGTATAGGCATGTACATGCCATTCAAGCTCTGTTTGACTCAATGCCCGGGCGTATCAAGGACGTCACTACGGCCAGAGGTGGTTGTTCTGAGTACTGATTTCTCAAGATCTATGCACCCATACTGCGTGAAAATGTAATCACAGTCAGTTCTAGAATAATATATTTGTCCAATGAATACCCGTTTATCATC
Source organism: Schistocerca gregaria (assembly GCF_023897955.1). Taxonomy (NCBI): domain Eukaryota; kingdom Metazoa; phylum Arthropoda; class Insecta; order Orthoptera; family Acrididae; genus Schistocerca; species Schistocerca gregaria. Next base: position 249,661,494 of record NC_064923.1, on the reverse strand, counting down.
TGCATTTCTTCTTGGTGTAGCAATTTTAATGGCCAGTAGTGTATTAGCGGTGTGTTGCTGGACACAGCCACGTCCATTAACTAGCCAGGCGTAACGTTGCAAAACGCTATGGAATGGGACTAACAAGTAAGGAGGGTAACAGGGAAGGTGTATGGGCAACTTCGGCTTACTGGGTGAGTTTTAGGAAAGTGTAGCCCATGTACAAAAGAGACCGCATGCAGAATACTTGTGGGAACCATTCTTGAGTACTGCTCGAGTGTTTGATCCTCACATCATGTCGGATCAAAGGAAGACATCGAAGCAATTTAGAGGGGTGCTGCCAGATTTTTACCGATAGGTTCGATCAACACGCTAGTGTTACGGAGATGCTTCGTGAACTCAAATGGGAATCACTGGAGGAAAGGCAATGTTCTTTACGTGTAACACTGCTGAGAAAATTTAGAGAAAAGGTTTTTGCAGCTGACTGTAGAACAACTCTACTAGCGTAAAAGTACATTTCGGAAAAGCACTGAGAAGAGGAGATAAGAGAAATTGGGTCTCCCATGGAAGCATTGCGAGTGGAAGAGGGAAGGAAATGACTATTAGTGGTTCAAGGTACCCTCCGCCACGCTCCATACGGTGGCTTGCGGAATATGTATGTAGACGTAGATGTGGAGCAACACCATTGTGCCTCTCCAAAACACTAGAAGAATGGGACCTCTTCCATGGCCGCCGCCATACTTGTCGTCGATGGTAATCAAGGGCATTGCAGAAGCCTGATTCATCGCTGAATACACTGCGACGCTGTTCGTCAGCAATTCGTTCCTCCTGGTCACAGCATCACACAAAACACGTGTGTTTGTGTGATGGTGTTAACTTTAACGCTACGCGTGAGACAGCTGCTGCCTAATCTCCAGCAAATGGTGTAAGGTGACGCAGAATGTTGCTGGAAGCCCGTTACTTGTTCTGAGATGGTTGGCCCATCCGCAAAGATGGTATGATGTGGTTGGTGCGAAATACGGCAATCTTTCCGTGTGGTGGTCACACATGGTCGACCGAAACCTTGGCGAAGAATATGTCTGCTCTCACTTTTCCATGAAGTCCAACTTCGGGTCACTGCCACACATGAATGCCCCACAAATCACGATACTGCGCAGCTCGATAAGCCAGCCAAAGGGAGATTCACAGTGATGCTACTTTCAGACTTATGCTGATATCACTGTTCCACACGAGTACACGTCACTGTGTCCTTCATAGAAATCATTCAACACCTGACTCTGTTCACGCCCATATACCGTACTAGGCCTGGTCAAATCACTAAGCACTTCGGTGCCTGCTCTGCCTATCACAGAGAATAGCAACTCTAATCATTTATAAACCCGCCGAAGGTGTACATGCGTGCGAAGGTACATTGACATCAGTCCCTGTCTTCCACGCACTTTTTTTTCAGGCAGTGCATTTCGTATGGCTTCGCGTTAAAGTAGTTCGGAAGGCCACACACCAATTCCTTCTCAATCACAATGACACCCGAACGTAAGGAGTTAGGTCTTCAAACCGATGCATGAAACGACATTTTCACAAAGTGAAGTCTATAGCTGTATCGTCCGATAGCATGCTGGTACACCAACCCACCGTAGGCTCACTGTCTTCTCAAGCAATCTCTGGCTACCACAGGGAGGCCACGTAGCTTTGTGTCTTCGAACTTTCGTTTCCAGTAACTAGGATCGAACCAATGTTCTCCAATTATCTCTCTCATAACTTGCCTACTATGTAAATGATGCAAATTGCCTTATTCGGAGAGAGAGGTTATCAGTTTTCTGACTCATTTTACGTGACCCGTCACCAGTGATAGGTCTCCATTGCGTTCTGCATCGTCGTATCTGTCATTATTGCTAACTGTTCTCCCCTTGAGGGACAGTTTCCCACCCCTAAAGCAAGAGCGTTCTCTGAAACTCTTTCACTTTCTCCGCCCTCTTTGAGAAGGCTGTTGGCAGAATGATTGACTGCTTGTACCAGACGTCTAGCTTCGTAACATGTAGTCAAAATCAAGAGAGCGGAAGCTTAGAGTTGGGGTTGGGTTGTTTGGGGGAGGCGACCAAATAGCGAGGTCATCGGTCTCATCGGATTAGGGGAGGAAGTTGGCCATGTCCTTTCAAATGAAGCATCCGGGCATTTGCCTGGAGCGATTTAGGGAAATCACGGAAAATCTAAATCAGGGTGGCTGGAAGCGGGAGTGAACCGTCGTCCTCCTGAATGCGAGTCGAGAGGAAGTTTAGACTTTAATGTCTCTTTGCCAGCGAAGTCACGAGAGACGAAATCTAAGACAGAAATGGGTTGAGGGCTATTCGGTTGTGTTAAACTGTGAAACATAACCACGAAATAAGAATATACACACAACTAGCCTGAGAGGTGAACCTAGTATCAGCCGAATACGACTGTCACTAAGATTAAAAGTACATAATAATGTGTATGACTCCTGTACGAATTCTTGTTAAAAGCGGGGAACACGTTGGTACAGTTCTAGATAGCATAAGGAGTGTTCCGCTTCGTGTTTGCAGGTTCCATAAAAACTATCTGGGGAATAATATCGCCAATTTTTCGGTCTCGATAAGCGACGTAGAAGCAGTGGGTGGGCCAGTGTATATTTCCTCGCTTCAGTTTTCACGACTGGTTGTGTAGTACCGCTATATGCGTGTGGAATTGTAATGGACAATAGGTGAAGAAATGACGTGACAGCGCATTTCCACGGAAACTACGGTTAGCATTGTCATACTTCTATATAAGGAAAGACGCTGGGAAGTTTAGGCAGAGTTTCAGAGAGAGGTGCAAATAGATTGCTGCAGAAGCGAAAGTATTTCGACGACGACGATGCCAAGTATAAATCGTTGGAAGAGCGAAAGCTGGGGAGCTGAAGGCGTCGAAGCTGTTCGCGAACGATGCGAAGGTATGTCGTGGTGTCTGAGCATGTACGAGCTCCCACGACTTGCAGTAGGCTCTTGTTCAAGTACTCTCGTTCTCTTTCAGAACTTTGCATTTGCTCGTGTACAACGACGATGCCGCCACCGTGTACAAGTCGCTGGAAGCCAAAAGCTGAGGAGGTAGCGGCATCGAAGCTGTTTGCGTACGCTACGAAGCTGTGTCATGGTATCCGAGCACTTACAAGCTCCCACGACTAGCAATAAGCTCTTGCTCGTGTACTTTCGTTTCTTTCAGAGCCTTGCATTTGTTTGAGCACAAGGACGTTGTCGCCGCCGTGTAAAAGTCGCTGGAAGCGCAAAGGCTCAGGAAGTGGCGGCGACGAAGCTATTTGTAAACGACGCGAAAGTACACCTTGGTGTCTGATATGTTAGGACATTACAAGGATTTAAGACACATGGGGAAGGATGAGGAGCGATACAACCGAGCTGTAACTGATGAGCGAAGAACGTGGTGTGTGCCTGCTGAATTTCTGGAGTCGGTATGAACATGTAAATAAAAAAAAACAATAATAATAAAATTGAAATAAGTAAACTTATTTTGTCCTAACTGCACTCTACTGGTTTAAGGCTCATGATTTTCACCTCTGCCTAACGTATGTGTCTTCCCTGCAGCTCCTGTACGCACTGGTATCACATTAACCTATAGTGCAACGTGACGCCCGATAACCTATTGTCCAACGTGACGCCCGGGTAATGCATAGTTCTGCTTCATCACAACGAACGACCCCTGACACAGTGAAACTTACAAGCGATCGGTGACACTATACGTGAAATGGACTGAAGCACCTGTGTGACCATGCTGCGGAAGAGGACACTGCGATACCATGTGACATTCAATATACTGCAAGTATAGATAACTCTAGCTGTCGTATTAGACTGAGAGTAACAGTGTGCTTCCTGAACCCAACTTACACTATATGGTCAAAAATATCCGGACCCCCCCCCCCCCCCCACACACACACACACATACTGTTTTCATATTAGGTGCATTTTGCTGCCACCTACTGCCAGGTACTCCATATCAGCGACCTCAGTAGAGAGCAGAATGGGGTGCTCCAAGGAACTCACGGCCTTCGAACATGGTCAGGTGATTGTGTGTCACTTGTGTCATACGTCTCTACGTGAGATTTCACACTCCTAAACATCCCTAGTGTGTCACTTGTGTCATACGTCTCTACGTGAGATTTCACACTCCTAAACATCCCTAGGTCTACTGTTTCCGATATTGTGAAGGGGAAACTTGAAGGGACACGTAGAACACAAAAGCGTACAGGCCGACGTTGTCTGTTGACTGACAGAGACCGGCGGCAGTTGAAGAGAGCCGTAATGGGTAATAGGCAGACATCTATCTAGACCATCACACAAGAATTCAAAACTGCATCAGGATCCACTGCAAGTACTATGATAGTTAGGCGAGAGGTGAGAAAGCTTGGATTTCACGGTCGAACGGCTGCTCATAAGCCACACTTCACGCCGGTAAATGCCAAACGACGCCTCGTTTGGTATAAGGAGCGTAAACACTGGACGATTGAACAGTGGAAAAACGTTCTGTGGAGTGATGAATCACGGTACACAATGTGGCGATCCGATGACAGGGTGTGGGTATGGCGAATGCCCGGTGAACGTCATCTGCCAGCGTGTGGAGGCGATGGTGTTATGGTGTAGTCATGTTGTTTTGCGTGGTACTATCACATCACAGGCCTACATTGATTTTTTAAGCTCCTTCTTGCTTCCCACTGTTCAGGAGCAATTCCGAGATGAAGATAGCATCTTTCAACGCATTGAGCACCTGCTCATAATGCACGGCCTGTGGCGGAGTGGTTCCACGACAATAACATCCCTGTACTGGGCTGGCCTGCACAGTCCTGACCCGAGTCCTATAGAACACATTTGGGACGTTTTGGGACGTCGACGTCTTGCCAGGTCTCACCGACCGACATCGATACTTCTCCTCAGTGCAGAGCTCCGCGAAGAATGAGCTGCGATTCCCCCAGAAACCTTCCAGCACCTGACTGAACGTATGCCTACGAGCGTTGAAGCTGCCATCAACGCTAAGGGTGGGCCAACACCGTATTGAATTCCAGCCTTACCAATGGAGGGCGCCACGAATTTGTAAGTCATTTTCAGTCAGGTGTCCCGATACTTTTGCTCACATAGTGTATGTCATGTGATATTACTGTCCGTCTTAAATCGAGAGTAATCAAATAACTAGATCCCACGATTGTCAGTAGCTTGTACCTGCACATAACAGTGTTTTGTCCAGATAAAGCTACCTTTAATCTGCTTCACCATTTACCACGATTTGAATACGATTGTTACTGTAAACTGCGCACCTCGAGATCACGTAAATCTGTAAATTACACGGATGAGTGACTTGCCTAAACACTGGCTGTTACGTACTTTGCGTTCCGATTCGTCGTGTAAAGAACGTCGGCAACAGAAGGATATTCCCTTCCCGGCCTCTCTCTCTCTCTCTCTCTCACTCTCTCACGAACGGACGCGCGTGCGGTCGTGCTCTCTCCCTCTTTCTCTTATTTTCTTTCTCGGTTGTGTACTTGCTTAGCAGGGGGTGGTATTACGAAGTAGCGTGAGAAAGGATGGCGGCTTCTGTTACGGAGCACCAATTAAATCTGTGATTTTTGGAAAAATATTTAAAAGCGCCAGTAATATTATTAAATTTCTTTATCCCATCAGCATTGAAATGAACCACGAAAGGCAATTTTATTTTAATCTTTGTGTTTCGATTATTTAAATCTTTAAAATAATTATTTTGTGAAAAATCCTAACATGACCGAACAAAATGAAAGTAATTTCCAGAATCTGTATTGATTGTAGAACACCTATTTTTGAGAAATCGTTGCCAAAACTCTTCAAAATGCAGACTTAAGTAATCTACACTGCACAACACAAGTGACCCGTAATGGAACCCCTTTGAGATGCATAAATTTAAACTTTGTCTCAAATGTGGCCATAAACTTTGTCGTAAATGTGGCAATAACCTTCTTCTGTAATACATCAAAAGCATGCTACCCTACGATGTCACGCTCGGGCTCGACCACGCTTCAAACACCAAGATGTCGATACATGCGAAAAGAAAAGGCCAGAGCTCAGAAGTTCGCATTAGATATAAGGTAGGTTAATGATGCCACATTGGCGTCAAATTCGATCACAATGCTATCCAGTGCCACTGTGGACGCGTCACCCGGTGGAAAGCTCGTCACACCCGTCCTACCCACATTCACCCCTTCTTTTGACGCCTCCGTGGTGGAGGTCAGAACGACGCGGTTTTCATATGGATGGCCAAGGAAAATATTTAAGACACACCACCGCTCAGAATCGACATGAATAGTCGGTCGATGTGACCGAGCGGTTCTAGGCGCTTCATTCTGGAACCGCGCGACCGCTACGCCGCAGTTTCGAATCCTGCCTCGACCATGGATGTGTGTGATGTCCTTATGTTAGTTAGGTTTAAGTAGTTCTAAGTTCTAGGGGACTGATGACCTCAGATGACCCATAGTACTCAGAACCATTTGCAACACCAAAAGGCCTCCGAGATGACATAAATGTCGCAAATGGAACCATGCATTTCCTTGAGGTTTTCAATCCCGCAATTTCGCGGTCGAAATCGAAAGTTCTCAATGCGATGAACAACAGCGCGACATCCTCGGAGGCTTCAGCCCACCGCTGAGGACTTTGTGGGGCTGCATCCCCACTGGACATGATCGAACCCATTCGGAATGCAGCGCGACAGCAATTTTTGCTCCTGTGTACAGGTAGCACTCTAAATTATTCGATAACATTTGAACCTGATCCGAGCCCTCCTGTTTCGCACCTTCCTTTGGCGTGGTCATAGATGAGTGCAACATTGATCATCGACACATGTGTGAATACAATGGCAAAGTGTTCCTCTAAGGCGGCCCCCCCAAGTTTGGCTATAGCCTCGGTGGCACCTACTCATTTATAATGATAATTTTAAAAATATGCCTTTACAGAGTAAACCTCCGAAGTAGCCTTGGAGCCCTGCAGGCTGCAGTCTCTCTTCTTCGGCCAGCTATTCGCACGATTCCCTTCGCCGATCTACGGAGTGTTTTATGTCGTCGTGTTGTTCTTTTACGGCATGCACATTGCTCGACACTTCCCCATAATAAATTGCGGGACGTGAAAGCTCTTCCCTGTGCTTGGATCTCTTCCTCCCGAACGCGTCGTCGGGAGGAGGTAATTTTAACTAGACTCCGGATAGGGCACTGTCTTTTCAGCCATCGACATCTTTTAAGTGGTGACCCTCCCCAACTCTGTCCCCAATGCTCTCAGCTGTGGACGGTAAGACACCTTTTACTTGAGTACGCCTATTTTACTCCGTTACGCGTCCGTCTACAGCTGTCGCCTGATATATCTTCCATTTTAGCAGATGACACGCGCTCAGCCGATCGCGTTCTCGAGTTTATTAGTGCCAGTGGGATGACGTCAGTCATTTGAAGCCCTTTTTGGGGACAACCAACCCCCTTCTATAGTGGTTTTTTAAGCTTTCCTTCTGTTTTTAGTTTCTCCAACTTTTTGAGTTTCGTTCCCAACTCTGCCTTTTCCTAAGTCACAGACTGGGCGCTAATGACCGTAGCAGTTTTGCGCCCTAAAAACCATAACCATAACCAACTGGCATAGCAGGTATGTCAAGTGGCTGCCTGCCTACAGGCACCTAGGGCTACTTCGCAAGGTGTCCTCTGGAAAAAGGAAATGAACGCCCCAAGGAGAGGCATGGTTCCATTCACGACATTTATACCGCCTACTGAGCCCTTTTCGTGTTGTTTCTGAGCGTCGGTGTGTCTTAAATCATTTTCTCTGTCTCCCACAAGAAAACCGCGTGATTTCAATGCTGGGTTTCGCCTTTCTGTCCTAATCGCAGTGGCATCAAAAGAAAGGATGAAATGTGGGTAAGAGACCTTCCCATCGCCTGAAACGACCACGGAGGCGTTGGGCAGAATTTTGGTGAAATTTGATGCCAATGTGACATCATTTAACGCACCTTGCGTGTAACATGATCTGAGCTCTGGCCTTTGTTACGCATGTGTCGACGTCTTGCTGCTTGAAGCGCCGGCGAGGTTGAGGGTGACGTCATAGGGCGCCATTCTTGTACACTATTACAGAGGAAGACTCTAGGCACCTTTGAGACAAATTTCAAACTTACACGTCGCAATGGGAGACAACTACAGGGTTTCGAAGAAGTGTTCCTTTAGTTCTGTTGCGCAATGTATTTAGCAGCTTAGATAAGAGATTGATTCGCACTTGACAGCACTAAAATGTCGAAACGCAGTAACCCCAGTAATAGTCTTTATGTGAAAACCTTTCTTCGAGAATATGGGTGATGTATTTATTATATTTTTCACATAAAGCACATTGTCAAAGTGAATTATTTATATGTGCCTTAACCTTATATAAACTACAGCTAGATTTCAGGCTCAATTTGAACTCAACGACTCTTATGTTTCTATGTTCTTCATTTCTTCAGGCAATGGATAGAACGTTATTTTCTTTTGATATAACATAATTATTTGATATAAAACTTTGGTCCATACATTATCTGATCAAAGGTATACAGACATCTGTTAGTCGTTGTCAATATGGAGAACGTCCATCCTTCGCCATTATAACGGCTTTAGTTTTGCTGAGGTGCTTCTAATGAGGGTCTGAATGTCCGTGGAGGAAGGGCGACTTCAGAAACCAGAGAATGTAGTCATATTGGGTCATGGGGTCTAGAACGAAGTTGACGTTCTAACTCATCCTAGAGGCGTTCCATTGTGTTCAAGTCGGGATACTGAGCAGTCCAAAATATTTCAAGAATGTTATTGTTCACAAATCATCGCCTCACAGATGCCGCTTTATGACAGGGTGCATTGTCACGCTGATTCAGACAGTCATCATCTCCGAACTGTTCCTCTATTGCACATTGTACACAGTGCTATGAAATGTGTTCACATCCTGCGTGGTTTAGCGATCGCTTAAACTCAGTAATGAGAGCACCCCTTAACCGACAAAAAACATTCCGATACTGTAACACCACCTCCTCCGTACTTCACTATCGGCAGTACCAATGATGGCAAGTAATGTTCTCCAGGCTCTCGACAAACCCAAAACTTTTCCTCAAATTGGCATAGGGTACAGCGTGATTTCTCACTCCAAATCACTCTCTTTCAGTCATCTGCTACCGAGCGTCCACCCCAGTAACTGAGTGGTCAGCGTGACGGATTGCTGTCCTACTGGCCCGGGTTCGATCCCCGGGTGGGTCAGGGATTTTCTTCGCTCAGGGACTGGGTGCTGTGCTGTCTTTATCATCAGTTCATCCCCATCCGGCACGCTGGTCGCCCACTGTGGCGTCGAATGTAATAAGACGTGCACCAAGGCAGCCGGACCTGCCCCGTAAGGGGCCTCCCGGCCAATGAAACCAAACGCTCATTTACATTTACATCTACTGTCGAGTGGTGTCGCTTTTTACACAACCTCAGACATCACTTAATACTGAATACAGATACGTGTAGGTTATGAGGAGCTGCTCGACCATTGTCCCCCCAGACTTTTTAACTCCCTACGCAGTCATTGTGCTAGCCGTGCTGCTAGTAGCACGTTCGGACTCACGAGTGATTCCTCCCACTGATTTAATACGACTTTGTAACAACAACACTCGGGGGTGCTCGACGCTGCCAGTCCGTCAGTACATGAGGTCTGTCCGGCCTGGTTTAGTTGTGGTTGTATCGTCGCATTTCCACTTCATTATCCGATTACCAACGGCAGAATTGTGCCTAATGGATTTGTTACTCAGGTGACATCCAATAATTAGTCCACGTTCGAAGTTACCGAGCTCTCCCGAGCGACCTGTTCTGCTATTACTGCTTCCCTACGGACAACATAATACTCCCCACCTCCTTTTATACTGGCAAGTCTGCCTCTTGTAACATCTAGTGGTCAATTCCACTTCCCCCTGGGAGGTGTAATGGTTCTTTATTTACGTGACCATTACGGCACTCCAACCCCAGTTCTCGATACCAGTAATATCATACTACTGTTCTGCGAAGTAACAGACATTTTTGTGACAATATTCACATTCGGTTTTCTTAATGTATAGGTACTCCGATGTATCGATATATTACAGTGATATGGTTCTTATGCGTATTCATTTCTGTGAGACTGTCATAATCTTTGACTTACTTGTAACCGTTATGGCGCGAATGCCCACAGAGCAGTCTTTGTTTGACTTTGCAGAAGTTAAATTGTTATTTCGCTTTGTAAAAGAACAGTCAAATCTTGTGTTCGGTTAAAGTGGAAATTAAATATATGAAGATTGATACAAAACTGTTTTCTTGATGATGTGACAATTAAGAAGAATTATATATGAATTTACAAGAAGTTTAATAAAAATATGGATCGTGAACACCAACTCAAAAATTATTTCTACCATACCATTGTTCTGATCTGGAATTGTTTGATCATTAAGAATTTACTGAAAAACGCATTTGTTAGATCTTCAAATATTACTAAAATACAGATCTGGACCTTCTAGCAGTCAAAGTGGAATCACCCTACAATCAACAAGTTGAGCCATAACAACTTCGACGAAATCTGCTTGGGAACCCATTTAAGATAAGTGCCAAAATTAATGACTTTTTTACAGTCACTTCGTTATTTCCATTCTGACGATACCATCCACAGTCAATAACTTTGTTGTTGCCCGATAAAGCGAACATATGCTGCGTGAGAAACATTATTAATCTGATTTCTAACCTACTTTACAAGTGGTGGTATTGTTAGAGAGGTCTAGATACTTTTTGTGAGATAGTGTATTTTCTGTTCTTTCTTTTAGGCTCACGATTGTCATCTTCGCTTTTTAATCTTCAAAGAGTCAATTTTATATTCTTTAAAAATGTGGCCACGAGATTCACTATTGATATATCATTTTTGTAACCCCTGTTGCTCGTTTCTGAATTTTACTAAACTTGTATTTCTCCAGAGCAACGCCCCTTATCGGGGCTGCACACATTTGCGCAATAAGCACATAGTACTGCTTCAGTGGTGTAGTAGCCCATTACCATTCTAAAGACGTACATATGTTTCCTTTTTTAATGATGATCTAACCATGTTCTTAATTACTTTGTGTCAGATGCTTGTTCAGTGATGTAGCCACGTAAATCTAGGATTATACTAGTACTTACTTTTTGTTCTTATACCCCAAAAGTTATGAAACATCCCCTTTCAAAATTAAGGATGACAGTGCTGGAAGAACTCTTACGTTATTTTATTTTCAAACAGCTGCGCAAAACTGATCGTACTCAAATAGTTCTCTCTTTACTTATTCTGATCATCACTAAACAGACACAATATTTTTAGCGCAACGCAATCTGACTTTCAATAATCCCTACAAAAGAATGACCCTGACTAACAATAAGCAATACCTTTCATGAATCACTTACCTGACAAAAATCTTCGTTACTCGAACTACTGCAATACTGCGAGCGCTAATACTGCCAGCTAAATAAAAGATTAAACTACTGAAGGTACTAACTACTGATAGGCATAGTTATCAAATGAAAGATTTCGATAGAGAACAAACAATGTATTTACCTAAATAGTGTTCAAAAGTCATTATATATATATATATATATATATATATCAGTTCATGAAATCGAGTCTTACAAATTTCCTTTTTCTGACGGACACATGTCCAGATCGTCCGCTCATAGTAACCTCTCAAAACTCTGGCATCTCTCTCCCCACATCCACCACTGCTGGCGGCTCACCTCCAACTGCTCAACGCTACACTAGCGAATATTCCAACAATGAGTCCAACCAGCCACAGACTGCACTCAGACTGCAGTCAGCTATTTTCATACAGAGCATTATGTGGCGTTACCAACATAAAAACCTAAACGGCCTACTTACAAAGTTTATCCATGCAGTATTTCTACCTCATTTACCATTTAATGCTTCTGCCTCTTCTATTGTCAAAATGCCAGCTGCAGTAAGTCAGTTTCATTGTGCTCTTTAACGCCATGACTATTGTTTCTGTATCTACCTCTTCATAGGCATTTACTCGTTGACGAGTATGAAATGTCTTTTGATCTTTTGGTATCTGTGTATTTTTTGGTGGCTAAACAGGCCTATTCTGCAGCCACAGATTCTCCAGAAGTAATGGCGTATCCAGTTAATGTTGGCTGATTGGTGCAACAGGTTTGTTCCTCGCAGAAGCTCTTGTTCTCTTCTGCCATTTTTCTTCCTATTCTCCTGCAATTGTCTTTGCTTTTCAGAATTTAGTGTTCCTTGGTGGACAATTTGTCGCCATTTGGATCTACCTAGGCATGTAGTTTCCCAATCATTTGTGTTTATTTGACATTTTGTCATATTTGACTTGAGGACATTTATCCGAAGCTGTACAAGTAGTTCCTTCGAGTAATTTACCCATCACAAATCAAACACTTCTCATGGTCCTCCATTACAAATACTATTATTTCCCATTTTCAACCATTTTGCGCAGCAAATGTTGAATAGTGGAGCAACTAAAAAGTTCATTAACAATTGTCACGATGTCTTGGCTCAACACCACGCTGTATTCAGTTCTTTCACAATAGAGACAGAGGATGAATTAATAGTGCAGCTCTCGACGAGACACTGTGTAACAATAACCATTAAACACATAACCATCGAAAATTAGACAGACAAAAATCAGTTTAGGTTCTTGTGGGAGACCGTACGAAAAGTTTTACAGGATGCAGGAAGGCACTGTTTCGTAATAGGATGTCAATTCAAGGCCTTCGTGTTCAATACTTTAATCCTATGAAAACAGTAAAAAGAGCCTTTTTGGTAGATAATTTTGTGTTCGTTACTGAAGTATTTTGCTCCTAAATGCAACCGTTTTCCATAAAAATGCAAAAATTTGATGTTTCTTGCCACCATTTTCCAGTATGACGGACGAAGCTCCAGGCCGATCGGTGAGGACTGTTTTCATAGGATTAACTTTTTGACCACATAGGCCTTGAATTTGGCATCTTATTACGAAACAGTGCCTCCCTGACTCCTGATACCTTTTAGTACAGTCTCCCACAAGAAACAAAGCTGATTCTTGTCTGTCTAATTTTCGATGGTTATGTGTTTAATGGTTGTTCTTGTATAGAAAACTATAAGGTAGGTCTGTGCAAAAATCCAGCTTATTACTAACCTTCTCCCCTAGATGTCAAAATTTGACTTAATCTGACTGGACAACTACGCTTCATAATTACTGGTCGTTCATCTTTGGTGCATGCGTGACAGCAATAATCCCGTTATTTTATAATAAAATCTCATATATGAACTTAAAGTTATTGCAGAAAGGGGTTTAATGTGTAACAACACTGTAATTCCACCAAACACGGCAGCTGTGTGAAGAGAAGTGCTAAAAATACCAGCAGACAAATCGTTATTTGAGCAGACGGGTCCACCTTCAACCGTGCAGACATTCTTCGAGGGTTTGTAAGAAATAATGGTCTTGCAACATATCACTGGAGAAGCTAAAAAATCCACTCTTCAGACAGTTCTTGGAGCAGTACACAACACATGCAATTCCAGATGGCTCTACGTTGAGAAAGAACTCTTCATCCGTGTGCTACGAGGCGGTGCTTAACAAAACGAATTAGCATTGCTGACCAAGAGATCTGAGTGTCTATAGATGAAACCACCCATGTGGGTGGGTGTTACGTTGCAACTGTTGTTGTTGGCGTTCAAAAACTTGACAGACCTGGAGAAATGTCCCTCCCAGCGTGTTATGCTCTCGAGAGAAAGTAAAGAACTCGACAATTGCCATTTTGTTTCGCAACTCTCTGAAGTCACTGTGGTCGGATGGTGTGAAAAGAGACAACATTGGGTGCTAGTAACAGGTACTGCTTCATACACGGCTAAAGCAGCCAAGTGCCTTCAGGTTCTTTACTCCAGTATGCTGTACGTTACTTGCTTCGCACATGCGTTACATAGAGTTGCCGAAGAGGTGTGACCATATTACCCTGACGTCATCCTGCGGCAAGAAAATTTATGTGAAAGCTCCAGTACGGGCGTAGAAATTCAAGAAAGAAGCATCTTAACTGCCCCTCCCCCCACCGTCTGTTCTCACAAGGTGGGGTTCTTGGCTTAATGCTGGTGAGTATTATTGCACCAACTATATCAGAATACAGACAATGTTTTGTGAGCTCGATACTATTAAAAATGTAGAAAGAGGGCTTAACAGATAACTTGTCTGGAAACTTGTCATACATCGACGCCAGCTTTTGAGTGGTATCAAAAGCCACCACACGACTGGAAGCTGCGGGTTCTCAACTGCGTGACGCCCTGGATATTGTGCAACATGTGCAAAAGGAGTTGGATAGAGTTTGTAGTCATGTAGCTGATAAAGAAAACAACAAATTACAAAATGTTCTCCAGGGGAATCGTGGATATTCTAGAATGTACAAAATTAGTTCAAATGGCTCTAAGCACTATGGGACTTAACATCTGAGGTCATCAGTCCCCTAGAACTTAGAACTACTTAAACCTAACTAACCTAAGAACATTACACACATCAATGCCCGAGGCAGGATTCGAAACTGCGGCCGTAGCAGGCGCGCGGGGTTCCAGACTGAAGCGCCCAGAACCTCTCGGTCACAGCGGACGGCTACAAAATTAGTGACAGTCTCTCTGAGACTCACACAAAATTTGCAGACAATGATTCCAAGCTAGCCTTTAGTGGCCTCGTCGCCTTGAAATACGCTCCTGTAATGTGGTAAAGAGCTTTTCCAGGTACAAAACTATCCTCAGCGACATCGGAATATCTTTTAAAATGGAAAACCAGAAAATGCACTTTATGAACCAATGCAATTCTGCATAAAATGAAGATTGACAGCACATATTAACTAATTTGGAATACACCCTCAACGTTATAGCATTAAACTGACACAAGTTGAGTTTTGTAGCGGTTTTTGGAGGGTATTCGTGTTTCTCTTTATAACCGAATTGTTGGTCCAGTATACTGACATAAAGCTTTCTCCTTAAATTCTTGTTGTTTGGGTAGGTGTTATTCGTTTCACTGTAATTCATGTTTTTTCATACATATGCAGACATTTTCAAATAAACGCTAGTTAGTCTCAAACCTGCAAAAAATAAGTAATGTACTCACAATGTGTTCGGGAGTGAATTTTGTGTTACATGTTACATAAAGAACTCAATAGGAATGTGTTTAAATAAAGTTATATAAAGTCATATTTATGTAGGTTTTAGGTAATATAAACTTGCATATTTCACTGTTTTATAGATCATTAAAATCTGAATCCTATTCATTGTGGTAACATTTCAGTTAAATTTCGTTTTCACGCAACACTTTTTACATTAAAGTGTTAATCTGACTTTGACTGTATGATTTGTAGACAAGAGACACACTAAATACACTGCCTGACAAAAAATTTGGAGCACTCAGAAAATATGGTCGGATATCAACCTAAGTTTGGAGATGTACATGCTTCGGCAAAAGGGTTGCTGTTCTCTGTGACAGGTATAGCAGTCATCACAGTGGATTAGTGTTGCTCGTGTTTAGTGTTGTTACCAAGCGTGGTAGGGCACATAAGGACTGTGAACAGCGTCAGATGTTGAGTGATCACTGTAAAGGACCCGTAGATGTAGCGTACTCGTGTGAGACAGCTATATCAGCAACTGACTGTATGAAAGGGGCTCCGTTGCAGATCTCTATTTCGCCAGCTGGTCCAATCGTGCAGTATCTAAATTTGTGGGGCATTTTGATGTGATAGTGGCTGGATGTGTGGATGTGTGGGAGTGTACAGAATGAGATTTTCACTCTGCAGCGGAGTGTGCGCTGATATGAAACTTCCTGGCAGATTAAAACTGTGTGCCCGACCGAGACTCGAACTCGGGACCTTTGCTTACGCGGGCAAGTGCTCTACCATCTGAGCTACCGAAGCACGACTCACGCCCGGTACTCACAGCTTTACTTCTGCCAGTATCCGTCTCCTACCTTCCAAACTTTACAGAAGCTCTCCTGCGAACCTTGCAGAACTAGCACTCCTGAAAGAAAGGATATTGCGGAGACATGGCTTAGCCACAGTCTGGGGGATGTTTCCAGAATGAGATTTTCACTCTGCAGCGGAGTGTGCGCTGATATGAAACTTCCTGGCAGATCAAAAACTGTGTGCCCGACCGAGACTCGAACTCGGGAGCTTTGCCTTTGTGGGAGTGTAAATTCAGGCATGTCCATAGTAAAGATTCCAGTTGACCACGTTCTGACCACCATGAGAAAGGATAGCCGTATTGTGCACCTAGCGCATCGTAAACCCTTCACATCTGCGCCCACCATCCGAAGACAAGTATTTGCCGGAGACTACCAGTAGTTGCATCCCACACGTAGGATGCCTTAAAGGCCACAATGCATATGGCTGCATATGGAGTGTTACTATGGTAGGGAAACATGGGATGATAATGAATGGCATGAAACTGTGTTTAGTCACGAATAGTGGTTCTGCACTACCTCGGATGACCAGCATCGACGAGTATGGTGGCAATCTGGTGAAAGTACGTTTTGGTGAAGCACGTTGGTGGTACTCCTGGCCTCATGGTGAGGGGACCCATCGAGTATTACTTAAGGACACGGCAACTAGTGACTAAGGGAACTGTGACAGCTCAACGATACCTCGTGGACATGCTGCATTCTCATGTATTACCTCTCATATTATAGTATCGTGGTCCCATTTATCAACAGGACAATACGCGTTCACACATGGCACGTCTCTCTACGAACTGCCTGCGTGAAACTGAGGTACTGCCGGGGCCGGCGAGATCCCCGGATCTTCATTGGGGAAGATCCTCAGATCAGAAGCTAATACGTACGTCCAGTTCGCTGTTTTCTGTCCAGTGCAAATTATACGAATATTTTTTTAAAAACAAGAGAAGATGTACGTCATAAAAACATGGCAGTCTTAGCCAAACTTAGGTTTCGTTAAACTATGCATTACGCTTAATGTGTCGTAAGACATAACTATTATTCCATCCTTCTAGTACCTCGCAAACAATATTAGGATGCGTGTGCTATTGCAGACATAGTGTGTCATAATAGCTCAATTCACGCAGTCCAGTGTGTAACGGTTCTTTATTTGCGAAACCATTACCAGCCGCCAACCCTATTTTTCGATACCGTAAATTAATGAATATTTTTCTGCGTAATGTCTCATATTATTCACTCTATTCAAATTTGGTTTCATTTTTATATGTATGTACGTCGATATTTTGAGATGTTGAAATCGATATAATATCTAGCGTGAATATCTTTGTACTTATTGTTATCTTTGATGCTGGCTTGTGACTTTTGGCCCGGAAGCGTACAGGGTAGTCAAGTTTTTGTGTTGAATATGAACAGTCTTGACTATTTGTTGGAAATGAAAATATGAGTCCGAGTTGTGAACAATGAAAAATGTGAGTTTTGTCAACAGCAGTAACGGCTGCTAAAATTGTATGATGAAGTAATGTTTTGAACATGCGAAAGAATAAAAAGTTTAATAAATGTGAATTTTTGTGAAAAGTGAGTGTCAAGAATTATTTTCAAGTGACCATTGTTTAAAAACGTATGGAGCACATTTCAATGAAAAACATAAATCATCAAATTAATCATGAAAGATTGTTTTCGTAAGTTCTTCAAGTCGGCGTAATTAACATCCGAGTGCCTTTCGCACCAACAGCGATACTCATGCTACCTAGACAACAATTTTAATTACGAGCCAAAGCCAGAGCGAGATCGTCGTTGGATTGCAAATACAAATAAGTGATATTATTGTTAATTTTCTTCAGTGGCTAATGAATTGATGTAGCAATACCTGCCACATTAAAGACCTTTTAGTTGCGCAATAAAAAGATCATACTTTGAGAGCGCGACGTGATAATTTTTGAACTAATTAACTGTTAGTGGAGGTATTGTTATAAGTGTAAGAAACGGACTATATTTTAATTAATAACATACTGCAGCCACACTAAAACAGTATCTGTTTCACGAATATTTATCAAAGGCAGGTTTTAATGAGAAGCAACTCTGCACCCGGCATGCTTGTAAGAGACGTCAGAAAATGGTTTAAACAATTTTAAATTTTGTGGAAAAAGGAGTATTTTTAAAATTTGTTAAGGAAAACTGCGCTAGCCACAAACACTTTTAAGAAGCCTTACTTCACTGCTTTTCCAAAAATTAACATGAAGGTTGCATGAATGCCGAAAACTGATGACTTTTTTCTGAGGCGGTAAGTACTAATGCTGCACAGAAGTCAACTGTTACGTACATTAATGGCAGCATAATTTTTCCTCCTCTAATATCCAATGGATTTATGTATCTCTATTTGAAAATTGTAACTGTAATGATCGTGCACTATTATTTCTCATAAACCGACCTGAATATTTCCTGCTTGTGAAGTAACTTTAATACAGGGTGAACATTAATAAAGTCGACATACTGCAGGGACGGATTCCTGGTTCTAAATGGAGGAAAAAAGATCCTACTAACATGTGTCCGGAAATGCATCGTTGTCACGGTAGATGGATTTGACGATTGGAAGTTCCTCTGATCACGTGTCGTGTGTTCCTTGTGTATTGCAGGCTGTGTGATTGACGCAGCGTACTTTAAGCAGCAGAATGGTCTGGTACTCATCTTGGTATCAAACCGAGATGGAGTTTGTATACGGTCAAGCAGATGGAAACGGTCAAGAGGTAGCACGGCTGTACGAAGACGGTACTCCGTCACACAACACTTCAAGCCCTTTTTGGGCGTTTGTGTGATCATTGGTGCGAAGAACGAGTTTGAAGCACCGGGTTTTACAGGATGTTGAGACGAATCCTAGTACAAGCTCCAGGTGAGTGCTCCGTCAACATGGTGTAAGCCTAAGTACGACTATGTGTATCCTGTATGACAACCGCTGCTATCCCTGTCACCTGCAACGAGTTTAGGGATCATCAACATCGGATTTCTCTCTACAAGCAGGATGTTGTCGACGGCTTTTTGCACCAGACCATCACAATTATGTGATTTCTGTCATCAGCAATCCATGATGGGACGTGTCAACGCGTGCATTGCATCCCAAGGAGGTCACTTGGCACATCTGTTGTGACGTGGATGTGGTGCAGCTCTTTTCTGTGTTCCGGAATGCACACAGTTCACTTCCAGGCACATGTTGAAAATGGTTCATATAGCTTTAAGAACTATGGGACTTAACATTTGAGGTCAAAAGTTCCCTAGAGTTAGAACTACTTAAACCTAACTAACCTAACGCCATCACACACATCCATATCCGAGGCAGGATTCGAACCTGCGACCACAGCAAGAGCGCGGTTCCGGACTCAAGCGCCTAGAACCGCTCGTCCACAACGGCCGGCGGCACATGTTCATAGGACCTTTTTACCTCCATTTCCATTCAGGAAACCGTCGCTGCAGTTTGTCGATTTTATTTACGTTCATCCCGTATATCGATAAAATGGATACTTTCCTTTACCTTCCTTACTGCTTAGTGGACTGTGGTTTCGTAAGAGCTGAAGTCGTTACCATTGAAACCTAACTATAGCCGAGCTGAACACAGTTGGCGAAAAAAAAAAAAGCATTGGCTTTAATTCCTGTCTATCGCTCAACTCTTCGATTCTGACCCGCGGTACAGCTCTTTTCAGGTAGGGTAATGTTTTAGCTGTCTGCATTCATGTTTTCCTGCGTTTCATCTTACTACACTCACTGCATGTAAAAGTGAACCTGTTACAAGTTCATTTCTGAAATTTTCATTGTAATCTAGAGAGATATCTATCACAACAGCTGGCTAATACAATTCCCACGCTCAGCTGGTCTTCACTTGTCGCTAATACATAACCGTATAAACATAAATGCCTGTATGTACTGCCCTGTTGACACTTTCCACGCCATCACAGTTGACGACAGCGTATTCATACTGACATAGTTTGGAACAAGTAAATCAGGATTGTTTGAGAGAGGACTAAAACCACACTTTTGCAAATATAAGGTCTGTGTTTCACTGCCAAGTAACTGCTGTCTGTGGTGTAAGAATAGAGACAGACACCGAGTGCAGCTGTAATTGGTAATCTCCCCCTTGTTTGGCTTAGGTGTTGGCGGCGGACGTTGTTATCGAATGCTGCTTCCTTTCCCGTTCTCCCATGGCCGTATGACCAGTTTAGGCGCTTAATAATACTTTAATGTGTGTATACAAAGCTACTATGTACATAAGGACTATATAACAATGAGTTTGGTTTGCAGAGGTACGCAATTTCACTCAGCTACCTGTCTTTCCCGTCATTTCCGAATGTGTGATGGAACAATCCCATTTCAAACCTCACGCACTTTCGACATTCATGGTCGCCCAGGGAATTATCGCCTCAACAGCTGCTTATGCTATTATTACAATGATGCTTCACTATGAAAAGTGTTCTACGCTTTAGTCTCTTCTCGGATGTGTTTCCAGGACTGTTTTCCTGTATTCTTCTCAGCGCCTGTTCAACGGTCATTCTATCGAGTTGATCTTAATAAGTTTCTGCTGCACCAAAGCTCTAGGAAAAAATTGGAAATTTGTGGTAAGATCTTATGGGACCAAACTGCTGAGGTCATCGGTCCCTAAGCTTACACACTACTTAATCTAACTTAAACTGACTTACACTAATGACGACGCACACACCCATGCCCGAGGGAGGACTCGAATCTCCGACGGGGATAGCCGAGCGGACCGTGACAAGGTGCCTCAGACCGCACAGCTACTCCATGCAGCAAAGCTCTAGGTCTTCTAGAAGTCTTCTCTCTTATTTTTCCTTTTGTGCAACTTTCACACCTATAAATAAACACTCTCCAAACTAATGTTTTCGTCTCTTTTCCTCAACTCCAGACTGATGTTCTTGCTGGTGAGTAACATCTTTCTGGCAGTGTACAGGGTGGAGAAAAACAATCTGGATGAGTTCAGAGCAGAATAGAAGACGTCAAACCGACCAAAGTTTTCCCCAGAACTACTGCTCAGAAACACACCGCCATGGAACTATGGCCATAAAACAACAGCCAATCAGTGACGAGCGCGGAAGTGTGTACATTTAAAATAACTTGCCGCATCTAATTCCCCTCATGTAAAAGAGTGCAGTTACTAATTAAATTTGCTGAAGATAATGTTTTCAGATGAACAGGTAACGTCAAGTAAAATTTTAATTCTTATCCATTTTCGTGTGGTTGAATGTCCAGACATCAACTGGACGTCACTTTCGGTGACTTGAATGTCCCAAATCTACGTCGGTTATCCTACCGGGGAATGGGGACCCACGGTTTAACGTGCAATTTGAACTACGTGTCGTCCCTGGTGACTCCTTAAAACGTTGACAGGTGAAGGACATATTACAGGTGGACAGAAATTTTCCATTATCCTACCGGTATTCAATCCCGCGACGTCTCGGTTTCGAGGCACGCGCTTTACTGCTAGACCACAAGGTTCGACATTCTTATCCGTGGCTGATAACGTTAACCTCTTCGTTCTCTCAGTCTACACAAGTGGAGCTTCGTTAATTATTTTTTTCTCCGCAAACAGGCGTATTTTTCCTCTTATAGGGCGACGGTCCCCGAGTGTGCACCTTCTAGTTCTTAATTTCAAAACCAGGGGCAGTACCTTTCTTGTAAGAAACGATTCGTGTGCTAGTTTACAGCTTGTCGAACGCAGAAAATGGTTGCTTCTACAAATCGAAAAGGTATGTAAACAATTGTTATTCCTAAATATTAGACTGAGAATCTGTGATTTTTACCTAAAGTTCCGACTATTCTAGATGTTGAGAATTTATTCAGATTTGTATAAATTTTACTCGTTACTATGAAATAATCCAGTTTCTGAAAGTCTTCGTACGTCAATGTCAGGTCAGAATGCAGATCTCCTAATTTCAATTTGGTCTTCGACAATGGAATACTGAAATAACCGTTATTTTTACACTCTACAATAATTTGTGAAATGCTAAATGATGAGCAATTAGAAACTTTTCTTAATGACAGTAAAGCGGCAATATCTGATTAGAAAGGTGACAAATTTTTGTTTTTGAATGAAGACTGTCCTGCTGTGCTTGATGAAGCAAATTGGTAAATAATAGGTCAAGATGTGCCAGTAGCTAGGAGAAGAGGACATCCGTGTACAGTGAATTCCTCTGATAGTGAAGATGTAGATGTTGCAGAAAATATGAATAAAAAGGTCAGAAGAGCTGCTATGCAACCATTTTCAGACGTTAGATTTTACAATTTTAGCCAACTACCAAAATTTGTCGAGGCAAAGATTGCCTCAAAATGCGGGAAACCTGGTTGCAATTCCATGATAAGAGACATGTTCGTTAGATGTGGAATGTATTTATGTATTGTGAAAAAATTGTTTTGATGTTTATCACAAAACATGCCATAAAGATTTATTTAATGGCAGTAACAAATTATTACTTGCCACAAGTCGTTATGAGTATAATTTACTAGCATTTATGGAGTTGCTTTAAAGCATCGACAAAAATCTCTACTGGAAATAATATATTTCAAGAACGTTAACATTAAGAATCCTATTTTCTATGTGAATTAGTATGTATACAGTTTACTGTTGTCCGCCCACGGTAGCTGAGTGGTCAGCGCGACGGAATGTCAATCCTAAGCGCCCCGGTTCGATTCCGGGCTGGGTCGGAGATTTTCCCCGCTCAGGGACTGGGTGTTGTGTTGTCCTAATCATCATCATTTCATCCCCATCGGCGCGCAAGTCGCCGAAGTGGCGTTAAATAGAAATACTTGCACCAGGCGAACGGTCTACCCGACGGGAGGCCCTAGTCACACATATATATTTCTGACTGAACTGTTTTTACTGAAGAAATGGGAAAGAAAATACGTTTCAAAAATTTTCACTATAAATATGAGTTGAGGTCCACGTATGAGGACCTCCATTTACACCTTAGACAATCATCAAAAAATTTATCATTTGCATTTGTGTCATTCTTGTTTATTAGTTTGCTGGAAAATATGAAAAGAAAAATTTTATGCAATTTTTTATCTCAGGAATTAAGAGGTTAAAAGTAAATTTTCGTTTCTATTTACTAGGTAGAGACAGACTACCGAGCGAGCTGCGCTAAAAATGCAGAAGAGCATAACAACCACAGCATAACACAGGGACAGGTTAGTCAGATAAAACCGCTGTGATGGGGACATCCGACATGTTCCATCACCGGACAAACTTCCGCACCCTCGGCTCTGGCTGTTCTGTTCTGCAGTACATTATTATAGCCAGCAAATCGGATGCACGAATTGTCATGCTGATAGTGCAGTAATTTTGGAATTTATCTGTCCTTGCTATCTTCGACATTTTGTGGATAATATGTTTCCGAAAGTAAGATGATGTTTTCAGTCTCACAGTTTCCATACACGACCCTGTATGACACCGTTCAACACTGAAAGTGTTAACTGCATAACAGTGGATAATTATTGAAACTTCCTGGCAGATTAAAACTGTGTGCCTGGCCGAGACTCGAACTCAGTACCTCTGCCTTTCGCGGACAAGTGCTCTACCAACTTTTTTTTTCTTTTTTTTCGTAGCGGACGTCAAATGACATCCGTTCAAGTTCGTTGTTGATCTCTTCACTCAGTTTTTTATTGCAGAGAGCAGCCGGCTCTCTGACCGAACACGCTGAGCTACCGTGCCGGCATCCAACTGAGCTACCCAAACACTACTCACGACCCGTCCTCACAGATTCAATAATGCCAGTACCTTATCTCCTAACTTACAAACTTTACAGAAGATCTTCTGCGATATCGCGGAGACGTGGCTTAGCCACAGCCTCGGAGATGTTTCCAGAATGAGATTTTCACTCTTTCTACCAGGAGTGCTATTTCTGCAAGGTCCACAGAAGAGCTTCTGTGAAGTTTGGAAGGTAGGAGACGAAGTACTGGCAGAATTGAAGCTATGAAGACGGTCGTGAATCTTGCTTGTGTAACTCATTTGGTAGAGCACTTGCCTGCGAAAGTCAAACGTCCTGATTTCGAGTCTCGGTCCGGCGCACAGTTTTAATCTGCCAGGGAGTTTCATATCAGCGGACACTCCACCGCAGAGTGAAAATCTCATTCTCGTTAATTATTATCATTTCGTCTGTGCTAATAAGGAACATCATAAATATACGGAAATTTAGCTCTAATGTTTGTTTTAGAAAGTTCATTCATAAAGGGAGCCGACCGAAATGGCCGAGCGGTTCTAGTCGCTACAGTCTGGAACCGTGCGACTGCTGCGGTCGCAAGTTCGAATCCTGCCTCGGGCATGGATGTGTGTGATGTCCTTAGGTTAGTTAGGTTTAAGTAGTTCTACGTTCTATGGGACTGATGACCTCAGAAGTTAAGTCCCATAGTGAACAGAGCCATTTGAACCATAAAGGGAAATAGAACAAACTTTATCATCGATGTACTTGTGTTACATATGATAAGTAAAACAATAGAGGGTGTCCTAGGAGAAATGGCCAATATTCACAGATATGTCAACAACGATCATTCGAAACTAAAAATGTCTAACAAACAAGGGCTCTAAAGTGCATACCTTAAGAGCTACAGTATGAGCACTTCTTCGTCTTCGATACAGTGAAACAAATCTTTCCTACTGCAAGCTCTTTGCTTTTCATATTTTGGAAGGAGGTAGTTCGGATCAAAACAGGAAAAAATTGTCCAGCAAATACGGATCTAAATTGCAAACCTTAAGAAGAGATATGTTCTACAGTGGTATTGAGGAACTAGTGTCCATAGCTCTCACTTTAGAGCACATCTTTACTAGACTTCTTTGCTTCGAATGATTGTTTCTGTCATACGCCTGAATACTGACCAATCCTCTTGGGCAGTCTTCACACTAAGGTGACAATTGTCATGGGATACATCCTAATATTGTGTCTAACTTTCTTTTACACAGCGTGGTGCAACAATTCGACGAGGCATGGACTCAACAAGTCATTGGAAGACCCTTACAGAAGTATTGCGGCATGCTGCCTCTATAGCCGTCCACAACTGCGAAAGTGTTGCCGATGCAGGATTTTGTGCACGAACTGACCTTAAGATTATATCCAATAAATGTTCGATAGGACTTATGTCAGGCGACCTGGGTGACCAAACAATTCGCTCGAACTGTCCAGGATGAACTTCAAACCAGTCACGAACAACTGTGGCCCAGTGACATCGCGCATTGTCATCCGTAAAATTTCCATCGCTGTTTGGGAACACGACGATCATGAACGTGCAAATGGTCTCCAAGCAGCCGAACATCCAGAGGACCCAGTCCATTCTCTGTAAACACAGCTCACACCATTGTGAAGTCACCACCAGCTTGCACAGTGCCTTGTTGACAACTTGAGCCCATGGCTTCGTGGGGTCTGCGCGACATTCGAACCGAACCATCAGCTCATACTAACTGAAATCGGGACCCGTCTGACCAGGCCACGGTTTTGTACTCATCTAGGTTCAAACCGAGTCCAAGAGAGGCGCTGCTGGCGATGTCATGCTACACTACTGGCCATTAAAGTTGCTACACCACGAAGATGACGTGCTACAGACGCTAAATTTAAACGTCAGGAAGAAGATGCCGTGATATGCAAATGATTAGCTTTTCAGAGCATTCACACAAGGTTGGCGCCGGTGGCGACACCTACAACGTGCTGACATGAGGAAAGTTTCCAACCGATTTCTCATACACAAACAGCAGTTGACCGGCGTTGCCTGGTGAAACGTTGTTGTAATGCCACGTTTCCGACTTTGATAAAGGTCGGATTGTAGCCTATCACGATTGCGGTTTATCGTATTGCGACATTCCTGCTCGCGTTGGTCGAGATCCAATGACTGTTAGCAGAATATGAAATCGGTGGGTTCAGGAGGGTAATACGGAACGCCGTGCTGGATCCCAACGGCCTCGTATCACTTGCAGTCGAGATGACAGGCATCTTTTCTTCATGGCTGTAACGGATCGTGCACCCACGTCTAGATCCCAGAGTCAACAGATGGGGACGTTTGCAAGACAACAACCATCTGCACGAACAGTTCGGCGACGTTTCAGCAGCATGGACTATCAGCTCGGAGACCGTGGCTGCAGTTACCCTTGACGCTGCATCACAGACAGGAGTGCCTCCGATGGTGTACTCAACGACGAACCTGGGAACAAGAATGGCAAAGGGTCATTTTTTCGGGTGAGTTCAGGCTCTGTTTACAGCATCATGATGGTCGCATCAGTGTTTGGCGACATCGCGGTGAACGCACATTGGAAGCGTGTATTCGTCATCGCCATACTGGCGTATCACCAGGCGTAATGGTATGGGGTGCCTTTGGTTACACGCCTCGGTCACCTCTTGTTCGAATTGACGGCACTTTGAACAATGGACGTTACATTTCAGATGTGTTACGACCCGTGTCTCTACCCTTCATTCGATCCCTGCGAAATCCTACATTTCAGCACGATAATGCACGACCGCATGTTGCAGGTCCTGTACGGGCCTTTCTGGATACAGAAAATGTTCTACTGCTGCCGTGGCCAGCACATTCTCCAGATCTCTCACCAATTAAAAACGTCTGGTCAATGGCGGCCGAGCAACTGGCTCGTCACAATACGCCAGTCACTAGTCTTGATGAACTGTGGTTGGTTGGTTGGTTGTCTGGGGAAGGAGACCAGACAGCGTGGTCATCGGTCTCATCGGATTAGGGAAGGATGGAGAAGGAAGTTGGCCGTGCCCTTTCAGAGGAACCATTCCGGCATTTTCCTGGAGTTTGATGAACTGTGGTATCGTGTTTAAGCTGCATGGGCAGCTGTACCTGTACATGCCTTCCAAGGTCTGTTTGACTGAATGCGCAGGCGTTTCAGGGCCGTTATTACGGCCAGAGGTGGTTGTTCTGGGTACTGATTTCTCAGGATCTATACACCCAAATTGCGTGAAAATGTAATCACATGTTAGTTCTAGTATAATATCATTGTCCAATGAATACCCGTTTACCATCTGCATTTCTTCATGGTGTAGCAATTTTAATGGCCAGTAGCGTCTTAGCAAATGCACTCGCGTCGGTCATAAACGACTAATTTCGCCGCACTGTCCTAATGGATGCTTTCGTCGTACGTCCGAAATTGATTTCTGCGATTATTTCACACAGTGTTGCTTGCCTGTTAGCACTGACACCTCTACGCAAATTCCGCTGCTCTCGGTCATTAAGTGAAGGCCGTCGGCCACTGTGTTGAACGTAGTGAGAGGTAATGCCTCAAATGTGGTATTCTCGGCACACTCTAGACACTTTGGATCAAGGAAATGGAATGTCCCGTCGGTCTAGCTCCAAGTACCATCCCGTGTTCACAGTGTGTTAATTTATGTCGTGTGACAATAATCACGTCGGACATCTTTTCACATGTCACCTCAGTACAAATGACTGTTCCGCCAAAGAATTACCCTCTGATGTCTTTTGTAGGCGTTGCTGCCGCCATCTGTATCGTGCATATCGCTATTCCATGACCTTTGTCACGTCAGTGTATAATAACAATGATAATAATAATCATAGCAATACAGTACTGCAGTTGGTATTGTGAACAGCACTGATGATAATTTGTCCTTACGTTTTGTTCTACAGTGATTTTAAATAATTTTTTGTTTTTATTGCAGGTGAGTGTGAAACGTATCTGTGTGACAATTTTTGAATCACACTTCATAGCAAAAAGTGACAGTAACTTTAAAATGAACAAAAACGCTTCGAAATTGTTAACAGTGCTGACGAATTTTGCTGCATCTGTGGGAAACTGACATTTGCTTCGCAACAACAAATATATTGCCGTTATTTAAAAAACCGGTGTCGCAGATGTTTTGGCTGTAAAATTTGAGACAAGGACAAAACGTGGACACCACACGTTGTTTGCAACACTTCTGTTAGCAGTCTCCGCTCAGTGTCTTTTGGACGTCCTATGGCCGGAGGAAGCCCTCAGGCCACATCAAAGATTGGTATTTATGCATGGGTCCTCCTATTAAGCATGGAATTTCAACGAAAAAGCAACTGGTAGTGTCCTATCTTAATATGCCATTTGCCATGCTTCCAGTTCCACATTTAGAAGGGCTGGTGCACCTGAACTATCAATAGTATACAGCGGTCATTCTGAAGATAGTAATCAAATTACTCACACTGTTCTGCCCAACATTTCAAAAGACCCAATTTCCAAGACATGCGTCTTATCACAAACTATACAGAGTACCATAGATCAGGTAAGTGATCTCATAAGAGATTTGGTTCTTCAAAAGCTAAAGCTGAACTTCTAGCATTGCGCTCATAAGAATGAGGTGTCCTATCACCAACCGTAAATGTTTCAATTTATCGTAATACAGACAAAAACAAATTCCATCTTATGGTACGGATTAATGTAAAAGGCATAACGGAAGCTGTTGGAATTAGCAAATAATGCTGAAGACTGGAGACTGTCCAGTGACTTCTTCGCACAGTTTAAAGGCTGTAGTTTTCATTATGAGCATCCTACACTTCCAATTGAGTATGTTGTTGACTTGAGTCTTATGTACTGTAGTGGTCCTATTGCTATTTTCTTTATTCATTATAAATTAATAGCTTTGTGTATATTTCATAATTTTTATAATAAACTGTAAAAAAACTCTGAAATTATTCAGTTTATTTTGGTTTAATTTAGTAATTTTGTGACTTACCTTTTACTGAATTTTGTCAGCGCAAGTGATTTCATGTTATTTGAATGATTTTGCTACTCAAAGATTCAAAATTATTAATAAATTTCTTGTACTTTTTTTAAGATATGTTACCAAGCATCGGAAAAATTCTTCTATTGGAGCACAAAAAGGTGAATATGTTTCCGCTTAAAAGACGCTGTCTGAAAAGTGGGTACCAGCCGTCGCATTTTACCTTCCTCGACACCTTTAAAAATTGTCCGAAAAACCTTGACGTGCGAACATACTCGCGTTCTTTTTAACATGCAGCTCACCTTTCACTCCCCCAAACTCATTTAAGTGTAACTCGTTCACACCCACTAGTCCATCGCTGTATGTCGCTCATACCCATCCTCTCCCACTTGCCCATTCTCACTCACACATTCAACACAGCTCATTGTCATCATCTCTTTGTGTCCCACTAACTGCCACTGCCTCCTCTCTCACAGCCACACTCTCCTTCATTCTACCTTACCACTACTGTTTTTGTTCTACCTCTACTGTCTCTTCTCACTGCCGCTGTCTCCCTTAGTTCTACTGTCTCATTCGTTCACTCCCACTGCTATTGTCTCTTCTCACTGTCACTGTCTGTCTCTTCCTCTGTTGTCATTTCCACAGCCTGTCCCCCATATTCAATGGCTCACCTACTTCCACCACTTTCTCCTTGTCATTACACCTGCCCCACTGGCACTGTCTCCTTCGCTTTTTCCTAGTACCGTTCCGTCATTGCGAACTATGTTCCATTACCGCTGTGTCCCTCTTTTTCTCTCATATTGCCACTGTCTCCTTCGCTCTTTCTATACGACAACCACTATCTAATATCTTCCAGTATTTATTACTTTTCCGCCTCTTCCCCACTGCCACTGATTCCCTCCCTATCAGCATAAAAAAGCGCGAATAGGCTCGCATGCCAAAATTTTTGGGAACATTCTTAAAGGTGCTGAGGAAGGTAGAATGAGGCAGCTGGTGCCCCACGTTTCAGTCGGTCTTTTAAATAGGAGCAGATTTGCCTTTTTGTGGTCCTATTGGAACAAAATAAAATTTGGAAATTTGTCGTAAAGTCTTATGGGACTAAGCTGCTGAGGTCATCGGTCCCTGAGCTTACACCCGACTTAATCTAACTTAAACACGTACATCATTTTATAACATTTCCTGTAACACAGTTTTTATATTCATTTTTGAATAACGTATATTTTAGTACCCCCCATGAACCATGGACCTTGCCGTTGGTGGGGAGGCTTGCGTGCCTCAGCGATACAGATGGCCGTACCGTAGGTGCAACCACAACGGAGGGGTATCTGTTGAGAGGCCAGACAAACGTGTGGTTCCTGAAGAGGGGCAGCAGCCTTTTCAGTAGTTGCAGGGGCAACAGTCTGGATGATTGACTGATCTGGCCTTGTAACATTAACCAAAACGGCCTTGCTGTGCTGGTACTGCGAACGGCTGAAAGCAAGGGAAACTACAGCCGTAATTTTTCCCGAGGACATGCAGCTTTACTGTATGATTAAATGATGATGGCATCCTCTTGGGTAAAATATTCCGGAGGTAAAATAGTACCCCATTCGGATCTCCGGGCGGGGACTACTCAGGAGGATGTCGTTATCAGGAGAAAGAAAACTGGCGTTCTACGGATCGGAGCGTGGAATGTCAGTTCCCTTAATCGGGCAGGTAGGTTAGAAAATTTAAAAAGGGAAATGGATAGGTTAAAGTTAGATATAGTGGGAATTAGTGAAGTTCGGTGGCAGGAGGAACAAGACTTCTGGTCAGGTGACTACAGGGTTATAAACACAAAATCAAATAGGGGTAATGCAGGAGTAGGTTTAATAATGAATAGGAAAATAGGAATGCGGTAAGCTACTACAAACAGCATAGTGAACGCATTATTGTGGCCAAGATAGATACGAAGCCCACAACTGCTACAGTAGTACAAGTTTATATGCCAACTAGCTCTGCAGATGATGAAGAAATTGAAGAAATGTACGATGAAATAAAAGAAATTATTCAGATAGTGAAGGGAGACGAAAATTTAATAGTAATGGGTGACTGGAATTCGAGTGTAGGAAAAGGGAGAGAAGGAAACATAGTAGGTGAATATGGATTGGGGCTAAGAAATGAAAGAGGAAGCCGCCTAGTAGAATTTTGCACAGAGCACAACTTAATCATAGCTAACACTTGGTTTAAGAATCATGAAAGAAGGTTGTATACGTGGAAGAACCCTGGAGATACTAAAAGGTATCAGATACATTATATAATGGTAACACAGAGATTTAGGAACCAGGTTTTAAGTTGTAAGACATTTCCAGGGGCAGATGTGGACTCTGACCACAATCTATTGGTTATGACCTGTAGATTAAAACTGAAGAAACTGCAAAAATGTGGGAAATTAAGGAGATGGGACCTGGATAAACTGAAAGAACCAGAGGTTGTACAGAGTTTCAGGGAGAGCATAAGGGAACAATTGACAGGAATAGGGGAAAGAAATACAGTAGAAGAAGAATGGGTAGCTCTGAGGGATGTAGTAGTGAAGGCAGCAGAGGATAAAGTAGGTACAAAGACGAGGGCTGCTAGAAATCCTTGGGTAACAGAAGAAATATTGAGTTTAATTGATAAAAGGAGAAAATATAAAAATGCAGTAAATGAAGCAGGCAAAAAGGAATACAAACGTCTCAAAAATGAGATCGACAGGAAGTGCAAAATGGCTAAGCAGGGATGGCTAGAGGACAAATGTAAGGATGTAGAAGCTTATCTCACTAGGGGTAAGATAGATACTGCCTACAGGAAAATTAAAGAGACCTTTGGAGAGAAGAGAACCAAGTGTATGAATATCAAGAGCTCAGATGGCAGCCCAGTTCTAAGCAAAGAAGGGAAGGCAGAAAGGTGGAAGGAGTATATAGAAGGTTTATACAAGGGCGATGTACTTGAGGACAATATTATGGAAATGGAAGAGGATGTAGATGAAGACGAAATGGGAGATACGATACTGCGTGAAGAGTTTGACAGAGCACTGAAAGACCTGAGTCGAAACAAGGCCCCCGGAGTAGACAACATTCCATTAGAACTACTGACGGCCTTGGGACAACCAGTCCTGAGAAAACTCTACCAGCTGGCGAGCAAGATGTATGAGACAGGCGAAATACCCTCAGACTTCAAGAAGAATTTAATAATTCCAATCCCAAAGAAAGCAGGTGCTGACAGATGTGAAAATTACCGAACTATCAGTTTCATAAGCCACGTCTGCAAAATACTAACGCAAATTCTTTACAGACGAATGGAAAAACTGGTTGATGCAGACCTCGGGGAGGATCAGTTTGGATTCCGTCGAAATGTTGGAACACGTGAGGCAATACTGACCTTACGACTTATCTTAGAAGAAAGATTAAGAAAAGGCAAACCTACGTTTCTAGCATTTGTAGACTTAGAGAAAGCTTTTGACAATGTTGACTGGAATACTCTTTTTCAAATTCTAAAGGTGGCAGGGGTAAAATACAGGGAGCGAAAGGCTATTTATAATTTGTACAGAAACCAGATGGCAGTCATAAGAGTCGAGGGGCATGAAAGGGAAGCAGTGGTTGGGAAAGGAGTGAGACAGGGTTGTAGCCTCTCCCCGATGTTATTCAATCTGTATATTGAGCAAGCAGTAAAGGAAACAAAAGAAAAATTTGGAGTAGGTATTAAAATTCAGGGAGACGAAGTAAAAACTTTGAGGTTCGCCGATGACATTGTCATTCTGTCAGAGACAGCAAGGGACTTGGAAGAGCAGTTGAATGGAATGGACAATGCCTTGAGAGGAGTATATAAGATGAACATCAACAAAAGCAAAACGAGGATAATGGAATGTAGTCTAATTAAGTCGGGTGATGCTGAGGGAATTAGATTAGGAAATGAGACACTTAAAGTAGTAAAGGAGTTTTGCTATTTGGGGAGCAAAATAACTGATGATGGTTGAAGTAGAGAGGATATAAAATGTAGACTGGCAATGGCAAGGAAAGCGTTTCTGAAGAAGAGAAATTTGTTAACATCGAATATAGATTTAAATGTCAGGAAGTCTTTTCTGAAAGTATTTGTATGGAGTGTAGTCATGTATGGAAGTGAAACATGGGCGATAAGTAGTTTGGACAAGAAGAGAATAGAAGCTTTCGAAATGTGGTGCTACAGAAGAATGCTGAAGATAAGGTGGATAGATCACATAACTAATGAGGAGGTATTGAATAGGATTGGGGAGAAGAGAAGTTTGTGGCACAACTTGACTAGAAGAAGGGATCGGTTGGTAGGACATGTTTTGAGGCATCAAGGGATCACAAATTTAGCATTGGAGGGCAGCGTGGAGGGTAAAAATCGTAGAGGGAGGCCGAGAGATGAGTACACTAAGCAGATTCAGAAGGATGTAGGTTGCAGTAGGTACTGGGAGATGAAGCAGCTTGCACAGGATAGAGTAGCATGGAGAGCTGCATCAAACCAGTCTCAGGACTGAAGACAACAACAACAACAACATATTTTAGTAAGAATGAAACACTTCCTTGTTTATCCCACATAGTCACCCAATGAAGCGAAGTGCCATGTGAATGACAAAAACAAACTTTTTTCTTACACCAGGCACACCGACCAACGAGGACGGCACGGGACTTCATCCGTGGTCCCTCCGACTCCTGGGCAGGCGGAGTGCTAGTTGGCTGTTCCTACCTCGCCTCCATGGTTTCTGTGGTTTGTGTGCAGGATGTTACTTCTTCTGTTCTTCTTGTGTTCTCTTTGCCATTCTCAGGTTTCTTGTTCATTGCTGTCTGCGGTGGCCGTTACCCTGCTTATTGTGCTGCACACCGAGCATCCTTAAAGCAATTCGAAAAATATGTCGATGCGACCTGGTAATGTACAAATGACTGAAATTTAAGAATTCGAAAAACTAAACTCCTCCCGAACAGACCATGAAGGCCCAACGGTACCGACCGGCCGCCGTGTCATCCTCAGCCCTTAGGCGTCACTGGATGCGGATATGGAGGGGCATGTGGTCAGCACGCCGCTCTCCCGGCCGTACGTCAGCTTCCGAGACCAGAGCCGCTGCTTCTCAATCAAGTCGCTCCTCAGGTTGCCTCACAATGGCTGAGTGCACCCCGCTTGCCAACAGGGCTCGGCAGACCGGATGGTCACCCATCCAAGTGCTCGCTCAGCCCGACAGCGCTTAACTTCGGTGATCTGACGGGAACCGCTGTTACCACTGCGGCAAGGCCGTTGACATTTAAGAATTCTGATAAACCTCAAATGACATGGAGCTATCGGAAATCACATTGTGCGGCAATTTCCTTAAAAATACTTCCCCCAGTCGACAAACTTCGGGAGTCACATTGGTTGTTCTGGGTGGTATCTAAATAACATCACTATTTTCCAGATCAAGAGCGACTACAAGATTTTTGTCAGTAAACATCCTTTTCTTTATTTTTGGTTCTAATAGGCCTTGAGGTCCCTGAAGATAGAGAAAAGCTGCAGAAACAGTATTCCACTAATATCACTGTCACTGTAGTACATGAATGTGTAATATCATTGCTCTATTCCACAACAGATTCATCTTTCGTCTTGAAATGATGAACTGCAGTTTGCTCGCACTTCTTTCACATAACTTGACTGATCGGCGTAACACAGCAGATGTGGGGATAACAGCAAGCTTCATCTTTATGTCAGCTACGAATTAATGGAATCTCCCCTGCAGTTTTGCGATTTCCTATACTGTATGATTGCTTGGCTCCGCTTAATCATTTCTAAAAAGACTTGAAATCAACGTTGCTCATCTCAGCTACGACTCAGTGAGCCCATTCTCGTAGATCTGCATCGATAATAGTGCACTGCCCCTCGCGAACAGCTCTACATGGTTCATCTTTTAAGAAACCTCCTCTAAAGAACCGTTGTTGATGTCATTTAACCTGTTTAAGTATAGGTCAAGTATAAGTCAGACTGTTTTGGTACATTACACATCTTCCACTAAATAGTGTTGATGAAGCTCGGACGGTAATAACGGAGGAAAAGACCAGTGGAGGAAAGGTCATGCAGTTTGCAGATTGTGTGGCAATCAGTGGATGGAAAATCATAGTGTACCAATTGAAATGCGAAATGTTTTCAACCAGTGGCACTGGGCCACGATCGCTGTCGCAGTTTGGTATACAGCTCCCAGTTCCAGGTTGCCGATCTAACAGCTTCCAGAGGCCATTTCATATAATTATAGACCGAAAATAAAAATTTAAAATGCTGTCATAATTTACGGTAGTTATTAAAAAGTATAAAAATTATTTTAAAGGTTTAACACAGTTAGAAATGTATTACAGTTAGAAACAATGTGTGTATCTTGGGGCAGTGAAACTCACTGTGCACAAATGCCTAGACTATATTTATCCAGTATCTGAAAATGAGAGCGCTTACTGACTTGCAACAGACTTTATACACAACTTCAAAGCTTGTCTAATCTTTTACCCCTATTGCATAGTTGAGGTCAAATATTTGATACAGGAGTGTGAAGCTGTTTTATACAAGGGCGTTCGATTCTTTAAAGAATTGGGAAGTTTACTGATTTGAAATTAAACCCGTCAATAAATCAAAAACATCCCAACGTATACTTTCTGATAAATAAACTGAAGAAGGATGCAGTAAATGCTACATCTGAAATTAAAAAATTTCTTTTGAATACCTTAATAAATAAATCGTGATCAAAACTGTTTTTACAGTAAATATTTGAAATTAAAAAAGAGTCCTTTGGCCTACTTTTTCGGAACAAGACAAAAATACTATATATCTTGACAAAAGGTTAAAAGACATATTGAAAACATATAGCGACTCGGAAATTTAAGGTCATGTTTAAAATTTGTGGCTTTCTTAAAAAAATTAAAATTCACAAAATAAGACAAAGTGTTTCATCGTTCGCTACAGCAATATTGTAGAAAAAAAGGCGAAAAGAAATAATCAAATAAAAACATCCAATTTTGTCAAATCAAGATATGGTTAGAGACTGTGACTGTTATATGAAAGAAATTGTTTATGCTGTAAAGCAACCAGTCACAACTGGTCTTAGGTTACTTGATTCAAAAAGTACCATCACCAGATCGAATTTATAAAATTCATCATCATACAGTTTTCACGCTTTCATTAGTACATACGATACAATGGATAAATCCACCCACTCTGTGGCCACGATGCAGCAACCACGACATATTTTCAGAAGGAAAAAACAGTCTAGGTTGCAAAGGCGGCAGACGTTTTATTGATACGTTCTCTTTTTTGAGGCATCTTTATCATCTGATTAGAAACTGCAGGTAACCTATGACTAATGCATTACCTGCAGCTGTTAAATTCTGAAGATGGGTCAAGGGGGCGAAACATGTCAATAAAACTTCTGCTGTCAAGTGCAGGTACCTGCGAAGGTCCAATCCGGGCTGCGATTGTCGTATGACAGCGAAATTTTGTATAATGATAATGCATTAATATGGTACCGACTTACACTGAAAAAAAAGTTCCAATTTTGACCACCTGGTGCAAATCTGGCGCTGCACACTATCTCGTCGACGTCTCCGATGCTCATATTGAACAAATTGTGTAAGTGGTGGTTAATAATAAAATCAACATTATACCTTTCTCATTTATTTCACCTTTTCTGCCCACGCCCCATTCCTAACCCATTACGTACGGAAATATTTCTATACGTCTGTCTTGCATTCACAGCGCTAGATATGCAACTGGTGGCCAGAACTGGAGCTAATTTTTTTCCTGCATAAATTGGTTCCGCATTAAAGCACTGAAATATCTAACGAGTTTCGCTCCCATACGATAATTACAACCCACAATGGGCCTCTGTGAATATCTGTACTTAAATTATAAACTTCCGATACTATGGGCATAGTCACTCCTAAGCCTAGAAATAATGCGAAGGTCAGAAAGTTCACGTCTAAAATGTTTGTCGTCGGTAACGCCACACTGACGCCACTGTTCGCAAAGTTCAGGGTCGGAAAGTCCACGGCACCCACTTGCGCTAGAAATTCCATCGTTTTTTGAAGCCAGTGACTTGGTAAGAGACCCTGCTTCAAGACAGGAAAGGCTCACTGCGAACACTCAAAGGAGCTGCTTGCGAACGGAAGCCGTTAGCAGGCGGTGGGCCTGTGTGGCCCCTGACGCTACTGTTTGTGGCGGGGCGCGTTCCTTTGACGCCGGTCGTTATCTCGCGGCGGAATGACACACACACGCACGCACACACAGCTGGCTGGGCTGTAAACTCCTCCCAGGAAGCGCACGCGCGTACAAGACAGAGCCGCACACACACATTGCGTGAACTTTGGTCGCCGGCTGCGGCAGAATAGGACAGACTCGGTCCTCACGTTCTCTGAAATTGTTACGAAACAAAATACATTCTGGACAAAAATAGTTAAAGCAGCAATAAATAGTTAAAGCAGCAATATCAAATCATAGCGAAGCCACTATGAGTCGAGTGACGACGACATGAACGTTGTCAACTTATATATATATTGTTTTACGTAAACTATTCCTTAGAAGTGAGTTCTGTGACAGAAACGAGTTCATTCAAACCAGTTGACCAAGTATCTGGTAGGAGATTGTACGACATTAATACGAAGAGGAATTTCCAATTTGGGCATCGTATAGCCAAAAAGTATAAAGCCAGAAACTTGGCAGCGGATCAAAAATTTTTCAACATTTGTGGAACAAATTTCTGAGAATGACGGTCTGGAGCACAGCATTGGATGTAACTGAATCATGGACTGTGGGGGAACCGGAAAAGAAGAGAATCGAAGCGGTTTTGGATGTGCTGTTACAGAAGGAAGCTCAAAATTGGGTGCACTGATAAGGAATGAAGTGGTCCTCTGTGGAATCGCTGAGGAAAAAAATATGTGGAAAACACTGACAAGAAGATGGGGCAGGATTATAGGACATGTGGTAAGGCCACATCGAATAACTTTCATTGTACTAGACGGAGGCAACAGAGGACACAACCTGTGGGGGAAGAGTAAGATTGGAATGCATCCAGTAAATAACTGAGGACGTTGGTAAAGTGTTATTCTGAGATAAAGACATTGACAATTGAGAGGAAGACGTTGCGGGCTTCATCAGACCAGTCAGAAGACTCGACTGATGTCCCCCCCCCCCCCCCCCCACACACACACATACACACACATAAAATGGTCTGATGTTATTATGGTGCTATACTGTCAGTAATTTACTTGTTGCGTAGTAATGCCAATAGCCAAAAACATGGGGAAAAACTAACGTTTATTTTTCCAGAGGGCAAGCAGCATGATGATATCCTATTGGGTGCAATATTCGAGAGGTAAAATTTTCCCCATTTGTATTTCCAGCCAAGAAATATCAGTAAGATGTCAATAATAAAAACAAAACTGGCTTCAGATCAAAGTGTAGAATGTTAGAACCCTTGATTGGGCAGCTAGGTCAGAGAATTTAAAAAGGGAAACTGATACGTTGAATTTACATATATTGGGAATTAGTGAAGTGGGAACTACATTGAAGGGGATGATGTTATTGTTTGAAAACACTAAAAGCTTTGGTAGATAAAAAAAATTGATAATATTATTGTTTGAAAAAACCTAAAAACTTTGGTAGATAAAAGATCAGCCTCACTACTTTTATCATACACCTCGTGTTATTTTCTGTGACTGAAAGCGATTTGATTGACTTAATATGTGTGGGACTTTCTCAAATAGTAACACGATAACAGTATGGTGTCATGTTTGTATCGTATGAGAAAGTGGATGAAACTTAGTATGGGCACACAACCCACTCTTCTCCATTCGAATAGCACCTAAGGGGTCTGCTAAGAGTATCGTCTTAATCTGAAGGTCGG
Source organism: Schistocerca gregaria (assembly GCF_023897955.1). Taxonomy (NCBI): domain Eukaryota; kingdom Metazoa; phylum Arthropoda; class Insecta; order Orthoptera; family Acrididae; genus Schistocerca; species Schistocerca gregaria. The sequence goes on along the minus strand of NC_064923.1, from coordinate 249,622,980 downwards.
TTCACCATCAACAGTGCCTTACGTCCTCACAACGAGACACTGTGGAGAGGTTTTGCTGTGTGTGGGCTGTACGCCTTATAGCCTGGCAACCCTTCTTACAGCAGTGATATACCTGCTGCCTACGCTCAAAGGGGATCCATGACCAGATGACAGTTTATTTCACGCACGCTGCCTATCCCAGCAGTCGGCAGTGCAAGCGCCGCCATAATTCGCTGATCCCCCAGACTTGTTTGTCCCCACGGGCCAAGTAATCGCAGATACTTCGTCTATAATATCTCTATGGGTATTTAGGGCAGCACAAAGCCACTCGGAGGTATCTTCCGTGAGCTCTATGACACGTGGCGTCTGCACCCAAAGTTCTCAATCGGAAGGTTCATACGTACAATGTTATGCGATACTGACCAACGCCGACCGAAAGAGCCGGCAATGTCTGCCAACACCATCTCCAGCACTTGGCTTCTGCATCGGAGACGGCCATGAACATGGTATCGGCTTCACTGTGTTATTTTGTTCTACTTCCCACAGCATACTAGTTTTGACTGTTTAGTCATTACGCTCCTCCAGCCTAAGTTTTCACCTGTGTAAACTCAGTGCTACTCTTGAACTTTCATAAATTATTGTAGTGATTGACTTTGCTACAAAGGAGGAGTATTTCGGTTTATGTACTTTCCAGTAAAACTGTTCTACATTGTTTCCTTGGACTATGTTCTCGTTGCGCCTCAACCAGCACTAGACGTAATAACTGGAAACAAACTGTCTTCCATATATGTGGTGTCGGACGTGTCCGAGCGAACAGACAGACATTGGTTGCGAGAGGACACTTGTGTCTTAAATTGCTTTCTGTCTAATAAATGGGGTGTTAAGTGCTGAACTGAATCAAGTCCAAATAAGAAAGTTTTGAGAAAAATAGACACAAAGTTTTTGCTGAATAATTATTAACTATAGGAAAAATTTTACACCATTCTAAAATGTTTGAATGATGGAATGTACTTTATGTAATGTATTCTCATACTGGAGAACGGTAAATTTAAGTGCCATTACATGCTACCTTGAATAGAAAGAATTTTGGACATGATTCTTTTGTGCTCTGAATGTATTGTATATTCCTCTTTATGCTAGTCTTCACGCTTTACTAAGGAAATAGTAAGAAAATACACGTTTGAAAATACAATTACAGTTTTATTCCCTGTGTCTGCATGTAGAAATTATTTCCGAACAGGAAGTTATGCAGTTAAGATTCAAAGAAAAATGTATTCACATTCGTCTGCTTGCTCTTGCAATACTGAGGACGCTCTTGTGACAGTTGTCACTCGGTAAGTTATTAAAAAAAAAAAAGGCTAATCCACAGGTGGAGCGTATAGCAGTAAATCCTCCATATCTTTTTTCTTCGCTTTTGTTACTGGTCGATGTTTGGTATAAAGAGAGCCCTGCTGGATGTTACAGAGTGCGCCATGGGATAGTCAGGCTTCCTTCTTAAGACAGCGTTGTCGAGCTGCACATCAGATTTCCAGGGCTCAGAGGCTGCTTACAAGACAGTGCAAAAGGAGATTCTGTTTCACAAAGAAACAATGGCATTTTAATGTTCCTGTTCTGGCCGGTACAAGAGTCTGAATATAAATTTATTTTATATACTTATAGGCTATACTCGAAGCTAGTTTTCATGACTTCTGGAGCCAGCTGTTTCCGAAGACGTCATAGATAGACCTGCCTGAACAAGACCCGAAGGTACACATTTTGCCAGCAGTAGGCATAAGCAGGAAGGCTTTTACCTGGAACTCTTAGTCCTTCATTGTAGTACACACCTGCCCACAGCTCTGCTACCTTTGCCCAGTACTCCTCTTCCACTTCTCAGAGTGTTAAGAACTTCTTCTGTTTTGAGCTCCGCCAAGACTGCATACGTTTTTGTCTGCTGCAGCAGAGGCACCATCCTCCTCAGCAGCTGTGACCCCTCCTACAGTAAAAGAAAAATATAACATACAATCACTGTCACATTACCATAAAACACTGTTATCACACATTTAAGCTCAACAGCCCAGTATAGTTATTATCTCGTTAGCTAATTTTCAGTTATCAAATTTACAAAGCAATTATTAGTTTACCTGAGCTAGAACGCTCATATTCACATGCATTACTTCCATAAATTTTGCTAATCACTCATAATCATCAGCTCGCTTTAATTAGAGCTCACACACCTACAAAACAACCCCTAGAAATTGGAACAATGGATATGTTCCCATTATGCTCCGAACAATAGTCAACTTCCCTCCGAGCTCAATAGTGTTGCTAGTCCTGGGGTAGTTATTTGTTACATCTAACATGAATCTTTTATGCTTTGAAATCTGCTTCATAAATAGTACACGGAAGTGGAGTAAATCCAAAATGACAGAAAAGGGACTTGTTCCCTTATGCTCTGAAAGCCCGAAATATTAAAGCGTTTGCTCTACAATTTCGGAGCGTGAAAATTAACTGTGTGTTGCGACCGTACAGGTTGTGTAGGAATGTGTATGTGACGAAATAAATGTAATCTCTCTCATCAAATCGCCGAAAATCAAAGTTCTACATTGTTCACAAGTTCTATATCAGCTCGCAGTCCCCACGTGCTGCTGCACGAAAAGATTCACCCACGCATTACACGGCACAAACACTTCTGTGGGCCCCCACAGTGGGCCGCAACTTACAAGTTTGACTACGTTTCGCCTAAGGGGTACAAACTCACAATCGTTGCAATGTTCCACAAAAGTATTTAATATAAATACAGGCAGGATTTGCTACTCCAAAATCACGTACACCCTCAAGTATTTTTTAAAGTTTCACAAATTCGAGTGTATTTCCATTAAGAACAAAGAAAAATTAAAAGTGACAGTTCACAATAAATTATTTTCAGAGCCTGATCGAGTTTCTTAAGATCTTGCAGGCTTTTGGATAAACTGCGAGTAACTGCGTGAGTTATCTTTAGGAAACCGTTAAAGTCCCGCGGTATATAAAACTACAAATTCCACAATGGCTACACACTGAAACCTTGTAAGTGCGATTTGTATCAGACGCAAGCCGAAAAGTAACAAGTTCATGAGATGCGGAAAAATATCTATGTCCGAAAGTAGGAACTCTGAATAATGCACACACGCGAACTAGCGGTTGTTTCACCGCTCCTCGTATAAAACTTCCTCCTAACACAGTCTGTTCGCCTCCAAAGGCCTCCGAACCTAGGCTCCCCTCCCAGCTGCCGCTGTTCACCCAGGAAACCTCGGTCAATCACCACTGAAATCAGTTAAACTACTGAACGTGAAAAGCGCTGAAATTGTTAATTATAACCGTTTATACACATATGGTATAACAAATCATACGAAGATTTTCCGTGATGTATTATGCTGTTATCAGCTTCCTTTCAACTACCATAGTTTATTTATAAACGATAATTGCTATGGTTTTCTTCAATGTTCCAATTTATAAGTGATAAAGGGTCTATACAAGGGCGATGTACTTGAGGACAATATTATGGAAATCGAAGAGGACGTAGATGAAGATGAAATTGGAGATATGACACTGCGTGAAGAGTTTGACAAAGCACTGAAAGACCTAAGTCGAAACAAGGCCCCGGGAGTAGACAACATTCCATTAGAAATACTGATAGCCTTGGGAGAGCCAGCCCTGCAAAACTCTACCATTTGATGAGCAAGATGTATGAGAGAGGCGAAATACCCTCAGACTTCAAGAAGAATATAATAATTCCAATCCCAAATAAAGTAGGTTTTGACAGATGTGAAAATTACCGAACTATCAGTTTAATAAGTCACGGCTGCAAAATACTAAAACGAATTCTTTACAGACGAATGGAAAAACTGGCAGAAGCCGACCTCGGGGAAGATCAGTTTGGATTCCGTAGAAATATTGGAACACGTGAGGCAATACTGACACTACGCCTTATCTTAGAAGATAGATTAAGGAAAGGCAAACCTACGTTTCTAGCATTTGTAGACTTAAAGAAAGCTTTTGACAATGTTGACTGGAATACTCTCTTTCAAATTCTGAAGGTAGATGGTAGGCAGGGGTAAAATACAGGGAGCGAAAGGCTATTTACAATTTGTACAGAAACCAGAAGGCAGTTATAAGAGTCGAGGGACATGAAAGGGACGCAGTGGTTGGGAAGGGAGTGAGACAGGGTTGTAGCCTATCCCCGACGTTATCCAATCTGTATATTGAGCAATCAGTAAAGGAAACAAAAGAAAAATTGGGAGTAGGAATTAAAATCCAAGGAGAAGAAATAAAAACTTTGAGGTGTGCTGATGACATTTTAATTCTGTCAGAGACCTGGAAGAGCAGTTGAAAGGAATGGACAGTGTCTTGAAACGAGGATATAAGATGAACATCAACAAAAGCAAGACGAGAACAATGGAATGTAGTCGAATTAAATCGGGTGATGCTCCGGGAATTAGATTAGAAAATGAGACACTTAAAGTAGTAGATGAGTACTGCTATTTGCGGAGCAAAATAACTGATGACGGTCGAAGTGGAGAGGATATAAAATGTAGACTGACGATGGCAAGGAAAGTGTTTCTGAGGATGAGAAATTTGTTAATATTGAGTATAGACTTAAGTGTCAGGAAGACGTATCTAAAAGTATTTATGGGGAGTATAGCCATGTGTCGATGTGAAACATGGACGATAAATAGTTTAGACGAGAAGAAAATAGAAGCTTTCGAAATGTGGTGCTACAGAAGAGTGCTGAAGATTAGATGGGTGGATCACGTAACTAATGAGGTGGTACTGAAGAGAATTGGGGAGAAGAGAAATTTGTGGTAAACTTGACTAGAAGAAGGGATCGGTTGGTAGGGCATGTTCTGAGACATCAGGGGATCACCAGCTTAGTGATGGAGGGAAACGTGGAAGGTAAAAATCGTAGAGGGAGACCAAGTGATGATTACAGAAAGCAGACACAGAAGGATGTAGGTTGCCGTTCGTAATGGGAGATGAAGAAGCTTGCACAGGTTAGAGTAACATGGAGAGCTGCATCAAACCAGTCTCTGGACTGAAGACCACCACAACTGTAAATATTAACAAACAATTTAAATTATACATTAAATAATTTCTTATATATCTAAAGTTTACAGTAATGCCGCTACTTTAATGTTTCTCTATTTATTTAGAAAGAGAAGCTGTTTTTAACCGTGCGAAATCTACTTTTTGGTCTCTCACTTCAATACAGTATGTGAATAATTTCTGTAAATCTTACATCAAATTGCGATACAGTTTTACGAGATGTATCCGTGGACGCCTCGTTTGCTGCAATCGCATAATGCGTTACCGACATATTCACTTTTACAGTTCAGGAGTTACATTTAACTTACTATAACTTATAAACTAATGTGCATATCGCTGGCGCGTCTTCACACGCGGACCGTTTCAAATAAGCCTACTGGCTCTGCAGTGACACGTATGGTTCTTTATTTATTAATTTTGGGCTAAGCTTAATTCTGCACTGGACTGGGAAAGCGGCCATAAGAAATGAGCAGCCACTGTGCTGTCCAAAGAACGGGTTTTCCCGGTCACGTGGTCTCCTTAGCGGCCGGTGGAAGTCAGAGACAGCCCCATCTATGGAGCATAGTGTGAAACTGGCCCTCCACGTGCTGGTGTCAAGCTGAGTTCAGCAGTCAACACGAATATGGCCCGATTTAGTCCGCCTCCTGTACGTCCTCGGTATCCTATTTGTGACTGAATAAAGTGTCTCTTCCCTTTACAATAGGCTGTCGTATTACAGTTGGTTAGCGATCACACACAATGTCCATGTATCAAAGTATTACGTCAGTCAGTTTGATCGAAGGTCTATATGGACATTTTTGCTCCTTGTTTTTCTTTTGCATACTGTTTAAATGTTACCTCAGTTTTCCTCGTACACCTTAGTAACCAAGATTATGCAGAGATTATGTTTACGTAACATATGATCACATATGAGGGAGTCACCAGCCATGTATTTCCTCTCCACATCCGTTAGCAACATATTACACTACACGCTCAACAAACAATACAAATATATTTTGCAAGAAAAGTTCGTCGCAGAACGAGAACAAGACAGCAAAATATAGAGCTTCTGCTGTGCAAAGAAGTTTTTAGGGCTACAGAGCGAGGTTTAGTTCCTAATAACACAAATTTCAAGGGAGTGACAGTTATTAAGCATTTTAATAGTATTCAGGGCATATAAAACTTCATAGATTATTTTCTAATTACAGCTCAGAGTTTTCAGTCGTCCATCTCATGCATTTGATAACTTTCATAACGTTCATTCTTCCAGATAACTTTCAGTACGTACAATTCCAACAAGTGGGGTTTAACATCAACATGTGCACCGGGGCTTGTGCGAAATGGATTGCTCCTAATGGTAGCACTGAACACACTGGAAAAGTGGAAGAAGGTGACACTGGATATACAGGGTGTGGATAAATATATGTAAATACCACAAATACATTACCATGCCTAATACGTTGTAGCAATACTGATGGCATTCAAAACAGCTTCCTGTATCCTTGGAGCGGATAATTACAGGTCACGTATGGTTCTCAAGGTAATCTTATACCTTTCTTACTCCAAAATAGTGGAAAGTTCAGGCTAACGATGATGGAGGAGGATAGAGAGTGCGTAACCTTCTCTCCAAAGTAGACTACGAAGGGTCAATAATGCTGAGAGATCTGGTAACTTCGGTGGCCAGAAGAGATGTGACAGTTCATTGTCGTGGTCACAAAACCACTTCTAGACAATGAGAGCTGTGTCAACATGGCCACTGTCGTCTTGGGACACAGCATTACCATTGTGGGGCAAACATTGTGCCATGATATGTACATGATCAGCCGAAATGGCTCACATATTCCTTGGTAATAATGCGACCTTGTACAGTAACCTTCTAATCCATGGAGTGCAATGATATGGCTGCCAGAATCATCACCGAAGCCCCGCCATATTTTTCTCTTAATACGTATACTCGGCCAAAGGCTGGAAACAGTGTGTAATGAGACTTATCCGACCAAATGACTCACCTCCACTGCTTCACAGATCAGGTTTTGTGTCCTCGGCACCACGGATTAGTAGTTTTGGAATTCCAGCTCATCCTGCAAAAATTCTCAGCTTATGGTGCTCCCTTCGTGGGTCTTTTTTTGTGGTGACAGGGTTCGTGAGTATGACACTCATTCAGTTCTGCAACGACTTTTGCAGCTGTCTTCGTCTTATTTCTCGTCCCTATGCCCTTCAATGACTTTCTGTCATGATCACTCAACACGCACTTTTCTCCAGGTTGTGGTTCAAGTGGCTCTGAGCTCTATGGGACTTAACTGCTGTGGTCATCAGTCCCCTAGAACTTAGAACTACTTAAACCTAACTAACCTAAGGGCATCACACATATCGATGCCCAAGGCAGGATTCGAACCTGCGACCATATCGGTCATGCTGTTCCCGACTGTAGCGCCTAGAACCGCTCGTCCACTTCGGCCTGCCCTCCAGTTTGTGACTTAGCGGATAATGTTTCATGTTTCTTCGCTTTCCCTCCAAGTTACGATGGTTTTTGAAACATCAAACACTTTGGCTTCTTTGGTTATGGAAGCTGGTGTATACTCAGCATTGTAGAACACTCAGTATAATGTCGTTTATTGAAAATAAACTACACTTCTCGAACAATCACTATATACACACAAAAACAAATAACTTGTAGACGACCATTCATCAAGAGTGTCAGCGAGGTCCATCGGAGCTGGTCCTAGCTCGGCGAGGAACTGGCTGTACTGCTGCTACGCTAGCCTTATAAAGCCGGCGGAGGCCGGCGGAGTACTCCAACTTTCCCTGTATCTGTGAGATGATCTCTGTAGAAAAAGGTTCGCATTAGTCTCTAGCAAGTTCTGTTTGTTTTGAAGAATTGTTTTCCTCTTGGTTGCACCTGCAAGTACTTGTGTATGTTATATGGTACACAGGGGTGTCTTGAGTGTAGTCTACCTGTCAGGCGCCGTCTGTGGCAGACATAGCAGAAGCACTAACCACACGAATAGTTTAATCACGTTCTAATTCCTATGTTATGCTCTCACAACTACACAGAACACTATTCTGACGACGACTGAGGATATTGCACAGGTGCCGTTCGTGGTTCAATACAACAATGCAACCTATAGGTTTGCCTAGGATATGCACTTATTTCTCGTAACCAAGCGAGGTAGTGCAGCGATAGGCACAATGGACTCGCATTCGGGAGGACGACAGTTCAAATCTGAATCCGGCCATCCTGATTTAGGTTTTCGATGATTTCTATAAGTCCCTTCAGGCGAATGCCGGGACGGTTGCTTTAAAATGGCATGGCCGACTTCCTTCCCCATCCTTCCCTAATCTGCTGAGAGCGACGACCTCGCTGTTTGGTGTCCTCCCCCAAATCAACCAATCAACCAATACATTTCTTGCGGTGTTTCCACGTTTTCGTCAATTCCCTATATGTGGACCAGAGCTAGTGTGCTGTGTAAAATGCCTCTGCGGACACCCCAGAAAATAATGCACGTGTAAGAAAGGAGAGAGAAATCTGGAAAGTTACTACTGCCACCGGTAGGACAGGGTGACATACAAAAAATATGTGACTTAACGTGTTGTCTAACACCAACACACTCTGGCACAAATTACACGGTAAGTAGCAACAACATATCAACTGCTTGCATGCTTCATAGCGGCAATGATGCACTGACAGAGTAAGTCTTCGTTTGGTCGATGACGATCGAACGTAACTCCATCAATTCCTAGGATGCTGATCTTAGTGTCATCGCTCCAAATGACCCTAGACCAGTCTCTTTGCGTCCATTCCTGTGTCCTGATGCCCATTGCACACTATTCTGCCGCTGAATTTTGTTCAGATAACATTTCCTCGCTGGAGTTTTCTCTCACAAAGCATTTTCGCAAAGTTTCCGTCTAAAGATTCGATCAGAAACTTCAACCCTTGAAGTCTTCAAGATGGCATTCACGTCATTTGCGGTACGCCAACGATCTTGCAGAGAAAGACGGCAGATTCTACGACAGTCTTGATTAGTCAATATCGGATTTCTGACGGGTCTTGGAACAGTTTTGATGGACCCAGTTTCTTCACACCAGTTGCAAATTTTCCTCACACCCGACTTTGTAGCGCTTCCACCCAACCTTTCTGCTATTTCACTTCTTCACGGCCTGTTACTTCCTTACTCCGCTTGCTTGATGAGCAGTCAGTACGTTCCGATACAGGACATATCGTTTTCAATTCGTCGTCCGTCTCAACTCAGGTCACTCTAAGGAAACCTTATACTAAATGCATTGCTACGACTAGAGTTACAACAATAATGGGAACGCTTTTTCTCGCTGGGTAAAACAATAATAACACACTTCCATTCAGTGATCTGTCGGTACAGAACAAATTACAAACGCCTGCACGAGCCGAGTCCGCTTCATGTGCTACACAGTGGCTCCAGCTAGCCAGTTTCCCACCCTCTGTTACGCGGCCTCTTCCCAAACAGTATGTGTACGCTAAACAGCAACATCCACCTAGAAAACAAGCAATAGATGGAAACGTGTACCATGCGCGCGAAAGGGAACGTACTTCCGAACACTTTCCGACGTTTCCATACTCGAAAATAGCCTTGATGCTCCCTGGTTACAAACTTCTGGAATATTCCTCCACACTACTTCCACCCCCGAGGCCTCGTTTTCACGAGTTGCCCCCAGCTCTACGACAGCATTTTCACATGCTGACTTCTCGGCTAATCAGCCTCAAGAGCAGAAAGTAGTCCCTGAGATTGGCCATTTCCCACTAACGCTCAAAATACATGCCTGCCAACAGTTTTAGAAGGTCGTTTCCCAGAGGGTAGCAGGAAACACCAACCATTCTGTGGGAAAAACACTCGCCTTTGAAGACCACCTAGTATGGCCAGACCACTACAATTTAGCCGGCCCGTTACCATTAGACTGTCGAATAGCCGCCGTCCCACAGGTACTGGCAAACCGGCTCTGTCACAATAACGATCAGTAGTTGCTGATGGCCGCCACCTCTGAATGATCAGCAATACAGCCCCCCCCCCCCCCATCAATTTTTCGGCGGAAGGTGACATTATTCCTAACTAGGCTAATGAATATCTTGATGCCGAAGAATTCAAGTAACACGAAAGAACAATGGCTAGCTGCATGTTGTTTACACAGGCACATATACAACTCTCAGTTGCTGTACGAGAACGAAACTTGACATTCATTTCAATGTCACACAAACAGAATTTCTGGTACTTCATCTTACTAAAAAATCATAAATAACAACAAGATGCTTGAAAAAGTAACAGTTACAATGCTTCTTAAAAATCATTCGTTTATAGTGTAAAAAAAGGGAATAAACAAGAGAAAAAATTAACACCATGGAATTGACCTCTACTATCTATTGCTTCGATAATCCAATCATTACTCGTAAACTATCGAAAATAAGAAAAAAGCTGTCCAACTAACATGGAATGAATATAACAACGCAGCCCCCCCCCCCCAAATAAACTACGATTTTGACAAAAAATAAACACCAGAAAGCTTACAGATTTCCGAAAAAAACAAGAAATAACTGATGTAAATACAAGAATATAAATTCAGAAACAATAAAATTAGAGTCCATCAATGTAAAGTGAATAATCTAAGGACGCAGCAATCTATGAAACAATAAACAAATTTCACTAAACTAAAAAAGCAAAAGAAATTTCTACTGCACCTTTAAAGTTTTAAGTGTACTGAATTAAAATTACATCACTCTAATGTAAATTATTGCCTCAGAATCAGAGCACCAAACAACTAGAGCATAAAATTAAGAGATCCGCCGCCTGTCCATCGAATTATTGGAAAACAAATGCATAAAAAATTAACAGCTAAGAACCTAATAAAATATGGTAATCCAAATTAACTTAAAATGAATCGTTAATAACTGCTACTGTTGCAGTCAAATTACCTATTAAAAACTGAGCATCTCAGTACCACAAAGAAAATTAAAATGCTCATTATCGAGAAATGACCACCAACCAAATGTTTAACACGATCACATACGTATGCCAGACTCCTAGAACACCCATGCTCCTTATGTCGCCTCCGTCACAGATACGCCAAATACTGAACAGGTCGTTCTGGTTTTCAGCCGCTCTCAGTAGCCTCACACTACTGGAACTGCACCGATTTCTGAATTCCATTTCGCTTTCGTCAGGTCCTTACATCAACGAAAAATTCTCTGTCTCCTTGCGTCCATTTTGTTCGTTTCTTGGTCCTACTACTCTTTCACTCTTGGACATTTCCGTAAAACACTTCCACACGTGACAACTGGTTAAGTTTTTTGACTGCAAACCTCCGATCCATCTTCCACTTCCGGCTTTTGTACAGAACTTATTTCTGAGGGTCATTATTAACTGTCATTGCAAAATCAGTAATAACTGACTGTCTCCCAATACTTTCAAAATTTGGTCTCCTCTTCATGTGAGTCTTTTTTTAACTCGTGTCCATACAGTTTTCATAAACTGCACTCATATTCTGCATATGTAATACTTATAGAAATGCTTCTTGTTGTGTGCTTACATAGATATGTTCCTCTTGTTATTCAGTACAGTGGTTCTACCTGACAGCGGTTTCTAGTGACTTAATGTCTCACTGTCCCAATAATTATTTTTTCCACACTTTGTGTGTCTCAGGAACTGCGCATCCTGCCGAGCGGAACACTGCCGCCTCCCTACAGTTCCCTCAAAACCCGGCGATGTAACTGCGGGGCTTAGAATGCTTTTGAGTCTCACAACCAGAACACTAACTAGGTTTTTGCCTGCTGATGAACACCAAACGCACAGACAGTCTGGTTTTCTTTCTCTGATAGTGAAAATTGAACCATTGCGGGTGCTCAGATTGTCAGTTTCTATTAACATGACGCAAGCAGAGTAGCAGGTATTATAAAAAAAGAAAAAGAAAAGGAAAAGAGGTTCCATGTCTTGGTTAACTGTTGTTTACTTCTTTGATTTGTTAAGCAATGCACTAATCACAGAAGAGCGCCAAAGTTATAAAGTGTGTGAGGTGAAGTGAGGTATTATGCTTGAAATCATTACACCTCACTAGAAACTAGTGATTGCTTGGGAGAAGCAGTCATAAATGCAGTCCATAAAGAAACTTTCATTATTCCAGTAGGCAATGGGTCATTGATGTTTAGTTTGCTTGAGAGCTGTTCTTTGTTCACACAGTTAGTGATCAACACAGTGTTTCTCATGAACAATGACGTCTTAGGCATGTATTGACCTAACGAAAACTTCTAGTTAGTGAACAAAATATGTCTTTAAACATAATTCATTTTGTTCATTAATTCCAAATGCAGTCATTTGAACTTTTTACTCACTTAGGCAAGAATTCATCTAAGGTTCCAACCCATTGGTATTGGAGGCACGGGACACGACTACATCTACTTCTTGTGGGGCTAAAACATTATCCTTCTCCCAATTAGTTTGAGAAAGACAATCATTTGTTGCATACACGTTGCATACATACGGTCATCTTTACCATATAGCGATATAAAATTTCTGTACTCTCATTTCTCTCCTTCACGTTCTGTTTGTTCCTTTAGTTCATTTGTACATACTTGCTGCAATAATCTGAACTGTGCTGTGTCTTCAAGCCAGCTGCTTCTTCCTCCCTCTCGTTCCTTCACCTTACGCTCGTCCTCGGCCCTCTTCTTGACTCTGTCTCTTCCGTTTGCGGCCTTCTTTTGCGCTCTCCAGCTTCTTCCTCTTTTCCGCCCCTCTTTCTTTCTTATCTGCCTCCAAGTGTGCCATCAATTTTGCTATTAGATCCATTTTCATCTGCACTAATTACTTTCAATTTCCTTCTTTGTTTCACTCCCCAAATTCAAACGAAAGTAGATACCTTACTGTTTATTCACACATTTCTGATTTAAGCGATAGACATTCGCAACAAATTCCAACACTCCGCCCTGCTAACGTCAAAAAAATAGTTGACCAAAGGCACCAAAGCGAACCACCGCGTCGGAAAATTAATCAAAATAAGGAAGCACTGAGCCGTAAGATTTCCCTTGCTCGTTTTTTTTTCTCCATTTTGCAACCGATGTCGAGGTCCCCAGCTTGCGAAGATGAAATTTTTCGCAATGGTTCCAATCGTCGCAAGCTTCGTCCGTCGTCTCGGAGCTTCTGTAGCGTCTGACGAGCTCTTGTCGCCGCCAGAATCCACCAACTCCTAGCACCGTGCAATGCACGACACAGGTCACACGATATACTGCTCACTTCCTCCCAGACGTTTTTTGGCGAGCCTGGATAACTCCAGGCCCTTCTACGCCTACGCTATAAAGCCGAATGAGGGACGCCAACCTTGCTTAGGTCCGCTAGGCAGGGTTGAAACAGTGCCTTCCTCTACACCACTATTCAATGCTCTGAAGTCGACTACCTTTAAAAGCTCCCAAGTTCGGCCACTGGATTGGATAATAAGCCGCACGTTTTTGTACTTTTTTTGTTATGTAAATGCGTTAAACCATCATAGCATTTACTCAGCAGTATGGCAGTTCTCAAGTCTCGCTATACGTTACCATGTAACATTTATCTAAACTGTTAACTGCTGCTGATTTATTCAGCTAAACGTTGGCCAATATTAAAAACTTTTGCACAAGGGTTTTTCAATAAATAATGCAACACTTTTTTCTGAAGGCAGGCTGATTTTATCCAGGATTCCAATATACTATATTATTCGCCATTCCTACCAGCTGACGATGCGGCTTTGAACGTTTTTTTTGGAGGAGAGGTCGTGTGACGCCATTCTATGGATTGCCGTTCTGTTTCCGGTTCGAAGTGATGAATTCGAATAACGGTGTAGGCTTCTGCCGCCAGAGTCTGTTGACGTAAAAGCCATATGGTTTCTCCCTATAGTTTTTTGCATTATGACGCGCGGTACGATACTCAGAAAATTTGTATGTCAATTGAGGAACTTATGTTTCATTGCATGTGACATGTCTCACAAAAAATTGACACGATCAACTTAGCAACGAGCAAACAATATCGCACAGATTGTCCTTCGTTGCACTTTACAGTCTCCTGTTAACCCTTGAGTAACTCACCTTAGAGTACCCCAGCTGGTGGACGAGTGTGTCAGCACTACCAACAGAAACGTCGGGTTGAGCAGCGAGGTGTTTTATTGTGGTCTGTCGGTCACCTGGAGTGAGAGTGTCCGGACGTTCCAATATTGCAGGAGTCACAGCTGTGCGCGGCCAGCAGGTACCCTGGAGATCGGACACATTTGCACGATCTAGTTGCAATGATGACAGAGCCACCATGCCGTTGTTCACTGCCAGGTCTCCGTAGACACTCTGCAAGCGCCTATGAATATCTGCGATGCTCTGATTTTCTACCAAAAGAAACTCAATGGCAACACTCTGCTTGGAACGCACTTCTGTAACAGACGCCATTTTGAAGTCTACGTACAGCACCGCCACACATCGAAACTTCGTGAAACCATAGGGACTGAAGCGGGAATATTCCATGATGTCCCAAAACAAATACCTCATTACATCAACTGAAATTGGCTGATAAAAGAAGTGTTGCTCTACTTACTGAACGCCCCTCGTAATGTGATAAAGGTAAATTATCCATAAGATTTATTACTGGCACTAGATTGAGCGTGGAAAAATGCGTCAGTCGAACGAGCCAAATTTATATTTTAATACGTTTTCACTTGTACTCTTTATTATTTGTTGTTAGCACGTATGTGTTAGATATATGTTTAATTATTTATGTCTAAATTGGAAACAAATGAGCCCTCGGTCACAATTTTTTAGTCTTATTAACCAGGTTTCAACACTTCTAAGAATGCCTTCATCAAAATTTAGACATTTAAAGTTGTCTATAACAATTACAAATTTGTGGGAAGAAAAAAAATTTTTATATAAAAAAGTGTAAGTAGTGACTAACAATACAAGACAGAGACAGTACTTGCAAGTCACGTATAAAATAAATAACAGGCCTGAAGGACTTTAGTTTACTGGCTGTATTTCATGTTATACCGTTTTCCGCAAGCTGTGTCATTCAGCCCTTTCTGTATTTTCTATAATGACGTTTTTATGCTTCAAACTGTACCTATAAGATCTGATATAGACAAAATGTTACTTTACCTGTCAGTGTTAAACAAAATATTGCCTTCTACATTATAGACTGAACAATATTCATTATAATTTTCGCCTGTCTACATTTGAAAGTTAAGTAGCCAAGTTGTACCTATGGCTACCAGATAGCGCTATCGCTGCAATGTCGTGTTCACCTGCCGCGCTTGTTAACGCGGCCGCCTCAGTCCGCTGCAATCTGTGGCTGTACGGGTATGAGCAGTCCATAGAGGCTCGCCTTCACACATTCCTTTTAAATATTTTGTGACTTAAGCCCTTCTGGCATGTTATTTATTTTACATGTGACATGTAAGTATTATCTCTGTCTCTAATTGTTAGTCAGTACTTACACTCTTTTGTATAAAAACTTTTTTCTTCCCACAAACTTGTAATTGCTATAGACCACTTTAAATGTCTAAATTCTGATGAAGACACTCTTAGAAGTGTTGAAACCCGGTTAATAAGACTGTACAAAGCAACCATGTTAAAAAAAATTATGTCTAAACTTTTATATGTAGAATATTGTGTTTGGACTCTATAGAATCTGGACGAATGGAAAAACTGGTGGAAGCCGACTTGGGGAAAGATCAGTTTGGATTCCGTAGAAATGTTGGAACACATGAGGCAATACTCACCCTACGAATTATCTTAGAAGATAGATAAAGTAAAGGCAGACCTACGTTTCTAGCGTTTCTAGACTTAGAGGAAGCTTTTGACAAAATTCATTGGAATACTCTCTTTCAAATTCTGAAGCTGGCAGGGGTAAAATACAGGGAGCGAAAGGCTATTTACAATTTGTACAGTAACTAGATGGCAGTTATAAGAGTCGAGGGACATGAAAGCGAAGCAGTGGTTGGGAAGGGAGTGAGACAGGGTTCTAGCCTATCCCCGATGTTGTCCAATCTGTATATTGAGCAAGCAGTAAAGGAAACAAAAGAAAAATTTGGAGCAGGAATTAACATCCATGGAGAAGAAATAAAAACTTTGAGGTTTGCCGATGACACTGTAATTCTGTCGGAGACAGCAAAGGACCTGGAAGAGCAGTTGAGTGGAATGGACAGTGTCTTGAAAGAAGGATATAAGATGAACATCAACAAAAGCAAAACGAGGATAATGTAGTGTAGTCTAATTAAGTCGGGTGATGCTGAGGGAATTAGATTAGAAAATGATTCACTTAAAGCAGTAAATGAGTTTTGCTATTCGAGAAGCAAAGTAACTGATGATGGTCGAAGTAGAGAGGATATAAAAAGTAGTCGCAATGGCAAGGAAAGCGTTTCTGAGGAGGAGAAATTTGTTAACATAGAATATAGATTTAAATGTCAGGAAGTCTTTTCTGAAAGTATTTGCATTGAGTGTAGCCTTGTATGGAAGTGAAACGTGGACGATAAATAGTTTAGACAAGAAGAGAACATAAGCTTTCGAAGTGTGGTGCTACAGAAGAATGTTGCAGATTAGATGGGTAGATCACCTAACTAATGAGGAGGTACTGAACAGAATTGGGGAGAAGAGAATTTGTGGCACAACTTGACTAGAAGAAGGGATTTGTTGGTAGGAAATATTCTGAGGCATCAAGGGATCACCTGCTTAGTATTGGAGGACAGCGTAGAGAGTAAAAATCGTAGAAGAAGACCAAGAAAAGATACACTAAGCAGATTCAAAGGTATGTAGATTGCAGTAGTTACTTGGATATGAAGACACTTGCACAGGATAGGGTAGCATCGAGAGCTGCATCAAACCAGTCTCTGGACTGAAGACC
The DNA here is from genome assembly GCF_023897955.1 of Schistocerca gregaria. Classification (NCBI taxonomy): domain Eukaryota; kingdom Metazoa; phylum Arthropoda; class Insecta; order Orthoptera; family Acrididae; genus Schistocerca; species Schistocerca gregaria. Next base: position 249,606,097 of record NC_064923.1, on the reverse strand, counting down.
ACAACAACAACAATGTTAATTTACAACATTACTTTTATGCACATGGACGCCCATTTTCTGTATTGTAAGTAAACTGTCTACGTACGGTGGGGAAATGCAAATTCTCACTGGCGCAAGAGGGTAGGCGCTCGAGCATTTTGAGTGGTTCTTGGGAGCAGGGAAGGTTTCGAGAAGTTGAGTTGGGAGACACTTTTGAATGTCGAGCTGGCACAGGATTCAGAAGTTAAGCATGGCGCAGGACCGTATTCAGATAACACATAGTGGACATGGTAGTGTGGTAAATTGTTGGTTTCCAGGCGACAAGTTGTCGCATGATTGCTACAGTATTTGTTCATACTTAGAAAAATTTCCGTGTCGTGTGGGACTTAGAGTCTGAGAACTGGCTGAAACTCAAGACTTCACAACTAAAGTGCTCTCGGGGCAAGGTGTGAGCAGCAGCGTAGGGGCACGGAGTAGGCATATGGCGGAGAGGGGAGAGCCAAATGTGGAACAGAATACTGCAGTTGCCGCCGCATGTTCGTCAGTTTATATGCGCTACCAGCTACATGGAAATCTCTATATGAAATATTACTGCTGCAAATAAAATAAATAACCAAAAATATTCACATGCCACATAATTTTTCAATGTAAAATTATACATTTTTCTTAATTTACTTTGTGAGCCGTTACACAAAAATGCGGGATTCTCGGTTCTTTTGCATTATTTCCCCTTAACAACTGCTGCTCTGTTGGGAGTAATTGCTGTTGTGCGTTGTAGAACCTGCGTGCAGTTTAGATTACGACCAAACGGCGAGTTTCTCAGGCGCGTCTTATTCTTTTCATTGCAGAGAGTCCAGAGCACAATTGTTCACATACATACGTAGAATCAAACATCGATAGTATTGTAGCCGCCTGTTTGTGTAAACGAGGAAATATGTACTATGGGCCTTTGAATTCCAATATTTACTTCGTTTTATTTTTTTTTATACTGACATTTGTCATTGTATTCTTTATGGCATTGCAGGTCAATAATTTCTAGTTGTAGTTCAGCTCGAGTCTCTTCAGGATTGGAGAGGAGAACAGATAAGAATCCCTTACTAACGCCGTGAGATCTTGAAAACGTTGCTCAAATTCTTCCTTAAGGGATACTAAAATATGAGAATGACGATGTAAGTCTTTGTTAATAACAGCATCTTGCACGGACGATAGTTTAGAAAAATGAGCTTGATTTCCTTTTTCCAGCTGCCGTTTTGCGTACTTATCGTTTTGTGTAAAAATGTAATGTCTAACATGAAAGCTATATTTTCTAGTGGAAGCATGAAAGGAATGTTGGAAGGATTACCGCAATTTATCCAATGTATTAGATCAGTATGCACTGCTGTTTACTTTGTGAATCTAACCACGCCACTGGGGATATGTGGAGCTCCAAGTTTTAGAGGGCAGCACCGTCCTTCGTTTCCAAATCGAGCGAAGTCAGGTAGGCAGGAAAAGTGTATTATTATTATTATTATTATTATTATTATTATGGCATGTGTACTAAAATTTTGTTTTTTTCTGTTTGTTTCATGTAGCATGGGGAAGATGCTAGCAAAGTAATCCAATGATCTTCTATTGACACAGTAATCGACAATGCAGGTCACTATAATGTACGTGTTGCGCTGTAGTGTCGTGTCGCGTGTCACGTGCTATACGCGTCTCAATTTGCGCCGATGCTTCGCCACGGCTGTTGAATCTTTTCTGTTCATTCTTATTAAATGGATATTTGAAGTTGGTTTGTGTATGATGTATGAGTTCAGAAGAGGTCTCAAATACGTAATGATCACTTTATATTATATCAACATTTTATGAATAAAAGGCGTGTTATTTTAAATGTGTGTCGGCTACATATGTTGAGTAGTACAGTATCCTACCAACAAGAAAGAAAGGAATTTTTCAATTTTTCTGTTTACTGAGTAACAGTGAAAAGCCCATGAGTGATGTATATTGAAAGGAAAGGGCTTTAATTTTTAGTTTTGATGACCATTTAAGGCTCAATTGGAAGTTACTAATGAGTGGTTTATTTTGGAAAATATTAGGCGTGTTAAAACACAAATTCAAAATTTCTTCTCAGAACTAAAAAATGAAAACTAAATAATTTGAGAAAAAAGTGTTTGAATCATAGTTTAAAAAAAACACAAGGAGGGAACCTTAATTTCTTTAAAGTAAACAATTCTTTGAAATAGTTTCAATTAACTTTGAGTTGAAATTTGACTTTTGTGGTGACATGAGAGTTAATATCGGAACATTATGGTTAAACAAACTTTGCCTTAAATCATATAATCTGTCGTCATTTCTCAATAACAGTTAAATATTTGATATTTAAGTGAACAAAACAACTTCAAAGAATAACAGATCCTACAGTCTCATCGAGAGTATTAATTGAAATTATGGTAGAGAAACAATTTGAAGTGATATACTTAAATATTACGTAGCAGCACACTCAGATAGCATCTGTGGCTGATCGGATTCTACAGCATGCTATGTCATTGTTTTGTGAAACAGGTAAGGCGGGATTTGGACTATAGCGACGATTGACATGAGGTTTCAGAAGCAGTTCCTTCTTGACTAGGCAGACTAAACGATCCCGCTGTATACACGAAGAGATAGGAATCCATTTTCCATAAAGAAGAATTCTTATAACATACAGTTCGTGAACAGATTACTAATTATTTAATATCAAATAATGTTTTAGATGAATAACACTCTGCCCCTTTCTGGCAAAGTTGCTGCCCGACTACTGGTCTTATAAAAGTAATCGATGAACTGAAATAAGCTATGAATGAGTATACAACAGGTGGCTATTATGTGCTTTTTGGTTTCAACACAACTTGCGACTCTGTCGACTTTGAAATTCTACATCCTAAACTCATTAGTCATACTTTACGTCCCGCCAACAGTGTGTAATGATTGGAACAGAAAGGTCACAATGGAGGGATACAGTATCAGCAGTCCCACAAGGATCAGTGTTCGGTCCATAGCTCATATACTGTATATCAAATGTGTCAGTTATCTTCTCCCACTGCAAAACTCACCTACACACTGACAACGTTCAGCTGTCTCTAAGTTCAGATCAAACAAACCTAAGCACAGCCATCCAGTATGTAAATGTTGATTTACTTGCCCTGATAGTGCAGGCGCACAGCATAGGTTTAAAACTTAGTCGATCTAAAATACATGCAATCTTAGTCGTTCACAAAAGACTTATTCCCCGCAGTTCAGAAAATATCCTCCACCATTAATCCTGGACGACACAAAAATAACCTTTTCTTCTTCTGAAAAGAACTTGGGGATTATGTCTGACCATGGTTTAGACTGCACTGAACACACAACTGCAATCTATAAGAAAGGAGAGCGTCATTTCACTGACTATAGAAATATAAAGAGTATTTCCTTTCAAGCCTAAAAAGAAACTCCTAGAGACACTAATATTCTCCAGACTTGACGATGCTGATGCCATTCACCAAGGACTTTCGTACGAAAGCTCATGCAGACTGGAACTGACGATGAATACTTGTGTATAATACATTTCTGAGGTAGGCTTTTTCGACCATATCACACTACCCTATGAAAAAGTGTGATGGCTATGTGCCAATAAACATAGAGACTTTCATACGTTATGTCTGTTCTATTGTCTTTTTAATCATTGCACTCCCTCTTATTTCTCTTCAACTCTTATTCTACCACCTGAACAGCACAGCGCGAATACTCGTTCTCAACAAAGCAAAATTAAATCTTTATCATAACATAGCAGTGCCACATTTTCTAAATCATTTTCTGTACCAGGAACCTGTTGTGAAACAACCTTCCTCAAAATATCAGAGCAATTAAATTCCTTCCAAACCTCAAAAGGCAGTTAGTGGTCCACCTTCTGTCACAATATCCATCTGTCTTACATTTTCTGCAGCTCATTCTCGTGAGTCCCCATCACTCAGAATTTGTCCCTGCCCTTTGTTGGCAGAGTTCTCTATTTATATCCAGTTTTTCCTAACGGTCAATGTCACTGTCATTTCAATCTTCTCCTCTTCCTATAACCATTTCGCTTCTGATAATACGAACCATGACTACAAATGTGCTAAGCTAATCTATATCATTCTAAATGCCCTTTATTATAATTGGGAAGATTTGTGATGTCTGTAATATAGTCAGGCTAAATCATAAACCAAAATATAAATGCTCATTTGTTCACACACACACTCACACACACACACACACACACACACACACACACACACACACACACACACACACAGAGAGAGAGAGAGAGAGAGAGAGAGAGAGAGAGAGAAAACAGAAGTTGGTAGACATGTTTCTACATCTGAAAGGTAAAAATCTATTCAAATTTCGCGCCAGTTGCATAACAGTGGCAGTAGTAGCACCACTACGAGGATGCAAATCAGGGTGGCTTTAAATCCACGCCGGAACCTTTGAGAGACGTCATGAGTTGATGATAGTCAAGAATGCCTTTAAAGCGACAAAGCAGCTCACCGGGTTTGAACGAGGTCGTGTAATAGAGCTTCGAGAAGTTTGATGTTCCTTCTGCGATATTGCAGAAAGACGTGGCAGGAATGTAGCCACCGTACATGATGGCTGACTGTGGTCTCGGGAATGTAAGATCACAAGAAGACTGGGCCCTGGATAGCCACGTGTCACTACCAAAAGGGAAGGCTATCGTCTTCGGCACACAGCCCTGGCATATGGTACTGCATCTGCTGCAGCGATCTGAGCAGCAGTTGGCACACAGTGACACAACAGATTGTTACAAATCAGTTACTTCAAGGACATATCCGAGCCAGACGCATTGTAACGTGCATTCCGTTGACCCCAAACTACCGCCATTTACGACTTCTGTGGTGTCAAGCTATGGTTCATTGGAGGGTAGAGTGGAGGTCTGCTGTGTTTTCATGAAAGTTGGCTCTGCCTCAGCGCCAGTGATGGCCGTGTGTTGGTTAGATGGAGGCCAGTAGAGGGCCTGCAACCAACCTGTCTGCAAGCTAGACACACTACTCCAACACCTGGAGTTACGGTCTGAGTTGTGATTTCGTATGACAGCAGGAGAACTCCCATGGTTATCCCACATACTCTGACACGAAATTTGAACGTCACTCTGATGACATTAATACACAACAATCAAGGGGGTGTTTTTCAGCAGGATAACGCTCGCCCACTTACCGCTGTTGTAAGATATCATGCTCTACAGAGTGTCCACATCTTGTCTTATCCTGCTCGAGCACCAGATGTGTCTCCAATCCATCACATATGGGACAAAATCTGATGACAACCCCAGAGTCATCAACAAACAACATTAACCTTCCCTGTATTGACTGACCAAATGCAACAGGCATGCAACTCCATCCCACAAACTAACATCCGTAACCTGTCGCATATATGCTTGTATGCAACATTCTGGCAGTTATACTGGTCATTAATGTAACAGTATTTCAAATTTGCAATGGCTTCTTATCTTGAGCTTACATTAACCTGTGATCTTGCAATGTTAACCACTTAAATATATTAGCCAGACAAATGTATTCCCGAAATTCCATTACTCTGCATTTAATTATTTTTTTGGGTGTTGTGATTTTTTTCCCGTCGGTGTATATATAGGGGATATATCTTTAGCAAAAGCCTCATGTTCTTTTGTTCAGAATGTTAAATCTCTGGGAATTCTTCACTGGTTCCTTCGGACTTTTGACACAATATTGCATTCGAAATGCTCAAATGGCTCTGAGCACTATGGGACTTAACATCTTAGGTCACTAGTCCCCTAGAACTTAGAACTACTTAAACCTAACTAACCTAAGAACATCACAAACATCCATTCCCGAGGCAGGATTCGAACCTGCGACCGTAGCGATTGCGCGGTTCCAGACTAAGCGCCTAGAACCGCTCGGCCACACCGGCCGGAATGTCATTCGAACATGTGCTTTTTTATATACCTACTGCAACTCAATGTGGTATACAAATACGCAGGGTGTTACGAAAAGGAACGGCCAGACTTTCAGGAAACATACCTCACACAAAAATAAAGAAAAAATGTTACGTGGACATGTGTCCGGAAACGCTTAATTTCCATGTTAGAGCTCATTTTAGTTTGTTCTTCCACCTACGCTCAATGGATCACGTTATCATGATTTCATACACGATACTCTACCTGTGCTGCTAGAACATTTCCCTTTACAAGTATGACACAACATGTGGTTCATGCACTATGGCGCTCCTGCACATTTCAGTCGAAGTGTTCGCACACTTCGCAACAACAGATTCGGTGAGCGATAGATTGGTAGAGGAGGACCAATTCCATGGCCTCCACGCTCTCCCGACCTCAACCCTCTTGACTTTCGTTTATGTGGGCATTTGCAAGCTCTTGTCTACGCAATCGCGGTACCAAATGTAGAGACTCTTCATGCTCGTATTGTGGACGGCTGTGACACAATACGCCATTCTCCAGGGCAGCATCAGCGCATCAGGGATTCCATGCGACGGAGGGTGGATGCATGTATCCTCGCTAATGGAGGACATTTTGAACATTTCCTGTAACAAAGTGTTTGAAGTCACTCTGGTACATTCTGTTGCTGTGTGTTTCCATTCCATGATTAATGTGATTTGAAGAGAAGTAATAAAATGAGCTCTAACATGGAAAGTAACCGTTCCTGGACACATGTCCACATAACATATTTTCTTTCTTTGTGTGTGAGGAATGTTTCCTGAAACTTTGGCCGTACCTGTTTGTAATACCCTATATATAATTTTCTTGGCATTTTGTCCTACTTCAACGCGGGGTAGGCGCTGTTAAAGTGGATTTGACAATGTTGATGTCAGAGCGTGGCCTGATCCCCTTCCTGTCGCCACCCCATGCCCCCAAAACGGAAGTAGCGTACCCCGACCACTTAGCTACCGGGGGCGGACAGCGTTTGTTCATCTCCGCGACTGTGAAACACATACCTTCAACTGGATAAGTGCTTCTAGCTCTTAAGGTATGCGTTTTAGAACCCTTGCTTTCTAGATAGTTTTTCCGTATTTTGGTCGATAGTATCTCTTCCCAGAATATGGAAACCAAGGAGCTTGCAGTGTTAGAGATTTGTTTCACAATGTCGAAGATGAAGAAGTGCTCACATCTCTTAAGATTTCTGTATAAGAGGCGATGTAACACCCTGTATATTATATAATAAATAAAAATGTTGTTGTTGTTGTAGTGTTCAGTCCTGAGATTGGTTTGATGCAGCTCTCCATGCTACTCTATCCTGTGCAAGCTTCTTCATCTCCCAGTACCTACTGCAACCTACATCCTTCTGAGTTTGCTTGGTGTATTCATCTCTTGGTCTCCCTCTACGATTTTTGCACTCCATGATGCCCTCCAATGCTAAATTTGTGATCCCTTGATGCCTCAGAACACGTCATACTAACCGGCCCCTTCTTTTTGTCAAGTTGTGCCACAAACTCCTCTTCTCCCCAATTCTATTCAATACTTCATCATCAGTTATGTGATCTACCCATCTAATCTTCAGCATTCTTCTGTAGAACCACATTTCGAAAGATTCCATTCTCTTCTTGCCCAAACTATTTCTTGTCCAAGTTTTACTTCCATACATGGCTACACTCCACACAAATACTTTCAGAAACATCTCCTTACACTTAAATCTATACTCGATGTTAACAAATTTCTCTTATTCAGAAACGCTTTCCTTGCCATTGCCAGTCTACATTTTATATCCTCTCTACTTCGACCATCATCAGTTATTTTGCTCCCCAAATAGCAAAACTCCTTTACTACTTTAAGTGTCTCATTTCCTAATCTAATTCCCTCAGCATCACCCGACTTAATTCGACTACATTTCATTATCCTCGTTTTACTTTTGTTGATGTTCATCTTATATCCTCCTTTCAAGACACTATCCATTCCTTTCAGCTGCTCTTCCAAGGCCTTTGCTGTCTCTGACAGAATTACAATGTCATCGGCGTAGCCTAAGTTTTTATTTCTTCTCTATGGATTTTAATACCTACTCCGAATTTTCCTTTTGTTTCCTTTATTGTTTGCTCAATATACAGATTGAATAACATTGGTGATAGGCTACAACCCTGTATCACTCCCTTCCCAACTGAATTGTCCCCTTAGAAAAATTCTACATGACTGTGCTTAAACTGATATACAGTATTTTTAGTGCAACGTAATCTGACTTTCAAAAATCCCTACAATAGAATGGCCCTGACTAACATTTACCTATACCTTGCACAAATCACTTACCTCACCAAAAATCTTCGTTACTCGAACTACTGCAATACAGCGAGCGCCACTACTGCCAGTTAAATAAAAGATTCAAACTACTGAAGGCACTAACTACTGATAGCCATAGTTATCAAATGAAAGATTTCGATAGAGAACAAAAAATGTATTTACCTTAATAGTGTTCAAAAGTCATAATATATATACGAGTTCAAGACATCCAGTCTTACAAATTTCAAAACTCCGCCATTTCTCTCCCCACAACCACCACTGCTGGCGGCTCACCTCCAACTGCGCAATGCTACATTACGCTAACAGCTAACTGCCCAACACTACAATGGCGAGTATTACAACAATGCCAACCAGCCACTGACTGCACACAGCACAGCCAGTGATTTTTCATACAGAGCGCTATGTGGCGTTACCAATAAGAAAACCTAAACAGCCTACTTACATAGCCCCCATGCTTCCCACAAAAAAATTTACAAATTGTTTTGGGCATTGGCCAATACAGATTTGAAAAAATTTTTCATAATTACAGTAAGAAAGATATCAAATGCACACACACATTAATACAATGTTGGTCAAAAGCTAAAATGTTCTCACAGTCCATAAAGACAGTCCTGATCATTCATCATAGTAAAATTGCAGTAGTTTTTTTTTCCTTAAAGTCTGAGCAATAAAATAAAATGCACACGGAAGTAGTGGATTTCCATGTAGTCTTGAAGTAGTGTTGTCCTTCCAATGGAAAGACAGTGCTGACTCTTGACATGCAGACAGGTAATGGGCCACAACAGAGCAAACCCACAGCAGTGTCAGTCAAAGTTTTGAAGAATATTGGTGGGTTGGTCATCACAGAGCAGACCCACTGTAGACCTGGTAGAGATTATGTTATTGGTGGGCCATCAAAGATGCAGACCTACTGCAGTCCTTGTAGAAATAATGGTATTGGTGGGTCATCAAAGGTGCTGACCCACTGCAGTGCTTGTAGAAATAATGGTATTGGTGGGTCACCAAAGGTGCAGACCCACTGTAGTCCTTGTAGAGACGGCCAGCAGCCATCTGTTGCAACCGTGCAGGTGCACAATCACCATCGAAGAGTCTTGCAGAGAATATAGCAAGTCCATAAACCACCACTTGCCCACTCACAAAGAATTTGTTTGAAATGTCCTTAGAACCAGCAACGCTGTTATCCAGTCCTTTGCTGAATTATTAACACACGTGCAAACACTATCAGTCCCTACTTCTCACATATTGTCCATATACTATGGCCAACAGAAACGTGTGCAGTGAAATGTAATTTACAAGTTACTCAATTTGATGAACTGGTGTCAATTACAATTTTATAACATGAGAATACAATAACAAAGGTACAAAATATATAATTAAAGAACATAACAGTACAGATAACATTTGCAATAATACAGGCATTACAAAAGAATCGAAATAACAAATACATCAGTGTTACAAAAATTATGACGTAAGTACATACATAAAAGATCAGAATAACTTTTGAAACATCAACTTCACAAGTGAGCATTAATGCAAAACAGAATAAATAATGTCTAAACATCATTACAAAGTAAATAACATAGTATTAGAAAAATTCTACAACATAACTCGTATCAGCTAAAACACATAAAGACAGGAAAAACACAAATACCCAAGGGTACACAAACACATAGTGGGGTAACACAAGAGGAAAGGGCAGGGTTTGTAATCAGTGTAACATTTGGTACTGCAGTCCAACCCAAAACTTCATTCCATAGATCGTCCCTCTTATATCAACATTTGCTCCAGACAAAAAAAAATCCTATCCAAGTATGCTTTCTGTATTCTGTTCTCATCCTCTTTCAAAAATAGTTTTTCTCCACTCTACACTACTTTTTTGGCCAAACCATTTTCTTATAGCTTCTCAATGCTTTTCTTCCAATTCATTATAGTTAGTTTCTTATATAGTCTATCCCTCTTAAGCTAACTTAAACCTACTGAGCTCAGGTGCTAACCTAAGGAACGACACAATGCAGCAGCACAAAACAATTAACACAAACAGCAATGATAAAAAAATGGCAATTGGCAAAGCAAGCTACAGTAAATCTAAATTACGAAGCAATGCAACAGTACAACTGATATGAACCAATGTGCAGCAACAAGAAAAATAAATCAGTAGTAAAACTAGCTTAACAGAGTAATACAAAGTGAAATTTAGTAGCACTATGCCGGGCAAACAGCAGCAGCAAATACAATAACTTATATCTAAACATGACAAAGCTCAAGCAGAAAAAATATTACACTAAAGACAACAATGCAGATAAGGAAAATGTATATTCACATCTTAATGTCTATATAATTAAAGTGGTGCACCACAAAAACTTATTGTAAAAAAATATTACAATGTACTTGAAAAGAAAATTCTGTATGCAATTCCTGTGAAGGGAAATGTCTTTTTGAGCTCCTTCGTTTTTTTTTTAAGTACATCATAAAGTTATTATTTACTGAATCTGTAGGCATAAAATATTTATATTAGTACATCCATTAAATTTTATAGTAACCAATGCTGCAGTGCAGCTAGAAACTAGGTATTAAACAAAATAGGCAAAGCAAGGCGTGAAACGTCATTCACTAGCCATATGGCGTTTCATAATGCAGTAAACAATCTTTCAACTAGCAAGACAATAGACGTGAAATGTTTCTCATCGTTTCATTAGGCCTTTTAATAAATATCATCAATTAAGAGCTCCACATTATAATCATATGTTTTCAAGTTTGAGCGTGTCGTATTTGCGATGCTTTCTACAAAGGAATGAATGTCAATAGCGAGGATAATGGCCTCTTTTTTTCACCTGTGTCTCTGAAAGGCACACCCTAATGGCTTTTTCTCCAGACAGGTGGCACAGCTGGGCGCCCACGACGCATTACGTGCAGGTCACTCAACTTTCTTACCGAAATATTTACGACAGCAGTTTGCACTATAGTGGCAGTCTCATATAAAAATTTCACAGATGGAGAATTTGCGTTTCAAATCTGTAGAAACAAAATCCTATTGATATAACAGTGTCCAAAAACTTTTGTCGGCATTGTAATACATTCACGCATTTACAAACATTTCATAACTCTTGCAGTACGATTCTTGGTTTCCAACAACCTTTTTCACAAACTAGAGTCCCTAACCACTACTCATTATTCCTTACCTTATTCGTCGGCACTTCTTCAATATTTCATCATAACAGATACGTAGTATAATCAAATAACTCATATAGCATCAGCTTATTGATCATAAACATACCGCAACAGCATAATACACATAGTCATCGTAATAATAACATCATAACACCTCAGTCAACTCTCAAAATCGTCGTAGCTTCCTGCGATAATTTCAAAACCTAAAAAAAAATTCTCTGCTCATGTCAAAAGTGTCATCTGCCTCAAACGTACTTTAAAAATCATGATCCCATACCAAATACATCATTCAAAGCTCTCATAGTATCACAATGGTTCCGAAAAAATATGAAAATTTCACAAAGTACAGACAAAATACAATTTCATAAGTGTGAAGTTATCCAACCGTGTAATTATGTAAACATCTGTCACTGACGTAGTAAAATAAATATTTGTCTCTCTCAGTTAAATGATCAGATAGCTGTGTAATTCTGTGTTAGAGAAATATGGTACCGATGTGTAAAGTTGTATAAGCAAATACCATATTAGCTAGGGCTCCTTGTGCTTGCCGTACACATGGTATACAAAGTATGCGTGTACCCCCCTGAGGATTAATGTAATTATATCCTCAGGTGTTGCAGATTACAGAAATGGAATGAAATGTATCACGGAAAACCTTTGTATCATTGTACTTCAAATATCTTTAAAAATAAATGTTTTAAGTACAAAACTAATCACTCAAATACGTGTACTGTAGCGCTAAACTGTGCGTCTTGTAAGATAATCTCTGTGGAAGTGTCGTAGTTATCGTCCTCTGTAAGCAAATTTCTGCTGAAGTCAATGTACTTCCCTTGTAATAAACGAAGTGAATTGCTTTGCGTATAGATATCTTAGTTATTACGCTTATTGCCGTGATGAAGGAAGTGCTGTGCTGTAACGTATTGTTGTGCTGCGGAATAGGCTGTCTCATTGTAGCTATACCACAAAAGTTACTACTAAAACATGTTTTACTTTCCAGAATAATTCAGAAAAACTGTGCAGATATAAAACAGATACACCGCAAAAGCAACATTGTAAATTGCCACTTATTAGTAGTGTCGTGATATAATCGTGTAGCTGTCATATATACTAACCACTGTGTCATCTGGTATCTCACAGAAAGTACTTTAAATCCAGAATGTATTTTCAAGTAAACCAAAATGTTGCATTAAAATCTCATTAGCAGTACTGGTTAATGTTCTAAGTATGTGAGCCTTATGGTGCCACTAACAAGCAAGAATGTACACACACAATAACACTGTGTCGTCTGTTCACTATAACAATGCATTCGTAATTTCTGTTTAAATAAGTTCTCTTGGTTTTTGGTTGGATATTTAGCTTCAAACATTGTTGCATGTTAGAAAGTCTGACAAAGCATACTAATAAGGTGAAGTGAAAAATTTTATGGCAGAGACTAAGTTGTAAAGCAGATTATCTTTTAATAAACGGTTTTACATGTGAAATGTGGTGCAATCCTCTACTCTTCATAGTACTCAGAGTTAGAACTTGAAAGCAATTGTCATGCGGTATACATCGGTAAAGAATACTGGAATTTTTCTCAAGGTTAGCGTCTATGTTATTTTTCGCCGTGCCAGCGGGCGCACGTTGCTGCCTGCGGTGTGAGTCAATGTCTGTCTCTTTGTTGGCGCGCGTCGTTATTGGGATTAGGAGACCTAACTTCTACAAATTCACCCTGACGAGAAGGCCCTGCCCTGTTTGAAGCTGGCCAGTTCTGATGGAATTCAGGTCTGTCGTTTTGTCGGTAGTTTCTGTAATTTCTTTCTTGTCGGTAAAGTCGTGGAGAATTTCTCCCTGAATCGTAACTGCGCGCTGAACTGTTGCGTCTGAAGTTATTCTGTCTCCCTTGATAGTAATTGCTTTGGCTCCCATATTGTCTGTTTCTACTATTGTCTCTGTTATAATCATTACTACGGAAATGCGATCTTTCTCTGTAGCTATTACTCTGCCAGTGGTTGTCATATGGGTGGTGTCTGTTTTGGTCACGATTTGCGTTGTAAGACTAGACTTGTTGTGTCCAGTTATTGTTTCTGTCGTCACGGAATTGTGACGGATGTGACCTGTAGTGATTGTTTTCCTGTTTTCGTATCCGGCTACGGTCTATGTCAATTTCTAATTCTTGTAAGAATCCCTGAAAAGCTTCAGTGTCATCTTTGCAACGTCCTGCCAAAATAATATTTCTTACATGTTCAGGCAATTTGATTAAGTAAATGTGGATGAGTTCTGATGGGCTGTATGGATTTGAAAGATACTGATTCTTATGTAACATGTCTTCAAAATATTTCACAAGACTGGAAAATTCAGATTGTTCAAAGTGTTTCATCATCATGATGCTATGTTTTACTCGGTCTTGTGTAGCTTGAGACCAATATGCTGAGAGGAAGGCATGATAAAATTCTCCTTCACTGTGATAATCGTGAATGACCGATCGCATTCTTACAGCTGGTTCATTCTCTAAGTAACCACGCATAAATTCTAATCTGTGCTCTAATGACCAGTTAGGAGGAAAACAATGAGAGAATTGATGCAGCCATGCTTTTGGATGAATGTCGTTGTCAGAATTCTTAAATGTTTTGAATTTACGTGTAGTAATGAACAGCTTATAGTCAAAATCATCATGTCGGCGAGTCGCATGTCGGTCATTGTTACATCGTTTCGGCGGTTCCCTCTCAAAATTCGATGTACCTTGCCAATTTCTTTCATAATTTTCGAAGTGCCCTGTGTTATTATTTTGTGGCTGTTCCGTATTTCTATGTCCCTCTTCCCGTATTGGAGCGCGAAGTGTCCTCTGAAGTACGTAATGCTTGTATTACCTGTGTCTGCTGATCTTGTATTTCCCGGATTTCTCTTTGGTGTTGCGTATTAATTTGATTCTGATTTTGTTTGAATTTCCTAATTTGCTCGAACTCTTCTGTGTCATTAAAGATTACCGGTTTTGTGTCATTCAGATTATCATCTACCTTCGTAGATAAATTATTTAGCTGATCCGAAAGTTCAACTACTTTATCTGATAATGAACTGATATCCTCAATGTGTCTTTCTGAACCAATTTTCAGAGTATCTACTGTGTCCTTTAAGTTTTCCTGAGTTTTTGCAAGTTGCGTAACCGAATCGGTAGATGCAACTCAGTCAATTTTAGCTTGCAAGGTCTCATGATTTTCATGAACAGTAGTTCGCAGTTCTTTTATGGCTGATTCGTGATTCTGTAATGCATTTTCATGCCGCGAAAAAATGGGTTGAAAATACTCACAAATTTGTGTTTTTACGTCATTACAGACTTTTTGACATTTCGATTCGATTTTAAGTAACTCAGTAGTTAAATCTTGACATGTTTGTTCAAGCGTATGTTCCACTGAGTCTAACTTTTTAAGCTTTTGTTCCATTGTGTCTAACTGTTGCTGTGTTTGTCTCTGGTGTTGTTCCATTGTGTCTAACTTTTGAAGCTTTTGCTGTGTTTGTCTCTGATTTTGTTGCATTGTGTCTAACTTTTGAAGCTTTTACTGTTTGTCTCTGATTTTGTTCCATTGTGTCTAACTTTTGAAGATTTTGTTCCATTGTGTCGAACTGTTGCTGTGTTTGTCTCTGATTTTGTTGCATTAATTGCAATAATAATGTATTAGTGTCTGGAATTTGTTCCTCTATGCTTTTCGGCAGTGCATTTGCACCGGCAACATTCACATTTTGACAAGCAGAAAATGTGTCATAACTTATTTGAGAAAACGGTGAGGACGCAAAACCTGAATGTACAGTATTTCCTACATTGTGTCCTGTCATTTCGGATTCCTGAGGCGAGCTGTTGCCGACCGATCGATCGGCAATGCTTCCCTGTTCACTAACTGTTTCACTGCCTACACCATTATTTGCAGCCCGCTCCATTTCCCTATGCACTATTACTAAATTGCTACTTTGAACATTAGTTAATTCATCACATGGTGGCGCTAACACACTGCTTTCGTCTTCACTGTCATTTCTCACTTTACTTCGGAGCCTAGTATTACGTTTTTCACACGCCATTATTGTCACAATATTTCACACGACAACACAGAAAACCACAATTTGAAGAGCGAAAATAAGAGAACACATTAACATAGCACTGAAAATAATATCTAGTTAATTGCAAGCGCAGCTGCGAAATACTTCGCATGCCACAACTGTTTTACTGTACAACAATGCAACACTGCAACTACAAAGGAGATTCTCTCTACAATTACGCTCTAGCGATAAACGATAGCTACACCAATTACACAAACTACAAGAAAAAAATCAGAAGATTCCAGTGAGATATCCTCGGCTAAGGGCCGACATATGAAACGTCCCCTTAGAAAAATTATACATAACTGTGCTTAAACTGACACACAGCATTTTTAGCGCAACGCAATCCGACTTTCAAAAATCCCTACAATAGAATGGCCCTGACTAACATTAACCTATACCTTGCACAAATCACTTACCTCACCAAAAATCTTCGTTACTCGAACTACTGCAATACAGCGAGCACCACTACTGCCAGCTAAATAAAAGATTCAAACTACGGAAGGCACTAAGTACTGATAGGCATAGTTATCAAATGAAAGATTTTGATAGAGAACAAACAATGTATTTACCTTAATAGTGTTCAAAAGTCATAATATACGTATATACCAGTTCATGACATCCAGTCTTACAAATTTCAAAACTCCGCCATTTCTCTCCCCACAACCACCACTGCTGGCGGCTTACCTCCAACTGCGCAACGCTACGCGCCGCTAACAGCTAACTGCCCAACACTACAATGGCGAGTATTACAACAATGCCGACCAGCCACTGACTGCACACAGCACAGCCAGTGATTTTTCATAAAGAGCGCTATGTGGCGTTACCAATAAGAAAACCTAAACAGTCTACTTACACAACCACTGCTTCCCTTTCATGCCCCTTAACTCTTATAACTGCCATTTGGTTTCTATACAAATCGTAAATAGCCTTTCGCTCCCTATTTTTACCCCTGCCACCTTTAGAATTTGAAAGATAGTATTCCAGTCAACGTTGTCAAAAGCTATCTCTAAGTCCACAAATGCTAGAAACGTAGGTTTGCCTTTCCTTAATCTTTCTTCTAAGATACGTCGTAGGGTCAGTATTGCCTCACGTGTTCCAACATTTCTACGGAATCCAAACTGATCTTCCTCTAGGTCGGCTTCTACTAGTTTTTCCATTCGTCTGTAAAGAAGTCGCGTTAGTATTTTGCAAACTGATAGTTCGGTAATTTTCGCATCTGTCAACACGTGCTTTCTTTGGGAATGGAATTATTATATTCTTCTTGAAGTCTGAGTGAATTTCGCCTCTCTCATACATCTTGCTTACCAGATTGTACAGTTTTGTCAGGACTGACTCTCCCAAGGCCGTCAGTAGTTCTAATGGAATGTTGTCTACTCCCGGGGCCTTGATTCGACTCAGATCTTTCAGTGCTCTGTCAAACTCTTCACACAGTATCGTATCTCCCATTTCATCTTCATCTACATCCTCTTCCATTTCCATAATATTGTCCTCACGTACATCGCCCTTGTATAGACCCTCTGTATACTCCTTCCACCTTTCTACTTTCTCTTCTTTGCTTAGAACTGGTTTTCCATCTGAGCTCTTAATATTCATACAAGTGGTTCTCTTTTCTCCAAAGGTCTCTTTAATTTTCCTGTAGGCAGTATCTATCTTACCCCTAGTGAGATAAGCCTCTACATCCTTACATTTATTCTCTAGCCATCCCTGCTTAGCCATTTTGCACTTCCTGTCGAACTCATTTTTGAGACGTTTGTATTCCTTTTTGCCTGCTTCATTTATTGCATTTTTATATTTTCTCCTTTCATCAATTAAATTCAATATTTCTTCTGTTACCCAAGGATTTCTAGCAGCCCTCGTCTTTTTACCTACTTGATCCTCTGTTGCCTTCACTACTTCATCCCTCAAAGCTACCCATTCTTCTTCTACCGTATTTCATTCCCCCATCCCTGCCATTTGTTCCCTTACGCTCTCCGTGAAACTCTGTACAACCTCTGGTTCTTTCAGTTTATCCAGGTCCCATGTCCTTAAATTCCCACCTTTTTGCAGTTTCTTCAGTTTTAATCTACAGTTCATAACCAACAGATTATGGTCAGAGTCCACATCTGCCCCTGGAAATGTCTTACAATTTAAAACCTGATTCCTAAATCTCTGTCTTACCATTATATAATCTATCTGAAACCTGTCAGTATCTCCAGGCTTCTTCCATATATACAATCTCCTTTTATGATTCTTGAACCAAGTGTTAGCTATGATTAAGTTGTGCTCTGTGCAAAATTCTACCAGACGGCTTCCTCTTTCATTTCTTACCCCCAGTCCATAGTCACCTATTACGTTTCCTTCTCTCCCTTTTCCTACTACCGAATTCCAGTCACCCATGACTATTAAATTTTCGTCTCCCTTCACTATCTAAATAATTTCTTTTATTTCGTCATACATTTCTTCAATTTCTTCGTCATCTGCAGAGCTATTTGGCATATAAATTTGTACTACTGTAGTAGGCGTTGGCTTCGTGTCTATCTTGGCCACAATAATGCGTTCAGTATGCTGTTTGTAGTAGCTTACCCGCATTCCTATTTTTTTATCCATTATTAAATCTACTCCTGCATTATCCCTATTTGATTTTGTACTTATAACCCTGTATTCGCCTGACCAAAAGTCTTGTTCCTCCTGCCACCGAACTTCACTAATTCCCACTATACCTAACTTTAACCTATCCATTTCCCTTTTTAAATTTTCTAACCTACCTGCCCGATTAAGGGATCTGAAATTCCACGCTCCGATCCGTAGAAAGCCAGTTTTCTTTCTCCTGATAACGGCGTCCTCTTGAGTAGTCCCCGCCCAGAGATCCGAATGGGGGACTATTTTACCTCCGGAATATTTTACCCAAGAGGACGCCATCATCATTAACCATACATTAAAGCTGCATGCCCTTGGGAAAAATGAAATTTGAATAGAGATCATCTTTCAAATGTAGAAACACATTTACGAACTATCTTTCATGTCATACAACTCCTTCTTGGTGTTGCAATGTGTTGCAAAATGTAATATATATATATAAATTCATATACGTACTATACAGCACCGCTATAGGTGCATAAAACATTGTGCGTTTGTGAATGCAACGTTGTGTCAAAATTTGAAAGGCATTTTTTGTGTCAAAATTTGAAAGGCATCTGTGAAAAACATTGTGAGATTTAAGATATGAACAAACAAACGTGAAAGTTTTGCTAACGACATATCATCTTTATGTACATACACACTGGCGTAAAAAATTGCAACACCAAGAAAGAGTTGTATGACATAAAAGAAAGTTCGTAAATGTGTTTCTACATTTGAAAGATGATGTCTATTCAAGTTTCATGCCAGTCGCTTAACAGTGTCAATAGTAGCGCCACTGATAGAATTCAGATCAGGTTTGCTTTCAATATGTACTGTAATGGCACGAGTGTTAGTTACCTTTGACACTAGATGTGGTGAGTCGATGTTAGTCAAGAATGCATTCAAGGTGGCAAAGAGGCGATTATCAACACTTCACTGAGTTTGATCGAGGTCATGTAATAGGACTACAAGAAGTGTGATACTGCAGAAAGACTTGGCAGAAATGTACCCACTATACACGATTGCTGGCTGTGGTGGTCACTAGAACGTGTAGTCACAACAAGATCGGGCCACATAATACTAACACGAGAGAAGGACATCATGTTCGGTGTTTGACTCTGGCGCACCATCCTGCATCTGCATACAGCAATGTGAACAACAGTTGGCAGCACAGTGACTCAAATTGGTTAGTCCAAGGACACTTATAGACAAACTCCTCATTGCGTGCATTCCATTGACTCCAAGCCACTGCCGTTTGCGAATTCTGCGGTGTCAAGAGAGAGATCATTGGAGGGCAGGGTGGAGGTTGAGTTTTCTGATGAAAGCTGGTTCTGCCTGTGAGCCAGAGACAGCCACGTGTTGGTTAGAATGAGAGCAGCCGACGGCCTGCAACCATCCTGTCTGCAAGCTTGACACATTGGGCCAACACGAGGAGTTATGGTCTGGGGTGTGTTTTCATATGATTGCACGAGAACTCATGTGGTTAGCCCACACACCCTGACTTCGAATTTGTACTTAAATCTAGTGATTCGACCTATTGCGCTGCCATTCAAGGGTTTGTTTTCCAACAGGATAACCCTAGCCCACGTGCTGCTGTTAAAACCCAACATGCTCTACAGAGTGTCGATATGTTGCCTTGGCTTGCTCGATCACCAGATCTATATCCAATCAAGCGCATACGTGACATCATTGGGCGATGGAACGCTTCTTTTTATGTGTAAATAAAAACTAAAATAGTTTACGTAAACCTACGTAAGAAACGCTGTACCATTATGTTAATTCCATTATTATCTTTAAATTGTCTTGTAACGTAAAACTGTAATTAATTCTTAAATGTAAGACAGCATACAAATGTTAAAATTAGCGAAAGAGAGCAAGTATATTTTTAATTGGCAAATAATGCATCAAACGCAGTGCAAGCGGCGTCAACAATCAAATTTTATGTGATCAGCTGCGCAGCAAAGGAGCGCAGGCGAAGCCCATCAAACGTTTTTCCACGCAAGAGGCTTCCACAACAGGAAGAGACTGAGAAAAAATGACAATAAAGTTGCCTCCAGTAGTCTACTTGTATACAGGGCGTTACAAAAAGGTATGGCCAAAGTTTCAGGAAACATTCCTCACACACAAAGAAAGAAAATATGTTATTTGGACATGTGTCCAGAAATGCTTACTTTCCATGTTAGAGCTCATTTTATTACTTCTCTTCAAATCACATTAATCATGGATTGGGAATACACAGCAACAGAACGTACCAGTGTGACTTCAAACACTTTCTTAAAGGAAATGTTCAAAATATCCTCCGTTAGCGAGGATGCATGCATCCACCCTCCGTCGCATGGAATCCCTAATGCGCTGATGCAGCCCTGGAGAATGGCGTATTGTATCACAGCTGTCCACAAAACGAGCACGAAGAGTCTCTACATTTGTACCGGGGTTGCGTAGACAAGAGCTTTCAAATGCCCCCATAAATGAAAGTCAAGAGGGTTGAGGTCAGGAGAGCGTGGAGGCTATGGAATTGGTCCTCCTCTACCAATCCATCGCTCACCGAATCTGTTGTTGAGAAGCGTACGAACACTTCGACTGAAATGTGCAGGAGCTCCATCGTGCATGAGCCACATTTTGTGTCGCACTTGTAAAGGCACATGTTCTAGCAGCACAGGTAGGGTATCCCGTATGAAATCATGATAACGCTCTCCATTGAGCGTAGGTGGAAGAACATGGGGCCCAATCAAGACATCAGCAACAATGCCTGTCCAAACGTTCACAGAAAATCTGTGTACTATAGAGCAATGAGTCGCATGTCAACACAAGCACCGAAGTCAACATTATCTTTCTTCAATTGGGCCAACTGGCGGTGAATCGAGGAAGTACAGTACATACTGACGAAACTAAAATGAGCTCTAACATGGAAATTAAGCGTTTCCGGACACATGTCCACATAACATCTTTTCTTTATTTGTGTGTGAGGAATGTTTCCCGAAAGTTTGGCCGTACCTTTTTGTAACACCCTGTATAAGCATGAGCGGTGTCTGGCTCGATCTCTCTTGATATCTCTCCCCCTATTTATGTCACCACTCTTGTCGATCGCTCTCTCTTAATGATCGCTCTCTCGAATGATTTTGTAACGGGCAGTTTGACTTGAAAGATATTTTCAAGGTGTGTAAAGTATTTATCAATATGAAAGTATCGTCAATATATGAGTAATTGTTATTTTGTTTTACCAATGTTGCATTTCAACAGCATTTACCTTTCCTGCCAACATATCTATGTTTCAGCTAGGAGAACTGCAGGACTGCTGACATAATGTTTGCTGGCCTCTACCGAACATCACTGATGTTCGAATTTGTAGCAGCTACTCGTGCATCCTTGAGCTCTGTTAAGCCGATCTGCAAATGCAGTTTCCGGGCAGCACTTCCGTGCATAAAGCGTAATGTTAATGATCGGCATGCGGCCAACAAACAGTGTGCACCGTCAGTCCACTCCATGTGAAACGTCCCCTTTGAACAATTATACAAGACTGTGCTTAAACTGACACACAATATTTTTAGCACAACTCAATCTGACTTTCAATAATCCCTACAAAAGAATGGCCCTGACTAGCATTAAACTATACCTTTCACAAATCACTTACCTCACAAAAATCTTCGTTACTCGAACTACTGCAATACAGCGAGCGCCACTATTGCCAGATAAATAAAAGATTCAAACTACTCAAGGCACTAACTACTGATAGCAACAGTCAGCAAATGAAAGATTCTGATAGAGAACAAACGATGTATTTACCTTAATAGTCATAATATATATAGCAGTTCATGACATCCAGTCTTACAAATTTCAAAACTCCGCCATCTCTCTCCCCACGTCCACCACTGCTGCCGGCTCACCTCCAACTGCGCAACGGTATGCGCTGTTAACATCCAGCTGCCCAACAGTACAATGGCGAGTATTACAACAATGCCAACCAGCCACAGCCAGTGATTTTCAGAGCGTTACGTGGCGTTACCAATATAAGAAAACCTAAACAGCCTACTTACACATGGTATCAAAGCATATTAGAGAAAACCTTGAATTGTAATTTTTCCTCTCTTAGTGGTAAATTTATCTGAGGGGTTTGGTCCAGAAACGGTGTAATCCATAAATAACCATTTTTTTGTATTTTTGCGTTTTTTTATTACTTCATTACATTGTTTTTATAGCCTATCATTTTTGCACTTCTTTCGGGTGGCATTCAAGAGTCCCCCCAGGGGCTCAGCATTCATTTGCTGAGTACGGGCTTGGCGACCCCGGCGTCCTGAGCTGGGGACTGGTCAGCGCCGCCAGTCTCCTGTCACCGTAACCCCCGGACATGCTTCAGCGACCACCGCATGGCGCGGCGGTGGAATGTTGTGTGCTGCGGGGAATGGTAATCTTGGCTTGACTGCCTGGATTGCGAGGAAGGTAAACCTCTATAAAAACCCCTCTACGGTGTGCTGCGCGCCTATAAGATGCATGGCTGTTGGGGTGGAACAGTCGCAGGCGGGCAATCTCTGGGCCACCTGCCGCACCTCAGTTTTATAAGGCTTACCTAGGCAGGCGGGGCTCTGTCTGAGAGGACCTTTAGTTCCCTAGCTGCTCGTGGGACCACAATGGACCCTTCGACCTCTACATTTCCCCCTACCACTGGATTGGGTGGGCCACTGGTAGGAAAACACAACCCATCGAAAAAGCGACTTCGTGCTGCGAGTCCTCCAGCGCCTGGTGTCACTAGAGATTTATCAGACTGTCGTAACAGAGCACATGCTGATAACCAGAATGTGTTTTTGATTGTCAAACGGAAGGAAGGTAGCTTCGAGAGAGTTTCTCCCTTTTACATCCACAAGGGTCTTGATGGAATTGCAGGAACACTGAAATCTGTGAAGCGACTGCGCAATGGGACACTGTTAGTTGAAACTTCTAGTTCCCATCAAGTCACTTCTCTTCGGAAAGCAACCTGTCTCGGAGAGTACGCTATCGAGACCGAGCTCCACTCCACTTTGAACTATAGTAAGGGTGTTGTGACATGTAGGGACTTGGTGGATATCCCCAAGGACGAGTTGAAATCTGAGTGGGCTGACGAAGGTATTGTCGACGTTCAGCATATTATGAAACGAGTCGATGGGGACCTAGTCAAATCCGACTCGTTTATTCTCACGTTCAATTGCCCCAGACTCCCAGAGCATGTTAAAGCGGGTTTCTTACGTTTGCCATCACGGCCATATTTCCCCAACCCAATGCGCTGTTTTAAATGTCAGCGCTTTGGGCATACTACGTTGGGGTGCAATGGGGTAGCCACTTGTGGTAAATGTGGTCAGCCTGCCCATGAAGGAGCCGATTGTTCATCGCCTGTGAAGTGCGTGAATTGCTCTGGGACTCACCCTGTCTGGAGCCGGGTCTGCCCCATCTATCTTGGGGAACGGAAGATACAAGAGATCAAAACATCTAAGCGCATCTATGGTGAGGCCAAGAAGCTCTTTAAGGCCATGCAGCCTCCTGTGTTGACACCATCTTTCGCTTCCGCTGTGCAGAAACCGGTACAGTTGCCCACTGTTGCTACACAAACGGATGTTGCTAGTGTCAGCACTAATACCTGCGTTTGCCAGTGGACTTGTGCTGCTGTGGTTGTTTTGCAACCTGTAGCTCTGCCCACAACGCCGGACAAGGCCGTGGTTGCTGACATTGGGGTACTTCCTGCCCCTCCCCATTTGGCACCTTCTGCCCAGGCGAGTAAACCTCCAACTGTTGACAAGGTTCTGCATTCTAAGCCCCCCCCAAGACGAAGACGCCGAAGGTGAAGGTTTTTCCACCTGAGGAGACTAGTCAGGGTCAATCCGATGACGATGCCATCATACTGTCTGACATATCCCTTGGGTCGCCATCGGAGCTGACGGACATTGATGTCGACCGGGGGCGATATTCTCGCCCCAGGAATAAATCTCCGGCCAGTACGGGCTCTCCTCCAAAGCACAGAGGCAGGGTGAAAATTCAGCCACCCTGATCACTGGCTCCCATATTACAGTGGAACCTCAATGGGTTCAGGACGCATGTGGTCGATATACAACTCCTTGTACGAGAACGACCCTTGTGCTTATGTCTCCAAGAGACACATTTTCTGGCCACTGATGCTCCTTCTTTACGGGGCTATACCGTGTATCGAAAAGACGATCTGATGGGGGAAAGGGCAAAGGGTGGTGTTGCGGTTTTTGTCCGTGACATGCACCACTCATCTGAGCTCCCTCTCGTTACAGACTTACAAGCAGTTGCATTTGTCCTTCCTGTGGGGCGGAAGCTCACAATCTGTTCCATTTACTTACCGCCTCAGGATGCAATACACTCTGAGGCTCTCACAGACCTTATTAGCCAACTCCCCCGCCCATTTCTCCTTCTGGGGGACTTCAATGCTCATCATGTCTTATGGGGCTCTACAACTACTCGCCCCAGGGGTCGCATTTTGGAAAGCCTCATGGCATCCGAAGAACTGTGCATCCTCAACTCTGGTGCTCCCACTCATTTCTGTACTGCTTCTGGGTCGTCGTCAGCTATTGACCTTTCCTTTTGCCCTCCAGCACTCGCGGATTCTGCTCTGTGGGAGGCTGCCGCTGACCTCCATTCTAGTGACCACTTCCCCCTTTGGATTCGCCTCCTGGATGAGACTGTGGCATTACCAGTGCCACCCAGGTGGCACCTCTGCAGAGCTCACTGGACACTTTTCAGCCATTTAGCTGTATTGGAACACCGTGCCAGCATCCACGAATGGGTCGACCATGTTACAGCCGTGATCTCCCATGCTGCTGAATTGTCGATCCCACGGTCCTCAAGTCATCCCAAGAGGCGTCCTGTCCCTTGATGGACCACTGAGTGCCGCTCAGCCGTCGGAACCCGCCGTGCAGCTCTGCGCCGCTTCAAGGGCCGTTCCTCAGCTGACAATCTTGCGGCCTTTCGGGTGGCAAGGGCCAAGGCGCGGCGAGTGATTAAAGAGAGCAAACTAAAGTCATGGCAATCGTTCTTGAACTCTATCTCCCGCTCCACTAGTTCTACGAAAGCATGGGAAGCCATCAGGAGGATTTCCGGGAAACGCAGCCAACTACCTGTGACGGCATTGCTGCATCAGGGTTGTCTACTCACGGCGCCGAGAGACATTGCCCAGACAATGGCCACGCATTTTGCGGAATCTACTGCCGCTATTAACTGTGATCAAGATTTCTGCCGCTACCGCAATGCCATCTAGAGGGATCACTTGGACTTCCGGTCTCCAAATTCTGAACTCTACAACTGCCCCTACAACTGGGAACTGGATTCGGCGCTGTCTGTGGCTCATGATACTGCGCCAGGTGATGATTAAATCCTGTACAGCATGCTGCAGCACTTGTTGCTGCCATCCAAGGAAGTTCTCCTGAATTCTTTTAATATGATATGGTCATCCGGCACGTTCCCTGACTCGCTGAGGGAGGCGATTTTGATTCCCCTCCTCAAACCGGGGAAGGACCGAATGCATCCCAGTAGTTATCGGAGTATTGCTTTGACGAGCTGTGTCGGGAAGACGTTGGAACGCATGGTCAACCGTCGCCTGGTTTGGCTGCTCGAGACCAGGCAGCTCCTTAGCCACTCTCAGTGTTGCTTTCGGAGATGTCGTTCAACTATAGACAACTTGACCCTGCTTGAGGCGGCCATCCAGCAGGCCTTCCTACGTAACCAGCATTGTCTAGGTGTATTCTTTGACATTAATAAGGCGTATGACACTACTTGGCGCCGCCTTATCCTCAATCAACTCCATCAGTGGGGCTTTCGTGGCCATCTCCCCATCTTCATTCGGTCCTTTCTTTCCCGCCGCCTCTTTCGATATCGGGTTGGTAATGTGCTATCTGATTTGTACGTGCAGGAGAATGGTGTTCCTCAAAGAAGCGTTTTAAGTGTCACCCTCTTTGCCATCGCCATTAACAGTATCACGTCCACTATCCGGAGTCCGGCCCACTGCTCCTTGTTTGTGGACGATTTTGCTGTTTTTTGTTCTTCCTCCAGTCTTGTCACTGCTAGTCGGCAGCTGCAGCTTACGATAAAGCGATTAGAGGCATGGACTGTGAAGACGGGTTTTACCTTTTCTGCAGACAAATGTGTGTGTGTTCATTTTAATCGTTCTCGACGTGCCTTTTCCTCCCCTGAATTGCGTCTGAGGGACACCATTCTTCCTTTTAGAGACACTGTGAGGTTCCTGGGCCTCACTTTTGATTCCAAGTTGTCCTGGTTGCCGCACCTTAAAGACCTCAAGGTGCGGGCCCTGAAGGCGCTGAATATTTTGAAGTGTCTGAGCCATCGGCCCTGGGGAGCAGATCGGGTGCGTCTGCTGCAGTTTTATAGGGCTTTCGTCTGGTCGGGTCTTGACTATGGGTGCACCGTGTATGGGTCAGCGAGGCCTTCGTATCTGAAGATTCTTGATGCAGTACACCATGAGGGTATCAGGCTGGCCACTGGTGCCTTCCGTACCAGTCCCATCCCCAGCCTGTGTGCTGAGGCAGGGGAACCGCCGCTCGCCATCCGGCGGAAACTCCTCATGGTGCGACGGGTGTGTCATTTCCCTGCCTGTCCTACCTCCACTGCGTACCTTACTGTTGCCCGACCGCCTATGGAACGTCTCTTTTCCAGTCGTCCCACGGCAACGAGACCATTTGGGATTCGTGCCAAGCATTTGCTTGAGTCCCTTGGTGTGGAGCGTGTGGCACCCCAACTCCAGGGTTTTACCCGCCTGCCTCCCTGGTTGCTCCAGAGGCCCAGCGTCATTTTAGACTTGTCAGAGTACCGGAGGAGCTGCACTCCTGCGTTTGTTTTTACCTCCTTATTTTACGATATTTTAAACCAACATCCCGACCATGTACCAGTATTTACGGATGGCTCTAAACAGGGGGACTCTGTTGGTTGTGCTGTTGTTTTCCCTGATCGAGTCGCCAAGTTACAGCTTCCTGCGGCGTTTACCATCTTTGATGCCGAATTGTTTACGATCTTGCGGGCATTGGAGCAGATGAGATGTGTTCCCAGTCTTAAGTTTCTCATCTGTTCTGACTCCCTGAGTGCCCTTCAGACCATGCAACACTTGTACCCAACGGATACGGTCGTCCAGAACATCCATGATGCCCTACTCCACCTGCAACGGCAGGGGAAGGAGGTTTCCTTCTGCTGGGTGCCGGGGCACGTGGGTATTAGGGGAAACGAACTGGCGGATGTGGCTGCCAAAGATGCATGTTCCCTCCCTCAAGTTGTTGAATGTGCCGTCCCCCTCCATGCTGTTACCTCCCTTTCGCGTTTTCGTGTAATGCGTCAATGGGAAGAGGAGTGGCTGGCAGTCGGTGAAAATAAGCTGCGTCTGGTCCAGGCCACCACGTGGCCATGGCGTACGTCCTACCAATCATGCAGGCGGGATGAGGTTCTCCTCACTCACCTCCGCATCGGGCACAGTCCCTTAACGCATGGTTTTTTACTGCGGCGGGAGGACCCCCCAATCTGCAGTGCTTGTGGCGTCCAGATTACTGTCCGCCACATTTTACTTGATGTCCTTTATTCTCTGATCAGAGGGCGGTGGTTTCCTTGCCTCCGAATTTGCCCTCTATTTTGCAAGACGACACAACGACTGTGGTTAAGGTCTTACGGTTTTGTGTCCTGTCCAATCTGTTGCCCCGGATTTTAGGGAGAGGATTTTAATGTGCTGCTGGGTGACTGGCTCACCCAGGTTTTAGGTAAGAGGTCCGCCAGTCACGATTACCTACTTGTTTCACTTCGATTTCTGTTCTCTTTTCCTTGTGTTTCCGTTCCTTTCTTAGTGCGTTTCTTCTCCTCTTGTTTTGCCTCTGTATCTGAGGATTTGGAACTGCATCAGGTCTGTGTCTTTTAGCAGTTCTCCTTGTTCACTGTCCGTCTTCGTCCCTTCACCGCATGAGTTCCTGTTTCTATGCGTTTGGGCGCTGATGACCACGCTGTTTAGCGTCCGAAAACCTCAAACCACACACACACACATTCAAGAGTAAAATCATTAGCGGTGTAACTTGTAGACAAATATTTTGAAATTAATTGAGTACAAAATTAGTGTAACCCACTATGGATTCATTTAGTGAAGAAAATGTGAGTGATTCTGGTTCTGATCAAGAATATATTCCACGTGCTTCTTCAAACAAAGATGACTCTGATTATGAAACCCTCAAAAGGAAGCTTGAGAAGAAAAATGTGAATAGACAATCAGTGCTGAAACAGTAAAACTACAAGCATCTGCTGTGTCAGCACCTCAAAATGATCCACAAAGGAAAAAAGGTAAACCTACTCTCAAAGATCGTGGAAATGATGGACAAATGCCAAGTACCTTAGCTAAAACAACAGTTACTGTCGTTAAAGGAGATGAAATTGCTGATCTGGATGCGAGTGGAAACTTTATTCATCTTGAAGATGACCGTCCTGCCATAAAAAAAAAGAAAAAGGGTAGAAAGAGAACAAGGAACCCTGATTTGCGGAAACGAAATGTAAAGAAGATGGAACATGTTAAATGGTTCAAATGGCTCTGAGCACTATGGGACTTAACTGCTGTGGTCATCAGTCCCCTAGAACTTAGAACTACTTAAACCTAACTAACCTAAGGACATCACACGCATCCATGCCTGAGGCAGGATTCGAACCTGCGACCGTAGCGGTCGCGCGATTCCAGACTGAAGCGCCTAGAACTGCTCGGCCACTCTGGCCGGAGGAACATGTTACTGGTAAGTACAAGAAGTTTAGTTTCCATCATTGCAATTGTCCTAAAAACTGTGTTCCTGAACAAGACAGTCAGAAATTTCGAAAGGTTCTATTCACTTAGCAAAATTGGTTAATTAGCTCCAAAAAGTTTAATATGTGGACTGGCGCAACAAACAATGAAGAAGCGGTCATATAGTACAACAGAATAAAGTCATGCATTTACTCATATGTACACCTTAAAGAAACAGAACGGTACTAATGTTAATGTGTGCAGATTTGCTTTCCAAAACACCTGTCAAATTTCGTCTGGTTGGCTAGATCGTGGTCTTACTTCTCACAAGAAAAAAGGAGAAGTCGCTTCAGATAATCGTGGTAAATGTGAATCTGCAAACAAAACTCCTACAGAAGTCAAACGTCAAGTTAAAGAACACACATAATCACTCCCAAGGTACCACCCACACTATTCCAGAAAGGACAATCTGAATAGTGGCTTATAGGTGTGTGGATAAATAATGGAAACTGATTAATAATTGCTGCTTGAAAAATTTAAAAAAATTAATTGGAAAGAATAATTGAAAGAAATGGGAAGGTACATATATCCTGGGTGAACTTCAACTGGTACTTGTAGTTTAGCGGCCGTTTCCTACGTATATAGTTTCTTAATTTATCTTTACATGTGTGTATTGTGTAGGCAGTCGTAGTTGTAGTATAGACTCTCCATTAATTCTTTATGTCCCTGTTTATTCAATAGGCCTTACTATGCTAGTGCGGGCTGTTGTTCATCTGGTTCATTTGTTTTGGACGCTCCAGCACTCCCAGCTGTGCCTGTCTGGCGTGAACACACTTGCGCTTTGTTGACTAGCATGCTCCTCGATGAGCATGGGCTACGTCGCGGCGAGTTGTGTATTGCACTGCGTGCTGCTGCGTGTTTCACATGTTCGTTTATTTGTTTACAGCTGGTCTATGTGCAAGGCGAAGTGTTGTATTCAGAGTATCGTCGTCTGTAGGAACATGAAAGTAAAATACTTCCTTGTTACAACCACTCTTCTTATCGCTTATACATGTTACATATAAGAAAAAATACAAACAAAAATTTTCCTTATCAGCTAACAACATAAATTCTGAAATGTGAATTTCCAGGATCCTTAATCTAATATGACAAGGGTTGACTGAAAAGTAATGCCTCGTATTATGCATATATATAACTTGGAGGGTATACAGCCCTTCTTCAATATATAATCGTTCTCAAGTCTTTGTGTGGGTAAAGGCCCTTGTCTGCAGCCGTGTTCATGTGTGCCAATCTGGCTGTTACTGGGTAGGTGATTTTAGTAATTGTTTACGATCGAGTTTATAGTAATTGCTACTTACTGTTCGGTTTTCCAGTTTTTGCGGACTTGGGATGTATCCTAAGTAACACCTTTTGTCCTATATAAAATTGTGTTGTACGTTTCAGCTTTCTGTCATAAATTCCTTTCCTGTATTTAGCACGACTGCTTGTCATATTTAGCATCCAGTGATAATGGCAGTATCGGTACCTTGCACAAAGGTTTTTCCCACTTGTCTACTTGTTTGCAATTGAACATCAGCTCATTTGGTGTAAATCCAGTTAATGTATGGGGAAGGTTGTTAACAACTTGTAAGAAGG
This sequence comes from Schistocerca gregaria, assembly GCF_023897955.1. NCBI lineage: Eukaryota > Metazoa > Arthropoda > Insecta > Orthoptera > Acrididae > Schistocerca > Schistocerca gregaria. The sequence goes on along the minus strand of NC_064923.1, from coordinate 249,575,639 downwards.
GAGTGACATATTCAGTCCACTTGGTATGTTTACGAGGTATATACGTCCTCACATACCTGTTGAATTCCTTAAACACCCTTTCTATGGGGGATGCTTCAGGAAGGAATTTGGATATTAAACTGTGTTTGATTTGTTTGGAATCTACAAACTCTTTCCACTTACAGCCAATAAAATAGGAGGCATCATCTGTTAACATGACTTCTGGTTTTCCTGCAAAATAATCCTCGTTGATTTGTCTTATAATTGAAAGGGCTGTAATTTTTTCTACAGCATGCAGTTTACGTATTTGGTGAAAATATCACACAAAGCTACTATGTACCTTACTGCCACCTTACCTCTGGGATAGAGTGCAGCCACATCTAACAATACCTTTACTAGAGATTTCTTAGCCATAATGGGATTTAGTTCAACCTATTTGGAGATGTTAGAGTGTTTTGCTTCTGGCAAATAATACACTTTCTTATCACTTGTAGTACTCTTCACCTAAGGTTGGGGAAATAACAATATCTACCTACTTTTTAAGTGCATTTTGCAGTGATGTAATGGCCTCAAGTACTGCTTGTGTACAAGATAAAATTATCTACATATTCCTCTGGCAAACACACGCGCTATTGTTCTTGTTTAGGATGGTTCCTATGGAACAGAATACCTTTGTGAATAGTAAAAAACCTTTTTAATTTGTCATCACCATTTTGCATAAGTTTCGCTCTTACCTTACACCAGCGTTTGTCTTCCTGCTATAACTGCTCCATCTGTTTACACATGTGGATATAGTATGATTTGAGTGTTTTGTCTTCCATCAACATAGCTCTTATATCACATTCCTGCTCTAAAAGATCGTTGAATTCTTTTAAGCCTTGTGGTAATCGAGAGAGAGCATCAGCTATTATGTTTTGGTTTCCGTTTATGTATACTATTTCAAAATCGAATTCTTGACGATACATACACCACCTGACTATCCATCAGAGTGGTAATTTACAAGTTAACAAAAGCAATAGAGACTGATGGGCACAGTATACTTTTGTGTCTTTGCCCCAAAGGAAATACTCAAACTTTTTAAAGGGCCGAATTACAGCCAAACTCCCCAACTCCATAACTGAATATGAACGTTCAGCTTCGGATAAGGGGCGGCTGGGGAAACTAAGTAGTTTAGGGATGAGATGTCCCTCTTTATCTACCATTTGAAAAACGAGTGCACCCAGACCTTGAGAAGACGTGTTGGTGAATAAGCAAAAATCCTTCTTCATGCCTGCTTGAGATAAAATATTAGTATTTAATAAGGCTAGCTTGATGTTCTTCAAATCGGTTTGACATTGCTTGTTTCATAACCAATATCTGTTTTTCCAGAGTAGATTGAGTAAAGCATCATTGTTCATAAGTTGGTTATGGATGAATTTCCTGAAAAATGAGACTAGGCCTAAGTATGCCTTTAATTGCATCTAGTTTCGAGGAACAGGGCAGTTCATAATGGCATCAAGTTTTTTAGGATCTGGCGGTATGCCTTCTGAAGAGATTATGTGTCCTAAAAGTTTTAACTTTTCTTGTCCGAATTTAGAACTCATGAGATTTGCTGTTATTCCATATTTGGAAAAGTGCCTCAATACGTGTTCAGTTTATCTTAAGTGTTGTACCTAAGTGAGGGTAGCGACTAAAAAGTCGACTACATATTTTGTTACATTACTCAAAAGTTCGGGTCCTAGCACTTTGTCCAGTGCAGAGATAAATACACCTGCACTTATGTTCATCCCAAACAGTAATACTTGAAATTCGAGGCTCCTGCCCACGCATAAGAAGGCGGTGTGACTCCTACTTTCTCAATGTAGCTTTATTTGCCAATATGAAGACTCGAGGTCGATTATAATAAGAAATTTAGCATCATGAAATTTCATAAGTTGTTCCTCTAAATGATGCTTGTATTATGTCTCATTCAAGCATCCTGTTAACCTATTTTCTTACTGCTCCCCTCTTCGTCCATGTACAGGGTATCAAGTAGAACATAAAGTTTGGTGAGGATATACTTCCATTTTGTACACAAAATCCTTAAATACCAGGTCTTGTTTCAAATACATGTATATAAGCAAGTATCAGTTCCTAAAAGTTCTGCTTGTTGTTCTTCAGACAAGCACTTTGATTCGCTTACCTTTGTGCTTATTGTGTCGACGTTTACTTGTGTACATATTTCATCTCTCTGTTTTTTGGCAAATTTTGCCTCTAAACTTAACTGGTACACTCTTAGACTTAATTTTTGAACTTCTGTAGGTAAGTTTTTGCATGCGTCTTGCAGCTCGCTGACTGCATCCTTCACTTTTTTTACCGACTCATCTACTTGGATTGCATCACCTGAATTTGAAAATATGCTTCACTAAGGTTTCCTAACCCACCTGCAAGTTGTTCCTGTTTACCGTCTACTGATGCCACTTTTTCCGTTAACGTATTTATATTGCGGGATATGTCGGCAATTGTTTCTTTTTACCTAGCTCTGTCAGCCTCCCAGATAGTTTAGTCAGATAATTCGGTGCGTATAGTTTTGCTCAGGTCATTGAATTGTTGACTAACACTATTCTTGAAATCGTTAACTGCCTGATTTTGCTGTGTAAGCTGTGGTCCTATATTTTCCTAATGTTTTATGCACTGCTGTGTTATTAGTTGCATGAGTTGTATCAAATTGTGTGTCTCACTAGTATTTACATTGCTTTTAAGAGCTGTTTCTTGTTCTTGTGTTCGCAACGTCGCTGTCGCGTGCTTCAGTTTAACTGTTTGGAAAAATGTTTCCCAGTGATAACTGAGAAATTTCCTCACCGAGCGTCACAAAAGTGACGTCATGATTGATTATGTTACCAGTTGATAGTGATGTTTTCGTTGTCATCTGCCAGTTCACAAGTTGGAACGTTACCTTCAACTGTTGCCAATCTCTGATTTCTGACATCTTGGCATATTGCATTTTGTAATGAATTTTCACCAAGGGCTATTTCCTTTGACTCCATTGTGAATAGTTTGTAACAAACTTATGAACAAAATTTTTAACAGTGAACTTTTGTCTGTATTGGTTCTTTTCAATTAAAGTAAATTTAGCTGCTTATTCACTAATAAACCTAATTATTATCTGACACAGTCTTATAGAATTTGATGACTTACCTTGCACTTTAATGATGACTTCATACAATTTTTTGTCTTTTCTTTAGAAATGCACTTTTCATACAGGATATTAATTGGAAGGATAACAGATTATCTTCTGCCAGAGACAGGGCGCCAAGCGCGGCCATATAAAGATACAGCGGAGCAGCTTCCTACCTTTACTGCTGAAATCAGCATTCCCAGCACGTCTCGTTTGTAGACAGAATTTGATTTTAATTTGCTCCTTCAAGTTTTTATGAGTTCCAATCTCGTGGGCATGTAACATATACAATGAAAGTTTCGTAAGTTTCTGGTAACAATAAAATGAATCATTTATCTCAGCAAAATTTTTTCTCAGCAACTGAAAGGCATGTTCATATTTCGCTCAGCGCCGTGCTTAAAACGTTCGAAAAGGAGAAGTCGTTAAGATAATCGTGGAAAATGTGAACCTGCAAAACAAAACTCTTGCAGAAGTCAAACGTAAAGTTAAAGAACACGTAGAATCATTCCAAAGGTACCACTCACACTATTCCAGTAAGGACAATCTGAATAGTGGCATATAGGTGGGCGGATAAATAATGAAAACTGATTAATAACTACTGCTTGAATAATTTAAAAAAATTAATTGGAAAGAATAATTGAAAGAAGCTGGAAGGTACACACATCCTGGGTGAACTTTAACTGGTACTAATATCAACAGACCTTCAATGTTAATACATTTAAGTTCAATATTAATACTTTTGAATTATGTACTTCTTACGTTAATTCCATTTTGCGTAGTCCTGATTATAACAATGCCGATGCAGGATTGCTCCTCCACTGCTCGCGAAAATTCCTCTTGTCTGCTTCGAACCTCCTGATTCAGGATTTTGAACAGACGTGTGGTCGATGTGAATAAAACTTTACTTTCCTAATAACTTTTTCTGACACTTTTAATGTATACTTGAAATACACATTTTTAAACAATACTGGTATGACAGATCTCGTCATACGTCCGCACGCTACCACTTATAGAAACAAATAGGTGAAGATACAGAAATTAATCAATTGAAGAGCGTATCTTTTCTCTTTTTTGGTATCAAAATATGTATTATCTCTGCCACAAATCAACTCATTAATTTACCTTTCGCTTTGTGTATATGTGCCTTACATGTGTAAAAGGAAAAGAACGAAGAAAGAAAAAATAATGTTATCAATTATAAATCCATATCGAGAATGCCTTAAACCCGAACTGAACATTGCCAAAAAGCATCGTCTGTATTTGGATTGGTGTAAAGAACGAGATTACACCACAGTAAAGGAATCTCTTTGCTGTCAAGTATTTACTTCAGGTTTCAATCTTTCGTTCCATCCACCACATTCTGATATGTGTAAAACTTGTAAAAGTAAAAGAAAAACAACTGATGAAAATGAAAAGAAAATGCTGGAACTGCCACATCAACTACACCTTCCAAGAGCTGAACTGGAGAGGTCCCAAATGAAGGAAGATATAGAATTGGCCAGATCAGATCCTGAGATGTGTGTTATAGTATTTTATTACTTTATTACTGGATCTCTGTCGTTTGCCAGTCATGACTGGACAGACTGTGTCAAGTTTAATTACATATATAAATTTTAAAAAATATTCACAAAATTCAAATATTTATCTTAATAGAAACAATATTTGTTTGTCCATTCACTTTGAAAGTGTTGTTAGTAAAAATTCTCTATTTAAACTAGACAGAAGCGCATGTGACTGTTTTAGTCTTGAATAAAACTTGCATCTGACTGCGTATTTAACTGAACTGAACTTTATCTGAGTGCATGAAAATATTGTTGGAAAATTAATACTCCAAATACACATCTGACTGCATGAAAGTTTAGTGGTAAAAACAAATGAAAGTCACCAACCTGCATCTACTGCGTCTGTGGACTTAACTCATGCACTCCTTCCCGTTTAGCCAATAATGAAACATATATTCAACTCAGCCGTAGTGCCATGGCATAAAATTGTCATTCTAGATAACTTTACCCATTTTGGCTCTGTTTGTTACTTAATAAAAATTATGTCCTGATCTGAATAGTTTGCCAACTGTGCAATGGCATATACATTATTTTACTCTGATAAATGAAATTATTAGCTTTACTCATGGGAACTTTACTTTAATGTACCTTTTGGTTCAATGCAAGCATAGGATGCGGAGAGTGACATAAGGTGTGAGATGAAACTCTAATTTTATGTAAAAAATATTTATTGTTCAAACTTTTAAGGCACATGTGAAAAACTAAAAAAAACTTCTATAGCATGGATTTACGAGAAAGTTTCACAAAACGCTTATTGCATCAACAATGGGATTTCTATCTAGCTTTTAGACATTATTTAACGAAAGAAAACCTATTTTATTAATTATTCTTTCTAGTTTCCCCAGGTATGAGCCGCGTATCGCTCAATATATAGCTTATTATGTGCGTAGCGCCAATTCTTACTTTGATGCTGTCACGACCCAGCTGCATCCTGCAGGCATCTAGCTCCGACTCTAAACACGTCTGCTGTCTCTGCGAATCTCCTCACAACTACTCAAACTTTTACCGCGTACACCTAGCTCTGTTAGCTGTCAAAGTTCTTACTACTCGAAGATGTACTACTCGTCCAACCTTGCGGTTAGGAACTATCGACATTTTTCACTGGCTCTATCCTGATCGAATCTCAGCACATACCTTTCAACTTGGTTCACTATTAAAGAATTCACCAATGGAGTACAATGGGCGTTCTTTCAGGTCCTGTGCTACTCTCCTTCTGAATGTTCCTAGCGGCAGGGATTGCACTTCTTGAGGCAGTGAGTTGAACATCTTTAGGGTAAACACTGCAAAGCTTGTGTTCCCGTCAGTCGACACCTGGGTATTTCGATGCTCCTCTTGTTACGGGTATTGTGATTGTGTATATCTTCCCTCATGCTGAAGACTCCTTGGTTTTCTTTCACGCTGATGAGACATAAAAAGACATACTGGCTGAAGACTGTTATAATTCCTAATTGCTTGAATGTAGGCCTGCAGTGCTCCTGTCTTTTACTTGGTGTGATTATTCTGAGAGCTTTTTTCTGTAGAATTAGCACATCCTTACAACCCGCAGAATGTCCCAATAACAGTAGGCCATAATTGATGTGGCTGTGGAATAGGGCATAATATACTGTTATGTGATATTGATCACTCAATACACCTTTTAACCTCGTCAGGAGGTATATTACACGGGAGAGCTTGGAGCACACGTACACTGTGTGTTCGTTCATTGTTAGTTTCCTATCTATCATGAAGCCCAACAGTTTGACAGCCTCCATATTATCATGGTATCCGATGTTCTTAAGGGTGCATGTCAGATGTTCTGTTTTTTCTTCATTCATTTTCATTTTATTTTTGATGAACCATTCTTTAATGTTTTGAAAGAGTACATATGTTTCTTGGCGTGATTCTGCAGCAGTTCTTCCTTTGGCAAAAAGGGTGGTGTCATCAGCAAACTGTAACATATTGTTGTTATAACCCATATCATTGACATAAATAAGGAACAGGAAAGGCCCTATTCCAACTTTTGTTCTTGTGATGTTGTTCCACGAATTGATACCACTTGTCTCCAGTTTTCCAGATCAGACTGAAAAGTTGCCAGAACAACACCTCCGACACTGTAACACTTCAATTTATTGTGCAGTATCTTGTGGGAAATGCAGTCAAATGCCTTGCTAACCTCACAGAGTGTCAGTGCCACACTTTCTCTGTCTTCAAATCCTTGCCTTATTTTTCTGGTTAAGTCCAGTGCTGCAGTAAACGTTGACTTTCCCTTGCTAAAACAATGCTGTGTGTCCTGTAAGAGCTTATTTAGTTCAAAATAATTCTGTAACTGGAGTTTCACAACAGACTCCGTGAATTTAGCTAGAATAGGAATGATAGAAATTGGTCTGCAGCTGGACACTTCACACGGGTCACCTTTTTTGTAGATTGATACTGTCCGTGCTAGTTTAAGAAATTTTGGGAAGACACCAGCGAATAAGCATTTGTTAATTGCTATAGATAATGGTTGAGCAAGCTCTAGAATGATTTTCTTCAGCATTGTGCAAGACATACCATAGATATCTTCGCTCTCTGAGTTCTTGTATGACTTAACTATTTTTACGATATCCTTAGCGTGCACTTCCTTCCAGTTTTCGAAAGTGCTACTGGTTATGTTTGTCATGTGACTTGTGGGGTCTAAGTCTGGGTCAGGTACTTCATTAATAGTATTTTCCACTATACTAACAAAGTACTGACTGAAGGCGTCAGGGCTACCGGAATTTAAGGCTGAGGCGGGATTTTTTCTGCACTCGTTTACCAGATTCCAAGCTGCTTTGCATGGATTGTGAGCCTCTTTAATGAACCTGTCATCGTATCTCTTTTTTTCCTCCTCCACTTTCTTTCTTTAAATTCGTTTGGCTCTTACATAGTTACGATGAAGCAGGTCTCTAGATGAGAGATCTCTAGCTGCTTTCATACGGTCCCTGAAAATTAGCACAATGCATTTTAATTTGTTTAGCTCAGGGGTATACCACATCTTCCCTGTAGTAGGTTTGTCCCCTCCTTCAGCTTTGCCTGTAGGATACTTCTTGTGGATTTCTGGAAATAAATCATCAAATTTAGCTTTTAATGATTGGAACAGATTCGAATGAGGCACTGGCCCCCATTCCTGGAATTTTTTGCTGCCAGTTTACACTTGACAGGGCTATTTTGAGGTCATTTAGTCTTTCTTCATTTATTATCCTTTTACTAAATGTGTAACTGGAGTACCATGAGCTTGGTTTCAGTTGACTCGACCATTTCATACTTATTTCCATTATTAATGCACTATGATCAGCAATCATTGGTTCAACTACACTGATATTATAGTCCCAGATATTGATGTTAGTGATAACTGTGTCTAGGCAGGCATCACCTCTTGTTGGTTGTCGGTTTGCAACTAACATCCCATAGCTATTTATCAAAGTCATGAAGACTCTCTCTTTAGTGCTTCCATCATCTATATGTATGTTGAAATGTTCACACAGTGCAATTTTAGATTTAAGACGTGTTAGGTAGGACAAACAGGTTTCAATTTGTGCAATAAAGTTTTCAAAATTACCAACTGGTGAGTGGTACACAGAGACAATAATAAGGTCACTAGTGAAGCTAATTGTAGATCTAGGTCTGTGGAAAAGTTTTTTAAGTCTATATCCTTTACACTATACGAGTCTTGCTTGCATATATAGATACACCACCATGAATTGTAGTGGTTCGATACCATGAAGTTACTATGTCCAAATATTCAATTGCTCTGTAATAATCACCTTCTGCTTTATCTAGCCAGTGTTCACAGATACATAAAACATGTGGTTTGACTTCTTCTACAAAGAAAGATAGAAGGTCCACCTTGGTTCTTAAACACTGTATATTAACAACTGCTATTACTATGGGCATATAACTATCATCCCTACTGTTACTTCTGTGAGATATTATGGGGCCTTGGGTTTTTATTTCAGGCACTATTTTACTGTGGCTCTGGTCGATCTCAGGAGTAAAAAACGCCTGACAGCAATATTCTTTGGCCATAGTGTTGTGTCCATAACCTTGTCCTTTAGATGGAAGTCCACACCAGTCTTGAAGCTGCTGTTCACACCCTTTGTTTCCAGCTTTGCTACATGAAAGTTGCTATAACCTGGAAAGATTTTCTCAAAGAATTTGGTTACATTTTCCGTTGTTGTGCCGTTTTTCACTTTTCATTAATGAAACCATGCTCTTTTCTCGCCGTATAGCATTCCTTATTCTTCACCAGTGCCTATTATCTGATTTTTTCTTTCTCTAGTACTTGAATTTCTGACTGATGCTATGGTACATGCTCGAGGTCTTTTTTCCTCGAAATTTTTCTTTACTGCAGTTGCATACAGCATTTTTGGTTGTGCAGATGCATTCTGCTTCGTTTTGTGTATGTTGCTGGTTTGTTGTTTTCGTGTTGTGAATGATACTTGCTGATCTGTAGGTCGAAATGTTTTTTCCTAGACTGTACATCACGCCAATTTGTATCTGTATTGGGTGAAGGTTTCTCATCTGAAAGACTGGCTAAGATGTAGGGACTGGTTTCATTTATACTGGCTCCAACTTTCGAATTGTTCAAAGAAGTATTGCTAACACATCCATCTTCAGTCGCTTCATGGACTGTAAGCTCTTTATTGGTAGGCCTATTTGTTTGTTCAGATTTGTTACATGCATCTGTCGTTGTTGCAGTGTTTTCTTGCCCTGTTTTTGTTTTGTAAGAGGAAATACTTGTAGTATTCACACAGGGATTCTGGTTTACTCTGTGGGTTATTGATTCACTACCGTTTATTTGCGGATAAAAAAAAATTTCGTTTGCACACTCAATTTGTTTTTCAAGTAATACAGGAGGTTGTGTTGAACTTAAATTCGAATTTCGAATAAATGGAGCAGGGCCGTGTTACAGACTCAGTAGTCGACCCTAGATTTGCTATTAGCCATTTAGTGTTGCTATTTTTAGCAATCAGTGTGATATTTTTTCCGGGTTTTCCACTTTTTTTGCGAGATGATATTGTCAGATGTGATGCTAGCTATCCTAATCTACAGTTTGTGGCTATCACTGTACCGAGCTGTATTCTCATTTTAGAACTGTCTTTTATTAGTTGATTTACTGTTTTCGTTAAACCTTCACCTGCACTGGTTAATCTCAGGAGGTTTTTCGTATTATTCACATGACAAGTACTGTTTTCTATTTCCAGCAGTTCAACTCCACGCCCTTTACAGGTTTGTTTTCGTGAGTTGTCTTGCATATCATAACTTTTACATTCATCACTGATTGTTATATCGTCGCCTACCTTCACCTTTTCACTGCTACTATGACTGATTCCAGTAACAAGCTGTTGATATTTTGCTGTAGACGCCATTTTCAAAGGTCCTTTGTGTAAACTAATTTCACATGCACCACAGCAGAACTTAATTTTTCCTTTTGAACTATTTACCAGGCGAACTTCACTGTTTCACTGTTGGTAAGTTCAACATATTCACTGTGAAACAAGTTCCCACACCATAATCCACAAATCACACTTATGTCCGTTTGTTTTACTATTTTATTACACGTTTCACATAATCTGCTAACTTCACTTTCCGCCATCTTATCGCTTACCATCATTTGATTCGCAGAGTGATCTTTCATTGCCTAAACGCCCAGTTTCTGAGATACAGGTGCTGCTATCTACGGCAGTTAAGCTCCTTAAATTTCTATATCCACAGTCTAGTGGAAGGCAAAGGTTCCATGTATTGCTGGGCAGAGGATCGCAAGAAGTTGCTTCATGTATTTGGCATTATATGAAAAATCTTCAATTGCATGTAACGAAATTCGCATGCTGTAGTGATACTTGTGGGGGACAAAATCGAAGTTTCAATCTGTCTCTTATATTGCTGTATTATTGTCACAATCCAGAGATTAGTGTCGATACAACTGAGCTGAAATATTTTGTATCAGGACACTCTTTAATGGGATGTGCCCAGGATTTCTCATACCGGTATATAGATAATGGGATGAAGAAAGAACAATATATTTTTGATGCTGAAAGTCTTATTAGAATTACTGGGGTGGCAAAGACGAGAGGAAACAAATTTAAAGTCGCTTATCTACAGGAAGACGATTGTAAAACAACCAAGCCTATGAAAGATATAACAGTTAAGAAGAAAATATTTATGGACGGTGACAAAATCATCTGGCTGAAGATACAGGCTGAAATTTCACAGGGAAAAACCTTTTGAAATCGATTCCTCTGAAACATAAAAAATCGGTGAATGCCATACAGGCCCATGATTTGCAAGAAAACCAGAAAAGGACGTCAAATACTTCAACCAGGTTTTGTCACACTTTCGAAGTTATGTGAGGTGAAAAAACTTACAATACCACATGTTAAAGCTAAAGATTTAAGGAAGCTGATGAAATATGTTCCTCCCATCCATCACAGCTTTTATGAAGATATTATTAATTCGCAGGCAACACTTCCAGAATCTGATAAAGACATATCTTTGAGTGAAGAAGGCAAAATGAGTGGTTGCTTGTATACTGGGAGAAATGTCTAGGAATTTCTGTAGTTATTACCTTAAAAAGTTACATTATTTTGAGTACTAATGTCAGTAAAGAAGGAAGTTGTAATTGAATCTGATGTTTGTAGCAAAATGTGAAATAGATGTTGCTTATTTTCTTTAACACACAATAATTATTTAATTGAAATAGCTTTATTTCCATCGTTTTTCTTAAAACTATGATACTATAGGTTACTTCATTCTGGCAATAAATAGATATTTTGTTCGTAGAGATCAACAATGGCTTTTAAAAGTACGAAACTGTGGAATACACCAACAAAATTTCAATTTTTTCTTGGTTGTAAAGTGGTGTGATACACAATTTTGGCACCGAAAATGCAATTTTTAAGCTCATGTAGAGGCCACATATTTACATTTAATAATATCACTCACGGTATAAAAAGCAACTTTGGCGGCAGTAATAGTTAATTTACACTGTTTATTTAACTGTCACTCCTTTTCTCTAAAAACACGAAACTTATAGGTTACATCATTTCTGCAAAAAACCCCTCATCTGTGCCGTGTGATAATTCCAACTTATCTTTTTCTTTCTTGGTTGCTTTTTTTTATTTAACGGCACTCCAGTTAATTTCCTCTTATCTAAATTTATTTTTCAAAATGGTCCAAATGGCTATGAACACTATGGGACTTAACATCTGGGGTCATCAGTCCCCTAGAACTTATAACTACTTAAACCTAACTAACCTAAGGACAGCACACACATCCATGCCCGAGGCAGGATTCGAACCTGCGACAGTAGCGGTCACGCAGTTACAGACTGTAGCGCCGAGAACCGCACGGCCACACCGACCCGCATTTATTTTTCAGTTAGCACTGAAAGACGACTAAAGTTCGGGGCTCGAACTAAATTTCGTGAATGTACTAATTTTTTGTTTGTTTTATTTTTGATGAACCAACTGCAGCGATGGAGTACAGAGGAAATGATGTAGAAGGGGAAAAAGATTCGTATTGTAGATGACGAGCTTCACCTCTACTCCACGCTGCAGCTCTGCATAAAAGGTACGGTCGCTTGCATTTTGCGCTAGAGATGCCGTACGAGGAGGATCGTGTTACTGGGAAGGGAGTGGCGGCTCGCCGCCCCGCGGATCCTGCTCAGGCGGCCCCATCCGGCTCCCCACTTACGACGGATAGGCACCTGACTCAGGTTTACGCTTCGGACTACCCACAGGAGCTCTCTGCCACGGAGCTATTCCTCATTGTTGACAGACTGGCACATGCACATGGTTATCCGGGCAGTGCCTTTGACGAAAGGCGCCTCCGCGCCTATAGGACGTACCAGCTGCCACGGGAGTTTCCTCTGTTGCCGTGCGACCAGCGGTGCGCGGCTACGCAAGAGGCGACTGTAGCGTCGGCAGCCCCACCGGACGCAACAACTCAAGATGACGTTGTCTCGCCAGAGGCGGCCCCGCAGGGTGTTGTGCCACTAGAACTGGCTAATCAAGTAGCCAGTGCCCCGCCGGTTGCCCCATCGGTCAATCCCAGCCAAGAAGCCGCTACTACGCCAGTTTCTGCCCCACATGGACACATTGACCAAGACTACAATGACTGTACAGGACAAAATTGGGCTACAGATGCACTGCATATCCCAGAGGCAAATCTAGAATCACTTCTATCGGCGGAGACGTACAACAGGCTTCGCGTAAACGCCTGGCCGAGCCACAGATACAGACTATTCGACCGCAACCACTTCTTTACAAGACAGGAGGCAAAACAAGAAGAAGGCTGCTGTTGCGGCGCCCACGGCACAAGCCCAAACGGCTCGAGCAAGTGCAACCCCCGTCCCTACCTACGTCAAATCGATTTGCAGAGGCGCCTAAAGAGGGGATGGAAGCTGAGCCCGCTGCTCAGGTGCGAAAGCCATCCCGACCACCGCCGGTAGTCATGAAGTGGACAGAGGACTTCATGAAATTCCGGCGGATGATCTAAGAGGTCGTCGACGTGAAGTCACTCAAAGTTACTGGAATGACCTTTGCAAGGTCATCCTCTCCTCCACTGATGACCATAAGAAGCTTATGGACTTCGTTAGGGCACAGACGCTGCATTGTTACACGCACAATGCAGAGTCCATCAAACTTCTGAAGGTGGTCACCCGCCACCTCCGCCTTAGGATGGACCCCAACCATCTGAAACGAGAGCTCGCAGATGTGGGCTACACCGTCCGCACAATCGAGCAGATGATGTCCCCCAGGATGCACAAGAAAATGCCGTTGTTCCTCGTTGTCCTGGTCGACAACGAGGACGACCGCAAGATCTTCAGTCAATTGCGGACATTGATGTTTCGATAGAACCACTCCAGACCAAGGGAAAGAAGCCACTTGTCAGGGCGTGGATCACGTGGCCTACAATTGTACCATGCCTGTGCGCTGTGTTAAGTGCGCAGGCCTGCACCAAAGTAAATAATGTTCCAAAAAACACGAAGATCCCTCTCAGTGCTGCAACTGGAGTGAGCCGCATGTGGCTAGCTACAGGAGGGTGCAGTGCTTTTAAAATACGCAGATGTGGCATGGCGGCACTGAGAAGTGCAGCCTGGCGTTAGTTTTGCGGTCATTGCTAAGGGGCAGACTGCAGAACAGCAGGCTCCACCCCATGGGGAGCGCCGCAAACCTTCCCGGCCGTCACAACTGGCCGAAAGTACTCAGGCTGTTCCTAACGCTGCCAGGGCACCCCCTCCTCCCCCAGCCTGTGCTGAGGATGGACGGGCTGCTCCTTCTATTCAGAATCTCGCTCACAACTAGAGCCAGTCGGGCTGTGGCCCCCAGGCACCTGCGCCCTCAGCTGCGAGCGCTGTTACCAGTGATCTGCAAACTCTACTGCAGACCTTAAATTGTGTTATGGTTCAACTCCTACCACTTGTCCCCGCAGTCGCGGCGGTCCTCCAGGCCGCCGTTCTGTCCCTCAGCCATGGCAAATAATAACATTCATGGCCTGACCATCTGCGTTTTTAACACTAATAGTCTCCTACCACAGCAGAGGTAATTTCTTCACAATGAGGCAGTTGATATCTGCCTCATCTGCGAGACATTCCTAAAACCAGGTGTCCATGTTAAGGCAGCAAACTACTGCCGCTGCTATCGAACAGACCGGCTGACTGCTGGCGGCGGTACGGTGGTATACGTTAGGTCGTCGTTGTGGCACTTTCCTGTGCAATTGCCCCAGCTAGACACCCATGAGGCCACTAGTGTGCCGCAGGGTGTACTGCAAGAAGCTGACTTCGACACCCTGCTGGCCATGGGAGGGGGGGGGGGGGGACTTTTCATCGCAAGGGACTTCAACAGGAAGTTCACTCGATGGAACTCCCACCTCACCAATGCCAGCGGGCGCCAACTAGAACGTGCTGCTCTGCGAGACGGCGCCATTATTCTGTGGCCCTTTGACCCCACTATTTACCCAGTTCATTGACAACCTGATGTGCTTGACATCACCATTCTGAGAGGGTCGTTCAGTTTACATGTGCCACAACGAGGACATATCTGTCATCTGATCATGTACGAGTGATCTTCGACACATATGTCGTCGGTGTGGTGGGATAGAAGTTGGCCGTCTGTCCTACGGAAAGGTCGATATCGAGCGCTTTCAAACCGAGGTATTGACGTACCTTCCTGATGCACCTGACCCTGTGGAGGTAAGAGCCAAAGTGGCCATTGCCTCTCTAAATCAGGCACTTCTATGTGCTGCAGACATTGCCACTCCTGGATGTCCCCACCCCCATGGGTTAGTCTCGCCGCCTCCCACAATCAGTTCTAGAGGCCATTGTAGCCAAAAACTGCCTTTTTCGTGAGTGGCAACTCATGAGGTAGCCAGTGACGAAACATTGCATAAACTGCATGCGATGTGCCATCTCCACAGGGGTCCAAGCACACCGCAAAAGGGCTTGGGCAGACTTTGTCCAGTCCCTTGACCTGGACGATGGCACCGCTTGGCGCGTTGTGCGCGGCTTCCTGCGCCACAGGCAGAGCGTTCCCCCACTGCTGTCTGGCCAAGACGACCTCTGTGAGCCGGGCGCCAAGGTCAGCGCCCTGTTGGATACCTTCGGAGCTAACTTCATGGCTTTGGTCGACCTCGTTGACGAGGCCCATATGACGCTCCTCATGGAAGAACATCTTCCAACCTTCCTTGCTGCAAGAGAGGAAGATGACGTCATTGAAGCCATTACCGCCGAAGAGGTCGCTTCGCTATTTTGGTTGCTTAACGCCTGGAGGGCCTGTGGCAATGACGGCATCCTGAACTCACTACCCCGAAATCTATGTCTGGCGGATATTTTTAACCAGATACTTGCTTCGGCTGCTTACCCTTCTGTATGCGAAAGTGATGGCCATCCTGAAGCAGGACAAAGACCCTCGGCTGCCGTCCAGCTATAGGCCCATAAGCCTTCTCCTATCCCTCTCGAAGGTATTCGAGAGGCTATATGTGAAGCGGCTCCTACAACATGTAAACCAGGAACATCTCCTCACAGATAAGCAGCTGCAGCGGACGCGCCACGTCCTACCAGCTCCTCCTCTTGGAGCCTGTTAGGAGGGTGCTGGAGATTAGGTAATACCTCAGGGCGGTATTCCTAGACGTCTCCTGTGCCTTCGACTCCGTGTGGCACAATGGCCTCGTGTACAGGTTGTTAGTGCAAGTGGTACTGATGTCGCACCGGGTCCTCCTGGGGTCATATCTCTCTGGCAGGACTTTCCAAGTCCAGGCAGACAAGGAAACGTCCACCGCCAGGCCCATCCATGCTGGAGTACTGCAGGGGTCCGTCCGTACTTTTCCCCCTGCTCTACTCGCTCTTCAAAGCAGGGTGGACACAGTGGAGTTGGCCCTTTATGCGGGCGACACTGCATTGTTCACTCACAGTATCAATGTGCACCACATGGGACGCCGCCTAAGGATGAGAAACACTTGGTGCTTGGGCCACCAAGTGGCGTCTCGAATTTAATGCCGGGAAGAGCGAGGGGGTTACCTTCACAAGGCGGAAAGTACCTCCTAATCTGGAACCCCTTCATATCGTGGGAGGCCCCATCCTGTGGTCCAAAATCTGGACATATCTCGGTGTGCGACTAGTCAACCTTACCTCCCCACCACGGCATCACGTTGTATCTGGCACTGGTGCGCCCAGTGTTGGAGTACGTGGCCATGGTGCGGGGCAATGTCTCCAACTGCTGGATACTCTCCCTCCAGCGGGTGCAAAACAAGGCGCTTAAGCTACCGCTGCGCCTCCCCCGATTCTACACCTTTCTCCATGAGGATACCGGACTTCTGGCGCTGCATGATCGTTTTCTATAAAAAAGCGGATCACTCCCGCAACCGGCTCATCCAGGAACTGGGCTACCAACCACACCACTGGCCTATTACCCGTTGGTGTTGTGGAAGTGACACACTTTCTAACAGCCCCAAGTAATACCCCCATCAACCGAGAGGACCCACACACCCATTAGAGACATTTCCTTCCCACATAGTTTGGTCGTGCAGGCACAGCACGCAAGTGCTTATCCTGCCCCCACACGTGCCTTAGGACGGCACGTTAGTCAGTCAGCCAGCCAGCCATTTTGCCATCGCAGTATATTGTAGTAGCTCTGCCCTGCATAGTCGCATCAGTTCGTGGTCAGTAGAATCATTTTATTGTCCTTTCAGCGTAGAATAGTGTAGCTACTATTGCACTGCGGCGTAGATGAGAGGTGCAAGCAAATTTTCATATGTTATGTTGTCTTGTTCTTTTGCAGGTTAGGTAATTTCATTGTTGTGTCTATAAAGTTTCGTTTAGTTATTCAGTTTATATCGAAGGAAGATTCCATCTCTAGGCATAATTGTTTGTGAAATGAGCAAAATTGGTAAATTCGCAAACATGGACCCTGTACAAGAAACTACTAACGAAGATACCGGTGTTAGCAATGTTGCAGCTGACTCGGTAGCAATAGAAACTGAACCAGATAATGCTGCAGCTGATATGACTGAGCAGTCTCAATCTGCAAGGGGCGCCGAACAAAGCCCTGCACCCACTGCAGACCCTTTTGCAGCTTTATTAGGCAGAATCGCACTCTTGATGAACGAATGCGATGAAGCACAAGTTGCAAAAGAAAAGAGAAAGCGAGAAAGCCCAAGCTGCTAGGGAAAGATAACGCGCAAATCACAGAATAAAACAGGGAACGCGATGATATGCAAGCGACAAAAGAAAGAGAACGCGAGAATTGCGAGAGAAAGGGAAAGCGATGAAGCACTAGCAGCGAAATATAATGCTGGCTTTAAAAGTATGAAGAAAGAAGTCTCAGCAATACAAAATGTCACTAAAGACCTGGCCGAAACAGTAACTCAATTAATGAGAGATGTCAGTGCTGTGCAAATTGCTCAGAAAACCATTGAAGAGTCAGTGGAAAGGGAGCAAGAAAAGACGGAAGAGTCCGTTGCACAGTTAGCGCAGGTGGTAAGTAGTTTATTTCTCGAACCGGATCCAGCTGCTACGGCTAAAATAGCTTAGCAAAGTGGGACTATAAATAAAGGATTCGATAACTGGTTGAGAGAAAAAGACAAAATTATAAGTGATCGGATTAAATCCGAAGTAAAGAGCGCGAAAGCTAGCGCCAGCGGCGAAGAAACCGCAGAATTAAACAAACGTAAGAAAATAATAGTCACCGAGATAGAACAGCTTAAGCAGGTTGTGACGGACGAAATACCAAAGTGGCGTGAAAAAATCACGACACAAATCCAGAGCGTTCGTCGTGATGCGTGAACACTACCCCAACAATCACGTAGTGTACCGCAGCCTGACGTACACATGCGTAACGGGTATGAATCTGATCCGGAATGTACAGGATCAGTTTATGAAGAGTATCAGAGAGAGCACCCCCACATACAACAATCGCCTAGAGCGACGGTGATGAACAGTTCTTTGATGAGCATTTTAATGGATGAGAGCCTATTAAATACTGGAAGTTTCAAGTATTCATACCAGATAAGAAGCCAGTATACTCGATTGGATTTATCCGGTCATTTAGGATTGTGCTCCCTAAAACGTGGCACCAACGACAACGCATATAGTTCGTAGCGTCGCACATTCAGAGCGATGGAGCCTTGTGGGCGGCACAAGCTGTCGAGAATTATGATACATACAGGGTGTTATAAAAAGGTAAGGCCAAACTTTCAGGAAACATTCCTCACACACAAATAAAGAAAAGATGTTATGTGGACATGTGTCCGGAAACGCTTAATTTCCATGCTAGAGCTCATTTTAGTTTCGTCAGTATCTAAGCATTCATGGTGGTGTCTGTTTGTTCTATATCGTGTCTCCTTACCACTTTCGCGCAACGACGCTCTGAGCGTGTTTTTTAGGGAATTGGCTAGTTTGAACCTGGGACCTGTTGCTGGTAAGGAGACGCCAGACCACACATGACATGTAGAATTCAGAAGAGTTCAGTGAGACTAGCGATGATATAACCAAATACTAAATGATTTCAGCGTCAGCTCCACTGCACTCCCTGTAAAAGAATCTTAATACTAACTAAATTTGGTGAAAAGGGTTCAAGGCTTTCCTATTTTTAGTTATCTGGTAAAATAACGTCGAAAAAGCAGTTAAGTTTACCATTGGAAATTTTATTCTACTCACAAAACATCGTTTATAAATTGCACTATTGATAAAAGGAAATATTTTAATACAGGATGGTAAAAACCAACTGTGTTCAACAAAAATGTGAACGAATATTCCCTGAATGGATTTCCAAGTTCTACAGTCGATCGAAGGATGACCTATGCCATATCACATCTATAATCTAGGTTTAATTTAAGTTTCACAAAAGAGAAAACTATCAAAATGGTCTACAGTGACTCTCAATTATCTTTAATTACTTATCTAACTTGTCGTAAATTACAGTGGCTGATGTGGCTTCTCAATAACTATATAAAAGAAAAATCATCGCGTTTGAGATCTGTTCTTCAAGTGGCAAATGTGAACATCATGAGTTTTAATTAACGATCGACACTAGTATTACGCAAAAAGGGGGTGTAACAGATGAGACTTCTGCAGTTCTGAGTGAAGCCTTATGCGCTCAAAAATGCGGCATCGCGTGCGTTCATTACCTTGTCGGTGTTTAAGCAGCGTCAGGGCGGCAGCGGCCGGCGCAGCAGCTATCCAGCTCGCCGTCTCGGAACCAACTCTCCTCTAACTTTTCCTTACTACAATTTACCGATGTTAGTTTAAAAAAACTATCTGGCTATGTTTTCATCTGACCAATCAGGGTCTCAATGTTAACCTTAAGCTCCGCCTACAAAAATTCTGTCTATCCAATGAGAAACGTTATACTTTTCGTGATGGGGCAATGTTTTTAAAGTTTGCAACGTAACAGAGACGCTAAAAAGTCTCACGCTAAAACCTGCAGCTGGTGTGGTCCTTTTAGCGTTATCGTAAGATCTATACTGTTCTTCTGGAGGGCTCTATCTTTTAACATGGGCTGGGGGGTGGTCCTTGACGTACCTGAGACGAGAAAAAGTCTCACGCTAAAACTTGCGGGTGGTAGTGGCCCTTTTTGTGTAATCGTAAGATCTATACTGTTTTTCTGGAGGGCTCTAGCTTTTAACATGGGCTGGGGGGTGGTCCTTGACGTACCTGAGACGCGAAAAAGTCTCACGCTAAAACGTGCTGGTGGTGAGCCCTAGTGGTTAGCTGGCGACGTAGGTGTCCAGCCCCTCCCTTATCGTAGGGCCTTCTAGCTTGACACGGTTCTGCTCTCGGCTTCTGTTCTCGTTTCTCCCCTCGGAACTGTGTCGGTCTCTTGGTGGGAAGGTACGACATGCATTTAGGCATTCTTGTGTTAGTCTGTGGTATTCCATTTGCTCTCTCGTTACTCGTATTACTTTGGTTAATATAATGTCACGATTTATTCGGAGCTATGTGACATACTACTAGATTTGCTTATTATGTCAGGGTTTTCATGGAAGGTGTTGGATTTGCCTGACACCTTACAAGTATGTACTGTACTTCCTCGATTCACCGCCAGTTGGCCCAATTGAAGGAAGGTAATGTTGACTTCAGTGCTCGTATTGACATGCTACTCATTGCTCTACAGTACTAGCATCAAGCACATCAGTACGTAGATTCGACAGGTTAGTGCTCATCACGAACGTGGTTTTGCAGTCAGTGCAATGTTTACGAATGCGGAGTTGGCAGATGCCCATTTGATGTACGGATTAGCACGGGGCAATAGCCGTGGCGCGGTACGTTTGTATCGAGACAGATTTCCAGAACGAAGGTGTCCCGACAGGAAGACGTTCGAAGCAATTGATCGGCGTCTTAGGAAGCACAGAACATTCCAGCCTATGACTCGCGACTGGGGAAGACCTAGAACGACGAGGACACTTGCAATGGACGAGGCAATTCTTCGTGCAGTTGACGATAACCCTAATGTCAGCGTCAGAGGAGTTGCTGCTGTACAAAGTAACGTTGACCACGTCACTGTATGGAGAGTGCTACGGGAGAACCAGTTGTTTCCGTACCATGTACAGCGTGTGCAGGCACTATCAGCAGCTGATTGGGCTCCACGGGTACACTTCTGCGAATGGTTCATCCAACAATGTGTCAATCCTCATTTCAGTGCAAATATTCTCTTTACGTTGAGGCTTATTCCAAGATGATCAAATTGTAAATTTTCACAATCAACATGTGTGGTCTGGCGAGAATCCGCACGCAAGTGTGCAATCACGTCATCAACACAGATTTTCTGTGAACGTTTGGGCAGGCATTGTTGGTGATGTCTTGATTGGGCCCCACGTTCTTCCACCTACGCTCAATGGAGTACGTTATGATGATTTCATACGGGATACTCTACCTGTGCTGCTAGAACATGCGCCTTTACAAGTACGACACAACATGTGGTTGATGCACGATGGAGCTCCTGCACATTTCAGTCGAAGTGTTCGTACGCTTCTCAACAACAGATTCGGTGACCGATGGATTGGTAGAGGCGGAACAATTCCATGGCCTCCACGCTCTCCTGACCTCAACTCTCTTGACTTTCATTTATGGGGGCATCTGAAGGCTCTTGTCTACGCAACCCCGGTACCAAATGTAGAGACTCTTCGTGCTCGTATTGTGGACGGTTGTGATACAATACGCCATTCTCCAGGGCTGCATCAGCGCATCAGGGATTCCATGCGACGGAGGGTGGATGCATGTATCCTCGCTAACGGAGGACATTTTGAACATTTCCTGTAACAAAGTGTTTGAAGTCACGCTGGTACGTTCTGTTGCTGTGTGTTTCCATTCCATGATTAATGTGATTTGAAGAGAAGTAATAAAATGAGCTCTAACATGGAAAGTAAGCGTTTCCGGACACATGTCCTCATAACATATTTTCTTTCTTTGTGTGTGAGGAATGTTTCCTGAAACTTTGGCCGTACCTTCTTGTAACACCTTGTATAGTCAATTTGAAAAGGCATTCCTGTAGATATATTGTTCGGCAGGAGTACAAGACAGATTACGAAAAAAGGTCTTTCTGCCGAAACAATACAGCCTGAAACTAGGAGGGTTACGCTGGTATTGCGACGAGCCGGTGTTAACAGAAAACTTGCCACCTAATATCCGAGAAAAATTAATTACAGTTCCGGACGAAGACTTAGAACATTTTCTTTCTGTGCTGGACAGTATCGATTGGATAAAAGAGGATGTGGGAAGTTGCAACCAGCACCAAGAAACACGGAATGATATGTGTAATGGACATGACAACATTTGTAGTAACAACCGAGGCTCACAACATAACGGTGATGCATCGCGTGCCGGTACATCAACAGACGGTGACCGATCTGTGCGCACAGTTCAGATGGCAGGGGTGACAACCTCAACTACGACGCCATCGACAAACTAAGTGCGGCTGACATGGGGAAGGCCTCAGACACGGCCAACCGATTCGGCTCAATTTTGGCAGATCGGTTGTGTACAATCTAAAACGAAGGAATCTAAGATATTTTGGGTCAATACCCCTGCGTTTTAGAGAAAATCACCACTAAAGGTTATGACGAGCAATCGACTCAAAATTGGCGGGATCGATAGATAATTGTAAATAGAGCATTTTCATCATCGGGTATGGGGTCCGCAAACGCAAACTTCTCCAGAAATCGAGGAAAGAAACTTTTACAACTGCCGCTTCTGTACTCACAGGGTAAACGCTTTGCGCCGACAGCAGCGATAGTCGCCGGCACGGTAGCTCGGCGTCTTCGGTCAGAGGGTTAGCTGCCCTCTGTAATAAAAAACTGAGTTAACGGCTCAACACTGAAGTTGAACGGGTGTCGTAAATTTCTCAAACGCCGAGAAACAGAACTGCCTGCTTCCGGTAGTGCGTTGATAATGCATCTGTCTTGCAACACTTTTATAAGCCAAAACACAGCGTCGGTAACTTCCCGCTTGACATCGTCTTTGACAGGCTCCCAACTACATATTACAGCGCTAGTCTAAGGGTGTAAATTCTCCATGATTCAGATTATGAACCTGAAAGATATGATACAGAAAACAAAAACTAGTTACTACGGCATAAACAGATGAGCTAATTACTACAAAGAACATACAGTATTCGTCATATGTTACTTACAGAAGAACACCGTATTCATTCACAAAACGTATTTCATTCAGCGCATTAACGATGGAAAAATCACTACATGCATCCGTGAGGTTCGCGGCAGCCTAATGACGGAAAACAATTCTTTCCGATTGACCTCTATTAGGCTCGTCCTGGACACCTTCACTCTTCCAGGTGCACAACTATGATATGACGAAGAGGCAACCGGGACAACGTAACTTTCCCCGCGTGCATTCTGTCCCGTGCCTAGTTGTAAACAAGCGTCGTGCGGTTGGCTATCAGTGATCCCTCGTGAGGATTTTGCAGCACTCTTACTCGAAATTGTTTTCATGTGACAAGGCTTAAAACTTTAATACTTTACTAACTCGCAACGTTTGGTAAATTAATTTGTCTACCTTATTATTATCATTCCTTATTGATTTACTTACATTATTAAGCCTCCTATCCCTATCAACTGAGATATGGAAAAATACAAACGAAAAGAATAACAAAAAAAAAATGGTTCAAATGGCTCTGAGCACTATGGGACTCAACTGCTGTGGTCATCAGTCCCCTAGAACTTAGAACTACTTAAACCTAACTAACCTAAGGACATCACACACATCCATGCCCGAGGCAGGATTCGAACCTGCCACTGTAGCAGTCGCGCGGTTCCGGACTGCGCGCCCAGAACCGCGAGACCACCGCGGCCGGCAAAAAAGAATAACATCCGCTAGGTTTCTTCGAGATTCCAACCCGGTTTTTCCGATTCCCAGCCAGTTTACCTTGGCCGCTGCCCTATCGGCACTGTCAGCGAAAAACGTTTACCATGTGGTTACAGAAGCGGCAGTTGTAAAAGTTTCTTTCCTCGATTTCTGGAAAAGTTTGCGTTTGCGGGCCCCATACTTGATGATGAAAAATGCTCTATTTACAATTATCTATCGATCCCTTCAATTTTGAGTCGATTGCTCGTCTTAACTTTTAGGGGCGATTTTCTCAAAATTGCGCGGATGTTGACCCAAAATATCTTAGAGTCCTTCGTTTTAGGCTCTACACAAGCGACCTGCCAAATTTGAGCCGAATCGGTTGGCCGTGTCTGATGCCTTCCCCTTGTGAGTCGTGCTCCCTGATGGCAGCCGCGGGCGGAATGGGGGTAGAACTGTGCTAGAGGCTGTGCATGCACTACGGTTGACGACCAAGACATGAGGCAGGAGTTGTTTGCAGATAAAGGAACAACTTCCGATCGGAATCGTGAATTCGTACAGGCTGTTGTGCAAGCCATAGCAGGCGGTATTCGTACAATGCTCATTTTTGACACTGGCGAGAGTACGAATGTTATTGAGGCAATTTTTTTCCACTTGATCACCGGCGTTACCAGTTCAGAATTGCGTGGTATCCGGTGTGTGGCGATACCTGTAAGACACCGCTAGCCCACGCCTCTCGCGGTGTGCGTTTAACCCCATTTAAATGACGCGCCAAGCGCGCGCCCAGCGGCTGTACGATTAATTAAATAATCGGCGTGCTAATCACAGTTGAAATCTCTGGTCCAGAGGGACGTGAAGAGGCTGTGGTCGAGAGAGAGAGTAGAGTCAGTCGAGTCTTGTTCAGTCTTAAGAGTCAGTCGAGCTAGAAAGTGTCTTGTGAAACGATCATTCTGTGGATAATATTAGTGTGATGATTTCTTTTATATGTGTTGTGTTGTCTTCTTCGATGAGTAAAAAAAAAAAAAAAATAGGTAAAATAAATTTTTGTGATGTCCATCAATAAGTTCATTCCAGTAAAAATAGAACCACTTCCCTTCACCTTTATTCACCCTTTTTTCTTTCTTTCCTTTCAACAAAACAAAATTCCAACAATTACAACCCTTTTTTTTTAATTCCGGACATCACACTGGCGACCGTTTACAGGACGCCAATCTTCGGATTTTACTGGAATGAACTTAACAAGGGCAAATTAAAGTAAAATCATACGTGTAGCAATATTTATTGTCTTGTACATTGGCTAAAAAACTGTAATTTTCTCTTTCATGCCCAATATGAAAACGAGAGCTAACGTTGTTTCAAGATTAACAAGATTTCTGCAAGCTTCAACGCAGCGCGGTGAGTAGTGCAAAAGCATTTGTTCTGCTATGCCATTGTCCAGCGTGCGCCTCCCGCCTATGCTAACTTTTATTCCCATTTCCCATGCCTTTCCCTAAACAAGAATCATACCCTTTGTCAATGGAATTTCTATTATTGTAACATTGAAATTCAACAGTAAGATATGCAGAAGTCATTGTTATGAGTCAATCCTGTTTGTTACATCATGTCACCACTTTCAGATTAGCTAAGCGAATACGGTTACAACCACAATAATAATTCAGACATTTTTGGAAATTCTATCAAGTAATAGTTATTACCGTCTAACTATTTAAATTTTATTTATCTTTTGTACTTTGCAAGCCGTCGCCATTCTGGGTGTACTATTTGTATATTTCACGTTTGTTAATTATTGGCAAAAATGGAACAACAGCAACAGCAAACTGATAACGGTGATGCTACTGTATCATCAGCATCCCCTTTCCTAGGCTTTTCCAGCCCAGAATCTATGGAATTTACTGCAGGTGTATCACATCAAATAATACTAAGTAACGAAAGTAATTCATCAGGTGACACACCCACTAATCCTGACCCTATGGAAAACGATAGTAGACGTGTCCAACTAGGGATTTCCCACTCCGATCCTAATTTGCACAACTCTAGTGAAAGGAACAATGATCCAAACATTGATCCGAATCAGTACGGAATTTTAATACAACTTCTTACGCGAAGTATGGATAGCATCCTTAATGAAAGGTTTGATAAACTAGACACTAAATTTGATAAACAGGAGCAGAGTACAAAAGAATTACACAGCAAAATCGATCAATTGTCTTCTGAGGTAACATCTACTCTGGAAAAACAGGCTAACCAAATCTCAGAACTTAATTCAAAAACGACACAATTGACCGAAAGTTTCAACGAATTGTCATGTCGTGTAAACACTCACGAAAATTCCTTTGTTAAATATCAAACAGTGACAAATTCCGAAATGCAGTCATGTAAAACCAAGTAGGATCAGGTCACGAACGCTCAGGCTCAGGTCAATGATCTAGTTCAGAATTTCGTGCAAAATCAAACCACCTCACAAAATAAAATTTCGATGGATATCGAAGGTATTACTCAACAAGTTAGCGTAGTATGCTTACAACAATTAGAAATGAAAGAAAAAATTTCCCATTTGGAGGAAAAAACAGAATCGCTTTCTTTAGAGTGTAACGCAAACATTGCAGAAAAATTAGTGCACGAATGTGGTATTTGCAACAAGCTCATTGAGCAAAGGGTAGAAACCGCTACAAAAGAGATTTTACACCAGGCCATGTCGCAGGTGCAAACCGAGACCAACACTTTAAAAAACCAAATTTCTCAGTTATTAACTCCCGATTCTAACGTAGTTACTGTTCCGCCTACAACCCCACTCACAACGAGTTCACCGCCTAATTTCACTGTGCAGTTTGTTCCACAGTCTAACAGCGAATCACTTGCGAGCGAAAAACATCAAACAGAGCCGCTCTCAGTGATCGCACAAAACAGTAATTCTCAACCACCCTTGTGCCATAAGCTTCACAAGGGAACAATAGTTCAGGCCCTATAGTGCCTGCCGGTATTGTTGACGGTAACATGATTAAACATGCCTATTTTCCAACGTTCAGTTCCGATGATACCCAAGCGGTGCACCCGATTGTTTTTATTAGGTCTTTTGACGGAATGTTTCCGCATAACTGGTCAGATGCGGAAAAGATTTTTTTTGTAAGCAATCTGTTGAGGGGGCGAGCATCCAGATGGGGAGCTGAAATAAAAAGGCAAAATTTAACTTTCAAGCAATTTGAAGAGGCTTTTCTGCAGGAATTCTGGTCAGAACATGAGCAAAAACAACTTCGACGTGAAGTTCACAATCCCGAACCATACAACCCTCGTAAAGAAACTTTGCGTCAATATTTTGAAAGATACCTGGACAAAACACTTTATTGGTCAAAACCGGCCGATCTTGCCGATGTGATTAACACCTTAAAAAGTCATTTACCCCTGCATTACCGGACACAATTAATTGGTGTTCCGGAAACTAACATCAAGAAATTACTAGATTATTTGAATGAAGTAGACCTTGTGTTTAGAGGAGATTCAGGGAACACTCCACATATTTATAATGCTAATTCCAACTCTCGCCAAAACAATTGCCATAATTTCAATCAAAATAACAACAGCGGTAACATGTGGAATGCAAACCCGCTTCCTCAAAATCAGGGGCAAAAATCACAACAGCCCAACTTCACACAATATTCGCAGCAATATTGCGATCCCCGATTCCAAAATTCCAACAATTACAACAGTTTTGGTAATGGTCAATTTTACCGAAAAAGTAATAGTAATGGCAACAGACGCAATGGTAGTTTCAACAACAATCAGTACTCCAGAGGCAACAACAACCGTAACCGAAACAACAACAATCAAAACAGACGTCAGGATGGAAGATACAACCCTGGTTATTTTGAGAGAAATTCGCCATATCAGCAGAATAATTCAAATTGTCAAAATTCTAGAGTCAGTTATCCACCCCCGCAGTGGGGAAACCCGAACTATACACCACACAACTACAATTATATGTTTCCGAATGCACGACACTTTGTACCAACAAACAATGCTAATAATCAGGACTGCGGTAATCAAACTCCACCGAATACCAAACATGTCCATGAACAAAGGATAAATATTATTGAGGTAAGTGATGACCAAAATGCGTCGCCTAATAACGCGGCGGAAAACATGAGCAGACCGGCGTAAGCGCCCAAACCCCGGTCGAGAACGTGAGCACGGGCGCAAATAATCTTGCAAATTGTTTTTTGAGATTTCAAGACGGACACACTATGGAACATGACCTTCTTGCCGAGAATAATAAGTCTAGTAATAACGACAAAGGTAACGGTTCAGGCAACTGCTGTTTTATCGTTAGAGAAATCCATTGTAGAAGTGTTATTCGACACTGGAGCGTCAGCAAGCGTGATTTCTAGTTCCCTGTACTTGGATCTAGATAAAGGTTCTAAACTTCCGACGTTTCCAGTGCAGAACTGCCGAATCATCGGTGCCCCTGAAACAAATCAAAAAATGTCAAATTACAAGCTCTTCTAACTTTTGTTGTTTCCAACGTCAATGTTCGTTATCATTTCCTTGTTGTGGATAATTTAACAGTTCCATGTCTTTTCGGCATCGATTTCTTAAATCAGTATCGAGCAGTGATTGACTTAGGGAATGGTATCTGTCAATTGACGGTTGAAAAGCAAAGAATTTTGATACCTTTATCTAAAACAATTAATAACAACAATTCTTATCGGGACGTACGTCACTTGAAAGTACAATCTGTGCCCATCACTAATTTTTCTATGACAAACAATTGCAATTCTTCTTACAATGCTGATAGTAAAACTCTGTGGGAAAAGTGTGCCGAAGCCTACCATCTAACTGATTTGCAAAAACAGAATCTGTTTCACCTTCTTCAACAATTTTCAGTAGTCTTTCAAGATAAACCTGGTATCATACGTGGGTATGTGTACAAGATGGATGTCAAACCCCACCTAAGATTTTGTCGTACACACTACAATATACCGTGGTCTAAAAAACCAGCGGTTATGCAGGAAATTAACAGAATGCTACGTTGGAAAATCATAGAAAATTCGCACTCGCCGTATTGCAACCCTTTGTTGTCAGTTTCGAAACCCGATGGAAGCGTGCGTCTTGTTCTCGATGCACGCGAAATCAACAAAATTATTATACCGGTAAATACTCGCCCTGTAAATCTGGATGAACAACTCCTGAAATTTCACAACGCCAAATTTCTGACTAATATCGACCTACGATCGTCCTACTACCAGGTTCTTCTACATCCTGAATCACGTAAATATACCGAATTTTTGTGCGAAGGACGATCATACCAATTCCGTGTTTTGCCATTCGGGTTACGAATAAGTGCAGGAATCTTTATCGAGGCGCTTGACGACGTCCTCGGGCCAGATTTACTTTCACAAATCACTCCCTATGTGGATGATTTAGTTGTGGCGACTGCCACCTGGGAAGAACATGTCGATCTTCTAAGACAAATTTTGATTAAATTCGCCGATGCAGGCGTGACAATCAATTTGGAAAAATCAAGGTTCGCCAGACAACAGATTAAGTTCCTTGGCCACACCATCACGCCGGGAGGCATCAGGCCGGACTCTAAAAAGACTGAAGCAATTCGCAACTTTCCTGCACCCCGAACCAAAAAACAACTTAAAGCATTTTTGGGTCTTTCGTCATTTTTCAGAAAGTTCGTGACACAGCAAGCTCTTAACAGCCCACATCTTCTAAATCTTCTAAAGAAAAATTCCCTTTGGCGATGGACTACAGAATGTCAAGCCGATTTTGAAAAAATTAAACAATCATTAATCCACGCACCACTCCTCTGTCATCCGGACATGTCAAAAGACTTCTGCCTATCGACCGATGCGTCATCTTATGGACTTGGGGCCTTTTTGTTTCAACTGTCTGTTGAACAAGATCGAACAATAGTAAAACCTATCAGTTTTGCCAGTCGCACCTTAACTGAATGCGAGAGATCGTATTCAGTTACGGAACGCGAGACCCTTGCAATTATTTGGTCTATGCGAAAATTTCAATATTTTCTCTGGGGAAAACATACACGCATCTATACAGACCACCAAGCTTTATCATTTTTACTGTCTTGCAAATTACTTCATTCCCGGCTCACTCGTTGGTGTTTGTCGTTACAAGAATACGATTTCGAAATTATTTACATCTCCGGCGAAACCAATATTGTTGCGGACGCTCTTTCTCGTCTTCCGCACGATGCGAAAAATCTTTCAGATTTGCATGAGCAAACTTCCGACTTTCAGGTCATGTTAATGTATGACGAATCCTACAACCGCTACTATCACCGAATCTGCAGGGATTTTGCACAGTTACAAGATGCCGATCCTAGGTGGTCTACAGTAAAAACAAAATTATGTCAGAATTCAAATTCTAATCTTCAAAATTACTACAAGATCAACAATGATGTACTGTTTCATCGTTCCCATCTCGTGTCAGAGCGTTGGTTGGTATGTTTACCAGAAGCTTATGTTGACGACTTCATTTTGTTCACCCACAAAACCTGGGGACATTATGGCATTAATAAATGTGCCGCCAAGATCCTACGCTTCTGCTATTTTCCTAACATGCGACGTAGAGTCCTGCAGGTCATTCGCAAATGTATCATTTGCCAGAAGGCAAAATATTTGAACAAACATGCATCAATTGAATTGCATCCCATTCTTCCAAAGCAACCGCTTGATTTGATTTCCGTAGACATTGGCGGACCCTATCCACAATCCCGCGGTGGTGCTAAATACATTTTGGCTATATTGGACGTTTTTACTAAGTATGTGAAATTGTACGCCTTGCGCACAGCCACTGTTGCGGCTATCATTCGACGCTTTTCGGCCGACTACCTAGCCCGCGTCGGAAAACCTGTCGCTGTCCTAACGGACAATGCATCGTGCTTTACGAGTGCAAAGTGGAAATCATTTCTGCAAGATTCCGATATTAAACATGTTCTTACTTCCCGATTTCACCCGCAGGGTATCCCCGTTGAGCGAATTTTTAAAGAATTTAATCAATTTATGCGCATCCATTCTTCTACAAAACATTCCAAATGGATAGAATACCTCGCTCCGTTCGAGTACATTGTGAACAATTTGCCACATAGTTCAACCGGATTCTCACCTGCCGAGTTATTATCAGACGAACCAAAAAAAAAAACTCATGGTCAAGTCCCCTGCCTAAGTTGTCTTCGAACGATATTTCTTTGCAGGAAAAGGTAAGGCAAGCTGCCATTACCCTGGCACACACTGCGGAGCTCCGGAAGAAAAAATTTGATAAACGGGTCAGACCGACACGTGTGTTCGAAATTGATGATTTGGTATTGCTCACAACCCATCCCAAATCTACGAGGCTAAAACGTTTGCTTAAGAAATGGCAATTAGTTTACTCAGGTCCATACCGGATCGTCGATATTCCTCACCCTGGATGTTATTTATTAGCATACCCTACAACACAGAAAGTTAAAGGACTTTACGCCCACCACCACTTAAAGCAGTATGTAAAGTAAGAGAAAGAGAAAGGATGTGCTAGTTACAGCTAAAATGTTAGTGTTAATTGTTAGTCAATGCAAAGAATCATAACGCATTAAACTATAGCAAATCTACGTTAAACATTACATGCAATCCAAGAACTATTTAATCTACGTTATATTTACTATGCTACGAATAATTTGACTACTAGCCAAGGACAACGAAGTTAGCGACCAAACTTACTCCTTAAACAGGCATTTTCTAGAACAGGAAACTATGTACAAGAAAAAAAAAATTTATTATGTTAATAACTGTGATGAATTTGAGAGCCACCAGAATGCTATACTATACTCCAGCATGAGTGAATGATTGTGCTGAAATGAGTGTGAAAGAATGAATGTGAATTTTAGTTTATAAGGTAGTTTTTATGATGATGATGAGGATTTCGTTGTGAGTGAGCCAATGATGCCACCACGTAGTATTATTTGATGATTTGCGATTTATATTGAAGCTGTTCTATGAGAAGAAAGGTGAATATTAATTATATGAAGCTGTATGAATGAAAACGATACGTGTGTATGAATACTGATAGATGTTAATGAGAAATGATTCGCCGTGTAGGCAATAAAAAAGGAGAAAGAAAAACTTATTTGGTATGTGCCCTATTTAAAAAACCATTATCTCACGCTTGGCATAAAGAGTTTGTGTGCTCTCCATCGTAACAAACGTAAATTTTGTACATAGGTCATTGTGGAGGAAAAATGTTTATCAGCCACAGCGAAATAAATAATCTGCTTACGTAGCGAATAAAAATTGCTGTCGTTATAGAATCTCATTCTTTACACAGGCTAATTGTGTAGTACCATGCATGCAGGCTGCCTTCGTAAGATTCGTATTCTACATTTACGAAGGTCGTGTTTAATGGTTACGAACTTATGAACTCACTAACATTAACACTGTTTTTATCCTGTGAAGTAATTTAGGTGAAATCTAGCACTCATTACTTGATACTGTGAGGACATGGACATATGTATTTGTGTAAGTGGGATAGTATATAAGTTATGCAATTTTATGTCGTTCTGTCTGGACCAGAGTTAAGAAAATGCGACTCTCATAAAACAATTGCTAGGATACGAAGTCTCCCGCTCTCTGCTCATGTTCTCGACCAGGAAACAAAAACTACACGACTACCGGTACGACGTACAATTCACGATTACAAGAAAACATACTTTAGTGTATGAGATTTTTCTTTCTCTTTCAGCAAAGTGGATAAGTTTTTGAAGATTTGTGTGTGAAGCAGTACGATGCAGCTGTCTTCGTGGACACAGCGATTTTCTTGTCTTTATGGAAACTAAAGCGCATTCATTTTCCTTTACCTACAGGAAATTCATATATTTATTTTACTACGTGATACTCACTAAAGTACACCTCTTATGGAAGGATCCTATAGTCATTTATTAGTACGTTTACTGACCGAATTTTTTTCAGGAATATAAACTACCGTGTCATTAAGCGCGTATTTACCTAAACATGACTGATTCAACGAGTGAATTAAACCATATACGGTACTCACATTGATTCTTGCAAAAATCTTTGACTGATTTACAGGAAGTGATTGACAATGATCATTGAATTTCTTTTTGCTTAAACAGCAATTCGGATCAACTTTAAAGGATGAAACTGAATACAACATGAATTGGCTTAAAGTCAGTAACACTTGCGCTATGGCAAAGTTTATGATGCATACGTTACGCAAACAGATACACTACTCGTCGCACACATGTGTGAAAACACTACTGTATTGATGAAGATTTTGTAAATATGAATATAACCCAATCCTTCTATCTTGATCCTACTCCCACCTCCTTGCCCACTGCTGGACGATGGATAGTGGGGTAGTGAGGTTTTTGCACTATTCTTTTGTATATTTTGTCCATTCATAATTTGCAGCACTTAGGGTCTCTCGTCGAGTTTTGCAGAATTCTTGATGGCAGATGCCATAGATTTCAATATTCTGTAAAGAAGGAGATAGTACTCCGTTAGTGCACATGCACAGCAAGAAATAGATGGCACAACCTGAATTTCGTGTACATAAATATGTCATGTCATGTCTAATTGTAAAATTTTGTAAATGTAAACAACTAGCAATCTCAATATAAATCTGAATTTTGTAAAGTTTCACAGGACACAACTAGCAAAACATGTCTAATTGTAAGTTTTTGAAGATGTAAACAACTAGTATTCTCTATATAAATATGAATTTTGGAAGAGTTTCACAGGTCACGACTAGCAAAGTATTTCAATGGGTATGTAGCAACTTAGCTACGAAGAAGTTCATTTGTATTATGTATATTGAATTTCATGTCTATAGTAGGTAATCATTTTATGTATATGTACATGTCCATTTTTTCTATGTAATTTTGAACTTGCCTATTCAAAACTTAAATGTCCTCTTGTGAAGGCTACACACAAAACAGTCTTACTATGTGCACCTAATATAAAAAAAGGAGAAAAGATGCAAAGTATAATTTTGCTCAGAAGTGAAGTGTCTGTGAAAATGTGTTCTCAGAAGGAACAGGACGTCGAACCTCCCTTCTGAACAGTGTAAAAAAAATCAAATAGTGTTGATAAAGAGAAATCAACCAGTCAAGAGTAAAAATATGATAGAAAAGTGTTTTCCGTACAAAGTGATAAGTTTAATCTCAAATTCTACGATAAAGTGCAATGATGCGTATCACAGTGATCCCTACCTTGGAAAGTGCTTGGAAGTCTGCGTTGTACGGTCTTCGGATGCGGCTACCAGTACTGTCGCGTCCGTCGTAAGGGGTGGGGCCGCCAGACGTGTCACCGCCTATTATACCTCAACAGCGGACCCGAGCGCGAGGCTGTACGCAGTGCCGCGGTGCGTGGTGGATGGACCACTTTATCAAAATTACTGCACTCGTGCACGCACAGCCACTCTTAAACACCAACAATACTGACATGAACTTTGTTGTCATCGACAACTTAAAACCAAATTGTATGACCTTTTGTGTTCTTTTGTCGTAAGCAGATTCATTACCTATTGTCCTGATGTGCAAACTGTAAAGTAAACAAAGTTGTGGTGCTGTGACTTTTACTGTGCTTCGCACGACGCACCACACTGAACTGAGGCAAAGCGTAGTGCTCACTGGTCGACACAATAAGAACTGTGAATACAGGGTAGCAGCTATTGTTTTAATAACAGGACTGCCAACGGTGCAGGCATCTCTCTAAAAAAAAAAATGAATCATCCATTGATCAATTTCAAAGTGGCTATTTTGTAATGTGCAACAATTTATGTATATTTACTTAAACTTTGTACTTTAGGCTATAATTCTTTATATATGTATGTACTTGTCATATGTTTGAAAATGTTGTATAATGCTGGTGCAAACACTGCACAACCTTGTTCGTCAACTCAAATCTGGTACTGCCGCGAAGTTTGAAAAACTTACGCACCAGTAAAGGGGGCCGTGTGGCGATACCTGTAAGACACCGCTAGCCCACGCCTCTCGCGGTGTGCGTTTAACCCCATTTAAATGACGCGCCAAGCGCTCGCCCAGCGGCTGTACGATTAATTAAATAATCGGCGTGCTAATCACAGTTGAAATCTCTGGTCCAGAGGGACGTGAAGAGGCTGTGGTCGAGAGAGAGAGTAGAGTCAGTCGAGTCTTGTTCAGTCTTAAGAGTCAGTCGAGCTAGAAAGTATCTTGTGAAACGATCATTCTGTGGATAATATTAGTGTGATGATTTCTTTTATATGTGTTGTGTTGTCTTCTTCGATGAGTAAAAAAAAAAAATATAGGTAAAATAAATTTTTGTGATGTCCATCAATAAGTTCATTCCAGTAAAAATAGAACCACTTCCCTTCACCTTTATTCACCCTTTTTTCTTTCTTTCCACTCAACAAAACAAAAAACAAAAAAATTACCACCCTCCCTTTTTTTTAAATTCCGGACATCACAGGTGCTATTGGCTCCGGAGACCAACGACTTACAATATAGGCACAAATAGGTATTAAATAGGAGGGCAAAGCCGATAGATACACGTTCCTCGTCATGAGAGGTCTCACTGTGTCCTGTATCGTAGGCATTGACTATATGAGTGATAGGGAGGCAGCTATCGACTTTCCCCATGGTCAATGTCGTTTGTGTACTGGAGGAGAATTAAAAATTCTGAACATAATGAAAACAAAAGGTAGGTGTACCAGGCTGTGTGAAGGTATTCAAGTGAAAATCGTAAATAGAAGGATGCTATGAGTGCAAGACCATCCTAGGTACCGTAGCCTTGCGTCAGATGAACAGGATAGCTAGCAGTACGACGCAAACTCTATCTCCATTCAGAATAACGAGGAAGCAACGTATTTGTTGGACGAACAGACGCAAGATTTATGTTTACTTTTGGAGAGATACATTCAGGTCTTTTCCAAAAGGCCTGGCATCATAAAAGGATACGAATACCGTATGGACGTACACCCCCATAAGACCTTTGTACCTGCAACCTAATCCGTCCCGTCGTCTAACCGAGAGGCTGTCAAGCAGGAGCCTAATAAGATGAGTCAGTGGCATCATCGAAACATCTTTCTCCTCCGACAGCAGCCCTCTCTTAGCGGTGTGCAAAGTAGGTGCAGGGGTGTGCCTTGTCCTGGACGCAAGGTCAATCAACAAGATTATAGTCCCAGTAAGGACTCGATCCGAGAGTTTAGAGGAACAATTGCAGAAATTTCATCGGGTACAGTACTTGTCATCATTCGACTTGCACTGCTCGTTCTGGCTAGTGCAGCTAGCAGAAGAATCTAGAGAGTATACTGCTTTCATCTTTGCTGGCAGGTCTTACCAATTTAGGGTATCATATCACATGTTCATTATACCTGTCTGGTGTGGAGACACACCATGACTTCAGCTGCCTGTGTTGAGTGTGAAGAAGCACGTCAATAAAGTATGTCACACCTTGTGGTGCGACAACTCGGCAAGCATACGCCTGACTTGGGTCCACCTCTCATCTGCATTCTGTCCACATATTTAAATAATACTGGCATGTAAAGGGTCTTTCATCAACATAATTTTGAAATTGGATATTTGTTCCACTAAGTCTGAATACTCAGGTAAATCTCGTGATAAACGACAGAGTGCGTCTGCTGCAATGTTCTCCTTTCCACTTATATACACGCTCTCATAATCATATTCCTGGAGTAGCAGCGTCCACCATGCTACATGTTGATGCAACTTTACCATGGATGTACTAATTAAATTTCCTAAAAGACCACACAGCGGCTAATGCTTCTAACTCTGTAGTGGTGCAAAATCTTTCACATTCAGTCAGGACATGACTTCAAAACTGATGACTTTGTACGTTATCTTGTCTTATGTCTTTTCCTCCTGTAAGAGGCACGCTCCTAAACTGGAGCAGGAAGCATCAGTTGCTATTCAGAAATCTTTAGTCACGTTGGGGTGATGCAAGATGTTTGCTGATATCAAACTCTGTTTGATATTATCGAACTCCTGCTGGCATTTGCTCAACCAACGCCAAACCACATTCTTTTTCAGTAAATTTAAAAGATCAGGATCATTCGATGACTGATCAGGTATAAAATGGCGAAAAAATGATGAAAGTCCAAGGAAAGATTTAAGTTGCTTTTTAGTCGCAGATGCTGGGAATTGCATCAATCTTTTCTGGATCAGTTTTATATGCCCGTGGGAGAAACAGTTTGTCCAAGAAATTTTAATTTATCTCTGGCAAACTTCGATTTCTGTAAGTTGGCTGTTCCATTGAACTCAGAGAACTTCTTGAACACCCTATCTAGCACATCCAGGTGCTCTTCCCATGTGGGCGTTACGATTAGCAAATCGTCCTTGCGACTAGCAAATAGTCCACATACGAGAGGCATTTGAAAAGTCCGTGCAGAGTCCGAGAGATGGAACCACCGGCGCTTATCGAGGTCATGTTTAGTTAGTAGCATCTTTGGAAAGAAAGCACACCAAGTTTCAGCCATATTGGTCTATTTCTTTGCGTTTGGCATTCGTGTGAATCAAGGAAGTCGAGTGATTGTCAAAAAATGGGCGAAAAAGAATTTTGTGTGGTGGTTAAACATTGCTTTATGAAAGGCAAAACACCTCAGGAGACCAAAGAGAAGTTTGATAAACATTATGGTGACTCTGCACCTTCGATTAGAACAGTTTACAAGTGGTTTCAAAATTTTCGGAATGGCCATATAGGCACAAGTGATGTTGAACATTCTGGATGCCCTGTGGAGGTTACGACTCCAGAAATCATCGATAAAATCCATGATATGGTGATGGACGACAGAAGAGTTAAGGTGTGTGAGATTGCTAGTGCTGCGGGAATCTCGATGAACGGGTACATATTATTTTGCATAAACATTTATTTGGACATGAGAAGCTATCTGCAAGATGGGCTCCACGACTGCTCACGCTTGACCAAAAATGGAATCGTGTGAAGTGTTGCAAAGATGGTTTGCAGCTGTTCAGGAAGAATCCGCACGACTTTAAGCATTGTATCGTCACTGTGGATGAAACAGAGATACATTACTATACTTCTGCCGGAAAGTTATGGCGACTGTCTTTTGGGATTTGCAAGGGATAATCTTCATCGATTATCTGGAAAACGGTAAAACTATTAAAGGTGAATATTATTCATCGTTATTGGACCGTCTGAAAACCGAGCTGCAAGAAAAGCGCTGGCGATTGGACCGCAAAAAACTCATTTTTCATCATGACAATGCACCAGCACACACCTCAGCAGTTGTGGTCGCAAAATTAATGGACATAGGATGCAAACTCGTTTCACATCCCCCCTATTCTCCAGACTTGGCTCCCTCAGACTACTATTTGTTCCCCAATTTGAAGAACTGACTGGTGGGACAGAGATGTTATTCAAACGAGGAGGTGATTGCTCCATCTAATAGGTATTTTGCAGACTTTGACAATTCCTATTATTTGGAAGGGATCAACAAATTAAAACAGCGTTGGACGAAGTGTATAAGTCTAATAGGAGACTATGTCGAAAAATAACAAATGTTTGCCCCAAACACATAAGTAGTTTTTATTTTTGCACGGACTTTTCAAATGCCACTCGTACAGTGTTTCTCAATCCAACAATTTTGGCCCCAGGACAATGTCCAGGGCAGAGATAAACACGCTGGGGCTTACATTAAGGCCGAAGAGCAAAACCCTAAATTGGTAAGACCCGCCAGCAAAGATGAAAGCATTTGACACAGTTCCTCACAGTCGTTTAATGAATAAAGTAAGAGCATATGGACTATCAGACCAATTGTGTGATTGAATTGAAGAGTCTTTAGATAGCAGAACGCAGCATGTCATTCTCAACAGAGAAAAGTCTTCTGAAGTAAGAGTGATTTCAGGTGTGCCACAGGGGGGTGTCGTAGGACCATTGCTATTCACAATATATGTAAATGACCTTGTGGAAACATCAGAAGTTCACTGAGGCTTTTTGCAGATGATGCTGTAGTATATCGAGAGCTTGTAACAATGGAAAATTGTACTGAAATGCAGGATAATCTGCAACAAATTGACGCATGGTGCAGGGAATGGCAATTGAATCTCAATGCAGACAAGTGTAATGTGCTGCGCATACATAGAAAGAAATATCTTTTATAATTTAGCTACAATATAGCAGTCAGCAACTAGAAGCAGTTAATTCCGTACATTACCTGAGAGTAAGCATTGGGCGTGATTTAAAACGGAATGACCATATAAAATTAATCGTCAGTAAAGCAGATGCCAGACTGAGATTCATTGGAAGAATACTAAGGAAATGTAGTCAGAAAACAATGGAAACAGGTTACAGAACACTTGTTCATCCACTGCTTGAATATTGCTCAGCAGTGTGGGATTCATACCAGATATGGTTGATAGAGAAGATCCAACGGAGAGCAGCACGCTTCATTACAGGATCATTTAGTAATCGCAAAAGTGTTACAGAGATGATAGATAAACTCCAATGGAAGACTCTGCAAGAGAGATGCTCAGTAGCTTGGTATGGGCTTTTGTTGAAGTTTCGAGAGCATACCTTCACAAAGGAGTCAAGCAGTATACTGCTCCCTCCTACATATATATCACGAAGAGACCGTGAGGATAAAATCAGAGAGATTAGAGCCCACACAGAGGCATACCAACAATCTTTTTTTCCACGAACAATATGAGACTGGAATAGAAGGGAGAACTGATAGAGGTACTCAAGGTATGCTGCGCCACACACTGTCAGGTGGCTTGCAGAGTATGGATGTAGATGCAGATGTAGAATAGCAGTGCCCATCATGAAATGAATCCATGGAAATTTCGTTCCTAGGTTCAGGATGCAGGATGCTATTCTATCCTATAATGCACCAAATTTCACTGACAAGATGTGGAGAAACTTCTTAAATGAAAATGGTATCCACCAGATATTAAAAAGCAATTTCCATCCTGCATCAAATCCCATGGTAAGGATTTTACAGGAATTCAATAGATTCATTCGAACATATACATAATGAAAAAACAAACCAAATGGGTGGAATTTGTTTCACCATTCAAGCAGGTGGTACACAATCTTCCCCATACAAAGACACAACTTATGCCAGTTTCTATTATCTTCAATACTCAAGAGAGGAATGAATAGGTCAATTCTCTGCCAAAATATTCTGCTGGTGAATTATCCAGAGAGGAATGGATCAGATGAATACTAAATGCCATTCATGCTGCTGCACCAGATTAGGAAGCATGCTTATGATAAGAAGATTGGCAAAGTGCAAGAGTATAAAGTCAGAGATCACATTCAAAATCTTCTTTACTTCTAAGGCAGAACAAGAAGGGGCAAACTTTGTACACCGCCCCATAAGAAATTGTACACATTCCTCATGAAGACAATTGTTTGCTCGCCTACCCAGACTCTTGGAAGATCAAAGGCTTATATCATCAAAATGATCTCAAGAAATATGTACAAGGAT
The DNA here is from genome assembly GCF_023897955.1 of Schistocerca gregaria. Classification (NCBI taxonomy): domain Eukaryota; kingdom Metazoa; phylum Arthropoda; class Insecta; order Orthoptera; family Acrididae; genus Schistocerca; species Schistocerca gregaria. The sequence goes on along the minus strand of NC_064923.1, from coordinate 249,535,711 downwards.
GAACAGAGTTCATATTTACACATGTAAACAATGGTGTGCAGCATTTTGCATTATTTTCCTTGTTATTATTATCTGTGTTATCTTATGGATTTTGTATTCATATATTTGTTAAGATAGACAGGACATGGACTATAAAAAGAACAGAGACTGAAATAAACCAGATTTGACTAATTAATGAGAAAGCACAGTAGTGCATACAGTGTACATACTAGTCTAAGGTAGAGATTGTTAAGAGTCTTGGTATTCACTTCCTGTGTTTAGCTGTAAGGTATTTATTACATTTCCTTGTTTTATATTTTATATTTATTCCTAGATTAATAAGTGTCATTCAGACAATGTCACTAATGAACTGAACAAAGACAGCATCTTCAGTGCTTACAGAAAATATACATGAACTGAGAAATGTTACCAGTAGAGTAAATTGTCAGTATCTGGCATAAATACTGTACATAACTCTGTAAATAGTTACTTTAAGGTGTATTGCTATTTCTATCTTTTATGCAAACAGCTCTATGACTATGCAGTTATGTTACTGAGTCCTATTAATGTTTCATTAAGGTTAAAGAACCTTTCATTGAGTCATTTAAAGAATGTTTTATGAGGAGATTTCTTATCGGCGTATTTGCTCCATGAATAGCATATTCTCATATTTGGCACCAGAGTTGTGCTGCAGAAATAACATGCACAGATCTATGTAAATAATAGATTTAAGTTTTGAACTCATTGTTAGTAAGCATTTAGTTAACTTCTATGCATTTTCATTTTTTCCTGATGTTTGTTTATTGTATACATCTATATGCATTTTTGTGTGAACACAATTAATGACACTGATAACACTGTAATAAAGTAGTATTAAGAGCAATTCATGTGCCTTCCTGTAAGCATAATTCTGTAAGACCATGAGATGAACTGATTATGCTACGCAAGACATGGACTTGACACATGTTATTCTTGAGGCATGTTTAATTTCACAAACACAAATTTCAGGTTTAGCTTCCCTCTTTTTGGGAATCTCTCTAGCTTTGTTCGCCACAATCAGTTTTCATTTGCCTTGAATTTCACCTGTACAAGGCAACATGGAATGGCCGTGGCCTCATATATGTGTTGACAATGATTTTGCATATATGAGCCACTCAGTAGGAATGTTAAACCAGACTGCTGGAGTAAATTCTATACGAACACAATATTTCTGAGTAGGCATAGTTTCAATGTAAACTAGTTTAAAGTGCTTATATTTTATAAATAGTTAGGTATTTTGTATATCAATGTCTAATATTCAGGTTGCAGGGATTCACTTGTAATTAAGATGGAAATATGCAAAAGTGTTTACATGTGATGTGAATAGTGCCACACTATTGAGTGGGCATGGAGCACTCAAGCGAGTGTGAAATGTCACACACACACACACACACACACACACACACACACACACACACACACACACAAGCAGTATAGTGAAGTGCAGCATAGTGATGTGCAGCTTTTAAGGCAGGCACAAACTGTGACTAATTTTGCTAAAGTCTCAGTTTTGGGATGATTTATTATTGACAACACATAAACAGTGCAATTACACATGATGTGGCTCTACAGGGTGAAGAATAAACTGTGTTACCAGAGACATTTAATGAATGCCTGCTCAAAAACACTCATATAACTGTGTAAAATAGTGTAACAGACAGTGCTGAGACATGTTTGTTGTAGTTATTCAGACTGGGAACCATCTTAAAACAGTGTGTTTGAACATTTTTCCACATAAGAGGCTTCCAGAACAGGAAGAGACCGAGAAAAAATGATAGTAACGTTACCTTCAGTTGCCTACTTGTATATAAACATGAGCAGCATCTGGCTCTCTCTCGATACCCTTCCTCTATTGATGTCTGCACTCTCGTGGATCGCTCTCTCTTCATGATCACTCTCTCGAATGATTTTGCAACAGGCAGTTGTATCTGAAGGATATTTTCAAGGTGTATAATGTATTTATCTATGTAAAAGTATTGTCAATATATGAATAATTGTTATTGTTTGCCGATGTTTCATTTCAACAACATTTAACCTGCTTGCCAACTTTTCTATGCTTCAGCTAGGAGAACTGCAAGACTGCTGACATATCACTTGCTGGCCACTGCCAAACATCACTGATGTTCGAATTTGTAGCAACCACTCATGCATCCCTGAGATCTATTAAGCTGATCTGTAAATGCAATTTCCAGACAGCACATCTGTGCATAACACATAATACACTCCTGGAAATTGAAATAAGAACACCGCAAATTCATTGCCTCAGGAAGGGGAAACTTTATTGACACATTCCTGGGGTCAGATACATCACATGATCACACTGACAGAACCACAGGCACATAGACACAGGCAACAGAGCATGCACAATGTCAGCACTAGTACAGTGTATATCCACCTTTCGCAACAATGCAGGCTGCTATTCTCCCATGGAGACGATCGTAGAGATGCTGGATGTAGTCCTGTGGAACGGCTTGCCATGCCATTTCCACCTGGCGCCTCAGTTGGACCAGCGTTCGTGCTGGACGTGCAGACCGCGTGAGACGACGCTTCATCCAGTCCCAAACATGCTCAATGGGGGACAGATCTGGAGATCTTGCTGGCCAGGGTAGTTGACTTACACCTTCTAGAGCACGTTGGGTGGCACGGGATACATGCGGACGTGCATTGTCCTGTTGGAACAGCAAGTTCCCTTGCCGGTCTAGGAATGGTAGAACGATGGGTTCGATGACGGTTTGGATGTACCATGCACTATTCAGTGTCCCCTCGACGATCACCAGAGGTGTACGGCCAGTGTAGGAGATCACTCCCCACACCATGATGCCGGGTGTTGGCCCTGTGTGCCTCGGTCGTATGCAGTCCTGATTGTGGCGCTCACCTGCACGGCGCCAACACGCATATGACCATCATTGGCACCAAGGCAGAAGCGACTCTCATCGCTGAAGACGACACGTCTCCATTCGTCCCTCCATTCACGCCTGTCGCGACACCACTGGAGGCGGGCTGCACGATGTTGGGGCGTGAGCGGAAGACGGCCTAACGGTGTGCGGGACCGTAGCCCAGCTTCATGGATACGGTTGCGAATGGTCCTCGCCGATACCCCAGGAGCAACAGTGTCCCTAATTTGCTGGGAAGTGGCGGTGCGGACCCCTACGGCACTGCATAGGATCCTACGGTCTTGGCGTGCATCTGTGCGTCGCTGCGGTCCGGTCCCAGGTCGACGGGCACGTGCACCTTTCGCCGACCACTGGCGACAACATCGATGTACTGTGGAGACCTCACGCCCCACGTGTTGAGCAATTCGGCGGTACGTCCACTCGGCCTCCCACATGCCCACTATGTGCCCTCGCTCAAAGTCCGTCAACTGCACATATGGTTCACGTCCACGCTGTCGCGGCATGCTACCAGTGTTAAAGACTGCGATGGAGCTCCGTATGCCACGGCAAACTGGCTGACACTGACGGCGGCGGTGCAGAAATGCTGCGCAGCTAGCGCCATTCGACGGCCAACACCGCGGTTCCTGGTGTGTCCGCTGTTCCGTGCGTGGGATCATTGCTTGTACAGCCCTCTCGCAGTGTCCGGAGCAAGTATGGTGGGTCTGACACACTGGTGTCAATGTGTTCTTTTTTCCATTTCCAGGAGTGTATTAATGATCAGCATACAGCCAACAAACAATGTGCATGGTAAGTCCACTCCACAGTATCAAAGCTGGTTGGACAAAATCTTGAATTATTAATTTTTCATCTGTTAGTGGTAAATTTATCTGTGCCATGTGATAATTTAAACTTTTTTTTACATGGATGCTTCTTTTAATTAATAGCACTCAAGTTAATTTCCTCTTATCAAAATTTATTTTCCAATTACCACTAAAGAGAGCCACACAACATAGAGAAAGCTTTCTTTTTAAAATAATAACTCAATGATAACTCCTGTGTCATGCACAACAAGCATCAACCATTCCTGTATTGACTGATCAAGTGTAACAGGCAAACACAAACCAGTAATAATAACAGAACAACGGGAAAGAATCCACTGCCCTGGGTTCCAGTCAGTAAGACTGAGTGACAAATCTTGTCATTGGGCTCCCATGGATCAGGCACCCCAAAAGAGAAGAATCGCAGCTTCTCAAAAACCTTCAAGACCAAGAGAACATTTTAGATGGGAAAACTCAACATGTACACACCACTGAAACCAGGTAAATTCAAACAGTTGTAAAAGAAATGTATCAAAATTCTGGCAGTACAGGAAACATGATTCTCAGATGAGAAACTCTTTGACTCAGAAAACTACAGAAATCTCAAACTCTTTGGAACAGGATTTGTAGTACATGAATTGGTACGGAACTCTGTATTAAATTTTGCTTCAAAATCAGAAAAAATATCAACACTCACAATAAAATCTGAAAACAAAGACTATACATTAATCAATGCACATGCCCTAACAGATAACTACAACAAGAAAAATGCACAGATGATAGAAGATTTCTGGGGAGATCTGGAGGAAACCACCAGCAAAATCCCCACAAATCAAGTGAAAGTGTTACTGCCTTAAACGGGAATGAACAGCAACAGATTTTAAGACATTTAAATAATAAATCCAGAAATATAAACTACAACAGAATTTTTCATCCCTCAAGTGGAAGATAGTATTGTTACTCATCCTAGAAACCAAGTATATTTTAAATTGCTTAATACAATTTGTATTAATTAGCAATTAAAAGGTGTCCCTATTCACCCGATCAATGGGGTCAATAGGGACTGTCATAAGTATAAACACAGAACCCTACCGCAACAGGCATTACGGCAATAGGAACACAAAAATGGTTTTTGGAAATACAAATTAATCTGTAGAATATAAACAGTCATTTAAACACATGTATGCCTCATATTATTAATGGTTCTTCCAAACTTGCATCACTTGAAGTATCTTCCATATTTGGGAAAACATACACACTATGTCTGTGGAAATTTGTCTAAAAATGATGCCACTAATGTTTTTTCTTCATGCAAAACTTTGGTAATTCTCTCAATAAAAGATTTTGAACCTCCCTTATGGCTCTCATATTTCCCTTTGACCCATTCTCCAATATGTAACACTCGATCAAGAGACTGTTCTTCTGTATTCTGATTAGATGTGGTTTCTTCTTTCTTCAAACCTGTGGTCACTGTTACTGTCACCATCACTATCTTTATCTTCATCTTTTTACTCATCCACTAAATTTGCCTAATCATGTATATGGACACTCCTACCAGGTTGCACATTTAGTTTCTTTTTCTATCTGGTTTGGGCAAATTATCATCAGGCCATCTTTGATTCTTAACAAATCAACCATGCTGTCATTAACAGAGCTGCCTTCCCCATTTTGTTTACATGGCAATAATTCAAGTACTTGGTCCTTATTGAAAAGATAAATGCCAGTCTTCTTGGAACACAAACAAATAGTTTTCTCCATGGTTGATGGTATGTCAAGGGGTTGTTTCAAAATTCAAGAAAAGTATTTCTTGTTAATTCCTGAACATTTATTGTTAGTTCTGCTCTTCCAGTTTCCCAGGACCTTTTGCCAAGGATGTTTCAATTGTCTAAACATTGCAACATCTAGAAGTTGTATAACATGTGTTGTTCAGTGGGAAAAAAACCACACTCATTGTCACTTTTCACTCTTACATTGGATTTTGTTTGGTTCATGACCCTAATAACTACAGAGGAACTTCACTACTGCCTGTGACATACAAAATTCTATACAAAGCCCTGTTACATTGGTTAGAACCCCAAATAGATCCACAGACAGGAGAATTCCAAGGAGGGTTCAGAAAGGGAAGATAATGCAGTGAACAGATCTGTTGCCTTAAAACAACATTAACAACAAGAAAGTCCAGGAACAGCAAAATAACATTTGTTGACTTTGAGAAGGCCTATGACCCTATAGACAAAGAAACAATCTTGAACACTTTGGAAGAAAAGAAGGTGAACAACAAGACTAGAAAGCTAATCCAGGAAACATTAACAAATACAACATCCAAAGTGAAGTTTATCAGCGAGATCTCAGAACCATTTAAGATCAAGACAGGAATGAGACAAGGAGATAGCCTGTCACCCATTCTATTTAACTCAATTTTTGAGAAAATAATCATGACATGGTACAAAGGAGTCAATCGGGTAAAGACGGGGAGACGCAAGGGTAGAACAGTCAACATAAAATTTCTGGCCTTTGCCAATGATATAGCCATATAACAAATAACAGAAAAGAAGTAAAGGAAGCTCTAAAGAGACTACACAAAACCTCAGCCAAAACAGGACTATAAATCACCTATCAAAAAGCACAGTACATGGCCACAAAATTCACAGACCTGCTGGTAATGAAGCATGGAAAAAAGATAACACAAGCAGAAAGTTGAAGCAGACTTACAAGGAACCATTGAAACAAAAGAAGTAATTCCATCAATGCCAGATTAAGACATTACATACAGCAGTCTTACCAGAGGTCATCAGAACCAACAGTAATCAAGGAAAGAACAAAAATCAGTCAGCTAGAAAAACAAGAGATCAAAATACTGAGAAAGATCTACAGGCCAGTTCAGAAAGAGGGGATATGGATAAAGAGACCAACAAAAGAATTTTACAAACAGACACAGATGATTACTCACAACATCATGAAAAGAAGGGCAAAGTCCTATGCACACATAAATTGGATGACCGAAAACAGACTGACCAAGAAAATTTTTAACATAGTGACAACTAATTAACTGAAAACCAACTGGGTAAAGGAAACCCTGAAAGACCTCAAGGAACAATGTCTCCACAGAACACATGACAGACTAGGAAAAATACAGAGAAAAAAATCATAAAACAGGAATTTCAGCAAATGCGTAAAGAGAAGGAAAGAGAAAAGAAGTTGAGAGAACAGAAGAAGAAGGAACACAGTGAATATATGAGATGTTTTTGGGGGACAAAATAAAAAACAGATGTTTGTTGGTAATGAGGATCACCCTGTGGCTAAACATGCCTTGGTGCACGGCCAGCACATCTTGGCACAGTGTTACACTGTTCGAGTTATCTGGATACTTCCCACCAACACCAACCTATCTGAACTCCGGAGATGGGAACTCGCTCTTCAGTATATCCTCTCTTCTCGATATCCGCCAGGCCTCAACCTCCGCTAATTTCAAGTAGCTGCCGCTCATACCTCACCTGTCTTTCAACAACCTCTTTACCTCTGTACTTCCGCCTTGACTGACATCTCTGCCCTTACTCTTTGCCTTTAAATATGTCTGCTTGTGTCTGTGTATGTGCGGTTGGATATGTGTGTGTGTGTGTGTGTACGAGTGTACACCTGTCCCTTTTTCCCCCCAAGGGAAGTCTTTCCGCTCCCGGGATTGGAATGACTCCTTGACTCCTTACCCTCTCCCTTAAAACCCACTTCCTTTCGTCTTTCCCTCTCCTTTCTGAAGAAGCAACCATTGGTTGTGAAAGCTAGTAATTCTGTGTGTGTGTTTGTGTGTTTTGTTCATTGTGCCTGTCTGCCGGCGCTTTCCCGCTTGGTAAGTCTTGGAATCTTTGTTTTTAATATATTTTTCCCATGTGGAAGATATATACACACACATCTGAATTTGCAATAACAACAAATAAGGCTCAAAGTCAGAAAGAGAGGGGAAGAGAAGATGGAGATGGACTGAGAGATGGGAAGAAATGCGCGCTGAAAGTGGAAAGAAGGAGATGGACAAAGAGAGGGGGCAGAAGGAAATGGAGAGAGGGGGAGGAGAAGATGGACATAGAAAGGAAGGAAGGGGGGATGCACAGAGAGAGGGGGAGAGAGAGGCGAGCAAGAGGAAATGGAGGGAGAGTGGGGAAGACAAGATAGGCATAAAAGGGGGGGGGGGGAAGGTGATGGACAGAGAGAGGGTGAGAGAGAGTGGCCACTAGAATATGGAGAAAGGGCGAGAAAAAGATGGGCAGAGAAAGGGGGGAGGAGATGATGGATACAGGGGAGAAAGAGAAAATGGATGAAGAGAGGGAGACTTGGAGATGGACAGGGATGGCGGGGGGAGGAGGGGCGGGAGGGTATTAGGACACACAACCAATTCCAATACATATTAGAAACTGTGCTTTCTCTTTTCTTTCTTTTCCATTCAACATGACTGAGCTAGAAAAATGTGTGGCCAGGTACAGCTAGAAAATAAAGAAATAAATAAAATAAATATGAAGGAATATTTGTATGGCGTGTAGTCCTGCTAATTAACATGGTCACTCATTATATGAAGGAAGGACACAGTGCCTATTTATTGTTGTTGTTGTTGTGGTCTTCAGTCCAGAGACTGGTTTGATGCAGCTCTCCATGCTACTCTATCCTGTGCAAGCTTCTTCATCTCCTAGTACCTACTGCAACCTACATCCTTCTGAATCTGTTCAGTGTATTCATCTCTTGGTCTCCCTCTACGATTTTTACCCTCCATGCTGCCCTCCAATACTAAATTGGTGATACCTTGATGCCTCAGAATGTGTCTCATTTCCTAAACTAATTCCCACAGCATCACCTGATTTAATTCAACTACATTCCATTATCCTCATTTTGCTTTTGTTGATGTTCATCTTATATCCTCCTTTCAAGACACTGTCCATTCCGTTCAGATGCTCTTCCAGGTCCTTTTCTGTCTCTGAAAGAATTACAATGTCATCGGCGAACCATAAAGTTTTTAATTCTTCTGCATGGATTTTAATTCCTACTTTGAATTTTTCTTTTGTTTCCTTTACTGCTTGCTCAACATACAGGTTGAATAAAATTGGGGATAGGCTACAACCCTGTCTCACTCCCTTCCTAACCATTGCTTCCCTTTCGTGCCCCTCGACTCTTATAACTGCCGCCTGCTTTCTGTACAAATTATAAATAGTCTTTCGCTCCCTGTATTTTACCCCTGTCACCTTCAGAATTTGATAGAGAGTATTCCAGCCAACATTGTCAAAAAGTTTATCTAATTCTACAAATTCTAGACATGTAGGTTTGCCTTTCCTTAATCTATTTTCTAAGTAGGGTCAGTATAGCCGCATGTCAGTATAGCAACATTTCTATCAAATCCAAACTGATCATCCCTGAGGTTGGTTTCTGTCAGTTTTTCCATTTGTCTGTAAAGAATTCATGTTCGTATTTTGCATCAATGGCTTATTAAACTGATAGTTTGGTAATTTTCACCTCTGTCAACACCTGTTTTCTTTGGGATTGGAATTATTATATTCTCCTTGAAGTCTGAAGGTATTTCGCCTGTCTCATACATCTTGCTCACCAGATGGTAGAGTTTTGTTAGGTCTGGCTCTCCCAAGGCTGTCAGTAGTTCTAATGGAATATTGTCTACTCCCGGGGCCTTGTTTCAACTCAGGTCTTTCAGTGCTCTGTCAAATTCTTCATGCGGTATGATCTCTCCTATTTCATCTTCATCTGCATTCTCTTCCATTTCTGTAATATTGGTCTCAAGAACATCGCCCTTGTATAGACCCTCTATATATTCCTTCCACCTTTCTGCTTTCCCTTCTTTGCTTAGAACTGGGTTTCCATCTGAGCTCTTGATATTCATGCAAGTGGTTCTCTTTTCTCCAAAGGTCTCTTTAATTTTCCTGTAGGCAGTTTCTATTTTACCCGTAGTGATATGTGCCCCTACATCCTTACATTTGTCCCCTAGCCATCCCTGCTATTTATATCCAGGGGAAACTGGCTCCCCTCATCAGCATTTACACAGTGTGTGACGAAGCAAGCTGAGATATTTCTTACTTCCCCTCTTGTTTCGCCATCTGCCAACTTAAATTCATTTTTTCAATTTTAAATAAATACCATTAACATACTTGAATATAATCTGCATTTTCGTAAAAGAGAAAGATTGGTCCTCAGTTTTAAGGAATATAACACCTGATCTAATTTTGTGCTTAGTTTTACATATGTAATTGATTTTCTAATTTATTTTGATTATGCCTAGTTAGTATCTTTTGTTATAGGGTGAAATCAGTAATTGTTTCATAACTTAAATTCTATTGTTGATGTATAAATAATTGTAAACATTTGGAAGATGAAACGTTAGTATTCTTAAAGTATCTATTTGGTTTGAGTCAGAAACATGTTAGCAAAGACAGTCTTTAATTAATTCCAAAGTAATTCATAATTTTGACAAAAGTATTGTTTATGTAATTACTTTTGTTAATTTCATGATTTAAACAAATAATTCGGCCTAACTCTTGTAGTAAAAGAAACTGTTAAAAAGATGGAATTTTTCAATGTATTCAGTTAATTTAATGAGTTAAGTTTTAAACATAATTTCTGTAAATTTAACTTCAAACAATGGGTAGTTTCAGTATTGGTCATTGTGAGGACATACAAGGGCCTGATTTTTGGTCCTGAGACAGTCAGCCCATGGCAGAATTTCAGACAAGAAACCTGTGTTAGTTAGATCAACAACAATGCTTCAACTTAACTGTGGAATATGTGTTAAACAATTAGGCCATGTGTAAAAACAATGACAGTGTCTGCTCCATGTGTACCTTTCTGCTCTTCAAGAACTGAAAATGTTGTGGTTAGGTTGTTACTGCTTGTAAATGTTCAATAGTAAACTATTGTAGCAGTATGTGGATGTTCACCTAAAAACTATTAATGAGGCTTATCAAAATTTAAACAATAGTGCACTGGTCCTATACAACTGTGTATTACTGGGGGGTTGTGAAAAGTGAAAGTAAAAGACTGTGAAATGCAACTGTGCACCTGCTGTCTACATCATTTACAGTGGACAGTACTGCATGTCCACTACCTATTTTTTCAGCCAGTGCGTCGACACTGAGGTCAAGAAATGAAGAAACAAAGTAGGCAAACAGCTACAAGTGATGGGCGCTAAACTCCACTGGGCAAATAATGAAGTGTATAATTATCCATATTATGACAAGTAAGAGAGTACACAGACAATGGAATACATCATCATGGCTTGTATCAGAATTTGACAACTTAGCAGCTATTCAGAGCCTGATTTGTGGTGATTAATTGCATAATACCATAACTGGGAATTATACTAGAGTCATATTTCAACAGTCCTCACTCTTCAGTCCTGACGGTTGTAACATAGCAGAATGGAACTACACAATTCAGTGTACCATTCCTTACATTTCAGAGATTGTGGTACCATCATGTGATCTCTACATGCAATTCTACACATGCTTGCTTACTGTATTTATGAAATCTAATTAACTTATGATGAAATTAATATTCATATAATACATATTCAAATCTGATCAATTTACAGAAGGATTTTATTACAAACCCAAAATACGTTAAACCATATGTAGATACACACTAAGAATGTTCTTCCATATCATTGCAGAAACAAAATTTCATAGTAAAAAGAACATCTAATACTGTGAAGATGAAATTACATGTAATTATCACTGGTCAGTTTACTAGCCTAGGTTAATGAACAGCCAACTTAAAGTTGGAAGGAGGATAAGAAAACAATTTGCTAGTGTAATATTATAAGAACTACTCAATGAACTGACAAAACAATCAAATCAATTCTAATTAATAACATGTATGGTTAGCACATTATCTTGTAAACCTTGTCTTCATATATATGGCAAGCATCCCCAATGCTAGAACAAAAAGTAGTAATACTATGAACCTAAGTATATGAATAAGTTATGCTATCTAAAACACCAATGATTTAAACACCAATTATTTAATCATACACTTTTACCATTTAATGATACAACTGTTTCAGACGTTTTGCTTTTAATTGCGTAATATTAGAAACTATAAAACTATAAGACTAGAAACTATAAAACGTGACAGTGCATTTCAGGTTATCAGAATTCTTTATATTTTTTCTGTAGCTGTGCTCCAACCTATATATTGGTAATAGGCACTGTGTATTCTTTCACAGAAAACCAAAATATCAGAGAGAAAGTAAGAAGAAGTGGAACAATGAATATTGCCGCTGCAAACACAAGTTTTGGTTGTGCGTGTGATTTCATGGAGTGGAGGAATGACATGCACAAGGCATTTATAATACCAAACAAAAGCCCTGGCAGGTCGATAGATACACAAACAAACACAAACATACAAATTTTAGGAAGAAATTCACAAACCCAATCATCCCGGCCGTCCCATTGTAGCTGGTTACCAAGCCCCCACAGAACATATCTCTGCCTACGTAGATCAACACCTTCAACCCATTACATGCAATCTCCCATCCTTCATCAAAGACACCAACCACTTTCTTGAATGCCTGGAATCCTTACCCAGTCTGTTACCCCCAGAAACTATCCTTGTAACCATTGATGCCACTTCCTTATGCACAAATATTCCGCACGTCCAGGACCTCGCTGTGATGGAGCATTTCCTTTTACGCCGATCACCTGCCACCCTACCTAAAACCTCTTTCCTCATTACCTTAGCCAGCTTCATCCTGACCCACAACTTCTTCACTTTTGAGGGCCAGACATACCAACAATTAAAGGGAACCGCCATGGGTACCAGGATGGCCCTGCTCATACGCCAACCTATTCGTGGGAAGCTCAGAGGAAGTGTTCTTGGTTACCCAAGCATGCCAACCCAAAGTTTGGTACAGATTTCTTGATGACATCTTCATGATCTGGAGTCTCTGTGAAGAAGAACTCCAGAATTTCCTCTCCAACCTCAACTCCTTTGGTTCCATCAGATTCACCTGGTCCTACTCCAAATCCCATGCCACTTTCCTTGACGTTCACCTCCACCTGTCCAATGGCCAGCTTCACTCGTCCGTCCACATCAAACCCACCAACAAGCAACAGTACCTCCATTATGACAGCTGCCACCCATACCACATCAAACGGTCCCTTCCCTACAGCCTAGGTCTTCGTGGCAAACGAATCTGCTCCAGTCAGGAATCCCTGAACCATTACACCAACAACCTGAAAACAGCTTTCGCATCCTGCAACTACCCTCCCGACCTGGTACAGAAGCAAATAACCAGAGCCACTTCCTCATCCCCTCAAACCCAGAACCTCCCACAGAAGAACCACAAAAGTGCCCTACTTGTGACAGGATACTTTCCAGGACTGCATCAGACTCTGAATGTGGCTCTCCAGCAGGGATATGACTTCCTCAAATCCTGCCCTGAAATGAGATCCATCCTTCACGAAATCCTCCCCACTCAACCAAGAGTGTCTTTCCACCATCCACCTAACCTTCGTAACCTCTTAGTTCATCCCTATGAAATCCCCAAACCACCTTTCCTACCCTCTGGCTCCTACCCTTGTAACCATCCCCAGTGTAAAACCTGTCCCATGCACCCTCCCACCACCACCTACTCCAGTCCTGTGACCCGGAAGGTGTGCACGATCAAAGGCAGAGCCACATGTGAAAGCACCCACGTGATTTACCAACTGACCTGCCTACACTGTGAAGCTTTCTATGTGGGAATGACCAGCAACAAACTGTCCATTCGCATGAATGGACACAGGTAGACAGTGTTTGTTGGTAATGAGGATCACCCTGTGGCTAAACATGCCTTGGCACAGTGTTACACCGTCCGGGTTATCTGGATACTTCCCACTAACACCAACCTGTCAGAACTCCGGAGATGGGAACTTGCCCTTCAGTATATCCTCTCTTCTCGTTATCCGCCAGGCCTCAACCTCCGCTAATTTCAATTTGCCACCACTCATACCTCACCTGTCTTTCAACAACATCTTTGCCAATGTACTTACGCCTCGACTGACATCTCTGCCCAAACTCTTTGCCTTAACAAATGTCTACTTATGTCTGTGTATGTGCGGATGGATATGTGTGTGTGTGCGAGTGTATACCTGTCCTTTTTCCCCCTTAAGGTAAGTCTTTCTGCTCCCGGGATTGGAATGACTCCTTACCCTCTTCCTTAAAACCCACATCCTTTCGTCTTTCTCTCTCCTTCCCTCCTTCCTGAAGAAGCAACCGTTGGTTGCGAAAGCTTGAACTTTGTGTGTGGATCGATATGTGTGCGTGTGTGTGTGTGTGTGTGTGTGTGTGTGTGCAAATGTATACCTATCCTTTTTTCTCCCTAAGGTAAGTCTTTCCACTCCCGGGATTGGAATGACTCCTTACCCTCTCCCTTAAAACCCACATCCTTTCATCTTCCCTCTCCTTTCCTCTTTCCTGACAAAGCAATCGCCGGTTGCGAAAGCTCTAAATTTTGTGTGTGTGTTTTTTTGTTGTGCCTATCTCCCGGCACTTTCCCGCTTGGTAAGTCTTGGAATCTTTGTTTTTAAAAACAAAGATTCCAAGACTTACCAAGCAGGAAAGCTCCGGTAGATAGGCACAATAAATAAAACACACAAACAGACACACACAGAATTTCTAGCTTGCGCAACCGACAGTTACAAGGGGGCGGTTACAAGGGTGTAAAACCTATCCTATGCACCCTCCCACCACCACCTACTCCAGTCCTGTAACCCGGAAGGTGTACACGATCAAAGGAAGAGCCACGTGTGAAAGCACCCACGTGATTTACCAACTGACCTGCCTACACTGTGACGCTTTCTATGTGGGAATGACCAGCAACAAACTGTCCATTCGCATGAATGGACACAGGCAGACAGTATATTAAAAACAAAGATTCCAAGACTTACCAAGCAGGAAAGCACTGGTAGACAGGCACAATAAAATACAAAGATGATGTGACTTACCAAACAAAAGCGCTGGCAGGTCGATAGACACACAAACATACACACAAAATGCAAGCTTTTGCAACCAACGGTTGCTTCGCCAGGAAAGAGGGAAGGAGAGGGAAAAACGAAAGGATGTGGGTTTTAAGGGAGAGGGTAAGGAGTCATTCCAATCCTGGGAGCGGAAAGACTTACCTTAGGGAGAAAAAAGGACACTCACGCACACACACACACACACACACACACACACACACACACACACACACACACACACACACAATATGCATTAGTCATGTGTTAGTCTCACATCAGTATTAGGACAGTTTTAGTAATGAGTCAGTATTGTGTCAGTTTTAGCAAAGTATCCTCCAGTATTGTGTCAGCCCTGGATGAGATTTTTGGGTATGTCTCTGCAGAAATAAATCAGTGAAAGAGTAACACCAACGTGTTGACTACATCATTTTAATAATTAGTGTATTACAAAAACTGTCTTAACACACCAAATGAATTACCCTACATGTTTCATAAAGGATGAATTATTTATTTACTGCACAGTTATACCAACCATTAATAAAAACCACAAAAGTTAAATATTCAAGATTGTTCCCAGAAGCAGTGGCTGCAAATTGACACGTGACTGGGAGCAGTTCTTGGCTGTTGGAGCCATAGAGATCAACTATAGAATCTGAAGGGCAAATGACAATGAAAATCAACACAAGAGTTAAGCTGCCATGTAAAGTAAAAGTGCAAAACTGCAGAGAAACAACGTGCTCAAGTCTTAAATAATACCACAAAGTGAATATATGGGACAATTTCAAATTCATTGATGAAAGTTATTACAGTCCATATTCAGGGTTAAATACATTTTAAAAAATCACTAGAGCACAAAAGACTTTTCATTTTGTTTTCTTAATTTTTGATTACTTGCTTATGTTTACCCTGGTATTTAATTAACTAGACTATTGTTTTCTGACTTACTTTATATTTATTATGACTTTATGCATGTTAAGCTATGCCATATCCAGTGATGCTCATGCTGCTTCATACACTACCACAAATCTAGGATAATTTAAAGTAAATGAAAACTGGTGCTACTGAACAAACTTATTTAGCTAGCTAAATGCCACATTAATTGAAGATGCATAATGAAATCCATAGAGTGAAATCAGCCACATTAAAATGCTGAGGTGTGAATTCATAAGTGTTGGTTGTGTGAGGTGGGCTGATGTGGGAAATGAGGGCGGGAGCTTTGACAGAGAGCCAAAGGTGTCGAAAAGGAAGCAGTCAGTGACGAATAATAAATGGGTTTTCCAGAGAAACAGAAAGCAGCAAGCAGTGAGCCAGCATAATCAGAGGAGTCTATCTTCTGCAATGGAGACTTTTGCTATATGATGAAAGATGGTGATATTTGAAAATTTCTTAATTTTGTAATAATTTGATGTTTTATTGCAGCCCAAATCCAATCACACCAATGAACTCATAGCACTCAGGTGTATCTAAAGAGGCAATAATATTATAAATACCACAAAAACTGCAGAAGTTAGATGATCACAGTTAACAATAAGTAGTTTGTCCCCTTAGCTGAGTGGTTAGTGCATCTGACGGCATGCATTGTGTCCAGGTTTGATTCCCAGCTGGGCTGGAGATTTTCTCCACCCAGCAATTGGGTGTTGTGTTGCCCTCATCAGCATTTCACCATCATTGCATGTCAGCTGCCCAATGAGGCAAAAACTGAAAAGACATGGAAGACAGTGGCTGAACTTCCCCAGGTGGGGACTTCTGGCCATCAATACCGTATGATCATTTCGTTTTCAGTTAACAAATATTCTTACAGTAATCACTGAAAGTAAAAACTACTAAATGCTTCATGCAGTCTTGATAAACAAAGTATTGGACAACAGATTATGACTCTAGCTATCATCCCTGAAAGCAACACATTTGAATATAATTTATTTACTGAGTTATTACATTTTCATGTATTTTAGTGTGTTAAACCTGCATCGATTCAACAGTTTCACAGAAAATGAAAGCTGTATAGCAATTCTCTGGTCTCATCATACATTACCATTTACATTTATCTAAATTATTAACTGTTTCTGATTTATTTAACTAAAAATTGTCCAATATTAAAAACATTTGCAATCTGAAAATGGTAAATTATTCATAAGATTTAATACCATCAATAGACAGAGCATGAAAAGATGCATCAGCTGAGTGCACCAGGCTTTTATTTTAATATGTTTAACATGTGTCCTTTATTATTTGTTAGAAGACCTTGTGAACTAGATTCATGTTTAATTATTTATGTCTAAACTTTTTCATGTATAATATTGTGTTTGGACTCTATAGAAATGGAAGATAATTGTCTTTCATTTAAGCCATTGGTCTAATTTGTAACATTACTATTATGCAAATGGACATCCATTTTCTATATTTTAAGTAAACTGTGCATATACAGTGGAGGAATGCAAGTCTGACTGGCATGAGTGGATAGATACTTGAGCATTCTGAGTGGTTCTTGGGAACAGGGAAGGTTTTGAGAAATTGATTTGTAAGACATTTCCTGTTGAGCTGGCAAAGGATTCAGAAGTCAAGTTTGGTGCAGGACAGTATTTAGGTAAGACATTGTGAACCTGATAATACAGTAAAGTGCTGGTTTCTGGCTGGCAAGTGGGCGTTTGAAGACTTTAACATCTGTTCATACTTTTAAAAATTTCTGAGTCATGTGGGACTTAGAAAAATAGCTGTACCTGTAACATTTTGTGGGCATTAGATGAGGTGGAAGCTTATCTTTACTTTATTTTAGTTGATCTTTTAGAAATTCATGCTGTATAGAGTACAAGAATCTTCTCATGAAGTGGTGTGTATTAATATGATAACTGCCAGAAGTGCACTTTAAGTATTAATGAGTTGGTGAACAAGTTGTGTTTAGCTAATGGAATGGAACTATGTTTTTCATATACCATTGATGTTTAGGTAGCATTTGGGGATTCTGCAACCATTCCAATTAAGCATATACAAAAGGTTGGCTGTATTTGAAAACTATTATTATATCCACTCGGGTGACCATTCTTGATGATTTCCATGTCTGATTGACTGAATAAATCATTTAATTCAATTTAAACCTTCTGATATTATCTACACCAAGTATTTATTAGAATATCAATTAAATGGGAATATTGAGAAACAACATGTTCTTTATATTCTGAAATTGAGTCACCTGCGATTTTATACATTAAACATATAAGCCAATCAAAATACAGTGCAACCACATACATTCTGGCATTTTCTATCTTGTTATGTAGCCAATTTAATGCCTAAATTGAAGAGAAACCCCACATGTACAAAAGATATGGGCTTTCTCAAAATTTTAATTTGTCAGCACTGTTTTAGGGTCACCAGAAGCATCTGATACCACCCGTCATCTTTGACCCGTGACGCAAGTCTGTTGTGGTGTGTGATGTCGTGATGGCACGAAGTTCAGTTTGCAAGTGTCGCATGTTTGTAGACATCTTGTTGTGGTGTCAGGGGTGCTCTCTGGTGGCATGTTTGTAGGTTGTGGGTAGGGTTTTGTTGTTGCTTTAGTGTGCGCTTGTGATGTGTTTGTAGATGGTGTATGATTGCGGTTCAGTTGCTCTCTCTGGTGGGGTTTGTGGGTTGTGCATCATGTTGGGTTCATTTGAGTTGTTTTCATTGTCAGCTGTTCCTCTGGTTATTCATGAAGTTTAGTGGCCTATTTTGCAGTGAGTTGATGGTTTAATTTTTGGTTATTTCTACGTTAATATAGTGTTATATGTGGTGTGCCATGTTTGAGTTTTTGTGATTATTTTTTTTATGTCATTGTTAGGAATGGATACGATCAATAAAGTAAACAGTTTTCAGCTGTGGGGTATGATGGGTGATACTGCTATGTTGCTCATCAAATTCCTGCAGCTGTTTGGATTACTGGTCGAGCTGGTGAAGTGCACTGCATGTGGCAAGTGTATGAAGTTTACGAAAGTTTTGGCATCTCGGACCAGTGACGGCTATATGTGGAGGTGTCTGTGTGACAATGTTTGGCCCTCCATTTGCTAGGGTATCTGGTTCGAGAAGTCTAGGTTGGGCATGCGTGAAATTGTGGTGGTGAGTTACTGTTTTTGTTATCAGTCCTCACACAGTTTTTGCGCACATGAGGCATGCGTCACTGAGCGAATGGGCCTTGATTGGTATCCTTTTTGTTGCGAAGTTTGTTTAGAATACATTAAATACAGGGGTAAGTTGGGTGGACCTCGAGTAATGGTTGAGATTGATGAGTCGCTGTTTGGCAGGGGGAAGTATGGGAGGGGTAAGCCTTGGTGGTTTATGGGTGGTATCGGAGTCTGGATCTTCTGAGTGTGTGTTTAGAGTTGTGGAAAATCATACAAAGAGGGAGTTAGTGGGGTTGATTCAGGATTATGTAGAACAGGGAAGTACTGTAGTTTCTGATGGGTTTGCTTATTATAGTGGGATGGGTCGCGACGGTTACAATCATTTAGTTGTTAATCACAATGTAGAGTTCAAGAATTATGAGAGAGGGGCCTGTACAAATACTACAGAGGGGTTTTTGGGTGGGAGGGGGGGGGGCTGTTAAATCTGTAATAGAGATGGGGAAGAGGCGCTCTTCCAATCTTCAGGCTCATTTAGATGAGTACTGTTAGCGGAAGAGCGTTCCTGAGGGGTATTGTATTTTTAAGGTTTTCTTAAGGGCTGTTAGTAAGATGTACAGGCCCAGGGTTGTCAGTCAGTGAGGTTTTGGGGGGAGGGGGGGGGGGTTGGCTGTGGCTCTGGGAGGGGGGGTGTTGGTAAGGTTTGGGGAGGTAGGTGGGTGGGGGGTGGTTGTGGATTTTTGTTTTTGTTGTGGACGATTCGTTTTGTTGTGTTCTTTTTTTAGTTTTAGGCTCTGTATGTGGCTTTTTTTGGGTGGGGGGGGGGGGGGGGTGGTGGTTTGGTAAGCTTGTTTGGTTTTTGTTTATTCTGTTGATGTGGTTGTGTGTATAGTTGTGTGTGTGTGTGGGGGGGGGGGGGGGGGGGCTGTGTGTGATTGCAAGAAACGTGTTGTAAAAGGTATAATGTGCTTAAATTGTAAAACGGTTTTTCATTATTCGTGTGTTAATGTCAATCCTAAAAGGAAACTATGGTTCTGCAATAGCTGTTTCAAAGGAGACTTAGGCCAAAAACCTAATATGAGAAACACCAAAGACGAAGTTATCAGTGCTCTGCTGGAAGAGTTTTCAGTTATAATACATCACGAACACGAACAGTATGAAAAAGAAGCAAAGAGGCTTAGCGTTTTACCTCAAGATACTGTAACCTTTGTTAATAACAGTTCTGTTGTTTATGTTTGTAGAAAGTGCGGGAAAAACACAAACAGTGGTGTAACCTGTTGCGAGTGCGAAAGAAAACATCAGTCTAAAACTCCCGACCATGTTCCAAAACTTTATATTTTAGGCGATAGCCACAGCCGCAGTATTGTCTCACTCATAAATAAAGCTTCAAATGTGAAATCGACGAGCTTTGTAAAGCCTGGGGCGCCCCTCTCAGAAATAAGAAAACTAGTTTTTTCTGAAGAAATAAAAAATCTGTCTTCGAAAGATTTTGTTGTCCTCTTTGGTGGATCTAATGACATTTATCAAAATGATACATCTAAAGCCTGCTGCGAATTAAACAAGTGTTTATCTGAACTAAGTCATACAAACGTTATCCTCATAAATATACCACAAAGGTACGACTTGATGTCCTGGTCGTGTGTAAAGAAGGAAATTAGTGCCGCCAATGAACTTTTATCCAGTATATGCAAACAATATAGAAATGTTTCTGTTGTTACTATTAATACCATTGGACGCAGATTCCACACTACTCACGGGCTGCACTTAAACGGCCTTGGAAAGCAACTTGTTACATTAAAGCTAATGTAAATTATTCAGAGACTGCAATACTTACCAACAACATCATCAGTGGTACCTGTATCATCATCACAGAAAGTATCTCTAGGAATGAGTAATGCAGAATGAGATACAGTAACAGAAAATGCAGCAGAAGTACCTAAAGAAGCAATACTAACAGAAGTAGAATCAACAGCAGCGTCAGAAGAATCACATTCAGTAACAGCAGAAGTAATTCCTCCAGCATTAGAACCAGCTCCTACAGCAGTAGCACCATCTCCCTCACCAGCAGTAGCAGCACAAACTTCTCCACCAGCAATAGCAGAAGTAACACCATCAGCAACAACAGAAGCAACTCCTCCAGCAGTAGAACCAGTTCCTATAGCAGCAGCACCATCTCCCACACCAGCAGTAGCAGAACAAACTCCTTTACCAGTAATAGCAGAAACAACTCCTCCACCAGCAGCAACTAAACCAACTTCACCAACAGCAGAAACAGTACCAGCTCCTCCTCCATCACCTTCAAGAGTAGCAGAAAAGAATAGACCAGTCACAGTAAGTAAAGTATCATATTTGTCTCATGATAAAGTGATACCAAATGATTTGTGAAAACATGTTCCTATAAAACTTGTGGACAGTGAAGTGAAACAAACTTCCATCCATGTTTCAAACAGACCCAAAAAATTACCAAAGAGAAATGAAGATTTTTTATGGTTTATCCCAAGTAAGTCCAAACGCCACCTAACATAGATTCCAGGGCTGAAAAAACAATTAAATGTTCTCCATCGCCCCATAATACTTTACTCCTCCCCTCCTGTGACAGTAACTCTATCTTATTTCTGCACTTAAATGTCAGGTCTCTGAAAAATAAAGCTGATGAGCTTGGTATACTATTAAAAAGTAACAAAATAATGATTTTATGTATAAACGAACATTGGTTAAAGGAAGAGGATATAAAACTGTATGTACCATCGGGTTTCAGATTAGCTACGTACTACTGCAGACCCGGTGAATCCTATGGCGGTTCACCCATATATATATTAGCAATGATCTAGATTTAAAGTTTTCTGTTCTTGAACTTAGTGACCTATGCATTAAAGGTGTTTTTGAAGCAGCTGCTTTTATTATATCTAGTATACAGCTCATAACTGTGTCTTTATATCACACTCCTGAAAGTAATGTAGAACAATTTATAGAACATTTAGAAAAACTTGTGATCAGTATACAAAAATATACTAAATACAAAATTTTAATCTTTGAGGATCTAAACATAGACATTAGGAAAATGACAGCCAGAAATGTTAATTTAGTTAACATGTTAAGATCCTATAATCTCTTTTGTGCTAATGAAAGTCCTACAAGGCACTCCTCCTGTCTTGACAATCTAATAACAAATGTATACAAATGTGATTTTGAGCTAGGCTTATTTAATGTCGATTACCTGTCAGACCATAGAGGTATATGGGTGAAACTAATTACTAAAAAACCAAAAGAAGATGAGGAACAAACTCAGTGTGTCAGACTATCTACAGATACAAATATTAGCAAGTATAGAGAAGAACTTAAGTCTATAGATTGGAATACTGTTATACAGTCCTCCAGAAATGTTGATGAAACCTTCATCACATTTCTCAAAATCATTTCTGAAATCTTCCATGTATGCTGTCCACTGGTTAAAAAACAAAAAAACAGGAAAGTTAGGAAACCTAGCCACTCAACTTTACAGAAGCGGTTTTCACCCCAATTACAAAAACTGAGACTATTGGTAATTACTTGTCATGATAAGGTCAAAAAGGGAACAGTAGATAAAGAAACTTACAAAAACCTGAAAAGAAAATATAGATCTGAAATTAAAATAGCCAATAGCCAAGTGTAAGGCAAATGGTGATTTCATTAAAAAATCACACAATGAATGTAAGGCTGCATGGAAAGTAATAAAAGCAGAGCTAGGTATGGATATAAACTACAAAGACAACACAAATGCTGCTAACATCACTGCTGATGATTTCAGTCACTTTTTTGTCAACTCTGCCAATCTTAGCCTTCCAACCCACAGCAACCAGAATTCCAATTCAACACATACACCTATTTCTCACCCCATATCTGGCAGAAATTTTCAACAAAACATTACAAACATAGTGTCAGCTTCTAAATGGAGAGAAGTACAAGTAACTGATATAATTAAAGCAACCTCTAAATTAGGATACTCTAGATCTGAAGATGTGTATGGCCTGTCAAATTATGTAATTAAAAAAGTTGTAGATCTCATATCATATCCTCTTTGCATACTGATAAACTGGATGCTCTCGAGTGGACACTTTGCAGAATGTCTCAAAAAAACAGTTGTCATACCATTATACAAAAAGGGTGACAAGTCCTGTATCAATAATTATAGACCAATTTCACTTGTGCCTATTCTCTCAAAAATAATAGAACATTGCATACTGCAGCAAATATGCATACACCTATCAGACAATAATATATTAAATGATTCTCAGTATGGATTTAGGTCAAACTTATCAACAGTCAAAGCAGTTGAAAACCTTATCTCTTTTGTACTAAGCGCATTTGAGTCAGAATTATCTGCTGAAGCCATTCTAATTGACTTGAGTAAGGCTTTCGACTCAGTTAACCACAAATTATTATTAGATAAACTGTGTTGCTATGGAATCAAACACTTGGAACTCTCACTAATTGAATCATACCTCAGCAATAGAAAACAAATAGTAAAGCATAATGACCAACAGTCACAGACTTTATGTATAAAACGAGGTGTCCCGCAGGGCTCAGTGCTTGGCCCTCTACTATTTATATTGTTTGTAAATGACTTTCCGAATAACTTACCCTGTAAATCTATCCTCTATGCTGATGACACAACATTAGCTAATTCTGGAAAGGATATAAACAAATTGAAGGAGGAAAGTGAAGAGTGTCTCAAAATGTCTAATATCTGGTTTAAAGCTAATGACTTATCTATGAACCATGAAAGGACTGTCAAGATAATCTTCAGTTTATCAAACAGTAACACAGAGTTATCACCTGTTAAACTACTAGGAATACACGTTGACTCAAAATTAACTTGGGACACACATACAGATTATGTATGTCGAAAGCTATCACGAGTTATCTATCTACTAGCCAAACTACACACATGTGTTACACAAGATTTATTGCTTCAGTCATACTATGCCTTCTTTCATTGCCATCTATAATATGGCGATCTTTTATGGGGTAACTCTCCAGGAGCCAAAAAAATTTTCACTTGGCAGAAGAAAGCAATTAGACGTCTTTACAGAATCACTGACAACAAGACCTCATGTAGAACTTATTTTAGAGACTTAAAAATTCTCACAGTCCCATCTCTTTACATATATTGTTGCCTATTAAACATAAAAGAAAACTTAAACCACAACACTATAAGGAAATCGACACTCGACAAACAAATATGATTGATATACCCACAACCAGGCTTAAGAAAACCCAATCTAGCTATGAATACATAGGCATAAAATTATTCAACACTTTACCCGTACAGGCTCAATTAGTTTCAATGGATATTTTCAAAACTAAAGCCAAAGTGTGGATGAAGAAAAATACTTTCTACAGTATAGAAGAATTTCAGAATAGTTGTAAAGATGATCTAATTTATTGATAAACTAAGGCTTACTGTTATGTATAGTTATGGATATAGAGGCAGCTAGCTATAAGCTAATAGGGTACAACACTGTCATTTTTTTTCTCCATGTAATATTTTTGTTATATAATGTACGAATAGCTATAATACTTCTGACAACATTGATTGCATGTTAATGCTGATAAATTATGGCTTACTGTTATGTATAGATCTAGGTGTAGAGGCTGTTGTAAGCTAATAGTTTACAACATTGCTATATTTTTACTATGTAATATTTTGGTATGTAAAACATAATGTACAAATAGCTGTAACTCTTCTGATGACATCGATTGCATGTTAATGCTGAAAGATGGATAAAATAAATAAATAAATAAATTGTGGTGTCCGATCTAGTAGGCAGTGTCGGAGCTTTCATGTGGTGAATTTTCGTTTTTTTTATTCATGTTTTTTTCTGGTTAGATGATGTATGGATCATGTGTCAGGGGAGTTGTGTTGCTGGTATTTGTG
This sequence comes from Schistocerca gregaria, assembly GCF_023897955.1. Lineage (NCBI taxonomy): Eukaryota > Metazoa > Arthropoda > Insecta > Orthoptera > Acrididae > Schistocerca > Schistocerca gregaria. The sequence continues at coordinate 249,511,015 of NC_064923.1, read as the reverse complement.
AGTTGGTTTTGTGTGTTGTTGTTGTTGTTGTTGTTGTTGTTGTTATTGTTGTGGTTGTTGACCTGTGAGGTCAAGAGTAGTGTTCGATTCCAAGTTTGGTGTTTTCTTGTGGTTTTTGAGATAGTGATGATTGTGGAAGTGGTTGTAGGGTTTGGTGTTTATGAATTGGTATCGGTAGTTTCCGTTGACCTATATAGGTCAAGGGAAGTGTTCAATTCCAGATTTGGTGTTTTCTTGTGGTTTTTTGAGATAGTGATGATTGTGGAACTGGTTGTAGGTTTTGGGGTTTATGAACTGGTATTGGTAGCTTCTGTTGAGCTATATAGGTCAAGGGAAATGTTCAATTCCATTGGATACTGTTTCTAGTTGATTTCGCGAATGTTGTGGTAAGTTTATTTTACTGATTTTGTCGTTTGGTTTAGTGGTGTGTGTTTGTTGTTAGTTTGTCCCCACCCCAAAACCCACAATTTCCCCTGCTTGTCCCGTTAGTTTCATTATATTATAGGAGGAATATGTATTTGATGGTTTTTCAATCTTTTTCCATGGTTTTTTGTCAAGTTTATGTAATGACGTCATAGTCAGCGATATGGGAGTTGTTGTGAATGGTCGTTTCCACCATGTTGGTGACATCATTGGTCAAAGCAGACAGGTGGAATTGAACATTTCCTTAACCCCTGTTTCAAACAGATGGAAAAATCTATATTGGCTCCCACTCTTTGGATTAATTGATTTGCATCATTATTGGTGGTAAAAAGTCAGAGTTTGGTGGTACTAGTTCAAATGCCAAGAAATAATGATGAAAAGGAAGAATGCAGGGATGTTTCTGTAATATATAGCCATAAAATGAGTGAGAATAAAAAATGAAGCATATATAAATTGGAAAAGAGATGGAGTGCAACCAAAACAACATTGTTATGACTGAAGGTGAGCTATAACCTAAAACTTAGTATTGCTCCAAAATTAAGGTTCAGTTATAGCTGTTACAATGTGTAATCTTAAGGTGTATTTACACTGAGTTCAGAACAGGTTTTTGTTGACAACACTGTATGCAACTTCTTCTCTCAACATGTTAGCAACATTGTTTATTATTCGCGTTCCTGTTTACACTAGCAACAAACATTTCTAGATATGTATTAGCATAGTCTGGTATGGTGAAGTGACAGCGAACATCTTACTTTGTGTATTCACATTAAGAGATATGCTATGTCAAGTGAAGAGGAAGAATTAATGACATTTTGTGCTACATTAATAACACTTCATGAAAGAATGAAGAAAGTGACGAAGTAGTCATTGGTGGGCCAAAACGTACTATAGAAGATGTGGCAGGAATGACATGCTGTGTGAGCTGAATTTGGAAGACAATTCTGGCTTTGTGCCTTTACTAGGATGTCACTGTCAGATTTTGAAATGTTGTTGAATATTATAGGACCAGTTGTTTCAAAGAAAGAGACAAATTTCAGAAAATCAATCCCCCTGAAGCAAAGACTTGCTGTTACTCTTCATTTTCTGGCATCAGGAGACTCCTATCAAAGCCTTGCATATTTATTCCACATTTCAAAGCCAGCCATATCTCAAATAGTTCCAGAAGTTTGTGAATCTTTGATTGAAGGATGTTGTAAAGATAATTAAGTTATGTTAACAGCACTGAAATACATACCCCAGAAAGAAAAGTGACACAACTCAGAAATTGCAGTTTTTAGTTTATGTCACTGAAATATATGGACACAATTACAGTATTATTTTTGTGTATAATATAAAAGAATATATTATTGTAAAAGAAGCTTATACTACTCCACTGTAGGTTTCGTACAATTCTTTAAAAGTATTTTCTCAAATATTGCATTTTTAGTTGTGTCACTGTTATTGTGAGGTTGTGACATATTTAATTGATTTGATATTTATTTTTGTATTACTATTTACATATTAGCATCATTCCATGAAGATAATTTCTTCAGAACCCAAATCAGATATGTTGCCAGTGAATGTGACAGGGGAATCTGCAGTTGAAGCTGACGATCCTGCTACATCTGTGTTTCTTACTGTATGCTACTGCTTCCTCAAAGCATTCAGTTCTTCCTTGTACAGCAGCACATCACTTATTCATTTTGTAGCCACCGCCCTTTCATAGGACGTTAGCTCTTTCAACTTAGTGACAACAAATTTTCCGAAGTCTGTTGCCGAGTCCTGTTGTTCTCGATGTTGATGTTGCTGCTGCACAATATTATGCAACATTTCTGCTTCATTAAGTATGGGGTCGCTTCTTCTATCCCATCCCCCCCTCTTGACCCACTTTTGTCGATGTGGTGTGCTGTCCCCTTCATCTTCCTCTGCAGGTTCCTCTGTTTCAGCTGCTGCATGTTGAGTTAGCTCTTGCAAAAGCTGAAGCCAAATTTACTTGTTTCAGAATAAAAAATGCATTCAAAAGAAAGTGTGTTCCGCCAGACACTCCACTTTGTGTGGGAGCAATTGATGGGAAGCACATTGTTCTACAGTGCCCTGTGGCTAGTGGGAGCGAGTTTTATAACTATAAACGATCATTTAGCATTGTGTTGCTTGCTGTAGTTGATGCCAACTGCAACTTTTTATGTGCTGGCGTTGGCTGCCAAGGGAGGATTTCTGATGGAGGTGTTTTCATGAATGCCTCCGTATGTGAAGTAATTCACAAAATCAAACTGAACTTGCCACCTCACGAGTCTTTACATGGAGAGACAAAGGCACTACCGTACATATTCATGGTAAATGATGCTTTTCCATTACAGGAAACCATTATGAAGCAATATCCAGGTAGGCACAACAGAGACTCAAAAGAGAGTGTCTATAACTACAGATTGTCAAGAGCAAGGATGAGTGTGGAAAACACATTTGGTATTATGTTTTCAATGTTTTGTATCTTCCACAAATTGATGCTATTACAATCACAGTAGGCACAAACCATCACAATGACAGCAGTATGTCTGCACAACTTTTTAAGAAGAAATTCAGAGTCAAGAAGTTATCACAGCCCACCAGGAAGCTTCGATTCTTTTTGTCCACAAACAGGTGAAGTTATTCCAGGGGCATAGAGACGAGATGCTGATGCGTCCTCTATTACTGCACTCCCAAATATACCACAAAGAACTTCTCAAACATTCAAGGAAATTCGCAACGAATTAGCTAACTACTTTGTGAGCCCACAAGGAGATGTTCCATAGCAAAATAATTACAGTTAAAATTTTTGTACAAGAGAATAAAATTAATCATATGCAAGCATAACCTTGTTTGTCTCTTCAGTTGTGTCCCAGGTCTCCTTTGGTTCCTGGATATCATCCAGGAAATGTAGATATTTAAAGCCAAACCACTTTGTTTCGTAAAGTGTGTCAGTACCACATCCAGATTTTTTAATGTCCTCTGTTTTTCTTTTCTCTCATCGGTACTGAGACAAGAGGGATTTATTTTTTTCTTTTTGTCCACGCTACTGCTGCTGGTGCCAAGCATCGCAGCAACTTCTTGTAATGAATCATGTTTGATGATAGTATTTTTGTAACTTGCACAACGTACATTCCACAGGCACTCCTCTGCCTCATAGAGTGATATCAGCTGGAAAATTTTGTCTCATGACATTTCGCACAAAAACGAAGGAAAATAAAATAACAGCACAACTACACTCACAGGAAAGAAAACACCAAAACACTAACTCAGAACAAAGAAACACTAGTGTTGTGTAGTGGAATTTAATAGTAGCGGGTCACAAACTGTGTTCCTTTGATCTCTACCAACGCAGCCGTGGAACACTGATTTTGTGTTGCGAACATGTTACAAACATCAGTAGTCCATTACAAGCCATGAAAAATGCTGTGAACAATCTTGTGAACTCTGTGTAAATGTGCCTTTACCCTCTCACACATCACCAATAAAGTTCTACATCTTTGCAAAAGGTTTAGAAAGCTTCAAGAGGCATAAGATATCCAAAAGAAGAACTTTTTACTTTTCTTGATTTTCTCTTCTTGTTGTTGGCTCTAATTCTTGTCATGTCTAAGGGTACAATCCTGTGGCTGTAATTATGTTTTAACAAGTTCCTGAACATGATATAACTGATGCAGACTTGCCTGTTGCTATGAATATCTTTTCATTTTACCCCATTCTTCTATACCACATTGACTTCACAGTCTCCATTTTCATAAAAACCACTGATTACATTGTTGTTGACAAGATTAGTAAAATACATGTACTCTCATCAGAAGGATGCCCACTACTACTTATATTCTGCTGTACTCACAATTTCCAAAGAGTTTACGAAGCAAAAGAGTTTACAAACTTTCTTGGCAGGAGAAGAATCTTTACCACATTATATCATTATTTTATAAATAAATCCAGAAATAAATTTAATAATTTACGTTAGATTGTTCAATTAATAAAATAAATTTTAAGTGTGTCAGAAATTTCATAATTTCAAATATTTTTAAACGAAGAGTAATTTTAACTGTTAGTACATATAGATTGTAACACTTTAATTTCTTTTTATACATTTTAGCCTGAAACATAACCCATTGTATACAAAATGATATGAAGTTCATTCAGTTAAACAGCTGAAAATGTTCACCTATACCATATTCAAGAGTATACATGATATTGGTTATTTCTATATATATATAAAAAAAGATAATGTTGTGGAGGTTGGTGCACTATAAAGGTCAGCTACGGTTGAAGTAATAGTGCACAAGAAGTGTGCTGATAATTTATTCAAGTAATTACGTGCAATTAAAGTGAAAATTGAACCTGATTCTACCATAGCACGCCTCTCATTTAATTTTATGCAGAAACTGCAATAGTGCTAGATACCAATACAAGACACATTTTAGTTGTGTCAGCTTTCAGTAAATGCTGCCATGAGGGAATAGCACAAAGGAGCCCAGTGAAGTTTGTTCATTTTCTTTTGATTATATAAATGAACACATGCTATACACCCTCACTTGTCTTTTGACTCTTGTGAAAGAAAAAATAAAACTCATGCAATGGTGAAATTTTGTTTGATGCTTGTGGCACAATGAAGATTTCAGTTCATTATCCATTATTTTCCAATACGTGTCTTACATTCTGTATGACAGAGATTTCAACACAGAAAAAACAAAAATTAGAAATGTAGATAGAACATATTTTGTGAAAGAATATTAATAATAGAATCAATGACAAAGGTGAAGTTTGAAGTGAAAGTATCAAACATTTTAAGGAATGGTGGCCAAAATTCTATCAAAAGAATGCTATTTCTGTGGAAACTTAAGGAAGGGCTGCACAAAGAAGAAGTAAACAGGACTTTCATGTAATGCAATTCATGCAGTTTAGCTATTCACATGAAAGCCTTGGTATTGGTAAAATCAAACAAAGGAAACTCCATGAAGGAATGTCAATAGCGTATAAAAAGATAAATTGCTACTTACTGTAAAGATGACACATTAACCTGCAGACAGGCAGAATTAAAGGACACATACATTGAGCTTTCGGCCACAGCTGTCATCACTGAAAGAAAAGTACACACTTCATCTCTGAAAGAAGAGAACACACCATTCACACACACAAGCAACCATACCTTATGCACACACGACTGCCATCTCCAGCATGTCGGGCCAGAATCCAACTATCACATGCGGTGCAAGAAGCAATCTGGAGGAGAGGGGAAGCGGAAGGGGAAAGGGAAGGGGAAGGGGAAGGGGAAGGGGAAGGGACAGTAGTGTACAGGTGGGGAGAGAGACGAATGCTGTCTGGCAGAACATGCAGAGACTAGAATGCTAACAGGTGCAGCATCAGGAGGTTGTGAAGCAGGGAGATGAAGGAAAAGGAGTGAAAATGGAGAGGGTGGGGAAAACTCAGTGGTTATATTGGCAGAGGGTGGCAAACAAAGAGGATGGGAAGTGAGAATGGGGAGGAGATGATGGGACAGAATGAGTGGAAACTGTTGGGTGGAGGTTGTGGGGACAATATGTTACTGTAGGTCAAGGCTGGGATGATTATGGGAGCAGAGAATTTGTTGTAAGGATAACTCCCATCTGTGTAGTTCAGAAAAGCTGGTGTTGGAGGATATGATCCAGATGGCTCAGGTAGTGAAGCAGCCATTGAAATCAAGTGTGTCATGTTCAGCTGCATATTGTTCCACAGGGTGATCTATGCCACAGTTTGGAAGTGGCTGCTGATCCTCATGGACAGGTGATGCTCCAACCCTCCCACCTAACCACCCACTCATCACCTTCCAGGAACTCCTTACCTCCAACTTAGCCTCACCATCCTTCCCCAGGTCCCTTCCTCAGAACATCAAACCTTCAGTAGAAGAAAGAATATCCATAAGCAACCATAAAACAAATTCTGCTGTAATCATCCCACCTGCAAACAAAGGACACCATACACACCTACATTCTACATGCTCCTCAAAATCTGCAAACCCAACAATCCTGGATGCCCCACTGTGGCTAGCTATTGTGCTGCCATTGAAAGAATTTTGGCTCTCATCGACCACTGCTTCCAGCCACTTGCCCATTATCTAGCCTCCCACATCAAGGACACCAACCGCTTCCTTCACTGCCTTCCCACCATCCTCCTCCATTTATCTCCTGGATCCCTACTCATCACTGTTGGCACCATCTCCCTATAAACCAACATCCCTCATGCCTGTGGTCTTACCACCATTGAATACTACCTTTCTCAAAGTCCTTCAGACTCCAAATCCACTACCTCATTCCTCATACACCTTATTAATTTTATCCTAACCCACAACTATTTCACCATTGAAGGGAAGGTATAAAAAACAAATCTGCAGCATAGCTGTGGGCACCCACATGGAAACCTCCTATGCCAACCTGTTTACAGGCCTTCTACAGGAAACCTTCTTAGCCTCCCAAAATGCCAAACTCATAGTTTGGTTCAGGTCCATTGATAATATTTTCAAGATCTGGACCTAGGGCCAAGACACTCTATCTTCTTTTCTTCACAACCTAAACACCTTCTTTCTCATCTGCTTCACATGGTCCTCCTCAACCCAGTGTGACACCTTCCTAGATGTTAACCTCCTCCTCTCTGATGGCTCAATCTGCACCTCTGTCCTTGTTAAACTCACCAACCACCAACAGTACCTGTATTTCGACAGCTGTCATCCCTTTCATGCCAAAAAATCCCTCCTGTACAGCCTGGCCACCTAGGGTCAGCATGTCTGCAATGACAAGCACTTCTTTGCTCGGAGTCTCATCAAGGTGTTCACAGACAGGCACTATCCCACAACATATTTCACAAACAGATCTCCTGTGCCATTTCCCACCACACCCCCAATACTCCCACCACCCCCAAGAACCAGGCACAAAGGAGTGTCCTCTTCGTCACCCAGTGCCACCCCAGACTGTAACAACTGAACCATATTCTTCATCAGAGCTTTGATTACCTGTCATTGTGCTATGAAATGAGGGACATCCTACCCAAGATACTTCCCACCCCTTCTAAAGTGGTGTTCCATTGCCTACCCAACCTTCACAACATCCTAGTCCATACCTATGCCACTCCCAGTTCCAACCCCTTGCCGCAAGGATCATATACCTGTGGAAGATCCAGCTGCAAGACCTGCCCAATCCACCCACCCAGCAATTCCTATTCCAGTCCTGTCACAGGTTTATCCTACTCCACCAGGGGCTGGGCCACCTGTGAGAGCAGCCACATAATTTACCAGCTCTGCAGCAATCATTGCACAGCTTTTTACATTGGTATGACTACCAACCAGCCGTCCACCAGGATGAATGGATACCACCAAGTTGTGGCGAAGAGCAAAATAGACCACCCCATGTCACAAATTGTAGCTGAACATAACTTACTTGATTTAAATGGCTTCTTCACTACCCAAACCATCCTTCCCTCCATTAGCAGCTTTTCTGAGCTGCACAGATGGGGGTTATCCTTACAACACATTCTCTGCTCCCATAATTATCCTGGTCTCAACCTACAGTAACATACTGTCCCCACAACCTCCACTCAACAGTTTCCATCCACTGTGTCTTATCATTTCCTCCCCATTATTGTCTACCACCCACTTTGTTTGCCACCCTCTGCCAACACACCCATCAATCATTCCCCACTCCTCTCTTTCTTTTGCTCCTTTTCCTCCCACTCCCTGCCCCACAACCTCCTGATGCTGCACCTGTTAGCATTTACTCCCTGTACACTCTTTTGGACAGCATTCATGGCTCCCCTTACCTGTACACTACTATCCCTTCCCCTTCTGCTTCCCCACCTCCTCCAGATTGCTGCTTGCACCCCAAGTGATAGATGCATTCCGGTCCAAGATGATGGAGGTGGCAGTCATGTATGCATGAGGTGTCCTTGCTTGTGTGTATGACTGGTGAGTGTTTCTCTTTTACTGATGAAGACTGTGGCTGAAAACTCTATGTGTCTTTTAATTTTGCTGGTCTGCAGATTAACATGTCATCTTTACGATAAGTAGCAATCTATCTTTTCCTACATTGTTGGTATTGTTAAAGTTAGGCCATTCACTTATGGAGCATAACAGCACACATCCCATCTGGCTGATCCATTTGTAATTCCTCCAAGTCCTGTAACTCAGGCTTATCAAGATTATGTGCCTATAAGAGGGAAGAAAATACATGACCTTCAGCTATTTCAACCATTTTCACCAAAATAAGAAATCATTCAGAACTTCTATTCTGACTCTTGCAATTGGCAAACACATGTCAAAGAATGAACTGTGCATGGAGTATAATACCAAAGAGAATGGAATCTGTTTGATTTTTGTCCATATTAACAATAAAGTATGAGTAAAATAATGATTATGCCTATTTATTACAATATATTGAGCAAGCGCATATGTTTACTACATAAATTTTACCTTACTATCGAGAAAATGTTGAATATTTCTTACAGTGCATTGGCACTCTTCCCTCTACATTAATTTTAATGAAAAATGAGAAGAGAAATGGAATTTCACTACAATTTTAAGATCTGGAAAGTTTTTTGTGTATCCTGAAAAATTTAGTTTTTTGAACACACAGAGTTTCTCAGTATTCTAATTCAGTTATTATTATTAAATATTTTTATTGAAACTTGTTTGACTTAATAATTCAGATTACATGCCAATGCTTAGATAATTACATGGCATTATCAGAAACTATAACAAATTTTGCAGCAAGTTTAGCTGCTGGACACGAAAGCAGACATGCGCAGCTGAACTCTGTGACTATACATGGCCACAATTCTAAATAGAGTCATGCACTACCCATATAAAGGGACACCTTAAATGGTTTTCTCATCCAGCATTTGAATTAGTATGCAGTCCATAAGTACATCACATGCCATATGACAGTTCATTTGCCAGAATACCTGACAATGCACAGTCTCCACTGTAGAGGTGCAGGTGGCATTTTAAAATACATTCTGGGCATAACCATCGACTAGCAGTAGCATACCAATTACCATAAACAAGAAATACTATAATGCTGATAATTACAGTGCTCCAAGACATTTCAGCAAACATTCTCCCACCATTCTATAAGCAAATGGTATTGGAAGAAGTGTAAAGGGCAGTATAAAGAGTATAAAGGGCATCATCCTCTGGCATGCACTCCATAATGGCTTGCAGTGTAGGGGTAGATGTAGATCTAAACCAGTCCCTGCTTGATAGACAACAACACTCTCTCAAACACTCCAGCCAGATCAGAAGGCGTGAGCAAGTCCTAAGTCATCAGCAAACTGTTTTGCCAGAGAGAGTAAGACCAGCATTGAAGAATAAACAGCAATTGCCTGCATCCTCACTGTCCACAGACTTCCTCCTCTACAAGTTTAGGAATCAGTCCACACACTGCCTTCGGTGTCTGTGGTCGGCGCCACTGGCAGCAAAATTTGCAGATCACATCAGTATCTTCATCTGACACTGTGTCACATACAGTAGACACAAATGATTTTGAATCAGAGCACAGTTCTTTTAATGAATTATGTGTTAATGCATGCATTAGGCCCATACTTTGAAGATCTGATACATGCTTATGTTGTTTTTATAATGTTTATCTCAATAAAAAAACTAAATGGTCATACTTGACTATGGGAACTCAGAACACCAACACACACAATAACTCCAGCTACACTCTGAAAACATAAGAACCCTGAAAATATAAACTCTTATCAAAATCATGTACTTACTCAGCACTCATACATAGTAGAATAGATCACAACTGGTTATTGTTGCCATTACATCAAGTTAAAAATGTAAATGTAAATATGACTAGTTACTGTAACAACATAGTCATGTAAATAGGATAGAGTAATACCACCACAGCAGAAGCACAACTATGTGACTAACCAACTAAGATCAATTAAATGTAATATAAGAATAGCACATAAATTACTAACATTGTAGGCCTGTATGTGTAGGTTCTTTAAATGGCCCACATATATAAATAAATATTCATGCCATCCGCATGTGACAAAGATATTGTAGGGAGGTATGATCATATCTGAGTAAGATGACAGAAAATTGAAAGTTAAACTACCAATTATTTTACGTACCTTATTTGTTTTCTTTCACTGATCTCGGTGTCTGTTGGTCTTTTGAGCTGGTATTATAAATAAGTGTGTGCTTGCACTCTCCCAACATTGTGTTAAATAAAAAGTTATAATATGTGGAATTTGTAAGTTTTCATTCCATTACCAAGTTACGTTCCAATCTCTACATCCTGATGCAACGAGGACTTGCATTTTTAAATGGAATGTTTTGGAGAAGAAGTCAACATGAAGAGAGAATAGCTGACACAGTCACACTGGCACTGTTGAACATTATTGGGGAGATGAGGTAAATATCAAGCTGTACACCAAAAACTCAAAGGAATTAATCTTCATCCTATGTTCGAGAACTGCCACAATGTTTATTAACCTGCACATGTCCATATCTGTGTGCATTTCTGTGGCTAAACATGCATTAGCACAACTGAGTCAGATCTGAACAATCCACATCTCTCTCCCTAACCACTATATTTGGTGATTTATATTAGGAAGTTGCATCAGGAGAGAGTTAGCACGTTTGTAATAATTTAAAATAATTTTATAATTTTGTAAATTTTCTATTATACTAATTGCTGTCTTTCTGTTTCAGGAATGTGATTACTATATTATCAAAACAAGGTTGAAAGTCACATGATGTGCAAAAGAATAAACATAATCAATTGGAGAATTAATTCTGGAAGTAGTGAAAAGGCCAACAAAAAGGCAGAAAAATTCACGATCCATTCTGTGCATGACTGCTCTTGTTAGCATCTCTGCCAATAGTGATCACAGTAGCTTTCCTAATCCAATTCCCGAATTGAAGCAGCCTTGGAAAATACATAAACCTTTGGATAGAAAATGAATTTAAGGGAGAGAAATATGCACATACAATTGAGTTACGCTGAAAATGTATTTTGATACATGCTAATAATGCACCACTGAATAGGTTTCATAGTGGTACCTTCACTATTACAAACAAAATATTTTCCTTTCAAAAGTATTCATTTACTTTGTAATTTTGCAAAATTTCAAAAAAATGAGTACACAGGCTATGCACATTGTTGCCAGTCCATTGCTGAATAGTCAGGCACAAAATGTTGCTGACATGAATGTGACAACAAACAAAATCAGAGCTGAAAATGTTGGTTGCAGTGACCATGACCATATACATTTTTCAATTAACATGGACTCAGATGATAGTAACATTACCATACAATGATGACAGTGGATGAGACAGGGTCACAATTTTCTCCAGATAGTCTTTTTTCCCCTGGTCAAAATGCAATGTGTGACAGCATGGACTTATTAAAACTTTCTTTGGCTGTCATACTTATGCCTAATCCAAAAATGATTGGACAGGTTGCATTATGCACACCGGAAACCTCAATTATGATTCAAATGTTACAATAGTTATTTAAACAAAGCTTCAATAACTTCAAGAATGAGTTTGAGGTTTCAAGAATGAGTTTAATGAAGAGCAGAAACAAACACTCAAAGTACTGATGAAACATTAAATGATATTTCAAGACAACAAACGAAAAATTTAATGAATTTACAAAACAGCAGATAGACACACAAAAGGAATTACATGAACAGCACAGCAAATTCTTAATGCTTTCAAAACTGACATAGCACAACATTTCAATGACTTGGCAAAAGATTTGCATGCTGATCTTTCAAATGAATTGTCAGATAAACTTGTAAGTATGGGGAAATATCTGAAAACAGATTTGCTTACTGATTTGTCACAAGATATAAATAATTTAAGACAAAAAATGCCATCAGTGACCGAGGCACAAGAACAGTTCATGGAAAAGGTGAAGAAGGTATTGCAGCTCAGACAAGAATGCAGCATGAGCAATCACAATTGTGCCAGAATATAAATACACTCAGAAGTTCCATTGGAGGGTTGCAAACAGTGTACAAACGTCTATCTGAACAGTTGCAAGACCTTGTCATTGCAACTAGGTAGCATGAGTTTAAATACTCAGTTTATGAGAAAGGAGTAAGAAAGGATAGATAAAGACATTCATGAAACAAAGAGCCAACACTGGTATACTATACTGAGGCAGTATCCTGATACAGAACGCACTCCAAGAACACAAGGATTATGTACATGTGATCAAGGAAGTGATGAAGATATGGAAGGCAGAACTATGAGCTGAAGTAGATCAGAGGTCAAAAGTAGTGGAGGAAGAATTGTGGACTAACATTGTTAGTAACACTCAAAAGGAAAGGGAACACTCAACTCCAAGCCGTCCGGTGTCAACAGACGGAAGAGATATTCCAAACATCTATCCGCCCTTGAACCCTAACCTCTCAGATGCAACTACAATACGCAGCGGACACTGCCGACTTCTGTCCCTGTCATGCAGAGGTATTCAGAATACAATCTGATACATCAAAACATCTCATGCCAGCAACAGACAGTGCTGCATGCCTTTCTATTTTGCTCATGGATGAAGGCTTACTACGACATAAGCAGTTACTGATTTTTTCTTCTGAAGGTAAGCAAACAAACCCAGTCCCATTCATAAGAGCCTTCCAGAACATTTTGTCAAGAAACTGGACTGGAGTGCAGAGGATATACTTTGTAGTGGGTCATACACAGGATGATTTTTTGGTGTGGGCCACTGACATGGTGGAAAAATGTCACACCTACAAACAGTTTGAAAGGGCATACCCAGACAAATTCTGATCCATCGCAGTACAAGAGAGATTGAGGCGTGAAGTGTTTAACGTGGCACCATTCAACAGTAAGCATGCAGGGCTCAGAAGGTGCTTCAAGAAGTATCTAAATAAAACCTGTTACTGGACAAACCCAATATCACATGTAGATTTTCTAAAAATTTTGAAAAGGTGACTACCAGCTAACAAATGTGAGAAATTGATCATCACTCCTGAGTATGATATAGAGAATTTCCTCTGTTACTGATTCCATTGATTTTGCCTACAGAGAGAGATCTGCATAACCACAAAATGACAGTGGGTAGGCAGAAGCTACGTGAACTAACAATCAACATGGTGGGAATGGCAATAATAACCAGCACAGTTGGCAGCCGTATCCTTCTTACAGCAAGACCAACAGGATACAATGTGGTAATGGGAAAAAAAGAGGATATAAAAAATAACCAAGGACAGAATTTCGATCCATTAGGATTTAATGGCCAAAGAGGTTATAGTCAGAAAACGTACAATGCACTGCCGACTGGGGGCAATGAAGCAAATGGCAACTGGCAAGGGCAGAAAACAACCGGGCAACAAAATAATCTGCTACCACCTGACTATAACCAGTACAATCAAAATTACATTTCAAATAGCAACCAGGGGCAACAAACTTTCACATCGAGAGGTGTGCAAGATACTAACTGGTGAAACCAGTTTTATAATGTGTACATAGTTAATGTTACTCCAATAATGAGATCAGTGCTGAGAGTAATTCAAAAACTTGAACCAGTCTCAATATTCCCCCCTCCCCCCCCCCCCCCCCCCCCCCATTCGATGACCAGTAATAGGGGTGGGGCGATCGACCTAAATAAAAGCTGTTTTCTTAGATATGACAACTGTAGTGGTATCAAAAATAACCTGTGTCAAGAATACATTACCAACTGTGTAGATGAAAATGAAGACACAGTATAGGCAGTAATCAATGCACAAATACTTGGTTTAGAGGTACCAAGTACTGGAGCCTGGAGCTACCATGAATATTATTTCACAGGGTTCTGTTTGATCAATTACAAAAACAAAGGCACATACTGATGCTTCCAGTCCAAAATTTTAAAATCCAAATAGCTGTAGGACGTAAGTATAAATGCATAAAATTTCAGACATGGATTCCTATTCAAATTGATAGCTTCTCTTTAGAATGCATTTTTCCTGTGCTTCAAACGCTAATATTAAACTACCTTATTGACATGAACACCTTCATGAAGTACTAGACACAAATTGACATTGGTAAAGGGAAGTGTCATTTCATTATAAATGACTAACAATATTCAGCAGACCTAAACAAGTCAAACACTAAAGAAAATAAACCAAAATACACTACTGATGTTCAAATACAATTCTTCTATCCTACCATCATGTTTGCAAACACACAGAGAATTGAGCAATTACAGGAAGAGGATATAGGCCCTGAGATCGTGCATGCCAAGGTAAGTGAGTAAGTGTGTCTTATGGAAGAACAAAAGGAAGAACTGTAGAAGCTTTTACTATAATATGCTCATGTTTTTGAATGCTGCCCAAGCATAATCAAAGGATACATATACAAAATGGGGGTCTACTCACACGAAAGCTTCTGCTTCCCATCTTACTTCATTCCATGGGCCAAGAAGGAGGCTGTGAGGTAAGAGATCAATAGAATGCTAAACTGGGAAATAATACAAACATCCTTACCTCCATACCATAGCACTATTTTCACTGTTAGCAAATCAGACAGTAGTGTCCGCCTTGTGCTCAATGCATGAAGAATAAATAAAATTATTGTGCCTGTCAGAGCGTGTCCTGACAATCTGCAAGAACAACTTCCAAAATTCCATAAGGTTAAGTACCTCACCATAAAAGATCTCTGACTTCGTACTGGCAAATTACAATATATGAAGATAGCTGTAAGTACACTGCCTTTGTATGTGGGGACAGAAGCTATGAGTTCTGTGTTCTCCCTTGTAGTTTAAACATCAGTGCAGGCATATTTACTTCTGCTTTAGATCATGTCTTACGACCTGAATTGTTAAGTAGAGTTACTGTGTATGTTGATGATATACTGATTGCAACCCCCACATGGTCAGAACACTTAAGGCTCTTGGCTCAAGTCTTGTATCGGTTTTCAGAATATGGAGTCTTAGCCAGCCTAAAGAAGTCACAATTTAGTAAGGAAAGTGTTAAATTCCTTGGACACATGATATCATGTCAAGGCATACTTAAAGACCCTAAGAAACTCACTGCTATCAAACTCTGCCCTGTACTTCAAAATAAGAAGCAGTTGAAGGGATATCTTGGGTTAGTATCTTTCTTCAGATAATTTATACCTCATCAACTTTTAAATAGTGATGCTCCATTAAATCTTCTATGGAAAACCATCCGTGGATAAGGACCAAGCAATGTCAAATGGATTTTGACAATATTAAAGAAGTTCTTTTGAATGCCAACATCTTACATCATCCTGACATGATTTTTGTGTGTGTACAGACGCACCTTCCCAAGTGCTGGAGACTTGTTTATTCCAGGTCACCAACATGAATGGGGAGCTTACCCCCAAGGTAAAAGCTGAATGAGCATATTCCATGACTGAACTGGAAGCTGTTGTAGGAATATGGGCATTCAAAAAGTTCAGATATTACCTGTGGTGAAAGCACACCGAGGTGTATTTGGCTATCAGCCTTTGTCCTTCCCTATCACTTACAAACTCATACACAGGAGGATCACTAGGTGTTGTTTGAATTTACAGGAATTTGATTTTGAAATTTTGTATGTAAAAGGTAATCAAAGTGTAATTGCTGATGCCTTATCAAGGCTTCCACAAGGTCTAGACAAATTCTTGAAATTTGTGGAGAACAATTCAGAAATCATAGTTCTGTTGGTCAAAGATAAAACACAACAGCCATACTACATTAGGATGTGTAAAAGCATGGAGAAAATGTAGCAAAAGGATCCCAGATGACAAAAGGTAAGACTAAAACTGCTCAGAACAATGATGGCAAGTTGATAATTTTTTTTCCCCCAAGGTGTATTGTTCCACGGATACCACCAACATCAAAGGCAGTGGGGCATTTGCTTACCAGAGTATCATGTCAATGACTATATATTACACACTCACAATGTTTGGACACACTATGGCATTTCCAAATGCCTTAGTAAGGCAAGCACTTATTGTTACTATCCAAATTTAATATGAAAAGTTCTGCAGGTAATACAGAAATTTGATTTGAGTCAGAAGGCTAATTGAACTACACCCTGTATTGCCTAAAAGACCCTTGGAGGTAGTTTCCTTGGATGCAACTAGACTGTATCCACAAGGGAAAGGAGGTGTAAGATATGTTGCTTTGCTATACGATGCTTTCTACAGGTATATCAAATTGTATGCTGTATGGTCAGTGACTGTGGACATCATTGCCAGAAGGATTACAACAGATTATCTGACCATAGTAGGCAAGCCAGAAATACTGATGATGGTAACTGCTGGAAAAAGTTCATGAACACACACAGCATTAGATACATACTTGTATCCAGGTTTCACCCAGCAGCAAGTTCCATAGATAAGATATTTCAGGAATTTAACAGATTTATTTAGACTTACGCACCTCACAACGCACAAGGTAGATCGTATGTGTTACTCCATTCCAGAAAGCTGTTAACAATCTCCCACATTGCTCAACTGGCTTTCTGTTTGGTAAAAGACAAGCAGACAGTTGGGAAAAACCTTACCCAAGGACCATATGAAGGAAATATTGCATGAGGAGAAGATTGTGGGCACTGGTTAGCATTGAAGAAAAGATAGAATACATAAACCAATTGTATGATAAGAAATTAGAACACACTATAGAGTACCATGCAGGACAACAAGTACTTCTCAGGACTCACCCAAAATCGACAAAGTATGGTAAGCTGAATTGCAAGTGGCAGCTGCTGTACATAGGACTGCTTGTTATATCAAAGACCCCTCATCTAGGAGTCTATAAGTTAGTGTACTTACGCAATGGTAAGGGGAAAGGGCTCTACCCAAACAAGGATTTAAGTGAATATGTGCATTAAACAGAATTTGACAATGACCAAGCAGGGCTGGGAGCAATGTGGATAACTGTATATAAGATATGACATACTGTCCACTGGAATATACTTATTACCATTGATGTTTAGTATTATGAAAGATTTCATTTTTCCTATATCATGTGTGTTACCTTATTAGAATGTAAGTTTTAGTTACATAAGATTTTCATTGTATCTTTACAATCGAAAGAATCTCAGAAAACATTATCCTCATCAAGTGTGAAAAATTATTTAATTTGACACTGTACTGCTTAAACACACAGTACGCATGCAATTAAGATGCAGCATATGTAAGTGGTGAAGTTGAGTGGGGTCAGAACTGCACATATGAAGTAGCTCTGTTTAAGGTTGACAACCTCCACACATATGCACAGCACAATGTAAACTGACAGATCACCACCAGACAGTGGTCATAACTTAGCAAAGAAACAGCAAGCAATCTACACTTAGAGAAAACTTTATAATATGAGTTGACTACTAAGAAAATAAAACATCCACACTACAGAACTAAACTAAGATTAACCCACTATGATAAGCCATTTACATTTATACAAGTGGCCGTTTACATGCTGCACGAAAGATGATATCTATATGAGGAATGAAAGAATATAGACTAAGTCTTGAATATACTACAAAAGATAGGTTTATGGCCCATCTATGACAAATCTTTTCTTTCAAGTTGCAAAAAGGTAAGTCAAAACGACAACTGTAGCATAAACACGTACACTTTCACAACTCATAAAAAACTGATAAAGAGTAAACTGTGTACTGACAGGTTTTGAAAATATGAATATTGAAAGTGTGATACATTTGTAGCCAGTGAGAAACTATTCATTAGTTTTCAGTTAGTATTTAAGCATCCTTCTAATGAGTGAAGCAGAGTCACATCCTGGATAAAATAGGGAATACGATAGTCAGGTGTTTGGTTCCAAAGCATAAGGGCTACACACACACACACACACACACACACACACACACACACACACACACACACACAGGGAAAAAAAACACCATATGAGTGAGTGCAGTGGCATGAATGTGTATATGAAAAAGCTGAAGCATGCCAGACGTATAAAAAGGTTTAACTAAGGTCTTGTGCTACCAACTGAAAATGGGTCAGACCAAGCACTAAAAGTTTGTGTGACTGACAAAAGGGCCAAGCAAGAGTTATTGCAATACATTTGCACAAAAACACAAGTTGTCTCAACATTATTTTACACTTCTTCACTGGCACAATTCTCATAGAGACATATTCATGCGGAGCAGAATATACAAGAGCGATATCATGTAGCAAAATGAAGTATAAGTTAATGACACTGAAGTACACTGTTTACAGTTGATGATGAAGCTTGTATAACAAAATACTGTACAGTCAGAATGTATCAGTAGATAATAAACAAGAAGTAAGTGGATTAATACAAGTAGATATTCATGAAATGATGTACTCAATAGTTCTCTCATGATGAGTGAAGAATTGCAGTAATGAAGTAAAAATGAATGCTTCTTCTGGTCCATAACAATTTCTATGGATCAGAAGATATATCCTAATAAACTTGTCAGAGGCTTAGCTAAATGTAGTTATGGAGGCTTATTGTGATTTCATGTTATGAAGGTTTTTTTTCCTCAGCAACCATAATGATGGATACTTGCATCAGATGCAATGTATGAACACAAAACTCAAGGACATCATGTGATAATGTTGCATGCAAATATTTCATCAATAGTGGAAAATGAGACTGAAAAAATGACAACCTGTATAACATTGAAGTAAGATGAAACTATGAATACTGACTTTTCGCAAGCATATATTCAAACAGATAACACCTGAGAACAAAATGTGATGAAAATGAAATGAAAAAAATTAAAGATGTTACATGATATAAAATCACAAGATATATATGTAATAGTCCTGTCTTCTATGTATAATTTCTGTACAGCATTTATGTAAATTTTTGTACAATATTTATGTAAAGAAATGTAAATTCTATATTAAAATGTATACATACTGCATAAAAATATGCAAATCCAGCATGTCAATATATTTTAAAATGTAAATACTTAGGTTATCTTAACAATGATGATGTTTAAAAACTGTGATACAATGTAAAGCTGAACATGTTTTCCACGACTGCATATGTGAACTAATAACTGTAAATGTGCTACAAAAATTTTGTGAAGATTTGACACCTGTAATTCCATGTATTCTGATGAAAAATGTGTCCAATGTTGGGCAATAATGAACATTTATATCCCTTGTGGACTTGGGTATCAACAACACATTCTACCACAGAAAGGGTATGGAAATGAATAAAAGAATTGGAGACTCACTTCGAACCCGTTCAAGTGCTTTTGGGATGCTGATAATGTGGGCCTGGTTCAACCACTGTAACACATAGATTACGACAGGAACAAATGCCTGGACCATAAATGATGTACCTCCTTGCCACAGCTTACAAATTTTGGAGACAAGCACATCAGTAAGTTAGCTTACCATGCATATTTTCATTCGTTGCTTTCTTACGGAATCATCTTTTGGGGCAATTCATCACTAAGAAAGAACGTATTTATTGCACAAAAACGTGTTATCAAAATAATGTCTGGGGCTCATCCAAGATCATCTTGTAGACAATTATTTAAAGAATTAGGGATATTGCCAGTAACTTCACAATATATATACAGCCTAATGAAATTTGTTGTTAGTAACCCAGATCACTTCAGAATTAATAGCACAGTCCACAGCTACAATACTAGGAGACAGGGTGACCTTCACTACCGTTCATTGAATTTGACATTGGCACAAAAGGGGGTGAATCATACTGCCACAAAGATTTTTGGTCACTTGCCAAACAATATCAAAAGTCTGACAGACAACCAATCGGCATCCAAAAGTAAGTTAAGGGAATTCCTGAATGACAACTCCTTCTACTCCATAGATGAATTTTTAGACATAGGCTACAGAAATACAGTAAGTATTAACAATTGTACCATATATAAGACTAACAAAGATTATTTGGGATAAATGAATCTTTTGTACTTTGACATGTTCCACATCATTACGAAAGAATCGTGTTCATGATCCATGGAACAAGTAATATAACTAACTAACTAACTAACTAACTAACTAACTGTTCACAAGCCTCAGCACACCAAATTGCAGGTATGGGATGAACACTTATATTGTCTTTGGGTAAATAAGTAAATTGTAAAACACTCATGGATAACTCAACTTAATTAAAGTGCTAACAAACTGACGTGTGCACGCAGCATATGTCACATGAGGTGAGTGCACTAGACAAAGCCCCAATAGCAGTGGTTAGATTCCAATAATCAAACTACAGACTATGAATTCAAATGCACTTACAGAATGACACATTCCATGTCCAGTGATATGGATCACACCAGTATACAGTTGGGGGGAGGGGGGACAGTTGTGTAGGTCTACACATATAAATAAAACTCCGTGCAGCAAAGATATCTTAGGGATCTATGATCATATCTGAGTAAGATGACAGAAAATTGAAAGCTAAACTATCAATTATTTTATGCACCTCACTTTTTTTTTTCACCGATCTTGGCATCTGTCAGTCTTTTGAGCTGATGTGTGTATTTGCACTCTCCCAGTATTGTGTTAATAAAAGTTATAATATGCAGAAGTTGCAAGTTTTCATTCTACTACCAAGTTATGTTCTAATCTCTACATCCTAACGCAATGAGGACTTGCATTTTTAAAGGGGCCTTTCTGGAGAAGAAGTCAACACAAAGAGAGAATAGCCAATGCCGCTATGCTGGCATTGTTTTAAATTGTTGGGGAGATGAGGTAAATGTCAAGCCATAATCCAAAAACTCAAAGAAATTGATCTTCAACTTATGTTCCAGAATTGTCACAATGTTTCTTAATCTACATGTTTCTGGACTTACAATTTCTGGTGCGGGTTAACCTGCATTAGCTCAGCAACATCAAATCTGAACAACTCACATCTTCTCTCTCCCTAACTGCTAAACTTAGCAGGATAGATGAGAATCCTGACTGTCAGGAAAGTCACCATCAAAAAGACTGCTAAATTAGAACAACAGGCTGCCAAGTGGGATACTAGAGCTTGATGTTCCATTTCAAAGTCTTCATCTCTAATTTGCACTGATAGACAGATTATCCAACTTCCTTTGATACTATTATGTCTTCTTCTTTTCTCTATTCTGAAATTAAAATTTTCTTTATATGTGATATATTGGAAAATACATGAGATACTGAATCTAACAGATGAAAGGAGAAAATATAAAAATGCAGCAAATGAAACAGACAAAAGAATAAAGAAATCTAAAAAATGAGATTAACAGGAAGAGCAAAATGGCAATGCAAGAATGCCTAGACAAAAAATTCAAGAATGTAGCAGAATGCATAACTACAGCAAAGATATATGACACCCAAAAAAATTAGAGACCTTTGGAGAGAAGAAAAGCAGTGTATGAATAGCAAGAGATCAGATGGCTGGGTCGCGCGGGATTAGCCGAGCGGTTTAAGGCACTGCAGTCATGGACTGTGCGGCTGATCCCAGCGGAGGTTTGAGTCCTCCCTTGGGCATGGTTGTGTGTGTTTGTCCTTAGTATAATTTAGGTTAAGTAGTGTGTAAGCTTAGGGACTGATGACCTTAGCAGTTAAGTCCCATAAGATTTCACACACATTTGAACATTTTTTTTCAGATGGCAGGACAGAAGTAAGCAAAGAACAGAAACCTAAAAGGTGGAAAGTGGAAGGAATATATAGAAGAGCTGTACAAGGGAAATGAAGTTCAAGACAATGTTATAGAAAGGAAAGATGGAGTAGGTACAGATGAGATAGGAGCAGTGGCGGGGTTAAATCAAAACAAGTCCCCTGGAGCATATGACATTTCCTGAGAATTATTAAGGTATTTGGGAGAGCCATCCATGACAAAACTATTCCATTTGATATGCAAGATGTATGACATGGTCTGAATAACCTCAGACATCAAGGAGAGTATAGTAATTCCACTTCCAAAAAAGGCAGGTGCTGACAGATGTGAATATTATTGAACTATCAAACAATGGAAAATCCAGGATTGAGTAATGACAGTATTATGAAAAGGATAGGTTGCTCATCCCCATATAGTGGAGATGTTGAGTCACAGACATTGAAAACACAACTCACACACACAGGACAACTGTCTCAGCTGCCAGAGCCTGACTGTGAGCAACAGCACAAGATGGAGGCAGGTCTGGGATGTGGAGGTAAAGAGGAGGCTGGGGTGGGGAGGGAGAGAATGGCAGGGCAGTGGTGTGTGTGTGTTTAGGGGTGGGGGAGCAGTGTGCAGTCAAGTGCTGCTTGTGGGAGCATACAGAAACATGTTTGGGAGAGGGTAGGGCAGCTAGGTGCAGACGGAGGACAGTGAGCAGGAGAAAGGAAGGGGTGGAAAAAGAGAGAAATAAAAAGATTGTGGGTGCATTGGTGGAATAGAAGGCTGTGTACTGCTTGAGTGGCAACAGGAAAGGAGATGGATTGGTGAAGGATAGTGACTAATGAAGGTGAAGGCCAGAGGGGATGACAGGAACATAGGATGTATTGCAGGGACAGATCCCACCAGTACAGTTTGGAAAAGCTAGTGTTGGTAGGAAGGATCCAGATGATGCAGGGTGTGAAGCAGTCATTGAAGTGAAGAATGTTGCGTTGGGCTGCATGCTCAGTAACAGGGTGATCCAGCTGTTTATTTCCTACAGTTTGTTAGTGGCCATTCATGTGGACAGACAACTTGTTGGTTGTTATGCCCATGTAGAATGCAGCAACTTAGCTTATAGACCACATAACCACTTTCACAGGTAGTCCTGCCTTTGATGGGATAGGTGATGCTTGTAATCAGACTAGAGTAGGCGCCGGGAGGAGGATGTACAGGCCATGTCTTGCATCTGTGTCTATTACAGGGATATAAGCCATGAGACAAGGGATTGAGAGTGGGAGTGGAGTAGGTATGGATGAAGGTATTGTGTAGATTCATTGGGTGATGGAATATCACTGTGGGAGAGGTGGGAAGGATAGTGGGTAGGACATTCCTCACTTCAGGACACAATGACAGGAAGTCAAAACCTGGTGGAGAATGTGATTCAGTTGCTCCAGTCCTGAATGGGACTAAGGCATGTGGAAAATGCTCCTTTATGGCTGGATGATGGGACTTTTGGAGGTGGTGGATGATTGGAGAGATAAACCATTGGAGACTGGAGCAACTAAATCATGTTAACCGTCCCCACCGCCACTACCCTGCTACCCCTCCCCTTCGCCACCCCAGTCTCCTCCTTATCCTCACCACCCTGACAGCTTCTCCCATCATGCACAGTTGCTCACAGTCTGGCCTTGGTGGCAAGAGCCAGTGGTACTTTCTGTGTGAGATGTGTTTGTGTTAGTGTGTGTGTGTGTGTGTGTGTGTGTGTGTGGTGGGTGTGTGTGTGTGTGTGTGTGTGTGTGTGTGTGTGTGTGTGTGTGTGTTTTGGCTACTTCAGAAGAAGGGATTTTGGCTGAAAGCTTACTTGTTCACAGTTCTTTTGTTGTGCCTGTCTATGACTCAGCATCTCCACTTTATGGCTATGTGGTGAGTAGCAGTCTATCATTTTCATAATGTTGCCCAACTATCAGTTTAATAAGTCATGCCTGTTATATGCTGACACAAATTATTCAAAGAAGAATGGAAAAACTGGTAGAAACCAAATGTGGGGAATGTTAGTTTAAGTTATGGTGAAATGTAAGAACAAGTGAAGCAGCACTGATCCTGAAACTTATCTTAGAATATAGCATTTGCAGATTTAGAGAGAGATTTTCAAAATGTTGACTAGAATACACTCCTTGAAATTGTGAAGATAGCAAGGATAAAATACAGGAAGTGAAAGGTCATTAACAACTTGTACAGAAACCAGACTGTTGCTATAACAGCTGAAGGACATGAAAGGGACGTGGTGGTTGAGAAGGGAGACAGACAGTGTTGTAGCCAGATGTTATTCAATCCGTACACTGAGCAAGCAAAGAAGGGAACCATGAAATATTTTGAGAGGGAACGTAAGTTCAGTGAGAAGAATTTAAAATGTTGATGTTCGCCAATGACACTGAATTCTGTCCAAGGCAGTAAAGTACTTGAAAACAAAAATGAATGGAATTGATAATGTATAGAAAAGAGGTTATAAAATGTACATTGACCAAAGTAAAACTAGTGTAATAGTTTGTAGTCCAATTAAATTAGGTGATGCTGAGAGAATTCAGTTAGGAAAGGGATTCTAAATGTAGCAGATTACTCAGCTATTTGGGCAGAAAAATAGCTGATTGTGGCTGAAATAGAGAGGATTTAAACTGCAGACTGGCTGCAGCATGAGACATATTTATGAATTTATGAATATCTATACATATCACACACTGAAGCACCAGAGAAACTGGTATAGGCATCGATATTCAAATACAGAGATATGTGAACTGACAGAATACAGCGCTGTGGCCAGTGACACATATATAAAAAAACAAGTGTCTGGTGCAGTTGTTAGATCAGTTACTGCTGCTACAATGGCCGGTTATCAAGATTTAAGTGAGTTTGAACATGGCATTATAGTCAGTGCACGAGCAATGGGACACAGCATCTCAGAGGTAGTGATGAAGTGGGGATTTTCCAGTATGATCATTTCACTAGTGTATCATGAATATCAGGAATGTGGCAAAACATCAAATCTCTGACATTGCTGCAGCCGGAAAAAGATCCTGCAAGAATGGGACCAACAACAGCTGAAGAGAATCGTTCAACGTGACAGAAGTGCAGCCCTTCCACAAATTGCTGCAGATTTCAGTACTGGGCCATTGACAAGTGTCAGTGTGCAAACCATTCAACGAAACATCATTGATATGGGCTTTTGGAGCCAAAGGTACACTCGTGTACCCTTGATGACTGCATGACACAAAACTTTATGTTTTTCCTGGGCCCATCAAAACTGACATTGGACTGTTGCCTGATCAGATGAGTGTCATTTCAAATTGTATCGAGCAGGTGGATGTGTACAGGTATGGAGACAACCTCATGGACCCACAGATTTGCATGTCAGCAGTGGACTGTTCAAGCTGCTGGAGACCCTGTAATGGTGTGAGACATGTGCCATTGGAGTGATATGGGACCCTTGATACATCTAGGTATGGCTCTGACAGGTGACACATATGTAAGCATCCTGTGTGATCACCTGCATCCATTCATGTCCATTGTTCATTCTGACGGACTTGGGCAATTCAAGCAAGACAATGCAACACTTCATACATCCAGAATTGCTACCGAGTGCCTCCAGGAACACTCTTCTGAGTTTAAACACTTACACTGGCCACCATACTTCACAGACATGAACATTATTGAGCATATCTGGGATGCCTTGCAACATGTTGTTCAGAAGATATCTCCAATCCCTCAAACTCATATGGATTTATGGACAGTCTTGCAGGATTCATGGCGTCAGATCCCTCCAGCACTACTTCAGACATTAGTTGAGTCCATGCCATGTCATGTTGTGGCACTTCTTCATGCTCGCAGGGGCCCTACACAACATTAGGCAGGTGTACCAGTTTCTTTGGCTCTTCAGTGTAAATTCAAGTCCTGTAGCACATTTGCCTGTCACTATGTGAAGAATAATCTCAGCAACTACTATAGGGATTTTGATATGGTTTTCACTAATAGACAGACTGGTTCACAAGTAAGGTTTGTGTATATAATTTGTAATTACAGTTATGATGAGTTTGTAATGTGTGTGTTGTTATCTGAGCCATATTTAATTGGCATTTGTAGTGACATCTCATGACAGTGAGGAGAGGTATGGGCTAGTCTGCTACAGAGCAGGTGGTATCTGACAAGAAAAGCAGTAAATTAAACAGCTACTATAATTCCAAAGAGCAGCAAAGTTTCACCTGACTGTATACATGTTATAAATTAGCCCCCCACCATGTTTTTTGGTTTAAATGCTTGAGCTAATCTCAGGAACTACTCTATGGACTTAGATGCAGTTTTCACTAATAGATAGACTAATTCATGAGGAAGGTTTGTGTATATAATATAAAACTGCTATGCCAGACAACTTGTTCTGCTGTAGATAACTAGTCCTATCGATGCAAAGCTGGGGCAAGTCACTTCTCAAATATTAATTTAAGTATTAAAAAGTCTTTTCTGGAGGTATTTGCTGGAAGCGTAGCCTCATACAGAAAAGAAACAAGACAATAAGAAATAAATACAAGCTTTTGAAATGTCAGAGATAACATTTGTAAATCGAGGAATTAATGAGAAGGTACAGCACTAACTGGTTTAAAAAAAAATATGGCATAACTTGACTAAAAGCAGGGATCAATTGATAGCAAATATACTGACACATCAAGAAATCACCAGTCTGGTAATGGACTGAAGACCACAACACCATCAAAGAAGTGATTCACTCTGATACATAGCAAATTGATGGGATGGATTTTGTTGTGTTGTTGCATTCATTGATAATGTTGACTGCACTGTTGCAGGTATTTCATATGATGTTGATGCTGCTGCTGCAGGTATGCCAGATGATCATACTGATGAAGCTTCTGCATCTGCATACTTCAGGTTATGCTGTTGTGCAGAAGGCATCACTGGTTGCAGATAAACAGCTATTGATCATTGTGCCCAAATGGAATTGAGGCAAAAAACAATGAGAGTATTGGAGTTAGAATAGTGCTGTGCATCATAAAATGTGGGAGCTGTACTTGTATGTGTATGTATGAAGAAGATGTTGGGTTTTGATGGGAAGGCATGAGAGTCATGAGATTCATTATTTAGCTGACAGAAATGAAAGAAGGAAAAAAATTAGCTAAACTAATGTGACAAGTCCACTGAAAACAAAACATGATTGGTTTTGGAAGTAGATTGTCTTTACATTCAAATGAAAAATGGCGTGAGTAACAAGGGTCACTGTTGAAATTGGCCAACTCATACAAATACCTGGATGTAACACTTTGTAGAGATATGAAATGGAATGATCACATAGGTTCAATGGTGGAAAAACTTGTTGTAGACTTCGGTTTATTGGTAGGATATTGGGTAAGTGCAATCAGTCTACAAAGGAGATTTCTTACATATCACTCATGACTGGTTCTTGAATATTGCTCAGGTATGTGTGACATAGCACTAACAGGGGATATAAAACATATACAGAGAAAGACAGAATGAATGGTCACTGGTTTGTTTCATCTGTCAGAAAATGTCACAGGAACTGAACTGACAGACTCTTGAAGACAGACATAAACTATTAACAGAAAGTTTCAAGAACCAGCTTTAAATGATTGCTCTAGGAATGTACTACACCCCCCACATATTGCTCACATAGGGATTATGAGGACAAGATTAGAATAATTACTGCATGCACAGAGGCATTCAAACAATCACTCTTTGCACACTCCATATGTGGATGGAACAGGAAGAAACCCTAATAACTGGTACAATAGGATGTACCCTCTGCTATGTACCTCGTGGTGGTTTGCAGAGTATAGATGTAGATGTAGTTTATTTTTGATATGATACGGGGGATGTTGGGAAGGATGGATTTCTGGAGCATGGTTGTTATGAAGAAGATAATGATTCCAATTGCAGATGAAGCATCGGGGGAATTGTTTGGGTGCACAAGAGAAATGTTATTAATGATTTCCTTGGAAAACTGCTCTTGATGGTTTGATTTAATTCCTGTGCATGCTGAATAATGATAAGGTCAATAGTGATTAATGATTCAGTGAATATTTTAAGAAGGTGAGAAGCACCAGAATTGTTGTAGATACACAGAATTTCCCTGGTTTTGGGATTCATTCTATTTTATGACAGTAGTGAAATTAGGAATACATAATGGAGACTGGGGTTATCTGGGAAGAGGATTTCAGAGGAGTGTATGTAAACCAAAGGTAATGCTGGATATTTTTGACAGGACTTGAGAATATGAATAAGGGGATGAAGTACTGATGGGAAAGGAAAGTGATCCTGTTGCATAAATCTTGGATCTGGGCAAGATGGGATTTATGACAGGTTGTCTGACATGGCTTAGAAAAACAGATTGCATATTCAGTTATCTGTTTGGTGTGAACAGAGCCATATCAAGATGATTCTGCACCTTGTAGAGCTGTTTAAGCTGCATACTGCACCCCACCCCCTCCACCCACAAGAAAAACTAACTCTCTGCAATTTTTCATCCACAAATATTTACAAAATTTTATAGTTTGTTATGCAGGTTGACCAAAAATTAAGTGTTATCACAAGTGAGCTATATAACTGAAAAATATTCAGACACCAAATGAAACATATCATTGTTATAAAAAAAAGTGAAACTGTGTAAACTTCCTAAGAAAACTGAAAGTAAAACAAAATCTACACGTTACTGTATATGGAAGCTACTTTATTTTATTATGATGTATAATAAAGAGCATATTTCATTCTATCCTCATAAATTATTAATGTGCATAAATTATTAATAGTAAATAAAAGAAAAATTGTTGTAGTTTGAGACTTTCCCGACATAACTGCTTCATTGGTTCAAGGGTGATGCATTGGATAATATTGTGTAAGCTACACAATATTTCAATTAGACAGCTGCATGTCATCTTCAGGTGCTTATTGAGGTGTTGATGCAGTGGCTCACCAATCTACATCTACATCTATACTCTGCAAACCACCGTGAGGTGCATGGGAGAGGGTATGCCCCCTTGTACCACTTATTAGACTTTCTTGCTCTTCCATTCATGTATGGAGTGTGGGAAGAATGATTGTTTAAATGCCTCTGTGCATGCAGTGTAATCTTTTAAAGCCAGTTCTTGAAACTCTGTGAATAGAGTTTCTTGGGATACTGTATGTCTGTCTTCAAGAGTCTGTCAGTTCAGTTCCTTTCAGTACCTCTATGACACTGATTAAACAATGATTAAACAATAATTAAACAAATCTGTGACCATTTGCGCTGCCCTTCTCTGTATATGTTCAATATCCCCTGTTAGTACCATCTGGTACTGGTCCAACACATTTGAGTAATATTCTAGAACCAGTCACGCAAGTGATTTGTAGGCAATCTCTTCTGTAGACTGGCAGCACTTCCCCAGTATTCTACCAATAAACCTACCGCCTGCTTTACCCACGACAGAACCTATGTGATCGTTCCCTTTCACATCCCTACAAAGATGAATGATTCCAACAGGGACTCACAGATATTATAGTCATAGGATACTATGTTGTTTTTTTTCATTTTGTGGAGTGAAAAATTTAAAATTTTTGAGTATTCAGAGCAAGTTGCCAGTCTCTGCATCACGTTGAAAGAAATCTTATCTGGATCTGACTGAATATTTACGCAGCTTCTCTCAGATATTGCTTCATTATAGATAACTGCATCATCTGCAAAGTGCCTGATTTTACTATTAATATTGTCTGCAAGATCATTAATGTACAATATGAACACCAAGGATCCCAACACACTTTCCTGGACCACACCTGAAGTTGCTTCTACATCTGACAATGACTCTCAATCCTAGGTAACATGCTGTGACCCCCTACCAAAAAAAGTCCTCAATTCATTCACAAATTTCACTTGATACACCATATGATCATACTTTTGATAATAAGCATAGATGTGGTACTGAGCCAAATGCTTTTTGGAAACTGAGAAACACTGCATCTACCTGGTCGCCTTGATCCAAAGCCTTCAGAATGTCATGTGACAAATGTGTGAATGAGGTTCCACATGATCGATATTTTCAAAATCCATGCTGGTTCGTATGGAGGGAGTCATTCTGTTCAAGATGCCTGAATATGTTTGAGCTCAGAATGTGTTCTATGATTCCACAACAAAACAATGTCAAGAATATTGGATGGTAGTTTTGTGCATCACTTCTACTACCCTTCTTCTAGATGGGTGTGACCTGTACCTTTTTCCAAGCACTGGGCACAATCTTTTGTTCAAGGGATCTACAATAGATTATAGTTAGTAGAGAGGCAAACTGAGCCACAAATTCAGTATAGAATCTGATAGGGATTCCATTTGGTTTGGAGTTTTGTTCAATTTTAACAATTTCAGCTATTTCTCAAAACCACTGGCACTAATATTTATTTCAGTCATTTTTTAATGGTATGAGGATTAAATTGGGGCAATATATGCTGACTTACTAGAAAAGTGCAGGTGCCAAGGGGTGTTGCTATAACATCATTGCAGACAAATACAGAGAACGGCAACAGCTAGTACCCCCTGCCAGAGAAACAGGCTATGGTCTTTGCATGCATGATGTAGGAAAAGTGTGTCTGCAAATCGCTGTCCAGCACGCATGTAGGCAGAGTGTTGATGCCCCGTTTAAGTGTGCAGACTCTGATTCTCTGTCTGTGTTGACCTGGATTCGTTTGTCTGTTGCCGATGATGCATTAGTAACACCAGTGCTGATTCTCATGCCTTGCTGCTTTTAAATCCCATGTCTCTATTAATCAAGTCATTACTTCCACATATTTTGACACTTGTTTAATGATGGAGTCTCAGTACGTGGAAGTGGATGAAAGGATCTTCGTCTCTCTCTAGTTCATGCTGTGTCCCATGTCAAGACAGTGCTCAGCAACAGCAGGCCTTTCTGGCTGATATAATCCAGTGTGATGTGTATATTTAGCACACCTATCCTTAACAGTATGACATGTCTGGCCAGGGTATGATTTCCCACATTGACATGGGATTTTATATGTCCCTGGTCTTCTTAGACCTAGGTTGTCATTAACAGAACCCAGTATAGTTTGCACTCATGCTGGAGGGCAGAAGAGACATTTTATTTGATGTTTCTTGAACAGCCTACCAATCTTAAAGTACACACCACCAACACAGGGTAGAAAAACCATCCTTGTGGAGTTCTCCATTACTTCTGGCTTTTCTTGAACTTCAGCACATACAGGTTGAAATGCATTATGAATCTGTCAGAATACCAATTTTTTAGAAACACAGTGAGGACGGCTAAGCTCTGCTGATAAGCTTCCTGGAACTGAGTTCATAGCCCATAGATACAGCTCAGTGTGAGTTCGTTTACGAAGCACACTGTGACCTAAGGAACTGTCTTCTATTCTGTGGTTCAAGACATCTAAGAATTGGAGGTCTCCATTTTTCTCCACTTCGATGCTGAAGCAAATGCTTGGATGGAAGGAGTTAGGATGTTCCAGAAATGCAGGAAGTGTGCTCCTCCATGTGGCCAAATAATAAAGGTGTTGATACAGTATCAGAGTCTGCACACTTAAACTGGATGCCAACACTCTGCCCACAGGCATGCTAGGCTGCGATTTGCAGCTGTCCTTTTCTTGCATTGCCCATGCAAAAAGCCTGGCTTGTTTCTCTGGCAGGAGGTGCTGGATGGCACCATGCTCTCTATTCATCTATGTTGATGTTATAGCCCCAACCCTTGGCATCTGCACTTTTCTAGCAAGTCAGCATATATATTGGCGAGCCACTGCAGCAACATGTCATTAAGCACCTGAGCAGCTATCTAATTGAAATGTTGTGCAGCTTCCACAATATATCTGACACAATGTACATGAACCAATGAAACAGTTATTATGTTGGGTAAGTCTTAAATATCACATCTGGTACCTCTATGGTGAGGAGACGATGAATAGAATACATGACTTTGATAAATTATGCAACAAGAGAAACAGACTGTTGTGCTCTCTCACATTTTTATTTGAGGACCAGCAAACAATATTGACATTTGCCAAGTTTGCTCATTATACAGGGTGTTACAAAAAGGTACGGCCAAACTTTCAGGAAACATTCCTCACATACAAAGAAAGGAAATATGTTATGTGGACATGTGTCCGGAAACGCTTACTTTCCATGTTAGAGCTCATTTTATTACTTCTCTTCAAATCACATTAATCATGGAATGGAAACACACAGCAACAGAACATACCAGCGTGACTTCAAACACTTTGTTACAGGAAATGTTCAAAATGTCCTCCGTTATCGAGGATACATGCATCCACCCTCCGTCGTATGGAATCCCTGATGTGCTGATGCAGCCTTGGAGAATAGCGTAACCACAATACGAGCATGACGAGTCTCTACAATTGGTACCGGAGTTGCATAGACAAGAGCTTTCAATGCCCCCATAAATGAAAGTCAAGAGGGTTGATGTCAGGAGAGCGTGGAGGCCATGGAATTGGTCCGCCTCTACCAATCCATCGGTCACCGAATCTGTTGTTGAGAAGCGTACGAACACGTCGACTGACATGTGCAGGAGCTCCATCATGCATGAACCACATGTTGTGTCGTACTTGTAAAGGCACATGTTCTAGCAGCACAGGTAGAGTATCCCGTATGAAATCAAGGTAACGTGCTCCATTGAGCGTAGGTGGAAGAACATACTGACGAAACTAAAATGAGCTCTAACATGGAAATCAAGCATTTCCGGACACATGTCCACATAACATCTTTTCTTTATTTGTGTGTGAGGAATGTTTCCTGAAAGTTTGGCCGTACCTTTTTGTAACACCCTGTATAGACTCTGCAGCCACCGAGAGGATCCATCAGTGTGCCAGCATGGCAATGGTGAGAGAGAGAATTCGTTATATTAGGCGAGCATTAGACAAAATCTCCAGGAGCTTGCTTTTACTACATCTGAATATCTCATCACATCTGTCAGCAGATTCCTGGGAGTTGGTGGACAGTGCTACATGGTCGTTTTGTTACATGACACCAGGCTATGTTGCATCAAACTTCAAAGTTCCATCATCTTACAACCCAGTCATTGCAAGACCATAACACATATAGGCCCACTGTGTTTAATTTCACAGATAAACAACTGAGTGATGATGCAATATCAGTGTTGCAAAAGGGACTAAATTTTGTGCCCACTCCAAAGACCTTGCCTATCAAGGATCATATGAGTGTCGTTAAGCAAGTTGTGTTGAAACTTCCTAGTGAGATTGCTGAAAAAGTAAGGTGAGAGGCTTGCAGGGCCATAACGAGGATGGCTGCATCCAGGCTGAACATCAATACTGAAGAAAGGAAAGCTCTCTGTTCCCTAAGAGAAGACAGAGAAATAGTGATTTTTAGCTGCTGACAAGGAAAACATTTCATTTCTTTTCCTTGCAAAATTTACTTCATCATAAGGAAGGAGTTCTGCTTCGTCCCATTGTGTGCAAGATACCCCATTGTGTGCAGTGTACCTATGGTGGATTCATTACAACATACAGGAACTAAATTGGAGGAGGATATATTCCATTTACTCAAGATTGTGCTCACCTTGACTTACTTTTTATTTAATGAAGACTATTTTGAGCAAACTGATTGTGTAGCTATGTGTAGCCTTTTGTCTGCTATAGTAGCTAACCATTTTATGGAAGACTTTGAGGAGAAAACATTTCAGTCAGTGGTGTAAAAACTTAAATTTTTCTTGAGGTATGTGACTGACACATTTGTAATTTGACCACAAGGAGCAGCAATGCTTCATGCATTTCTGGAACACCTTAACTCCCTCCATCCAAGCATTTGCTTCAGCATGGAAGTGGATAAAAATGGAGACCTCCCATTCTTAGATGTCTTGGTCCACAGAAAAGATGACGGTTCCTTAGGCCACAGTGTGCTTTGTAAACCAACTCACACTGACCTGCTACAAGCTACAGGCTGCCATCACCCATCTTGATGCAATGGTGTATTACAGACTCTTGTTCATGGGGCTAGAGTTATCTCAGATGGAGGGAGCTTATCAGCAGAGCTTAGATTCTTCACTCTGTGTTTGTACAAAATGGGTACTCTGATAAACAGATCCATAAAGCATTTCAACCTAAACTCACTAAAGCTTAAGAATAGCCAGAAGAAACAGAGGACTCCATGAGTATGGTTTTTCTACCCTGTTTTGGTGGCATATACTTTAAGACTAGTAAGATTGGCAGCCTGTTCAAGAAACATCAAATGTAATGTGTCTTCCAGCCTCCAATGGGAGTGCAAATTATACTGGATTCTGCTAAAGTTGACATAGGTCTAAGGAGACCAGGGATACATAAAATCCCCAGCATAGAAATCATAAACTGGCCACACATATTGCACCACCTAGGATAGGATAGGATAGATGTGTTGAACACAGATGTCACATGAGATTGGGTCAGCCAGAAAAGTCTGCTGTTGCTGAACACTGTCTTGACATGAAACACAGTATGAATTACAGAGAGACAAAGATCCTTTAGTCTGCTTCCACAAATTGAGACACCATCATTAAACAAGCAGCCAAATTATGTATAATTCATGGCCCGATTAATAGACACATGGGATTTCAACTCAGCAAGGCATGGGAACCAGCACTGATATGGAGAATCAGAGTCCGCACACTTAAACTGGGTGACAACACTCTGACTGTACATGAGCTGTGCCATAATTTGCAGCTGTGCTTTTCCCGTGTTGTGCATGTAAAGACCATCGCTTGTTTCTCTGACAGGGAGCACTGGATGTTGCTGTTCTGTATATTCACCTATGATGACATTATAGCCCCACTGCATGGAGTCTGCACTTTCCTAGCAAGTCAACATATATATTGATGAGCCACTGTAGTAACACATTAGTAAGCATCTGAAGATGACAAGCAGCAGTCTTGTTGAAATAGTGTGCAGCTTCCACAACATTATCTGACACAACACCCATGAAGCAATGAAGCAAAATTGTTATAATTAAGAGCTGAGAACACATTCCTTTCTAAAAATTAAGTTTTTGATATAATATTAATTTCCATTGCCACTGAGTGAAGCAACTCATTGATTATGTCACTGAAGTCAATTCAGCAGTTTTATCATATTCTGTTGACAAAATAATTGAATTTAATAGTCTGGTTCACCTATACTCAGCCTTAAGTGGTCTTTTCATCATCTTTAAACTCCTGAAACTATGTTGAAAAGGTGCTGTAGTCACAGGAATTGTTGCAAACATTCTCAAATGCATTTCACTGTTTGGACTTGTATCTCAAAGCCACTACATAAAAAACTTCGAAATATTATAAGGAGAAGCTGTGTCAATATTCTTCACTAGCCCTTATACTGGAAATTGAAAGCTGATATTTCATTATAGCCAGCTGCGGTGGCCAAGCAGTTCTAGGCACTTCAGTCCGGAACCGTGTGACTGCTATGGTCGCAGGTTCAAATCCTGCCTCAGGCATGGATGTGTGTGATGTCCTTAGGCTAGTTAGGTTTAAGTAGTTCTACGTTCTAGGGGACTGATGACCTCAGATGTTAAGTCCCACAGTGCTCAGAGCCATTTCAACCATTTTTTCATTAATTAACTCTGATATGTTGACATTTCTGCTATATTTGGCACCAAAACTTGCCACATATTTCTCAAAATAATATTCATTGCTCTCGGTTAATGTGTTCACAACAGCTTATTAAAGTGGGAAGAAATGATTTTTTATATGTAGATACGTTTCCCAATTCACTTACTGTATGGAGCATAGAAAGACATAACAGAAAATAGTCTTCACACGATCTTTCAAGTACTAAATCTTCTCCTAGCAATAGTACCCCCCCCCCCCCCCCCCCCCATGAACCATGGACCTTGTCTTTGGTGGGGAGGCTTGCGTGCCTCAGTGATATAGATAGCCGTACAGTAGGTACAACCACAACGGAGGGGTATCTGTTGAGAGGCCAGACAAACGTGTGGTTCCTGAAGAGGGGCAGCAGCCTTTTCAGTAGTTGCAAGGGCAACAGTCTGGATGATTGACTGATCTGGCCTTGTACCAATAACCAAAACGGCCTTGCTGTGCTGGTACTGTGAACGGCTGAAAGCAAGAGGAAACTACGGCCGTAATTTTTCCCGAGGGCATGCAGCTTTACTGTATGATTAAATGATGATGGCGTCCTCTTGGGTAAAATATTCTGGAGGTAAAATAGTCCCCCATTCAGAGACTACTCAAGAGGATGTCATTATCAGGAGAAAGAAAACTGGCGTTCTACGGATCGGAGCGTGGAATGTCAGATCCCTTAATTGGGCAGGTAGGTTAGAAAATTTAAAAAGGGAAATGGATAGGTTAAAGTTAGATATAGTGGGAATTAGTGAAGTTTGGTGGCAGGAGGAACAAAACTTCTGGTCAGGTGACTACAGGGTTATAAACACAAAATCAAATAGGGGTAATGCAAGAGTAGGTTTAATAATGAATAGGAAAATAGGAATG
The DNA here is from genome assembly GCF_023897955.1 of Schistocerca gregaria. Lineage (NCBI taxonomy): Eukaryota > Metazoa > Arthropoda > Insecta > Orthoptera > Acrididae > Schistocerca > Schistocerca gregaria. The sequence goes on along the minus strand of NC_064923.1, from coordinate 249,474,576 downwards.
CGGGTAAGTTACTACAAACAGCATAGTGAACGCATTATTGTGGCCAAGACATATACGAAGCCGACACATACTACAGTAGTACAATTTTATATGCCAACTAGCTCTGCAGATGACGAAGAAATTGAAGAAATGTATGATGAAATAAAAGATATTATTCAGATATTGAAGGGAGATGAAAATTTAATAGTCATGGGTGACTGAAATTCGAGTGTAGGAAAAGGGAGAGAAGGAAACGTAGTAGGTGGATATGGATTGGGACTAAGAAATGAAAGAGGAAGCTGCCTGGTAGAATTTTGCACAGAGCACAACTTAGTCATAGCTAACACTTGGTTTAAGAATCATGAAAGAAGGTTGTATACATGGAAAAACCCTGGAGATACTAAAAGGTATCAGATAGATTATATAATGGTAAGACACAGATTTAGGAACCAGGTTTTAAATTGTAAAACATTTCCAGGGGCAGATGTGGACTCTGACCACAATCTATTGGTTATAGATTAAAACTGAAGAAACTGCACAAAGGTGGGAAATTAAGGAGATGGGACCTGGATAAACTGAAAGAACCAGAGGTTGTACAGAGTTTCACGGAGAGCATAAGGGAACAATTGACAGGACGGAGGAAAGAAATACAGTAGAAGAAGAATGGGTAGCTTTGAGGGATGAAGTAATGAAGGCAGCAGAGGATCAAGTAAGTAAAAAGACGAGGGCTAGTAGAAATCCTTGGGTAACAGAAGAAATATTGAATTTAATTGATGAAAGGAGAAAATATAAAAATGCAATAAATGAAGCAGGCAAAAACGAATACTAACGTCTCAAAAATGAGATCGACAGGAAGTGCAAAATGGCTAAGCAGGGATGGCTAGAGGACAAATGTAAGAATGTAGAGGCTTATCTCGCTAGGGGTAAGATAGATACTGCCTACAGGAAAATTAAAGAGACCTTTGGAGGAAAGAGAACCACTTGTATGAACATCAAGAGCTCAGATGGAAACCCAGTTCTAAGCAAAGAAGGGAAAGCAGAAAGGTGGAAGGAGTATATAGAGGCTCTATACAAGGGCGATGTACTTGAGGACAATATTATGGAAATGGAAGAGGATGTAGATGAAGACGAAATGGGAGATACGATACTGTGTGAAGAGTTTGACAGGGCACTGAAAGACCTGAGTCAAAACAAGGCCCCCAGAGTAGACAACATTCCATTGGAATGCCAGTCCTGACAAAACTCTACCATCTGGTGAGCAAGATGTATGAGACAGGCGAAATACCCTCAGACTTCAAGAAGAATATAATAATTCCAATCCCAAAGAAAGCAGGTGCTGACAGATGTGAAAATTACCAAACAATCAGTTTAATAAGCCATAGCAGCAAAATACTAACACGAATTCTTTACAGACGAATGGAAAAACTAGTAGAAGCCGACCTCGGGGAAGATCAGTTTGGATTCCATAGAAATACTGGAAAACGTGAGGCAATACTGACATTACGACTTATCTTAGAAGAAAGATTAAGGAAAGGCAAACCTACGTTTCTAGCATTTGTAGACTTAGAGAAAGCTTTTGACAATGTTGAATGGAATACTTTCTTTCAAATTCTAAAGGTGGCAGGGGTAAAATACAGGGAGCAAAAGGCTATTTACAATTTGTACAGAAACCAGATGGCAGTTATAAGAGTCAAGGGACATGAAAGGGAAGCAGCGGTTGGGAAGGGAGTAAGACAGGGTTGTAGCCTCTCCCCGATGTTATTCAATCTGTATATTGAGCAGGCAGTAAAGTAAACAAAAGAAAAATTCGGAGTAGGTATTAAAATCCATGGAGGAGAAATAAAAACTTTGAGGTTCGCCAATGACATTGTAATTCTGTCAGAGACAGCAAAGGATTTGGAAGAGCAGTTCAATGGAATGGACAGTGTCTTGAGAGGAGTATATAAGATGAACATCAACAAAAGCAAAAAGAGGATAATGGAATGTAGTCGAATTAGGTCAGGTGATGCTGAGGGAATTAGATTAGGAAATGAGACACTTAAAGTAGTAAAGGAGGTTTGCTATTTGGGGAGCAAAATAACTGATGATGGTTGAAGTAGAGAGGATATAAAATGTAGACTGGCAATGGCAAGGAAAGCGTTTCTGAAGAAGAGAAATTTGTTAACATCGAGTATAGATTTAAGTGTCAGGAAGCCGTTTCTGAAAGTATTTGTATGGAGTGTAGCCATGTATGGAAGTGAAACATGGACGATAAATAGTTTGGACAAGAAGAGAATAGAAGCTTTTGAAATGTGGTGCTACAGAAGAATGCTGAAGATTAGATGGGTAGATCACATAACTAATGAGGAATTATTGAATAGGATTGGGGAGAAGAGAAGTATGTGGCACAACTTGACTAGAAGAAGGGATCGGTTGGTAGGACATGTTCTGAGACATCAAGGGATCACCAATTTAGTGTTGGAGGGCAGCGTGGAGGGTAAAAATCGTAGAGGGAGACCAACACATGAATACACTAAGCAGATTCAGAAAGATGTAGGTTGCAGTAGGTACTGGGAGATGAAGAAGCTTGCACAGGATAGAGTGGCATGGCGAGCTGCATCAAACCAGTCTCAGGACTGAAGACCACAACAACAACAACAACAACAAAGCAATAGTACACATATTCACACACACAGACACCCAATGTATACTCCTATGGCCATTGCAAGATGGATTATTGATCCTAGATTATTAAAAGCAGTTACCTGAGCTGATGGAGGTGGGGAGTTGGTAGGGAAGGAGGCAAGGCAGGGTTAGTAGGGAAAGGGCAGGTCCTTGGACAGATGACTTCATGGTCACACATCAAGATGAAAAGGGTAAAGAGAGTGCAACAAAAAGAGATGTAGGAAGAGGGGGAGATGGATGCCTGAGGGGGGGGGGGGGGGGAGGAGAGGGGATAAAAACATGAAAGGAGAAATAAAGGGGAGAGACAAGGGAGTGGAGTCAAAAACGGGAGAGAGAGAGTATGCCAACATCAGTGGGGGAGAAGGAGAAGAAATGTGGTGGGAGAAGGCAGTGCAGGATCTGGACAGAAAAGTGGTGTGGACAAAAGAGAGTAGGAAAAGGGCACGATGAGGCAATAACTGTACAGTCCAAGTTCAAACCATACTTGACAACATCTACTTCTTTTGCAAAATCCTTTTACTCTGTGAGTCCAACTTTCTGAATAATGGAATTGAAAATCTTTCCCACCAACACTTGTAACAGCAATACCAGTATCAGCTAAGGGAGCTGTCCCAGCTACTCTTGTCTTATGGCCACAATGGACTACATACAGCCAATAAGAAGTGTTCCACTCTGACTCTATCCAGCCCGTCAATCAACTCCTTATAGCTCCCAAGCTTTGCCATGCTTATTTACTCTGCCTTCCATATCTATAAAAACTTCCTCCATCCTCCAAAAAACACATTACTCCTGAAAACCCATCCTGTAACATTGTAGCTAATCTTCCTGCCAAAATTCTGAGCCCTGCAGAAGTCTCAGTACTCTCTAAAAACCTCATGTTTAAGCCCTGAACCTAATTTCAACAATGCTGGACTTGTAAATGACTTCTTTCCTTTCCTCTGTGGAAACATTTGCTTGTCACATACCTTACTGACAACAGCCAACCAAAACCCCAAACAGAACATTGTTTGCAGCAGTTCCAACCCCCCTCCAGACATAATCCACCTCCCTTTCCACCCAGTCATCTACTGGTAATCTTTCAGGAATTCCTGTCTTCTAATTTGGCCTTACCTTCCTATCCTAAATCCCTCCATGGTGATTCCAACATCACTCCTATGGAACACACTGCTATCTGTAACCTAAAAAACAATCCAGCCCTTATTATCCTTCCCACAGATGGAGGCCCAACCACAGTGGTCATGAATCATATTGATTATGTGGCTGACACCACCGCACACAAATATTACCACCATGATCCCATCTCAGAAGTCCAACATGATCTCAAGCAGTTTGCAAGGCCTTAGGTCCATTCCAGAACCTGACACCAGAATCTATCTCCCTCCTTGTATCAGCAACCGCACCACACTCTTACCTTTTACCTACTGCACAAACTCAACCCCATAGGTCTCCCTACTGGTCATCTCATTTTGACTGGGCACAATGGTCCCTCAGAATGAACCCTTGCCTCTATTGACCAACACCTCAAACTACTGCCTGTAACCTCCCATCCTGCATTCAAGACACGTCTAACTTCCTTCACCACCTCTCCACAGTTACTGTCCTGTTACTAACCCACTCCTTGTTGGTCACTGTGAATGTGACGTCCTTGTACGCCAACAACCCCCACGCCCATCGCCTGGCAGCCATGGAGCACTACCTTCCCCAGTGTCCTCCTGAAACAAAACCACCACATCTTTCCTAACACCCCTAGCCAACCACACCCTGGCTCACAATTATCTCACTTTTGAAGGCAGACTCTACAAACAGGTCCATGGTACTGCCATGGGTACATGCATGGCACCATCATATGTCACCTTATTTATAGGCTATTGGAGGAATCTTTCCTGTCCAATCAACACACAAAATCTCTTGTCTGGTTTAGTTTCATTGACGAGATTTTCTCAATCTGGACTCATGGTAAGGACAACCTTTGCTCTTTCCTTCATAGCCTCAACACCTATTCCCAAATCAGCTTCACCTGTGTCTTCTCAACATTTAAAGACTCCTTGCTAGATGTCAATCTCCACCTCTGAGATGACTCCATAAATACAACTGCCCATATCGAGCACATCAACCCTCAACAGTATACCCACTTTAACAGCTGTCACCCATTCCATATCAAAAAGACTCTTCCTCAGCAGCCACATCATCCATGGATGGTACATCTGTAGTGGAAAGCAGGAGTTGTCGAAATATACTGATAATCTTACCGGAGCCTTTACTGACAGACAATGTCCTATCCAGTTCATTCATAAACAAGTCTCCCATACCATCTTCTTCTCTGAGACCAGTAAACCTGTTAACCAATCACCAACCAGCATTCCTCTGTCACCCACTGTCACCATGGCCTTGAAATGCACAACCCCATCCTCCCCAGGGCTTTGACTATTTCTCAGCGTGCCCTGAGATAAGGGATATCCTACCCACAGCCCCCCAAAGTAGCCTTCTGCCACCCACCCCAAACTACAGAATATCCTTGACCATCTTTATTTCAATCCTGCAACCCATGGGTTATTCCCTTGCAACTGGCCCAGGAGCAAGACCTGTCCCATATACCCATCCAACACATGCTATCGCAGTCCAGTGACAGGCACCTCTTACCCAATAAGCCAGAATCACATGTAGAAGTAACCATGTAATGTATCAGCTATGCTGAAATTAATGTACATAATTCTGTGTGGGCATGACAAATAACTGACTGTCTGCTTGCACTGAATGGATACTGACAAACTACAAACTTGACCATGCAGTTGCCAAATGTGCTGCACACAACAAAACAAATGACTTCAACAGCTGCGTCAATAAGTTGGCCATTTGGATACTCTCTTTCAGCACAAGCTTCTCTGAACTATGCAGATGGGAACTCTCTCCAATACATCCTCCACTCTCACAGCTCCTTGGCCTGAACCTCTGCTAACCAATTCCCACTGCCTCACCTTGCCTTTTCTCTATTCTGTTTTGTCCACACCACTCCTTCTCCATCCAGATCCTGCACAGCCTTCTCCCACTGCTCTTCCTGTTCCCCCCACTCCCATATGTATGCATTCTCTATCTCCTCTACCCATTACAGACTGCTCTCTCTCTCTCTCTCTCTCTCTCTCTCTCTCTCTCTTCATCTTCACCTTTTCTCCCCTCCCCTCTCTTCCCTTTCCTCCTACATCCCTTTTTACTGTACTCTCTTAACTTGTTTCACCTTGAGGCATGACCACAAAGTCATCTGTCCAAAGACGTGCCCTCTCCCATTACCCCCTCCTTGTCTCCTTCCTCCCACCCCCCAACTTTGACAGCTCAGGCAACTGTTTTCAATAATCCAGTATCCATAATGTATCTTGCAGTGGCCATGGGAGTGTGCATTAGGTGTCTGTATGGTTGTGTGTCTATGAATGTGTGTACTGTTGTTAGAAAAAGAGCTAGTGCTTGAAAGCTAGTGTGAAAGCCGGCCATTTTTTTGTGCTCCACGCATTGCTCCGCTATAGATGAGTGGATGGCTATCCCTTAGTTTATGCATTGCTTCGTCCAGAAATCTCCATTATTGATATGTCAAATACACTATGTGATGAAAAGTATCTGGACACCCCAAAAAACATACATTTTTCTTATTAGGTGCATTGTGCTGCCACCTACTGCCAGGTACTCTATATCAGCGACCTCAGAAGTCATAGACATTGTGAGAGAGCAGAATGGAGCACTCCACGTAACTAACGGACTTTGAACGTGATCAGGTGATAGGGTCTCACTTGTGTCATATGTCTGTATGCGAGATTTCCAAATGCCTAAACATCCCTAGGTCCACTGTTTCCAAAGTGGTAGTGAAGCGGAAACGTGAAGGGACACATACAGCACAAAAGTGTACAGGCCGACCTCATCTGTTGACTGACAGACTGCTGACAGTTGAAGAGGGTTGTAATGTGTAATAGGCAGACATCTAACCAGACCATCACACAGGAATTCCAAACTGCATCAGGATCCACTGCAAGTACTATGACAATTATGTGGGAGGTGAGAAGACTTGGATTGCATGGTCAAGCAGATGCTCATAAGCCACACATCATGCCGGTAAATGCCAAAAGATACCTCACTTGGTATTGGATGATTGAACAATGGAAAAACGTTGTGTGGAGTGACAAATCATGGTGCACAATGTGGCAATCCAATGTCAGCGTGTGGGTATGGTGAATCCCTGGTGAACGTCATCTGCCAGTGTGTGTAGTGCCAACAGTAAAATTTCGGAGTTGATGGCTTTACAGTGTGGCCATGTTTTTCATGGTGGGGGATTGCACGCCTTGTTGTTTTGCATAGAACTATCATAGCACAGGCCTAAATTGATGTTTTAAGCACCTTCTTGCTTCCCACTGTTGAAGGGCAATTCGGGGATGGTGACTGCATCTTTCAATACAATTGAGTACCTGTTCATAATGTACAGCCTGTGCCGGAGTGGTTACATGACAATAACATTCCTGTTGTGGACTGGCCTGCACAGAGTCCTGATCTGAATCCCATACAATACCATTGGAAAGTTTTGGAATGCCGACTTCATGCCAGGCCTCACTGACCGACATCGATACCTTTCCTCAGTGCAGCACTCCATGAAGAACGGGCTGCCATTCCCCAAGAAACCTTCCAGCACCTGATTGAACATACACCTGTGAGAGTAGAAGCTGTCATCAAGGCTAAGGTTGGCCCAACACCATACTGAATTCCAGTATTACCGATGGAGGGCACCATGAACTTGTAAGTTATTTTCAGCCAAGTGTCTGGATACTTTTGATCACACAGTGTATCATATTTTCTTCGGCACCAGCTCACCACTCTTTGATACCCACAATACCAGGGCAAAGCAGTAACAAAAACTCCATTGTTGAAGATGAGCTAACTGTGTAGCTGGTAGGGTAGCTGAGTGAACCAAGTGCACTGTTGACTTATAGCCCATGTAATGCATGTTCGTTACTAGTCATTTCTTTATTATGTTACTTGGATGAAATGAAACTGTGCCAGCAGTATATGTTTACAGACTTGGGTCAAGGGACAGTCTTATTTTTGCAGGCAGAAGATAGAAACATGAGGGGTAGGAGAACCAACGTACATCTCCTGGTTAATTCTTAATAGTCTATTTGTGCCCCCTCTGTGCTTGCATCCTTGGCAGGACCAAACTCACCATGGCCTCAGTATGGGCCTGGGTGCGGGATCTTCTTGGATCAGAAACTGAAGCTGGAACCAGATTGTGACATTTCTGATTCCTTTTTTTTATGGACAGTTTTTTGGGGAGCAGGGGGTAGCAGATTTTGGGTATATGAGCTTCTGTAATTGCTACAATCTCCATGGGAAAGAGTTACCTTAATAGAGGAAGTGAAGCAGTGAAGTGGAAACTTGAATGTGATGATGTAGCTTTAGGCGCTCTAGTGGATGCTGGTCTGGTACTGCTACATCAGGTGCTGGTGGAAGTGTTGGATCTGGAGAATTGACAGTTTGAGATGGAAGAGTTATTCAGGTGTTGGTGAAGTTGTTGCTGACATTGCTGGTGAAGATCAGAGTTGTGCAGCTGTTGGTAGGTGCATCCAGGTGATGGTTGTAGTGGGGCTGCCATGAACTTTATTGCACCAAAAGCAGTAAACGGAAAAGCTGGTGAATTTAGTAGTTGTGAGGATGTATAAAAGAACTAAGGGACAATGCCAGTCTTGGAGTAAGTGAGAAAGGTGGGAACAACTGTTGGGGGACAAGGAATAAGGAATGAAATAGAGATTAGTGTAAATTATTTGCATGGTGGAGGTGGTGGTTTTAGGGAAATTTGCCACAACAATAATCAGTACTGGGCAATACGTTGAGGAGAAAAGTCAGTAAAGATGCAAGGGATGATGGATGACTACAGCTTGGTCACAGGAAAATACCAATGACACTGGCAGCAATTGAGGTGACAACACTGATGCAGGTGATGGTGGAGACACACAGGTGACAGCATTGACACACAGGTGGTGCAGACTGCCTGTAAGATGAAGAGCAAGCAGCTTGCGAAAGAGGAATTTCATCGGAAAGTACATAAAATGTGTGAATAAAACAGATTTTTTTAAAATGTTGTCAGTTCCACTACAATGTAATCCACAACATTTACAGATAGTTCAGGAAGATTGTCTTTGGGATCTACAGTTTTCCTGGGCAATTTCATAACTTATGGTGCCTATATCATGTCTGCCAACCATATAGCTCAGGAAGGAAGATTAGTGTATAGCACTCCCTTGACACTGAGGCCATTATAGACAGAGTACAAGATCAGAATGTTGCAATAAAATCGGCCATGGCCTTTCATAAAGAATTATTCCAGCACTTACCTGGAGCAAATTAGAGAAATCATGCAAAACCTAAATCTAGATGGTCAGATGCAGTTTCGAACCATCCAGTATGTTAACAACTGTACCACCTATCTCAGTTATCTAGCTCGGAACAGTGTTTGAACATGAACCACCTAAAGTCTTAAGTGCAACAAGCTTTATGCATTAAACTGTTGAGCTTATGTTGATGCATCGTGATTATGAAAACATTCACACCACATGTGGGCAGTTATAAATTTGGATACTTGAGTGAATAGCTTGATGGCCTCTCTGAAAAGACCATGGCTGATTTCCTGCCCCATTTTTATACAGTCTGAGCTTATGTTCCGTCTCCAATCACCAAGTCATAATCACGATTCAAAACTTAATTTTCTTTATTTCTCTTGCCTTAGAGGCATATAGTTACTACATTGCTCAAGTAATGAGATAAAGACACTTACTATGCCATGTGAATGAGTAGAAGTGAATTTCAAGCAAAAGAAGCTGGATTAAACAGAAATGGGAACCTATGCATTTATTATATACAAGTCACTAAAAATAACATTGCATAATACTCTCAGGAAATTAAAGTAAATAGTAATTTTAGGCAATTCCTTCGAGGGAGACCAACATCTCTGTCAGCTGATGTATGCTCACAGGCTACTTTTTTTTATTGAAATATTTTCACTCAAGATTTTATTATTATAATTCCTTCAGTTATGCTTCTTTTTCATTTTGTTTCTCAATCCCACGTGCCACTTTTTCCCACTTGTCTTCATTACTTGCATTCCATCACTTCCTTATTCTCTTCTTGTCTCTCTTCTCTCATGTCTATTGCTTCCAATACTCTCAGCTTAAATGTACCTGTCTCTAATTTGTATTTGCTGCTCTACATTTTGTGAAGCAAAATAAAATGTAGTTCATTTTGTATTGCTAAAGCTACTATCATTCCAAGAATTTTTGTAACAGTTGCAGGGGAATGTAACACAAGCCTCTGGATTGGTGAGTTAAGGTACAGATGACTACACACCGATAACAGGCTTCGAGTATATCGAAAACCAAATGAAGCAATTCTTACCCCCTCGCTAGTAGGGCACCATTAGGCCATGTGGGGTATGTATTCTCCCACAGAGGATATTACATGGGATTAAATGGTATCACTGATGCAGTTGACAAAGATTCTGATCACCAACCATGTGAGAACCCACTGGTCGAACATGTGCAACTGTTTGTTCACCTGAACTGTTCCTTCAACAAGAGAACACATCAGGCCATCACTCTAAACTGAGTTGAACATCCCACAAACATGTGGGTCATCTGGCATCAGACATACTGAACACATCTGAGGCTAAACTGTATGAGATGCTTGTGCTTTGATAACACCTCTAACAAATCTTTTGAACAGTGGGCATCAGTTAAACAGTAATGAATCACGATGACCCACCAACATGTTTGGTGTCCCAACGGGATTGCCATGACATGTTACTGCACACTAATAAGTAGGTGTATCATTTGTATATGAGTATCTTCCACAGGAAACAGCTTTGTATTAAGATTTCATTTTTGTTAACGAATTCCAATGAGCCACCTCTCATAACAGGTATCTTCCAACCTGTGTTACCAGCTTGAAACCCTGGGATCTGCAACTCACACAGAGGTGGCCTCATACATACATGAGCTACGAACAGCACCATGGAATGTGACCAAGATGAAAATCAGTCATTTTCATATGAGGAATGTATACTCCTTACTGTTGCATTGGAAGGTAGACAGAAATGGCAGATCTGTCACAACATAACATTGCTTTCAGTGTGTCTTTGGGCAGTAAACATTTCTCTAGATACTCATATAATATTTTTATGTTCTAACACTAACTTTAATAGAAACTGCAGCACAGTATATGATTGCTCTGTTGCAGTTTTCAAACGGCATATTATACCTTTCTCAGGTCACATCATAATTTCTACGTGATATTTCAGTGGACAGATTTGTTGCCATCTTCAAGTGGTTATCAGGAACTAATCTGCTCCTGCCACTGTCCACACAGCCACTGCAGTCAGGGGCAACAGTGGTTGGCTGTGAACTGTGGCCTATAGTCTCTGTGCTATTGTTGATGAGTGCAGATCTCACTGTATGAGAACCCCTTCATTTTATTTGTTCAGAAAAGTTTTTCAGGACTTAGCTGCAGGCTCCTACCTATGTTAATTAAATGTCTTGGACTCTAATTTGAAAGTCCTCTTTAATAAAACAATTCTAGAAGGAAGAAGATTGCCTAAGTATCTTAGTTTTGTTGTAATCTATAGTATGGCCAGTTCTTATAATATGGTCGGCCATAGCTGATTTGGTAATCTGGTGTAACTCAGTGCACCATATACGTTTACAGCACCTCTCTTCTGTTGTACATATACTTTCGTCAAAGTATGCCTTGCTTCATTGGCACAGGTTTTGGTAGATCCCTAGTTTGTGGGGGCCTAGATAATTTTTTTGCTGAAAGCAGTAGTGTGACAGAGCATCATTCCAAGATTCCACTGACTTTTCTGGAGGTATTGCCAACAAATGGGATGCAAGCAAGTGAGTTTTGCTCCCTTTTTTCTTCCTGTTGTTGCCTAGTTACAACCTTTCTAAATGCACAAAGCCTTATCTGTTTGTTATTGTACCTATTCCTTCAGAATGTTGTCTCTGGGTGCTTTAACTCAAGTCACAAATGGCTCACACCCTGTGAACAAGTACATGTAAAATACCTTCATGTTGGGAGTTGTGACTTCTGGAAGTATTTACATACAGATCAGTGTGTGTAGTTTTTCTGTGCACACTGTATTCCAGCTTGCCATCTGGTTTCCATCTCACCAGGACATCAAGAAACAGATGGAAGCCATCCTACCCCACATCCATGATAAATTATATGTTGGGTGGAGCAAGATGAGGTGATGGAGAAATTGCTGTCCTGCTCATGTGGCTAAATGATGAATGTGTCCTCCACCTAATGATAGAAACAGGTTGGTTTTAGTTGGATTTGGTCCAAGGCCTTCTCCTCAAAATCTTCTATGACCAAATTTGCTACGACGGGTGATAAGTGACACCCCATGATGATGTTGACTGTTGTTCTTAATAATTTCCATCAAACAGGTAGAAAGTTGAGGTGAGCCAAACTCAAAAAGTCTCATCAGGTTGGTCTCAAATTTGACCCCACCAGAACTGATTACTTCAGTAATGGTCAGCTTATGTTAATAGTAATCTATAGACCAAAAACAGTAACAATTACTTATATCTAAACATGACTGCGCAATGAAAGCAAAAGGGCTTAGGTCCTACTTGGTTCTATTGTAGCATAAGTTGCTACATCAAGCTACATACATGAGTACAGTTCCTTTTTTACCACATTACTCAAACAGCTGTAGCAAACATATCAGGTGTATGCATTTCATATGCAGTTTAGCTTTATGATAGACAGAAATTGCCATTCTACTAGTAAAGACCAATTACTCATTTTAATGATTATCAATTTTTGTGTGTAATAGTTAGAGAGATTTATAGAAAGAAGACTTGTGAAAATTCAGACTATGCAAGGTCCATCTCACATAAGACATTTGCAGTCCCCAGGAACTTTTTTGCCACTAATGTACTTCAGTTGTGCAGTATTTAAAGTTTTAAGTCAGTCTGAAGTATCAGCTACGTAACTGCATTGTTGAATAAAAAATATACCAAATCCAGAGTTTTTGAATGAAAATTATTTGCACAGAGATCAAAAGACAAAGCAGAGATTCTTATACAGATGACTTAAACATGCATCCAAAACATGTCCAAATTTGCCATTTGCCTTGACTATGTAAAAAAAAAAAAAAAAAAAAAAAAAAAAAAAAAAAAAAAAAAAAACACCACAGGTCATAAAATTATATTTGGATTATAAGCTCAGTCTGTTGTAATAATATTCCTTGTTTCAAGATTTGCAATGTGAACATACATCATCACCAACCAATCAGAAACCTGATTAGCTGTTCATGGAATGAAACTGAAAGGCTATGCTCTTCAAAGTAGAAATACTTAAATCCCCTACCCAAAAAGGCAGGTGTAATAAAAAAAAAGTCATACTGAAACATGAGAAGTATTAAGAACAGCATGGCTATTATATGGGCAGACACCAATATTAGTGGTAAGCTCATATATACATAGATAAATTGCTTCTTAATAGTTTTGCTGCTGATGTTGGTGTGGTGGAGAATGGGTGGAAATTGATATGATCTGTGAATGTTGATGAGATCTACAGACAAGGAAGACATACATGATTTTTAATTAATGTGCTTGAGTTCTCAGATACATCAGATGATGGGACAGTATGAGTCAAAACTGATAACATGATATAATAGAACATAAATACAGTTGAGTCTGAGGAGTCAGTTAAGATAGATGCCATTTCTTTTAAAATTATAAACTGGCATTTCTGGCCAGTAGGCCTAGTTACCTTCAGCACGCAAAATATCAGTATGGCCAAGAATTACACTATCCTAGCTTTCAGAACTAAGGTTTCCTTCCTCTGGAAGAAGAAGGGGCCTAAGTTGGGAAAGGTTAAAAAAGGAGGGCCATAGAGCCCAGGATGATCATTTTACTTTTGGTACAAACACTATTTATTGTAAGCTTCACATTCCGAATCTTGTGCAAAAGTTAACTACTGCTGTCTCCTCTTATAAAAATAACCTCCATAATCAATGCACTGCAAAAGCTTAATACACTGCTTATTTCCATTCTATTAGTATCGTATCTTGGGACAGCTTTTATCATCCATGAAGGAAATTCTTAGATTAAAAATTGTTACTCAAACAATCCACTGCATCTTTTCATAAAATTCTTATATATCTGTACACTCACAAATTACTGATAAGGGAGACTGCTTTGAATTGTGATGAGAGTCCTCTGAAATGGGAACTTTACAATCATTGTGTATTACTAATTTCAATTTATGGCAGCGATACTTAGACTTTCAATGGTACATGGTGCAATTATAGAAGTTTGTTCACTGAGAAACGGAAACATGCATGTTCAGAATTACTAGTAGCACTATGTTAACCAATAAATCGATCAGAAAATGCTAGAGTAAAAGACACAATTATGACTATAATGAAAATTAAATGGGTGCGACATGCAGCCAGGCAAATATATGATGATATGACCGCATGGCATCTGTTCTTTTGGATATCCCACTACATGGGACCCACAGCTTTGATACAAACTAGGACAAGGACTTGAACCTGGGATCTCCAACTTACAAGGCAGTTGTGTTAACCACTGTGGCATCCAGACATAGACACTGCACATTCATATAACTGATTTGCCTCAATTGTTAATGAATCCAGAGCCTTACATTCAACCACCAGTGGAAATCTAAAATTAGCCATCATGGAGAACATGTATGGGGACAGTGGACAGGTGGCACTAGATGGGAATGTGAGTCGGCTGGGGAGTGTGCTGAGCTAGTCTGCATATTTGTGATAAACAGTGTGTCCAAGTTCCACAGTGGTTAACACAACTGTGTAGTAAGCAGGAGATCCTGTCACCACTGATTCTACACAAAGTTGGAATGTACCTGATATCATTAGTTCTTTTACTTTCTCCCTCTTCAGTTTACATAAAATATATGGTTGATGGACTGAGGATGTTCTTTTTTGCATGTCAAAACATAAGAAAAGATCAATATGTAGGAACAACAATGTTGTGTGTGGCTGAAGTCTGTAATGCATGAAAAAGTCTGGAGGTGGCCCTTTTCCATCAAGTTATGTGAAATACTTGATGATGATTGTCAAAAATATCTGGTTTTTGTGAATTGTTATTATTTTTCTGTGTATAATATATACTGAGGTTTGTTCAAGGACTTGTGGCCCATATGATATCGTGCAATTTGAGAAAAAATAAATAAAAAACACCTTTATTCTCAGTGAAGCGTTCTCCACTATTCTGCTTAAATCATAGTTAATCAGGTGACTTACAGAAAAATGACAACAACAAATAGAATATGACTACCAACAGAAACAATTTTCCTCTTTAAATCAAACTTACAAGAATGCGATGATTAAAATTCCAGAAACACAAGCAGAGGTATGTTCAGAGGCAACCACTCTGTTTCAATGCATAGTTGGTCAATTACTAACTTGTTTCATAATTGAAACCTCTTGCTATGATGTGGAACAAGTTAGTTTTACTCTTTTAGTACACTTTATCAGTGAAAAACAAGGAATATGTTACTTACATGATTTCTGAAGTGATGTTTCTTTCCATAGCTGATTTGTCTGTACCTAACTATGTCAGTGTCTCTTTTCCTCTTAAGCATTCAGTTCAGTTCCTTATCAACATAAAAACCTAAGAATTAAGTATATTCTGCTTCATTTACTGACTTGCTTGCATGCATAATTTCCAGTGGTGCGATCAGCCCTTGTAAAGTGCTGAATTGCTTGTACTGTATTTATCTAAATCCAGAAACAGCCATTTGGAGAGAATCAGTTATAAATTACTTACATTGTCAGATGTTGCAGGTTCTCCTCTAGACTTGATTACAATAATTGCATCATCAGTAAAGATGATTCTTGGATATGTGATGGATATTATTTATATGTACTGTTTCAAAAATCAACATGTATTTTAATAAAATTTATCGATGATGTAAATAAAATAGAAATAAACTTCCACATGGGAAAAATATATTAAAAACAAAGATTCCAAGACTTACCAAGCGGGAAAGCGCCGGCAGACAGGCACATGAACAAAACACACAAACACACACACAGAATTGCTAGCTTTTGCAACTGATGGTTGCTTCTTCAGGAAGGAGAGGGAAAGACGAAAGGATGTGGGTTCTAAGGGAGAGGGCAAGGAGTCATTCCAATCCCGGGAGCGGAAAGACTTCCCTTAGGGGAAAAAAAGGACAGATGTACACTCGCACACACACACACACACACACATATCCATCCGCACATACACAGACACAAGCAGACATATGAATGAGCAGTGAGAGGACATAGTAATCTACAATGAAGTACTGTGTGAAAAATTATTTGCACAAATGTTGTCAGGTCTTGACAAAATTTCTAAGTGTTGCTAAGATAAGCAACTTGCTGTAAATGTTCAGAACTGTAAAATTGTGCACTTTACAAAACAAACAAAATGTGGTATCCTACGACTACAATGTCAGTGAGTCATAGTTGGAATCCATGAACTCATACAAATGCTCAGATGGCAGTATTCGTAGAGATATGACATGGAGTAATCACATGGGTGAAGTGATAGGTGAAGCAGCTGGAAGACTTCAGTTCATTGATAAGATATTAGAAAAATGCACTCAGTCTATGAAGGATATTGCTTACAAACCATTCATGTGACCCAAAGGTATCAAATAGGACTAACTGAGGATAATGAGTGTATACGATGAAGGATAGCATGGATGGTCAAGGTTTGTTTGAAGCATAGGAGAGCATGATGGAGATACTGGAAGTACTGAACTGACATGCTTGATGATAGACACAAACTACCTGATGACAGCCTAATTACAAGGTGTCAAGAATGAGCTTTAACTGAGACATTTAGGAATAAACTACAACCTGCTATGTATCACACTTCATTACAACCCCAAGGTCAAAGGACGAGCAGATGACAATCGATCAGTGATGGTTTACTTCAAGACTTGTTTCTTGCTCTTGTGTAGTTTAGCCTGCTGGAAATTCCAGTATGCAGATATCCCCACAATTTCATACCAGAGTGAAGATCTTTCTCAATGTGAAGAAAACCTAACAAAGAGCATCACTGAACTTTATGAATATTTTAAGAGATGGTGACTTAGACTTTTTGCTTCTACAACATAAGTACATCTTTTCTCCATACCTGTCTAACATTAGCAAAGTTTAACTGATGGTTTGGTCCTCTTGATGTAGTAAAATATAACAATAAGGCAAAATACTTTGGTAACACATTAAACATAACACTGACACACACCATAAACAGCTTTCCAAAAGAGCCAAGGTACAAATATGAGTGAAGCTGGTGAGGTAGCACATGGGGAACAAATACAATAGTTGTCCACAGATCATCCCTTGTGTTGCTTCACTCTGCAGCAGAATACTGTGCACCAGTTTGGTTCTGCAGCAGCCATTTGAAGAGAATTGACATTTAATTGAATGCAACTATGAGAAACATTAGTAGCACAGTCACATGTACACCTACATGTTTGTTGAATATTTGTCCAGCTCACCTTCATCTATAGGCAGCTCTCTACCTTTGTCAGTAAGTCTCTAAAAGTGACTCAATTCTTTTTCACAAAGGTTTACTTTCAGTGCATAGGAAACTCCTCACATTCAGAAGACTAGCATATGAAGAAGAGTTCAAATGCTCTCCACTGGATTCAACTGAGACACTGGATAGAAACATAAGTAGCAAGACATAAAAACCTATATCCAAAACTTATTAACAACCCTACTGTTTAAGTTCCACACTTTTGTCATGCTACGAAGGTGTGTCCACATTTTAATAGATTCTGATCTGGAGTAAGTATATGGGCAAATGCAGTAGGTGTGATGGAAGTAATGTTCAGGCAATGATCCACATTGTAAAATGAGTGCCCTAACAGAAATTTTCCTGGTGATACCAACAGTCTATATGAAGAATTCAATAAAATATTACATTGGATTCATCTCCCAACATTTGTGTGTAGTCTTGGCCAATACACGTTTATATAGTGGAAGTAGTTGCACATTTGTGCTTTTTGGTTAAATATGTAAAACCATTTTGCTGTGTTAACTCATGCATATGAGAACCAAAAAAAAATACATTTTTTTTCTATTCTGATACTGCAAATTCAGACGTGAAGCTGCAATGTTCAGTCCTTATTTAGAGCAGTTCCAGTAAAACAGGACCATTTCAATGAAAATATATTTATATAGATGTTGTTTCCAAAATTGAGAATAATAAAGCTGGAAGATTATATTTTATCATGTAATTATCATTTTACAAAACTTTCATTGTAGAACATGTAAATTTTACCATCCATTTATTGTCTTTTTCCTGCTGAATAAAAATACAGGAACAGTGTATTATTGCAACCTTGTTTGTAGTCCAGTGGGCCATTCTTGAGACCACAAGTCACAAGATTCTTAAAAAGCAAGACAGAAAAAAGTAGATGGGTGCATTAGAAGTTCACTTCATGTGAGTATTATTTCAAAATTAATTATTTTGATTTCAATATAAACTGTCCCACCTGTAAAACTAAAACATCATTAAGTTTTCTTTGCCAAAAGTACTCTATGTAATTGCACAAGAGAACACTGAGAAATTAAGCTAGTTTATTTGTAGGACTCAGCTGTTACATTCTTGGTAAAATTAAAGTATGTTAAGAATGAGATTTGTCTGTTATGAGTGCATTCTCTACAATGTCTGCACAAGAGAACACTGTGAAAGTAAGCTAGTTTACATGTAGGACTCAGCTGTTACATTCTTGGTAAAATTAAAGTATGTGAAGAATGAGATTTATCTGTTATGAGTGCATTCTCTACAATGTCTGAAGCTATGTCAGAAAATAGGTTAAATGGGATATTTTTTTTAGAACGAAGGTAGATGTCTTGGGCACTTTTTTTGCCAAACAGCACAATAAAAGATATTTTTTAACTAAATTTCAGATTACAATACATAGCAACAATGGTGTCAAATGCGAGAGTCCAAAAGTTTAGAGAAAAGTTGAGGAACAATGAGGAAGCACATCAGCTGCATTTAGAAAATGAAAGGAAGTGTGATACGAAAAGAAGGCAAATGATAAGAAAAGCAATGACTGACAATCCAATAATTCATAAATGAAAGAAACAAAGTGGAAGACAATGAAAACAACACTACAGAATAAGGAAGAAAGGACAGACCTGTAACTCACTAGTTCACTTATATAAGTTAGCAAGCTCTCTAGGAAAGGTAGTCAGTAGAACAAAGAAAATACTGCCTATGAGCCCCAATAAAAGGAGAACTGTGGTGAAGAAGTTACCAGAATATCCAGAAACTGAATCTTCTTCCAGGATGGAAATACCACTGCATGGGATTAATGTTCATACTAAAGAATTTATTTCACAAGACCCAATTATTTTCCTTAAGAGATGACATCTCAAGATGTCTACCAGGAAAGAGAGATTGTTTGGTTGCTCCAGATACTATTATCAAAGAGAAGTGTAATGGGCAGAACAGAATAATGTTGGTTGGTTGATTTGGGGGAGGGGACCAAAAAGCAAGGTCATGGGTCCCATCAGATTAGGGAAGGATGGGGAAGGGAATCAGTCACGCACTTTCAAAGGAACCATCCCGGCATTTGCTTGCAGCAATTTAGGGAAATCACAGGAAATCTAAATGAGTATGCCAGACACGGGTTTGAACTGTCATCCTCCCGAATGCAAGTCCAGTGTGCTAACCACTGCGCCACCTCGCTCTTTGAAAATAATGTTGAAAACAGCTATGGAAGCGTATGAACTTTTTAAATCTGACTTTCAGCTGTGGTGAAAAAAGTAAATTTTTTTGATGTTACACCCATTCATGTTTTACCAACATCTAAAATGGAACATAATGTCTGTATCTGTAATTACCATGCAAATATTTAGTATCTTGTAAAATGTTTAAATGTTGAACTTCCAAGTACTGGTTTCTAAATTAGTTTGTAGTACAAACAATGAAAAGTGAATGGCACAAAATTGTGGTAATTGTAAATTGCAAGTCTGTGATCCTAGACTAATTAATCTTTTAAGCGACAGTGACATTTATGAGGAATTATGTTGGAAGCAATGGAAAGAAGGAGATATACGGGTTTTGGTTGTTACTGAAACTGGTGATGTACAAGATATACCCTAGGAAATTGCACACCAGTTACCAGTGTTCACCTACCATTGTTTTGTGAAGCAAACACAATCATACCACTTCTGGATATCATCAGAGTCATCCATTACGCCAAACGCAGTAATCCTGAAAATTTATTTTTCAGAAAATAATAAACTTGCCATGCAGGATGAAACTCAGGAGTGTATATTGGTCACAGGGTCAAGTTTTTTGGCCACAGCAAATGGCAAGGGTGCTGTTGATGGTGTAGGTGAACCTGTAAAGAGAGCTATCCGGAACAGGGTGAAATCCAAGTTTCAATGCACAAACTGCAGAGAACTTTGCCGATTGTGTCAGACACTGCAAGAAGTCAACTAGAGTGATTTATATTCACAAAAAAATAATTGCAGAAAATGTTGGGAGAGAGATTATTGGAGTCCGTCCTATTCCCAAGTTGCACTTGTTACATCATTTTTCCTGCATTAAAGGAGGTCTGCTTAAAGTTGCGGCAACAGCATAACCAGAATTGCAGTCTGTTGTTACTCTGCCAGGATTAAAACAACAAGAAAGTGATCAGTTGAACATCAGTGTTGGAGATGTTGTTAAAGCTGTTTTTCCATTGATGGGGACAAAATCTCTTGTGACTTGGCCATACATAGCAGAAGTTAAGGATGTAGATAATAAAAAGTGTAATATTACTTTACTTGGAAAAAAGTGCAATTTTTGGATTTGGTCTGCAGTGAAGGATGAGTCTATTGAAGATAGGCCTGTACTGAAGAGAAAGTTGGCATTCCAACATTGATGAACAACAGAAGATAGTTCTCATTTGACTAGAACTTTTAAGTCTGTTTGAGTTTATTGTGTTTGTGCTTTTTTCATATTGCAGTTTACCTTGAATAGTATGTACTTACTTGCACTGTGAACTGCAATTTAATATCCTATTTAATACCAATATTCAAGAAAGGAAAAAGGAGGAACCCATTGAATTACAGACCCATATCACAGATCTCAATTTGCAGTAGGATTTTGGAGCATATACTGTACTTGAACATTATGAATCACCTTGAAGAAAATGACTTATTGATACATAACCAACACAGATTCAGAAAATATCATTCTTGTGCAACACAATTAGCTCTTTATTCCCATAAAGTAATGAGTGCTGTTGACAAGGGATCTCAGATCGATTCGATATTCCTAGATTTCCAGAAGGCTTTTGATGCCGTTCCTCACAAGTGACTATTAATCAAATTGCATGCATATGGAGTATCGTCTCAGTTGTGTGACTGGATTCGTGATTTCCTCTCAGAGAGGTCACAGTTTGCAGTGATATATGGTAAATCATCCAGCAGAACAGAAGTGGTATCTGGCATTCCGCAAGGTAGTGTCATAGGCCCCCTGCTGTTCCTGATTTACATAAATGATCTAGGTGATAATCTCAGCAGCCCCCTTAGATTGTTTGCAGGTGATGCTGTAATTTACCATCTAGTAAAATCATCAGACGATCAAATCCAATTACAAAATGATCTAGAGAAAATTTCTGTATGGTGCGAAAAGTGGCAACAGCAAAACCAGAATTGCAGTGTGTGAGGTCATCCACATGGATACTAAAAGAAATCCGATACTTTTGAGTATATGAAAAATCGCACAAATCTAGGGACTGTCAATTTGACTAAATACCTAGGAATTACAATTATGAACAATTTAAACTGGCAAGACCACATGGATAATATTGTGGGGAAGGCGAAAGAAAGACTGTGCTTTGTTGGCAGAACACTTAGAAGATGCAACAAACCCACTAAAGAGACAGCCTACATTACACTTGTCCATCCTCTGCTGGAATACTGCTGCGTGATATGGGATCTTTACCATGAAGGACATCAAAAAAGTGCAGAGAATGGCAGCTTATTTCGTGTTATCGCACAATAGGGGTGAGAGTGTCACTGATATGATATGCGAGTTGCAGTGGCAGTCACTGAAACAAAGGCGGTTTTCTTTGCAGTGAGACCTATTTACGAAATTTGAATCACTAACTTTCTCTTCAGAATGCGAAAATATTTTCTCAACACCCACCTACATAAGCAGAAATGATCATCATAAACAAATAAGAGCTTGAACTGAAAGATTTAGGTGTTCCTTTCTCCCATGCGCCATTAGAGAGCAGAATGGTAGAGAAGTAATATGAAAACGGTTTGATGAACCCTCTGCAAGGCACGTAAGTGTGAATTCCAGAGTAACCATGAGGATGTAGATGTAAATCATACATCAGACAATTTGTACTGCCTATAACTATGTGACAGATCATATATACTGTCATGCATTGATGCAACTTAGTAATTCTTATATCATAGCTACATGTTTCTTTAATAGAAGAATATAAGTTTCATTTGAATGTGGTTTGGCTGAATTGTGACCACTAACAGCAGAATTACTGTTCTGATGTCAAAATTGTTCAGCTCCATGTCAAATTACTGTCCCACCCATAACATCAGTTTTATTTATTATATGGCAGAGAATTCAAAATTTATATCTGAACACTATATTTGTTAGAATTAAAATGAGTCGTTTTGTTGCTTAAAACTGTAACTTTTGATTCCTACATGTGAAACACAAAAATACTAGATATCCCACCAGAAATGCTGGAATTGCTCTTTATGCACTTGTAAACTTCTCCCAGTCACTGAATGTTTACTCATACCACTAATAGAAAGTCTTTTAAAGTAATGTGTCTCCTCTAATTAATAGAAAGCATGCAGCATATGAATATTTCCAGTTTATCTGTATAACTTTCTTCACCCAGACTTAAGCTATTTAGCTCACACGTCACTTAAATTACATTGTTCACATTCATTCATCCAAACATCATGTTCTACTAAAACCATCACAGAGAGTCTTTCACGAATGTGGAACTAGCTGTTATAAATTAAGTGGCAGAACCAATACATTAAGTGGCAGAACCACAATTAGGCTATTTCTGTTCAGAAACTATTCCCAATGCCAACTATGGGATTATTTTTTTTTAAGGAGCCTAATACATTTGAAAAGGAATGGCCATTAAGATACATCTTGGAAATTCCAGTTGTCTGCTTGATGTCCACCACCAACCTCTCCAGAATTTTGCACCAAAATACAAAACTCCATTCCGACCTCAAGACAAAACATAATCTGCATTAAAATTATTTTTACTTCCAGTATTATGGTTGTGAATTTCACAATTTAAATTAATCATTTATTATTAAGCACAAATACCATTAGGTAGAAAATGTATTGGTACACAGGAGTAAGACTAGCAAGGTACCTGAAGAGGTTTCTGGATATTTATTTATCAACTTCACACAGTGCTGCTACTGCAGCCTTCTGCAAATACTATTTCCTTATCTGCATTGCTAAAAACGTTATGCCAGAAGACAGTACTGAGTGAAAGTATGCCAACATTGTCACCAGAAGGTTAATTTAATGAGTGCAAAGCAGACGGAACTGAGCTTTCCATTGGTCTACCTCAGTTTATTATCCATCAGGATGCTCAAGAGCTCCACACAGAGTTTCACTGAACTTGTCACCATTTATCTCTACTTCTGGTACATGTAATTTTCATCCATATTAAATTGCACGATTTGACTTTTTTAAAGAGCTTACTGTTTGTAGTGAACCATTTACAACCCTGCTGTTCTTCTAGCTATGCCCAGTATGGATGCACTCGTGTATTTTATCACTATAATAGTATCAACAAACATCACAGTTTTTGAGAAGAACCCTTCAATATGATATGTAAATAATTTGTGTAGGTCACAAACACAAGTGCTGAATGTTGAAGGACATCTTCCTATGTTTCCTCTCTATTTAGTTTTATTTCTGCAGTTTCATTTAATGTGATCTCAGTTTCCTCCACAAATGGATAAAGAATGCCTTTTTAGTGCATTAACATTTTAATTTCCTTGGTAAGTTTTTATGAAACACACAAAAGCTTTGGGAAGTGCACAAAAAATGTCAACAGGATAATGCATCTTGTTTAGTTCTATCACAACTGAGTTTCAGACTCTGTGTATTGGTTTCTCTGTCACGAATCCTTTGCCCTGGGGATAGCATTACTAAGTCACCACACCACAAAACTTCAGTACCTTGGTTGAAACCTAACAGCTGAATTGGCAAAACTGCTGTCTGCTAGTGGATTGTACAATGCCTATCAAAGGCAATACAAAGGGTGTTCAAAAAGTTTTGCACAGTCATCTCTATTTTTTTATTTTTTGCAGGAATGGAATGAAATTTTTGTCAACATGCTTAGAACATTTAGCTATAAGTCGGTATATAAAAGTAGTTTCTTTTATTTACAGGTGAGCCATAATGCACCGTGAAGCAGATGTCAGGTGGCGACAACGGTCGGTGATGGTAGTTCCTCTTCAAGACCAGCTATGATTCTGCCACATCGATTCACAGGAAGTTGCTCCCTGTTTATGGGGAGAGCACTGTGGATCACAATAGTATCCAGCAGTGGATGCAGAGGTTTAAAGAAGGTGATTTCTCTCTACTGGACAAGCCACGATGCGGTAGACCATCGATGGCAGTGAGTGATGTAAATAAGGAGACAATTGATCAAATCATCCAAAATGGCAGATGTGTGACTCATTTATCATTAGGTAGTGTGGTATCACTGGTAAAGTCACTAGGGTACAGAAAAATCTGTGCAAATTGGGTCCTAAGTTATTGACAAAAGAAATGAAAACAATGAGGAAGAATGTGTGCATGGTTTTACAAAGACCTTTACTGAAGAGTGGAAAGTGTTCTGACAGTGTCATTACCCAGCATGAAGCATGGTCGTTTTTGTCCGAACCTAAGAGCAAAACCCAATCCAAGGAGTGGTGGCATCCAGGTTCCCCTCGTTAGAAGAAATCGAGACTTTCACGAACAGCAGGCCGAAAGGTGATGGTTTCCTTCTTCTGGGATCAGTGTGGCGTCATTTTCATTGACTTTTTGGAAGCTGGCTCCACAATTAACCGGGACTGTTACTGTTTGTCATTGGACAAACAGCGATGTGCCATCAAGACCTACAGACCACAGCTTCAGGGTCAACTCATCAGACTACACCATGATAATGCCAAATTCCATACAGCCCTGACGGTGTAAAAGTCAATCCCCAGAATTTTACCAAAGTGCATTTACATTATGGAAAGAACGTTGGGCCAGATATGTCACAGTTGATGGAGGCTACATTGAGTAAGCTCAATGTATAGCTAAATGTTCCAAGTATGATCACAAAAAATTTCATTCTCCTCCCGCAAAAAATTAGAGACAACTGTGCAAAACTGTTTGAACACCCTCTGTATAATGAACCTGAATGAAATTTTCACTCTACAGCAGAGTGTGTGCTGATATGAAACTTCCTGGCAGATTAAAACTGTGCGCCCAACCAAGACTCGAACTCAGGAGCCTTGCCATACATGGGCAAGTGCCCTACTGTCCGAGTTACCCAAGCACGACTCACACCGTGTCCTCACAGCTTTACTTCACCAGGAGAGCACTTGCCCGTGAAAGGCAAAGGTCCCAAGTTCGAGTCTGGCACACAGTTTTAATTTGCTAGTAGGTTTTGTAATTGATCTGCTTTCAATGGTCAACTTTTCATCCCAGTTTTTAGCCAGTGTAGAGGACATTAACTGAACTTCGTGGTCAATGAGTTGAAACTGATATCTGTCTCACTGCCACTGTCATCAGCAAGCTGAATGTAATTTGTCTTACCGAGTTTATCAGTTTTGTGCTTAATAAAGTTCCAAATTATCACTGCTTTTTCCATGGAACTCTGAATTCATGCCTATACATCTTAATCTTACCACAAATTTACAAGTGTGCACACACACAAATGGTATGAAAGATGAATGTTTTCACTAACACAAATGTGTGTGGTTCATGGTACTTGACCAGTTAGATGTTGCACGCTGTTCGCAGGTTCTCCATTAATAATGGATTGTATAATGGCAGATATTTATCTTTAAAAATGTATTTTCAATATATTATTAATATGCTGTGTGTCTTGTAAAGAGAAATGAATATTTACCATTGGGAATGACCAACATCATTCCTGAAACATCTTGCAGTCTTTATGATACACTACCGCACTACTTGCTGCTCTAGAGCAGTAATAAAAGCTTTTCTCATGATACAAGTTTTATTTGTAAACAACCCTATCTGAGACAGTAACTTTGCATTCTTCAGTTACTGTCACCTAGATTTGGTGCACATGAGCACTTACAAACTACAAGTTGTGAGAAAATTTTCAGCCACTTGGTCTCATGCTGTAGACACATGGTAGATTCCTAGGAAAAGAAATGGCATTTTCACATCCACCACTACAAAACAACAGTATAGTATCTGCCTGAATACACGTGTACTTGTAACAGAGCTACTAACTTATGAAGACTAAACCTGCAGCATTCATCCTGTTGACCTTAAGTGACTGTGGATGATAAAAGCAATCAGTTGTAATTCATGGTACACACTGAATACTCTTGGCCAAGTGGGTTACAAGATGCTGTCCAACACTGTGTGTGCAATGGGAAAGGCAAGAAGTATGATGTCAAAAATAATACAAATAACAAATAAGTGCATGTGATATGTGGGGGCATCTATAACAGGCAAGTATCAGTACATAGCCTAAATGAGTGAAGAAAGAGGTGTGCTATTATTGCACAACTGGTTTTGCATTTTGCTTCTATCCATTTCAGTAGATCATATTCACTGTAGTGTCAGAATAAAACTGTGTACTAAATGTTGTGACTGGGACCACACACAGTGATTCAGCATGATGATCTCGGATTATAGCTCATTCAATAAAATGGGCAACTCAGACACCAGTTAATTAAGTGATAAACATGAATACATCACTATGTCCAGAACATATTGGATTATGATGCTTGCATTAAACATATTTGGTGTGTCTAATGAGAATGCAAAACCACAACAGAATAACTTAGAAAATGTAGAAACATTTTCAGTTGTTCTTTTGTGGCTTAATTTTCACGAATCACTATGCCCTTTTCACAGAGCATCACAGATTAGTTAGGAGGATGTGAATGGACTAGCTTGACTATTTTGATGACTGCTAGTTTTGGGTTTGTACTATGGTCATGTATTCACAGAATGCCATCGCTTTTGATCCTTCAAGACATATAAATTACCGTATAAGTATTCTAAATAACGCTGTGATGAACTTCCAAACAGATGTACACTGTACATTAGAGTCAATGTACAGTCCACTGGTATGCTGACAACATACACAAAACTGCTCTAACTGCAAATTGTTTCTTTGCTGTCCACAGATGATGGAGAATTACAGATGTAACCTTTATTTAAGTTGAATGTTCTCCATTTGTTGATGTGGTCATCTGATGCCCCAGTAGCCATGTTAACAGAAACTAATATGCAAAATAGGATTGTTCCGTAAGAAATTTTAGATTGTTAATGCTTTTTGTACAACAGTGATCTGAGTCTATTTCTTTGACAATATTATGAAAAGGATAAGATTGCTACTCTAGTGAAAATGTTCATGTCGCAGATGGACACATCAAGGAGATTTACACACACACACACACAAATCTCTCATGTGCGTGTGAGAGTTGCGTTTGCACTTGTGGTAAGTGTTGCCTAATTCAGAAGGCTTTTTGGTCAAAAGCTTACTTGTTTAGCAGTTTTCTTCCTGTGCCTGTGTGTGACTCAACATTTCTACAATATGGTGAGTAGCAATCTAATCCTTTTCATACATTGTCATTATTCGATTCTGGATTTTCCATTGTTTGCTCTTTCCATTTTTCTTACAATAACTGTTCAACCTCCTATGAAAACAGATGCTCCATATACAAGAAACTATCAGCTTTGCATACTTATTCCATTCTTTGTGTCAATAATGGTGATGCTTTTAATCACTAGTCGAAAAATTTAATTTGTTGTCCCCATTAAACAATTCACTGGAACAGACAGACATCTATGGTATTTGGATTTCTCTGTGTATGTTTAAATTCACTTTCTCTGTTTATGGACTGATGCTGCTCCTTAGTAGGCATAATAATGGAAATTATCTGCTTTGAGTCTTTTCTCATAGTTTGCTTTAGTTTTTTGCATGAAAAGATTGACTTAGCTTGCATTCACTAATTTTGATTACTACTACATTTTCCTAGTCTTTAAACTTTACTACATTTGTCAGATATAGATCTGTGATTATATTTGCAATGCATTTCTATTTGGTAATTACTTAAAAATAACAAGAAGTTAGAGTAGCACATTAAAATGCATTAAGTGTATTTGACCAGTCCAAATCTACAGGTAGAGAGTTTTACTAAGCATTGACTCACTGGATGTGGTTTGCCCTTCCTTCCTCTGACGTTTATGCATGTGCCAATTAGCAAGCACCATAACTTCTGCACTTGTTGAGGTGTTTACATCAGAACAAAAACTTGTGCAATTTTACTGCTGGTGGTTACATGGGCAAATTAATTTAGGCACTTGTTGCAAGTACTTTCAGCAGTGTTTTCACTAGTCGCATTGTACGATAGGCAAGTAAATGTTTACAGTGTCATGCTTAAGAACCAGAAAAGCACCATCGGTTTTATATTATTATTATTATTACTATTGAAGAAAAACCTTGACAAAAACTAAAAGATAGGAAAAAAAGATATGTTTGGGTGAGAAAATGGATAAGGAGGTGTCCATATTTCAGTTATCAAGATCAACTATTGAATGAACTAAGATCAAAGCACTTTGTTCAGATTTAAAAAATTCTGAGAAAGTTGTATACAATTTTTAAAAATCTCTTGTCTATTGTACAACAGACATAGGATTTAAAAAATGCTGCAAGATCCACCTTATACTACCTCTTTGATTTTTGCAAACAGTATTTACTACAGACATAATGCATTTACATTTATGCCAAAAAGTAAAAAATCGATAAAAATTTTAAGATGTGACCACTGTCCTTTTACTTCCCCTTCTGGTGAAACAAAGTAATTAGTAAATTCATTTTGCACTTCCACAGCTGACAGCGACCAATTATATATGCTTTTGGATTCCCGTGGTACATTTGTTTCAGTTCATAAGAATTTGTGCCATTCTCTTTTTCAATACTAACATTTTTTGTACCAATAGTGGATACACAAAACTTCTGCCAGTTCGGGAAAGCTTCCAGAACATGCAAGAAACTGTTGCCACTAACTTGTGGAAGCTGCTTCTGCAATCAACCGGCAAATTTTTTCTTGTAAGTGGACACATGCCTTTTGTACTTTGTTGCTGCCTAGAGAATTACAACAGGACCTTCAATGTAACATAGCAATGAAAGACTGAAAAAATATATAGCCTCAGAGAAACAGAATAAACAAAATCCTTAAAGCAGAAAGAAGATTTGCTAGAACATGTATAAATAAAAAATATCAAGGAGGACAATGGAGGGTAGCGCCAAATGAAATCGTGCACAGGGAACTGGAGTCTATTACAGACCCTTCACGTAAGATGAGGATTTCTTTCTTGCCCACATTATAAGGACACCAGAAATGACATTAACAATAAGAATTATGGAGAAACTCTGAAATCTAAAACAACAAGTATGCCTGATCAATGACATTAGAGAGAATGTGGAATAACTAAAAATAAGCCTGGATGGTCAGCAAAATAAAAAGAGAAAAGCTCAAGTAACTGAAAAAAAGAAAAATAAGATTTAAACCAGAAACAGACATATGGGTTATTCACGGATGAGAAAAGATCAGAATGAATGAAAAGATACTGGGCGACTCGGAAGTTACGAAATATGCACTTACCAAAATGACTACCAGAAAATGATTTATTGTAGTCCAATCAGACCATAAAAATATACAGTAGTAATATGTCTTCAAAGGAAAATTCTACCTGGAACGCATTTATAGCAAATAATCTGCTCTCCAGTCACCCTTCTAGTTATAAGAGGAATCCATACCCAAAAATTTCCTGGCGAGTTCTGAAACGTCCTTTATAGCATTCCTCCAGTACTGACCAATTAATGAAACAGAAAATTCTAACTTCACAGAAACTGGTGTCAGTAGAGTTATTAATGAACACATACTGTAACTAAATATTGTCCCCCTGTGACAAGAAAGCCATGTGGAGTCTAAGCAAATACATGTAATTTGAGACTGCAATGATTACTTAAGCAACAGAGGGAAACGACCTGTGAAAGACAAAGAGGTAAAACTATAAGGGGGAGACAAAGTCTCTAACTGCTAACCAGGAGTTACACATAAGAATGCAACACAATCCAGTTACACTGATCCTACAGAAATGGGTCCAACAATTTACAAAATCAAGGCAACCAAGTTGAAATATTCAATCTATGTGGACGTATTGGAAAAGCAAGCAAAAATACATACTCACAACACAATAAAAACAATAAATGAAATATAACGGAGCAAATGAAGATCAAGAGTAGAACTTTTCTACTGAGCTAAAAGGTAGTGTGAAATAGACAATTGTCAGATGTTAATAAACAGGTAATGCAGCAGAACTAACTGTTAGACAACTATAGCTTGAACTAAACAATAACAATTCAAGAATCAGTCACTGAGACTCATGCTTACGCAATGCTTAATATAACATGAGGACGAAAATCTATGTTAGAATCGTGTTTCAGTGTCCCCTGACAGTCGATTACTATTGATTTTATCTCACCTCCAATACAACAAATGATTGACAATTTCTTGAATAGGTAATGAATTTAAAACCACATTAATAGGTCCTTGTTGTAAGTGTAAGAACTTCAGAAGCAGAGATGTATGGTAGAGACACTGAAGTTTCTAAAATGAATATTGTCCACATGTGCAGTCCAGAAAATGAATATTGTCCACATGTGCAGTCCAGACAGCTATGCTTAACACTATGTTGATACCATTCCGCTTCATGTCCTTGGTTGATTTTGTTTATCAGCCACTGCACACATACACTGATAAGCCAAACCATTATAACCACTTGCTTAATAGCATGTTGGTCCACCTCTGGAATGCCATGCAGCAGCAATTCTACATGGCACGTGCTTGGCAAGGCTTTTGGACGTACGTAGCACCAAATGTTGACATACACATTATGAAATTCTCATAAATTATGGGCTGGTGGTTTGCTGGTGCAAAATTGGTACCCAGTTGTATCCCACACGAGTTCCACCAGGTTCAGATCAAGCAAACTGGATGGCCAACATATCATCACTAGTTCACCATCATGCTTGTCAAACACCTGTAGCAGGTTTCTTGCCTTGTGACACGGCAGTTATCCTGCTGGAAGATGACACTGTCATAAGGAAATATCCTGATGGAAGTTGGCACTGTCATAAGGAAAGACATCAAGCAGGTGCCTTTCATTACTACCATTCGTCCCATGGAATACCGGTTCTCTCTCTGTCATTGCATAATACTTCCCCCACCACTTTGCATATTGCTGTGATGCATGTTCCACACATAAGTTTGCCTGGCTGACAGTAATCTGAACGTGAACACATGTGAAAAGAAACATAAGTTATCAGAGGAGGCAACGTATTTCTACTGACCAAAAGTACAATTTTGATGGTCCTGTGGCCACTGCAATTGTAGCTATGTTGTTGGGTCAATATGGGAATAGTTAGGAGTTGACTTTTGCGGAGCCCCAGGTTTAACAATGTGCACTGCATTGTGTGCTGTGAAGCATTTGTGCCTGCATCAGCACTGTACTTTTTCCATCAGCTCTGCAACAGATCGCTGCCTGTCGAGCTTTACAGAGGGGGTAAGCTTCCAACATCCATGTTCCGAGATGAGAGGTCAGTATCCAACAACGTGGCATCTACTTGTGGTTTCACTGTCCTTCAATAATTTTCCACTGATGCTCTTGACAACAAAATGCCAAAAGCTTTGTCATTTCTGAGATGCTCATGACAATAGACTGCAAACAGCTTTGTCATTTCACAGAGGCTCATTCCAAGGCACCAGGCCTTTCTTTTGTCAAAGTGGTTTTTATCAGTTTTTACCATTTGTGGGCTGCACTGTTGCTAGAATGATCATCCATTTATCTCTACCTGGGTACATATATACTTTCCTTGCCATGTCATGCACCTGAAATGCCACTAGGTGTCGTTCAATCTTGCAGTGAGCAGCGCTCAATATGTTTTGACTCACGAGGTTGCAATACCTTTCAAAAAATGTTATATAACCTTATCCATCTGCATCATTACCTGTATGAAGGTAGGCAATAGACAGAATGTATTCTGCAGATGTTGGTAGATTAATTAGCTCACTTACTTCAGAAGTGAAAGAACACATGTCTCAAAATAGAAATGGTAAGCAGTATTGATGATGTATGCATAACCTTTACAGACAAACAACAGTTGTGGTGATTCTAACCTTGAGAATTTTATAGATATACGACATAGGAAAAGACAGATGCTACTAACTGTAAAGATCACAAGTCGCACACGCACATAATTAAAAGACCGTTACACATGAGCTCCCTGCCACAGCCTTTATCAGAAAAAGAAAGAGAAACATGTATGCATACTGCTAAAGCCTCCTGGAGTTGGCAGCCATGCATACGTGAGATGCCCTTGCTTGTATGAATTAATGATGTGTGTGCCTCTTGCCTTTTCTGACAAAGCTATGACCGAAAGCTCATGTGTAAGTGTCTTGATTGTGTCTGTTGGCAACTTAATGTATCATCTTTACGGTAAGTAGCAATGTATCTTTTCCTACATTGTTGATAATCCAACATGGAGTTTCCACTGTTTAATTTTACAGATATGTCAGAGATAAAACTGTATTAGCATGTTAGTGGAAGAGAAAGAATAACAATCCATTCAAAAGCAAAATTTTTGTCTCACTGCAAAGAAGAAAACTGTATGAGCGAACCATGTAAAAATGACTCAAAGGACACAGGAAGTCTGATACAGCTTGCGAGCTAAGTAGTGTTATATCAGAAAAAATATTATGGTCACTGTATTATCAATGCTTCCTGCAAGATGATGAGGGGGTACTGAAATGCATGTGGAGAGAACGAGAATAAAATCAGACAGTGGGACGAATCAAATATGTAGGCCTGGTAAAGTGAACATGCTCATTACACTAATGTGAAGTGTAGACCAAAGTGAATCATTAAACAAATTTAGGCATTGCATCATCCCAGGTGAATAACAGAATACATTCAGGGAGCAACTTTTCACATCTCACTTTCCAAAGCTATTTCCACAGCTTACATTAGAACACATTTAACAGCACATCTCATACCAGTAATTATTTTGTCGTCCTTATTTTCTTCGTCTTCAATTTCAACTTCAGCACTGCTACCTTCCCTAAAACTTTCTGATGACCCCATCCCTGTGACAACCACTTACTCTCTGCTTCCATTTACTTATTGCTCAAAGATATGCAAGTATTCCATTTCCTCTCATCTTCCGGGCATTTTTGAACTGATATTGTTAATTTAAATTGCTTTACTAAATAGACACAAGTGTCCAACGAAGTAATTACTGAAGTGTTACAGTTTCCTGGTCGAATGTCCCCTCCCCTCCACACACACAACCTTTACTCTTTGACAATTACATCAGTACAAGTTACAGGCTATTCAGTATATAATTTGCTAGGTCTATTTCATATAGGCCTATCAGAAACTTGGCACTGACAATTTTTTAACTTTCCACGGCCTTTGGATATTTGGAACAGACATAGATTAATGTGGAAAGGTCACTATCCAAATTTTATTATGTAACTCCTGAATAAGAAAAAAGACAGAAGTATGGGGTGAGAATCAGTGGAGGAACAAAAGAGAGATGGCTAATTCATTAATATGAAAATTTCTTTTGAGATTTTTTCCTCTTCACACATACTCAAAAAATTTTCTTGATCAGAGCTTGATCATTTATTGTTGACTGCATCGGTATAGAAGCCAAGTCTCTGCTCGATCTCAACATTTGCCCAAACACTTTCCTGCTAAAAATATGGGCAGTGGTAGATGAAATCCAATCTATGACTGCAATATATACCATCTTTTTACTACTGTAGCAATGACTTTCTTTTTTTGATTTACACTAGAAATAATGGCAACAACTGCACTATTAGACATACAATCTATGGATTTTTTTAGCTTTATTTTTAGAAAATGCCTCCAGAAACCTGGACATATTACAACAAGGAATTATGATTTATTTCAACATGTACAAGAAACAGAGGTTTCTTCTTAAGTAAAGTTTGTATTATACATGCCACAACAGGTACATGTTTAACTTAGAGCAGTTACTAAGGGCAATTATATGAAGACAGGTATGGGGTACTAGGCCATCACTGGAAAACAGAAGCCTTAACAGTGCTCTGGTACAAAAATATCATACATTAACATTTTTTACTGCCTAATTT
The DNA here is from genome assembly GCF_023897955.1 of Schistocerca gregaria. NCBI lineage: Eukaryota > Metazoa > Arthropoda > Insecta > Orthoptera > Acrididae > Schistocerca > Schistocerca gregaria. The sequence goes on along the minus strand of NC_064923.1, from coordinate 249,440,405 downwards.
ATGAATTCTGGTAATAAATGGGGGATCTGCGAGCTATGATCAGAGCTACATAATGGCATTACATTTTGAATCTTCGAACAGAAAATATTATTTCCACTACTGTTATAACTTGATGAGAAAAAATGGACAACTTGCCTACCATACAATTCACCTTGATCTTAAAACAGGTATTCTTGTTTTAACTGCCAACAGCTAAAATGCAATGTGAGCAACTCTTCACCTGAGGCCAGGAAGATTAGCCTTTTTAAGGCAGGAAACCTCATTTATAATGTTATGTGAAAATAGGTGTAAGACTGGGAGAATACTTCAGGAATGAATGATATGTTAATAAAAATGAGGAAATCTATTCATGTCTGGATAACAATCTACACTATTTTCATATCTGTTACAGTTTCATTTCACTGTGACTTTTCCTTATGTAAGTAAACTAAAACACTCAATAATACAAAAATTAAGGAGACTGACCGAGTATTTTCTTTTCTTGTCCTCTCAACAAGAAAGTACTAGAAGATTGTTTGCTGATCCAGTAATGGTTTTTATAACCTACAGCATGTCTATGAAAACATGATTATGATCCATAAAACCACGGCAAGAAAGTACAAAGGGAACCACATAAATTATTCACAAGGTGAAATATTTAGCATTGCAGACATACACACATTAACGTCGAGACACTGTTCTGGCTTTCAGAACTATTTGTTTCTTTGTTGGGAGGAGAACAGAATAAGTTGTGTAAGGTTAAAATGGCAAGGCAGGTTATTCAGACCCCAGGGTGAATATAAGTTACCTCCCCTTCCTCAATTAAAAGTTAGGATAGTGTTGTGTACTTTTGTGTGTGATTACTGGCAGTTATAAATATTGCATCCCCTGAAGGTGAGTACTAGTCAGCACTTCTATCTCATAACTGTAAAATTTTCTCAAGTGAATTTTCCATTCAGTACACTGTATCAGTGTACTCTTAATTTGCAAAATATATGAACATGATCAATCACACACCAATAAATTCCAGGATAATGAATTGTGGAGAAAAGCATGCATTTCTGTTAAGAGTGGAAAGAAGACAGTTAATGTAGGGACTGGGGGAGAAACGGATTGGGGGGGAGGGGGGTGGTGAGGGTTTCTAGCATAATGAGGTGAAGTACCTGCTCACATCACAGAACAGAAACTCTCAAATCATCATCCCACAATAGCAATTAAGGAATGAACATAAAAATTTGGGTTTATCATTCTCTTATATACTACACTTATTGCATGATGCAATGTCTACAATAAAACTACAAACTGCCTACTAAAGAATCAGCAATACAAGTACTAATTGTCACACATTATTACCTGTGGGAACTTATTTACTAGCTGACATTCTCTAAAGGCTTGCTGAAGATTGCTTTTAAATGTAATGCCACATGTCAGCAGCAGTTACATAAGATATACATCTTCCCTTATCATTGTTGATATTGGAAGAATGACTGAAAAAGTGTTATGCATAATCTCACATATGGCTCTACTGCTGACAGTATTGGTTTTACACAGAAAAAATAAAAGAATGTCAACTTGACGTACTTTCAACTTTGTCATTAGAAGGGGCCAAAATACAGACAGTTTAACAAGACTGAATGGAAAGTGAAGTCATGAACAGTCAGAACGCAAGTAGTTGCTATAGCTCACATATGTGAACATGTAGTGGGTCTATTTACAACCATTTTCAGTGAACTCAAACAGGGTACTAAAGAACGAAAACAGAACAGAGGATTCATATGCTACAAGAGTCACTAACACACAAATACTGACGTAAGTACAGTTATCATTTATATATAAACATATATAACCAACATACAACCAAGCTTCTTTAGAAAAAAATCTTTCTTCTACTGTTTTAATTATCTATCAAGTATATTTACAATAAAATACTGTATCCCCTGTGCCAGAATAAATAACACTATCTGAAATGAAAATGGAAGAATAAGATACCAATGTAAATAATTAAATTCTACATCCATGGAATATGAGGTCAAGTTTTATGCCTTATTCTCCATTAATGGCAAATTGTTTTGACTGATTTCAATGCTGGTAAGAGTTAGAAAGGTTCTTCTGAAAATGCTGTTTCGAGAAGTACAATGAATATTCTAACATCAAATTAAGCAAAGAAATAGCACAAACTGCCATACTGGAAGCAATAAACTGAACATGAATTTTTACAATTGTAATTTATTTCACTCTTTTAAGCTGTTGGGCAGGTTATGAGGCTGATTAAGAGATCATTAAATTACTGATCTCCCACGAAAGAAAACTTCTGATCTTTAATAAAACACTTTTCCTGACTGGTACTGAATATGGGTATTAGAAGGAAAATTGCAGACAAAAACAACACACATCTTTACAAACCGACAATGCTGCTTGGAAGTTTATCATCTTATGTATCTCAATAGATCAAACTCCACATTTCATTCTAATATCTATATTTTGGTTGTTTATGTTTTGATTGTAACTCGCTAATAGTTAGCTAAGCAACATCAAAATTTACAACTTCAATTTTCATACCAATTCCTGCAGCTAAAACACAATATCTTGCCATTAATTTCAATATGAAATACAGGCCAGATTAATAAGTGTAGTTTTTATTTTACAAATAGCATGACAAACATACTGAGAATATATAAATGATACACATCTTACAGTTTATTCTGTCCTTCTGGATGAAATATTGCTTCATACATGGCGGCAAATCAAATAGTAGAGCATGCACGTAAATTAAAAATTTAAAATAGTCTGTTGTGCAAGATTCAAAGAAGATAACCTTCTTAGATGTAAAACTGGCAACTATAAAATATTTGTGTTTTCCTCGAATACTCAAACTCTCTGAAATGAATGATGTACAATAATAGTCTACTACATAGCCCTTATATACAAAAAACAGTATGCAAATCAAGGAAGAAATGCAAAATAAATCACCTTCTAATTTCTATCAATGGAAATAATTATACAATAGACACTTTACTCAACATTCATACAAGTTAATCTCAAGTATTTACAAAGGAGTTGCAAGAAAGGATGTCCAACTATGGCCAATCACATGACCACATGTAGTTGCTTACATGTTACACCAGTCAAAAAACAAACATCTTACATCAGCTGAAAGTTTAAAAAATAGTCATCTCTGAAGAAATGTAAGAATTACCTTGAGGCAATTACACTGCCCTTAAATAATAGAGTAAGCAAGTGTTAAGAAGTAAATAAGTTATTACAGGTAAGACACTACTCACAACTCTAAAAGTTATGCGAAAGAATTTATATACGCAATTTCGTACCAGCAATTCAAAATAAATTAATATTTTGTCATCATTTCTGCAAGTTTACTGGAGAATGCACAGTTTCTAAAAGTTTCATACAGCTGAAGAAGTGCAGCTGTCAGTTTCTTCTTTTTTTTCCCGTTTGTATATATATATTTTTTACTTCTTTCCCAAGCACGATCAAATTCAACCATGTCAGCAGAATAAATGTTGTGACTTAGGCAAGTAACAATAAATCAAAGCAGTTTATTACTATCAATGATTTTTAAAAATTAATGATCTGGTGGGGAAATAAGAAAATAACAATATACATATTTCACACATAAGACTGGGGAAACGCCAATCAATAAATTATCATAACCATAATCATGTTACCACCTTATTTACAAACTCTGAAGATATTTTTGACGGTCTAACCACATAACATCAATATTAAGTATACGACACTCTTAAATAATAGTATCTACATGATCACACACATAAGTTCACTTTATATCACTTATACAAATGAACAGAGCTATAAAACATATTCATTTTAATAATATCTTCTTGTTCAGTTAATTTAGAAATTTTATTTAAAACCTGCAAGGATTTCTTATTTGTCAATTACTTGTAGAAACATGGAACTGTCCTTGACACATTTCCAATAATTACATAGAGTAATAATAATAAATTCATGTCATTATAATGACTCCTCAAATGCAGCCATTAGCTCACTTTGCATGTTCATGTCAATCTGCCTAGCCATTGCTTCTCGGCGGCGCCGTTCCTGTTCCCTTAATCTTTGTCTCTCCCTTTCAGCAGCCGCTTTGTCCACAGACTGGTGATTTGCACCCTCAGTGTCATCAATAGGTTTCATCTCTTCTTGTCGAGAAACTTGGTTATCACTGGTTTTTCTTGACTTTTCTAGTGAATCGTCATCATGTTCTTTCCTTTTCTCATTTTCTTGCCTCATCCTCTCTTTCTCGGCTTGTTCCTTTTTATGGCGACGAAGTTCTTCTTGTTCTTTGAAAGCTTGTTCCCTATCTTTCTTTTCTTTTGCTTGTTTCTTGAAGGCCTGGAAACTTTCCTTCACTGTAGTTTTGATGGATGATGATTTAGGCGCAGCAATGTTTTGTGGTGATGAAGCTTGGGCAAGAGATGACCATGAACTTGAATTTTTCAAACTTGTAGTCTTAAAAGCAGAAGCAAAGTTAGATACAGGAGATTTTGTAGGTTCTGGGGATATTTTCTTTTCTGCTTTCACAATGTGATTCATCAAACTGTCGTTCATGGGTTTGTTGACATGAGACTGAGGTAGAGATGAAGCATTTGGTTTATCTTCCTTTTTTGGGAGGTGGTCTGGTGCAGCTGGAGGCATATTTGTAACAGGGAGGGGATCAAATATTGATGGCATGGCAGTTTGCATATTAAGGCTGTTTGAATGATTAAAATTTACCAAAGGTGAGGTCTGGGGTTCCATTTTAACAGATGGCATAGCTGACATATTGGCAATGTGAGGGTAGCCATTGGTGGAATGCTGCTGTGAATTTATATTAGGTGAAGACATGGTCATATTCATATCAAATGAAGGATAAATACCAGTCTGTGATGTATGAGTGATATTTGAGGTTTGTGTTATGTTCTGGGAAAACTGAGAAAGTGGATTAGTTGGTGAAGTATTCATCAGTGGTACTGACACAGGTTGTGACACAGCTGTTTTGTCATAGTCGGAGGTGACAGGAATAGGTAACGAGGTGTCTGACACTGGTACAATAGGTGATGTCATAATTGAGGAAAGGGGCTCTTCTGCAACTGGAACAGCAGAAGCAGCATCAGAAATGGGAATGTTGGGCTTGGCTGTGTTGGAGAAGCCTGGGTTCACTTTTTTTGCCGATGTGGGGGATATCATTGGAGGCCGAACTAAATGAGGCAAAATATTAGATGGTTGTTGCTTATCCACTGTTGCTAAAGGGTCTGTGACAGGTGCCGCCTGCTGATTACTAGTGGTGGCATTATTAACAGGCGTAGGTGGTTTCCGAGCCAAATTCTGAGGAATTGTCTGTCCTGTGGTTGACATACTCAAATTAGTAACTGGTGGCATCACCGAACTTTCTGGTGCAGCAGGTGCTTCAGATGCAGGTTTCTGCAGATTCTGATGACCTTCCTTTTTTGTTTTCTTATGCTTCCCTCCCCTCAAATACCCAGGAAAACCACCCTCTGAGTCACTTGAGTCAGAAGAGCTACTAGAAAGGCTAGATGTACTTGAATCAGAATCGGAACTACTCGAACTTGACTGTGAAAGATTTGATGTTGGTCCTCCAACATCTAAAGATTTGTGTTCATCCTTCTTGGCATTTTTTTTAGCTGAACCTAACTGTCCAGATACATGCTGAAGCCTCTTTTCCAACTCCTGCTGCTTTTCTGCCATCTGTTCATCTTTTGACTTTCCAGCGACTTTTTTGTGAGGCTTTTTTCTCAAACAAGATGCAACATATGCTTCGAGCTCTCTAAGTGTGGATGGTTTCAATGTTTCAAAGTCAATTTCAATTTCATCAGGATTTGAATCACGTAATGACGGTTCACGAGACTGTATAATATGCACAACACGTCCCAGCTTGTCTCCAGGCAATTTATTTATGTCAAGACTCAACTGGCGCTTCTCATCATAAGACATTGGCTTTGCACTGTCCTCATCCTCTGACTCAAATGCTAAGGGGGCAGGTGCAGCTGAAGCCTTTTTCTTGCCCCTAGCTGACCTAGAATTTGCCTTAGGCCGTCGAGAAGGAGCACTGGCTGCAGGTGCCTTTCCCGCTCCACGTACTGCTCTTCCTTTAGTAGCTTTGGCAGGCGCTGGGGCTGGAACAACTGGTGCAGGTGCTGGAGTAAGCGGCACAGCTGGTTTAGGGGCAGTGTGGTGTAGCTCAGGTGGTGGTTTCACATCAGCTGTTCCTAAAGGAGCGCTTGGGATACTAGGTACTACAGGTTCTGTAACAGGTAAAGGTCTGGTTTCTTTGGCAACTGGTGCA